>NC_138177.1:72116548-73496308 GCF_964165515.1 Mesoplodon bidens | reverse complement strand
CATCTCTCCATTCCCCCCTTCCGGCTGCCAGCTGCCCTGCACCCGTGTGTGTCTCCCTTTTCGTGTCCCCTGCCCCTCAGTGCCTTCAGTGGCACCCCTCCCCATTTGCTATGGTAAAGCTCCCCCTTAGACTTGCAGGCAGGCCTGTGGGAGAACTTGCTTCCTTACAGGAACATGAACTTAACACCGTCTGCCCACTGGGCTGTTCCACCGTCTGAAATCCCCTCCCCATCACCTATCCTATTATCTTCAAGGTTCAGCTCAAAGGCCACCCCCTCCTTCCTCTCCACCTCCCTGGCACCATTAAGAGAGTACTTTTAAAACTCTGCTAGGTGTTAAACTCATCCAATTAGCCTCAGGAGCAAGGATTGTGGTCCCCCCGGGCACCTAGCACAGTGTTGGGTCTTGAATGCTAGTTGGCATCTTTTCCCCGCCAGCTCCTACTACGTGGTTTGGGAACCAACACCCTCTGCTCCCACATCAGTAGTTCACAGAAGCCTCGGCTTCCCCTTAGAGGTTAAGTAAGATAAAAATAAAACTTTTTTGACAGTACTCTACAGTTTAAAAGTCTTCTCCTTTGTCTTTGGGTGACCCACTCCAACAACACAACCCACGAAGGGGGATCCACAGTCTCACTTCAGTGATGAGAAAGCCTAGCCCTAAAGCGAGGAGGCCCATAGGTGCGCAGTGATGGAGACCAGAGACAGTTTCCTGATTGAAAGCTTGCCCGGGCCACAGGTCTAGCTAGTTAGAACAGACCTGGCCCAGGATAAAGAACGGGTGAGCGGGGAAGGGGCCTGCTTTGGTTCTATATGGGCAGGGTCTATTCCGGAAGCCAAGGGCTACCAGAGAGACGGGCAGCAACCTTAAGGGAAGGCGCACAGAGGAGGTATAGGGAACTCAGACAACTCACCAAGAATTAGTAATAAGGAGCTTCTGTGTTTCAGACGGCTGAGTGGTGAAAGCGGAGAGGAGGGACCGGATGTTGTCTGGGTTCAGGGCAACAGCCCCATACCCGCACCCTGCGGTGTCCCTTCTAGACCCTCTGTGAGCATGTGAAGTGTGAAGGGACTGGGAACGTCTGTGACCCAGAACAAGATGGGAGGAGGAGACGTCCCCACACCAGGGTGGCCCTGGGAGGTTCCCATGGCAAGAGCCCGCCAATCCAGCATGTCCTTGGGCCCGGCAGAGGGGGCTGGGGGTGGTTCTCAAAAGGAACACATGCCTCTGACCCTCAAGGAGCTTATGGCATGGTGCAGGCCTGAAGGTGACCACCACCGTGCTCTAGCCGCCACCCCCATGCCCCCATTCACCAGGATGGGTGGGAGTGAAAGGCAGGAGGGAAAAGCTGGGGCCTGGAGAACCTGGGGAGGCAGGAAGAGATGGAGAAGATCCTGGAGGAGGTAAGGGCTGGAGGGGGCAGTGGTGAGAGAAGGCTGAGCTGAGGGCAATGGGAAAGGGGGTGAGGCTGAAGAATGAAGGGCAGGGATGGGAGGGAGGAACAGCAGGTTGGGGGACAGCAGGGAAATAAGTTTGGGGAACTGGCCAAAGGAAGCAGAATTTTTCCATTTGAGAGGGCAAGGCCCAAGAGGACCCACTGGGCCGCAACTCCAGTGATTCCCCAAAGGCACCCCAGAGCTGAGCTCTTAGCTGGGGAAGTTCCCAGAGGAAAGGGCAGAAGAGCCAAGTGCTTAAAATACCAAGTGCTTAAATTGGAAGGGCCCAGCCCAGACCTTGGAGGCCAAGCTGGGCCATGTGGCAGAGTCCAGGGGGTCTACACACAGGCTCTCCCCGCCCCTGCATGGCCAGGAGCTGTCCCCCGGCCATGTGGGAAGGAGGGAGTGCTGTCCCCCAGCTCCAGCCTCCCTTGGCTCATCTCCACATGCTGGGCCTATCACCAGAGAGCATCCTATGATCTGGGACTTGGGGTCCCCCCGCTTTACCAGTGTTGCTGTGGGTGCATGGGTGTGACAGAGAGGGTGGCCTCATGGCCTGTGATGGGCATGAGGATCACCGAGACAGGGTAACCAGAATGGCCAGTGTCCCTGGTGTCCTGGCCCCTCCCCAACATACCCCTTGGGTTCATGGCTTTTTCTTCCTGATTCAGCAGTGTCAGAAACCTCCAGCTCAGCATATCTACTTCCTGAGTGGCTAAGAAAGAGGAGGGGGCTTGGGGGAACTTCCTAGCGTCTCTGAGAGTTCGTTATGCAAATGAAGGAAATGGGCCCTAGAAATGAAACTGAGAAGCCCCAAGCAGCCCACACCCTCTGGGAACCCAGGGGGCCATTCTGTGTCCCCTCCCCTAAGCACAGCCCCCTCCCAGGACACGGAATACTGTCTAAGGCCTAGCCTGAATCCAGGCAGCATAAATTTTAAGCACCTGCAGAAGGTGAGCAATGTGAACCGAGTAAAATAGGCCTCCTCATGTGGACAATGTTCCACAAAGCCAGGATGCCAAATCCAGACCCTGGCCCCGGGCCAACCTGTACTTCCTCCTCCTGACCCTCACTCCAGAAATAGAAGCCTCCTTTCCTAAAGCCCTCTTTCACTGACCCTCTGCCTTGGAGGAAGTTCTTCCTTAGGTCTAACTGCAGTCCTTCATGCTGCAGAAAGCAGGCTCCACTGGACTAGAAACTCCTTAACACGCCTCTGTATTCTCAGTGCCTCACTGCCTCTGGTACACAATAGACTGTAAATGTTTGCTGAATGAGTGGACCTGGTTCCATGCCCAGCCTGCCCCGCCCCACCCCACAGCTGAATTAAATGAGCTAATACACTTAAAGCCCTTTAACAGTGAGCGGCCCATCAGTCGTAGTGTTGCAGAAGCACTTGCTTTCAATTACAGCCCCCTTCTGGGAAGGCCCCCTCAGCTTTACTAACACACTCCTCTGACATGGCCTGAAGTCACACCATCATTCTGTCCCCAAGGTGCTTTCCAGGCCAATCAAGAATCCCAGTCAGGAAAGACTTCCTAAAGAGAAGCCCAGGGAAATCTGGGTCTTCCTGGGAGAGCTAGCCAGAGAGCCAGCCCAAGTCAGTGGGGTGGGGGTGGGTCCAAGATTTGGGGTACTAAGTAGTGAGGGAGGTGATGTCTGGAGCAAATGTGGAGCCGAGGCACCATCTAGTGGTTCCCTCACCTCCCCAATCCTGGGGGAGGTGCAGGGGTGGGTCAGGGGTCCCCTTCTCCTCCCTCCTCCACACCCTGAAGGGAGTGAAATCACTTTTGAGTGCCAAATACAAGACAGGTATTTGGTTTACACTGCTTTATTTAATCTCTTCTCCAGCCCCTCAGTCTCCTTTTTTGAGGATTAGAAACCCAAGGCTCCCAGGGATTAACTTGCCCAAAATCACTCAAACTGGATTTGAGCCCAAGGCTCAGACTCCAAAACCCATTCCCATATTTCTACATCTCCCAGGGGTGCAGCCAAGGCAGCTGTGAGCAAAATGGGGAGCTTCAGCCCAGAGGGCCTGAGGTTTGCTGCAAGGGTGAGGTGACTGGGAGAGGAGTATATGGGAGAAGGTGAGCACCAGTGCCTACAAGGCAGTGGGTGTGGATGTCCCTTGTGCTTAGAAACAGCCCCAAGTGACAGAGCCTCCACCCAATGTCACAGCTCCAACAGCATTTTATTGGGATCTGAGTCTACAGTTCACATGGGGAGGTGAGCAGCAAGGCTTAAAAGGGGGTTTTACCCCCCTGGGGACAGCTCCTTCCAAATCTAGCAAAACGCCAGGAGAAGCCCTCATGCTGGGCCCCCAGCCAGCCAGGCCAGTCAAATCCCAGGGGGCCTGGGTCAGTGCGTGCAGCCAAGGGGCCCACTACCCCCCCCAGACACACACACACACACACACACACACACACACACACACACACAAAGAGGAGGAAAGTTCTCTGGCTTCAGAATTAGAATTGCCCCCATCCCCCCTACCTCCACCCCACCCCCCAAAAAACAGGCTTCTCTCCCCTCCCCCCTTCACACTGGCGTGACACAATCAGGCTGCAAGGGTCACGGCCCAGGGCCCTGAGCATTTGCATACATTTGCATAGATAGCAAGGCAGGTCCAGCTAAGACCTTTTTCTAGCAAAAGTGGTTTCAGTGTGGGGCTGGGTGATTTCCGCTCTCCTCAGTGAAGGATATCCAAGGACACCAAACGAGCCAAGGGAGGTGGCAGTTTAACGGTTCCCAGGGGACAGACAGCACGGGGCCTCAGCCCTGGCGCTGGTGGCTGTGTTCCTCCCTGGGTCCCACAACTCTGGGATTCCGCCAGTGTTTGTCCTTCTTCCCAGACCTGTGGAGAGGGATGGTGGGGGGGCAGTAAGAGGCCTTTAGACAACAACGCCACATCCACATGATGAGAAGGCGCTCCCTGAGGAGACGGGACCCTGTTCCTCTTAAGACAGGCAACACAGGCAGTCACCGTCAATCATACGGTGGGGAGGGGAGTGTGGCCAGACCTGGTCTCCCAGGATGAAGGCCCCAGCTGGGCAGGCGGGAAGGTGGGAAGCAATCTCTCTTGCAGGTATGGGCAGTACAGGGTAACTCGGGAGGAAAAATCCCCCCAGCCCAAAAGGGGACTCCCCAGGACCACTCTGGGGTAAGCACAGGCAGCTTCCTGACCCCAAGGGAAGACAGGAAAAGTACTGGCTAGGGGGGGAGGGGAGACCTAAAAGCAGAGATAAAACCTCAAACTGAAGAACACGCCGCCACCCTGCCCCAGCTCAGGGCCCTGGCTCCTTCACACCCCCTACACACACCTCCTGCCTCCTGCTGTCCCACCGACCCAACTCCCCCACAGCTTGCCCACCTCTTCTTCAATGCTTTGTCTCCAAAGAAGTGGCTGAAGATGAAGTCCTCAAAGTCATCCACCTCATCGTCATCACCTGTCTGTCTCACTGCCACCTCCTCCAGGCTGTCCTCCAAGGCATCTACAAAGTCCCGGAAGCGGAGGCGGTCGTGGCGGAAGATACCGTCCTCACCAAAGTAAGCAGGAGAAAGGGGTAGCTCCTTGGTCAGTTGCCCGGCCCAGGGCAGCCGCGCCAGGTACGTCCTCAACAGAGAGGCCAGCTCCTGTTGCCGCACAGGGGCCAGCTCCATGCCAAAGAAGGCCAGGCCCTCCTGGCGGGCACACTCGTGCACACCCGAGCAGCCCTGGGGTGCCTGGTACTTGTGCCTCAACAGCTCTGCCCAGAGTGGCAGGGGGTCATGCCTGTCTTTAGCCCCCTCCTTCCACCGAGGGTGTTTCTGCCTTTCTCTGGAGGAGTGGGGGCTCCCACTTTTCCTGGGGGGCTCCTTAGAACCCTGTTGCTTGCCATCCTTCTTGCTGGCCCACTCCTCCACCCATGGCTTGCCTTCCTTCCACCTCCCCGCCAGCTCCCTGTCCTCCTCACCCGCCCAGCTCTTCTTCTTTTCCCGGCCAGATTCCTCCTTCTTATGTTTCCAGTGGTCAGTCTTCCGGTCCCTCTGCCCATCCCACCACTTTTCCTTTCCGCTCCATTCCCTGGAACTCTGGAAGTGAGGCTCCTGATGCCAGGCCTCTGAGGCATTGGCAGGGACCCCAGGGCGCTGGCCCCAGTTCTCCAGGGCCCGCAGCTTCTTGGCCAGCCTGTGACCCACCTCAGCCAGGCCAGCATGGGCTGGGTCCCCTCGGCCCGCATCCCTCAAGCTCTGCTCCAGGTCCCGCTGCACAGACCCCAGCAGCCGCCGCTGCCTCTCCAACTCTTGCCTTAATGCCTGGGCCTCAGCCTCTAGCTGTTTCTTCTGCTCCAGGAAGCCAGGGCTTGGCACCTGCCCCCTTGGGCCTTGCTCCTTGGTGACCTTGCCAGCCCGCAGGCCTCTGCCCCCATAGAGACACACCCCATCTGTGCTCCGGACACAGTCAGCCTCCAGGCCCTGGAGCTGGGCCCGCAGCTGCTGCAGCTCTAACTCCAGGGCCCGCTGGGAGGCCTCGCCCTGCTGTAGGGCCCCTCGGAGCCGGGCATTCTCCTCTTCCAGCCCTTTGGGCTGATGCATCAGGCTCTGAAGCTCTTCCTTCTGGGCCTGGAATGGGAGTAGGGATGGAGAGCACAGGAGGAGTCAAGGACGGCCCCAGTGCCTTCTACCCTGATTCCATTCCATCATAGACTTTATGGCCTGGGAAACTCAGAGGATTTGGTTCTCATCCCCTGCCCCATCTGCACCCTTCACCAGACCCTGGGATCCCCAAATTCCATCATAGGCCTCAGCTTCTATGTCCTTTTTAAGCACACACTTCTCCGATTCACCAAAAGATAGCCAAGATGTGGCTGTCGTTGCTCAATTTCCACCTCCCATACTCGTTGCCCAATTTCCACCTCCTATACTCGTTGCCCAATTTCCACCTCCTATACCCAGAGCAGACATTACTAATTGATCCCAGCACTTCTTTCCCATTGAGCTTTGGCATGTTCTTCAAATGCTTCTCCACACAATGCTGCAGGTGGACCATGCCAATCAAGCAGAGGTGGCATGCCACGTGAAGCAGGTATGCCAGTCCTGGCCTAACCCTTAGCATGCAGGACATGAACAGAGAACTGAGAAGATGACTTCACTATAGTGGGAAAGGGAGGGGATCAAGGTGTGTGGGTGAACACAGGAAACTTCTTTTGGGGGAGGACACTAGGACAGACAGACACCTGGGCTAGGGAGGGTGTGTAGCCCACCCCCCCTGCTTGTGCCCACCTGCAGCTGGGCCTGCAGCAGCCGGATATCCTGGTTCTCCTTGGCCAGCTTGTCCAGCAGAAGGGCCATGTTCTGCAGGCTGGGAACACTGTCAGGGGGCGCTGAGGTCTGCAGCTGCTGCTTTAGCCCATGCTAAGGGCAAAGGAGCCAGTCACCCCAGCAGCCCTGAATCTCCCCCACCAGGTCCCTCACACCAATGGAGAGTGTCACACATGCCTGCCCATCCCCCTCAGCCTCCAGCATCTCAGTATCTGAGCCAGTATCTGGGAAGACCTGCAGGTCCGCTTCCTCCATGGGCCCTGTGGGAAAGTGAAATCCTGAAACTGGCCCCAAGGCACACAGAGCCCCCTCCTCCCCTCCCACCCCCCACCCCCCAACACACACAGTCACCCTCCTGCCCTGGACCCGCCCTATGGCTGAGAGTCCAGCGAGGTACAGGGTCAAGGGTCACCCTGAATAGCTGACAAGACCTATAACTGAGCAAAAAATGTACAGCCCCCAGCATCCCTACTCCTGACCCAGAGAACTGCCCCCATCATCCTCCCTCAGGGCTGTAAGGGGACAGACACGAACCAGTCAGGGCCCGTCCTCACTCACCACTTTCAGCCTCTGAGGGACCACCTGAAATGGAGACAGAGGAGTCTGGTCAGGCCCTCAGAGGAGGGGGTGGAATGGAGTGAAAGTGCAGCAGGAGGGCAGAAGGGGCCAGAGTGGAGGCTTAAGGCCTCATCAGGAGAGGGACCACTTACCGGAGAAGAGGAGGATCCCCAGGCCCAGCAGAACCAGGGCCCCAAGGAGACACATGTTGAGGGAGATGCCCAGCTCCCTGCCCGCACCCTCACCCCCGGCCTGGTCCTCCACACCCAGTGGGGCCGCAGGCTGAGGAGTGCTGGGCTCCTGGCCCCGCCGTCTCCGCAGACCCTCCACGTCCATGTCGGTGTCGTCCTCACTGCTGGAGCAGTGGGCCTCCTCCCTGATCCAAGCTGGAGGAAGGGATGGGGACAGGGCAGTAAAGCAACGGAAGCGATGGGACATACAGAGAGATGGGAAACAGAAGAAAACATGAGAGGCCCCCAGCCCTGACCACAGAGAGGGCACGTGGAGACCCTGCCCACGTCTGCCAGGGCATCAGTGACCACCCCCGCCTAGTCTGGAGACGGAAGACCAGTCCTTTCTTTTTTTTTTTGAATTTCTGAATTTTATTTTCTTTATTTTTTATACAGCAGGTTCTTATTAGTTATCTATTTTACACATATTAGTGTATATATGTCAATCCCAATCTCCCAGTTCATCCCACCACCACCCCACCACCCCACTTTGCCCCCTTGGTGTCCATACGTTTGTTCTCTACATCTGGGGGGAGACCAGTCCTTTCAATCTGCAAACTACAAGAGCAGCTTTCACCCTAAAAGTGCACTCCTTCCTCCCACACGTGCCTCACGTGGAGAACCTTCCCGGCTCTGGGTTCTGCCCGAACCCTGGCCACTCCTTCCCAGTGCCTCCGCTCAGTCCCTGGCTCTTCCTGGTCCTAGAGGCAGAGGTCCCCCTGGCACCATTTCTGCTTTTCTGCTCTTCTCACCGTACACACAGTCACCTGCTATCTCACCCACCCCGCTGGCTTCCTGGCAGAGCAGATGAGTCCCTCTTCAGTAACTCCCAACCTGGCCTCCCTGGAGCTCCAGGCATGGACGTCTGTCTGACTGCCTCCTGGCCACTCCCACCTGGGTGTCCCTGGGGACCAAACACTCAATACATTGTCCTCCAAACTGGTTCTCTTCTGGTGTTCCCCCACTGCAGGGCAAGACGCCACTGCTCCCACCTAGCCAACCTCAGCCTTCCCTCTTCACCCCACACGCAGACAGTTCGACAATTCGACACCTAAACATCTCAACGTCACTCGCCTTGTATCTGCCTTAGTTCAGGTCTTCCTCGGCTTTGTCAGTTGCCCCCTAAAAGTGGCCCCAGCCCCCGGCCTCCCCCTCCACCCTGTCACCCCTCAACAGAGATGGACTCATACACTCCTCTGCCACCAGCGTTGGAAACAGCCTCCTCAGCACAGGACAGGGGGCCCCATCCCTTTGTTGATGCTGCAGCCTTGGCCTGGAATGTTCTCTTCCTCCTACCCTACCGACTAAAATCCTACTCTGCTCAAGGCTCCACTCAAATGACACCTCCAGTGTGCCCCTTTCCCCAGCTGTCCCTGCCTCTCCCTTCCCCTCGACCTGTCCCGTGACTGACCACCCTCCCCCTCCTTTTTTGCACCCCTCATAGGTCTGACTTGCATCTTGGCTCAGTCTAGTCCACCTCTTACATAGGCCATGAAGCCAACCTCCTTCCCCAGAGCTGACACACGGAAGGGACCCAGGGAATGAGAGTTGCATCTAGAGGCAAGAAAAGAGGAGGCCCCACAGCAGAGACAAAAGAGTCGACCAGACCTAGGCCCTGCCCCTTACCGGCTGTGTGACTTAACCTGAGCCTCAGTGTCCCCAGGGGTGGTGGTGAGGTTTCACTGATACAATTTAAGGAGGGCACCAAGCTGCTAAGTCCTAGGGCCTGGCCCAGAGCTGTGCTCAGTAGCGGTATCTACTCCCACTCCCATACCTTCTAGAAGGATAGTGACAGGGGGAGACAAGGAGAACTCTCACCTGTTTGGGGGGATGAGGGCAGGCTGCTGGGGGGACTCTGATCCTCCAGGTCCTGTGTGTCCGGTCCCAGGCCTACCGCCTCGGGGGCCTCCTCCAAGTCTCCCTGGGCTTCTGTGTCTCCTGAGCCAGGGGACTCCATTCCACGATCATCACCTTCCAGGACACCCTGATGCAGACACAGCCGTGAGCAGCTCCCAGCCCTCCCCATTTCCTACGCTTCCCGCAGTGAAGGTCCTCACCTTGACCTCAGTCTCCTCTGGCAGAATGGGCCTGGACTGGGAGCTCTCACTCTGGAACAGGGTCTCTGTGGCAGGAGAAAAGGCTAAGGAGAAACACCACTACCCCCCAACGGAATGTGCTACATGGCCCTCTGGCTCCCACAGGCCCCAACCAGGTTGGAAGGGGCAGGAGAAAGCCAGGGTGGAATGAGGGAAGGTTTTAAATTGAGATTAATGCCAGAAATAAGACCAACCAGGCTCCCTCTCCCTGAGGAAACTGGGAAACACCAGAACTTGGAGGAGAGGTGGCTGCACCCCACCCTCAGTAGGGCCCTGTTACCTTCTCCATCCAAGGTCCCAGCTAATTCCTCAGCAGCTGCCTTGGAGGGGCTCCAAGGGGCCTGGGGAGCTCTCTCAGATTCTGGGTCCATCCTGGATTCAGGGCCCAGGGTCTCCACAGGCAGGTTCTGGGGGGAGGGGCACAAGCAGAGGGCTGCTCCAGAGGAAGGACGGCAGGACGAAACAAAGGGGTGCTCTACTGGGGTGCCTGGGACCAGCCGCACTGCTCAGGGACCTCAACCCACATCTCACAAAAATATAATACACTCAGTAGTGGGCTGCTCCAAAGTGGGGAGGGGGCAGGGGTCAGCTGGCACTGCAGCATCTCAGCTCGACGCAGTGTTCGGCCATTCCCTAACCTCACTGGCTGCTCTGAGAACTTTCGGAGGCCAAGTTTCTGTTAAATGAAGACGCACCACTGGACCAAGGCGGTGGACCACTGTACAAACCTGGTGCCCCCCACTTCCCCAGATAAGCCGGCTAGAGCCTGGGTCTCCCTCCCCACAAGTGACCAACTCAGTTATTGGTTGGAAGGTGGGAGGATGGCAAGAGAACAAAGTCCCCTGGATGCCTAAGGATCATGGTCCTGACCTCCGCAGGCTTCCCCACAGTTGCCCTCACAACGGGCCACCCACTCTAGTTACATCTTCCAAGCTTTTCTGGCCTTTCCCCACACCCTCCTCTCCCAGGAGGTGACAGAAACCTGACTCACCCCAGCCACAGCCAGTCTCCCAAAGGTGCTCTCAGCCCGGCCGTCCAGCCACGGCCTCTCCTTTCTCCGCCTACGCCCCCTTGACAGGCCACCGCCCGCTCATCCCATCCATGGCTCCCGCTATCCTTCCAAGAATAATTCTTGACCTTAGTATGTTTCTTTACAATTTTCAAGTCACTTTTTTCTCATGGCCCCTCCTACCAGGCAAGAATCACAGCTCCCCTTTTACAGGGGAGGACAGAGAGGTGAAACGACTGGCCCAAGGTCCCCCAGCTGTCAGCAAAGGCACCTCAACAGGGGGCCAGGGCTCTGGCTGGGAGCATTGTGTCCGTCCCCTCTGCCGGCCAGCCCTAGTCCATGGGTCCTGCTCCAGCATCATCCTGAGGGCAGCTCCCTCACCCCCAACTGGCCTCCTCAAGGCCACTCAAACCCGACGCCTTTAACTCAAGCTCCTCACCTTCCTCCCTCCCTGCGGTACGAACATACCAGGCCCTTGATAAACCTTCTCCAGACACTCAGCCCCCCAATCCTGCTGGCCCCCTTCTCAGTGGCTTCAGGGCACAGCGGTCTACTGGGATCCCACTCCACCAACTACAACCTGGACTGCAGGACCTTCAAAACGCTCTCCCCCATTTCCTGCCCAGCCCACACAGTGGCTGCACCCTCTGCCCAAGGCAGTGATGGTCCTGACTCCCTCCAACTCAGAGCCCTTCCACGATTTCCCATCAAAGAGGAGGCCCGAATGCCTGAGCCAGGCCCTTCAGGCTTCTTCTGGAGGTTCCCAGGCTCTGGCCCAACCTCACTTCAACACCGTCTGACCCATGTCTCCACCTCCTTCAACGGACCTCCTTGGTCTCCCCCAACACTCTCCCATTGTTGCCTCAGAACCTTTGCTCATGCTGGTCTCCCCACCAGAATATCTTCCCTGCTTCTCACAGCTTACCCCAGCAATTTCCTTCTCTGAAGGCATGGTCCAAGTCCCAACACTTGACTCCTGGGGCCTGATGGCCTTCTCCCTGCCACTAGTGTTCCTCTCACAGCCAGCAGGAGGAGACGCACACGATCACCAAGTCCAAGGAAGGGGACAGACCCAGCAAACAGCCCAGCCCTGCAGGAACCCCCATTCCATATGGCTCCCAGGCCTGCTTTTCCTACCTCTGAGCCGGCAAGCACCCAGCTATTGTCCGAGTCTGGGCAGGAGGCCATAGTTGCTGAGGTCCCCAAGGCTACTGAGGCTGCCACCTGCAGAGAAAGTCTTTCTTAAGGACCCCAGCTCCCTTCAGGGGAGGCAGGATGGAGACAGCAGCCTCGACCGGGTTCCAAGGTTTAAGGGTTGGGCAGCCACTTCCACAACCAGCCTGGTTCCAGTCTTCTGACCCCAACACCTCAGCTCTTCTGGGCAGTATTTGCCTTTCAAATCAGAAAGTACCAACAGCCACAGTGAAGCCTGCCTCTGCCAGGGACCGAAAGAGCCCTTGGTAAACTGGGAAACGGAACTGACCTTGAAAGGTCAGAGAAGCATAGGGCTGGAGGGGCTTTGGGAAAAATCCAGGCCAACTCTCTCATGTTATAGTCAGGGAAAATGAAGGGAAATGAACGCCAGAAAATTGGCTGACTTGACTTGCCAACGATGAACAGCTAAAAAGAGTGAGGAACAACCCAGCCCTCCCTTCACCTCCCCAGCCTCCCCCATAATCCACCTTCTTCCCCAGGGCCTAGAAAAGAAGACTCAATGGCCTACTTCACCCCCAAGCCACCCACCCATCACCCACCATAAGTCCTTTCTGTGGTCTAGTTCAGGGGTCTTGTACACTGGCTGCACGATGGAATCACCTAAGATTCTGATACAACTGTGTTCAAGGGTCAGGCTCAGGCAAGGATTTTTTTTAAATCTCCCAAATGATTCTCATGTGCAGCCAGGGTTGAGAACAACTGGCATAGCTTAGATCCACCTGAATGTACCTTTAGTAAATCTCTTTGTCACTCTCACTCTCCATTCTAAGTTGTTTCCCTTCTTAGTAAACTCCAGAATTTCATCTTAGGGAACTTGAAGGTGACTGGCAAAAGGGATTTATGGCAGCTATCATGTATAAAGCACTTTACAGTTTGCAAAGCATGGACAAAAATCAGGGTTGTGGTCCTAACCCCTGTTAATCTGCTCTGACTTGGCCGGGTGGGCTTGGGAAGTTACTCCAGCTTCCAAAGCCTGACACAAGGCAGGATAAGAAGAGAGGGACCTACCCCTCCATCCATGGCCTAGACTATTCCCCCAGGCTGGCAATTGGGACCTGGCATAAAGGTGGAGGGATAGAGGAGCTGACCCCCTCGAATCTTGGACTGTGATCCCTCAGAGGAGACTACATGACCACTTGTTGATGGACTAGAAAGGTGGCAAGTGGAAAAGGACTCTGAAAGAAAACCCTGGGAAAAGGAAGTGAGGCTGGGGTAGAAGTGTGGCAGTTCTACCTTGGGAAACCACCACAACTTCCCCTTCTGTTTGAGCTAGTGTGAGTCCTACATGGTGCCCTAAAAACCTCCTGTGGCCCTTGCCAATCAAGATCCAAGCCCAGGACAGATGAAGGACCCCTCACAGCATCCCCCAATACCCATGCCTCCCAGACACATGCACCCATCCCACAAGGAGACAGGAGAATGGCTGCAGTGACTTCCCCACACCACGTCCATCAGGACACCCCTGGCTGGTTTCTACAGGCATCCACAGAACCATCATTGTGCTGCCTTCTGGTCTCAGGCCCCAACCCCGCCATTCTGTCATCATCTCCCCATCCCCAGTTGCTGCGTGTGACTCTTAACAGGTGGTGGCAGGAAGGAAGTAGCAGCAGCTTGATCTGAAGTCCCTGTTTATCCCTGGCTGTGTACAGCCTGCTCAGGTCCTCCAGAACCAGGCACCCATGGCAACCAGGGTGATGTCAGACACACAGTTTCCATGGAAACCAGCAACGGTATTTGGGTCAACAAGACAAACACTTCTGAGACCCGAACAGAAGACAGTCTGTTCCAAACCCTGGTTGGTATCTCTCTCTTGGTTGGGTTCACCCCGCATTCCAAAAGATCTCCCAGTTCTCCCAAGCCAGCATCTCACCGCCTTATTAGGAAGTTCCTTCTGCTGTTTAATCTCCACCCTTCCCTGCTATTTTCAGATCTCTTTCTTCTCATCAACCTCTTGCAAGAAAATCCACCTCCACCCCCTCCTCACTACTCTCTCTTTTCATTCAGGCAGGATTCAACAAAAACGTCCTGTAAGGACTGTCAGGGACTTGTGCTATTTCTAAGGCAGCTAAAGGGGGAGCTCTCCCTCTCTGTACAAAGCTGGGAAGTCTCATCCAGCTAATTTCAACCCCTCTAAGAGTTGTTCCCCCAAACCTCTAATGCAAAGGACCTAGGACTTGTCTGGGGGACCCAGAGCAAGTTTCTGTTTTGGAAACGGCCGCCCATAATCCCCCTTCCGCCGGCCCGGAAGTAACAAACAGCTCTGCAGATCCTCGGTGGAGCCCAACCCCTCAGAGTTCTGCCGTTCCTCTCCTCCATCCTTCGTCTCCTACGGATCTCTATGGCCCCTTCCCCGTTAGGGCATTACCTGACCCAGCTCTTGCTTCAGTCTTCAGCTGAACTTGTTGCTGGCTCTACAGCTTTACAGTCCCGAGAAAGGAAGGTCATGTGACTGGGGACTGGCCAATGGAAAGTCAAGTTCCCTGAGGGGGCGGAACCTTTTGGCCAATAACAGCTAAACTTGAGAGCCAGGGGAGGGGAGGGGGTACCTGCAGAGCCCCTAAACCTGGGTTTACCTCCCGGCGGGACACTAGACTTACAGCAAACTGAATCCTGGGTCACCTTCCCTCCTTTCCCAGTGTCTAAACAATTTCTGGAGGGAAGACCCAAAACTGAAAGGCAAGGGGTGACATCTCCAGGACAAGGGGCCAGGTTGGTTCCAGGACAGACAGAGACAGCTGCAGGATGGGGGAGGGGAGAGTGGCAAATTATGGGTTGGAAACAGCCCTCCTGCCACTCTCCTTACCCTGCTCCGGTGCGGATTAAGGATGCCGCTGTTTTTTTTAGAGGGGGATGGGGGGCTGAAAAGCATCCAAAAATGAAATCTGCTAGACCAAGGCAGCCCCTTCTCCCACCCCTGGAGCTACGCTCGACCCCTAACCCAAACAACTCGGGAGTGGGAGCGCGGGCGCTAACCCCAGAAGCTCTAAAGGCAGTTGTCTCCCTGAAGCCCTGGAGCCAAAACTCCTGCTTGGCTCCAAGCCTGCCCCAGGAACGTGCTCAGAAAGGAAACTTGTTTCTCGCAGCAGGGACACAGGGGGAGAGGTGGAGCCAAGAGGCCTCCCTGGGCCCTGCGGCTTGTACCAGGGTCAGCACAGAATCCTGAGTCTTTCTGCCATTCCCACCTCCAGGGACCCTGAGGGATACATATCCTCACCCCACAACCATCCTGACCAGCAGTGACTGGCTCATTCCAGCCCTGTACACCCCAGCAGCAAGGAGTCCTGGTCTGGATTTTCCAAGTCATTTTATTAACCCAACCGTACAAAACTTTCCCCACCACATCTCTGCCACCCCCGCTTCCTTCCAAAAAGCAGTGGACCGAGAGGGAGAGGGACTGATCAGACACGCCCCACCCCCCCGCAATAGCCATCTTACCAAATGCAGAGATGGGGGAGACCACAAAAATAGCAACCGATAAAAGAGGGGCAAACAGAACCACAAACACAACACAAAGCTCAGCAGTGGCGGGGGGGGGCTGCCATCTCTGCTGTTCCACGGCAGGGAACACTGGAGGAGAGAGGCCCAGAGGCCGCTCCCTTCTTTCTCACAGCCTCAGAGGCTGCATGCTACACCTGGGCAGGCAAAAGAGTTCTGCAGTATACCTTTGTCTTCTCTTCACACGCTAGGGTCCCAGGAGAAGTGGGGGCAGGGGAACACCAGCTCCTCTCAGGGCCACACCCCAAGCCTGCCTTCCCCACCCCACTGAGGAATGTGTGCACGAGCCGTAAAGAAGAAACAGCAGCTGTGAGGGGCTCCTGATCAGGCCGCTGGCCCATCTCTGGCAGGCAGTGCTTACAAAATAAAATAAAAGCAAAGCCCAGTGCAGGACCCTGGCTGAGAGGAATGAGAACAGCTAGATCACCATGCCAGAGAAGATATAAAGAATAGCAGGGAAAGAGAAACAAAAAACATCCAGGCTCTGGACTGCATTTTAGTACCATGGCAATAAGGGTCCTGCCACCTCCCCACCCACAGGCTGAGACAGGGATCCTTTCATCGGGAGAAAAAAATGAGGTATAAGGGCTCTGAGCCTCTTCAAGCTTTCCTTCAATCAAGCCAGGGAAGCAGGGAAGTAAGGGCGCCAAAAGTTGAAGACCAGCGCTGCGAATAATGTGCAACAGATGGGGGGGCGTGTATAGCCAGAGTCCAGGCTTCCAGGACAGTCCAAACATCAAATATTCTGCTCTGTCAGACCACATATCCCAATTTTTAACAAAAATATTGTCATTAGGGAAAAAGCACAAGAGAGTCTGAGAAAGGACCAGTGACTTTGGTATGAGGAAGATATGTCCTGACAGCATCTCTTACCTACTGTCTTGAAGCCCCCAATCACCAAGAAACTGCCATAGCCACGTACTCTCCTGCTTCTTCAAGCTATTTGGTTCTCTGAGGGGGGAGTAGTTGGGTAGGTCTTGGAGGAGGCAAGGGGAAGGTAAGAAAAGGGGAAAATCGCCATTTATTCCCTAAAGCTGTTTCCCAGCACCCATGAAAGGGCTACTGCAGAGATGGGAAGAGACCCCCAACTCCTCTGGCCAGAAACCTTTAATATTGGACTCCAAAAACTAAGGCTGGGGCTGGGGGGCTAGATAGGAGCGTTAGGCACAGGTGTTGGGGGTATCCATCATCTGTAGAGGGGACACCCCTGCCCTTCAGATCTTCCTCCAGCCTCTTTTCTCTTGCAGCCACACCCCTAGGCCTCCAGAGATAGCCACCAAAAATGGCTCTGCTTGGCAGGGCTTTGGTTTCCTGGACCTCTGTAGATCTCAACACGTAAGTTTCCAGAAAAGTGAGCAATCCAGGCTCTTCTGCCTGCCCATCTCAGTTCCTTTTCTGGCCCCAGGAGACATTGTGTTTCTGCCCCATGGGGATGGGAAGCCAGTGGAAACAAGGACCAAGAGCCAGACAGGAAAACAACCACCCTGGAAGAGCAGGGAGGAACGTATGCACTTCCTGGGCACCTCGCCAGCATCACCCATCGTTAGCAGCCACCAGCTGCCCCATGCCCTCGCGGATGTAGACAGACTGGATCTCCTTGGTCTTGAGGCAGAGATCGCAGGCCCAGACAGCAGAGGCCTCAGTGGTCAGCAACCCATAGGCGCTCTCAGTCATGCCCGTGCACTCGCGGTGGAACCACTTCTGGCAGGAAGCCTCACACAGAATGGCATCTTGGTCGTCGTTCACCTCACTCCGACAGGCACCACATGGATACACCAGGCCTGGGGGAGGCTGGGGCCCTGAGCCTGCACTTGTCTTGCCAGGGGGTGCCAGGCTATTGGCATCTGGGGTGCCCCCACCCCGCCCACTGCTGTTTGGGGGAAAACTGGGCTGATTTCCATTAACAGCAGCAGCCGGGGAGCCTGAGTGGGGCTCCTGGGGAAAAGCAGTGGGAGCAGGTGGATTTAAGGGCTTCCCCCCATCCTCACCACCAGGGCCAGGAAAGCCAGGGTCCGGACCAGGGAAGGGACTTGTGTTGGGGGGCAAGCTGGGGAGGCCCTGACCAGGTCTCTGGAGAGGAGAAGGACCAAAAGGTGCCCCTGGCTGGGCAAAGCGTTGGGGGAGAGAAGGGGGGCCCAGCTCCCCTCTGGGAGGCTGTCCCATGGTGGGTGAGATCATGGGGCCAAATCCCCCCATGGGGCCTGGCATCATCTGCCCACCAGGCGGGCTAAAGTTCTGACCCAGAGGCTGGTTGAAGGGTTGACTGGGAAAGTTCATGTTGCCTGGGGGAGGGTAGCCAGGGCCCTGTGGGGGCATATTGAAAGCAGGGCCCATGGGATTGGGAGGGAAAGGCGGGGGCTGTCGACGAAGAGGCTGGGGGCCTCCTCCACCCCCAGTGCCATAGCCTGGGGGTACCTGGCCTGCCATGCCCCCCTGTACACGGAAGCCCCCAAAGGGGACAGGACTGCCCAGGAATGGAGGGGCTGCGCCCCCCACCTTAGGGGCTCCGAAGTCATCCTCAAAAGGGTTGGATGCAACCAGGTGATCCACCATGGGAGTCGGGGGTGGCGCAAACTCCGTCAGATGTGAGTATGCAGGGCCCTGGGGGAAAAGAGGAGGGAAAGAGGGTCATGGAGGGAGACGGAGAGCTAAACCAAGAGAGCATCAGAAACACAATACACATTTTTGGAGGCTGGTACTGGCCAGCTCAGACCTTAAATCAAGATGGACCTTAGAATGCAACAAAGAAACTGAGAGTGGAGAGCAGAACCAGCATAGTGCAGTAACTGTTTTGAAAACAGGCAGAACGACGCTGGAATCCTAGCTCTGACACTAAATAAGTTCAAGGCCCTGGTGCAGGCATTTAACTTTTTTAAGCCTCAGATTCCTCATCTGCAAAATAGTGACAATGCCCATCTCCCCAAACTGTTAAAAGCATTTTAGCACAATCCCTGACACTTCGAAAAGGTTCAGTAAGTGGTGGCTGTTATCATCATGTGGGAAACACGACAGCACAAACGGGGGAGAGAATGATTCTAATCCTGACTGATAAGACCTTTGGTCAAACCATCTCATCCCCACCCCTACCCCTAAAATCTGTTATGAAGTTGAAGGAAAGAACCAGAAACAGAACAAGAAAGACAACTTTCTCTTCTCCCCGCGGCTTATGCAAAGTAGAGACATTGGAGGGGCAGAGCAGAGCACCCAAAGGGGCTACTAGGAATCACCCCCCCCCCGCCACCAACCACCATTCACCTGAGTATTTGACTTCCTTCGCTTCTTTTCTGGGCTCTTCATTTGCAGACCTGGAAAAGTAGTAAAAGGCAGACACAAGTTTCCCTGAGGTTTCCCCAACCTCCTCTCTCGCAGCCGTGATATAAGGAACTCTTCTAACTTCATTATACTCTTGTTTATTTACTTCACAGATACTAACAATGGTACACTTTGAAAAATAAGCTGGACGCTACACTCTCAGCTGCCTCCTCCTTCAAATGAGACGCCCCATCTCGATACCCTCAGACTCCCAAGTGGCTCCTGAACTCCAGGTGCCCCAAACTCTAGGATCCGCAATCTGTGAACCCCTGACCGCACCCCCTGGAGGGCTTCACCCACCCATCCTTTTCACCTGAGCCTCCCCTCCCTTCAGGGCCCTCAGTCAGAAGACCACCACCTCCCCCGCCCGCCAGCCCTCCCTCCGAGGTCCCCGACTTCTCGGCCTCGCCAGCCCCAGGCCCCCTCAGCGCTCTCACCGGCCTTGCCCTGCTTCCTCCCGGTGCTGGGTGGCGCAGGGGGCGGTGCGGGGCCGCCACCTCCCTCCAGCTTGTCCGGTGGGGGCGGCGCCGAGGCGGCCATGGAGTGGGGGACCGGGGTCAGCGGCGGCGGGGGACGGACGCGACCTGGGGTTGCACCATGGCCCGGAAGGGGAGGCAGGGGCGGCGCAGGCCCCCGCGCGGCAGCAAGCTGGAGGTGCGGCGAGGCGGGGGCTGCGAGCCCGGGCGCCAACTGCACTCTCGCCCAGCCTCACCGCCCGCCCGCGGCCGCAGCCACAGGAACCGGAACTCGGCGTGGCAGCCACCACTGCGCACGGCAAGGAGGGGGAGCAAGGCCCGGGTCACACCCTCCCCCGAGCGCCGGGCGGGCAGAGCGGTACCAAGGCACGACCCTGGGGCAGGGGGCCGTCCCAAGCCCGGGAGCGCCGCGCGCCCGCTCACTAGGGCAGGCGGTGGCCGTGGGCTCTGCGGCTGGGCCGTACCATCCCCCGCCGAGGGGCTGCCGCAGAGGTGCGCGAGGGCGTGAGCGCGCGTCCGGGAAGCCCGAGCCGCCTGGGGTTCGGCCGGCCGCGATCCCACCCCGCCGCCGCGGCCCCAGCCGCAGACACTAACACCTACTTGGATGACGGCCCCGCCCTCCCCACCCCGCCGCGCCCTCCCGGCGCCCCTCCTCTGCGAGGAGGCGCGACCCGAGCGAGGCCAGGTGGGCCGGGCCGCACCGCGCCCCGAGGAGGCCTCGGCCTCCCACCGCGGGGGGCCCACAGCCAACAATAGGCAGCGACAGGGACCAGGAGGCCGAGGTAGAAGAAATATGGACTTTAATGAAGATCCTTTCCCTTTGGTATAAGTGATACCCGTGAAAACACCCAAACAAAAAGAAAAGAAAAAAAAGGGAGGTGAGAATTTAGATAGTCCACGCTCCCTTATCCACAAGTCCTAATGACAGAGCAGGGCCGGCTCCTCTGTCGTTGCGGCAGGACCCGGCCTGGAGAAGGGACTCAATAACTGCAGGTTTTAAGTGTCCCCCAGCCCCCGCCCCCGCCCGCCCCGTGTGAAACTAACACTCATTCAGCCCAACTTCTGTCTCCCAGCCTCGCGGTGGGAGGTCCAAGTTTCTCTAGTCCTAGCTCACACTCGGCCTCTGGTCTCTCAGAAAAGATAACGCTACCGGCAAAGGCCAGGGTGAGGAAAATGCCAATAGTTGTAAAAGGGCTTTGAAAAGTCAAAAAGGTGATGTATAAATCGATTATCATTTTGTGCTCAGGAATAAGCTATGGAAAACAAATTAGTAAAGTAAATCTACAGCCCTAAAATATATGTATAAAATAAAAAATAAACGCAGTTCCAAATCTACCGATGGTATCTGGGGATTGTCTACTGCTTTAGAGTCTCAGTGCCCCTGTTCCCACTTCCACAAAATCCACCTAGGATGACACTTCAGTCATCCCCCCACCACCCCAGCAGGGGGAGGCAGGGCAGAGGCTACAGAAGGGCTGTACTTTGGCTCTAGAGTATAACATGCATGCAACATGGCGGGGGTGGGGGTGGGGGTGGACTTGCCATATGTATATATAGACCCCCTGGGGTGAGGGGCCCCACTCAAGAGGCACTGAGCAAGAGGCGAGTCCATCTCCCCACTGGCTGGGAGGGGGCTCTGAGGCAATCTCTAAGGGCTGCATATCCCGGGGGAGAGGGGACAGCTGCCACTCCTGCCTCTGTTAGCCCAACCTAAACGGGAGGGGGTACTGAGCAAGGAGAGGATGGGGTCCCAGAAGCCAAGGTGTCAGCACCCCCATGCTTGACTTCAGGGGCCCAAGAACTCTTTGCATAAAATATCTTCAGACCTAGCAGATGGTCAAAGGCACAAAGTTTAAATGCTGGAAGGGAGGGTTGTTGAGAGGGGTCTGGGGTACCCTGAGCCCAGGGGTAGAATAAAGGTGTGATTCATTCCCCCTTCCCTGGAAGGGTGATTGCTCCACTGGGCCTATCAGCACAGGACATTTTCCATTACAAGGAGGCATACTGCCCAGGCCTCCAACACCCACCTTGGGGAAGGGGGTATCAAGTTGGCACAGGAAAGGCCCAGGGAAGGGGGCCACTCTGTACATTAATACTTTGGTGAGGTTTGGGGAGAAGGAGGACTCTACCCCTGGCTCCTGACTCAAACCCTCTCACTCAGCTGGATGCTGAACCCAATGTCCACACTACCCCCATCCCTACACAAGGCCAAACCCCCAGAACACTCCCAAGTGAGGTCCTGAGAGTTGGGCAATAGGGTAGAAGGGGTCGCAGGGCATCTTCTAGGAGAGAGCACGGGGACAGATCACAGTTTCCGCTCCACAGGTTGCTGGAGACACAGTTCGCTGCCCGCAGAGATGATGGGCAAGTGATTGTCCATGTGGTAGCTGATGAGGTGACTGACACTCTCAAAGCGGTGATCCTTTGTCCGAACCTGGGGAAGTGGGAAAGGAGAAGGTCAATTCAGGTGAAGAGTCAAATAAGACCTCAGTCCCCAAAGCTGAGGAAGCTGGAATATTCAAGAGGGTTGAGGCCGGAGAAAAAGATGGCAGAAGCGGGAGGGCCATCAGTCCTGATCATTGAGGCTTCTCTAGAAAGAGAAGCTGGAGATAGCCGTGGGAATGGGCAGGTCAGTGAACTGGGAAAAGGCAGAGGGGACATCAGCCCAGAAATCATGAAGCTGAGGGAGAGCTACTCCTCCCCTGACCTGGAAGAAGGTGGTATGTCTCAGAAGAGGGTATACAGTACAAAAAAAGACATGCAAAGGAGGCTGAGGTTGCTGTAGAAAAGAGACCAAAGTTATGAGGGGCAGAGGGACAGTGCAGACAGGAGACACAGCACTGGTCTGAGCCCTGAGTCTGGAGAAGCTGGGGAGGCCCCTGGATCCTCGAGAGAGGAGATTTGGGGTGCCTAGCCTCTAACCATCTGACATTGAGCATCACAACCTCTTAAGGATGGTTTTCTCATTTGTCAAAAGAGGGACTCAGGTGACATGAGCAACTTCCAGCACTCGTGGGCATAAGGTTTGGGGATTGGCCGGGACTGAAGGGAAAACAGCTCAAGTTCAGGGATGTGAGAAGGGAAGGAACCCTAAGCCACTAGAGGGGGAATGCCAGGCACCTTGAGAGCAGGCGACGCTCAGATAGAGGTGCCCAGCAGGCGAAGTCTAGGAAGCAGTGAGGCAGGAACAGGGCTGCACAGGAGGGCACTGCACCTTCCTTTCTGCCTCACCCACCCATACCCCTGCAATACTCACCACACCCTCAGGGTCCACCAGTAGCAGGTGCTTGGGCTGCCCACTCTGCAGGCCAGTGAGCACGTACTGGCCAGGCGTGGTCGTGCTTTCCCGCACCAGGAAGTCCCCGTTGAGCTGTAGCAGTGCCTCGGCCTCCCGCCGGCTCAGCTTCCCGTGAAACCAGGGCTCCCCTCGAAGCTGCTCAGCCATGGCCACCAACTGGGGAGGTGGAGGCACCCGCAGGGCATCTTCAAAGGGCTCTGGGGGTACAGAGAGAGGGCTGGAAGAGGCAGCTGGCACAACACATGCTCAAGAGCCAGACCTTCAGGGAGGGGAGGCCAGGAAGAAAAGAGGAGGAGCCAAGTGGGAAGACGAAGATGCAGAAAGGATACTCACTCATGTCAAAGAGGTCTCGGGGCACGCTGCCATTGATGGCAGGATTGGGGGGCCCGGCCCCACCGCCTGCTTGCCGTGCCTTGTCTAGGTTCTGGACGTTGACATAGGAGGGATCATCAAAGAGCTCTCTGCCTGCTGAGGAAAGGGAGGCTTTACAGTGATCCCTGTCCTGCTTCTCACGCCCCACTCTGCCCCTCTCAGCTCCCTTCATACCTGGGCAGGGTGGCGGGGGCAGCATCTGTTTGCGGGCTTCTGGGTCTCCTCCAAGAGGCTGCCCCACTGGCTGAAGGGACAAAAATAGGGTGAGACCAGAAGCCCTAACCAGACGCTGCCATCCTGGGCCCAGCCCACCTCCATGCAAGCAACTTACCAGCGTGGCTCCCAGGTGGCCAGGGGTCTGGGCACTGGGTGGAGTGGGTCGAGCAGCCCCCGGGGGGGCTCCTTCCCGAAGCCTCATGTCCACCACCCCCCCAAGAGGCGGTTCCTTCCCAGGGAAGTCATTATAGTACTGATGGTCAGGTGGCTCTTCTTCCTCCTCATCCCACGCTGAGCCATCAAAGCCAGCCATCCTGGGAGGGACAGGAGGAAGAGAAGAGCATGGGTAAGAGGATGGAGAACAGACAGAACAGCAGTCACGTATTGGGCATTCCCTGAGGGGTAGGCCTGAGGCTGGGTGTTTCATATATATAATCATTTCATCCTCCTGGCAACCCTATAAGGTAGGTATTATTTCCTTCTTCGATTTTATAGATGAGGAAAATGAGGGTCAGGGGTAAAAAGGATTTAGGTCTCACAACTAAAAGGTGGTGGAGCTGAGATGTGAATTCAGATTTGCCTTTAAAGTCATGCCCTTGACCATTATGCTGTCTCTCAAGAGGGAGGGGGAGCACTAAGTACCGGGGAGGGGGGTGCTCCAGAATAGTTTAACCTCCTCTAAATACTCAATACTACTGGTCTGAGGTGGGAAAGGTAAGGATCTCAGGAAAGAGCCATCCTCCCTCGCCCAAATTCTTGACGGCTTCTAGAGGCAAGAAAATGAAATGAAGAACTAAACTAAATATGAAGAAATGCACAAAAGGACAGACCAGCAATGAGATAGCTGGGAAAAGAAAAGCCCATCTAGCCAGGGAAGAGCTGCAGCGTGGACGTCCTGGACTACAGCTCCACCACAGGCACACGACAGGAAGAGCTGGCCCTGCAGCAGGCAGGGCCATGAAAGACCTTCCTGATGGCCACAGGAAACTTAAGAATAGCAGGAAGTGGGAAGCAGGGGCGCACAGGTTACTTCCTTCCCTGCACCTCTCTGAGCTCAAGTGTGGGAAGAGCAGACCTACTTTTCCAATTCCGGTTTGGGGCCCCAAAGCTGGCTGCTCCCCCATCCCTGGCCCACTCACCTGTCATGGGGGGTGACCAGCTTGGGCGGGTTCCTGAGGTATTGTTTGAAACGCAACTCGAAGGCCTGGCCAATGGTGCTGATGACGTCCTGAGCAAGCCCTTCGGGACACTCCAGGATGTGGCAGGCTGGGGGCACAGCAGAGGCCGTCAGGGAGCTCGGGGGCAGCGTGGCCAGGAGGAGGCGCAGACAGGGGCCCTTGTCGTCTGTCCTCCACAGCCAGGAGCCACCGGGTCCTGCTCACCTACCTCTCGGACAGCTGGCCCCACCCAGTGCTCCCCACCACGCCTCACCTCTCTGATTCACCGGGTCTTTGGCAACATAGGCAACATACTCGGCTGTGTCCTGGGGTGGACAGAGTCAGAAGAGGCCAGTTAGCTAAATTTAATAGCCCCACCTCACTCCTGACCCCTCAAACCCAGTCCTTTTCAGATATCACCTCAATCCTAGCAGGCTCTATTCTCTAGCCAGTGTCTTCCCAACCCCTAGCCCCGTACTCTTCTCCCACCACCCGTGCTCCGTTCCCCAACTCACCGGGTCCCCGCCAGACGCAAACGAGATGGATTGCATGTGGTGGTTGGCGATGATCTGAGGGTTAGGGCAGGGGATGGAGAAGGAAGGGAATGATGTGTGTCAGGCAGCCTCAGGGCCCACTGGGCGCCCCCCACCATTGGCCCAGGACCCTGGGGTCCCAGTCTCATCCTTTTGGCTTCTCAACCTATGTCTTCCTAATCTCCTCCTTCCCTACTATCCTGCTGCTCCCAAGCCTTCCATCTGAGTTTCTTGCCCTCATAACCGGGTCCTCACTTAGCCCTCCCATCAACGTTTCTGGTCCCCCCGCCCCACTCCACCAACCTGTTTGCAGTCTGCGGCCATGAGGTTGAGGCTGCTGGTGGAGACGGTGAGAGTGATTGGCATTCCAGCAAATTTCAGGTTACTCCTCCCCAGGATGGAGCTGAGTGGACGGCTACAGGGCTAGGGAAGGGCCCGAGGATCTCAGAAGCT
The DNA here is from genome assembly GCF_964165515.1 of Mesoplodon bidens. Taxonomy (NCBI): domain Eukaryota; kingdom Metazoa; phylum Chordata; class Mammalia; order Artiodactyla; family Ziphiidae; genus Mesoplodon; species Mesoplodon bidens. The sequence goes on along the minus strand of NC_138177.1, from coordinate 73,471,154 downwards.
GGGGGCTCCCCACACCAGGAAACCCGCACACTCCTGCCTTCTGGCCTTCTCCCCGCACGCCCCACACCAGCCTTCCCCCTGCTCCTCCACCTCTCCCAGCAGCACCCCTAGCCCCCTCGACCCCAGCTACCTTTCTCCTCCTTGTTGCCCCCTTAGCACCCGGCACAGCGTCACACACCAGACTGATGGCCTCCCTGGGGAAAGAGGGGTACTCAGACCCACGGCCTGCCTCCCACCAGGCTGAAGCTGCCACAGGGCTGGGGGAGGGGAAGGCCAGGCCAGACTCCAGGGGCACTCCAGGCTCTTTGTCGTGGTGGATTGAATTAAGGGCCTTTAATATTTGATGACACTGAGAGGCCGCTTCCTGGCTGATTGGGTTAGAGCCTCAGTGGGTCTGGGCCCACCCCCTTCCAGCTACCAAATGTCCCATCCCCTTCCCAAAGGCAGCGGCAACCTTCCATCTACCCCCATTTTCCACTCAAGCTCCAGCTGCCAGCTGCCTCTGCCACCTCCCCCACAACCCCCCAGGCTGCATAAGCAAGAAGGAGCCAGGTCAGAGTTGCCTCTCTTCATTGAGACTTCGACTCCCTTCCGTAACTTTCTCTCAATCCCCTCACCACGCAAAGATGAGCCATCACTAGCGCCACTGCCAAGTGACCCCCTCCCCCCTCCCCTCACAAATCCCAGGACCCCCACACTCCACCCCCCACCCCACCAACCTGGTGACCTGAGTCCGGGTGTTGAAGTCCAGGGCGCGCATTGACTGCAGGACCTCCACACAGCCCATGTACTGAGGGGAGGGACGGGAGAACAGTCAGCCGCCTCCCCCCACCTCTTCACAAAGAGCCCCAGGACTCTTCCCTGCTTGTTCCGTAAGGATGCAGAAGTTCTGCCCACTGCCGGTGGATACATCCCATGACATGCAGAACAACAGGGTGAGGAGAGAAGGCAAGCCTGGGGGACCTCATGCATGTGGGAAGAGAATTCGGAGGGGAGTGACAGGCACTGGGTGGGATGGAGTGACATCTCCAGAAAGGGGGAGGAGACTGGAGGGGACAGTCAAGAGTCACTCATTCCAACACTTACTAAGGGCTTGTGCTGGGCTTTGTGCTAAGCATGGCAGGATGGGGGTGGGGGAGTCACAAGAAGGAAGGGGCCCCAGACAGAGCTGGAAGGTAAGAGGCGAAAGAATCAGAGAAGGGGCAAGAAAGGTTAAGAAACAGGACACAGAAACCAAGGGAGTTGCTGGGGAAGAGCAGGAAAAAAAAGAGACTAGTGAGCAGAGGAACTGGAGGGAGTGGGAGGGAGGATGTTCACTCACCCGAACCAAGTAGGAAACCCCGGGTCCCATGACTTTGTCGTTGGGATGCAGCCAGCCCCGCGTGGGCTTATTGACAAAGCTCCCGTGGCGGGTCCACTCCTCGCCCCCCAGCTGGCCCCCTTCCACCCGAGTCCTGCGCCCGCCGCCTCCACTCAGCTTGTTCATGTCCTGGAGGAGGGGCAGGGGGCCTGAGTCCGGCATGGCTGCCCCTACGATCCCCTCCCCATCCTCGGCTGCCCTTCCTGGCTCCCCCTTCGGCCCCAGGCGCCCCCCAGCCGGGTTGGCCAGCTTCAGATTGCTCATCCGGGGGAAGAAGGAGCACAGGGTAGTGGGACTATCGTCCCCAGGCAGAGGTGGCAGCATGGGCCCCAGAGACGAGGCTGATGGGGAAGGCAGCTCCTCCGGTGGGGTGGACCCTGAAGCTCCCTCCTCCAGCGATGACAGAGACTCATTCCGAAGTGGGTTGTACTTGGGCTTGGGGGGCAGGAGATCCATGGCTGGAGTGAGAGGAAGGCTGCTGCCCAGCCTGGCCCCCCTGCCAGTCAGGGCAAGGGGGCCAGGCAGGGGGCATCCCAGGCCCTTAGCCTGATCGGACCTCTCTGGCCCAGGGATCTCAAGGGTCCTGGGGAGGGAGAGGGACAAGTGGCTCTGGCTCCCCGGGCTCAGACCCGGAGAGTTTCAGGCCCCATCCCCGCCCAGCGTGGAGCCTCTTCTCTGGCAGTGAGGAGAACGGGCTGGACCTAGAGCTGACTGGCTCCTCCCCAGGGGCGGGGAGCTAAGGGGAGAGACCAATCCCGAGGACAGTGCTGACTCACAGGCTCTGAGGGGCTAAGCCTCCAGCACTGGCCCAACCCAGAACTCTTACAGGGCAGAGCGATCCATGCCCCGCCCCCGCCCCGGTACAAACAACAAGTAATCTAGAGAGGAATAAAGTGGGAGTGGGAGGGAAGGATGGAGGAGTGAGAAGGGAAGGAGGGTGGCAAGAGGAGGTCTGCATCAATCCAAACCAGACATGGTCAGGCCAAAGGGAGCAGGAAGCTGAGGGAGGGCAGCGGGGGGAATGAGGGAGGAAACAGAGGCAGCTGGGGGTGAGAAAAGGAGGGGATCCCTGAGCTCAGCAATTCCCTTCCTGTCCTAGTTGAACACTCAAACTCCCTCCTCCTCCAGACCCGGCCACCCCCGGCGACCCCCCACCACTATCACACAAGGGGTGGCAGCCCCAGGGAGCCTGGGCCATTAGCATCCTCTGCTACCACAGCTGTGGAGGGAGCTAAAGAAATGGGAAAAGGAAGGATGTGGTCCCAGTGGATGCAGGGAGGGGTCAAGAGGAAGGGCAAAGCTGGTGAAGTAAGGGGAATAAAGTCCAACCTGAGTGGTGCATCAGGGAGCCACCAGGCAGGAGCTGGAGCAGAGGACAGGCTGGTGGAGGCTTGTTCTCCATGCATGGCGCCTACCATGCCAAGGAGCAGCGGCCCATGCCAAGCACTCTTCTGTCCCCCTTTCCACAGAGAAGCAAGCTGTCAAGCGTAGACGGGGTGGGGGCGGCCAGGGCATTGATACTAAGGTCAGCTCCCTGGACCTGCGGGTAAGCTCATACCCCTCCTCTTGCAGTAGTGACTGGGAAGGGTGCAGGTGTCCACCACAGAGCATGATGCCCCTCATGCCAGAGGCAGAGTCTGGCTGGAGGAAATGGGACAGTGCAACAGTTCTCCAAGAGAAGTGGGGGCTACAGGCCATGAAGGGACAGAGGGGGCAGAAGACAAATCTGCTAAGGAGAAAGGGGTGCCAGGAGAAGGACTGAGGATGGACACAGGGAACAGTCCCAAACCCATTCCTTCCGCCCACAGCTTCCTTCCACAGCTCTGCTCAAGGGGGCCATAAAGGAAGTCGGAAAGTGACCCAAAAAAGTAGTAAAAGATACACATAACCCCCCAAGCTCACCCCAGAATTACCTATCCTTAAATTTACTTCAGAATATAAAAAGATGCAAATTATCATATGATTATAGCGATGAACAACACTAGCACTTAAAACATGTTAGATACTGTGCTTATCACCTCCCACTTAGTCCTCCAAGAAGAGCTTTGCCACTCCATGCACCACTCCCGAGAAGAAATTCTATCACTCTGTTTCCTAAAGACTCAGCGCCCAGGCATAGAGAGAATGAGGAAAGTATTCTGCCAAAGCCTCACACCCCCATCACACACAAACACACACCAGGATGTCCTCATCTTTAGAGGTGGGCATTCTGTGGGTGCCTGCAGGATCCAGAAGCAGGGAATGACCAACAGGTGTGAGCATTGTTAGAAAAGAAAGAGGAAGTAGGGCTTTTTAAATTTATGTGGGAAGAAAGGAGATTGCTACTGGGAATCCGGGTGACTGGAAGAAGCTGCGTGTGGCTTCTCAGCCCAGCAGGGAGGAGGAGGCAAGAGAGGCGGAAAGTATCAGGAAATGGCGAAAGCTCAGGAATGTTTCCAGAAGGGAAGCCTGGCCAAGCGGGACAAGGAGGAATGCCCAGACTAAAACTCCGGTTAGGGGGAGGGGAAGAGCCAGAGAAGTGGTGGGGCCTGAGGAGTCCCTTAAAAAAAAAATCAAACAGCAAAAAGGACACTGTTACCTACACCCACTCCAAGCCATCGTTTTCTGGTGGTGGAAAACTTTCTCTCCTGTCACACCCACATGTCACACACCAACAAATCCATGGCCCTACCCAGCTCCCGACGTACAGGTATGAGACAAACAGCTGTTTCTGGGGTGGAGTCGGTCCTGGGAGTGGGGCTGGGAATCTATGAGCGAGTCTCCCTCCCACTCTCGTGCCAAACCCCAAGTCCAGCCCCCTTCAAGTAGGTCCACCCTTGGAAGGGGGTAAGGGAGAGGAAAAGGGCTGCTTCTAATCTCTTACTCCTCAGAGCCAGAGATGTGAACTTCTGACTTCCTACCCAGTGGAGCACGAGAACTCAGGAAAACTGAGCCAAAGGCCCCAAAGAGAAAAAGAACAAGGAAATGTCAAGCAGGTGAAGTTTCTGGGATTGAAGACAAAGCTTCTGAGGCGATGACCCGGGTCCTACAGAGATAACGCTCCTGAGGGGGCGTGGCCCTCTCAGGACTCAAGCATCAGAGACTCCCAGGAGGCAAGGCTTCTGGACAATCAGACGTAGATTAAGGAAGGGGCGGGGCTTCTAGAGGGGAGGAACCCCTAGAGAGGCGTGGCTTCTTGAATTCGAATAGTTCTTTGAGGGGCAGGGCTCTGCCCTTTTGGGAGATAGGCTTTTTGATAGACAGGAGTTGGCGGAGAATCGTCGCTAGGAGGCGGAGTTTCGGGGAATTGGAAGGACTAACGTAGGGTTTCTAGTAGTAGGGCCTGGAAGCATGTCTGGGGGTGGGACTTCCAGGAAAGTCGGGCGACGGAGTGGGGTCGGGGACAATAAATAGAAAACAAGTCGGGGTTCGGGGAGCCCCCTGAAGTTGGGAGGTGGGACTTCCGGGGAGGGGGTCGCAGGGGCGGGGCTTATAAGTGAAGACCGGAAGTAGGGTCCCGGGAGAGGGGTTCCGGGGAGGAGGAGTGGGTCACCTAAGGAGAAAAAAAAGTCCCAACTCACCAGGGCTTCATGGAGTCTCCGCACCGCACCGCGGGCCGATTTGGTTCCGGATCACGCCACTGCCTTCTTAGGTCGCCGCTCCAACTTTCTCCCCGGGCCCGGCCTCCCTGGAGAAACTTTATTGCACTCACTTCCGGCCTCACTAACCCCTGACCCTCTACCTCATCGTCCCTCCTTCACCCATCCCACTTTCCCGTGTCAGCCAATGGCAGCACGAGAACGCGCACAGGAGCCGTGATAGCCAATAAGAGGCCTACTTTTGACCTACGTTTGTTCTTGAGCAACGTAAGCAGTGCACTCCAATAAGGATTCAAGGAGAAGCAAATCTAAGCCAATCGGAGGCTTGAAGGTGGGGTTGTCCCGCCTTCCGCCAGAAGGACCAATAGAAAGCGCGGGCGGTGTGTTTGAAAGCGAGGCCAAAGAGGGTGGGAGCGTGTGCTGCTGGGAGTTGTTTGAAGGTTGGCGGTGTGGGACTGACGGTCCTCAGGCAGGGCGATCATGTCGCACAAGCAGATTTACTATTCGGACAAATACGACGACGAGGAGTTCGAGTACCGGTTAGTGCCGGCGCGGGGGCAATAACAAGGTCGTGAGCTTTGAAAAGTGAGGGCACGAGGCGTTAGTAACGGGGACTGAAGCTACAGAATGGCGCATGCGCGGGAGATGAAGGGAATGGGTGCGAGCAATGAGAGCGTAAGGCGCATGCGCGAAGGGTAGGGGGCGATCGTAAAAGAAACCCTAAAGTGGTAGAGAATTTGGAGTAAGCTCTCCTGTTGGGAGGAGACGTGGGTGGACGTGGTTAGAGTGTTAGCGTGCCGACCACCCTCAGCTTTGCGGGTTTCTGGATCATTCTCTCACCTTCATTGAGCAAACTGAACTTGCCTTCTTGAGACTACTTGTATCATGGCAACACCGTAGAGCCTCCTGGGAGAAGGTGGCAAAGGCGGAGCCCGACTTTTCCTCGAGTCTTCAAAGTGAGGGGAGTTCTGAGAGAGCCTGAGTGTTGCTTATTAATTCATGGAAAGGGGGGGTGGTTGTCTGGCTTGTTTTAGGAAGGGGGCTTCGAAGAACTGGAGTGGAATAAAACTGGCCAGGAGCATTGAGAAAAGACTTGATATAGACCTAAGAGATTCTCGTCAAATATTTGAAGGGCATCTACTTAGAAACAGTTACAGAGTGTTTATAGGTTTCAGGTGTTCTACTAAAGTGCAAGGATAAGCCATGGGCTCTGCTTTCAACAAACCTAAAAATCTGGAAGTAATGATAGACATCAGAAAGAAGGTGATAATTGGTATGATAGAACTATGTACAGATTGTGGTGGGAGCACGTACGACTTGCCAAGCATGGTGAAGAAAGGACTCCCTATAGTCTGCATTTGATAAACCCTAAATCCATAATTCTAGATTAGAAAATTAGGGAAGACAAAGAATTACAAATATTGGCATTCGACCAATCTATGTGAAGCGTAATACTTAAAACAACTGGAAGCTTGCTTTCCTTGTGTTTCTTCAGCCTAGTGCAGGGCTCTGGGCCTTCTGGAGAACTCATTGTCTGCTGACAAACACACTATTTGTATTATTTTTATGCCAAATCCTTAGGAAAGGCCCCCCGGCCCTGTTTGGACCCAATTAACTTTCTTTTCCTCAGCTGTTTTCCTCTGCATCTGAACTAGGCTAACTAAAATTAAGTGCTTATAATGTCTTTGCAGGGCTAGGGAAACATCACTAATTTCATCCCCTGGAAGGTGTAAGTCTTGGCAGTGATATTTGGTTTAAGAAAAGGGTTTGTTTGTTTTTTTGGTCTAAATAGGTATGGAAGCCAATCTTTATGCCAGGGGCTTGTTAAGATGTAAGCTAATTTCAGACATTTAGACTAGAATTGACTCTTTGGGGGGAAAATCCCTTTTACTTAGCACAGAGAGAGCATTCAGTACATTTTCATTGAAAATGGTGACGTCTGAATCACCCCAATTCATGTCAGAGTAGTAATTTCTTTGCCATGAAAGGAGACTTATCCTTGGTTAGAAAAGCATGGAGTTCCCCCCAAAGAAGTCTCATGGCACATCCCTTCAGAGTTAGGAAAATTAAGTTAGGATAGATCTTAAAGGATAAGATATATTTCACCCTTTGTTCTAACTCTTCTCTGATAGGCCTTTCCTCTCCATGAAATTACTTCTCTCCCTTCCTTACAATTCTGTTCAAAATTGCCTTTACTTATTAATACTGTGTGTGTGTGTGTGTGTGTGTGTGTGTGTGTGTGTGTGTTGTGGGGCTCCCATTATATTATTTTAGGGTAATCAATTAGAAGACTATAAGCTCCGAGAAGGCAGAGTCAATATATCAACAGTGCCTGGAATTTAGGTGCTCATTCACTGGTGTTATTCATTAATGTGTACTTTTTAATATACTTTTGTGAGAATGTACGTATCTTGGCCTTTATTTCTAGCTGCCTCTGCCCCACAATAAGATTATATTAACTCTTTGCCATTACGAACTGGTTTGTCTTTTCTTGCCTCTCTTGGCTTTATATGCAGGCACTCGTCTGACAGACTGTACCCAGTACTGATACAGATTCCCCACCTTCCCATGTTTCTGTTACAGGCATGTGATGTTGCCCAAGGACATAGCCAAGCTGGTCCCTAAAACCCATTTGATGTCTGAATCTGAATGGAGGAATCTTGGCGTTCAGCAGAGTCAGGGATGGGTCCATTATATGATCCATGAACCAGGTCAGTGCAATGGCAGAAAGCAACCATGTAGGACTGAGGAAATGAAGGAATGATAAGGTTGCATAACCCAAAGAAATAGGGGGAAAGTGGGGATGATTTACTAGTTTCTTAACTCACCAGCCATCTAGAAAAACAGGAGTGACCAAAAATAAGAAAGTATCTGGGAAATTCAGACACAACCTGTCACTGAAAAAACCTCCTTTAGGGGCTTCCCTGGTGGCGCAGTGGTTGAGAATCTGCCTGCTAATGCAGGGGACACGAGTTCGCGCCCTGGTCTGGGAGAATCCCACATGCCACGGAGCAACTAGGCCCGTGAGCCACAACTATTGAGCCTGCGCATCTGGAGCCAGTGCTCCGCAACGAGAGGCCGTGATAGTGAGAGGCCCGCGCACCGCGATGAAGAGTGGCCCCCGCTTGCCACAACTAGAGATAGCCCTCGCACAGAAACGAAGACCCAACACAGCAAAAATAAATAAAATAAAATTAATAAACTCCTATCCCCAACATCTGCTGGAAAAAAAAAAAAAAGTTCAAAAAACCTCCTTTAATCTCTAATTTGGTCAGAGGTTTTTTTTTTTTTTTTAAGGCTACATATACGCTGGTAGAGACTATGGCCCCTGCTTCATTCTCCATCAGAAAGTGAATTTTGGGATGTGTTCCAAATAAACCAAGGAAAGTATATTTCTTGATAAGACACCAGACACCAAACTGCCAGACAAAACTAATAAAGGACGCCCCGGGGCCGCACAAACATAGCAAGAGAACTGATATTGACAATTCTGTACTTGGCACACAGGCCAGTCTTCGGGGTCTGCTTCTAAGGCCATATGCTTAAATCTTAATTTAGTTGTAAAGATCTGAGCGGGTGATACCTGGGAAGTGGGAGTGGGAGACACTATAGGTGATGCATCGGATGATGTGAGCTTGTCTCTTAGATTTCACTCACTCTTTCAGAACCTCACATCTTGCTGTTCCGGCGGCCACTGCCCAAGAAGCCAAAGAAATGAAGCTGGGGAGCCACTTTTCAGCCTCAAGCTTTATACAGCTGTCCTCATTTGCTAACATCTTTCTGATGACATTATTATGTTGCCTTCCTGTTTCTCACTTTGATATTTAAAGGATGTTCAGTACACTGTTTGAGCATGCTGGTGACTGCTTTACTTCTTGAGCAGAACCAACAGGACCATGGCCCAGCCGGACGACTGCTCTTTGGGTTGCAGCCTCAGCTAAGTGTGACCCCCAAAATCAATGTGAGCTCTGTATCCAGCAGAACACACTTGGCAGATGGAGGAAGCATCTAAGAATAAGACCATGGCTGTTACAGGGATTGTGTAAACTTCCTGTTTTGTTTTTTTCTGCCAGGTGTTGTATGTATGGTGATTTATGTTTCAATGTGTTGGAAACTTTCCATTTTATTCAAGAAATCTGTTCCATGTTAAAAAGCCTTGATTAAAGAGGAAGTTTTTATAATCTAATTCTCTCATTGTAAAGGTTTTTCCCCCTCTCAGGGCAAGCATCACATTCACTATCATGGTTCTAATTATATGCCCTTCAGTGAGATAATGAAGTTTAGCTCTTTGTTAATAATGAGGTTTATTTCAACATTCAGGTAACTGGTTTTTAATCTACTTTAAGCAGACTTTGCTGTCAAACATCTACTGAAATATATTTCACTCTAACTACAGGCCTAAGAAAGAGGTTATATGGGGACAACTTCATCTCATCAAAACAAATGAACTCTTTTCTACAGTCAGGGATGCTGCCATTAACGTAGTCCTGATTTTTGAAGGGTACACAAGGGTAAAGGGAGGAGGCTGTCAGCCAGAGGCTGCTAGTGCACTCCACTTCCTGACCAGCCTAAGGCTCAGGCACACCTATGGCCTGTTCACTCCGCACAATGGTTTGGGGGTGTTTTCAGTGGTTCTCACTTTGGCTGAACGTTGGAATCACCTGGGTAGCTTTAAAAGGGCTGATGCCTAAGTCATTCCCAGGGAAGTTGACTTAATTGGTCTGGGATGTGGCCTGGATGAGGGAATTTCAAGCATTCTTACACAGGTAGTTACAGCACTAACCTTTGAGAAAACAGTTGTAAACTGTGGCTATTTGAGAAAACATTTTGCCAAATAATAGCTTACCCTCTACTTTGAACAGAAGTGCTAAGTAAGGGAGATTAATCTTCCCACTTCTCCCTGTCTTCCATTCATTTTTTCCTTAGAGCAGTAGTTCAAGTGTGGTCCCTGGACCAGAAGCATCAACATCACCTGGAAACTCCTTAGAAGTGTCCATTCTTGGGCTCCACCCTAGACCTACTGAATCAAACTCTGAGGGTAGAACCTAGTGACATTTTAACAAGCTCTCTAGGTGATCCTGGTGCATACTTAAGCTTGAGAACCCACTATAAAGGATCAGACCAGAGCTGATGTTTCGGGGAGAGGGGCGGGGCTTGTCAAATATCACCATTACTAAGAAAGATGATGTAGCATATATGACTTATGTCATTAGGAAAGCCTGACTTTGTTTTTTTAGAGCTGAGACTCTCAATTGGAAAAAATACGGGGCTTATTATTTGAGAAAGAAGGGTCTAGAAGCCTGGCTCTGCCATTCACTGTAGTGTTTTGTGGTTGTTGTATGGCATCCCTTCACCTTTTTGAGCCTGTTGCCCATCTGTAAAATGGGCATCATACCTATCTTAGAGGGGTTTTAGGAGAGTAAAATGAGGCCAGGTGTGGTTCAGCAGTCCTCCAAATGAATGAATTTTAGAGCTTTACTACAGAAAACAGTGGCATCAGCATGACAGGAGTGTGGTGCTCCAAGGACAATGATGCTTCAAGGACAAAGAACGACCCTGCCTGAAAAAGTTGCAGCGTTACACCCCCTACCGGACTCTTAATCGCCCTCCCCACCATGTCGAGATGGTTACGAAATTCCTGAGCCCACCTGGGCAACACCCACCTGGGCAATGGGACCTGTCCCAAATAAGGAAAGGCATCTGGGCTGTCCCACTCTCACCAGATAGAAGGAAGGTGTATGTGCCTCAGCCAATCAGTAAACGAAATTTCCTCCCACCCACGACCATTCTTTTGTTTTCTGGCTATAAAAACTGATCAATAGCACATGTTCGGGCTTGACTCTTCCAGACTACTAGGAAGTCGGCCCGCAGTTCTGGCAGCGACCCTTCCCTCTAATAAATTCTATCTTCTTTGCATTCTGCCTTGTGTCTGGAAATTCTTTTCCAACCCGCGTTCAGACCACAACATTTGGTGGCCCGTACGGGGATCTCCAGGGGCATCTCCTTCCCCACCTCCTCTCCTCATTCCTTGGGACCCTCTGTGAACAGACAAGTTGCTGTGGAAGCAACGGAGGAACTCTGGCCAGGGCCACACCCTGTGTGTTCCGAAGGCTCCACGGTTCACTTTGCCCCAGTAACTGCTGCCCAGAGCAGGTAAGGATCCCTCTGTCTGCCTTCCGACTGAGGACTAGGCCGAAGGGTATCGTGCGGGCACGGGTAAGGCATTTAAAAGCCATTAGGGTGCCTGCTGCTTGAAGACTCCCGTGAAAGGATAAGGGGGTCACGGAGCGGACCAGGCTGTTAGAGCGTCTGCCCCCAGCAAGACAACTTCCGTGCAACGCGAGGCACATTGTGGACGAAGCAAAGCACACAGCCCCCAGTCCCTTGGCCACCGCCTCCTTGGTAGGGATAGAAGGCGGAATCCTCAGTCCTCTTTTCTGTCGCTTCCGCTTCTTTCTCCTCAGCTCGGACTGACTCCAAAGGACCTCACCGCCTCTAGGTCGTCCCGGGAGCTCCTTCCCATCCCTGAGAGTCTAATAACGGTGAGTCAATTCCCGGCTGGCTTCCGGGGATTCCCCTCTGGTCACTGATGCCTTGGCCGCACGGTTTCTCACTGCTCTGACCACCTCAGTCGGACGCGACTGCTAAGGCAGTCGGCATTTTTGTGCCTAAGTCGCACGGAGACGTCACTGAGACAAAGAGGGCACATATGCCTGTCAGCGATTTTTTTTTTGCCTGTCGGTGATTTTTATTTTTTGCCTGTCAGTGATTCCCAGTACCCCCATTCTACGGCATTGGGGCTAAGAATGGGTTCAGGTACATCTGTCCCCTTAGACTCACCTCTTGGTTGTATTCTCAGGAATTGGAAGGAATTTGACCCGGACAATCTCAAAAAGAAGAGGCTCATTTTCTTTTGTAACACGGCTTGGCCCCAATACAAACTGGGGGACCAAGAACAATGGCCTCTTAATGGGATGCTAAATTACAACACGATCCTCCAACTTGATCTCTATTGTCGGAAACTAGCAAAGGATTCCGAGGTTCCATATGTCCAGGCCTTCCTTCATGGCCCTCAGTCAGAATCTGAGCCTGAGGGACTCCTGTCACATGTGTGTCTCCATTGCCGCTTTAATGCCTCGTCCTCGCCCCCCACCTTCAGCTTCACTACCTCATCCCTCCCCATCTCCCCCTCCATCAGATATCTTGGATGACCCTTCTTGTCCCCGATCTCCCCAGCCTCCTCCTCAACCTTCTGCTCCCCAACCCCCACCCCTGTACCCAGAAGCAGACCTTCCACCCCCTCCCCACACTCGGTCACCAGCAGCCCAATGCTCTGAATCGAGTCCCAACATGCTTCCCCTACGAGAGGTCGCTAACGGAGACCTAGGTACTATCAGAGTTCATGTCCCCTTCCCCACGTCTGATCTCTCTCATATTCAAGGGGAACTGGCCTCCTTTAGCCAGGACCCCTCCAGGTTCATAAGGGAATTCCAGGCCCTAACTATAGCCTTTGACTTAACTTGGTCAGATATTCACGTGGTCCTAACTACCTGCTGCATCACGAGGAAAAGGCCGGGATCGGGGCCATGGCTCAGGCCTGGGCAGATGAGGCACACGCCCGAAATCCTAGTGAGAATCGAGCAGGGGCAGAGACAGTCCCACGGGCAGACGCAAGATGGAGATACCAGGAAAATAAAAATGGGCCAGCAGGAGGGCTCACTAGGAGAAATTACATGATTACCTGTCTACTAGAAGGTATGAAAAAGGCAATCATCAAACCTGTCAATTATAATAAACTCAGAGAAGTCACACAGGAACCCTCTGAGAATCTGGCCCTTTTTCAGGCCCAATTAGTAGAGGCTATGAGGAAATACACCAGCCTAGACCCTGAGACCCCTGAAGTTCAGGCTGTACTTGCAGTTCACTTTGTAAGCCAGGCATCCCCAAGCATAAGACAGAAATTACAGAAACTAGAGCGAAGGCCACAGACCCCATTTTCTGTCCTACTCGACACGGCCTTGAAGGTTTTTAACAATAGGGAGGAGGTTTCTAGGAACAGATGAGAACTAAGAGAGGAGGAAAACTTAAAATGACATATGCTCAATATATGGCTCTTGCCATTACTCAGTCCCTCCCACAACAGAGACCCACGGGAGCCCCTCTCCCATCTCAGAAACCACCGTTGACCTGCTACCAATGCAGTCAGCAGGGGCACACTGTCAGGAACTGCCACACCCCACCACCCGATACCCCGTGCCCTTACTGTCATCAAAAGGGCCAATTGGAAGAGGAGTTGTCCCTGCCGCCCTCAAGTGGGTAGGCCAATTCCACAACCACCCAACACTCGGGGTATTTTGGGTCCCAGCCCCCTGGGCCGAGGTCAAAGCCAATTGCCCCCATCAGTGTTAATTGACTACCAGGAGCAAGAACCGGATTGCACTGTAGATCTGGGGCTCCTGGATGCGCATGACTGAAGGTACCCGAGGCTAAACCTACAGGACCCTATGTTCCCCATAAGACTGGAGGAGCCCCGGGTAACCCTGGATATGGCAGGGGCTAATATAACCTTTCTAATTGACACAGGGGCTACGTATTCAGCCCTGACCTCCTTCTCTGGTCCCACTCGCTGTTCCTCGATCCTCCTAACAGGGATGGGAACAGGCTCAGCAGGACTCTTAAACTCTATTTTCACTGCCCAACAGCTCTCTCTTGAACTCACACAACAGATTGCCAACCTAGCAGCTCAAATTAACATGCTACAGGAACAAATAAATTCTCTAACAGGAGTGGTTTTACAAAATAGAAGAGCTCAGGACCTCCTAAGAGCTTATCAGGGAGGGACTTGTGCAGTGTTAAAGGAGGATTGTTGTTTTTTGGTTAACCAATCAGGCAAGGTCCAGACCAATTTTCGGGCCATGTATTTTTAACCTCCTTGTTAAGTTTGTCTCTTCCAGAATACAAGTGGTGATGCAAAAAGAACACCAGCCAGACAACACTCGTACAACCCCTTGAACAAGCCGCCATCACTTTACATGGGGCCCACACTCCTCCCTAGATACACCCTGACAGAGAGCAGGCAACTGGAACCCAGGGCCCCATGATGCCCCTGCTCAGCAGGAAGCAGCCAGAGAGTTCATCACCCCTTCTCACAAAGGGGTTTCAGAATGCCTGAGAGGGAATTAGGCAGTTAGGTAGATATGATCAGGGTACCCAATAGGGCCAAGGAATTGGCCCTATAAATAGAAGGGGGAATGTGGTGCTCCAAGGACAATGATGCTTCAAGGACAAAGAACGACCCTGCCTGAAAAAGTTGCAGCGTTACACCCCCTACCGGACTCTTAATCGCCCTCCCCACCATGTCGAGATGGTTATGAAATTCCTGAGCCCACCTGGGCAACACGCACCTGGGCAACGGGACCTGTCCCAAATAAGGAAAGGCATCTGGGCTGTCCCACTCTCACCAGACAGAAGGAAGGTGTATGTGCCTCAGCCAATCAGTAAACGAAATTTTCCCCCCGGACCATTCTTTTGTTTTCTGGCTATAAAAACTGATCAATAGCACATGTTCGGGCTTGACTCTTCCAGACTACTAGGAAGTCGGCCCGCTGTTCTGGCAGCAACCCTTCCCTCTAATAAATTCTATCTTATTTCATCCTGCCTCGTGTCTGGTAATTCTTTTTCAACCCGCGTTAGGACCACAACAATGAGAGCTTGTTAAATGCAGATCTCAGGCCCCACCCGAACCGCCTGAATCCTGTAGATTTAAACAGCATATTAAGAAGGCCCCCATGGGGACTTTCCTGGTTAAGAATCCGCCTGCCAATGCCGGGGACGTGGGTTCAAGCCCTGGTCTGGGAAGATCCCACACGCTGCGGAGCAACTGAGCCCGTGCTCCGCAACAAGAGAAGCCGCTGCAATGAGAAGCCCTCACACCGCGCAACTAGAGCAAAGCCCACGCGCACCAACAAAGACCCAACGCAGCCAAATAATTAATTAATTAATTTTAAAATAAAAATAAAAAATGAAAAGGCCCCCAGATGATTCGTGGGAGCGTTAAAGTTTAAGAAGTACTTTTAGACCAGAGGCAAGTGAAATAAGAGGAAGCTAGGATAATGTGAGAATCCAAAGTGGACACGTGGCACTCCCTAGTCGCTGCCTTCACTCGTACCTCCAAGACCAATTAACTGGGAGAGGTTACGTTTAAAGCACCATCTGGAACAAGGTGGGGGCAAGACTTTGTTGTCAAAGAGGTTTCGGTAATTAGCTTTACTGTTTATAACAGAGACAAATGAAAGTTCCATACACTAAAAGGTCACCTCTAGGATCTTGCTACCTCCCAGGCAATGCTGACAATTTTTCTTGGCTGTCCCTCCAACTTCCATTTGCTACAATATAAAATCCCCTCTGACACCAGTGCCAGTCCCCAACCCCTTAGAATGAGTCACGGTTAATGAATAACAGCATATGCATACAAGAATTTGAACACAGAACGGAAGTTAGAGTCAAGCCTCTCTTTACTTCCAGCACGAGACTGGAGCACCCCAAAGTCCTTAAAGCACCTCCAACCACCACCAGTCATTTCACTTCCGACTCCTCAAGTCCAGCTCTGAGAGAAAAGCCCCGCCCCCCGGCTAAGGCCCGGCCCCCATGTTTCCGGGCGAGGGGTGACCACGTGGCTGTCGCCAATAACAACCCAGCACTACTCCCGCCCTCTAGCTAAAGCTCGAGAGCGATAGTCGACTACACCAATTGACCCTTAAAGGTTGTCTGAGCGACGGCCAAAGTGACCAATTAATACGAGGTAGGTAGGAGTCTAAGGCGGGACTCTGAGTACGGAAGCTACCACGGGAGGGAAGGAGAGAGGGAAAGACCCGGTGAAGGGGCAAGAGGCAGGTGAGAGCGTGGAAGAGCTCAGCAGTCTCAACCGTGGCGGGAAGAGACAGGATTCCGGGCTAGAAAGGGTGCGGAAGCCAGCAGAAGAAGGCGGCAGAGTTCTGGTCGTGGGTGGAGGGAGGGAACGCACTTAAAGGGGCCAAGGCCCAGGATAAGGTAGACATTTAAAGGGACAGGTGCCCCAAAGAGAAGAGGCATTTAAAGGTGCGGATGCCCAAGATAGAGCAGACCCTAGAGGAGCCGAGCTCAACGGACAGAAGACTTTTAAAGTGGTAGGTTCGGGAGAGAAGGACATTTTAAGGAGACTAGGACCGAGCATAGAAAACATTAAAAGAGGTATGGGCTAGGGTTTGAGAACACGTTTATTAAAGGGACATGGATAAAGGAGTCGATTGTCAAGGGCGTGATGAGGAAGACTGCACTCCTGCTCTCCCCCATTGTCCTTTCTGGCTCCTCCAGGTTCCCTCGACCCCGGAACCCCAGTTCCCAGACTATGACCCCCAGTGCCCTGTAGACCTGGCGGGCCCCGCGTGCTTGCGCCCCCTATTTGGGGGTCTGGGTGGCTACTGGAGGGCCTTGCAGAGGGGCAGAGAAGGCAGGACCATGGCATCTAGGGCCTCTGAACCTCCCCCAGGGCGCAGCGTGACGGCGGGCATCATCATTGTTGGAGATGAGATCCTCAAGGTGTGTCTGGGACAGAGGAGGGGGGAGGGGCAGCGTTCTCCTGTCCTCCGGAGCTTGCTCCACGTTCTGTTGAGGGAGGATGAACCAGGGTGGGAGCCCCCTTACTGCAGTAGGGTCCTGGAGTGAGTTCAATATATTGGAGGAAAAGTGACCTTCATTCTTTCAATTACTGCGTTGAAAAACTTGTAGCAAAGTCCCTACAATTTGCCAAGCACTGTGGTAGGGGGAGGGGTGGCTTTATAGAAATGACAATGCATGTATTATTTCAGAGTTATATCCAACCTGTTTGGAAAATGATCCAAGGCATTCCACGGAGTAGATAAGTGAGATAGAAGGAAAGTACTAGAAGGGGGAAATCACTTCTGAATAATCAGAGAAGTCACAAGAGGTCATGGTGGGCATCAGGTTTGTAATAGTAATATTGAGTGCTTACTAGCGCCTGGCAGTATGCTTATTACATCACATATGTGATTTTACTAATCCTCACAACAACCCCATGATGTGGGTACTTTTTTTTTTTTTTCCCTGCTGAGCCTCCCGACATGTGGGATCTTAGTTCCCTGACCAGGGATCAAACCCACGCACCCTGCATTGGAAGCGCGGAGTCTTAACCACTGGACCGCCAGGGAAGTCCGATGTGGGTACTTTTATTATAAATCTCAATGAATAGATTATGAGGCTGAGGCTCAGAGAGGTTAAGAAACTTGCCCACAGTTGAACAGCTAGTGAGTGGTAGGTGGGGTTCCAACCTGATTCTCACTTACTCCAGAGCCACCCTTAACCACTAAACTCTCTGTAGAGAAGTAGAAGAAGATGGGGCTGGAAAAGAAGAGTGGACACACACCGTAGACTCACTGTCTCAAATATTCTGTAAATGAATTTGAACTTTATTCTGTATATGGTTGGAAACAACAAATGGCTCTTGAGCCAAGGGTGATGCAATCACAGTGACACGTTAGGAAAGTTGTTCAGGAGGCACAGGGCAGAGCGCTGTGGCTGGAGGCTGGGATTCTGGCCAGGGGTCTGCCGCCACTGTCCAGGTGAAAGGTGCCAAGGACCCGTTTGGTGGCAGTAGGAACAGAGGGAAGAGAGCAAATGGAGAGACGTTTCAGAAGTAGAATTGACAGCTTGAAGGACCTGACGTTGTGGGCAGTGTCTGGAGATGCCATTAACCAAAGGGAGAACAGCCAGGGATAGGGTGAACATGCCCAGTAAGCACCTGGAGCCAGAGGACTAAAACTGTCAGGGTTGGTGAGGAAGTAGATGAGTTGTCGCCATACAGTTGATGATTGAATCCATAAGCAGAGATGAAGGCCCAAGGGGGATCACATTACCCCTGACTCCATTCACATGGATTTTCCCACTCTTGTGCCTAGTCTGGGCTTCTGGGCAGCCCGAGGTGGTGTCCCCCAAAGAGCAGAGTGCCCCGTCATCAGGCGGATGCAGCCTGATCCTTCCCCCTTTGCCCTTCATCCCTACGGCACTGACACTGTCATCTTCCCCATCCCCAATCTCACAGGGACACACTCAGGACACCAATACCTACTTTCTGTGCCGGACACTGCGCTCCCTGGGGGTCCAGGTGTGCCGAGTTTCTGTCGTACCCGATGAGGTAGCCACCATCGCGGCTGAGGTCACGTCTTTCTCCAGCCGCTTCACCCACGTCCTTACAGCAGGGGGCATTGGCCCCACCCATGACGATGTGACCTTCGAGGCAGTAGCACAGGCCTTTGGGGACGAACTCAGGCCACACCCTGAGCTGGAAGGGGCCATCAAAGCCCTAGGCGGGGAGGGCTGGGAGAAGCTGTCGCGGGTGCCCTCCTCTGCCCGCCTCCATTATGGCACAGATCCTCTCACTGGCCGTCCGTTCAGATTCCCACTAGTCTCCGTCCGAAACGTCTACCTCTTCCCGGGAATTCCGGAGCTGCTGCGGCGGGTGCTGGAGGGGCTAAAGGGGCTGTTCCAAAACACAGCTGTTCAGTTCCACTTGCGAGAGCTGTATGTGGCAGCTAACGAGGCCTCTATCGCCCCCATCCTGGCTGAGGCCCAGGCCCACTTTGGGCGCAGGCTTGGCCTGGGTTCCTACCCTGACTGGGGCAGCAACTACTATCAGGTGAAGCTGACACTGGACTCGGAAGAAGAAGGGCCCCTGGAGGAATGCCTGGCCTACCTGACTGCCCGTCTGCCCCAGGGATCACTGGTCCCCTACGTACCCAACGCCGTGGAGCAGGCCAGTGAGGCCGTGTACAAACTCACTGAGTCAGGTAGGGGCCTCCTGGGGGAGGGGCAGCATACACCAGACCTTTGGTGCCACCCTCAGTATCAGGAATGCAGGGGCTGTTGGAGGCTTCCCACAGATCCAGGAGAAGGTAGAAGATAGCTACAGCTGATTCATTCATTCTTCCAATAAATATCAATTGAGTACCTCCTTTCATCAACACTGTGCTGGCTGTTGGGGGTATAACTTGACAGAGGTATGCCTTATTCTGGACAAGGAGTTTAACAGGAGAGGGAGACGTTAAACAGGTAATCGTGCATGAGGTGTCAGTGATGGGGGGTCTCCATGGCAGGGAGATCAGCCTTGATGTGGGGTCCGAGAAGGCTTCTCTGGGCGAGTGACATACAAGCTGAGTGCTAAGGAGGATTTGGTCAGACCAGGAGGTGGGCGAGAGTAAACAGTGCGAGAGAGGATCTGAAAGGAAGCAGCATGAAGTTTAGGAGAATGGAAAGAAACCAGGACCTCCAGAGGGAAGACACTGAGGTGAAGAGTGCCGTGAGGTGTGGCTGAATGACAGGCTGGGGGCAGACTGCAGGGCCGAGTGGGCAGATGAAGGCATGGGGAACACTGGAAAAATATGGAAGGGTTTTAAGCAAGGGCAACTTGGCCCCCACTGCCCTTTGACAGCCATATGTCTATCTGATGCCCTCTTCCCTGCCTGCCTGGCAGGGTCTTCTCTGAGAGAAAAGGTGGCAGGTGCCCTACAGACCATTGAGACTGCCCTGGCTCAGTACAGCCTCACCCAGCTCTGCGTGGGATTCAACGGGGGCAAGGACTGCACTGCCCTCCTGCACCTCTTCCATGCCGCTGTGCAGAAGTGAGCCAACCCCCTGGAAGCAAGACCCCAGAGAGAGATCGGCCCCATTCTCTAGTTCCCCATCCTAAGAAGCAGGGAGGAAAGGGAGTGTCTGGGTGGGGTTTGGGAGGATGGTAGCCATAGTGACCTCTCAGTTCCATTCCCCCACCATATTTATTGAGCGTCTGACACCTGCCTGGCACGGGGTATGGACGTGCAAGCCACCATCCCTGACAACAGGGTGGTCACAGTCCTGTCGGGAAGGTAAGGCTTACATACTGGAAACAGGAGTGTATGCTCCAGATTTGAGAGGTAAGAGGTAAGAGTGGGCTTCCCAGACGAAGTGGGTTCTGATGGATGGGAAGGATGAGGAAAGGGGAGAAGGGGGGTGTGTCCATCCCAGGGGCCAAAAGGCAAGCTCTCTGGAGAGCATTTCCCTGCCCATCCTCGCAAGCCAATGGATTCTGCCCCCTCCCCAGGAAATACCCTGATGCTCAAGAGCCCCTCCAGATCCTGTATATCCGCAGCATCTCCCCTTTCCCTGAGCTGGAGCAGTTTCTACAGGACACCATCAAGAGGTACTAGGGACCTGAAGGTTTGGGCTCGAAGAGGGGCTTGGCAGGGCCCACTCTCGACTCCCACTGCTCTTCCTCAGGTACAGTCTGCAGGTGCTGGAGGCTGAGGGTGACATGAAGCAGGCCCTGAGCGAGCTGCGGGCACAGCACCCCCAGCTGGAGGCCGTGCTGATGGGCACCCGCCGCACCGATCCCTACTCCTGCAGCCTCTGCCCCTTCAGTCCCACTGACCCAGGGTGGCCTTCATTCATGCGCATCAACCCGCTACTGGTATCGGGGGAAGGGGATTTATCGCCTTCAGTCTCATGTCCCCTATCAGTCACTGCTCCCTGGCTACCTGAGGTGGGGGAGGTTAGACCCTGGGTCTTGGATGAAACGGCCCCATCATCCAGGGGAGGCTGTGCTATTTGTTCGTTCAGCCTTTTGACCAATTTTTATCGAGCACTAATTCAATGGCAGGCATCCTGCTTTCTCCTGTGGACAGAACAATGACGTAGACCTGTGCTGTCTGTTATGGTAGCCATGAGCCATTTATTTACACTCAAATTGTAATTAATTGAAATGAAATACAAATTGCTAAAAAAAAACTGAATTGTATACTTTAGAAGGGTGAATTTCATGGCATGTGAATATCTCAATTTTTAAATTAAACTACAATTCAAAATTCAGTTCTTTAGTTCTACTAACAACATGTCAAGCGACCACCATGTTAGCACAGATAAAGAACATTTCCATCATTGCAGAAAGTTCTACCGGACAGCACAGGCTTACACAGACATAGATATCCTCTCCCTGTCCTCCTGGAACTTAGATGCCAGTGGAGGGTGGGTTGAGAAATGGAGAGGGACAGGATAAAAGCTTTCTCTTTCTTATTGGTTGGCCTACACAGAGCAAGATGTACCAGAGAATTGGGTAGCAGGCCCTCCCTCAGAGGCCAAGGGAGCCGAGGAGTCCTGGATAGGCCCCTTCCCAGGTGGCAGTGGGTAGGTGTGGGAGAGGAAAGTATGTGTGACTCTTCTCTGACTCTGACCTCCCAGGACTGGACCTACAGAGACATCTGGGACTTTCTGCGTCAACTGTTTGTCCCATACTGTATCCTGTATGACCAAGGGTAAGGATTTGGGGGAAGAGGATGGGTGTGTGGAAGATGTGAGGGTGCTGGGACTGGGAGAGCCGAGCCCACCACACTCACCCATGCCCTCCATTCCCATTCCCCCGCCCCACCAGCTATACGTCACTGGGGAGCCGGGAGAACACGGTGCGGAACCCGGCCCTGAAGTGCCCGAACTCAGGAGGACAGCCCACCTACCGTCCAGCCTACCTGCTTGAGAATGAAGACGAGGAGCGGAACTCCCGCATGTGACCTCCCACTCCTGCCCTGTCCAGGAGGAAGGGAAGGGGGCCATCCTGGGGTCTAACCTGTCAATAAACCACCTCTCCTGTGCCTGTCGCTCTGGCTGTATCTTCCTGCTTCAGGGGACGGGAGAAGCAGAAGTGGGCCAGGCCCTGGCAGCTCGGAGCCCTCAGTGCTCACTCTGGGGCGGCGGGGGAGAGAGGAGGCTGGAAAGGAGCTCTCATTGATGATTTTCAGTGCCAGCCTCAGCAGGAGCCCACCAGAGGGCAGGAGCAGGGAGCAGTGCCAACCTCTGGGGGAAGGGATAACCGGGCAGGGCAGCCAGGGCTTCGAGGCCCAGGCTGGAGGAAGGGAAGCTGAGCTGGCCTGGCTGTGGAGGATGAAAGATGGAGTGGCCAGGCCCTCCTCCTACTAACCCCACCCCACCATCCCTGGGCACAGGGGCTGACTCAGCCCATTCTCGGGCCCAGAACCTTCCCTGTGCTAGACCCTGGGGCCTTTGTCCCCACAGTCATGAGGTCTGAAGGGGGTGGGGACAATGTGGATAAAAGGCACTAGAGGCAGCTCCCACACCCTTCCTCAGAGCTGCTGCCCACATGCAGTCCCGGACACAGCCCCTAGCCCAGGCCCTGCCCATCTCCCTTGGAGGAGTTCTGCGAGACACTGGACTCCGGGTGCCCGTCATGAAGATGGGCACAGGGTGGGAGGGCCTGCAGCGGACCCTGAAGGAAATCGCCTACATCCTCCTCTGCTGCTGGTGTATCAAGGAGCTGCTGGATTAATGGCAGCAGGGAGCTGCCTCCTCCCCGCTGGCACCATGGCCAGCATTGCTCAGGTGGGCAGGGTAGGGCAAACAGACAGGAGGCATGGCTGCAGCTTCTGTGGCAGAGCCTGCCTCTCAGCTTCCCATTCTCTTTTTTAGCACCCAGCCCAACCCCCATCAAGACTCCTGGGGCCAGCTGTGCTTGACCAAGGATGGGCCACAAACGATGAGTGAAGTGTGATCCTGCTTTGAGTTTGTGCCATCTGTCAGACCTGCCTCATCTCTGGGCCTCTATTCCCAGGCCCCACCTCCAGCGCACCTCTGGTGCACAGGAGCTTGGCCTGCTGGCTAGGACCCCAGTCAGACTGCAGCAGCACCTGGCACTCCTCCAAGCCTGGTACAGTGAGCCCACCGGCCCAGATGGCTGATCTTACCATACCCTCTTAGTACCAGGAATGGGCTGCCCACAGTATCTCTGTATGAGAATCACTGAACTGTATGTACAATAAATAAGCCTTGAGACCAAAAGTTCTAAATGTCTACAGGGAAGTCAGAAAAAGTCAGCACTGGAAGAGTCTGGGAACCAAGGAGGGAAGGAAGTTTTCCTGGATAGAACAGAATGAAAGCCAGTTTTCCTGACTCACTGGTGCCTGGGTGGGGAGGGCGTTGGGTAGAAAGGCCAGGTTCCTCCCAACTTGTAGATAGGGAGGAGTCCAGCTTGGGTGGGGTCTTCTGTGAAGCCCTGTGTGTAAGGATGGGAACCCAAATAGAAGACCTGGTCTGGCCAGCTCCCTGCCCTGAAGATCTTGGGGAAAGCACTGAGCTGGTGCTAGTTCCCAGCTTATGGAGGAAGTCCGGCCCTGCTCCTCTAGCTCACACACAAAGCTGCAAGAGAAAGCCACCTGTGTGGCCACACAGGTCCCTCAGGCTTATGACAGTGCATAGGACACAAACAGCCAGAATGAGCAGAATTGACTCTTCCCCTTGGCAGCCACCAACACATGCTCTCCCTGAATCACTCCCAGTGGTAGGTACACACCAGCCATTTACATCGTCTTGCTCCTGCCTAATGACATGCCCACTCACAGCCCCACATGACCTCAGAGCCAGCCAAAGTGTCCCTGGGATCTCTACCCAGCATTCCCTGGGGCCCAGTTATGCCCTCCCCCCTCCATTCTGTCCTGGGACACTGGCCTGGAGATGGTGTATGTGGCCCTCCCTCACTGCCAGGGACCAGCTCTTCCTCAGACTTTTTAGTTAACTCCTTTTTCTCTGGGTTTATTTTCTTTTTCTTGCTTTCTGTCTTTCTTTCTTCTTTTTTTTTTTTTTGTCAAAGTAATGTATGCCTAATGAACTCTGATAGTAAAAATTATCTCCCTCCCACACCTATCCCCCAGCTCTCCAGCCTGGAGGTAACCATGGTGACCAGTTTCTTGGACAGCATTCAAGAGATAGTCTATGCATATACTGCATCGTCATTCATTCTTTTTTTTTTTTTTTAGTTTTTTTTTTAATTGAAGTATAGTTGATTTACAGTATTAGTTTCTGGTGTACAACATAGTGATTCAAAATTTTTACAGATTATACTCCATTTAAAGTTATTATAAAATATTGGCTATATTCCCTGTGCTGTACAATATATTCTTGTAACTTATTTATTTTATACACAGTAGTTTGTACCTCTTAATCCCCTACCTCTGTCTTGCCCCTCCCCCTTCACTCTCCACTAGTAACCACTAGTTTGTTCTCTATATCTGTGAGTCCATTCTGTTTTGTTATATTCATTCGTTTTATTTTTTAGGTTCCGCATGTAAGTGATAACATACAGTATTTGTCTTTCTCTGTCTAACTTATTCATTAAGCATAATACCTTCCAGGTTCATCCATGTTGTTGCAAATAGCAAAACATTTATTCTTTCATTTAACAAACATTATTGAGCATCTGCTATATGCCAATCTGGCTGATTTGAATACAGCAGTGAACAAAATAGATCCCTGTATTCATGGAGTTTACATTCTGGTGGGTAGAGACAGAAAATAAAATATAAACATTAAAAAATAAGTACATTGATGTTACTAGGTGATAGGTTCTATGGAAAAAGAGAAAGTCGAGCTAAGGCTGGGAGTGGAGGCAGGCCTAGTAGGCCATGGTAAGAACTTGAGATTTTATGCTGAGTAAAATGAGGAACTGTTGCAGGCAGTTGAGCATGAACTGATTTTTTATTTAAAAGGCTCACACTGGCTGCTGGGTTGAGAATAGACTTTAGGGGACCAAGGGTAGAATAGTAGAGACCTTTTTGGAAGTCATGGGCACAATCGGGGCCAGACATGTTGGTGGCTCAGAGCAGGCTTACAGCAATAGCAGTAGGGAGAAGTGGCTGCACTTGCATATACTTATCCTTCTAGTTAACAACATACTCTATACCCTGTTTTGTACCTTGCTATTTTCCCTTCACATACCTTGTACAGGATTCCACATCAGTATATTTAGAGCCTGCCCATTCTTTTTTACAGCAGTATGGTACTCTATAGTACTCCAACTCAAGGTTATTTCTTATCCCTGGCAGCCCCTCTTTAGACATCCACAAAATGCAGGTCAGTGTTCTTGCCTGGTGCCTTCAGAGCCCCAGGGCACAGCAGTAAGAAGGTCCTGAATCCAAGCAGAGAGAGGTTAGTGGTAGAGATGGACACAGAATTCAACTTCCCATCTGAATTTGGAGTTCCCTCTCCCCCTCATAGCCTGCACCCTGCTTGGCCAACTCCAGCCCTTCCCTGACTCAAGCTCTAGACCTTTGCCTCCTTTTCCTTTCTTAGACCTCACTCCTACCAAGCTGGGGCAGTGCCTGGAGGTGGATCCTGAAGTCTGAGGGTTCTGACTTTGCCAGGGGAGGAGATGTCTGGCAAGGGCCACTGGGGAAGTAGTAGGGGTGGAAGGCAGGGCCTGTGATTGTGGCAGGTGGTGGGAGCTGAAGAGGGGAGAGAAGTAGTGACTGCCAGTAGCCCAAGGAGAGTGTCAGAGCTGGAAAGAGAGTGTCAGAGCCCTGAAAGTGGAAAGACTGAGGAGAGGGATGGGGAGGATAACAAAAACCTCATATACCATTCCAGAGTCCTTTTCAGCTACAGAGTATCTGAACCTTACAAAAGTCCACTTCAAAAGTAGGCAGGACAAGGGCAACTGTCCCATCTTAACATGAACAAGCCCAGAGAGATGTGGTGACCCCTCCAAAGTCATATGAACAGCACACTGCAGTAGGGTAGTCATTTAGTGAACCCAGATTTTCTCATCTCAAATTCAGAGCTTCTCTCCTGCCTTCCTCTTCTGAACTGGTGCTTGGAATGGTAGCCTAAGTGGCCTGGGAGGCAGGGCCAGGCTAGCAGAAATGTGGAGGGGACTATCCACCTCTATTCTGCACCTACTCCATGCTTTCCCACTTCACCTCAACCCTAATCTCCCCTTGTTCTTTTTTTTTTTTTTTTTTTTTGAGTATAATTGCTTAACAATGGTGTGTTAGTTTCTGCTTTATAACAAAGTGAATCAGTTATACATATACATATATACCCATATCCCCTCCCTCTTGCGTCTCCCTCCCACCCTCCCTATCCCACCCCTCCAGGCGGTCACAAAGCACTGAGCTGATCTCCCTGTGCTATGCGGCTGCTTCCCACTAGCTATCTACCTTATGTTTGGTAGTGTATATACGTCCATGCCTCTCTTTCGCTTTGTCACAGCTTACCCTTCCCCCTCCCCATATCCTCAAGTCCATTCTCTAGTAGGTCTGTGTCTTTATTCCTGTCTTACCCCTAGGTTCTTCATGACATTTTTTTTCTTCTTAAATTCCATATATATGTGTTAGCATACGGTATTTGTCTTTCTCTTTCTGACTTACTTCACTCTGTATGACAGACTCTAGGTCTATCCACCTCATTACAAATAGCTCAGTTTCGTTTCCTTTTATGGCTGAGTAATATTCCATTGTATATATGTGCCACATCTTCTTTATCCATTCATCCGATGATGGACATTTAGGTTGTTTCCAACTCCGGGCTATTGTAAATATGGCTGCAATGAACATTTTTGTACATGACTCTTTTTGAATTATGGTTTTCTCAGGGTATATGGCCAGTAGTGGGATTGCTGGGTCATATGGTAGTTCTATTTGTAGTTTTTTAAGGAACCTCCATACTGTTCTCCATAGTGGCTGTACCAATTCACATTCCCACCAGCAGTGCAAGAGTGTTCCCTTTTTTCCACACCCTCTCCAGCATTTATTGTTTCTAGATATTTTGATGATGGCCATTCTGACTGGTGTGAGATGATATCTCATTGTAGTTTTGATTTGCATTTCTCTAATGATTAAAGATGTTGAGCATCCTTTCATGTGTTTGTTGGCAGTCTGTATATCTTCTGTGGAGAAACGTCTATTTAGGTCTTCTGCCCATTTTTGGATTGGGTTGTTTGGTTTTTTGTTATTCAGCTGCATAAGCTGCTTATAAATTTTGGAGATTAATCCTTTGTCAGTTGCTTCATTTGCAAATATTTTCTCCCATTCTGAGGGTTGTCTTTTGGTCTTGTTTATGGTTTCCTTTGCTGTGCAAAAGCTTTGAAGTTTCATTAGGTCCCATGTGTTTATTTTTGTCTTTATTTCCATTTCTCTAGGAGGTGGGTCAAAAAGGATGTTGCTGTGATTTATGTCATAGAGTGTTCTGCCTATGTTTTCCTCTAAGAGTTTGAGTTTCTGGCCTTACATTTAGGTCTTTAATCCATTTTGAGCTCCCCTTGTTCTTGATTTCCCCCGCGCTCATTTGGGAGGCCCAGCTACGCCCTTTTCATGTAAGCCACAAAGCCAGGAGATGGTTCCCTGGACTACACCTCTCCACTGGTCTAGAAGGGAAAGTGAAATGTGGCAGCTTCCCTGCAATGTTCTCTTCCCAACTAGAGTAAGTTCAGGTTTTAAGTGTCCAAACTACTGCCTCAAGAACTCACTGGAGGGGGATGAGGGGAGCAATAAAGGAAGATGTGCAGGCACCTAGACAGGGAGGGATGGGTAAGATCTCATCTACCCTTCGGCGCCCCGGGGCCCTCTAGTGGCCACAAGGGGTAGGGGACTGGGCGGGGTAAAACAGGGAAGGAGACCAGGCAGAACTGGAAGTGACCCCCAAGCACGACAGCATGCGGAGGAGCGGCCTGATATCCAGGATTCCCAGCTGATTACGTCGGATATAAGACCGTCAGTGGTGTGCAGAAGCTGGAGGAGAGGTGTCAAGAGAAGTGGTCTGAGGAGCCGTGCGCAACACACTGGATATTATAGTAATAATCTTGGAAGGGTCCCACGTTTTCCCAGCTAAACTGAAAGACAGGCAGAAAGGGGAGTGTGGCAGTTGTTTCACTAGCGCCAGAGCGCAGACCCCCAACGGCATACGCTCTTATTTGCGTCCCTATTTGCATCTCGTTTGCATATGAGTTATTTCCCCTTCAAAAGGCATTAGTCCTTTCTCAGTTATGCCCAGCTGAGACTGTCTACTCCAGTCTTTGCCAGCCTTGGGGGCATACCCATTCTTCTGGCCATTCTCTGACCTCGCCCCTCAGTACCCTGAGGTCGTTCTTTCTCAACCCTTTACCTACCCCAGCTTCAAAGCAGCGACCCGGCTTCTCGAGCCGGGGGACCTGCGCCGCCTGGTGGCTGTCCGGAGGAGGCTGAGGGCAGAGGGGTTCAGTTTCACCTTCTCTGGGACGTGGAGTTTTGGAAAATGTTCCCCCGAGCTTCCTGAGGCTAAATTTATCTCCCCCGGCCCTGGGGGGCGCAGAGATCCCGGCGACGATTAGCGCTGCGCGACACCGGGCTCCCGCCCAGAGGCCCGGAATAGGCGCCGAGTTATAAATAGTGCAGCCCGCAGGTGTGGGGGGAGTCGGCGGGAGGGGGGCAACCCTGGCAGCCACGGCTCCTTCAGGTGGGTTGGGCGGTCGCGGTGGGGGCGCCGGGGGGCGGCAGGGCTGCGGTCTGAGCGCCCCCAGCGGTTTCCTGGGCGGCGGGTTTTTCGAGGGAAGCGGAGGCAGCTGGGGGAAGGCGGAGAGCGGGGAAGAGGTGGGCGCCGAAGCTGATGCGCCGCTTCCAGCTCAGCCCCCCACATTCCAAAGCAGGCCCCTAGACCCACTCACTCAGGACCCCGCCCAGTCACAGCCTCGCCTTTCTTCCCGCCAGAAGCCCTCTCTCCTCCAGGCTCTGCAAGCATCCAGCTCCTCTGCAGCTCACCCTTGGCGCACGTGGCCCGGCCTAGCACCTGGCCCTCACTCCGAATCGCTGTCGCAGCCCCAGGTGTGCAGTTCTCCCTAAAAGGGGTTAACTCCCGGCCTGGGCGTTCATCCTTTTCTTTGGTCAACCACCTCACTCTCCGGGTATTTACCCACCTCCTGCCACACAAAATTAAGGTCTAGTTGGTCGCTTGAAGACCATCTGAACGTGCAGATCTTGGACGCTCCCTGATCCCCTGGAGGGCCCTTGGAGAGCCCACACCTGCCCTCCAGTTCCCAGTTCCAGTCCAGGCCTAGTGGCGGGCAGGGGTGGCGGCAGGCCCCAGGGGCCAGGCTGGGGTTTCGTGGGAGAAGGCGGGGCCCTCAGTCAGCGTTTCTTGGCCGACGCGGTCTCAGTGGTTTGGCAAGGTAAGGGCCCGGGAATTGGGGGTTAGGCGGGAATTTCAAGTCGGGGTTCCCCACTCCGACTTCTGAGCGAGGGAGCTTTGTGGACCAGAAGAGAACGTGGGAGGGGGCGTCACTGAGAAACTAACAGGAGGTTCCCGGACTCTCGAGACTCAAATGAGGAATGGCATTCCAGCCACTGAAAAATCCAGGTGGGGTCCAACAAGACGCCTGGGGCGACCCCCAGGGATGGGGGACATGGCGAGCCCGCTGTTCGCTTCTCTATACCTAAGGGCTGATGCCAAGACGCCCTCCCTTCTATTGCCTCTAGAGGCCCTGGCTCTACCCTCCCCGAGCCACTTTCCCGCCCCCCTTTTCCTCGGCCATGCCCTCTCCACCCCGAAGCAGCCCCCTCTCAATTTCACTTGTGCTTCTGGCACTGCCGTCTTGCCCCTGGCACGGCCCTTCTCCAGGCTAGCGCGACCCCGAGCTGGAGAAGGGAGGGAAAATCCCTGGCCTGGACCCCGTCGGCTTCGGGCGCTCGCGAACCAGAATCTGTCCGGAGGGGCCGAGAAGAAAACCCGGAGCAGTGACCAGCCTCGGGACCCAAGAGGGACAGGGACGATAGGAAAACCTGGAGCGGATTACCCGAGCGGGAGAGCCCCATGCCTGCTACTGCTACCCCCTCCTTCCTAGAGCCCCCCTAAATCTACAGTGAGATAATGTCTGGGGTGGGGGGCTGTTTGGTTTGGCCTGGGCCCTCAGGGGCGCCTCACACTTTCCGCCCCTGGCTGGGGAGTAGGGCAGCGGCCCCGAGGCTGAGTCACGGCCGGAGGGAGAGAGAGGGAGGGACCGGGACTCCGCCCCTCCCCCTGCTCGGGGATCCCGGGTCAGCCCGGGTGAGGGCCAGGGCCCCCCTGGCGCCGCCTATTGTGGTCCAACAGGTTGAGC
The DNA here is from genome assembly GCF_964165515.1 of Mesoplodon bidens. Classification (NCBI taxonomy): domain Eukaryota; kingdom Metazoa; phylum Chordata; class Mammalia; order Artiodactyla; family Ziphiidae; genus Mesoplodon; species Mesoplodon bidens. The sequence goes on along the minus strand of NC_138177.1, from coordinate 73,441,288 downwards.
TGGTGTCCCGCGGAGCCACCTGCTGGAAAGGGAGGGAGGCCCTCTGCGGAGGGGGCTGGGGTTGGAGAAAGCAAGTTCGACCCGGTTCGGCCCGGCCGGCCTCGGGGAGCGGAACCTGGCCCGCCGAAGCCGGATTTGAATCAGTTTTACACTAGTGGGAGGGGCTCTTTGGGGTACGTAGCGCCGCAGGCCCAGTTGGAAGCGTCCCAAACAGGCTACCTTCCTCAGTTGGGGGGCACTGAAGTACGTATCCTGATCCCCCCACAAATCCACATACACATCGTAAAACACTCAGTCCCCTCTCGCCTCCCAGGTCTCTGAGCGAACCCAAGTCCAGAGGTCCCTCCTTCGCGGAGACTCAGTTTCTCCACTTAGGGAACGGCGGGATGGAGGCGGGGAGCAGAAGCGTGAGCGTTCCTCCCCCTCCCCCTTCACGGACCTGGCCCCTCCCCTCCGACAATGCCAAGGCCGCATCGGGCACCGGCTGGAGCGCAGAGGCTGCTTGCCCAGGGCGCCGTTCCCTCCCCGCGAGGCGCCGTCACGCGTGGGGAGGGACGCAGGGTGCCCGCAGCCTCAATTCCCCCGCCTCCAAGGGGTGGGGTGGGGCGTAGGAGCTGGAGTTGATGGCCGGGTGGCTCCCCTCCCCCTACTTCCAGGGGCCCTGACCTGATTATAGCCCCTCACGGGACCCCCTCCCTCAATCCCCTAAGTCCCCGCCTCGCCCCCACCTACTGTATCTTTAACCTCCTCATACCCTTCCCTCCCGAGGTGCTGACCCTACGGAAGCCCCTCTTGTAGGAGTGGGAGCCCTTGATGGGGGTGCTCGGTTCCCCGGCCGCTGCGGACACTGCCCCCTCCTCTTCCCCTCCTCCAGGTTTCAGGCCAGCCCTTCGGCTCCGCCCCCTCCCAGGCCGAACGCAGGGAGGGACCCACTTGGGATAGGCGGGTGTTCAGGCCAATGGGCGGGCCGGGAGGTGGAGTGCAGGGGGCGGGACGGAGTAGCGGCGGAGGGCTGGATGGGGGTCGGGGGCGGAGCTCGAGTTAAGGTGGACTGGGAGAGATAGGGGCTAGAGAAAGAGAGAGAGAGAGAGAGAGGGTGAGAGACGGAGAGGGAGAGGGAGAGGAGGAGGAGGAAAGGGACCGCGGCAGGTGAAGGGAGAAAGAGAGAGAGAAGGAAAGAAGGAGGGAAAAGAGGAGGGTGGGAAAAGCTCGGAGAGCAAAGTAAGAGCTTGGAATAAGAGAGCGAAAAAGGAGGGAGGGATCCATCTGCGCCCTGCAGAGACTGGCTGGACCAAGGGGTTGAAGTTTATGTCCTTATTGGGCGGAGGGAGGGGGGCCTGGGGGGGCGGGTGAAAAACCAGGAAGTGACAGAGGGTGTTGCTAAGGGTTGGGAGGGGGAGTTTGGGGGGTGGCAGGGGGCGGGGGGAGGGATGGGGGGAAAGCAAGCAGGAGGACAGGTGAGACAGCAGGACAGGTGAGGCGGGCCCTGAGGGGGGGGCGGGTGGGAGCCAGGTGAATGTACGGTTCTCGGCGGCCGAGGGGGGGGCGGGCGGCAGGAGGAGGCAGAGGGCTGCGGAGGAGGAGCCCCCCAGCAGAGAGCGACGAGCCACTGACCGCGGCCTTCTGACCAGGACCGGAGCAGGGCCCCAAGCCCCCGGGCCTGGCGGGGGACGCGCTTCTCCCCACACCCGGAGCCTCAGCAGCTCCAGCCAGCGGACCCAAAGGCAGAGAGGTGAGTGTACCCCACTTTTGTCTCCTGGCTAGAGGTCCCCCATACTCGAGACTGCTGCAGTGTCCTTCGTCCGTCCTGTAAGTGGGACCCCCCCACACACACACACGCACGCAGACCAGATTCCCACCACTCCCCTTCCCTGTGCCTTCCCAACACTCCGGGTCTTTGGAATTGATTTTAACAGAGAGGAAAGGTAGAGAAGGAACTACTGCCGCCCCCAACCCAGGGCGGAGGGTCCCCAGAAACTTTCTCTGCACTTCTGGGATCAGACAGACTGGCGGCTCCGGGATGCAGAGTGGGTGAGGCGGCGCTGAGCGCTCCCCCACTCTCCTTCGTGACTTTAGGGGGAGACCCCCGACCCGTCCGAGTTGAGGGAGTGGAAACGCTGACGGATTCTAACTAGGACAACGCTCCCCCCCCAACTCCGCGCCCCCTGGCGCGGTGGGTTGGACCCGGGCCAGTTGCATGGGGGGTGGGGGGAGCACAGGAGGAGCCGCGGCTTGGGGGAAAGTTACCGGCTGGACTATTCGGTTTCTTGCGCTTCCAGAGTCGCGCTCTCTCGCTGGTGGTGGGACTCAGCGACAACCTCCGAGCGACATAGAACGACCCCTCTCTCCGCCTCCCCTCAATCCCACTCTCTTCGTTCAGGCTCCAGTACCGCCGCCACCTTTTCAAAGCCAGCTCCGGCCCCCAGAGCCCAAGAGCGAGGGTGGGCGACTGGGAAGAATTCTACCTACTACCCGTCCCCCCACAGGCGCCGGCGCACCTGCCCCTACCCGGAGTGGGGGTCCCTACTGTGTTGTTGTAGAACCTACTCTGAGCGCCGCTGGCAGAGGGCTGCCATTCAAAGGGGTGGGGGGCGCTGCTTTCAATTTCCAGCTTTCTCTCCTCCCACCCCACCCCAAGTAAGAGAGCGACGTGTCCCGGCCAGAGCGAGGGGGGGCCGGGAGTGGGGGGGCGGCGTGGGCAGCGGGTTGTGCCCGGACACGTGCCTGCCCAGGCGCCCCGGCCCTGCTGGTGTTTGGAGAGAGGGCGGGTCCCCTGCCCCCCGCCCCGCACAACCCCCACGTATCAAAGGGCGGCTGAGACGTGGTGAGACCTCGGGGCGCCCTGGGGGGCGGGGGGCGGGGAGCCTGGGTCCGGAGCAGGGGAGGGGCAGAGGCGCGGGTGCTAGCTGACCCACAGGAAACGAGCGCTGCTGACCTAGTTTGGGACACCGGAAGTGGGTGCCGGGGAGAGGGGGAGACCAGCAGGCTGTCCTGGCTTCCGGGCCAGGTGGAGGGCGTTCTTGAATTGACCCCCACCCGAGTGCCTTAGAGACCCCTAGCTGCAGCTGAGAATGGGAATGAGTCAGCGCAGCTATTCCGCCTTCCCCCAATTTATTCCTGGAGGAGGGAGACAGTTTATCAAGGGGCAGGGGGAGCCAGATTGGGCGGTGAGGGGTTAAACCAGGATGGGAACTCTGTTTCCTGAGGGTGCATGTGTGTAGGGGGGTGAGGCCTGGATGATTATGGGGTTGCCTCCCGCTCCCCACACACACACCAACTGGTTTGGTCACCCCTGTACCCTCCTGGCACTGCTGGGAGAGCTGGCATGGAGTGGGCATCAGGTTGGGAGGGGAGAGTGGGCATATGGAGTGTTGTGCTGGGCTGGAGAGGGACATATTTGTGACTGAGTTTGGGTAACACTTAGTGTTCCTCCTTAGTGGTGACTGGGGAGAAGGGCAGGGGGCTCCCCCTGGAGCAGCTGATGAAACAACAAGAAATCTCTGTCAGTGCCTCCTGGCCCTGGCCCTCGGGACCCCGGCTCCCCCAGCGTGCCTCTGTTACATGGTTGCTGTGGGCACCACACAGCCTGCTGGCACCCCCAGACACTGTCCCCTCCCTTGGGTACCACACCCCCCAGCCTTAGCACAGGGGTCAGGAAGGGGTTAATACCACCCGAAGGGGGCTCTGGGGAAGAAAGAAGGCAGTGCCCACTAGGCTCAGGTGTCAAGGAGAGAGGCCTGCTCTAATGGGGTACTCTCATCACTGCTCAGCTCTGGCTGACATGGACCCCAGGGACTGGGAGACAGGTGCTGACCTCTTCCCCCTTCCCCATGGTGCCCCCTGGCACCCAGGGCCCCCAGCTCCTCCTTGGCCTAGTGCCTGCCCCGGGAGGGCGAGGCGGGCAGCGGGGGCTGGGCTAACAATGCACCATCGGGCCCTTTGTGTGCTTGCACTTGGCACCCTGGGGAAGGGTGGGGGAGGGGGCCCAGCGGGCATGGGGGGCGGAGCGCCTCTGGGGTGGGGACAGTGAAGGCTGGGGGAGAAAAGCAGAGAATGAAAGCAGGTGGGGAGGAAAGGGAAGTAGGTCAGATAGGGTGCTGGCCCCTCATTCCAAGTCAAGGCCTAGAGAACCAGCCCCTGATCCTATGGCTGCCCAGATGGCATCATGCTGCCTGAGGCACAGCCTAGTACTGGGCATTTGGGGTCAGAAGTCACTGCCCAGGGGACTGGTCAGATGGAGGAGGCCTGGCCTGGTACTGCCCCCTTCTTGGTGGCTAAGAGACCCAGTTCTGGCCTAAGGCCGAGGTCCCAAGACTGGTAGTGAATGGGCTCCAGGCAGGGCACTGCCCTCTGATAGAAGCCTCTGGGCCTGCTTCAGGGCTTCCTGCCTCCAGCCTGCTTGGTTCCCTGACCTTCCAAGAGTTAAGACTGCCCTGCCACCAGGGCTTGGGGCCTATGCCTGTTTTGGCCTAGGACTGAAGAGGAGGGTGGGGGAGGAAGGTGGGGACAAGCAGACGGATAGGACCCTGGCATGGGGTGTGCCTGCCCTGGCCTCTTCCCCCTCCTTCTGCTGAGTAAACTCGTGAGTAAACTTGACGTTTTGCCCGGACAGTTTGAAGTTGCCTCGCCGCCCCCCCCCCACCACCAGTCCTGCCAACACACAGGCGGCCAGGCGCCAAGGCGGGCCTGGGGGACTTGGGGGAAGGGGTAAGAGCTACTGTTGCCCACCATCAAAGGCCTTGGAGAGGCAAGAATGACCCACCACCCAGCCAGACCCAGGTCTTGGCAAGAGTCTTGGCTGGGGCCTATAAGCATCTGTCCCAGAACCTTGGGGAGCCCAGGGAAAGTGGCCTGGAAGCAGAGCCTCTGCCCACTTCTGACCTCCACCCCCACTAAGAAAAGGCACCCAGCTGCCATCTGGTCCCGTGAGTTGCCACCGTTAATGTTCACAAGCTGCCTGGCACAAGGGGAAAAGCTACCTTTAGCAAATTCCACAGGGACACTGGAAAGGGCCGCCTTCTTCATTCTGTCCCACAGCCTGGGATGGGTGGGAGGCTGGTGGCCTTCCTTGGCACCTTAGCCCTCTCTTCACTGAGGCCTCCCAGTTGTCATGGCCTCAGCCCTAGAGGATGGCATCCTCATTTGCCAGCACAATTCCTTGACCTCACACCTGGGCCTAACCCCATACATGTCTCCCTCCGCCATACCCATCAGGCCTGGCCCTAACCTCCCCCAACCCCTTCCTCTTCCTGCTAGCATCCTAGAACCTAGTCAGCTTTCAGAGCTCTCCAGCCAGCAGATACCTGTGCCAGATCCAGGAGTTGAGGGTGCCCTAGACAAAAGAGGGCTGGTGGCAGGTAAACGGAGCCAGTGACCCCCACAAACACACCAGTCTACTGTTACTTGACATCACTAATTCCTCTTATGCCTCACCAGACCACCAGAATGGTGCCGAGGCCCAGCAGGGGGAAATGCCTTCCCAGTCCTTGCTGAGCCTCGGAGTGGGGCTCCACCAGGCCCTTGCTTTCGACCTCATGTCTCTGGCTTCAGTTTCCTTCCTGTTTCCACCACTCCCCCCAACTCCTCCCCACCCATATGCCCCTTTCAACAGACATCCTCTCCTCCTTCCTTCCTCCTTTCCTCCCCCTTTGCCTGGGAGCAGGGGTCCTCTCCCCACACCATGGACCTCCTGCCTTGTACCTCTTCTAAACACAGTCCCCTTGGAGATTCATAACCAAGTCCTCTGCTCTGCCCTCCCCACCCCATCAGCAAAGCTCTGGGGAAGAGGAGAGCACTGGGCTTCTCAAGGGAACTACAGCTCCCAAGGTACATGCAAAGCAATTGTGGTGCATACTGGGAGTTGTAGTCCTCCTTGATCTCTCAATTTGGTTAAGTCTGGAAATTTTCCTGGATGGGACTAAAAGTGGACTGGGATGATTTGGAATGTGGGGACCCTCTGCATCCCCCCACCTTGTCCTCACCATCTTGTTCCCACATGCCACCATGTACCCATGATTGACATCCATCCCCCCCAGCTGAGACATGCTACCCATTCTCACCTGAGGGCCCCACCCAAGAGATGCCCACACCCTGCCCTGCTGCCCCTGGCAGGGGTGAAATGGAGGGGCCCCATGAACTCCCTCCCTGCCCCCTGCCCTCTAGGCTGGTTCCCTCCCTTTATGGGGATCAAAGGGCAGAGAGCAGCCCCGCCCCACTCCCTCACAGGCTGCAGGCACTAGGGCACTCAGGAATATCAGGGACTTTGGTGCCCAAGCAAATGCTTGGGCAGGGGGAATGCCGGGAGGCCGGCACCTGGTGGCAGGGAGAGACACTGGCCCCCGCCTTGGGGAGTGGAGCCTTCAATAACTGCTCATCGAGCTGTCCATAGCCCCCTGGGCTCTTTTTGTGTAGGCCCTAGCCCGTGCGCTGCCTCTTGAGGAGATGGCTTGAGAACAGGGTCTTGTGCCTTATCTGTAGGACCTAAGGGCCTGGGCCCGCCTAGCTGGCACCAAGGCACAGGGGTGACCCTCCCCCACCCGAGGCCCACAGTTGGCATGGGGCGCTGGAAGCCAGGGGGGTAGGAGGGAGAGGAGGGCAGGACTGCCAGCATCCTGGTGGGTAGGTGCCAACCGGGCCGGGAGCTGGTGAGGGGCAGCAGGCCAGCGGCACTGAGCCAGCAGCTGTTGGGGGAAACGGGGGGGGGATATTTTAGGGGGCATTTCTGTGGTGCCCCCTCCCAGCCCATTAGGACTTGGGATGGCCTAGTGTCTGGAGGACCTAGGGCACGCCTCATTCCAGGAATAAGAGACCCCAGAAGCTGTTTAAGTGGAACTTTGTGGCCCACCCATCTCTGGGCTCAGAGCCCTCCTGAGTTACCCCTCAGGCCCAGGCGGGTCCCACCCAACCGGCCAGGGTGGCGGCAGCTTACGCAAGGGGTGGGGCTAGCCGCTTCCCAGCAGATGCCCCCTCCCGGCTCGTTCCTCTTTCAGTGCCCACAGCTCCCCCCATCTGTCCACCCCCCTCAGGCCAGCTCTGTCCCCCTGATCCTCCTGGCCATTGGGGGCTGGCACAAGTGCTGCCCCCTGGCCTGGTTGGCAGGGGCTGGTGCCCGGGCAAGGAACTGTGGTATGTGAGTGGGTTTGGGGTGAGGCATGGGGAGGGCGGGGTGCTGCCTTGCCCAGCCCCTGAGGGCCCCAGCCCAGTACAGAGTGGGGAGAATTCGGCCAGCTCCCAGGGGTGCTGAGGGACCTACTGCGGTCTGGAGGGCCTCCCTGTGTTCCCCTATTATACCATATGCCCTGAGGGGCTGGGACCTAGGCACCTGTCACCCCTGGCACTGACTGTCCAGGGTTCCCCTCCTCCCGCTTCTGGCCACTGCTGCCTCCTGTGCCCTCCCCTCCCTTCTTCCTTCTCCTGGTCCCACCTCCAGCAGCCTCTCCCATTGCTCCTCCTCACCTCTGTCCTCCTGGACTGTCCCAGCTCCTACCTTTCCTACTGCTCACCTTTTTCCCCTTTTAGGACTGAGAAAGGACGGGCCAGGGTGGGTACAGCTGGGGCTTCGGGCACCACAGGCAGAGACTCTAGGCCCTCTCCCACGCTGCCAGCCCTCTGGTAACCCCTCCCTCCATCTGGGGGGAGGGGGACAGCACCCAGAGGGTTAAGGCTGTAGGGGGGAGGGGCTGGGCCAAGTCGTGGGCGGCCCCTTTGAAGGAGGGAGCTGGAGCGGGGAACAGCCACCCTACCTCCCCCCCAGCCCGGCCCTCCCCCACCCCTCCCAACCTGCTCCCCCCAGGGGCCAAGAGGAGTTGCCGGCAAGGCCCCTCAGCGTTCAGGTGAGTAGGCCACACTCTGGCTTGGGAGATCAGGCCCCAGGGGAGGCTTGGAGGCCTAGAATTGGCCAAGGGTCAGAGAGGGACTGAAAAACAGGCTAGGAAGAAGGTGTCTGAACTTCACAGGAGGCGGTTCAGGAACTGAGGGGCTGAGGAGCTGGAACGTGGGGAAGCTTCTGTGTCTGGGGGACCCAGGAGGACAGGAGAGCAGAAGAAGGGGCCTACGGGAGCCGAGGGGTTGCTGGGCCAGGACAGGAGGTTGGACAGCCTGGCAGGGAGCCGGGCTCCGGGGATCGGGCCGGGGTGTCCTCTGGGGCTGGGGGGCTCAGGTTTCTGCTGGCGGCTTGGCGGGTGTGGGGTTACCAGCCGGCTCGGTTACCCAGCCGGAGACGCTAGACTGGGGGGAGGGGGTGGGCACAGGGCAGACCCTGGCACCCTGTGTGGTCTCCTCAGGCCCTAAGGGTATCTGGCACTGCTCCGGCAGACCCCCGCTGGGAACCCTGATGACCAGGGTCTGTCCAAGTGCACAGTTGCCTGGCCTAGGGTGGGCAGCCTCTGGGGAAAGTCCAGCAGCTCCAGCTCCAGGGCTGGAAATTCTGACGGGCAGAGAGGCCTAGGCTGTCCCCCTCACCCCACCCCACATCCGCTTTCACTGTACCACCCCCCCACCCATCTTCCCCAACTGTCCCCCAAATTTTGGCCCTGTGCTTCATCCAAAATGGGGCCGTGGGTACCTTAAATGTGACCATCTCATGGCAAGACCAGGCCTTGGAGGGCAGGCCTGGCATCTTGATTTAATTCCTCTTCCCCTCTCCACACTGCGCCTGCCTGGGGAGAAGAGAAGGGATGCTCGGAGCAAGGTGAAATGGAGGAAGTGAGGAGGCTTGAGTGAGAGAACCAAAAGGGAAAAGAAAGGAGAGGTAGGGATGATTCCTCAGAGGCCTAGGGACATAGATGCGGTAGAGAGGAAGCGGGAGCCTCGCAAGGGCTGAAGGAAGGAAAGCAAAGGATGAGTCGCGGAGAGGGGAGACAAGGGTCCGAGAAGGCAGTAAGGGGACAGGAAGAGGCCAAGGAAAGGGGCCAAGAGTGGAGAGGGCCTCGTTCCCAAAGGACAAGAGGGGAAGGCTGGGGAAGACAGAGTTGCCCCCATTCCTTCCTCCGCCATCTTTTATCTCCCTCAGATTTCCCCTGATGTGGCCTGAGAGGCTGTGGACTAGGACAGTTGTCATGGAAAGAAAATGTGGGGGGACACTGAGGTCTCCCTCCTGTCAGGAGCTGAAGCACCAGGAATTGGGGATTTTGAGGGAGGAGAGGCTTAACCCCCACGGCACCGGGAAGCAGCCAACTCCCCTTGCCTCCTTCCCCCTTCGTGGCTTGCGGTCTCCCTTCCCCGCCTCGGCCCCCAGGAAGTGTGAGTGCCGGGGGTGGTGAGGTTAGGAGGGGGAAGCGGCCTATGGGGGATGGGGAAGGCATGTACTAGCTTGGAGGGGCTGGGGTGGGGAGGGAAGGGCTCCATAAATGCCTAGGGCATCCCTGGGCCAAGGGCCTCTCCTTCGAAGCCATTCCAGTCCTCAAGGGGATTCACCTCAACCCCTCACCCTGACTTCCCAACTGGGCAGGCCAGATGGCTTCAGCCCCTGGGCCTCAGAGGCCCTAAGAAGGGGTGAGAGAAGCTGGGGAACTAGGATTCCTGGGTCCCTGAGGACTTTGGACTGGCTGTCCTATTGCCCCACCCCCCTGGTCCAGCCACAGGCCAAAGCCCTGGCTTCGTGCAAACTTAGCTCCAAAAAAACAGGAAGAGAACCTGAGGCTGGAGTTGGGGTGGGGGTTGGGGGGGCAGAAAGGAGAAAGAAGTAAGGGGGAAGGGTGGCCGGCCAAGGTGGGAAGAGTGTCAGGCCTCTCCATCACCCTGGCAGGAGGTGTCACAGCCTGGTCCTCATCCTCCCTCACCCCATGTTGCTACACCTGGAGAGGACTGGCCAGGTCCCTCTCAGGCTCTCTGGCAGAGCCCAGAGGTGGGGGCCTCCAAGCCTGGAGAGGGGTGGCTCTGTGTGCCTGTGTCTCAGGCCCATATCTATTTTCTCCGCCGCTAATCCTGTTTCCGCCTGCTGCCCCCCACACTAAGCCTTACTCCCCTAATCCCCAGGGTGTGGGGAAGGGGGGCCAGCTTTATTCAGCTGCCCCGTTCAGGGCCTCATATCCCAGCTCTTCAGCTGGCTCGAGCCGGCAGTGTTGGCCCTGGTGCCCCCAGCCCTGCACTGGCCACTGCCGGAGGTCAGCACCTGGAAAGAGTTCCAGCCTCCTTTTCCTTCTCATGCCAGGGCCAGTGCCCTCTACCTTTTGGTTTCTTGGTGGTGGACACACCTTGGCAGGTGCCCTTGGGCACTGAGGGGTAGGTGATAGGGGCTCCCACCTTTGCCCCCTCCCACCTTTCTAACCCCAAAGTCTTCCCCCCACCAAAGATGGGGCAAGCTTGACTCAGGGCCCAGTTTCAAGAGAGCTGCCCACCGGCTTGGCCGGTCTAGCAGGCCTGACAGTGAGGGGAGCCTGGGGGGGGTGGCGGGAAAGTGGGGAGAGATGGGGTGGGGCCCCCAGTTCTTCCCCCTACCAGGCAAACAGACCAAACAGACCTTGCCTGGCTCCCTGGCACAGCTGCCCCCCCAGCCACCACACACGCCCATGCCCACAAGGTCTTAGCAAGAGGGGGCATGCCAGGCTGGGTGGGGACACTCATGGGTGTCGGGGGGCTGGGCCCTCTGGGATACAGAGGTGGGAAGGGTGCCCAAGGTGGGGTGGGCATCCTGGCACCAGTGCCCCACCCTGGCAGAAAGAAGGGGGAGGCCTCCACCTCAGCAACCCCTCCCAGATGATGGGGCTAGAAGTATCCCCTTGGCCTGGTTGGCACCAGCCTAGTTCCAGGTGGCACCTAAGTTAGCTTGGGTGCCAGAGCCCTGGGTAAGGGCTAGGGGAGTTTCCCAGAAGCTAGAGAACCATGTGAACACCTCCCCTTCCCACGTGTGTCCTCTGCCTCTCCCCTCCTCCATTGGTACCTTGTGGCCACGGGGTTAGGCCCAAGGGGTTAAACACCCACCCCTGCCCGAGCCCTGAGTGAGTTGCATCCTGAACCAGCCAGAGCCTGTGACCTGACAGCGGGGTCAGCCAATCAGCGCCCCCGCCACACCAAGTTGCCTCGGAGACGGCCCTGGGGTGGGAGAAGGGAGGCGGGCTTAGCAGCGGGAATGGGTGGGGTGTGGAGGGAAGGAGGGAGAGGGATGGGGTTAGTTAGCCACGTGCCTGCGGGTGCCCAGCTCCAGGCCAATGGACATCGAGGACAGCCCCACCCATCCCCCTCAGGAGGGACAGGATTTGCTTGGGCCCAGGAGGGAGCCCACTGCTGCTTGAGTGGCCACTGCTGCTGCCCACCCAATTTTGTTTGTTTCTAAGTCCTGGGGCCATTTGCCTCTTGTACTATTTGTAAAGTACAGGTAGGAGAACCAAAGGAAACTGGGAGTGCTCCCAGACTGCTTGGCCCCCAGGGAGAGAAGTGATTTGGGGACTTAAGGTGGGAAGGGGTGGGCTATCTAAGCGTGTTTGTCTGTGGCTTATGAGCCACATGGGTGCTGCTCACTCATGGCTTCCGCGCAGGCGTTCTGGTGCTGGGACAGGGAGGCAGGCAGAAACAATGCAGTTCTTGTGTCCTCAAGAGGAAACCTGTAGCCCTTGACTCCTCCAACCCCCCCTCCCTAAATCTTCCCCATCAATGGCCAAGACTGAGCAGCTGTTGGGAGTGGCAGAGAAGACACTGACAAAATGTCAGTGGGACTTGCCCTAAGGATCATCTAGGTCAGTCTTTAATTTTACATGAGGAAACAGGCCTCCTCAGGAAAGGAAGTGACTGGTCCAAGGTCATGTAGCTAGTAGTAACCTGATTCCCTGGGGTGATTTGAGGGAGGGAGACAGACTTGTTTCCCAGCAGAGACCATCTGTATAGTGGAATCTGCCTCCATGTGAGGCCTTGTTTCTCCTTGCCAAGGCCAGAACATTTATTGAGCCCCTACTGTGTGTGTTAGGCATTGTGCCACCCACGGTCTCATTTAACCTTCACCACAGCCCTAGGAGTCAGGTGGAATGATCCCATATTAGAGATGAGGAAAGAGGTCCAGAGATTAAATCACTTGTTTAAGGTCACAGAGCTAATCAGCCACAGACTGAGGATTCAAACTCAAGCCTGGATGACTCCAGAGCCCAGCTCTTTCCAGGCCCCAACTCTGTCTCCAGTTGCTCCAGACCCACCAAATGTCAGGGCTGAAGGGCTGAGCCCTTGGGGCATCCATTCCCAGCCCCTCCTTGTACAGTGAGGAGATTGAAGCACAGAGAGAAATGACTTGCCCAAGGTCATTCAGCAAGATAGCAGCAGAATACTTATAAAGATGTTAAAAAATAATAATGATAAATAAATAAATAAATAAATAAAATCTAATGGTATGGTTAAAAAAAAAAAAAAAGATAGTAGCAGAGCCAGGACTTAAAGCAGATCTCCCCACTTCCAGGCCAGACTCCCTCTACTACCCCTCCCCTCCCCTCCACCAGCCTCAGGATTGCTGGCAGCTGTGCACCTTCTGTGGCTCTACCTTGGAGGGGAAAGCATAGAGGGTGAAAGATGGTTCTCTGGAGAGGGGGGACTCTCCTGACTGGATGGGAATGGGGAGGGAGAGGTGGTGGTGGTAGCCCAGTGGGGGAGGGGTGGGACTGGAACTTGGCCTATTGGCAGTGGGAGAGGGGGCGGGGACGATGCTTATCGGTGCGGGGCAGGAAGCACCCGCGCCAGCCAGCGACACCCCAGCAAAGGGTGGCTGCTCCTTGGCCCCATGGGGGAGGGGAGGATGTGGGGGGAGGGATGCTGGGAGCTGTGTTTCCCTTTTGGCCTCTAGAAGGGGGGATCTAGAAGAGGAGATGAACTTTTAGTGGGTGGGGAAGGAGGAGGAGGAGGGTGCTGGGAAGCCACCTCTCAGGTTTGCATAGTGTTTTACTGTACACCAAATGCTTTAGGGAGATAACGTAAGTTAAAGCACCTGACCTTGCCTTGAACAGTCCTTGGCGCAGTGTGAATCTGAACTCTCTCATTGGCCTCTCTCTGGGCTGAGAGGAGGTTCCATCACAAAGAATGTTACCCCACTTTTCAGATGACTGAGGCTGGCTGCCAGAGCCACCCAGAGTCCTTCAGCCAATTCTTCATGAAGCCTGAACCAGCACCCAGGCATCCTTTCTCCCAGTCCAGTGCTTCTTCCAAAGGGATGGGGAATGGGGCAAGTGAAGCAGACGGGTCTCTAGGAAAGGCCAGAAAGGCAGGGCTCCTGCTCTCACAGAGGCAGAACAGTGCACAGTGGTTAAGAACATGGACTCTGGGCCCATCGCCTGGCTTTGAACCTCTTCTGCAATTAACATAGAAAGTCGCTTCACCTGTCTGCACCTCAGGTTCCTGTCTGTGAAATGAATGCTAACTGTTACTTTAGAAGGTTGTGGAAGATGAAGTGGGTGTAAAGTACTTAGAAGACCGTCTAAATAGTCTGTAGTCACCTGGCCAACGTTGGTATGTATTCCTTCCCTGGACCACCTTGCAGGGCTGAGCGCTCTTAACCTCCCTCTCTACTTGACTCTGCAGGAGAAGATGGGGAGCCCCGAGGACGACCTGATCGGGATTCCGTTCCCAGACCACAGCAGTGAGCTCCTGAGCTGCCTCAATGAGCAGCGCCAGCTGGGCCACCTATGTGACCTCACCATCCGGACACAGGGCCTTGAATACCGCACCCACCGGGCTGTGCTGGCTGCCTGCAGCCACTACTTCAAGAAGCTCTTCACTGAGGGTGGTGGCGGGGCAGTCCTGAGCGCTGGGGGCGGCGGGGCGGCTGCCGGGGGAGCAGGGGCCGGCGTGTGTGAGCTGGACTTTGTGGGGCCGGAGGCGCTGGGTGCCCTGCTCGAGTTTGCCTATACAGCCACACTGACCACCAGCAGCGCCAACATGCCGGCAGTGCTCCAGGCTGCGCGGCTGCTGGAGATCCCGTGTGTCATCGCTGCCTGCATGGAGATTCTGCAGGGCAGCGGACTAGAAGCTCCCAGCCCTGACGAGGACGACTGTGAGCGAGCTCGCCAGTACCTGGAAGCCTTCGCCACAGCCACAGCTTCAGCCTCGGGAGTTCCCAACGGTGAAGACAGCCCTCCACAGGTGCCCCTCCCACCGCCGCCACCGCCCCCTCGGCCTGTTGCCCGCCGCAGCCGCAAGCCCCGAAAAGCTTTCCTGCAGACCAAGGGGGCCCGGGCAAACCACCTAGTGCCTGAAGTGCCCACAGTGCCCACCCATCCCTTGACCTACGAGGAGGAGGAGGAGGCGGCAGGCAGAGTGGGCAGCAGCGGGGGCAGTAGGCTGGGGGACAGCTACAGCCCTCCCACAGGGACTGCCTCACCCCATGAGGGGCCCCTGAGCTATGAGGCCTATGAGGGTGAGGAAGAAGAGGAGGAGCTGGCATATCCCCCGGCCTATGGGCTGGCGCAGGGTGGCGCGCCCCCGTTGTCCCCAGAGGAGCTGGGCTCAGATGAGGATGCCATCGATCCTGACCTGATGGCCTACCTGAGTTCCCTACACCAGGACGCCCTGGCACCAGGCCTAGATGGCCAGGACAAGCTAGTGCGCAAACGCCGCTCCCAGATGCCCCAGGAGTGCCCGGTCTGCCACAAGATTATCCACGGGGCTGGCAAACTGCCACGCCACATGAGGACCCATACGGGTGAGAAGCCCTTCGCCTGTGAAGTCTGCGGCGTCCGTTTCACTCGGTGAGCACCAGTGGGGAAGGGGTGCAGCAGGGGCTATGTCGAGTGGGAGGGAGGAAGGGATTATGAGACCTGAGGTGTGGAGGCAGGTGATCCTGGAGGGACTGGGGTGGTGATGCCCAGGGTGAGGAGAGAGACCAGGATAGGGAGACCAGGAGAAAGAAAGTCAAGGGAGGTAGGTCTGGGGCATGAAAGATTTGGCTGTGCTGGAGGCAGAGTGGGTGGTGGCCGGGCCCAGTTAAGCTGCGGGCAAGTCAGCAAGGGTCTCCTGGGGCAGTAATAGGGAAACAAATGGTGGGGGACGGGAGTGGGACAAGGCCTGGGAACCCGGCCAGGATGACCCAGGGATCACATCCTGAACCGTTTCCTTGCCCCTCCCCCTTGCCTGTGCCAGGAATGACAAGCTGAAGATCCACATGAGGAAGCACACAGGAGAGCGCCCCTACTCATGCTCGCACTGCCCAGCCCGCTTCCTGCACAGCTATGACCTCAAGAACCACATGCACCTGCACACAGGGGACCGGCCCTATGAGTGCCACCTGTGCCACAAGGCTTTCGCCAAGGAGGACCACCTGCAGCGCCACCTCAAAGGCCAGAACTGCCTGGAGGTGCGCACCCGGCGGCGCCGCAAGGACGATGCGCCCCCTCACTACCCCCCGCCCTCTGCCGCCACCCCGACCCCTGCTGGCCTCGACCTCTCCAATGGCCACTTGGACAATTTCCGACTCTCTCTGGCTCGATTCTGGGAGGAGCCAGCCCCTACTGGGCCCCCAGTCTCCACCCCGGGGCCCCCTGATGACGATGAGGAGGAGGGGGCACCCACCACACCTCAGGCTGAAGGTGCCATGGAGTCCTCTTAAAGAGGGACGAGTGGCCGAGCTGGAGCAGCACGGGGCCGGGATGCCCATGCTGAGCAGCGGGAGTGTGCAGCAGAGACGGTGCTGGGGTCCGGGCACTGAGCCTCCCTGGCATCGGAAATTGGGCCCTTCCCTCAGAGCTCTCATTCCAGTTCCAAGCTGAGAAGGTTTTGGGGCAGAGGCTCCCCAGATTGGGGTGCTCTCCCAAGGGAGTGATACATACGATATTATGTATATATTTACAGCTCCATTGTAAAGGTGGGGTCCCTGTCCCCAGCTGCTCCTGGGGAGTAGAAGCAATAATGTATTTCTGATTTGTGGGGTCCCTCTTCGGCTATGCGGGTTTCTAGGGGGTGGGGGGCTTGGGACCAAAGCCTTGCCCTGCCCCCATGCCCCTTGGGGTTTTGGCTGTGTAAGGGGGTGAAGGACTGCCCCTCCCTTTCGAGACCCCTCCTTCCTGGTTTCTGTTCCCTTTTCCTGGCAGTGAATTATGCAAAGGGGGGCGGCAAAGGAAGGGTAAGCGGGGGAAAGCAAGGTAGAAGCTTGAAAGACTGGGGGACTGGGCCTGTAAGGAAGGAGCCATCCTAGTCCCCCTCCGCCCAGCTCCCAGCGCTGAGTCATGGGGTCCTGGAGAAGGGGGCGGGGTGGCCTGATTGGTTCGCCCGCCCCTGGGGGCAGCGGGAGGGGCCCCGCCCAACTACGGGAGCTGCTGCTGGTTCTCCCCCTCCCCTCCCCTCCCCTCCCCTCCCCTCCCGAGTCGCTGGGCAGGGAATGTCTTGTTCCCGCCGCTCCCTCCCCGGGGCCAGAGGGCAGGGCGGGCCGGGCGGTGGCCTACCCTCTTCTCCTCCTCCCCGCCCAGGTGCAAGCCGGAGCCGCCGACACCGCTGCCGCCCCTGACTCACGCCGCCCCCGGGCTGGCGCGGTGCAGGGTGTGGGACAGGGTGAGGGGTTGGGGGCAGCCTTGCGGAGAACGGGAGAGCCGGCGCCATCTGGCGGCCGTGCCCTGCGCGGGCGAGCGCCCCTGGCGGCCACTTCCAGCGAGCCGTCTTCTCTCAACCTCCACCACCCCAGCTGGTGAGCGGCGCCCCCTTGCCAAGGCCGGGGCAAATAGCTTCTTGCTTGGCCGCAAGGAAGGTGGGCTGCGGACCTGTGGGAAAGGGATCCTTTCCCCAGACCCTTGCCAGCCGGGCTTCCTGTTGGGTCGAGGAGAGTAATCCCCTCACTCTACCCTTAGGATTGAATCCACCCCCGGTCTGTACATAGCCTTTTCTGTTGGTCTTGTTGAAATCTAGTTGCAGATTTTTAACTACCCAATTCTGCTGGGGGTGGGGGTATCTCCTCCCCGCCTTCCTCGCTGGGTGCTGGACCCCATTCTGCCTGGGCTCTGCCTTGCACTATTTCCCCTCCCTGGCCTGGCGGCTCCTCCCCCTCCTTAAAAGGGGCAGGCTCAGGGGCCCGGTGCTCTCCCTCCCCCCCATGCACCCCCATGCCCATTTGCACAGCTGCCCAGGTACCCCCAATAGTGGGGGGGGTCACAGGGAGGGGGTAGCGGGACCAGTCCTTGTATCTATTTAAAAAGTGATGATGTAATATATTGGGGTAGGGGGAGGTCGGGTTGCCCTGGGCCTCATCTTAGCATTTCAGGTGATGGGAGGGCCCAGGGCTGAGGAGACCTGGGGCCTAGCCCCAGGGAGTGAGGACAATGTGGCCTCCCCCCTCCCCCCTTGCGGCTTCTCCACTCAGTGCCTTACGGGGTGGGGGGGAGGCAATCCCCCCTCCCCTGTTCCCCTCCCCTTGCCCTGCCCCCCACCTCGGGTGTAAGTGACAGGAAGAAATAATAATTTAAGATTCACACTTGTGTCCACCTTTGGTTTCTTTATTTTGGAGATAGGCGGGAGGGATCGGGAGGAGAGGGAAATGAGAGACAGAGGGACTGG
Source organism: Mesoplodon bidens (assembly GCF_964165515.1). Taxonomy (NCBI): domain Eukaryota; kingdom Metazoa; phylum Chordata; class Mammalia; order Artiodactyla; family Ziphiidae; genus Mesoplodon; species Mesoplodon bidens. The sequence goes on along the minus strand of NC_138177.1, from coordinate 73,423,840 downwards.
GGTTCTGAAGCAGGGAAGCGGCTGCTTTGGGGGCAGAGGATTTCTGAGGTGGTCAGGAGGGCTGGGGGGCATGGGTATGCTGACAGACTGGGCCTCCCGTGGGTGCTGCTACCTGTGCCTCTTCCAAAGCCCCTTTTCCTCATCCAGGTCACTAGCGAGGAGAGGAAGGGGGGTGGCCCAGTCACCAACATTCTGTTTTCACAGGTGCATTCCTGCCTCCCGCCTCTGCCCCATCTGTTCAGATTTGGCTCCTGTAATTTACCAGCCGCTGCTGCTCTCACAGGCCCCCCAAAGCAAACCAGCTCATGGCTGTAGATAGCTTCTGATTTTAGGCTGAGAGATGAGTGGGCAGCGATTTGCCCAAGGTCATGTGGGTAGTAAGGGCAGAACCAGCAGTGACCTTGGGAATAATAGCCGCTCAAGGCTCAAGCTATCCCCTCTGGGGACCCAGCTTTTAACTTCACTGAGCCCTCTGGAACCTCTAAAAATAAAACTTTGCTTCCCCTTCAACCCCTCAACTCATTACTACTTCCAGTGCCCCATTTGCCCTGGAATGTGACCACTGGAAAGTTTTCTTTGCAGTCCTCCCAAGTGGAGGTTGCTTGCCTTTCTCAAATTCGGCAGGCCTGGGGCGTATTGCAAAGTCCCTGGCTGCCATGGCAGCTACACCCCTGGGCTGTGGCCATCTCCCCAGGCCTCACAGACACCCTGCCATACCCATCCAGGGTGCTGGTACCAGACTCGGGCTGTTGGCGAGGCCCAGCCGCCTCCTCACTAGTGGGCGGACTTTTCCAACACTCTGGCCTTTCAGTCCTCAACCTCCTTGGCCATAATGACCTTCACCTCTGCTCCCACTCTGACCTCACCCTCAACCTTGGCCACTGTCTTCATTTATCCCCTAATTCTTCCCAGGCGTGGCCCATCCTCTGTGTCCCTCCTGGCCTCTGCTCTAACACCCCCGTCGAGACATAGACCTAGGACTGCCCCCTGGGGTCTCAGTGCCTTCTCTTCCCCAAAGTCAGTCATCTCAGACACTCTTGACTAAAGACACCCCAATTCTCTCCCCATCTTATCCTTCTGACCTGCCCAGAAAAAACCTTCAACCCTGGAATCCTGTTCATGGCTACCACATTTGCTCGAAAAAACCCGCATAACCAAGCACGCTGGAGTCAATCATTACACGTTATTATGGTTTTCAACTTCATCGGAGCCTGTAATGCTACCTGGAAATCTCTTAACCTCCCCCGCTGGCTCCGTTGCACAGTCCCCAAGGCAGATATTTCAGCCTCCACCACCCACTCCTTGAAACTTTTATTCCACTCCCAGACCCCTTCTTTGCTGTCTTAGCAGGTGTGCTTGCCTCCTGCCCCCGGCCCCCACCCTCCCTGAGAAAAGCAAGGCCACCAGACTGGAGCAGGCTTGGCTCTGCTCAGAGGAACATACCCTCTCCCCTCCTGCCTCAGGCGAGCCCGCTCCTATTTGAGGCCACCCTGTTCACCTGGCCTTAGATCCCATCTCTCTGGCATCCCTCTCTCTTCAGCGCTCTCTTTTTCACCTCTGAAATGCTCAAATCCCCCTATACTTGGATAAAGAAAAATCCTTTAGGTTCCCTTCAAGCTACTCTGTGGCATGTGGGATCTTCCCAGACCAGGGCACGAACCTGTGCCCCCTGCATCGGCAGGCAGACTCTCAACCACTGCACCACCAGCGAAGCCCCAAGCTACCCTTTTGTTCTATGAAGCTAACTCCCTCCTCTTTACCATCAAGCTTCCTTTTTTTAACTACTGCAGTTATATTAAAAAGAAAAAGAATTCTTCAACTTCTTGCAACAGTGACACAGAGCTGCGTACCCCATTTCTGTTTCTGAGTCTTCTCTACCAGTCACCCCCCCTCAACCCATTAAGACTGGTGTTGGCCTTCCCCACACCATGAGAAATGTTCCCACAAGCCACTCCAAGGATCTCTCAACTGCCAAATTCAATGGCCAATCTTCAGGCTTCATCCCACTTGATCATCTCACAGCGTTTGATATGCTTGGCTCTCTGTTCCTAGCCTCTCCCCTCCTTGGCTTGTCATTGAGCCCCTCAGGGTTCTGTCCTTGTCCCCTCCTCTCCTGCCCTGCCCTCTGCCAGGGTGATCTAGCTCATCCTCTCTCTTACAGTCTCTAAGTCAACATCCCCCCCAAAAGACACCTCTGGCCCAGAGCCCTGCCCTTTTCTAACTGTCCCCTGGGCATCTCCCGCTGGATTCCCTACAGATACCTCAAAGGTCTCGAACTGGGCCATTCCTCTTTCTGCAGAACCTGTTTCTCCTCTTGCCTTAACACCGCCCAGTCCCAAGCATAAACTCCCTGTCATTCTCAGCACCTCAATCCTGAGGCCATCACCAACTTTTCCTGAGATAAGACAGCCTCCTCTCTGGTCTCCCTGTTCCTGCCCAGACTCCATTCTGCCTCCTTAGCTTACTGTCCTAAAAGACAAATATGATTGTATCACTTTCTGACTGAGGATCTTCAGATGGCGAAGTGAGGCGCTCTCCCACCTCTCCCTGCCTCATCTCCCAGCATGCTCTGCGGTCTCCACCTGGCCACACATACACGTCTCCCTGAGCTCCGCCCACCCTGGAGCACCGTGCACCTCCTAAGTGTCTCGCGTTCTCCAAACTCACACACAAAAGCCTCCCCCTGGAATGCTCTCCTCCACTCCTCAGCCTAACAAACTGCCCCCAAACCCACCTCTTTTTTCACTTCTTCTATGAAGCCTTCATTGACATCCCCCCATCCCAAATTGGTTGTTCTGTCCTCTGTGCTGCCCAGAGCCTGCTTCACTCCTTGATCGGGGCGCTCTCCACATTTGTCACTGATCTATTTGATGTCACTCTCCCCCACCATTTGGTGGGCTCCTCCAGGGCAAGCCTCCCTTCCCTCCCCTCCCTTTATCTCCATCTCCAGCTCTAGCAGGGGACCAGGCACCCAAGAAGCCCTTGGTAAATGTGACAGAACATCTTAGGCCTCCCAGGCCCCAACTCCTTCAGCTTTCTGCTCACCTGAATTCAGAGCTGGAATCTGATAAGGGGGGCCTGCCCAGCGTTTCTTGGAGCCATTGCTGCAGTAACGCCTCCTGCTCAGGACCCTTTCTGCGAGCTGCCGCCAGCCATAGGCGGGGGCCGTCCTCATCACTGGAGTCCCTGGAGAAGCCTCCCATCTCAGTAGCCCACAGAGGTCCTGGGGGAGGGGTGGCTGCTCCCACTGCCCCCACAGACTCCGGCCACCCCATGTCACTGGAGACTCACAGCTCCAGGTCCAGCTCCCCCTGATAGGAGAGGGGAGATGCACACACGGAGCAGGTGTTGTCCAGGAGGCGGAAGCAGGTGAGACAGAAGAGACCTGGAGGAGGCCGGGAGGAAAGGAGGTAAACTTGTACCCCCCCAACCACTGTGCTCCCCAGCTTTCAGCCCTTGCCTCCCCGACCCCACCCTTGGGAGGACCATCCTCATCAAGCGGTGCACACTAGGGAGTTGCTGCAGCGCCACTTGCATATAAATTCTATTTGCACCGGAGGATTAAGGCTCACAGAGAAAATGAGCTACCTGAGGGTTCTGTGTAAATGAGGACATGCATAGTAATGAAGGGAGGGGTACAAAAGGTGAGGTACAGGAGAAGTCCATAAAAGAAGGACAACAGCTGATTGTCATATGCAAATGTGGTGAGTCCCAGAAGGGAGAGGCATACTCCCCAGGAGTCTCACCTCGGCAGCCTGGGGTACTGCAGGACACCGAATTCTCTGTGTCCCCCTCATCCTGGGGCTGCCCACAGCCCAGGCAGTAGGTCTGGTGTTGCCTAGAGTGGCTGATAAACGGAGCCAGGCAGGAGCACCTGAGGAGAGGGGCCCCAGACACTAAGCAGGCCAGCCCAATATATCCAGACAAAAATGTAATTCAAAAAGATACATACACCCCTGGGACTTCCCTGGTGGCGCAGTGGTTAAGAATCTGCCTGCCAATGCAGGGGACACGGGTTCGAGCCCTGGTCTGGGAAGATCCCACATGCCATGGAGCAACTAAGCTGGTGTGTCACAACTACTGAGACTGTGCTCTAGAGCCTGCGAGCCACAACTACTGAGCCTGCGAGCCACAACTGCTGAAGCCTGTGCGCCTAGAGCCCCTGCTCCACAACAAGAGAAGCCACTGCAATGGGAAGCTCGCACACTGCAGCAAAGAGTAGCCCCCACTCACCGCAACTAGAGAAAGCCCGTGTGCAGCAATGAAGACCCAACGTAGCCAAAAATTAATTAATTAATTAAAAAGATACATACACCTCTATGTTCATAGCAGCACTATTCACAATAGCCAAGACATGGAAACAACCTAAATTTCCAAGGACAGATGAATGGATAAAGAAGATGTGGTACATATATACAATGGAATACTACTCAGCCATAAAAAAGAATGAAATAATGCCATTTGCAGCAACATGGATGGACCTGGATATTATCATACTAAGTGAAGTCAGCCAGCAAGAGAAATACTATGTGATATGGCTTATACATGATATCTAAAATATGACACAAATGAACTTTTATGAAACAGAAACAGACTCACAGACATGTGGTTGCCAAAGGGGAGGGGGGTGAGGGAGGGATGGAGTGGGAGTTTGGGGTTAGCAGATGCAAACTATTATATATAGAATGGATAAACAACAAGGTCCTACTGTATAGCACAGGGAACTATATTCAATATCCTGTGATAAACCATAAAGGAAAAGAATATATATTAAAAAAGAGTTTATGTGTGTGTGTGGCTGAATCACTTTGCTATACAGCAGAAATTAACACAACATTGTAAATCAACTATATTTCAATTTTTAAATTAATTAATTTTTTAGAAAAAGGAGGCCAGCCCAGCCAGCGTAACTAACCCTTATCTTCTCTAGCACCACCCTCCAAACCAAGGGTAGCGCTTCCTGAAGGCAAACCTCCATCCCTCTGACTATAGCAACAACATCTCTGCTTCCTGTCCTCCTCCTCCTTTCACTCCCCACCCCTAAGAATTCTCATCCCCAGTCCATTCATGCATGAATGCCATGGAATGATCACCCTCTTCAAACAAACCTCTGGACACCTAGGAAGGACAGTGATCCATTCTGACCTCTGGCTCTTTTTCTACCCCCTCTCACCCCACTTCATATAAGGAAGGACAGTGGGCTCACCGCCTGGCCAGCACCTGGAGGACACTCATGTGGCCCTGGTCAGCTGCCCGTCTCCACACTGATCGGTGCAGGGCGGCCAAAAGCTTGGTTCGGCGGTTCAGAAGTACATTGTAGAGGTAGGAGATCCTCTCCTGCTGGAGGGGAGGTCAAGGATGGGGTCCCCTTGATCCTGTTTCTTCTACCTGGAATGCCCTCTGCTCCCACCTCACTCCCTACCTTTGCCTTCTGTCCAGCTCCTATGAATCCCTCTAGGCTTGGCTCAATGCCCCTTCCTGGGGGAAGACTTTGGGACTTCCCTAGGTGGATTCACCCATTCCCTCCTCTGGGTTTCCATAGCACTTTATTCATTCCTTAATAAAAACACTTTTTTCATTGTAACATGTGGTTAAAAGCCTGTCCAGCCTGCCTCAAGACTGTGTCTGGTTCACCTTGGCATCCTTGAGGCCAGCACGGTAACTGGCATATGGTAGATGCTCAGTGAGTGAGTCATAAATGAGTAAACAAATGGTGAGTTTCCATTCACACCTCAACATGTTAACATGGCTCCTGTCCCCCCAGGGTTTTAACAAAACTTTGGAGGCAAGCTTTGTCTCAGAAAGCCCTGCCCCAAGAGGCACCATCTCTGCCATCTGCAGTCCAGATCATTTGCTTTGGGGTTCAACCAGAGGAGAGAGAGCTGGGCTGCTGAAGGCCTCTTAACTCCCCCAAACCAAGACAGACAGCCATGAGCTTAGCAGCCTGGGGAGGGGGGCAGGAACTGGCCAAGGACCCCTCACCTGCTCCCGGGATGGGTAGTAGGAGGCACAGATGACCCGCCGCAGGCGACTGACATAGCTGCCGAACAAAGTGACGAAGAAGCACAGGCCATACATGACACCTGGGGGCACAGCAGACACAGTAAGCCACTGCCGGAGGACACGAGGTGCCAGCCACGCTCACCCTCAGCAGTCTGCGCCTCCTTCCCTGAATGGCGTCTATTCCCCCAGTGCCCTCAGGGGTGTGGATACCGATGAGTATGTAACCAGTGGTGTTGGGCTCCAAGGGACGCAGGAGGCAGCGCTGGGACAAGATGCTGATGTTGCCTTGCTGCAGGACATCAAATGCCGACACCAGGTCGCGGTAAATCTTCCCAGTAGAGCCAGTGCCTTCCACAGTTATGGATAGTAGCACAGGGCCTGGCACCAAGACACTGTGTGAGGGATGCTCTTGGCAGCTGCCCACTCCCCCATGCCGGAAAGGCCATACTTTCTGGAGGGTGGAGAGTGGACAGTGCAGGGCATAGAGATGGCCCCCAGGCCCTCAGCCAGGGGTCCTGGATGCCCTAGGCACCCTCATGGTGCCCTGGGGCCCAACATCAGCCCTTGGCACCTGGGACTGGCTCCACGGTCCAGAGCTGGCTGGCACTGGTGCCTGGTCTGCCTTCCCAGGCTACCAGATTTGAAATGACCTTAATGGTCAGTGAGTCCATCCCCTGACTCCGTGGCCACCCAGAAGCATTTATTTTAAAGCATTTGCCTGGGGGAGGAAAGGATTGGGAGTTTGGGATTAGCAGATGCAAACTATTATATATAGAATGGATAAACAAGGTCCTACTGTATAGCACTGGGAACTATATTCAATATCCTGGGATAAACTATAATGGAAAAGAATAGGAAAAATAATATATATATTATGTATAACTGAATCACTTTTCTGTACAGCAGAAATTAACACAACATTGTAAGTCAACTATACTTCAATAAAATTTAAAATTAAAAAGAAATGAAGCATTTGCTCAGCATTGACTGTGTAGCGGGTACTGAACTAAGTGTTCTATGGATTGTTTTGGGGTTTTTGTTTGTTTGTTTGTTTGTTTTTTGGCTGCATTGGATCTTCGTTGCTGCATGCGGGCTTTCCCTAGTTGCAGCGAGCGGGGGCTACTCTTCGTTGCGGTGTGCGGGCTTCTCATTGCGGTGGCTTCTCTTTGTTGTGGAGCATGGGCTCTAGGCGCGCGGGCTTCAGCAGTTGTGGCACACGGGCTCAGTAGTTGTGGCTCGTGGGCTCTAGAGCGCAGCCTCAGTAGTTGTGGCGCACAGGCTTAGTTGCTTTGCGGCATATGGATCTTCCCGGACCAGGGCTCGAACTCATGTCCCCTGCATTGGCAGGCGGACTCTCAACCACTGTGCCACCAGGGAAATCCCATGTTCTGGGTTTTTTTTTTTTTTACTTTTTCTGTTGGGCCTCTGGTATACAGGATTAGATTAATTCTATTCTGTGGTTTGTGGCACACACTCAGTCAAAGGTCCACCAGCCACTTAGCACATGTGGTCTCATTTACTCCTTAGAGCCACCCAGGGAGGTTGCTACCATGATTGTGCCATGGTTCAGATAAGGAAACTGAAGGTCTAGGAGGTTCAGCAAGGTTGCTCAAGGTCACCGTCTGGTAAAGGACGCTACTGAGATTTGAACCCAGGCCAGTCTGACTTTAGAGCTTGTGTTTTTAGCTATTCTGTTATGGCATAATCTTGAACTGGGCACAGGGGTTACCAGGCAGAGGATAGAGCTGGAGGAGTGGCAATGTCAGGGGCTGGTAAGTATGAGTGACATGGGGACATTCAGACAATCCCCCAGGACTGAGGGAGCTAAGGAGGTTCGGGCACTCACTGCGGGCCACGATCTCCCCCTGCAGCTGGTACCGGGCCAGGTCCAGGACCCAGAAGATGGCATAGTCCAAGAAGACCAGGAGGAAAACGAGGAGGAGGTGCCGGAGAAGGTGGAAGGTTGCCAGGATGTAGAAAATCTGCTCCCGCTGGGACAAGAAGATGGAGCCTGGGTAGAGGAGAGCTGGTCAGGAGGACGTTCCCCAATTTTCCCACCCACCAGAACCCAGCTCCTACAGAGATCTCTCTCCCGGAGGCAGCTCCTGCCCCTGATCAAGCTGGAGCCTGTCTGCTCATCTGGAAGATGCGGGAGCTGTGAGGACCCTTGGGCAAAGGTGGGAAGTACTCTTTGGGGGCAGGGGCTCCGTGGCTAGAGGTGCAGGCCTAGCATCTCCACCTGGGCCTGGTGGCCTATTTCCAGTCTCTAGGAATCCTCCCTCCTGAGGCATCCTTGATACGCTTACCTGGCCCTCCACTTCACAGACAGCACTGCCCACCCCTGCCCAGCTGCATCACCTCCATATCAGCACAGGCACACTTCCTGCTCGCCACCCTGCCCCCCACCAAAAGCCTCCCCAACTTCACTTCCCTTGCTCCATACCCACTCCCTACCCATCCTTCCCTCCGTCCTGACATCCAGGGTGCTCCCAGAAGCATCATCTTCCCCTTCTCTCTCTGTCTGCGTGCTCTGAGGGACCCTACTTTCCCCTTTCAGACTGAGGGCTCCCCAAAGACAGGGTTGTGTCTCCCCCCAGACGGAAATTTCCTTCAGCTCTGGCCTGTCTCCCCTACCTCTTGTCCTGCCCTGAGCCCGGCCTGTGCACGGCACTTCTGGGCAGGGCAGTAGGGTTGGGGGAATCCCTGGCCTCCCTTAAGGGTCCCTGTCTCCGGGTCCTCAGGGCCCTCACCCGGCTGGATGTAGTGTCTGGCCTCACGGGCACTGAGTGGCAGCACCGTGGGCAATCCCGCCACAGAGCGGACAGCATCCATGCGCAGGAATCGGCTGGTGATGTAGAAGTTGTCGAAATTGTCCCAGTTCAGGTAGCGGTACCGGTAACACACGGCTCTGGCGTGGCACACGTGAGGCCCCTCAGCACCCCCCGACCAGACCCCCCAAGGCAGGGCACCCTCCCCCGCCCCCAACCCTGCCCCCAAACGCCAACCTCCCAGGATGCCATGGGCATGGGCTGGCCCCCCAGCAGCCCTAGCTCTCCACCCTCACACCCGTCCTCCATCCCCTCACTGGAGGTAGAGAAGCATGAGCAGCAGAGGTGTGGTGTAGCCCATCAGAGCCAAGGCCTCTCGGACGCGGTACAGCTTCATGCTGACGGCTTCGTGGAGGTCCAGAGCTACCTGGGACAGGCTCCGAGAGGCATTGAGATCCACAGAGAAGTGGTGGGTGGCTGTCATGTTGAACTCAAACTCCTGACGCACCTGGTTAATCAAACTCCTCACGGCTGAGGTCCGCGGGTCCAGGGGAGAGGCAAGCAAGGAGAGTTAGGACGGGGTGGGGCTGCACTCGGGAGGGGCCTGGTCAGCCCAGGGGTCCCACGGCTCACAGGCCGGCCAGGAACCCCCAGTGTCGGGACCTACAGTGGACTGAGGAGGGGACAAAGTCTCCACAGCCTATGCCACTGCCGCTGCGTGCTTAGCACCAGCCTTACGTCTCCACAACGAACATCTCAATGACCTGCTGCGGGGACAGGGGACCTTGCTTCTCTCCCCAGCTCCTGCTCTCAAGTCAGGCTTTGAGGAAGCACCTCCTCTTCTCTGGGCCCCAATTTCCTAATCTGTACAGCATGGACACTGGCCTGGGTAACCTCTTGAGGTCATTCATTCATGGTCTGGGAGCATTCCTGGGCTGGCACATCCTGGGAGGAGGGAGGGAGGCCTCTCAGGAGCACCTCATGCAGCAAGGCCACGAGGGGATCACTCACGGGTGACGATGCTCTCGCGCAGGAAGGTTTGGATGTACCGGGGGATGATGCAGAAAACCTGGACCACTGAAAGCCAACACTGAGTGTCAGCAGGGGCAGAGAGACACAGCCTGCCTCTCCCACCTCCAGGGATCTTGCTCTCACAGGGCCCCCTGACTTTTCATTTTTCCTACTAGCCTCCACACTGGCTCAAAACATTTTGGTTGGGCTTCCCTCGTGGCGCAGTGGTTGAGAGTCTGCCTGCCGATGCAGGGGACGCGGGCTCGTGCCCCGGTCTGGGAAGATCCCACATGCCCTGGAGCGGCTGGGCCCGTGAGCCATGGCCACTGAGCCTGTGCGTCCGGAGCCTGTGCTCCGCAACGGGAGAGGCCACAACAGTGAGAGGCCCGCGTACCGCAAAAAAACAAAAACAAAAACAAAAAACCATTTTGGCTTCTCCTTATTACCCCACCCTCCACATTGGTTCCTCCCTATCTGCCCCCCCAATCCCACAAAGGGCACATCATCCTTATTGGTCCCATATTTATTGCCCCCCATTGGGCCCCTGGGCCCACCCTCCCACCTGACCCCTACATTTGCCGGGCCCCCAATCCTGCCGGCGAGCCCCTGGCTCTCTCACCACTGGCAAGTCCACACAGCATCAGCTTGAAGGGCATGAGCACATAACACAGGTGGTAGGCTTGTGGTATGACCTGCATGCAGCTGTCCTTGGCGTCATCGAAGACCCGAGCACACTTCAAGTAAGGGTTGCCCAGCTCCGAGTTGCACACGTCGCCGATGTGCAGGAGCCAGTACCACACGTTCCGCAGGGCCCTGGCTGGGGATGGCTGCGGGGCTGGTACCCAGGAGTCCTGCAGCATCTTCTCGGGGGGTGGGTGGGGAACACCAGGACAGCACCCAGAGCTGGAGAGGCTCATGGTCAGGGCCCTGGCTGTGCTATATCCAGTGGGAACTAGTCAACACCCAGGCGGGGCCCAAAAAGTCCTGGACGGGGTGTGAGGGTGAAGAGACTGGGTGAATTTTGACCCCCGCCCCAAACAAACATGTTAATGTACTGACCTATGTGCTTCACACCATCCATGATTGACCGGAAGAACTTTCGGACCCGGTCAGCCACCTCCTTGGCCTTCTGGGCAATGGCTTTAATCTTGTTCAGGGCACCTGAGAGGCAGGGGCAGGGGTACTGTTGGATCTCCTCCTCCGGGGGAGGAGGTTCTCACCATTGCCCTGGAGTAGGGAGTGGAGGGGGCCTGCCGCTCGGGAAATGGGCAGCCCAGATGCTTGGGTCTGGGAAATAGTTCATCTGGCGGTGGAGCAGGCCTGAGAGCGAGGGTCAGGGGGTTTAACAGGGTGCTTTGAGGTTAGGGCCCAGGACCAATGGAGAGGAACGAAGCCAGAGGATGGTAGAATGTGCAGGACGAGGGGGAACTTGGGGGTCCGTGGAGATGGGCGGCCTTACTGACGAGGGGCTGCCTGGCCCTCTCCAGCACTTCGGCGGTCTGGTTCAGGGCCAGTTCTGCCCCACAGGCCACAGCCTCGCTGGCCCGGGTGAAGTTGCGCAGGGTGTTGGCACAAGGCCCTTGCAGTACCAACCCAAAGGCAGCCACCAATAGCAGTGTCCGGCCCTGCTCTGGGGAGAGAGCTCCCTCAGAACCAGGCCCCCAGCCTGGCACATGGCGGCATATATCGTACAAGTGCCTTATAGAAGCCTTGAGAGTATTTCCCTCAACCGCCCTCTCCCTCAAGATCCCTCCTGCCCCAGCCCCTGCCCCAGGGCCCACCCCTTCCACTGGGTGCCAAGCTCACTGGAGAAGGCCTGGGGCAGCAACAGGAGGACGGTGACTCGGACCTGGCGGGAGAATCCCATGCCCAGACTAAGGAAGGCGGCCAAAGTGAGGGTGCCCACCAGGCAGCCCAAGGGGCTGTGCCCTTCCACCAGCAGCTCCAGGAGCCCATAGGCTGTGGCCAAGGACAAGCCCAGGATAAAGCCCCCCGTGCTGCGGACCACGGCCCACGCCATGCTCGGTTCCTCCGCCCCAACGGGGTGCACAGCATCCTTCATGACTTTGGGCACGGCTGCGGAGACTAAATGTTTCCCTGTCTGCAGGAGATGCCCACCAGGTTCTGTGGCTCTTAAAGGCCCTAGAATTTCTCACTGAATTCTAAGGTTCCGGAGGGCTTTTGTTGTATCTTGGAATTCTTTATCCAGTTGCAGAGGGATAGGTAGATCTCTAATCTCCACATTTCACAGCAGAGGGATTCAAAGACACAGACCCCAGACAGGCTGTGGGTGAGGCGGTGGAGACAGAAGCAGAACCTCTTGTCCAGGGATATCTCCGAGGAGACTTCTGGGATGACAGAGGGTTAATCCAGAGCACACTTATGGCCGTCAGACCTCATCAGAATGGAGCAAAAGGGCAAAAAAGGAAACTACCCCACACCAGTGAGTCAGTCACCAGAGACCCCGACCCTTCCCAGTGACTCCCAGCGACTCCCAGCCCCCACTCCTCTCACCCAATCTCTCCTCCAGGACCCCAGCCCCTTCCCCCACTTTGGGGTCCCCCAGCCTCCACCCCCTCATCCAGTGCCCTCCTCCGGCCTAGCCCTTTCTTCTTCTCTCGCTCATGTCTGCCCCACTTCCCCAGGGTCCCTCATCCTCCTTCAGGATCCCCCAAGTTCCTGCCACCCTCATCCAGATTCCCCGAGCCTCTACCCTGCCGCAAGCCCCTAATCCTAATGAATCACACCCCAGCCGGAAGAGTAGTACTTTGGCCTTGCTGGGCTAAACTCTTCGACCCTTCAGCGGTGCAGAGGTTCCTGAGCTGGGGGCTGCCCGTCTCCTGTAGCCGATTCCTGTGGCGCCAGCGGGGCGAGTTTCCGGTCAGTGCTTTCCTGCTGGGGGCAGGCACCGGGGGGCTCCTGGCCATAGGTGAGTACAGAGCAGACGTAAGGGGTGGGACCCTTTTTTTTTTTTTTGCGGTACGCGGGCCTCTCACTGCTGTGGCCTCTCCCTTTGCGGAGCACAGGCTCCGGACGCGCAGGCCCAGCGGCCATGGCTCACGGGCCCAGCAGCTCCGCGACATGTGGGACCTTCCCGGATCGGGGCACGAACCCGCGTCCCCTGCGTCGGCAGGTGGACTCTCAGCCACTGCGCCACCAGGGAAGCCCTAGGGGGCCCATCTTTTGACCTTTGGCTTTTGACCCTGTATCCTTAGGTCTCTTTCAGCTCCTGGTGAACCCTATGAACATCTATGAAGATCAGAAGATGGTGACGTTGTACAGCTTGGTGGGTTAGTGCCGGGCTAAGGACAGGGACACAGCCCAGCCCTGGGTGCCCAGGAAGGAGTCTCCACTTGTTTCTTCTGTTCCCAAGTGTCCCTTGTAGCCTCAGCTTTGTCTTGGCCTTTGAGAGGAGGGAAGAGGCCCCTACAGCCTACAGAAGAAGACACAGTCCTTGCCCACTAGAGTCTCCCCAATCTGAGGGACTCCCTATTACCCCCATGCTATGGTCCAAACCCCATGACCATTCATAATCCGCATCTCTCCTGACCTCTCTGGTCTTGTTTCCTGCTGCTCCTGATAAATTCAGTTCATTCACTCATTCATTCATTTGGCACTAACTGAGCACTTGCTAAGGATTCAGCAGTGGACAAGGTTGACAAACACCCAGCATTTTTTAAAAAAAGTTTTACACTCCTAGAGCTTATAATATATATAACACATATTACATACACATACATACATTGTAATATATAGTGCATACTTGTATATATACATGTGCAGTGACAGCTACAATATAAATCTAATGATTTCTTTTTTTTATAATGATTTCTTTTTTTTCTAATTGACATATAGTTGATGTACAATATTATGTTAGTTTCAGGTGTGCTACACAGTGATTTGACATTTTCAGACATTATGAAATGATCACCACGATAAGTCTAGGAACCATCTGTCCTTGTACAAAGTTTCTACAATATTATTGGCCATGTTCTTTTTTTAATTGAAGTACAGTTAATTTACAATGTTATATTAGTTTCAGGTGTACAGCATATTGATTCAATATCTTTATAGGTTATACTCCATTTAAAGTTATTATAAAATATTGGCCATATTTTGGCCAATAAGGATATTGACCAAATTCTTTATGCTATATATTATACCCCTGTGACTTATTTATTACATAGCTGGAATTTTGTACCTCTTAATTCCCTTCAACTACTTCCCCGCTCCCCAACCCCACACCCGCACACCCAGCTCTTTCAGAGTTTACGTTCTCTTTCAAGTTTACATTCTAGTGGAGAGAGTTAGACAACACATGAACAAGAAATAAACAAGAGCATTTCTGATGCTGACAAGTGGTATGAAAAAAAGTAAACCGGGGGATATGATAGAAAGGGATGGGGAGCTAGCTTGAGTAGTCAGGGAAGGCTTCTCAGAGGAGGTGACATTTGAATGGAGACCTCGTATCAGGAGGTGTTGGGCCGCAAGAACAGAATACCCACCTAAAAGTGGTTTAACCATAGAGGGAGTTTATCATCTCATATAACAAGTTTCAAGGTAGAGTGGTTTGGGAGTTTGGATAATTCAGCAGCTCAGTAAACCCACCAAGACCCAGCTTCCTTTTGACTTCTTTCTCTGCCGTCTTTGGTCTGTAGATCATTCCTCTTCGGGTCATGAAATGGCTGCAGCAAATCCAGGCATCACATCCTCATACAGGAGTGTCAAAAGAGCAGAACATTCCTTCCTCATGTCTCTTATAAGAACAAAGAAAACCTCCCGTAACCCCCCAGCCAACTTCCCCCACACCTCTTTGGTCAGAGCGACGGCACATGTCCCTTCCTAACACTGTCCCAGGCAAGGGGCTCGGACATGGCATCATCCCGGGTTCACTGAATGATCTACCTCTATGGGATACCAACAGGAAACTACTTTTTCCCTGACCACTGTATTTCAACCTTTCTCCCACTGATGACCTCTCACACAGACCCTTAGCTTTCTGGTGATTTTAATCTAGAAGCCCTAGTCCTGCTTCAGTAATTATGACTGTTTTTAGGGTTTAAGAGGTCCAATCCAGTCTACGTCAAGATTTCAATCTCACGTCCATTCTCAAACATCTTCCCTCCTTACCGCCCCCTTGCCCCGCAGCTCAGACCTGATCCCTGGTGTGAGGTCCCGTGGTGGAGAAGGGGGCATGGCCTGCTCACTCACTGTTTTTCTCCACTTCCTTCCCCTTCTGGTTCTTCTGATGTCAGAAAGGGGATTAGAAGAATTAGAGGAAAAGGGACAAAAGTCTGAAGTCATTGATACTGTTTGAATTCCACCGCCTCTGTGTGGCGAGTGCTCACATCCTGGCTGTCTCAGGGGGCCCATTCATGGTCCCGCTGGAGGCTCTGTGTGGACTGCACAGTGCCCAGTTTCCTGCTCAGGGCAGTTCTCTTTGACTGACTTCGAATGAAGCTCACTGTAGCTCCTACAGGCCACCTGCAGCCTCTTACCTTTGGATGCCTCCATCCAAGCAGGCAGAGGGTCCCCATCCCAGAGTGGTGGCTTGAGGCCTGCTGCCCTCCACACGTCTGCTTGTCCCAGAGGAAATGCACACATCCTTGCCCTGCCAAACTGGGAAAGCAGGGCCCCTTGCAGCTGCCCTGTCCCCTGTCATGATGAGAAGCGAGTACCACTCTCCATGTTCATGTTTCCCTGACCCTCCCAGGAGACCCTGCTGAGCACGTCCGTGAACTCTCCTCCCTCTCTGTGCTCCGGTGACAGCCCTGGGGTGGCCCTGCCAGGCTCTGCAGCTCAGCGGGCGTCCAGCTGGGAGGGATGAGCCGGGTTCCCCTTCTTGCAGCACCAGCTTCAGAAGGGTTCTCTTGGAGTCTGTCAGTGGGCATGAGGAAGTGAACACCCATCCTCTCCTCAGACTCTCCGCCCATGTCTGCCTACTCTAACCACTTCTCTCTACGTCCAGAAAACTCAGATTTCTGGTTTTGTCTTTGTATAGACTGGTTGGGGTAGAGGGGTGAAAAACCAGTTTTGCTCTTTTGGTAAAGCCCAGACTGGGATCAGCAAGCTCCATGGGGCTCTCTTTAGAATGTAGAGCAACGCTTGGTCAACAATCATCCTCAGAATGTAGGACAACTATTTGTCCACTATCATCCTCAGCTTGAATCTTGGCCAAAAGGCCAAAAGGCTGGTGGAGCCGGCCAGGTGAAGACTAGGAGGACGAGTGCTCCTGGCAGGGGGAACAGCAAGGGCAAAGACCTGAGAGGAGGAATGAGCTTGGCAAGTTCTAGGAACAGCAGTAGGCCAGCATGGGCGGACATGGTGGGCCAAGGGCTGAGTAGCATGAGATCACTTCAGAAGGTAGGCAGGGGCCAGATCACGAGAGTCAGTAGACCGTGTTAGGAGAGTCTGGATTTGTTCCCAAGTGAGATGGAAAGTCATTGCATGGTTTCAAGCAGAAAAGGGACATGATCGGATTTACATTTTTACAAGATCCCTCTGGCTGCCTTGTGAAAATTGAAGTTTAGGTTAGCAAGAGAGGAACTGGGGGACTAGTTAGTCCCAGTGAGAGACGCTGGGGACTCTACGAGGGCAGTGCAGATGCAGGCAAGAGTCAGGACTTGGGATTTGCTTTGGCAATTCTTGGGAGAACACTCTATCCACACAGGAATCTTCTAGGTTCCCTGACCAGTTTATGCTGTTCCTTTGGCCTGGAATGCCTAACAACACTTACTCATCTTCCAGGCCCAGCTGACACATCACCTCCTTTGTCCAGCCTTCCCAGCCCCACCCGCCCCCGCAGAAACACCGGCTCCCTCCTTGGCTCCCACAGCTCTTTATAAGCACCTCCCTGTGCATTTAGCACTTGGTGTTGCGGTCATTTGTTTACCCGTCTGTCTCTCTCCCTGGATTATGAGCTTCAAGGAGCCCACTGTCTCCCTGCAGAGACCACAGGGAGACACATGTGAAACTGCTAAAACATACCAGGAGTTACACGATTAAGGGCTAAAATTAGGGACCGAGATGGTGAGTGCTGTAGGTGTCAGAGCACGGGGAATATTGAGGTGGCTGTGACCTCTCTTCTGACTGCTCTGAGGACTAGTGCCTGTTTCCAGAATTTTTCTCTTGCTCTCTCTGTTCCCTCAGTACCTAGGGTTAGTGTGAATCCAGCCCGGAAAAGGGAAGTGTTGGCCCCCTTCCCTAACACAAACCCACACACTCATACACACACCAAGTCAATCACCAGCCATGGCTTTTCAATCTCTAGCCATCTCTCCAAGCTCTTCCACAGGCTGCCACACAGTCGAACTCTGTAAATGGCTCTTCAATAAATGAATGCATGAGTGGCCTAGAAGGCCTATCAGAGTGAGTGTAAATGGGACAAGGGCAGTACGGTGATGGTTCTAGAAGGGAGTTGTGGGGGGGCGGGTGCATGCTCTGCTAAACCTGGTGGTTTAGCGTCCTGACTCTGCCTCGCCACCTCCTGGGCTCTCCTGACAGGCTTTGGAGCCATAGGCTGGGGGACCTCCCCTCACATCCGCTGCGCCAGCCTCCTGCTAGTACCCAAGATGCTGGGCAAGGAGGGCCGACTCTTTGTTCTGGGATACGCCTTAGCCGCCATCTATGAGGGTGAGTGTGTGCCCCTGGGTACCAGGGCACTGAAGCAGTGACCCTGGGTGGGGCCATCCATTGAGAGCCAGGCCTGGTGAAGGAGAAAGAGTGGGGGTCTAATCCCAGCTGTTCCAACTTGCTGTGTGTCCCTGAGAGAATGCCTCCACATCTCTGGGCCACCTTAGTTTACACAGAGAAAAAAATCAGGGGTTGAATGAGATGACCTCTCACCAGCTTCTGAGCCCCATCAGTGTACAGTTCTAGAAGGTGGTCACTGCCCGCAGAGCAGGAGCTAGGGGTGGGCTGAAGAAAGTTAATCAGCTCTAGAGGGAGCTAATCTACCAGGGCATCTTCCCCCAGGACCAGTGGCCAACCTGCGGCGCAACCTCAATGAGGTGATGGCGTCGTTGGGCTGCACTGTGGAGCTGCAGATCAACAACACCCGCTCGGCCTGGCGTGTCTCCACAGCCCCCCTGCGGGCAGTGTTCAAGGACCTGCTGGTCAGGACCCTACACAGGCAGGGCCTAGGGGTCCCTCTCCCCGCAGGGCCTAGATGACCTGAGCTGGGACCCTGGACTTACAGTTTCCCAATGCGGGGAGCGGTACTGGCATTTTGGGCAGAACTGTTCCCAAACATTGCAGGATGTGCCCTGGTCCCTGGACACTCAGTGCCAGGAGAGCCCCCGCCCCCAGCCACTGGGACACACCACACACGCACACTTCCAAACGCCTGAGTAGGTGGTAGTCTGCTCAGATGAGCTAGAATGTCAGGAAACTGGGGGCCCTGGCCTTGAGGAGTTTGGAAACTTTGAGGATCAGGGGATGAGGGAATTGGGTACTGGAATTGGGTACCGGAGATTAGAAGAATTGGAAAGTTGAGGAGTTGGGGAGAGAAGGGCTGAGGGGCTTGGGAGTCGGGGACATTGAGCTGGCACAGTGGCCTGAGAGGTTAGTGATGAGGGGTGAAGTCCAAGGACCTGGGGAGCCCTTCCTTGACTAACCAGGACCTGGGATGGGAAGCCTGGGACGTAAGCGGAGCAGAGGCACCTGGGGAGGAGAGAGGGCTCCCAAGCTCTACGAACAGTGGACTGTTTGAGGCGAGAGTCCATCTCTGGGCCTAGGCTCCAGGTTAGAGCCCAAAGTTTGGCTAACGGGGGAAGAACAGGCTGTCTGGCAGCAGAAGCTCTAAGCTCACATGCCTGACCCCTTTCCTCCCTCCGACCCCAGAGCAGCAAAGAGTCATTGAAAGCCAAGACTCAGAACATCACCAACTCCTTTGAGGAACTGGATGCCCAGGTGAACAGTGAGAGTGGATACGCGCCCGAGGATGCCGAGGGCTCGGAGGAGACAGCCCCAGGCAGAGAGACCCTCCGCGCCTCAGCCTTCAGACACCACCTCTCTACACAGAAGATGTATGAGCTGAAGACCAAGCTGCGTTGCTCCCGTGAGGGGGATCCCTGGGCAGGGTAGGGCGGGGAGGGCTGCCGGGCCAGGGCTCCGGGTCAGGGTGTGGGGACCTCAGACCCCCATTGTCCCTTCCCGCAGATGTGGTAAACAAGGCCATGACAAACTGCCGCCGCTGGTTTGACCAAAAGCACAGAGAGTGCATTCAACGCATCTGGGTCCCACTGCTCAACCACCTGCTCTGCCTGCCCATGAAGTTCAAGTTCTTCTGTGGCATTGCCAAGGGTCAGCATAGTGGCAGGAGGGTGGGGAGCACCAGGGCTAGGGATCTGAGTCCTTGGGGACCACTAGGTAGGTGTAGGGCAGGAAGGCATTCAGGAGGGGAGGCTTTCGGCTCTGAGGACACAGCATCCTCAGGGTCCAGCCTTTCCAACTGACCAGCTTTGTGACTCAGGTGAGTTTACAGCAAGGCTCTCAGCTTCGTCTCTTCACCTGAAAGATGGGCATAATGATAGTACTCATGCCATTAGGGGTTTTTGAGGATTTAAGGGGATAATACATGTAAAGCAGGTAACAGAGCTGGCCCACAGAGGAATTGCTCTATTAAGTATTGGCTATCATAATTAGTTAGTGTTTGATATGGTTATAGACAGGTGAAAAAAATGGGGGAAAGAATTCAAGGAGAGTGAAGAGGGGAAAGACTCAGGGTGGTAGAAAGTCATGGGCAGGGACTTTCAGTGGTTAGGACTCCACACTCCCACTGCCAAGGACCCAGGTCCAATCCCTGGTCGGAGAACTAAGATTCCACAAGCCACACAGCGCAGAAAAAAAAAAGAAAGAAAGAAAGAAAGTCATGGGCAGAGAGACAAAAAAGCAGCATGAAGAGGGTCACGGGAAGGGAGGACTGGAGGCCGGGCCCAGGGAGGCCCCTAACCTGGCCCCCCTGTCCACCAGTGATGGAAGTTTGGTGCCGTAGTCGCATCCCAGTGGAAGGCAACTTTGGGCAGACCTATGACTCCCTCAACCAGTCTATTCGCAGCCTGGAGGGGGAATTTTCAGCCACTATTAACCTCAAGGTAGGAGAGGGGCAGTGTGAGGGTGGGGGGAGATAGAGAGCGGGAGGAGGGCACAGGGAACAGGGCGTGAGGAAGAAGAGCAAGGGAGCGGGCACAGGAGGGAGGTGGCTGGCTGTGAGGGAGGGAGAAGAGACGAGGAGTGGTGCTGCGATTGGGTGACAGGAGGGGGAGGGTGCCGAGCCTTTGGCACTCTGGATGGGTGGTCGGCCAGCTGTGAGGAGGTGTCAGCTCATACAGGTGCAAGACTGTGTCAAGGAGGGCAGCGAACAGAAGGCAGCGGCAACTCCTAAAGGTCCTGGGAAGAGCCAGGGACAGGAGTGGGGCATCAGGGGAGAGAAGCCACAGAGAGGCTAGGAGGCTGGGTCTGGGCCTCTGAGTGGGCACCCGGGCTGTCCACCAGGAAGAGAAGCGGCCTGGGGTGCTGGGCCTCAACACGAGCTGGGAACACGTGAGCACCGAGGTGCGGGACTACGTGAGGCGCCAGGAGGCCCAGCTCGAGTGGGTCCTGGGACTGCTGCACGTGCTGCTCTCCTGCAGCTTCCTGCTCGTCCTCCACGCGTGAGTCCTGAACCTCCACCCAGATGCCCCTTCCTCCGCTCTGGATTGGAGCCCTGCCCTGGGGGAGGCCCTAAGAACAGAGCTACAGGGCCCTCCTCCGACTCTGAATGTGAATGTTCTTTAACTTTGCCTTTTTATAAAGCTGGGATCGCTGTTTACCCAAAGGTAAAGGAAATGTGGACATTTTGTCAGAAGAAACGTTACCCATGTTCCCACTACTTTAAAAGGGCGACCGTCTTCATTTATCTACCTCCTTCCGGCCTTTATCCCAACGCTGACTTTTTTTTTTTTTCCACTTTTAGCTTTGACTTTTGATTTTTTTTCTTGCCCTTCATATTCCCCTTGGCTCTGACTTTGTGCCATTTTTATCGTCCAACTCTGCTTTCATTTTCTCCCGCCTGCTGCGTTGGCTGCTACTTTCCCTCCATTTGGACCAAAGTCCTCAACCCCACCCAGCCTGGCGTCCAGCTGGGCTGCCCTGAGCCTCACTCAGCTTCCCTGCTGACCTCTGGACCCTCTATTTCCTGTCTCCACCCCCAAATGCCTGAGATGGGCAGGGGCTGGGCAAGGGCGGCCACAGGGGCGCCTGCTCTGTCTGCCCCTGTTTGTGGAGCTTAGAGTGACTGCAGGTGAGTGGTTATGTGTGTGCTCAGGGCCCTGTGGGAGGACAAAGATCAATGAGCTATATTCCTGCCTTCAAGAAGCTCAGGGTCTAGGGGAGGCAGGCGAGGCATCCACAAAACAGAGATGGTTCAAGGGCTGTACTATGGACTGGCTCTCGGGACTGGTATGGGAGCTGAGGAGGGGCCCCTGCAAGGGCCATAACTGGGCTTCAAAAGGCTGCAGATGGGGAGCTACGGTCAAGAAGAGGAAAGGTGTTCTCTTGGGCCAGGAATCTGGCATTTGTGGGATGTGGAAGGCAGAGGCTGGGGTTGAGGACTGGGCTGAAGTGGGCATGGCCAGAACAGCCTGGAAATCCCTGCAGGAGGGCCCTGAACTGCCCCCCAGTTGCAAGGTTTCAGGGTGGACTGGAACAGCCTGGAGGCAGGGAGGCCAAGGTGGGTCAGAGATTAGGGAGCCTGAGTGGAGTGGGGCGTGGCAGGAAGTTGGCCTGAGATGGAGGGAGGTAGGGGGAAGGTGCAGCAGGTCTCAGAGCCAGCCTGGGGAGGGAAGGAAGGAGGCACAGAGTCAAAAGCCACTTCCAGGTTTTCAACCTGGGTGAGGTCACTCACTGAAGGGGCTGAGCTGGCTGAGGGGCGGAGACCAGACTCAGGAGGCCCAGGCCCAACAGCGCTAGGTCTCTCCACAAGGGGGCGCCCACAGTCTTTCTTTGCATTTATAGTTACTTCTAAGGGCAAAGATGTGGATTTTTACAGGGTCCCAAAACCAACAGCACTGGAACTTATGTTTCACAGTTTACAGAGCTTATTTAATGTACTTATACAGTTTTAAACACATTTCCAACAATTAACATTTTTTCCTCAGGAAATTGAGTCATTATGTGGGACTTTGGGAGATACACAGAGGAGAGTTACATTTGCGCGGGCACACACACGCACACACGGAAAACATCGCCGTATGCAAGGGTGTGTCAGAGGAGAAGGGAAATGATGCTTGAGACGAGTTTTGCTTGAAGTGACCTCCGGGAGATGTTTTGAGGGCTCGGCCAAGAGGCAGGGACTTGAGAGGTGAACGTGGGAGTCAGTGGACCAGGTGATTTCTGCAACCTCCAGGGGTTTCCTTGTCTCCGTGCCTTTGCTCCTGCTGTTTCTTCTGCTTGATATTCATCCTGAAAGTTCCATGCCTGGGAAACCTTCCCCTACCTCTCAGGCACACGCATGCACTTACACGACGCTCCCTCCCCTCCTCACCTCTGTTATGTCTCATCAGTGTGTATGTGCATGTCTTTCGCTGGACCGTGGACTGCTGGAGGGCAGGGCAGAGCCTTCTTCTAGGACGCAGATGGTGCTCAGTGCATGCTGGGTCGCCAGGTGACTGTGCGTCAGGGAAGCTCATGGTTGGGGGTGGGTGAACCTGGAGGCGATGGAGACACCCTCGTCCACAGGTGCTTCTCCTATATGGACAGCTATAACGGGGACATCCGCTTCGACAACATCTACATCAGCACCTACTTCTGTCAGATAGATGAACGCAGGAAGAAGATGGTGAGTGGGCGCAGCCCTGTCCAAGGGTGCCCTGCTCTGCGCCCTGTGTGGCTTCACGCTCCAGGAGGGCAGAGGGGAAAGAGAGAGGGCGCTCAGTGCTCTCACCGTGTGGACGTGTTTCCCAGGGCAGGCAGACCCTGCTGCCACTCCGCAGCGCTGAGAAGAAAACCGTCATCTTCCCCTGGGACCCCACTATCCAGGCCTCAGAAATGAGAAATGTGGTGAGGATGGCACGGAGGGCAGGCCCCTGGATCCTACTAGAGGCGGGGATCTGCGCGGGGGAGGGCAAAGGCATCAGAGGGGACTCCATGCCAGGGCCAAAGGCGCTGCCCAGCTCTGCCCCTCCTGCTCCCTGGGCAGGTGAGGGAGCTCATGGAGACACTGCCTGTGCTGCTGCTGCTACTACTGCTGTGTGGCCTGGACTGGGCTCTCTACTCCATCTTCGACACCATCCGCCACCACTCCTTCGTGCAGTACTCCTTCCGAAGTGAGCCCAGTCCCCACTCCAGGCTCCAGGCCCAAGAGAAACTCCCCTGGAGAACTCCCACCCTTGTGCAGCCACCCCTCCCCAATTCTTCCAATTTCGTCACCTCCTTCTGCATCCCGGCCCCTCCCTGTCCTCCTTAGGGTCAAATATCAGCCCTGCAACCTGACAGCTATCACTGGGGGCCTCTGTTTCCACTCCCCTTTATATCTACCAAAAGGAGGGATTAGTACTCAGTGAAGGGATGGAAAGCTCCGTGCAGTTGAGAAGTATTTGTATGCCTTGACCTCTCCCCTACATCCAGTCCCCAACCTGCCCCATCCCCTTAACTCCAACTCTTTCCTGACTCCCCTCCACACACACACCACGTCCCCTGTCCTGGCTTCAGGCAGTCATAAACTGGAGGTGAAAGTTGGGGGAGACTCCATGCTTGCCCGGCTTCTTCGGAATACCATCGGGGCCCTGAACACCTCCTCAGAGATGGTGGTGGAATCCAACAACATGCGTGAGTGATGCTGAAGGTTTGGATCAGAGGAACTGAGGGCTGGGAGGGCCAGGGTCTTTCCAAGACAAAGAGTTGGGGGACTGGGCCTTGGCTGTGGCAAGATGGGGGTCGGCGTGCTTGCATTGGAGAAATTAAACTAGGGAACATCAGGTCAGGCTTGAAGAGTTGGAGGATGACAGACTTGGGTCAGAGGAGTCTGAGGGCTGGGGCTTTAGGGCCAGATGGTCCCAGCCCTCTGGAGCAGTGCTGTTCAACAGAACTTTCTGCTGTGATGGAAAATTTCTACATCTGTGCCAAGTTGAGCAAATAGCTTCATGGGCCTAGTGGCTATAGTACCGACAACACAGCTCTGCAGGGTGAGGGGCAGGCAGGAGGAGAACAGGGTAATCAGAGATTTAACCCACACCCCACTGGCATGAGGAATTCAACCCAGAGCCGCGGCCGGTCCTGGCCAAACCCCTGACAGGCCTGCCTTCTCTGCCAGCCTGCCTGCCCCAGCCCGTGCCCCTGAGTACCAGGGCCTATTTGAGGGCCGCACTACCAAGCAGTCTGCTAGTGTGTCTCTGCCTGCTCCAAGCTTTCGGCTACCGGCTCCGGAGGGTCATCGTAGCCTTCTACTTCCCCAAGGTGCGCCTCGCCCCGCCCTCTCCACCCCTGCATGCACAAACACACCAGCCTGAGCCCAGTTCCCCACAAGCCCCATCTTTGGGGAATGTCTTCCTCCTCTGTACTGTCTCCCTGGCCCCAGCGTGAGAAGAAGCGGATCCTTTTCCTCTACAACGAGCTCCTGAGGAAGAGAGCAGCCTTCACCCAGCTGAGGAGGGCCACCATCGTGAGGCGGGCGCGACAGCAGAGGGCTCCTGTAAGTCCAGGCCTGTGCCCCTGGCTGGGTCTGGGGGGAGGGGCGTCTCCCCTCAGTCCACCCAGCCCCCACCAAGGCCCCAGGCCTACTGATGCTCCGTGAGTTCTGATGGGATGCATGCCAAGGGCCCTGGTCATCCAGCTCCTGGAGGTCAAGGCTGTGTCCATCTCTGTGCCCCAGGATTCAGCACAGCCTGGGATCCTAAGTGGACCATTGGGAAGCAGGCAGAAAAGGGGAATCAGATTTGATACCGTCAGGTCAAAGGAGAGCAAGAGGGGTTCATCAGAATCAAGCGACCCAAGGCAAAGCCACAGGTTCTTCTGAGAGGGCTTCAGACCAGAACCTCAGTGCAGTTCCATCGGTGGGTGGGGTGGGAGATTGGTGGATGAGGGGAAGCAGGTGGGCTGGGGATCAGGGAGGCTTCATGAAGGGGCATGCAGTGTACAGAAAGAGCACACCGTTGGAAGAACCAGGCTCCAGTCCACACTCCCTCATTAAGCTGTGTGACCTTGGCCATGGTCTTCACTGGACCTCAGATTTTCCTCTGAAGAATGGGGAGTTTGGACAGATCTGTAAGGCCTGCTCACTAGAGATCAGTAATAGAGTGGTGGTCAGGTGTGGGGCTCTGGTGCCAGAGAGCCTGTGTTTGAATCCTGGCTCCTCCCCTTATTACTATGACAACTGTGTGATCTTGAACACACTTAAATGCTGAGCCTTGGTTTTTCCCTTCTGTAAAATGGAGTTAACTACTCCATCTAGTTGTAGTAAGGATTAAATGAGTTTCACTGTCACGGTGCAGGCACATAGCAAGTTCTGTACATGTGTTAGTTGTCACTGTGTGATCCTAGGCAAGTGGTCACCTCTCCAAGCATCAGTTTTCTTGCCTGAAAAAGAGATGATAACAACAATATCTGCCTTACATGGTTATTGTTTGAATTGAGTTAATTTACTTACAGTTTCTTGGTACAGTGCCCAATACTATTTAAAAAGCAAGTGTCGGGCTTCCCTGGTGGCGCAGTGGTTGAGAGTCTGCCTGCCGATGCAGAGGACACAGGTTCATGCCCCGGTCCGGGAAGATCCCACATGCCGAGGAGTGGCTGGGCCCATGAGCCATGGCCACTGAGCCTGCGCGTCCGGAGCCTGTGCTCCGCAACGGGAGAGGCCACAGCAGTGAGAGGCCCGCGTACCGCAAAAAAAAAAAAAACTAAAAAGCAAGTGTCAGTCACTCTTATTTAATCAGCCCTAACAAAGCTCATAAAAGTGAGAGACTGTGTTTGCTTAACTTTTTCCTCCAGTGCCTAGATGCCCCAACTCCCATGACACACAGTAGGGGCTGAATGAATGTCTGATGAAAAAATGAACATACTACAGGAGGAGGTGAGCTCCATGTCCTTCTATTCCACCATCTTGATCCAGCCTCCTAAGAAACTCACTGAAAATGAACATACTATGGTTCCATGACCAGATCATGGAGTTAACTGGATTTTGATGGGTAGATGGAAATGTGAAGGGCATTCATTCCAAGCTAAGGGAACAGAATGTGCAAAGACTCAGAGTCCAAAGGGAATGCCAAGTGCCAGAGCTAGTCTAAGGAGAAACTGGCACAGAAGATGCAAAGTTCAGGGAAGGGTAAGTTGGAGCAGTGGCTAGAAAGAGACCAGACTGTGGAAGGCTCAGAAGGCCAAGCCCAGGAGTTCTGCCTTTGTTTGGCAGGCAGTGGAGCCCCTGGAGTTTCTTTCTTTCTTTTTTAAAAATTATTTATTTATTTATTTGGCTGCGCCGGGTCTTAGTTGAGGCACACAGGGTCTTTGTTGCAGCATGCGGGATCTTTAGTTGCAGCATGTGGGATCTAATTCCCTGACCAGGGGTTGAACCTGGGCCCCCTGCGTTGGGGGCACGGAGTCTTACCCACTGGACCACCAGGAAAGTCCCAACCCCTGGAGTTCCTTTTTTTTTTTTTAATATTTACTTATTTATTTGGCTGCGCCAGGTCTTAGTTGTGGCACGCAGAATCTCCATTGCTGCCTGCGGGATTTTCTTTGCGGCACGCGGACTCTTTTAGTTGCGGCACGCAGGCTCTTAGTTGTGGCATGTGGGATCTAGTTCCCTGACCAGAGATCAAACCTGGGCCCCTTGCGTCAGAAGTGTGGAGTCTTAACCACTGGACCACCAGGGAAGTCCCCCCTGGAGTTTCTTGAGCAAAGAGCATCTGGTAAGGTGGCCTGAGAATTCCTGGCAATTGTGCGGAGAGAGGGTGGGAGAGGGAGGGAACATAATGAGCCAGGCTTGTGATTTGGAATCAGGGTACCTGCGTCCAGGCAGGTTTGATTGTTCAGTCTGTGCCTTTGGGAAAGTCACTTAACATTTATGAGATTCATCTTTCTCATCTGTAAAGTGGGGGGGGGGGAACACAATAGTGATAGTCTTATCTGCCCTACTCACTTCTCAGCCCCACGGTGAGAATCAAATAAGGCGATTTATGGTAACGTGATGATGGTAGTTGGTCTTACTGGCTGGGAGAGAATCGAGGCTTCATCCTCCCACTCTCCATCACGGAGTGAGGGAGGCTCTCTAGGACCCACTTGCATAGCACCCTCGCCCTCCAGGGGTCTTCTTTGCCCAATCTAGCTTCCTCCAACATGTGGGCATAGTCAGGCCTTGAGACTTCAGACAAGAATCGCTAACAGGCTCTAAACCCCCCTTGCCTCCCAACAGCGCCGCCACCTGGAGGACATCCTGCACCGCCGCTGCCTGCCCCTCTTGCGCCCCTGGCTGCGCAGGCGATGCGTGGTGTGCCAGGCACCCGAGACGCCCGAGTCCTACGTGTGCCCTACGCCGGATTGCGAGGCGGTGTACTGCCGGTCGTGCTGGAACGACATGCGGCAGCGGTGCCCGGTCTGCACACCCCGCGAGGAGCTCTCCTCCTCCGCCTACAGCGACAGCAACGACGATGCTACCTACGCGGAGTGAAGGGGCGTCCTGCTGGCTCTCCCACCCGCTCCTTCGTGTTTAATAAAATGCTTTGTACACGCCTGCTGCCCGCGCTTCGCAGGGGTCCGGTATGGGAGGGTGAGCCGGGCAATCGGGAGAACTGGCCCGCCTGATCCGACAGAACGGGGCGGCTGACTTGAGGCCAGAGGGCAGTGAAGCTGCTAGGAAGGCGTCGGGACCCAGGGCCGGGTGGAGGCGCGACTCCCAAGGCGGTCGGACCGGGCCTCGGCTCCTATTTTGCACAGTAGCCGGGACGCCGCTGTGCAGATCAGCGCTGGCCGTGCGGGAGTCGGAGTCATGGGCTAGGTCCACGCCTCTTTGGGACCAGGCGCGTTGTGGGGGCGGGGCCTTCCGAGGGCGGAGCCTGGCTCTGGTGGGTGGGAGGGGGCGGGGCGGGGCCTGGTGGCTGCGCCGAGCCGCTAGGTGAGCGAAGCAGACCCGGCAGCCGCGGCTCCTCGGCACTCCGCCCAGCACCTGCTGCCCTCGTCCGACCCCGGGCGCCGCTGCCATGCGGCTGGCGCTGCTCTGGGCCCTGGGGCTCCTGGGGGCGGGCAGCCCTCTGCCCTCCCGGCCGCTCCCAGATATAGGTGAGTACCCTGCCAGCAGTGGGCCGGGGGGCGGACTGGGAGGACGCGCAGGGAAGTCGGGAAGCACTGGGGTCCTGGGGTCGGCCGGAGACCCTGAGAGACCCCAACCAGAGTGCAGCCCGCCCTGGTCGGCTGTCCTGGGCCGAGGGCCCAGAGACTGGGCGATGGAGTGGGGAGGGAAGGAGGAGGGATGCCGGCGCCCCCTACTCTGTCATCCTCTGCACAGTCCCCGCGGACACTTTCAGGCTCCGGGACCAGGCACCGCAGGGCCTGGCCCAGCGCCCCCTCAGGATCGCGGTAGAGGGTCTCTGCTCCCCAGGACTGATGTCTTCGCTCCTCTGGGGCCTAGCTGACCGTTCCACCCGGTGCCAGGGCGCCGAGTAGGCACGTCTCCTAGGGTTTGGCGAAGAGGATACTTCCTGGCCCCCATCCCAGACCTGAGCGGCCAGGCACCCCTCACCCTGGTGCTGATGCCACCAGAAAGCTGGCTGAACGGGAGGGGGCCCGGGAGGAGCCAGGAATGGGGAGAATTGGCCAGGAAAGAGGCTGGGACACCAACTCCTCCTTGGAACTTTCACTTCCCGCTGCTGTCTTGGGCTGGGGGCCGAGAGGGCAGGCGGGGGTGGAGTGTCCGGAGGAGAGAGGGCCATTGTGGGGATGGGGCGCGGACTCCGGGAGGAAGCGGAGGCTGTGGGGAGCGGGTGTGCCTAACTGGGCATGAGGGGTATTTAGGGAGGGGGGGTGTTTGCAATGCTTACCCAGAAATGGGCGTTCCCGGCATCTCTGATGTGAGGAAAGGGAGGGTGAGTGGGCACAGGGCCACAAGTCTTCGCCCAGTCCTGAGAGGGGGCGTTCCTGGGGGGAGGTGGTTGGGAGGGGGTAGAAACAGGGGGGGGGTCCCTGTGAGAACCTGGGATTGGTCTGAGGGGGACGGGGGTGCCACAGACTGGGCAAACTGAACTTCTTTCTTTGGGGACTTGTGGATGGGTTGGTGGGATGAAAGGGAAAAATTGGAGAGAAGCTCCCGCCCCCTCCCTCTAGTATTCTTTAAGTCCCAGCATGCAATGCAAGGGTTCTTCAAGCAAAGAAGGGCCTTGATATGCTGGGAGCCAGGTGGGTCAGAGGGCACCAGCCACCCCCAGCCGTGGTGCTGATTCTCTCAGCACTCTCTTGGGGTGTCCTGGGAACCCTGCAGGTGGCACTGAGGAGAAGCAGGCAAGGCCAGAGAGGGCCCTGAATGGGTCTTCGGAGCCCCAGATCCTTCAGGACAACCTCACGCTCAGCCTAGCAGAGGTACTTCAGGTGAGCCTCTCTCTCCCCTCGAAAAAAGAAATACACCCCCACCACCCACCACCCTGAATAATCAGGTGTCTCCAGGCAAAGACTGGCTGAGGAGTGGGTGAATGGACCTCACTGTAGCATGGCCATCCCAGGTCTGGCTGCCTCTCCCTCCGCACCCCAGCACCTGGCTTCACTTATCTCGCTCTCCCCACTGCACACACATCTGTCTGCCTCAGCCCCACCAAACCCTTCCATCTCCACTGGGAAATTCTGAGGCCCAACTTGCTTTCTTGGTCTCATGTTGTCAGCTTTTTCAGTGGGGAGACTTTGAGAGGGTCAGGGCCTCACCAAACACCCTCCCCTCCCAATTCTAAAGCTGAGTCAGAGGAAGGGCTGGGGCCTGGACTGGGTCCTCCATGATGCTTCCTCTCTGGGCAGGAAGCCGAGAAGGGGCGGCTCGGATACCTTCCTTGACCTCCCCACACAACCCCCCAGAACAATACCCCAGGCCAGGCAGGGCTTCCTGGCCCCTCCCTCAGGATCCCCCCACCAATGATCTAATCATTGGTGCTCTCCTAAGGGCCTGAGGTTTTCTGGTTAGCGAAGATAGGAGTTTCAGACAGGGCCAGGGAGGTGACATGCCCTCTGGTGCCCACAGACCAGTCTGCCTGAGGCTTTGCGGATCAAATTGGAGTTGGATGGTGAGAGTCATATCCTGGAGCTGCTACAGAATAGGTAATAATGACAGTGGTAACATTAACAATAACATGGCTAACAACTTATATAGCATCTACGATGTACCAGGTACTAAGAGCCTGAACTCATTAAATCCTCATAACAACTCTATAAGGTAGATACTATTATGTATTATTATTGGCCTCATATATGAAGAAGGCACAGAGAGGCTAAATAACTCTCCCAAGTTCACACAGCTAGTGGGTGGTGAAAACTAGATTGGAACCCAGATAGCCTGACAGAGTTTGTGGCCCAACCACCATACTCTGCTGTCTCCAGGGGAAGCACGAAGCTTGCAGGGATTGCCCAGCCCCCAGCCACCCTTCTACCACCTCCTGTCACTGCACCACCCTGGGAGCACTGCCCTCCTTCTTCTTCATTCCACAGGGAGCTAGTCTCAGGCCGTCCAACCCTGGTGTGGTACCAGCCTGATGGCACCCGGGTGGTCAGCGAGGGACACACTCTGGTGAGTCAGGTCATCTTGTGCCCTGTTTCTGGCCCAAGGGAAGAAGGAAAGGGGCGACTGGAAGGTGCCATCCCTGGAGAAAGGGAGGACACTGCCTATCCTCACCCACAGGCTAGCCTCCTGGGCTCAAACCTTGGCCTGGCCTTCAAGTTTGGCACTCATGTTTCTCTGCTGTAGGAAAACTGCTGCTACCATGGAAGAGTGCAGGGCCACGCCGACTCCTGGGTCTCTGTCTGCACCTGCTCCGGGCTCAGGTACAAGGGGTCAATTCCATGAAGGTGTAGAGAATGAGTGTAAACGAGGCATGGAGCTGAAAAGTTTTCTGACTTCCTGCATCTTTGCATAGGGGCTTGGTGATCCTGTCCCCAGAGAGAAGCTACTCCCTGGAGCTGGGGCCTGGGGACCTTCAGGGTCCCCCTGTTATCTCCCGGCTCCAAGACCTCCTCCTGCCAGGCCACACTTGTGCCCTGAGCTGGCCCGCATCTGTGCCCACTCAGGCTCCACCAGAGCACCCCCTGGGACAGCGTCACCTTCTCCAGGTGAGGATGAATGGCAGGAGGGCTGGGCTTCTGTTGTCCCCAGGGCTGGCCCCCGGGCCCTCAGAGCTATTTGTTCACAGTAACAACTGCTCCTGCTAATGGAGCAATTTCCCAGTACCAGGCATTTTGTGAACATTATCTCCTTTACTGATCCCAGCAACCCTGGGAGGTAGGTGCTATCTGTAGCTCTATTTTAGTGAGAAAACTGGTTCGGAGAGGTTAAGTGACTTGGCCAAGGCCATTCAACTAATAAGTGGTATATCCAGGATTTGGATGCAGGTTCTTGACTCAAACTCCTCATCTGTCTTATGATCCAAATGCAGAGAGCTCTCACTTGGATATAGCAAATACATAGTTACTGATCATAAAGCAATAAGAAGCCAATTTCCTAATTTATTCAATGGGGATAATAAAACTACTTACCTTAGAGGATTACTGTGAAGATTAAATAAATCTATATACATACCTATATATATGTAAATGCTTAGAACTCTGCCTGGCATACGTTAAGTATTTGATGGTGTTGGCTATTATTCTTTTTTTTTCAATTTGGAAAAAGCACTGAATTTGAAGCCAGAAAAGCAGGGCCCTACTCGCAGCTTCTAAACCTATTCTTTGTCTATCTTGGGCAAGTCCCTGGCCTCTCAGGTTCTCAGTGGTTCTCTGTAAAATGGGCTCTTCACTCTCCTGTTTGACCACACAGGGTGGTTGTGGACACAGCCTGGTCAGCCCTACGCGGCTGCTGGCGGTGTGTGGTGGGTGTGCCTGATGCGCCTTCCTCTTGTCCACAGTGGAGGCAGGACGTGGTGACAGAGACCAAGATTGTTGAGCTGGTGATTGTGGCTGACCATTCCGAGGTGAGCTTGCTGACCCCTGCAAGTCCTCCCCTGACCTCTGCCTACCCTGCTGCCTTTCACGGTCACCTCTCTTGACCCACAGGTCCAGAGGTACCGGGACTTCCAGAGCCTGCTGAACCGCACCCTGGAAGTGGCCCTCCTCCTGGACACAGTGAGTATGGGACCCAGCGGCATCCTTGTGGCCCCCGACCATGGGAACCCCTCTCCTGAGCCCCAGTTCTCTTTCAGTTCTTCAGGCCTCTGAATGTCCGGGTGGCGCTAGTGGGCCTGGAGGCCTGGACCCAGCGTGACCTGATAGAGATAAGCCAGCACCCAGGTCTCACACTAGACAGCTTCCTCCGCTGGCGCCGGACAGACCTGTTGCCTCGGTTGCCCCACGACAGTGCCCAGCTGGTGACGTAAGACCCCCCAGGCTCAGCCAGCGGGGCCCAGCTCTGCTCCGGCCCTGCCCCGGCCTGGCAAATTTCACATCCCAACTCCCTACCTGAGACCCTGAAGCTCTGGCCACCTTGGCTTTGGGCCCTAACCTTTGCCCTCTCAATCCCGCAGTGCCACTTCATTCTCTGGGCCCATGGTGGGCATGGCCATTCAGAACTCCATCTGTTCTCCTGAATTCTCAGGAGGTGTGAACATGGTGAGCTATTTCCACGTCTCCTCCCCATTCCCGTTCAGCTCCTCCCAAACGTGGCCCCATGTATTCACTGAAACCCCCAGCAAAGTTACCAACCCCAAAGCTGAGGGTATAGAGGGCCGGGGTGCATGACGTGGCCTCTGCTGTCAGGATACCCTCACCTGTGGCCCGCTCATTAGTGTCTTCACCTATGAGCTCTTCCCATTTCTTGGGGGAGGAGGAGGTAGCTGAGACCCAAAGAACACAGGTGCTCTCCCAGGGCCATATAGTTAGAGATGGGTAACAGAGGTGAGCCTCTGCCACCCAGGCCTGGGTTCTCCTCCTACTTTAGAAGCACTTAAGGAGGGAGGCGGTGCTTGCTCAGTGCCCAAGAGGTCAGATGAGGAGAGAAGAGGAGCAGTCAGGCTGGTGCTGGACCTGGGGTATCCCCTCCCCAATGACAGGACCACTCCACAAGCATCCTGGGAGTCGCCTCCTCAATAGCCCACGAGTTGGGCCACAGCCTAGGCCTGGGCCATGACTCACCTGGGAATAGCTGCCCCTGTCCAGGTCCAGCCCCAGCCAAGAGCTGCATCATGGAGGCCTCGACAGAGTGAGTAACTGCAGGATGGAGAGGGCAGGGGGCAGGGGGCAGGGAGCCGTCCGCAGCCTCAACCTTCCTTGCCACCATCGCCAGCTTCCTGCCAGGCCTGAACTTCAGCAACTGCAGCCGACAGGCCCTGGAAAAAGCCCTCCTGGGTGGAATGGGCAGCTGCCTCTTTGAACGGCTCTCCAGTCTGCCCTCGATGGCCAGTGTCTGCGGAAATATGTTGGTGGAGCCCAGCGAGCAATGTGACTGTGGCTTCCCAGATGTGAGCCCCTCACCCAGAGCCTTGCCCCACTCACTTCTGTGCCCTCACCCTGGCTCGTCAGCCGTCTCCAAGCCTCAGGAATCCCTCTCCCCACCTCCCTGTCTGCGGGGACTGCACATAGATTGTTGGGCTCTGGCCTTCCTTTGCTGTGTGCATCCTTTTGGGTTCAAGCTCTGGGAGGGGGTTAGGGCAGGCTCTCAGGCCCAGCCTGCTCTGATGCTCGGCCCCTCTGTGCCCTTGCCCATAGGACTGCACTGATCCTTGCTGTGATTACTTCACCTGCCAGCTGAGGCCAGGGGCACAGTGT
The DNA here is from genome assembly GCF_964165515.1 of Mesoplodon bidens. NCBI lineage: Eukaryota > Metazoa > Chordata > Mammalia > Artiodactyla > Ziphiidae > Mesoplodon > Mesoplodon bidens. Next base: position 73,390,145 of record NC_138177.1, on the reverse strand, counting down.
GCGTCCGATGGACTCTGTTGTCAAGATTGCCAGGTGGGCACAGACTGGACTGGCCGCCCAGAGCCCACCTGCCAGGGGCCAGTATGGAAAAGGTCATTCTGGCTCCCAGGGCCTGGCTGGATTTGCCCAGCACCCACATTGATGCTTACCCACCCTCCACAGCTGCGCCCGGCTGGCTGGCAGTGCCGCTCTACCAGAGGTGACTGTGACTTGCCCGAGTTCTGCCCAGGAGACAGCTCCCAGTGCCCCCCTGATGTCAGCCTGGGGGACGGTGAGCCGTGTGCTGGTGGACAGGCTGTGTGCATGCAAGGACGCTGTACCTCCTATGCCCAGCAGTGCCAGGCTCTCTGGGGGCCTGGGGCCCAGCCCGCCGCGCCACTTTGCCTCCTTACTGCCAACACTCGGGGGGACGCCTTTGGGAGCTGTGGGCGCAGCCCTGATGGCAGCTATGTGTCCTGTGCCCCTAGGTAAGTGAGGGAACCTGGCTCCTCCTCTGGGTTTGTGGGAGTCTTGGCTCCGCCCCACTTACCCGATACCTCCTCCCTAACCCCAGAGATGCCATTTGTGGGCAGCTCCAGTGCCAGGGAGGGAGGGCCCAGCCTCTGCTGGGCTCAGCCCGGGATCTTCACTGGGAGATGCTGGAAGCCAACGGAACCCAGCTGAAATTGAACTGCAGCTGGGTACACCTGGACCTGGGCAACGACGTGGCCCAGCCCCTGATGACTCTGCCTGGCACAGCCTGTGGCCCCGGCCTGGTGAGCAGCCTAGGTGGGCAGCACCAGGTGGGGAGGGATATCTGGACTGCTGCAGGCAGCGCCCAGGCCTCACTAGCCACCGGTGAAGAAGGTGCAGACTCTGAGGGGAGTTCAGATTCTCACTTCCGATGGAGCAGAGTCCCGTCACCCTCTGAGCCTTAGTTTCCCCACCTGTAAAAGCGGGGTGGGCTTCGTTTGTGTTGGCCTCCCGGTGCCAGTAAAGCTCTTGAGAAGGTGATCTTTGCTCTTCTCTCGCCATCGGGCAGGTGTGCATCGACCATCAATGCCAACCGGTGGAGATCCTGGGAACACAGGAATGTCGAAGCAAATGCCATGGGCATGGGGTGAGTTGGCATGGGGGGAGATGAAAGGGGAGCAGGGAGCCTCTGGGAAGGAAAAGAATGGTGGGCTTTGGAAACAGACACACCTGGGTTCTAATCTGTGCTCTACCACATCTTAACTGTTGGATCCGGGGCAGATTATTAATGTCTCTGAGCTCAGTTTCGTCCTCTAACTAACGGGCATAATAATAGGACCCACTTCCTGGGGGCACATGAGATGAGTATGAAAGCTTCTAGCACAGTGCCTGGCAGATAGAAGGCACTCACAATGTGAGTTCAATCTAATTTTCTCTGGCACAGATAAAGAGTCTCTCTCTCCAGAACGCTGGTGCCCTCCACACTATCATTCTCAGCACGCCTTCCAGTTGCGGACATCTGAGATCTTGAAAAGCTGGGGACAGGGAAACACGGCCCCAGAGGGCACAGCTCCTCACTGTTCAACCTGTACCTCCTAGGTCTGCGACAGCAACAGACACTGCCACTGTGAGGAGGGTTGGGCGCCCCCAGACTGCACCACCCACATCAGAGGTAGCATGAGGTGGGGGACAGGGGCAGCTGAGACGGCATCCTTCACGGCCCCTCTTTTTCTGACCCCTTCGCTGCTGGTTCCCTGACTCTGTGTGACCCCTGACCCCTTCACCTACTCTGATCACCTGACCTCCCTGCCCCCCCACCTCTTCCTGGGTGTAGCGTTCTTAGCCCTGCCCACCTTCAAACCTGCCTTCACCCACAGCAACCAGCTCCCTGACCACAGGGCTGCCCCTCAGCCTCCTGTTGTTGCTGGTCCTGGTGCTGCTTGGTGCCAGCTACTGGCACCGTGCCCGCCTGCGCCAGAGACTCTGCCAGCTTAAGGGACCAAGCTGCCAATACAGGTACCAGCCTCCCCACTACCAGCTTTCTCCACAGCTCTGTTAAGGACAACAGCTCTGGAGCCCCACCCCCGTCCCTGGGCAGCCCCTGACACCTGATTCTGAACCCAAGCCCCCCAGACCACACCCCACACACATCTCCCTTCCCTACATGTGCCCCGTAACCCTTCACCTCACACGTAGACCCACGTGGGGAAGCTGGGGTGCTAGGATCATTTCTTTCCAGGAACCCCAGTGCTGAAGTGGGGCCCTCCCTCAGGCTGATCAGCTTCCCCTTCCTACTTCTGATTTGGCCTACACCGTGCTCCAATGGGCCACAAAGGGTTAACTCCACTCAAAGGCTGCAAATGGGTGGAGAACAGGGTCTGAGTCTGGGCCCTCTCTCCTTGCCTTTCTCCATGTTCAGGGCAGCCCAGTCTGGTCCCCCCGAACGCCCAGGACCCCCGCAGAGGGCTCTGCTGATGCCAGGTGCCAAGGTAAGTCTGCATGCCAGAGGAGAGAGGACCCCGTCCTGGCCAGGCATCCAGCTTGGGCCCTGGGGCGGGGGGGGGGGGCGGGTTTTGAAGGCTCTAGACTCAGAGAAAGACTTGCATTGCCCAAGAGTCAGTCAGAGGAGTCAGGGCCAGCCCTCCCCTCCCGTCCCCTGGCTGCAGGCTGAGAAGCAGAGTCCAGCCTGGACTGGGGAGGGGCAGTCACCTAGAGGAGGGAGTGCTGTGCTCTTTGAGCTGGCCTAGCCAGTGGCTTTGAAAGGTGGGTCTACCTGTGCTCCCAGCAGTGATGCCCCCTGGAGGGCACGAGGGGGTGGTGCTCAGAGTGGCCTTCAGTGTGCCAGGACCTGATGAGGCCCTGGTCACCATGTGTAGAAGGGCTGGTGAGTGCCCCTGCCCTGAGCCCTCTGGATCTGATGACAGAAGTGTGTGTGTGGAGGTGGTCTGCACGCCCACTCCACCACTTGTCACCCCCCTCTGCATGAAACTGAATAACTGCATGCACAGCCCCACTGCCCCCGGAGCCCTGGCTGCCCATCCCTGAGCACTAACACCTCTCTGCCCACATCTGTCTCTCTGGTCCCTCTCCCCCACCCCGCCCCCCACTCTGCCTGTCTGCTCCTCCTGCTCTTTCAGCAGGCTAGTGCTCTTGGCTTCCCGGCCCCTCCCTCCAGGCGGCTGCCTCCTGACCCTGTGCCCAAGAGACTCCAGGTAAATCTGGGCCAGGCCCTACCCTGGCCCAGGGCAGGTGGGAGGTTTGGTGCCCAACTGCAGTTCTCCTCCCTGTTCCCTGCCAGTGGCGCTTTTCACTAGGGGACCAGGGTGCCCCTCAGCCTTCAGACACTCCCCAGAAGTAGCAAAGGGTGAGCCTCCTGCCTTGGTTTCTACCACCATCTGGTGGTCAGTGGTGGGACTGCAGTCTGCCAGGGACACCACAGGTGACCCACACCTTTCTCCCCTAAGGCATCTACTGGCATGCACTCAAACCCCATGCGCATGCCCCCAATCTCTCCTGCCCCCTGGCTGACCTTGCATGTTGACCTGAACCCCTCGGGAGACCCATTGCATGGCCACTGCTCCTGGCTGTGCTCTCACAGTCACTGCCCCTCTCTCTGTTCAGGCTGAGCTGGCTGACCGACCCAATCCCCCCACCCGCCCTCTGCCCGCTGACCCGGTGGTGAGGTACCCGAAGGTAACGGTGGGGGGAGAGAAGGGCACAGCCTCTCCCCCCACCCAGGGATGTGGTGCTGGTAGCCTCGGCAGTGGTGCAGGTAGTAAGATGCCCCCTGTGCCTAAGGGCACATACCCCAGTGGCATCTTTAATGGTGACAGGTTTGTTTGCAGACAAAGGTGTCCTCTGGTGCCGCCCCTCAAGCTGGTGTTCCCCAGCACCAGTGTGTGGGAGGTGGGCAACATGATACCCCCTCCCAAGCTGGCCTCCTGCCTTCTCTCTCTCAGTCTCAGGGGCCCACCAAGCCCCCACCCCCGAGAAAACCACTGCCTACTGACCCTCACGGCCAGCGCCCTTCGGCTGACCTGTCTGGCCCTGGAGCTGGAATCCCGCCCCCAGTGGTACCCTCCAGGTAGGGGAGGAGGGGCGCTGAGGATGGGCTGGGGGGGCGAGTGGTCTGGGGGGACCTCTGACCTTTCTTCTCGGCCTCCCACACCCCAGGCCTGCGCCGCCGCCCCCAGCAGTGTCCTCGCTCTACCTCTGACCTCTCCTGAGGTTCCGCTGCCTCCAACCTGGACTTAGGACTTCAACAGGCAGACCCCTGGAGTCCCCCGCGGCGACTGAAGGAGCTGGGGCCTGGACGCTACGGAACAGGAGTCTTAAGACACTGACACCGGGCACCTCCACTTGCTGTCGAGCAGCACCCTGGGGACCCGCCCACCCAGTGGCATCTTGGGGTTGGGGAGTGTCTGGGAGCTGGACGGAGCTGAGGGAGGTGCGCATAGCCTGTCTCTGCAGAACTGCAATAAAAGTGAGGTCTTGGGAGCGCGCCTCGAAGTTTGTCTGCTTAGGGAAGGAGGGTCTCACCTGTCGCGATTCCAGATCTGGCCGCCAGGGGACGCTGCGCCTCAGATGAAGACAGGATAGGGAGGGCGAGAGCCCCAGGCTGGGTCAGCGGGTGTCCCTGGGATGCTCGCGGCTTGTTTCTGCCCAGTCTGGGATGACCTTCTGCACAGTCCAGTACCACAAAGGGCGCTGTACGCCCTCTGCCACCCCCAGTAGCCAAGTTCTCGCCCCCAGCGCTGCGCGGCCCCTTGGCGGCGACCATCGACAAACCGGCCAAGCTGTTGGACTCGCTGTCCCCACCCTCTAACCAGCGGCTGGGAAAAATGGAACTAGCTGGCATTCTCAGAGCCCCGGAGCCGGGGCGGGGCGCGGCGGCGGCTCCCACGATTCCAAGGCCGCGCACCTGCCTCTCCCCTCCCCCACCCCACCTAAGGGTTCGGGAACAGAAGTGCTTTGTATGGGCTGCAACCACCTCATTACTTCGTCTTTGAGACTATGACCTTCGTTCGCCCAGAACGAAGGTGTGGGGCGGAAAGGGACAGGGGCCAACCCCAAGGTGGACATCGAGCTCGCCATCTGAGGTTCTTTAAAGGGGGGGTGGGGGTGGGGGGTGGTCCCAGGAGGCGATTTGTCCCTTCCCCTCGCTATATCCCTAGATGTGCAAAGAAAAAGGAGCAATGGTGCCTAAGATGGCTGGACAACTTCGTGGATCCTCTCCCGTGCCTCACTTGGCCTCTTTCTGGGCAAAAGGCGTGGGCCCATATTTAAATCTTCCAAAGATTTAATAAGGCTTTCTACCCTGTACCAATACAGACACGAAAGACACGACCTCCCTAAAACAACTCCTAGACAGTGGAATACGTCCCTCCTCGCCGGCCCCTTGAAACGCGGTCTAGCCTCAGCAAGAGTTTGCCTAAGCTGGCGCGCGCGCTACAGCGCACAGAAGGTTAACAAGAGTTGGCTTTGAATGAAGAGGCGGAGACGCGCCCACATTGGTGGAAAGTTATCCAGGGGCGTGGCCTGTGAGTCTCAGCACCCCACCCCCCTTCCCGCAAGTCCCCCCCCCACCCGCACTTTGTACCTTTCTCGGCGCGACTGCGAAGCGGGACGGGCCGGGCCCGCCCGGGCCAGAGCAGACCAGACCCCGGGGGCGATGCGGCTGCAGCCCCTGCTGCGGACTGTCCTCTGGGCCGCGCTCCTCAGCTCCCCTCTGCGAGGGGGCTGTGGCCTCCGCCACGAGGTCTACTGGAACTCCAGTAACCCCAGGTAGCAGGGCTGAAACCTGCGGGCTCCGAGCCGGGCCTGCGCGCTCCCGGGCCGGGCGCGCGCCCGACACTCGCACTGTGCGCGGCGCCGCCTGGACCCGGCCGCGCGCCGGGGCTCCTTTGTTTGAGCCGGCGCGGGAGGAGGGAGGGGCGAGGCGTGCCCGGGGTCCCCCACCTCTGCCCGCACCCGTTGGGGGGCGAGAGGGGGACCCCAGCCCCGAAGGCAATCGGTGGGGTCTCGGAGCCGGCAGCCGAGAGACCTCGGCCTGCACTCCGAGTCCCGCCCCCCTCGCTTCTCTCTTGGTGATCCCCAGCCTCCCAACGGCCCAAGCTGGGGCCGGCGGACTTGCGGCGGGGGGGCTTTACTCTTGTGAAAGAAGGTTACTCTCCTGCTCGCTTGGCCTTCCCTTTGGTGCTACTCTTTCTCCTGATCTCATTCTGTAACTCTGCTTTTATCTCGTCATTATTAGTCCTATTTCTGTGCAGTCTCGGCCCTGCCCTTCTAGCTGAATCACCTTTAGGCAAGTCGTTTGACCTCCCTAACCTCAGTTATCTCATCTGTAAAATGGGCTAATAATGCCTAGTACCCTGGGAAGTCAGGCGGACTAACTGAGGTCATGTGTGTGAAAGAGGTGCAGGCTGCACAGATATAAACTATTATTTATTTCTCTCTCCTGAGCTGCCTGCCTTTGAACGTCGATATTTTTTCCTGTTTCCATCCTCCTCCCCAATTCTCCCTGCCTCCCTCCGCTTTCTCCATCTGTTTTTCTTTCTGATTTTCACTTAAGACAATCTGTGACGCCGTTTGTTCACTCACTAACATTTATTAAGCATGTACTCTGTGCCGGGATCTGTGCTACGGTGCTGGGGGTTAGAGATAAGACCTAAGCTCTGCCCTCTGGGAGCCCAAAGAACCCCTGGGCCAGCAAGCTTCGGGACAGGTCATTACAATACCAATGCTGTGTGATAAGAGCTATTGTTGTCCTCCAACTCTGAATTCCTCACTCTGTTCTAGACCAGTGCTTCTGCATCACTTGGAGGTTTTGTTAAAAATTCAGGTTGCTAGCCCCTAACCCTGAGGTTTCTGGCTCATTCATTCAATCCACAAATATTTGTTGAGCGCTGTCCTTGTGCAAGACACTTTTCCAGGCACTGGGGATGCCGTGGAACAAAACGTACAAAGGCCCAGCTTGTGTTCCAGTAGGTCTGAGCTGAGCCCAGGAATCTGCATTTCTAATCAGAACTCCAGATGCAGGTGGTCTTAAGACCACCCATTGAGAGACAGTTGGGGGCCTTTCATAAGTCAAGTTGGACTCTGTGTATGGCGGGGATGCGGGGGGAAGTGATTCATGCTCTATTTGATGCTGGAGGGGGACAGCATGTCCCAGGTTCTCCCACCTGTACTGACTCCCCCAGGCAGGTGGAAGGGAGTCCTGAGGAGGCCAAAGATTGGGAGATATGTGGAGGGGGCTCCCCTCTTTGTATGGCACTTGATTGTCCTGGCAAAAAAAAAAAAAAAAAGTGAGGTTCCCACCATCCACTCTCTCATTTTTTTTTTTTTAACTATGGCATTCTTTTCAGCATTGAATTGAGGTCTTAAAAGGCAAGCCTTCCTCTTTATGCATCTGTTAATGAGGATATTGTTCCCAGGCTCCATCTCTAGTCTGTGACTGCTCTGTGGGCCCAGATCTGTGCCCCTTGCCTCTGTGCCCCAGCTTCTTCACAGCAGCCATCCACCTAACATTTATCAAGCACAGGTGCTACACCAGGCCCTGTCTTGGGCACTAGGGCTAGATAGGTGGGTGGCAGCTCCCACCCAAAAGCTAGGGTGTAGTGAGTGGCCTTCTCACATTTGGGCCATGTGGTTATAGGCACTGCAGTCCCTTAACCTCTCTGAACCTGTGAATCGGTTACCTCATCCTTTTCTTGCACTCTGTCTCGCAAGAGGTGTCAGTCTGGAGAACTCAGGCCTTCCTAAGCTGCTTCCTCTCCAGCAGGTGGGGGATTGGCTGGTGGGGACCATTGGGAAGGGGTATCTCTGACCCTTGTGCCCCAGGTATGCCGTGCCATGAGCCCCTCCGCCCTCACCTACCTTATGCCTGCAGGCTGCTTCGAGGAGATGCCGTGGTGGAGCTGGGCCTCAAGGATTACCTAGACATCTTCTGCCCACACTATGAGGGTCCAGGGCCCCCTGAGGGCCCTGAGACATTTGCGTTATACATGGTGGACTGGCCAGGCTATGAGGCCTGCCGGGCCGAGGGGCCGGGTGCCTTCAAGCGCTGGGAGTGCTCCCTGCCTTTCGCTCCCTTTGGCCCTGTTCGATTCTCAGAGAAGATTCAGCGCTTCACGCCCTTCTCCCTCGGCTTCGAATTCTTGCCTGGAGAGACCTACTACTACATCTGTGAGTGAAGATGGGCACACTGGCTGCCTCCTGGGGAAGGTGGGGAGGGGAATGGGGCTACCTGCCATTGCCAGCAGCCAAGGCAGAGATCCTGAGGGGTGGGGGAATGGGAGGACTGGGAAGGAAGGCTAGGCCTAGGAGGGGGGGAGTGGGCAGGGGGCCTGAGTCCAGGACCGAGTAGGGGGACATCTAGAGTGAACCAATAGAGAGGAGGGGAAAGGAAGAGGAGTCAGGAAAGAGGACATGAGTAGGGTCACAGATGGGGGCCTGGCACCTAGATGTGGCCCCCAAATAAGGAAAAGCTTTCCAGGGAACTGGAGAGAAAAGAAGCTGGGAGGGTTTGAAACAGAGTCTGAGGCATGCAAACTAGCCTGTGCTAACTTCTTCCTCCCAATTTCCCACCACCCAGCAGTGCCAACTCCGGAGAGTCCTGGCCAGTGCTTGAGGCTCCAGGTGTCTGTCTGCTGCAAGGAGGACAGTGAGTGGGTTGGGGCAGGGGAGCAACCCTTCTGGCTAGTGTGGGGCCCTCAGGAATGAGGGGAGGAGTGGGAAGAATCTGGGAGCATCAAACTCTGAGGAACCTCTTCTCCCCCCATTTAGCCTGTGGGAGCCTCCCCTACACAAAGGGAATGGCATCTCCAGGGGCAAGGCTGTCCAAGGCCTTAGCTGAACTGGTGGTCTCTAATGGCAACTGGGAGGAGACGTGGAAGTTGGGGCTTAGAGATGATGAGGTGGTAGATTATGGGAAGGGATTGGCCAGTTCGGGAGACCCCTTAGAAAGGGGTGGGAGTGAACAGGTAATGGGGAGAGCAGGAAGGAGGCTGCTGAAGCAGGAGGACCCATCAGTGCTACCCCCTCCCCCTCACAGAGCCTGAGTCAGCCCATCCTGTTGGGAGCCCTGGAGAGAGTGGCACGTCAGGGTGGCAAGGGGGGGCCACTCCCAGCCCCCTCTGTCTCTTGCTGCTGCTGCTGCTCCCAATTCTGCGTCTCCTGAGAGTTCTCTGAGCCAAGCGGACCCTTCCTGCCACCCCCAGGAACCAGAGCCCTCCCAAGACTTCCTGGAGGAGGGCCCCTGCCCCCTACCTGAGCTGGGAGGGCCAAGCCAGACAGACAAGATGGAATAGTGATGGGGGAGGTCAGGGGGTCTGGGGTGACCCTTCCAGGTGCCAGCCTCCTCATCACAGGCTGAAGAGGAGCTGCAGGGGAGCTGCAGACAGCCCTGGGCACCCTGGAACAGAGGCAAGACAAACATAGGGTCTCTGTCAGCTGCTTTGATATTCTCATCCCATCCCCCAGGAAGACTGGGATTTGATGGGATTGGATCCTTGAGCCTGCTGGGGGCCAAGGCCAAAGACCTGGGGACAGGTGATTGCTGGACCAGGTCAAGCAAGAAGCCCAGGCTTGCCATCTGTGCCCAGTGCCCTGTGGGCCTCTTCCCTGGGGCAGCACCTTTCCTCCCCAGGGGGTCACCCACTTGTCTTCTGTGAAGACGGACTTGCCATGAGGTCGAATTTCATGCCAATTTGTATTTTTATAAGTGTCTGGACCAAGCCTTCAATAAACCGCCCATCTTTTTGTTGCTTTCCCCAACCTACTGCCCTCTGGCTCCTTCCCTGACACCGGGGGGGCGGGGGGGGACTCCCTGCAGCCTCTGCTCTCAGCTTGGCTTGGCCTGACCTCCCTGCCAGCTGTGCCCAGACCATCCATGCCAGGCCTCAGTAGGCACCCTCTGGGCAGTGTGGGGTGGGTGCCAGCAGCAGCTGTGGAGCTTGGCACCTTCTACCACCTCCCTAGCTGGCTTCCTGTGCTGGGGAGGGGACAGGTGCTCCTGATAACCCACCCACTTGGGGCACTGGGGAAGCTGTGGTAGCACCAAGCAGGGCACTGGGGCAAAAGCAAGGGGTAGTAGAAAGACAGCACCTGGGTTTCAGAATGCCTGGGTCCCTGAGAGCTGGGCGTCCCTCCCCCTCCCCAAGGGCAGTCTGGGCGGTGCCTGGCCTAGAACTGGGAAGGTGGGGTCAGATCAAAGCCTTCTTCCCCAGCGGCCCCTTTGTTCTTCGCTTTTATGAGGAGGAGGAGGTGGGGCCGAGGAGGGAGGGTCCCCTTTGCTCTCAGCCTCACTCTGTCTCTTCCACCTCAGGCAGGCAGAGGTGGCAAGGCTATGATCCACCCCAAGACTAACCGGGGTCCTCTTTCTGAACGGTGTCCTGGGTGCAGCCAGGGAAGAGGTGCTCCTTCCCCCGAAGCTATGCTCTACCCGCCCCGGTGCCCCAGTCTGCACTGGCACCATGCCGGCCCGCCTGGCACCCAGCCAACGATCCATAGGTGGATGTTGTGCTGATTAGCTCGGCGGGGCTGCGGCGGCTAGAGGCGGCGTGTGAACATGCGCGGGGAGGGGGGGGCGCCGCGGAGGGTGCTGGGGGTCCAGAGACTGACAGACCAGACCGAAGTGCTGGAGACTGCGAACCGCTGCCCCACCCCCTTGCACACCTGGGTCGGACCCCGGTCCCTCTGGGTTGGTTCCATTGCTCTGGCTGAGGCCTGGGATGGAGGACAGCGCCGCGGACGGAGCATACATGAGTGGACCCTCCCGTCCCCCATTCAAGGCCACTTTCATAAAATGCTTTGTCTGTAGGTACGTGTGCCTGCGTGTCAGGGCCCTCACCCCAAAACAAGATCCTTAGCGGGGGCGAGGGGCTGGAGTGGAGAGGGTGAAGTCTGAGCTGAAGCATGAACTATGAGCTCGGTCTTCTGGTCCTGAGTTCGAGTTTCTCTACTGTCATCCAGGAGGGTGTCTCTATGTCGCCTTGGAAACCGACTGTACTGCTACCTCCGCCCCTCTCCGGCGAAAGCAGAGGCGGCGCAGGCCGGGGATGACTGGTTAGCCTGGCACTGAGGAACGTGCGGGTCACATCCTGCTCCCAGCGGCCCCAGACACCCTCTCTTCGCGGACCAAGCCGGGCGCGCTCGCTCCCGAGTCTGTGGCCGGCGCGCGGATCCGCCGCTGACAACGCATGTGCGAAAGAGACGCGGGGCCCAGTCGGCTTTCCCCGGCACTCAGACACACGCCCTCACTCTCAGGCAGACGCGCGCACTTGACACAGACACACACCCTCCCCGGCCGCCTAAGCTCCTTGCAGGTGTTAAGGGTGGACACCTGGGCAGCCACGCACTTGGCCTGGGGGCGGGGGGGGGGCGGTGAAAACTTAGGCCCGCCGGCCGCAGGCCTCAGGCCAGCCCCTCCCTACACTCACTTTCCTTACAGCCTGGGCCCTGTGCGGACAACTGTTTCAGTCCTGGGGCGCGTCTCCAGCGAGGGCCAAGTCCGCTCATGGGACCTAGACGGGCTGAAGGCTCTGGGCCCTACCCATGAGAAGTCCTCGAGGCGTGCTCCGGGGCGCGGTGCCAGGAGGCTGGGAGACCTGCAGGTTTTGGGGAGTCACCGATCTCCCCAGAGCTCAGCGGTGCTAGATGGCCAAGCTAGTCTTTTCGGAACGATGCAGAATCTCCCCTCATCTTTGCATCACTCTATCTTGCTGTCCCGAGATCCTGAGAGCTCGAGTCTCCGACCTGGATCCTGCTCCGCACTTTCTGGGGTTGCAAGTCTTTCCCTAGAGGCTGAATCCTGGAGTTTTGGTCTTTTTATGTGACCCCACCCTCTTTTCTTCTTCCCTTTCATTAATCCCTTCCTTCCTTTCCTTATTCATTCATACAGCAAATTGTGAGCTCCCAGCGCGTCCTTCTTTCAGTCGGCCACACCAGCTGGGGTCGTCGGGGGATCCCCAGCGGTGACGCAGTTGGAGAAGGGCACTCTGGCTTCCAAATAACCAATAGAATCCCGGGGCCTGGGGCATGAGGTCATCAGTGGTGATGCCCATTGGTTCAGGCCTGGACGAGGAGGGGGTCCCCATAGCAACCGACGGTGCGTCCGAGCGTAACCTGGAAAGTGGTCTTTGCTTGTGCTTCAACAGCAGCTTGGGTGGTGCTTGGGATGCGGGCGGGGAGGCGAGGGTGGAGCCCTGTTTCCCAGGTCCTGCAGTCCTAGCCCAACCAAGCTCTTACTTTTCTTGAGATCATTTTTCTCACTCAAAGTAATGGGCAGTGCCACTTAACCCAGGAAGGTTAGGAGGGGAGTATTGGCAACAGCGTTGGGGTCCTGGGTATGGAGCTGATGCCACCCGGAATGTTAATTATGAGCTCCTCGCTTTCATCTGCATATCGTCTGCGTCTCATTTGCATTCTCTTCATTTAAGGTCAAATTGGGCAGACATCTCCACATCCCCAGCTTTGTTGCCTGTCTGTATCCCATATCTATCCCTTAGTGGCTCTCTAATCTACCTCTCAGTTGTCCAGTTCCTTACCCCACCTCTCCTCCCAGCCTCCGGTCTCTCCAGGGGTGGGAAGGGGCACAGCCTAGCTAAAGGAGAAAGGATAAGAAGGCTGCCTCTCCCTCTGGATGTTTGATGACAGATGGGGAGGGCTGGTCTGTACTGCCTAGAGACTAAATTGGCAAAGCAAATGGTGGGGGGAGGTGCCCCGGGCTGAGATGAGGGTCTCCAGGGCCAAATCACCCACATGCCCGACAGGGTACTGGAACTAGGGATGCCTGCTTCCAGCAAGGGGTAGGCCTGCCCACCTGTCTGGTGCCAGGGCAGCTTCCTTCCTCCAATTAAGCACTAATGAGGTGTCATTAACCCTTACCTTGCCTGCCAGCCCTCAGGTGGTACTCAAATTCATGGTCTCGCACTGAGCAAAGAAGGAGAAAGGAGGGACTTTGAGGAAGCTAAGAGGCAATAGGGTCAGGGGACCAGCAGACAAGAAGGTGGGACCAGAAGCCTGAGTAGCATGCACTGGTTATGCTCTGTGTGCTTCTGAGGGACTCTAGGCATGGGTGTCTCACTATCTGAATGCATTTATTCTTCTGTTCATCAATTCAACAGTTATTTATTAAGCACCTCACCTATTCCTATTAACTAAATACCAGGCTGCATGCTAGATGCTGAGGATATACACTTGCATAAGACAGGATCTCTTCCCTTAAGGAATCTTCAGATTACTCTAGAAGACAAACTGGCCAGCAAATAATTACAATACCAAGTGCAAATGCAGTTATGGAACTGTGCAGAAAGTGCTATGGGAGCACAGGGAAGATGGACTGTCAGAGAAGACTTGGGTTTTGAAGGACAAAGTTTATGGCATGGAAGAGTGGTGTAGAACTAACCATGCTTGTGTGTTTGACTCAGTGTATGGGTCCATGTTTAGCTGTGTTTTCAGTACTGCTGGTGTCTGCCCTCCCAGAGCTGTATGTTTTGCATCTGTGTGTATGTGTGTGAGTGTGTATGTGTGTCTGGATTTTCTGTGTCTGGAATCCCTTCTCCCGAACACACATTGTGGTTTTATTACAGATCAGTGTTTGCTGTGAAGCTCTGGCGCAGATTAGCCTGAACCTGCCCAGCCCAGGGGAGGGGAAGTGGAGAACTGATGTTGGCTCTTTGGGAAAAGGTGGGCAGGCACCATTTTCACACCTGCGGGCCCAGACCCTTGACACCCCAAGTAGCAGCAGGCTAGCCAAGGGAGGCAAGGGCTGGGCTACGGCCTAGGGTGTGCCCAGGCCATTGCCCCCTCTGCCCCTGGCTCCTCACAGGAGACGTGGAGGTTACAGCCACCACTCCCCACCAAGATCTCGGGCCCCCTCCCCCAGCCTGTTCCTCTTCTGTCTGTGGAGGAGTAGGCCGGCTCAGGCCTGTCTGCTGGCTCTCTCCCACTGGGAGCAGATCCTTTCCAGGGGACACGAGAGGGCTGGGGAATGCTAGGGCCTAGTGGGAGGCCCCAGGTACTCCACCCTGGCCCTGTGCAGCTCTCTCCAGCCTGGATTCTCCCCACCCCGTCTGGGGTGCCACTTCTCTGAGTTTTGCCCAGACATAGCCATCTTTGTCAGGGAAGCGCTCAACCAATAGGCAGAGGGTAGGGGCTAGAGCTCTGGCAGTGAAGACTGGCCTGGGGACGGGTGGGGTGAGGAGATTGTGCTGCTACTCAGAGACTCTACCCCAATTCCTCTGTCCCTTTGCAGCCACTTGCTAGAAAGCTAAATTTCGGTGGCGGGAAAGAGAAGAGACTATGGATCTAAGGAGAGTTTTAGGAGAGGCTCTGGGGTCTGAGAAGAAGGTCAAGGACCCCCCTCCTTTCACACTGTCAAGGATGTGAGCTTCTTTTTGGCTGTAACTTCTCCTCCCCCTCATTCTAGCTAATCTTTTCCTATCCCATCCCTACTCCCCAAGCCCAAGGTCACCTCTCCCACTATGATAGCTATTAAGAGAAGTTTGGAGATGGGGAGGAACAAATGAAAAAGAGAATCTGAAGCTATTATCCTGGGCAGACCTCAGGATAATAATGATGATGAGGCCTCCATCAATCAAGCACCTTGTGGGTCCTAAATTCTGTGCTCAGTGCTTCCCAGACATGGATCTTAATCCTCATAACAGCCAACTCTTCGAGGGTGTTATCATCCCCATTTTACAGATGAGGAAACAGTCTCAGAGAAGTGAGGTGACTAGCACAGCCAGTGAGTGGTGGAAATGGAATTCGAACCAAAGCCCATCCTGTTAACTGCCAAGCCCAACTGCCTCCCTTTCTAGAAGCATGTTCAGAGGATGCACATGCACCTCCATTGTAACACCCCAGAGAAGCCTCTCCACCTCAGGCTTCTGAGCTTGCTGGACTCATTTGAGGGATCAGGGCATGACTAGAATCAGAGGTTATGACACCTTAACCCCACCCACCAAGCCCTGCATTCTAATTTCCTGTGTCCTGGACCACACATCAGAGCACCATGTAGCCGTGCTGACACACACATCACACTTGGAAGTCAGAAGATACGTGCATTGCCCTCCTTGTTAGCACCCAGGGTCCCGTGTTAGGACCACACCAACAGGCTGCCTGCACTGGGGCACACACATGGGCCCTGGGCGAGGTGCGGAACCTGTGAATATTTCATGTCTGGAACTGGTGGCTGCCTCTCCCGCTCACAAGCGTGCCTGATCCTCCCTCTCACAGGCTCCTTGTTTATTTGTTTAATGAATTATTTATCCATGGCCCCCCTTCCATTCTGGCCTCCCCCTCCCCCAGGCCCTAGTCTCCATGATTTATTGAACACAGCTTGGCTCTGTGGTTGCCACCCGATGTCAAGGGAGCTGCCTTGGGCCACACAGCCTGAGTACTCCCTCTGCTCTTGACCTGTTCAGCTCCCTGCTTCCTTGGCCCCAGGGGGAGGGGTGGGTGGGGTAAGGCACCACATTCAGAGAACTCCCAAGGGCCTGACTCAGTGCCCCTGGAGAGAACATGGCAGCCAGCAGCATACTGGCAGGCCTGAGGGTCAGAGGGAAATGTAGGCAGAGCCTGCAGGAGAGGAGAAAGAGGCCTGAGGCCCTAGAGAAAGAGGATCAGCCCCATGGAGAGAACCCCAGCTTCCACAGAGGCCCTCACTCTGCAGAGGGGTGTCATTCAGGACCCAGGCCTTGGAGTGTTTCAAACTATAGACTGTAACTGACTAAGGGTGATACAATCAAGGAATCAATTTTCTGGGTCTTAACGAGCTTTGTACTTTATTTAATAAATTTTTAAGAATAGAACAGAAGAAAAATATGAGTGCATCTTCTGTAATACGGGTAAGTATTGCTTCATGAAACATTATTTCAGTTATATGTGAGTGTGTGTGTGTGTGTGTGTGTGTACTGTATTGAAAATGCAAAATATACATCTTATTGTGAGTCACAGTCAGGAAAGATTTGAGTCACTGTTATAAACAGAGGCCCTAGGCCCCATTAATGGAGGGCTGGGTCTTTCCATGACCCAGATGCCACAGAAAGAGGCCTAGGCCTCAGATCCGGTTCCAGGCCTGTAGACAGTGGCCCAGATCTTTCTTACACACAGAGACCCAAACCCTAGAGAAGTCCAGACCCCATGAATAGAGGCCTATTGACAGGCCTAAGCATTACAGCTGGAAGCACATATCCTATACTCAGAACTGCCACATACAGGTGTGCGGTTTGTGCCTGGCACAAAGGAGCCACCCAAGAAGTAGTAGAGGCGATCAGCCCAAGCTCCCTCACTAAGATAGAGAGACACATAGGGCCACCTCCCACAGAAGGAAGCAGCACCTTTGTTTTTGCACAAAGGCACCTCTTGCCAGGAGATGAACCCTAAGGACTGGGTCTGCATAGAGGGGTGGTTTTTCTAATTCACCCAAAAGCCCAAATCAGCCAGCACCTGATTTAGATAGGGGCCCAGATAGACAGAGCACCATATCCCATAGACAGAGGCCTAGGCTCTATAGAGAGTGACTCAGAACTTAAAAACCAGAGGCTTAGACCCCATAGAGAGAGCTGCTTAAATCCTGGAGAGAGAGCTCCAAACTGTAGAGAAAAAAACTCAGTTATTATTGAGCAGGGGTTGGGAGGAGCATGCTGGATTCTAAAGAGGAGTATCTGAGCCTTACAGAAAAGGGCCTAAATCGTTAAGTGGGACCCAGATTCTATAAACAGGGCTTCTAAAATGGAATTTAAAGTCCTAGGCCAAACCAGGAAGCTCCACTCCCTATGAATATGGGCAGCCTCCCTGCCAACTGTGGGCCCAACAGAGAGAAGGCTCCCTTTGCAGAGCAGGGATGTGGATAGGCAGGGAGGAGGCTGGGATTTGTGGCACCTGGAGTAGGCAGGTCAGCATCATTTGGGTGAAACAAATCTCCCTGGGGGTGAGGAGTCTAGGGGGAGGGAGAGCTGTTTGCAATGTCCCCCATTCCCACCCCAAGGGGCCTAATTTATTTTCTGGCTTCTGAGAAGAGAGAGATCTCCTGGGGTGAAGAGGAGCCCAGAGAAGACAGAGCCTGCTCTTGCCTGGCAGCAGCTAGGCACAGGGCTTTTTCTCGTTGGCACTGCCCCTCCCCCAAACCCAGCAGCTGAGGCCAAATTGTGGTCAGGATCCCTTTCCCGCCAACAATAAGCAGATAAAGAGTGCCTGTATGTCCTCTCTCCTGCAGTAAGAAGAAAAGAGCATCATGCCTGTCACCCTGGGCACAGGTGGTTGGATTGGTTTCTGAGAGTCTGGTCTGAGACCTGGTCCTCCTGATCACGCTTAATCTGAGCCTCTCCAAAAAAGGGGATGAGGGGTGGATACCCCCTAGGTCCGGATTCTAGACCCTTTCCCTCAACTTCTACTTCATAGGAAAAGAGAGAAGAGGAGAGTGCAGAGCTGTGTGTGTGTCAGAGTGTGTGCATGGTCTTGTGTGTGAGTCACTGTGTGTGTGTCTGGGTGTGTGCTCCTAAGTCTCTGTGTACCTAACCCCTGTGTTTCTACAGATCTCTAGTTGTCTGATAGTGCCTTTACCTGTGTGTGTCTCCGAAGGGTTATCTGTGTGTGTGTCTGTATGTCTGTATCAAATGCCTGTGTTTCTATGTTCTCTGCCTCTGGGTGTCTGTGCCTTTTCTCCTGAATGTGTGAGTGTAATGTCTGTGCCTGGGTGCCACTGTGAGGACAATGACTATGGTGAGAGCTGGAATACGAGGTGCTCTGCCTGCTGCCCTCTTGTTAGCATCTGTAAGAGTAGGAGTGAGAATGCCTGGGGACACCACTGGCTGCGCTGGGAGGGGGCTCTGGTTGAGTGTGAGTCAAGAATCCTTTGTAGGTGTCCCAGGGAAGCCTGTTTTGCTATAGATGACTCTCCTTGGTCCCTCCTCTGCCTTGGGCCCTGGCCTGCTGAAGGCCCTTCCAGCACCCAGTACTGACATTCTTGGGGGCTGAGTTACTCTACACTACCTCCAAGAAAAATAAGCCACCTGCTCAGCTGGGGGCTTCAGGTCAACAGCTGTCAGGTCCTAGGCGGAAGCTGAGGGCTTCTCAGCCACCCTCTAGAACCCACCTGACTCCTCATGCACATGGGAAGAGGGGCATAAAGGGAGCAGAGGACCAGACTGTTCAGAAAGGAGGGGGGCCTAGTTCTACTTATTAAGGGGTCCTGGACCTCCAGCTTCTTTTCAAGTCTCCTTCGCCCCATCCCAGAAATGAATGTTCACGGGAGATCAAGATCCCTGTCTTGGCCTCCCTAATTCTTCTCCTGGGAACTCCAGACTGGGGAGCTGAAGGCCCAGGGCCGGCGGTAGCAAATTAAACCTAAGAGTGAGAGGCGAGTAGCGCTCCGGTTGTTCCCGAGGGGGCAGCACGGGCCTCACCTCCCACGCGCCGCGCGCGCTCCGGGCCCGAGCGGGGCGGGGCCTGGCGGGAGCGCGCCAGGGGCGGGGCTTCAGGGGCGCGCCCGGGAGGGCGGAGGGAAGGGCTGGGGGCGTGGCCTAAGGCTCTGGGGTCGGCGGCGGCGGCAGCAGCAGGGAGCTGGGAAGCAAGAAGCCGGGAGCGCGGGGCTCAGTCGGGGGGCGGCGGCGGCGGCGGCTCCGGGGATGGCGGCGGCTCCTCTGCTGCTGCTGCTGCTGCTTGTGCCCGTGCCGCTGCTGCCGCTGCTGGCCCAAGGGCCCGGGGGGGCGCTGGGAAACCGGCATGCGGTGTACTGGAACAGCTCCAACCAGCAGTGAGTCGGGGGCCCAGGGAGCCCATGCGTCCCGCGTCAGTGAGAGGGGGAGGCCTGGGAAGTCCTGGGGGAACCTGGGGTGGGAGTCCTGGGAGACCATAGCTGGGGGCTAGGAGGCGAGGGAGAGGGGGAAACACTCTGTGAGCATCTATGACACTCGGGGGGTGTCTGAAAGAGGCTGTTAAGGTATAGTAACCAGGGCTTGGGCCGTGCTGAAGAGGCTGTTCGGGGACACCCCACCCTACCTTGGCTTCTCTCCACACCCGCCTCTGGAATAGCTTACCCCCACCCGACAGTTCCCCCATCTTCCTCTCCTTCGTCCGGGCTGGGGTTTGGGAGTACCAGTGTGCTGGGGATAGGCCGCCGCACTTGGGGGACCCAGGGATGACCTGTTTTCAGCCGTGAAGGCTTCTGTCTATGACTCCTGCTTTTAAAAGTGGAGTCCAGAGCTGAGGCAAGGAGTCCGACCAAGCACCTTCTCAGAACGAAGGCGAATGGGTTACCCTGGTTGTATGGATAAGCCCGGTTGGGGTGAGCTGGGGCTGGGCCGCCAAGTTGGGGGGCTCTGGAGGTGCTGCTTGGATAGGAATGGGAACGTGGGGTACCGGTGAAAGGGAGGGAGGCAAGGAGATGGTGTGTCACACACGCACACACACGCCCGGGCTGGGGACGGCGTGTGGCTCCAAGAGTGAGCGGGCGTGCGCGGCTGTCAGTGTGCGTGTGTGTCTGAGTGTGTGATTTGTGTGTCTGCGTCGGCGATTGTCTGGGGGTGGGAGCGGGCGACGGGTCGGGGAGGGGGCTGCGGTCGCTGTCCGCGTGGCCGGCCGCTTCTGAGCTAGGGTGGCTGGCCGCGGTCTGGGCGGGTGTCAGGACGGCCGTGTGGTTTCCCGGGGTGTGTGAAGAGGCGGTTGGGTGCCGGCTGCGGGGCCAGGTCCTCATTCTGCTCAGTCCTTGCTGCCCTTGTCTTCTCCTCCCCGCCGAGCCGCCGTGTGTATCACCCCGGCCGCCTCCGTGTGTGTCTGTGTGTGTGTGTGTGTGGGGGGGAATCCCTGGGGACACGGGGGTCACTGTCACACCTACCCAGGCGGCGGCGGTGGCACTGTTTCTGGCTCCCCACCCCAGGGGGCGACTCGGGAGCAAATGGCGAGGCCCCACGGGAGGGGACTGAGAAGGCCGGGCGGCCGCGACCCCCAAGCTCCCTGGGGAGGGAGTGCCGCTCGCCGCTCCGCTCTTTGTTGTTTGGGGCTCTGCGCCTCCCCCTCTCTCCCTCGTCGCGCCCGGAGTGTCAGACTGGGGGTGGGGATGAGCCAACGACGCCCCCCTCTCGCTTCCCATGGAAACCTCGGGGGTGGGGATACGGCCCCTCCCCCCAGGACCGAGACTCGGAGAAATCCGGGGGGCACTGGGGGCTGACTCCCCTGCTCAGTCTAGTTCGTCCCCCTCCCCCAGACTCACAGTCCGCCTCCCGCCCCGCTAGAGTCTGGCGGGGGGCAGGGAGCAGAGAGCGCGCAGGTGAGGGGACTCGGGTTCCCCACCACCGTCAGGGCACCCCCATATTCTTAGGAGAAGCCGGAGCCAGGGGGATGCGGGAATGACGGGGTGGGGGCAAGGGGGATGTTGTCGATCAGGTTCCCCTCCCCTCATACACCTGGGCGCAGGTGAAAGCCCTGGTAGGGGGTGGGGGAGCCCAGGTTCCGAGAGCCTCCTTTCTGTCTTCCCCGCTCCCCCACAGGTCTGGACGGGCAGAGATGGGAGGGGGTGCGCACCGGGCCGGGAGGCCGCCGCCGCCCCCGCCTCGCTTCCTCCGCCTTTGTTGCCGCTGCGCCCGGGCTCCCCGGCTCCCTCACTGCGGCAGCCGCGGCCCCATAAATCGTGAGAGCGACGTGCTCCGGAGCCGGGAGTGGAGAGGGCCAGGGAGCTGGGGGCGGGGCCGGGCCGAGCCACAGGCTCCCGCGCCCCCTCCCCCCGGTCACGTGAGCTGGGCTCCTGGCTCCCACCCACCGTCACTTGCCGAGGGTCTCTGCCCCTTGGGATCACGTGGAGAGGGTCTTGCGACCCCGCCTCCTGGGGGTCACGTGGGAGGGTCCTGGTGGAAATTGTGAGCTGGCCTCTTTGACAGACCTGGTGGCAGTGCCCTGCACAGCGACCGTGATCTCGCTTCCTATCTCCCACTCGGCCCCTCCGTTTGGTCCTCTGGAATAAGCGAGACCTGTTCCCAACCTGGCCCAGAAACTAGGGATTGGGCGAACTATACTGGAGGAAAGCGTGAGAGTGTGAGGTCGAGGGGTCCCCTGAGCCCGGAGTCGAATGGGGGGGTCGGGACTGGCCAATGGCCAAATATATGCACCCAGGCCCGTGTTCCATTTCTTTGCATAAGTGTGCAAAGGTGCTGGTCTTCACCCCTGTCTCAAGAAGTGTACGGAACATCTTTCTCTAGCTCTCTCCCTACCTGTCTCTTTATCTCTGAAATGTTTCTGTTGCTTATCTCTCTTTCATTCATACATTTATTGAACAAATATTTATTGAGGCTATACTACGTCCCTGTTGGTCTTTCTCTCTCTCTCTTTTCTCTCTGTCACCGAGTCTCTGCCCTGAACCCCTTCCCCGTCCCTGATATTCTGCTTTGCGTCTCTCCGTCTCCGTCTTTGCTGTCTGTGGGCCTCTCTGGAGCGGCCTCTACGTCTCTCCCTTTCTCCAAGCCTCTCTCCTGTCTCATTCTCTTCCCTCTCTCTCTCTCGGTTTCTGGATCCCTCTCTTTCGCTGTGTCTCACTCCCTTTCCCCTCTCAGTGAATCCGGTTTCTGTTCATCCCCCCTCTCGGTGTGCGTCTCCCCCTCTCTCCATTTCTATGTGTCTCGCTTTGGGCGGGTTTCTCGCGCTTCTCCGCCGCTGCAGATCAATAAACCTTCGCCGCCGCTGCCGCCGCCGCCGCCGCCGCCGCTGCTGCTGTCGCAGGGAGGAGGGGCCGGGGTATGGGGCGCGCTGATTTTCTCCCATCCGACGCCGTCCAGAGAAGCCCGGGGCCCAGTCCCGGGCTGGCAAGACCCAATGCGGTGGGGCGCCGAGGCCCGGGGCGCCGGAGGGGTGAGGGGGTGTCAGCGTGCACGCGCCGCCCCGCGAGCGTTCTCTCCAGTCACCCACCCAAGCCCGGGTGCGTGGACCCCACGCCGCACACACGTGGTCAGGCCTAGTCTGCTGGGGTGAGCGGCGCGCAGCCTCGGGGGCGCGCGCTAGAGAGGAGAGCCAGGGTCCGGTGTCTTTATCCCTCCTCCACTTCCTTAGCTCTGCATCCTGGCGTCTAGGGGTGGGGGCAGGGATTTAACAAGTTCAGCTCTCTGGGGATCCTTTCCCTACTCCCTGGTCTGTTAGACACCCTGTTTACCTGCCCCTAATTGCCCCAGGGGGAGAGGTTTGCTCCTTCCCCGCTCCACCGCCGCCCACCCCACCAGGCTCGAGCAGGTAGGGAACTGAAGGAGTGAAAGTGAGGGGTCGGAATGCACACCGGGGGCGGAGAGAGCCAGGAGAAATGAAATAACAGGGTGAGGGGCCACCCTCTCCAGGTGGGGTGTGTTGACACGCCTTTCTGGAGGAGAAGTGGGAGGCTAGGAGGGGATGAAGTGAGGAAGAATAGAGAACTGTTTGAAGGGGCAGGCACGACCCAGCCCCCAGATCCCAGCCTATCCTCTTCTCCCGTGGGGCGGGGAGCGGGGTGTGGCTCTAGGTTAGAGAGGTGCGGCCCTGGAGGCGGGGGTGAGCTGTGGCGCTAAGCCGGGCCTAGCGGCACCTCCCTCTTCAGTGCCAAGGCTGGGAGGATGACAGATTCAATTAAAGTGCCCAAGCCGAGCAGACACCTCAGGTGTCCCAGGAGGTGTGGCTGGAGATTCCTGGCACCCAGCCCTTTGCCCCCTGTCCACCAGCTACCAACTGGGCACAGTCATTCCACAAGCAGTTCTTTCTCCCACATGCCCAGCTTGGGGGGCGAGGTGCATTTCATGGGCTGTTCCACTCAGCCCAGGGATGGGAAAGAGGTGGCTTCTCTTCAGTTGTGGTCGCCCAGCAACCTTTGTATAAGGCTACTCCCCTCTGAGTTGAGGAAACTGAGGTACCTGTAGGGATAGCTCTGGCTTTGGCTTCCTCTCTATTAGAGCAGAGTGTGTTGTGGAGGAACTGGGCAGTGCCCTAGGGAGGCGCTACTTCAGAGGAGGGCTGGAAAACCGGGCGAAGCTCAAGGACAGAGGCCCCAGTGTGCCTGTGCAGCTGCTCCAGGCCTGGCACTGGTGGCCCCCCTTCCTCAAAGCCTGTGGAGAAAACAGTAGACTTTGGGTTTGGGGATAGAGAGGCAAACCTGGGGTGGTGGCTGGGAGCTAGGCCTGGTCTAACCCGTTTTCCTGCTCCCAGTGCCCTAGGCAGAGACTCCTGCCCACCTGAGTGCCAGGGCCAAGGAGGGGCCAGTGTGACCCATCACTCCCATGGGAACCAAGTGGGGCTGGTGGCATTCCTGATGATTCAGGGAGGCTGTGCCCATTCTTACTGGGGTGCTCAAGCACCAGCTCTTACCTATCTGCCTTACTGCTAGACTTGGAAGGGAGTGTCTGGGGAGGGGGTGGCACAAGCAAGGCCAAGGAAGTAGGGTGAGGTGAGGAGGGACCCTCAAGGCCCCGTGCCATCCAAAGGCCTCCAAGCTCATTTCCCTAATGGGTCTAATTACTGTTTGTGGAACTGGGAGGTGCCTGGCGACATGGGAAGTGAGTCTGTCCCCTCAGGGAGTTCCAGGGACCAGGGACCCCAGTGGTTTGATATTTTGCCAAGTACCCCATGCCTTCCTGTGTCCACCACACTCCCCTCTCACTGCCAAGATGTGTGCATTCTTATGCTAAGGAAATTAGGGGAAACTCCTGCCTACTTCTCTGAGTTTCTTTCTCCATTCAGATGTTTCTCCCATCCCCACACCACTCAGTACCACCATGGAGAACAGTAACACCAACACTTTGATGGTAACTAGCAAGGTAGGTGGGGATTACAAGGGAACCAGCATCTGCTTCTCTGCTCATAGAAGGTCAGGGAAGTAAGAGGCACAGCCATCTTGTCTGGGCACTATGCCCACTACTCTTCCCAGCATCATCATCACCTGGGGTGTTGGCCTCCAGGTTGAGGAGGGAGGTGTATAGAGACAGAAGTTTTGGCTGGTTAGCATGACACCACATGGAGCCTTGGTGTTGAGTCCCTTAGTTCCCTGATCTATTGTGTCACGTTACTGGGGACCTAATTGTCCGTGGCCTCAGGGTGGAGGTCAGTGGGACTCAAGGTACAGAGGCCAGTCATACTGTAGAGAGAGCATGTGCCAGTGTGTGTGTGTATGGGAAGAGCAGGAAGAGAACTTGAGATTGCTGGGGTCAACCAATACTGGCATGCCAGTCCAGCACACGTATCACCTACTTTTTCTATGTGTATGCCGCCTATGAGTGGGCGGTGAACATATTTGTGTGTGTGCCATAGAACCTGTGCATGTATATGCATGAAGCCTCCATACATGCGTCTGTGAGGGCAGGTCCTGTCCGACTCGCCTTTGGGGCGGACTGGCAGCAGCAGGAAAGCATGCTGGGAGAGGCGATGGAGGGTGCGCATCCCTCGAAAGGATCCCTCCCACTTTCACACTTTCATTCCTTCTATCCTTCCTCCCTACTAGTGAATTATGGGGGATGGACAGAGGAAATCCGGGCCTGGGTCTGGGAGTCGCAGGGGCCTGCGCCGTTTCTGTGGTAACCAAAGCATAAGTTCCCTTCTTCCCTCCACCCTTCTCCCCCGCCTCTTTTCCTTCGGAGGCCGGCAGGGCTTCCCTGCGCCTTTGCTACCCTCTGGTGGCCACCATGAGAAGGGCAGAACAAGGAGTGGGCCTGGAAGGATAGTGGGGGGACTGGCGGCACTAGGGCCCTGGGGACAGAGACAGGGACTGAGAAGACATGAAGCTCAAAAGAAAAGCCGGGAGGCTCCGAGGACCCTGGGGAAGGTCTGCGGAGCGGTGAGGTGGAAAGTGGGTTGGCTTTGGGTTTGTTCTCTCTGACCCGCTTCCTCTCCCCACAGCCTGCGGCGAGAGGGCTACACGGTGCAGGTGAATGTGAACGATTATCTGGATATTTACTGCCCGCACTACAACAGCTCAGGGGTGGGCCCGGGGGCGGGGCCAGGGCCCGGAGGCGGGGCGGAGCAGTACGTGCTGTATATGGTGAGCCGGGCAGGCTACCGCACCTGCAACGCCAGCCAAGGCTTCAAGCGCTGGGAGTGCAACCGACCGCACGCTCCCCACAGCCCCATCAAGTTCTCGGAGAAGTTCCAGCGCTACAGCGCCTTCTCTCTGGGCTACGAGTTCCACGCGGGCCACGAGTACTACTACATCTGTAAGTGACGGCCAGGCGGCGGACCAGGGCGGGACCTAAGAGTGCCAAGGGGTGGAATCCCGAGGGGCCGGCGGCGGGCCAACGCTACAAGGCACTAGGTCTCCGTCGCTTGGAGTGATACCTCGGGATGAGGCGTGGGGGCTGGGGACCTCAGGGTTCCAGCTCAGAGTCTTGAGGCTAAGAAAGAGGTTAGTGGCATTCCGAACTTTGGGTCGCAGAGTCACTGTTTCTGTGAGGGCCATTTCTGGGCCGGGACCTCAGGGGTCATTGTTTCTTGAGGGATGGGACCCAAGGGGCTTCTAGGGCTGACGGCGGACCCACCACGACCAATGCGCAAAGGGTGGAGGAGGTACTGAAGGACACTGCCCAAGAGGGGCAGTTTGGAGGGGGTGAGAAGGAGAGTTTCTGAGCGAGGAGGGCACGGGGTGTAAATCTGGAGAAAGCGACTCAGGCCCAGTCTCCTCCCCAGCCACGCCCACCCACAATCTGCACAGGAAGTGTTTGAGGATGAAGGTGTTCGTCTGCTGCGCCTCCAGTGAGTATAATAGGCTCCCAGCCGCGACCCCATTCTCGGCTCCCCTGCTTTGGGGCTCCCCTGGCTTCCTGGGGGTGGGGGCGGAGGGCACAGGCGAGGGGGACTCGCTCCTCAGCTGTAACAGGGGGAGGGAATCCTGGCCCTGACTATCCCCTCCTCTCTCCCCCCCTGCACCTCCCCCCCCCCGCAGCATCGCACTCCGGGGAGAAGCCGGTCCCCACTCTCCCCCAGTTCACCATGGGCCCCAATGTGAAGATCAACGTGCTGGGTGAGTCTGCGCAGCGCCCTCTGGTGGCCACTGCTGGAACCGCAGCCCCCTCCCCGGTGCCTGCTCATCTTGCATGTCTTTCCCGGGGTCACCGATCTTTACCACCCCTGTGGGTAGTCACGTCCCCCGCTCCACTGCTGCTGCCGCTGCCGCGTGCCCCGCCCCAGCACGCAGCACAGCTCTCACCAGTCTGTCTATTCATCTATCCACAGAAGACTTTGAGGGACAGAACCCCCAGGTGCCCAAGCTTGAGAAGAGCATCAGCGGGACCAGCCCCAAGCGGGAACACCTGCCCCTGGCGGTGGGCATCGCCTTCTTCCTTATGACACTCTTGGCCTCCTAGCTCTGCCCCCTCCCTTGGCGGGGAGAGATGGATTGGGACTGGGACGGAGCAGGGAGCCTTTGGCCTCTCCAAAGGAAGCCTAGCCTTGGGGCCTAGACCCCTCCTCCGATGACTGGAAGTGGGGTCTGCACCATACATCTGTGCCCACCCCTTCTGCCCCCTCCCCACCAAGTAGGGCACTGTAGTGGACCAGGCGCAGGGACAGCCAAGGGTTCCTAGTGGCCTTGTGGCTCTGGTAATGTTTGGTACCAAACCCGGAGTGCCATAAGGGGCAGTGCTCAGGACTCCCTGCCCCCTGGTACCTTTCTCTGACCCCTGATGCCCTCCTCCCTTGTCCCCCCCGAGAGAGGCAAATGTGCCCCAGAGAGAGCAAATCGAAGTGTGGGAGACACCCCCAATCACTCTCTTCCAGGGGCAGAACATGGGGAGGGGACTGGATGGGCGAGGGGGTGGCACCGCCTGCTGCCCCCTTCCCCTGTTTACAGCAATAAGCACGTCCTCCTCCCCCTACTCCCACTCCCAGGACTGTGGTTTGGATTGAATCCAAGTTTACAAGTAGACACCCCTGGGGGGGCCGGCAGTGGACAAGGGTGACAAGGGGTGGGCATTGTGGTGCCAGGCAGGCATGTACAGACTCTATATCTCTATATATAATGTACAGATGGACAGAGTCCCTCCCCCTCCTTAACCCCCTGACCTTCCTTGACATCCCCTTCCAGCTTCAGACCCCTTCCCCACCAGGCTAGGCCCCCCACTGGGGGACCACCTGGCCCCTCTTTTGTCTTCTGTGAAGACAGGACCTATGCAACGCACAGACACTTTTGGAGACCGTGAGACAACAACGCCCCCTCCCCTCCAGCCCTGAGCGGGGACCCAGCTCCCAGGACCTTGCCCTGCCCATCCTCTGTGGTCCCCACCCATTCTCCTGGGCCTTTTTCAAGTGCTTTGGCTGTGACTTTCATACTCTGCTCTTAGTCTAAAAAAAATAAACTGGAGATGAAAATAACTGAGTGTGTGTGATTTCCAGGGGCCATCACTCTTCTGTACACTGGTTAAATAAACCCCACAGGTCACAGGGCCTGGGGAGGAGACAGGACTCTAGGGCCAAAGGGTCAACTGAACACCTTGTTCTGTGGCTCATCTCCCCTAAGGAGGCAGCTCTGAGTGGACGGAGAAACAAGGGCTTCCGAGCAGGGCATGGCAACCTCTCTGAGCCTCAAGTATCTCATCAGAAAATTTAGGTTATAATACACCTCTCACAGGGTTGGTGTAAAGATTAAATGGCAGAGGGAGTATAAGGCTCAATCAGTGATGGTTTTCTCCTCTTCTTCCCATTCCATTCTGTAACCAGAAGTTCTTGACTGGGGTCTATGGATTTCAGGGGGTGTGAACCTAGATAGGAAAAAATTATATCTTTATTTTCACTCGCCTGTAACTGAAATTTAACATTCTCCTATGTACTTGGGCAATAAGCCACAGTAGCGGGCTTCCCTGGTGGCTCAGTGGTTAAGAATTCACCTGCCAATGCAGGGGACACAGGTTTGAGCCCTGGTCGGGGAAGATCCCACATGCTGTGGAGCAACTAAGCCCGTGTGCCACAACTACTGAGCCTGTGCTCTAGAGCACCTGAGCCACAACTACTGAGCCCATGTGCCACAACTACTGAAGCCCACGTTCCTAGAGCCCCTGCTCTTCAACAAGAGAAGCCACCACAATGAGAAGCCTGTGCACCACAACAAAGAGTAGCCCCCGCTCACCGCAACTAGAGAAAGCCCGCACGCAGCAACGAAGACCAAACGCAGCCAAAACTAAATAAATAAATAAATAAATTTAAAAACAATGTGAAGGTAAAACAAAGAAGCTCTAAAAAAAAAAAAATAGCCACAGTAGTTTTAAGGGCGCCTGTGACTTTGTAACAGACACAGATGTGTTCAGACTGCGTTATAGTTTTTGAAGGTATCTCAAAATATCATTTACTCTCGTCACTACTTTGAAATAACCGTAGTTGTTAGATCTTGTTTTTAATGAGTTAATAAAGAAGCATATATATTACTATACCAAACAATGTAAATGTTTTGATAACTGTGTTTCAATATAATTGCTTTCCTTTATAATCCTTTGTAATTTTATTTTTTTCATTTAAAACATTATGGCCAAAAGGTTGAGAGTTTGCTGGTGCTGTAGCCGCACATAACTACAGCACCCTACATCCATCAGGAGAGTCAGGGGACAGAAGGCAAAAGATGGGACAGTGGCTGAAGCAGTCAAAGGTCACAGCCCCACCTAAGCCCAGTGAGGTCAAGGTTGTACAGGTGGGCACTTCAGGAGGGCGGTGAGGGGTTGCTGATAGGGGCCAAAATCTATCCAGGCTTCCCTTGCCCAGCCAAGCTCCCTGGCCCAGGGAGGGGGTGCCTTTTTCCTCATTGCCAAGCAGTGACTCCAGCCCAACCAGGGCACTGTGTGGGCAGGCTGGGTCATGGGTGAGTGCCCCTCCTATGTGCCCTGTGGCTCTTGCCAGCTGCATTGTGAGTCTCTGAGCAGCAGGGACTGTGTCTTCTCCCCCTCTGTACTCATAAAACATGGGAAACGGAATTTCGACTGGACCGTGGAGAGTGGGTAGGTTTCCCACTGGCAGAGCTGAGAGGAGTGGGGGTGGGAGGGCAGGTGGGGAAAGGATCAGGGGCAGCCAGTGCACTAGTCTGGGGCTCCCTATGTGGAGACAAGACTTGAAAAGGTAGGCTCATCGATCTAGTCATTCATGGATTCAATCGACATTTATTGAGCACCTGCTGAGTGCCAAGCCCTAACCTAGGTACTGGGGATACAAAGAAGACAGTCTCTAGCCTCAGATTAGCTCATAATTTCGCATGTGTTGATATGTGATGAGGAATCAGTGACACACACACATATGGCAATATAACCAGGTGTAACATTGGTACATGCCAGGAAGCTATAGGAACATGGGGGGGAAAATCACTCTAGCCTGGGGACATAGGAGGAGGAGGTACACATAGCTGGGGCCCTACTAGGCAGTCTTGAGGGCCTTGAAAGCTGAGGAGTGTGGGCTTGTCCCATAAAGGAGCCCAGGCTGCAGGCTCCCTCCAACCCCAGGGCTACGTGGGGCAGGAGCTGGCCGGCTGGGATGGGGAGGATCTAGTGAGTTCAAACATCCAAGAATGGGAAGGCTGCAAGAAGGCCAGGCATTTGGGAGCAGGAACTAGAGCAAGCCAGCCTCCATTCACTGAGCGCCTACTACGTGCCAGGCACTGTGCCCAGTGCTTTACATGCATTGTGTGCATCGTGCCCTTGGAAGCATTTCTACCCCAATAGCACAGATAGGAAAACTTGAGGGTCTAAGAGGCTATGTCCCTCAAGGCTGACATTCAAAATGGGTCTGTCTGTCGCTGTATTCTGACCATTGGACGCTGCACCACCACCTGGAACCCTTTCCCACAAATTATGATTGCCTCCTGTCATCCCCTCCATCAAAGTCACTCAGAGTTTTTGGAGAAAGACATCAAAGGACTTCAGCTCTGGATTGGGGGAGCCAGTCCAAACCCCACATTTTACATATGTGAAAACCGAGGCTCAGAGAGAGCAAGTGGCCTGCCCACAGTCACTTAGATGTCCGTGGCAGAGCCAGGACTGGAACTCAGGTTTCCTGAGCCCCCATTTTTTCTATCATATTGTGATGCCCCAGAAGGGAAGATCCGCACCTTCCCAGGAATTTGAGACTGGTCTTTGAAACCCCTTAATCCCCCACAAGCAGGGATTAAGGAGGAAGCACGACTCACTTCAAAGATCTCTTTTCATTTCCCCCGAGGCTGGGGCTTCAGGAAGTTCTCGGGTGCTGCTGGGATCCCCCTCAGGCAAGGCTTTAGTTCCCAGAGCACATAAGATGGAGTGGGGTGAGGGCTCAGCATTTAGATGCACAGATGACATGACTCTGAGCCCGCCTGGCACAGGGCCTCTACCTTGTGGCACCAAGATCTGCATAGCCCAGGGTGACCTGGCCAAGGCAGAGGTGAGATGTTGCCAGTGATGGGCCTGAGGGCAAGGGCTGGAGGTGCGAATGAGGGCAGGGGTGGCAGGCAGGAAGGAAGGGGGCCTACGATCCAGACTCAATACCTGTTGATGGAGAGGATAAAGCAGGGGAGGAGTGCACAGAACCAAATAGAACAGTTTGGGATATGGGACTGAGCTAGATACTGCGGGGAGGGGGGCAGAGAGCAACAGGACAACAGCAGGGCATGGGGAAGCCAGGCTAAGCCACCTTCTTCCTGATGCCACATCCCAGCACCTGGGATGCCCCTAGAATCTGCTGATGGCTGCCAGATGGTGCCCCAGGAACTGACATTCTGCTAGTGTCCTGTCCCCACCCCAAAGGACAGGGCCCTGAGGCCAGGGAAGTTCAATTCAGTGAGCTGTGCCAGCTCCAGACTGGCAAATCCAGCTCCAGATGGCAGCATGCCCATGCTGAGCAGGGTCCTCTTCCTCCTTGTTCTCTTGTCCTGGCCGCCTCCACAAGGGCCTCAGGAGGGTTCATATCAACACACGCTGGAATTCCCAGAGGGTCCTCATAGGGACATCCCAGGACACAGCCAGACAGAGACTCTCACACGGTCCCTTCCTTCCTGCCCTCCCCAGGGTGAAAAACAGCAGCCACAACAAACAACTCAGCACAGATTTTGGCTGGTGGAGTGAAGTTCAGAGCCAGCCACATCCTCCCACTCTGGACATGAGGTCAGCAGGGCCGTTTGCAATCCAGGCTGGGTTCAAAGCCTTGTGCCCTGGGTTGGGGGCCTGCAAGGGTGGGTGCTGGCCCTTGAGGGGAGCAGAGGGCTGCACTGGAGGATGCTTTAGGCTCAGCCTATCCTGGAGCCTGGGGCAGAGTGGAGACACCCCAGTCCCTCCTCCATCTCAGAATTTCTCTGACCTCTTACCCCCTTCTCTCCCTCCCTTCAGTTCTAGATGCTATGGGGCTGAGAGTGGACTTGGGCCAAGTCCACACCTGTCCAGCTTAGAGCTACTCAGCCCCAAAGCCTTACGCAGTCTCCCCTGCCATCCTTGTTCTGCCTTATTGGCAAACCCAGGAGCATGGGCTGAGCTGGGGGGACATGGGTCATGGGTTAGATGTGGTGGTGACATGGGCTGGGATGGGACAGAGATTGAAATGGAGGGACACGAGCTAGGACCAGGAGACATGGACTTAGATGGGGGGACACAGGTGTGGATGAAGGACATGAGCTGTCCTCATTGCGGGGGGGGGCAAGGGCTAGCATGAGGGACAGAGGTGGGAAGTGGTGGGGACACATAGGCTGGGTAGCTCAGCCCCTGGATGACACACTGGCAAGTGTGGTGCTGACACAGGGAACAGCCCAGATGTGCTGGGGCCAGGCCAAACAGGACAGTTTGGGCCCAGAGCAGGAAGAGCAGCTGCAAGCAGAACCCAGCGATTCTGGCCTGAGATCTGAGCCGGGGAGGCCTGGCCTCTGGCTTAAACAGAGGTTGGGGGAAGCGGGGGCAGATACAGCCCCTCCTCCAGAGGGTCAGCGTCACACGCTTGGCTTTCACCACAGCACCTGGCCAGGGTTAATTACAGGGCTGTCGCCAAGCCTGGCTATAAGAGGGTGGACGAACCGGCCTGGGGACCTGCTAGAGCTCAGCTCAAGTGGCTTGGGGTCCCCCAACCTGCCCCTCAGAGGCTGGTGTGCGGCTTCACATTCGCGCTCACGCACAATTTTGCACACTTCAGTTCACACCCGGTCATATAACCTCACAACCTCACAACATTGCAATCCCATGCATTCAATCAAATTCCCTGCTCTGAGATGGGGTGCGGGGGGAATGACAACCCTGAAGGGGCCTCAGAAAGGAAGGCAGGGGCCTTGTTTACACAGCTGAGGTGGAAGGGTCCTCCCTGGGCCAAGGGGGCAGCTCAGGCAGCACGGGCCCACCGGCACCCCCTGCCTCTGCAGCCGCCCCGCGGGCAGGCCCCTGACACACACCGCTTCACCACTTCCACACACATTCCGGCGTGCGTGCTCAACACACTTCAAAGCCACACTCCTACCCTTCACGGGCACCAGGCACGCACAGGAAGGTCACACTGTCTAACACACTCAACAAACGAGAGCCCACACACAGGTGGAGGGGCTCACAGGCACCCAAGCCACACTTGCACCCAGGGTCACACAGGGTGACATGCTTGAGGACTGGCATCCGACAGATGACAGTTGCCAACACAGACCACGTTGCGGTCCCAACTAAACAAACAGTGTTTCCTGCCAGGAAGGGCAGCAGCCAAACCGGCTGGACAAAGTCTGGAGTCCGGGAAAATCTAGGGGAGGGAGAGGGTGGGGTGTGGGAGAGAGCAGTGCCACATTCACACCCTCTGGAACCTACAGGACCCCAAGGATATGCCCAGACACACTCACAGATACAGGGCGAGGCAGGGGCTTCTCACCCACGTGCATACGTACACAGAGACATGAGTCCACACCGGCATTAGACACAGATACCCACCGCAATTCTTCCCAGGGGCCCTGAACAACCCTCCCACTCCTGCCATATGCTGATCAATAAGGAGACAACAGTGAAAGGGACCCCTCTCTGCACACTACGGACACTCCTTCACACACACGCACCAGACCCTGAGCCTGGGGTAGGGACCCGGGAAGAGACTAACAGAGCCTGCCCTGCTCTTTGTGGGCCATGTCCCCACACCTACCACCCTGGGCACCAGCACTGCCCACTCTGGGCACAGACCCCCTAGACCCAGCCCTGGGCCTGGAGGGTGATCCCGTCACCCCTCTGTGTACTGAGGCCTGTCACCTGGGGGCTCTTCTAGGCCTGCAAGCACCTGGTCTGACCCCTAGAAAGGGCTCACAACGCGCCTTGGGAGCATTCTTCACTTCTTGAGGGTTAAGCACACCCCAGGCCCTGTGCTAAGCCCTGGGTGTACAACCCAGAGGGAAAGGGCCACTTGGCTGGGCCTGTGGGCAGGGCCATCAGGGAAGGCTTTTGGAGAGATGAGACGCTTGAGGGATGGGTGGTGGATTGCCAGCTAGCGTGTGGGAGTTGGCTGGCGCACTAGGAGGGAAGACAGGCCCGGCAGAGGGGGCGGCTGACCAAAAGTGCAGAGGCTGTTATGTTTATGTTTCATAGCATAAGCAGCCACAAAAACATTCACACTCGCAGCAGAGCACACCCTTTTCACACAGTGCACCTTCATGCACCCACACCACCACCACCCCCTCGGGCACGAGTCTGCAGCCCCATTCCCTCCCGGACTACCCTGCCGGCGCCGCTCCCACAGTCTCTGTGTGCATGGCGCCCCCTAGAGGTTCTCTCGCACACCTGCGCCCGGGCTGAGGGGCCACCTATCGTGCGTGGGTGTTCGCTGTGACTCCCGCAGCGAAGGAGCCTCTTCTCCTGGCACAGGTGGCTGGGCAGCTGGGAGCATCGGAGCAGCCCGTGAGCCTCCCGGCGCTGGGGACAGCGGGGAAGCCAGGGAGACTGTGGCCGCCCGGGGCCTCAGAAGCGGTAGGTTCTCTTGTAGCCGAGAGCACTTAAGCAGAAGCCTGAGTTAAAAATAGGCTGGATTTACTGCCAGAAGGTGGCAGAAGAGGAAGCGTTTTTCTGACAGTACTTATTCTGTCCTAAACACCTGGAGGCTCTGTGGGACATCCCCCCCTGCGCCCCCCCCACCCCTCTGGCCTGAGGAACCCAACCCAAACGCTCAGTCTGCAGAGCGGGCAGCCAACATGCCCCTGTGGATGCTCGTGACCGTGACTCCATTTTTTGCCTCCTTTATTATCTTATTAAGCTATACTTTTAAACGTGTGTGTGTGTGTGGTTCCATAAGATTACAGAATGTATCTTTAATTTATCATAGACTGTCTTCTTCAAGTAACATTATACCACTTATAGTGTAAGCACCTTACTTTGTCTATTTCCCACTCCTAGCCTCTGTGCTATTGTTGTACTGCATTTTATTTCTACATATCCCATAAATCCCACACACGTTATTGTTTTTGTTTTAATCCCTCCCCTATCATTTAAAGAGAATTTAAAAATAAGAAAATAGTCTTTATATTTACCCATATATTTACCATTTCTGGTGCTCTTCATTTCTTTGTGTAGATGGAGATTTCCATCTGGTATTTTTCTTCTGTTTGAAGGACTTGAAATGTTTTCTTATAGTGCAGGTCTGCTGGTAATGAATTCCTTCAGCTTTAGAATGTCTGAAGCATCTCTGTTTCATCTTCAGTTTAGAAAGACATCTCCCCTGAAGTCTAGGTTGACAGCTTTATCATTTAGTACTTTAAAGACGTTGCTCCACTGTCTTCAGGCTTGCGTTGTTTCTGACGAGAAGTCTGCTTCTCTTTTTCCTCTTTACTTAACATGTTTTTTGCTCTGGCTGCTCTTAAGATTTCCTGTTCATCACTGATGTTCAGCAGTGACTAAGGCAGATTATGATGTGCTTTCATATTTCTTGTGGGTTTGTTGAGCTTTTTGGATATATGCATTTATAGTTTTTGTCAAAAACACAAAGTCTTTTGGCCATTATTTCTTCACATATTTTTCTGTCACCCCTCTCCCCACCTTTCTGGTTCTCCAAACAGGTATATATGCTGCTTGCTATTATTCCAGAGCTCACTGATTACTGCTACTACTACTACTACATTCTCCTCCTCTCCTTCTTTTTCTTCTTCTGTTTTTTTTCCTCTCTGTGTTTCATTTTAGCTACTTTCTATTGCTAAGTCTTCAAGTTCATCCAGCTGTTTTCTGCAGTGTCTAATCTGCTTTTAATCCCATCCAGTATATTTTTCATCCCAGGCACTGTAATTTTCAATTCTAGAAGTTCAATTGATGTCTATTTTACATCTTTCACACCTATCCTTATCATGTTCCTGTGCTTCTTTATCTTCCTGAACATATGGAATATATTCATAATAGCTATTTAAAATCCTTTGTCTACTAATTCTATCATCTGTGTCATTTCTGGATCTGTTTCGATTGGTTGATTTTTCTCATTTTGGGTTGTATTTTCCTGCTTTTTTTCATGTGTGTTAGTTATTGGTTGGATGCCAGACCCTGTGAATTTTATGTTATTTGGTGCTGGCCCTTTTTTTTTTAATTGCTTTGAATATTTTTGAGCCTTGTTCAGGGACACAGTTAAGTTACTTGGAAACAGATTGATCTTTTAAAACTTGCTTTTAAGTGCCATTTGGCAAGACCAAAACAGCCTTTCATTTAGGGCTAATTTGGTCTGGCTACTGAGTCAATACTCTTCTGAGGATGCTCCTTGAAGCCCATGTATCAGCCAGGAACAGGGAAAGTTTAATATAAAGAATTATTGGAACTTCCCTGGTGGTCCAGTGATTAAGAATCCACCTTCCAATGCAGGGGACACTGGTTCGATCCCTGGTTGGGTAGCTAGGATCCCACATGCTGCAAGGCAACTAAGTCCACGCTCCACAGCTACTGAGCCCACGTGCTCTGGAGCTCGCACCACACCTAGAGAGAAGCCTGCGCGTGGCAACGAAGAGTCCGTGTGCTGCGATGAAAGATCCTGCGTGTCGCAACTAAGACCTGACACAGCCAAAAATAAATAAATAGTTTTGTTTTGGTGGTCTGGTTTTTTTTGCAGTACGCAGGCCTCTCACTGCTGTGGCCTCTCCTGCCGCGGAGCACAGGCTCCTGATGCACGGGCCCAGCTGCTCCACGGCACGTGGGACCCTCACGGACCAGGGCACGAACCTGCGTCTCCCGCATCGGCAGGAGGACTCCCAACCACTGCGCCACCAGGGAAGCCCAATAAATTTTTTTTTTTTTTGGCGGTACGCGGGCCTCTCACTGTTGTGGCCTCTCCCGTTGCGGAGCACAGGCTCTGGAAGTGCGGGCTCAGCAGCCATGGCTCACAGGCCCAGCCGCTCCGCAGCATGTGGGATCTTCCCGGACCAGGGCACGAACCCATGTCCCCTGCATCAGCAGGCGGACTCTCAACCACTGTGCCACCAGGGAAGCCCATAAATATTTTTTTATAGAATTATTAACCATAACAAGAGATTGGTCAGTAAGAGATAAACAGAACTCTAAAGGCATATAGGAATAGCAGATATTCAGCCACTACTTCTAGGGCTGAGAAGGACGAGCCCTACCCCAGCTGCATCTGAGAAGCTGTGTATGCTACAGAAACCTGTGGAGAGAGCACACCAGAATCCAGAAGGAAAACTTCCTCCTGCAATGTCTCTGCAGCATCCTCCTTTAACAAAGCCTAAAATCATGCCCATAATGTTTAGTGGTGATCATTTTGTACTGTATAAAAATATAAAATCACTGTATTATGTACCAGGAACTAACTTAGTGTTGTAGGTCAATATACTTCAAAAACAAACAAACAAACTAGTAGAAAAAGAGATCAGATTTGTGGTTACCGGAGGTGGGGGTGAGGGGAGGGGGAATTGGATGAAGGCAGTCACAAGTTACAAACTTCCAGTTATAAGATAAATAAGTCTTAAGGATGTAATGTACAACATGATTAATCTAACACTGCTGTGTGTTATATGTGAAAGTTGTTAAGAGAGTAAATCTAAGAGTTCTCATCACAAGGAAAAGTATTTTTTCTTTTTCTTTTAGTTTGTATCTATATGAGATGATTGATGTTCACTAAACTTACTGTGGCAATCATTTCATAATGTATGTAAGTCAAATCATTATGCTGTACACCTTAAACTTATACAGTGCTGTATGTCAATTATATCTCAATAAAACTGGAAGAAAAAATAATTTTAAAATAACAAAAAAATATTTAAAGAGCTCATCTCCATTTTCACAGAGCAGGCAATGAGGAATCAATTTTTTTAAAATTTTATTTATGTATTTATTTTTGGCTGCGTTGGGTCTTCATTGCTGTGTGCGGGCTTTCTCTAGTTGCAGCGAGCAGGGGCTACTCTTTGTTGTGGTGCGTGGGCTTCTCATTGAGGTTGTTTCTCTTGTTGTGGAGCACGGGCTCTAGGCGCACGGGCTTCAGTAGTTGTGGCTTGCGGGCTCTAGAGCACAGGCTTAATAGTTGTGGCGCACGGGCTTAGTTGCTCTGCAGCATGTGGGATCTTCCCGGACCAGGGCTCGAACCCATATCCCCTGCATTGGCAGGCAGATTCTTAACCACTGCGCCATCAAGGAAGCCACTGAGGAATCAATTTAGAGCTGAGAGGCAATAAATTTATAACTGGCACAGAGCGATAACTGTTAGGAGGTCTTTCCACTTTGGCTGGTGAGACTATAACTGAGCAGGACCTTCTGGGGCCTTCCCAGGACAGACCCCCACCATGTCCTCCACCTGCCTCTTGTTTGTAGAAGAACTTCAGACTCCTAGGCCTTCCCCAAGTTCCAAAGAATAAATTTAATCAGAGAAGTGAGGAAATGTAGAAACAAAGGAAAACAGTCAAGTAAGACAAAATAATAATAGTTTAACCATTAAATAAAGTCAAGGACTTTTAGTTCCTCCTCAAGGGCTACAGACAATACTCTGAGCCATACCCTTTGAGCTGTTTTGTAGATAATGAAACGCCCACAGGTGGAAGAAGTTAATTGTATGCTGCCCCAGACTGGTTGCAACCAGAAGGTTGATGATGTTGACTCTGGATTACCTCACCACCAACCAATCAGAAGAATGTCCACCAGCTGATCACATACCCTACAACACCCTTTCCCTCACCCTGCCTTTGAAAACCTTTCTCTGAATGCCACACAGGAGTTCAGGTCTTTTAAGAACTTGCCTGGACTCCTTGCTTGGTGCCCTGCAATAAAACCTCCACCCTCCTTCACCACAACTTGGTGTCAATAGATTGGCTTTACTTCAAGCAGGCAAGCAGACCCAAGTTTGGTTTGGTAACAGGAACACAAAGTATTCCTGGAGTTGTCTAAGCTCTGAGGAATGTCTCCTTTCCTATGGTTCTTCCCCTACATGTGTACACTGCTCAGCACACAACTGAACACCTGGAGGGGATGCTCTGCAGGTCTCCAGAATTCTCTCTCCATGCAGCTCTGTCCTCTTCAGTGCCCTGACCTGTGAACTGCCCACCTTGGCCTCCCCAGACCCCCAGCTCCCTCTCCTCAACTCCGGGAGATCACCAGGCTCAGCCTGGGTGCCCCTCTCTACACCACTGCCTGGAAATTCTCTTCAGGCAGTAATCTTGGGAAATCTTAGAGCTCACTTCATTTTTTTCCTCCCTCTCAGGGATCGCTGTTCTGTTCTGCCTGTTGTCCAATGTCTGAATATCATTGTTTCATAGAGTCTGTCCATTTGTTTAGTTGTTTAATGCAGAAGGGTAGAGGATGGTCCCTATTACTCCATCATGGACGGAATCAGAAGTTGGCCTACGATTGGAAGAGACTTTACTGCAAACATGACTTTGTTTGCTTTTTAAAAAGCCCTTGGGGGCTTCCCTGGTGGCGCAGTGGTTGAGAGTCCGCCTGCCAATGCAGGGGACACGGGTTCGTGCCCCGGTCCGGGAAGATCCCACATGCCGCGGAGCGGCTGGGCCCGTGAGCCATGGCCGCTGACCCTGTGCGTCTGGAGCCTGTGCTCCGCAACGGGAGAGGCCACAACAGTGAGAGGTCCGCGTACCGCAAAACAACAACAACAACAAAAAAAGCCCTTGGGACTTCCATGGTGGTGCAGTGGTTAAGAATCCGCCTGCCAATGCATGGGGCACGGGTTCGAGCCCTGGTCCGGGAAGATCCCACGTGCCGCGAAGCAACTAAGCCTGTGCGCCACAACTACTGAGCCTGCGTGCCACAACTACTGAAGCCCGTGCGCCTAGAGCCCGTGCTCCGCAACGAGGGAGGATACCGCAATGAGGAACCCACGCACCACAACGAAGAGTAGCCCCCACTTGACGCAACTAGAGAAAGCCTGCGCACAGCAATGAAGACCCAATGCAGCCAAAAATAATTAATTAATTAAGACAAAAAAAGACCTGTTGGGTCTTCTTCAGTCTTTTAACCCTTTCTGGCTGCAATAACTAGCATAAACACTCCTGTGTATCACATTCCATTATATCCCTCTATTGAAAAGGGGGAGGCTTTATATTGTAATGTATATAGCACCCCCTTTTAATTGTATATAATTAATTTTGTTTTATCACAGGAATGCATTACATAGTTTAGAAAGTCAAATAGGACTAAATAACTTTGATGAAAAACAATAGCCCCTGCTACACCCTTCCCCAACTCCCAATCCTCATTCCCAGAGGCAACCACACTCAAACTTTCTAGTTGCTTCTTCTGATATTTACCTTCATATTTCTAAACAATCTGATTTAGCTGGTACTGCTGTTTGTTATTTCTTTCTTTCTTTTTTTTTAATATTAGACTTTATCTATGACTTCCTCTTATGGAAGGTATTTAGTTCTCTATGTTCTACCCCTCAATGCACAAACACACACACTTTGCTTCTACCTTCCCAATACAGTCAAATCCAAATTTTTGGTAAATTCAATATTTAGCATTTAGATAGTTATGAAACTGTAATAATTATTCAGAATTGAGCCTTGTAAAATACTATGATCCATTCTAGAATTTTCTTCAAAAACTTTTTATTTTCTTTGTAGTTAATAATTATCTTTAAAGACCAACAACCCAATAGAGAAATGGCCAAAGAACATGAATATTTCACAGAAAAGAGAGGCAAATGGCTCTTAAATGTTTAAAGAGGGCTTCCCTGGTGGTGCAGTGGTTGAGAGTCCGCCTGCCGATGCAGGGGACATGGGTTCGTGTCCCGGTCCGGGAAGATCCCACATGCCGCGGAGCGGCTAGGCCCGTGAGCCATGGCTGCTGAGCCTGCGCGTCCAGAGCCTGTGCTCTGCAATGGGAGAGGCCACAACAGTGAGAGGCCCGCGTACCGCAAAAAAAAAAAAAAAAAAAAAAAAAAAGAACTACATTGAGGTAGCATTTCTCATTTATCAGCTTGGCAAAAATCCAAAAGTTTACAGCACAGTCTGTTGATGAGGCTTCAGGGAACAGGCGTTTTTATATATTGCTAGTGGGAAGGCAAAACCGTATAACTCACATGGAGCGGGATTTGGAGATATCAAGCAAAATTACAAATGCATTTACCCTTTCACCCAGCAGTCCCACTTCAGGAAATTTGTCCTGCAGCTATATCTGCAGACATTTGAAACAAAGTATGTATACAGTTATTCACTGTGGTATTCATTTACAACAGTAAAGTATTGGGAAAAAAAGTGTCTTTCTCTAGAGAACTGGTCTAATAAACTACTGTACCTCCACACAGTGGAACACTAAGCCACTTGACAAAAGAATGAGGAAACTCTCCGTGGAAAGATCTCCAGGATATAATGGAAAATGAAAACAGCAAAGTGTAGAACAATGTATATAGAATATTTTAAAACATAAGATAGTATATTCATATTTACTCATACCTTATGGAAAAAACACTGGAACATAACAATGTGAATATAATTAACACTACTGAACTGTACACTTAAAAACGATTATGATGGGGGACTTCCCTGGCGGTCCAGTGGTTAAGACTGTGCTTCAGTGCAGGGGGTACGGGTTTGGTCCCTGGTTGGGGAACTAGGATCCCACATGCGGTGCAGTGCTGCCATGAAAAAAAAAAAAAAAGAGAGAGATTATGGCGGTAAATTTTGTTATGTCTTTTTTACCACAACTTAAAAAAAAAAAATCATTGGAAGTGTCCATAAGAAACTAACATAATATGGTTGCCTATTTGGAAGGAGACAGGGTACGTGGAGTCAGTTATTTTGCTTTTTATATCATTTTGATTTTTCAACCATGTGAATGTATTACCAACTCAAAAATGAATTTAAAATTAAAATGTTTCCTGGACTGTTTTATTTTTTTATTTTTGTTTTCTTTTCCTGATTACTAATTTATCCCCAAACTCTC
Organism: Mesoplodon bidens; assembly: GCF_964165515.1. Lineage (NCBI taxonomy): Eukaryota > Metazoa > Chordata > Mammalia > Artiodactyla > Ziphiidae > Mesoplodon > Mesoplodon bidens. Next base: position 73,348,953 of record NC_138177.1, on the reverse strand, counting down.
TGATCGATCCTTCCTCTCAATGTGGTCAGACGCATCAATAGCTTGGCAGTGCCCTTTTTCTTGGAGACAGTCTTCCTGGAGTCATTCACTCCTTTGCTCTAATCTGGGTTGGTTGGTCTTTAGTTCTGTTGCACAGCTGCCACCTTGGAGCTCCTCTTCATCAACAGTCTGGGAATTCCCTTCCCCTTTATCCTGTGTTAGAGCCCTGTTTCCTGGATCCCATGTCCCATTCTCTCTGTGTTTACTGCTCCTTTGTGGACATATTTCCAAGAACTTCCTGCGAAACATTTGTTTTCTTCTGTGTGTTTGAGTGACTTGTAGTGCCCTTTATCCTAACCGCATCCTTCACTGCTAGTTTGGTTGGGGTAGAATCATAGGTTGGAAAACATTTTCCCTCAGGACATCAAGGTCTCCTAGTTTCTAGCGTTGCTACTGAGAAGTCTAAGACTAAACCGATTCCTGATCCTTTGTGTGAATGCAAATCACTCTCATTCTAAAATTTTGGTTCTTAGAAAGTTTCCAGTATCATTTCTTTTTTTTTTTTTAATCTTATTTTATTTTTGGCTGCGTTGGGTCTTCATTGCTGCACACGAGGCTTTCTCTAGTTGCAGTGAGAGGGGACTACTCTTCCTTGCCATGCCCGGGCGGCTTCTCCTGTTGCAGAGCACAGACTCCAGGTGCAGTCTTCAGTAGTTGTGGCTCGCGGGTTCCAGAGTGCAGACTCAGTAGTTGTGGCACTCAGGCTCAGTAGTTGTGGCTCACAGGCTCTAGAGCACAGGCTCAGTAGTTGTGGCACATGGGCTTAGTTGCTCTGCGGCGTGTGGGATCTTCCCAGACCAGGGCTCGAACCCATGTGCCCTGCATTGTCAGGCGGATTCTCAACCACTGCGCCACCAGGGAAGCCCTCTAGTATTATTTCTTTGATAATTTCCTCCCATCTCCTTTCTCTTATTAGCTGGATGTTCAGTCTCCTGGGTTGTTTCTCTAAGTTTTATATTTCCTCCCCTATTCCCCAACACTTTGTTTTCTTCTGCTTTCTTAGAGATTTCTTCAGCTAAACTTTTCATTCCTTTGGTTAATTGTTTTTACTAACGTATGTCTAATTTCTGATTAATTAAATGTCTAATTGCTTTTTAACATAATCTTTTTATTTCATGAATTCTCTTACTTCTCTAAAAATATCAGTTACCATTTTTTTTAAAGATTTCTTCTACTCCCTGCATTATTCCTATTTTCTTTGTGATTTCTTTTTCTCTGTGTGCTTTATCTCTGTCTTTTTCCCACTGGAGCCTTCCTCAAATGCCCGCTGATCCTCGGCTATCCATTCATACTTCAGCATGAGGCACAGAAAAAGCTGTTGGGTAACTGTATGTACAAGCTGGGTTTGTGACTGTACTCCGATAGAATACTAGCTCTTCAAGGCAAAGATCTACCTCAGTTTTGTTTACAGATAGAGCCCAAGCACCTAGAAGATTGTCTGGCACATAGTAGATGCTCAACAAATATTTGTGGAAGGAAGGAAGGGAGGAGGAAACAGAGGGAAAATTGGAAAGAGTGAAGGCTGGAAGAAGGGAAGGACAGAAAGAAGAAGGGAGGAAAAAAGGATATCTAGAGGGTTTCTCATCTTTTCTAAAGGTTAACCTTTTCTTTGGGACCATTCTCTGGCACTTTATCTAGAAAAGAGTCCTCTAATCTTGTTCCTGGGAGTACAGCCCTAGCTTTCAGGAAGCAGGTAGGGAAGGGGGCAGGAATTTCATCATTCAGCACACAGACTATTTTTATCCATATACTCCTTTTACCTATTTTTGCCTGGTGTTCCTGAGGCTAGATTATTTTTTCAAATCCTACTATCTTCCCGGCATTATTCTCTACAGTAAGGAACAGAGTCCTTGCCCCATGAAGCTTAAAATCTACTTGGAAGAAACAAAAAATAAACAGAAAATAATATATACATATTTAATAAATACATAAAATCTATTTTAAATATAAATATATATATGTATGAATATAAATGTCAGGTACTGACAAGTGCTGTGAGGAAAAGTAAAGCAAAATAAGATGAAGAGGGGACAGTTTGGCAATGAGGATGGGATGAGTGGGACTTCCAGCTTGCTCCAGAGACTGAAGCTGAGACCTCAGGACCACTGATGAAGCTGGCAAGGCCTCAGATGGAGTGAGAATAACAATCATGCCATGTTCACCTTGTATTCATCCAGTGGAGCCTTCTCTTTACCAGTGATAATAAGCATGGTGACCTGGGATGCCATAGTTTGAAGATAACAGAATCGCAAGATAAAGGAAGTTCTAAATCTTCGCTTGGAGGAGAGCCACCTGCCAATCAGATGTCTATTTTGGACTTTTTTTTTTTTTTTTTTTTGCGGTATGCAGGCCTCTCACCGCTGTGGCCTCTCCCGTTGCGGAGCACAGGCTCCGGACGTGCAGGCTCAGCGGCCATGGCCCACGGGCCCAGCCGCTCCACGGCATGTGGGATCTTCCCGGACCGGGGCACGAACCCGTGTCCCCTGCATCGGCAGGCGGACGCTCAACCACTGCGCCACCAGGGAAGCCCTATTTTGGACTTTATATGAGTAAGAAATAAACATCTTTTGTATTATGTCAAAAAAAAGAAAATGACGAGGAACAGGAGTGCATGGGTGTGACCTTCCTCGTGCAAGCTCTTGTGAGCTGGAGTCATCAGAAAAGACCTCTCAATGCAGGTGACATGTGACTGACTAAGTGTATATCTTGGGGAAAGGTTTTCCAGCCTGACATTCAAAGTGCAAATTCTCTGAGGCTAAAGCAAGTTGGGGAGGTCAAAGAGCATCAAGAAGGCTGGTGTGGCTGGACAGTGGTAAGTAAGGAGAAAAATGGTTTGAGATAAGGTGGAGGAGGGAGCCTGGGGCCAGATAATGAAGGGCTTGGTAGACCACAGTGAGCACCTGAATTCCATTGTGTGACTGGGAGCCACTGGAGGGTTTGGCCAGGGGAGCCCAGGATAAAATTTACGCTTACAAGGATCTCTTGGCTATCTTGTAAAGAATAGGATTATAGGGGTGAGAGTGGAAGCTGGGAGACCGGAGGGAAGGCTGTTGCCTAGATCCAGGTGAGGGGAGGTGATGGTGGCTCGGCCCAAGTGGTCGAGGTGGAGGTGGTAAGCTGGTGTCAGCTTCAGGATGTACCGGAAGGCAGACCTGACAAGATGTGATGAGGCCTGGATGACGATTGAGAGATAGGACAGTCAAGGGTGACTCCCATTTTGCTCTGTTTTGCTTTGGTTTTTCTTGGCAATTAGGTGGTGCCATTTGCTGAGGTGGGAGTCACTAGGGGGAGGAATGGGTTTGGGAGTGGAAATCAAGAGTGCATTTTGGGGCTTCCCTGGTGGTGCAGTGGTTGAGAGTCCGCCTGCCGATGCAGGGGATACGGGTTCGTGCCCTGGTTTGGGAGGATCCCACATGCCGCGGAGCGGCTGGGCCCGTGAGCCATGGCCGCTGAGCCTGCGCGTCCGGAGCCTGTGCTCCGCAACGGGAGGGGCCACAACAGTGGGAGGCCCGCGTACCATAAAAAAAAAAAAAAAAAAAAAAAAAAACAAAGAGTGCATTTTGGCCATCCCAACAGTGTGGGATGCCAATTAGACTTCCTGGTGGAGATGTCACATAAGCAGTAGATCTGTGAGTGTAAAGTCTAGGGTGAGGGATGGGTTAGATATAAATGTGTGAGTCGGGATTCCCTGACAGTCCAGTGGTTAGGAATCTGCGCCTTCACTGCCAGGGGCCCAGGGGTTCAATCCCTGGTCTGGGAACTAAGATCTTGCAAGCCACAGGGCACGTGTGAGCCGGGAGCCTGATGAGATCTCTTAGGGAATTCATTCACTCAGGGCAGTGGGGAGGTTTCCTATGGGGTAGGGTTTACAAGGGTGTCATTGCTTCACTTCTGGGGATCCAGGAAAGACCTGGGGGCCTAACTGCCCCAGACCCCCCTTTCCTAACCCCATCTCCATTTCCAGCCCTGGGCCAGATCTTGCCTTGAGAGATGCCCTACTCTTCCAAAATCCTTTGGCAAGAGTCCATCCTGCAGGCACCCACCTTAGAGCTTCTTCCTTTCTCAAAAAATCAGTTCCCACTCCCCGACCAGCTGCCCACCTTCCAAAATGTGTTAAACCTCTCATCTTTGGAGGAACTATATTATTGTTATATAATGATTCACAGTCATTCTAGTGTGGTTTTAAGAAATAGACATGTGTGATTAACCCCTCCTGTTTCCCCAAGTCTTTTAAAGGGCAGAATTTGTGCATCAGCACGGAAAAAGCTGAGGATTCAAAGTCAGACAGACCTGAGTTCAGGTCCCAGCTCCACGATTTTCAGGTTTGCAAGCCTGGAAAGGCTTTTAAACCCCTCCATCCCCACTCTGGGATGGAGATGATACCTACTCCTTGGTTATCATTAGGAGAGGCTAGTTCCTTCGCTCTCCCCACCCCCTTATAAAACCAACTCCCCAGAATTCATATAAACTAGAATGGGAATAAAAATAGAAAAAGGGGTAATGAGAAGAAAGAGGCAGCCAGCCTATCGGGGTGAAGATCCACCCCCTAGCTCAGGTATATTCACAGCTATAACCATTCATGCTCATCAGTCACTTCCTTCTATCCTGGGAACAAAATGTGCTTGACCATGATGCATTTGTCTAACTTCGAAGCACAAGCAAGGAAGTAACATTAATCTGGTAATTGAGGTCCAAACCACAGAAGGAGCTGCATTTCCATTTGGTGACCATAAACCTATCTACCGCTCACCCACACTCCCAGATCCTCTGCATCTGGGAGAAGAAAACCCATGGAGATTGGGTATCGGAAATGGCTGCTTAGTTATGCTTAACACCTTTTCCAAAAAGGACCATAGCTTCCTACAGTTGCTTCTCAAGCTTAAACCAAAAAAACCTCCAGAGGAGTACGGATGTCCTCGGTCCTGGCCAGCCCCAGCTCTCTACCACATGCCACGTATACACTGTGCATCCCACACGTGCTCTATCACAGGCAGTGTCAGAGAGGACTTTGCTCAGGAATGAGTTTCACAGTACTGCAAGGAACAATGCTAGAGTTACACACTAAAGCAAACAGCACTTTAGAAGTTTCTAGAAGTTTAGAAATTTCTTGTTCTTGTCTGAAAACCCATGTCTTTGCCATAATGTATTTTTTTTAATTCATTTATTTATTTTTGGCTGTGTTGGGTCTTCGTTTCTGTGCGAGGGCTTTCTCTAGTTGCGGCGAGCGGGGGCCACTCTTCATCGCGGTGCGCGGGCCTCTCACTGTCGCAGCCTCTCGTTGCAGGCTCAGTATTTGTGGCTCACGGGCCTAGTTGCTCCGCGGCATGTGGGCTCTTCCCAGACCAGGGCTCGAACCCGTGTTCCCTGCATTGGCAGGCAGATTCTCAACCACTGCGCCACCAGGGAAGCCCTGCCATAATGTTTTTAGGACTCAGGAAACAGGTCGTAACCCCTCCGTCCCCAAATCAATTCTGATAGTGGTGCCGCTCCTTTGGAGCATCACTCTCCGTAACAATAAACGTGGGCAGCTGCCACTGTGGGCCGGGCACTGACAGAGACCTAGGAAGCAGAAGTGTGGGGTTTGGGTTCAGTCCTGCACACTTGGGCCTGAAGGATGATACCACTGTGTACCCGCTGGGCTGTACTGATGCTCCTCGGGCCTCTGAGGACACTAATTCCAGCCATGTAGGGTTAGTGTGAGGGCTAATACGGCAGGTTGTGTAACCCTACATGCCTGGTGCACCATAGATGCGCAGCAAGTGGTCATTATTATTAATGATAAGTAAAAGTGGTGCTGTTTCCTGGATGTCAAGGAAGTGTCAAAGTCATAAAGGGTTACAAGAGTTCAGAGGGTGGAGCTTACTAAGTTGACCCAGGAGGCTTCACAAAGGAAAATGCACCTTGACACACAGTTGTCAGGTAAACTACAGAACCCCCAGTTGAATTGGAATTCCAGATAAGCAACGAATACTTTTTTAGCATACATATGTCCCAAATATTCCATAGGACATACTTATACTAAAATATTCTTCATTGCTTATATGAAATTCCAATTAAATTGGGCATGCCCCGTTTTTATCTGCTAAATCTGGTAAGCCTAATCTGGAAGAAAGGATAGCATAGACAGGCTGGGAGAAGAGGATGGGGAACCCCCACAAGCTAAGTGGAGGAACGACCACACATGTGCGCTTACATCCGTCAGGCGCTGTGTTTGGGCAATTTACAAGAGTATCCCAAACCCTTGTAAGGTATTTATTATTCCTTACATTCTGCAGATGAGGGAACTGAGACTCAAGACTCAAGAACTGAGACTCAAGACCACTTAAATCCCCACCCCACACCCCACCCCCATCTGCCTGGCTCCTAAGCACCTGTCTCTTCCCAGGCACTACATCCTCCCGGGGGGCAGCCAGGAAGCAAAGGAAAAAAAGCATGAATACCCACCTTCATGAGAGAGCCCACCCCAGGCATCTGTTCCAGTTCTGTTCCAAGACAGCCTCACTACTGAGCACCAAGGAGCCTTCATCTTTTGCTTTTTGTAATTTATTTTTTTTTGAGAGCTGAATACAACAGCTAGACTTATAGATTGCCACTCCCTTTAACATTTCTATTTAATCAGGCTACATTTGGGATGCCTTTCCATTATTCACACTAATCAAGTGTTTTTTCCATACCCAGTTTTGAGTTCTCCAGAAAACACTACAGGGAATGGTGCCCAGTTGCCAGAGTGTCACCATCCTTCATCAATCAGATGCCAGGAAATTTCATAATAAAGACAAACTTACCACAGGCCGTCTTGCCCTCCCACAAAAGCTGTCCCCAAACAAAGGATTTCCTAACAAGATAAACATTATGTATGAGAACTACAACAACATAATACCACATTTTCTTCAAATTAGATTTTGAATTCCACCAATTCCAAATTCAGCGCACTCAACACTCTAAATGAGGCAAACTTCAAAGAGTATGAAATAAAAATATCTTAAAGTGTGATGGCTTTTACCAAATTAGGTCTGTGCCAATGCAGAGTCTTTATTTTCTGCAAAGTAACCCTCTTTAAAAAAACAAAAACAAAAACACAGTTTAATTCAGCAAACATTGACTGAGAGCCCACTCTGGGCACAGAGCTGCAGGGAGACGTTGAGAGCCAAGTGGGTTCTGGTCCTCAAAGGATGTGTGACGGGGAACGGACACTTATTCAGCTAAATTTCAGAAAGGAAGGAACAAAGTAAACATTGTAAAAGACAAAATGTCATGGGGGCCCAGAAGAGGGAGTGATTAATTTGCACTGTGGGGAGGTGGTACTGAGCCAGCTGGGAAGGATGACTAGGGTTTTGACAGCTGGTGAAGGCATCCAGGCAGAGGGAACAGCTTAAGCAAAGGTAGAAGGCCATGACGTGCAGGAGTACTAATCATCATCATCTAATTGATCAAAATGTGTATTGCGACATTCTAATTATTATATGTTGTCAGATATTATCACACCTACTTGCTTTAGAAGTAAAAATCACATACCTGCATGATTACCCCTATAGGCCTTTAACTAATGATGTATAAGTATGGTGGTTTTTAAAAAGATGCTAATTTCCCAGACTAAACCACCTTCCCAGGTCCCACAGCCCTTTACACACATTCCAACATGAGGAACACACACCCTGACCAACAACAGACTCCTTTCTTGCCCCTGATTCTCGTTGGCTCCTTGGCCATCACTACTTCTAAACTCCCTCATTAACACATACTCCAGGCCACACATGCACACATATTACCAATACGCAGTGCCAGACAGGAAACACATTTGGAGGATTTTAAACAATTTTAAAATGTGCCTTCAAATTTTACAACTTGCTGTACTTGCCCGAGGGAGGAACCAAGCCCCTTGTATAAATATCACCCCAAACAGGCCTGCTCTACATCCCACCCAGCTCAGGGATCTTGGTTTTTCTGTGTGAGGCTCAGGGTGGGTTTGGGAGTTTTGTTTATTTTGATTTTGGTTTTTTTTTTTCATTTCATCTGTGTCTACCGTGGTCACTGGCTTCTTCAGTCATGTTTATTTTATAGGCATTCCCGGTAGCCAGCGGGAGAGGAGCAGTCCTTGCTCCTCAGAGCACCAGCCACACAAGCAGCCCAGGACAAAACCATTTATCAGGCTCCAGGTGGACCTATGAGGAAACTTCCCAAGGACATAGTTCCCTGCCATGAATCAGTTCCTAGAGCGAGCCTGGCTGTGGGGAAAGGAAAGGACCTCATAGCAGGGACTGGGGCACCCAGAGGATGCTGGCTGAGACGGGCCTCTCTCAGTGCCCCAGCCTCTGGCCCAGTGCCTCTACCCACAGGGGACCCTCAGGAAGCCACCCCAGCTGCTTCATCCACTGTCCCTGTCACTGGTTCACAAACCGGAGTCTCCAGTTAACCTTTGCTGTTGTTTGTTAGCTATATTTTTTTTGTATCGCCTTTAGAGAAGTATAATCTGCACACAATAATATTCACACATTTTAAGTGTACAGGTTGATGATGACTTTCTCAACAAATGTATTCACCCCTGTAATCACCACCCTTGTCAAGATAAAGAACATTGCCATCTCCCAAGAGAGTTCCTTCACGACCCCTTCCAGCCAGTACCCCCATCCCCATCCCCACCCCCTATCCCAGGCAACCACTGAGCTGCTTTCTGTCCCTGGAGATTAGAGCTACGGGTCCTAAAATCAATTAAACTCTTCTGGTGGGACATCGTCGCTGGCTGGTACCCTGCCCTTCTCCACTCCTACAGAGGATCCAGGTGCTTCAAATGACATATGGGGATTTTTTTTCTTTTCTTTTTCTTTTTTGGAAGAAGAAAGAGGAGAGAGTTCTGCTGAAAGAGAGTCTGGGAAGAGATGGGGACTAGGCAGTGGGGGAGGTCTTGGGTCTGTCCTTGGCCTGGTAGAAGGGTGGGGGCGGATAACTGGCTTTGATAAGGGCCTTGGGGCCTCAGGGCTGATTTGGGCCTTTGGTGACTGAGCACAGCCCAGAGATGGAGAGAGGGCCCGCTCCCAACCTGCCTTGCCAGGGGCCCGGCAAGGCCGGTCTCTTTACCCAAGCTTTCTGCTGGGGACTCAGCTGGGCTGCTATGGCAGGAGGGGCTGAGGCAGGTCACTCACCGGAGCCTTGTGTGTGCACTGGGCTTGGCAATCACCAGGCAGCCAGGAGAGAACACCTCACAGGAGTGCCCTTGCCGGAGGGGCTGTGGAAGCTCCCCAAAGGCTCCGTGGCAAAGCTGTCATCCTCAGAGAGGACTAGAGGTCCCAGTACAGTACAGCAAGGTGGCGAATATGCACACCCATCCTCAGCCCAACCCCGGGGGAAGCCTGTCAGGCCTCATAGAGAGAAGCAGCTGCAAATGAAAACTGAAGAGCTGACCCACCAAACCACATGGATACACCAGTGGCCTTTCTCAGGGACCTTCCTCTCCTCCTCCGACCGAGGTCACACAGGAGAGGAGAGGGAGATGCCTGCCGCCCCATTCCCACCACCAGAAAAACACTGCACCCAGCAGAACAGCTGCAGCGCTCAGCGCGCACACACAATGATGAACCCACTTGAAACACCCTGTGGGGACCATCAGCAATATTCGAGAGGGACTTGGCAGGGGGCTGGAGGTCCTGTGTCAGCAGGTGGGAGCCAGAGCCAGTTGTACTGGAATTCATTACTGTTACTGTGAGCCCTCTGCAATAAAAATCATAATAATTACCATCATAATAGCTAATCCTGAGGTCTTTCCATATGCCAGACACTAGCCGGCTTTTCTAAGTACTTTACATACATTATCTCATTTAATCTTCTCTGTGATCCTTTGGGTGGGCCCCGTTATTATCATCTTCATTGCATAAATGAGAAAACTGAGGCTCCGGATAGGATTTGCCCAGCATCACATCCTAATAGGCGATAGAGTTGGGATCTGAATCTCTGCATTCTGTCTCCAAAGCCCAAGCTCTTAGCTTGGGTGAGGCCTGGGAACGGGTTCTCTAGTGACTTCTTTCCAGTACCTCAGCCCTCCTCCCACCCTCATCTCCCTACCTGCCTCCACTCAGAAACAGCTGCTCCTCCTTTTACCAAGCTGGACTCCTACCCTGCAGCCTGAAGCCCATCTCGACACGTCCTTCCTGGGGCCTGCTTCCTCAGTTTCCCCTCTGTATCTCCAGACTCTTTCCAGTAGTTTTCTCCTCTTTACCTATAACTGGGCCCAGATTTCTCCATCCAAAAGAATCCTTCCCTCCATTCTGCAAACTTCTCAAGCTACCAAGCTCCCTTGGTTGACATCTGCTTGTTTGCTTGCCCAGCTTCCATTTCCCCTTCTGGGGACAGAAGCCCAGTTTTCCTGTGGGACCCCCCTCATCCTCAGTCCACCTCCCAGGTCCAGTAGTGAGCCACTGTCCTGAGCCTGGCTAGTGCCAGCACAGCAGCCCCAGGCCACAAGGATTGGTTTGGGAATGGGCATGTGGCCCAAGGAAGGACGATGCGAGTTCTCCTTGGGCTCTTGATGAAACAGTAAAGATGCTCTCCCTCTGCTGGGATGACTAAAGCAATGGGATGCTTGCCTGAAGCCTGCATTTTGCCTCCCTGACAAATATACCTGGGCCCCCTCACTCTTTCGTGATTCCTGCCTGGCTCCCTGCAGGCACTGTTTGCAAACCAGCTCTCCACTCTCTCATGTCAGTTCCAGCACCTCAAACCCTAATTCTCTGCTCCATCTCCACACTTCTAACTCAAAGCGCTGTCCTCAGGCCCAGCGGCCAAGAAGAAACTTCTTCTCAACCCATTCTCCAGGCTTTTTCTTTTTTTTTCTTTATTTTTAAAATAAATTTATTTATTTTATTTATTTATTTTTGGCTGCATTGGGTCTTTGTTGCTGTGCGCAGGCTTTCTCTAGTTGCGGCGAGCAGAGGCTACTCTTTATTGTGGTGCGCGGGCTTCTCATTGTGGTGGCTTCTCTTGTTGCGCAGCACGGGCTCTAGGTGTGCGGGCTTCAGTAGCTGTGGCACACGGACTCAGTAGTTGTGGCACACGGACTCAGTAGTTGTGGTGCACGGGCTTAGTTGCTCCGCAGCATGTGGGATCTTCCCGGAGCAGGGCTCGAACCCATGTCCCCTGCATTGGCAGGCAGATTCTCAACCACTGTGCCACCAGGGAAGCCCTCTCCAGGCTTTTTCAAGCACTTTAAAACTTAACCTGGGGCTTCCCTGGTGGCGCAGTGGTTGAGAGTCCGCCTGCCGATGCAGGGGACACGGGTTCGTGCCCCGGTCTGGGAAGATCCCACATGCCGCGGAGCGGTTGGGCCCGTGAGCCATGGCCGTTGAGCCTGCGCGTCCGGAGACTGTGCTCCGCAACGGGAGAGGCCACAACAGTGAGAGGCCCACGTACAGCAAAAAAAAAAAAAAAAAAAAAAAAAAAACTTAACCTGCTGAAACAGAACTCCCTGTCCTTCCCCCAAAACATACATCTGCAGCTGACCCTTTTGGTCTCCCAGGCTTTAGACCTTGGTATCATCACCGACTCCCTCTGTACCCATCCAGGTCCTGGCTTGCCAGTGACAGAAACTGACTCCAGGTCACTTAAAGCAGAAAAATGATTTATTGGAAGGAAGTCCAGTAGTTCACACAACAGATGGAAAGGCTGGGAACCTGCCTTGGGAGATGGGCAAGGACCAAGGTACATGGGGTAGCCAAGACTACAGCCAGGATCACAGGAAGAGCCTAGGGAGAAATGAATTCTAAGTCCCCACATCTCTGAGTCCTTCCTTTGTAGTAAGAGCCCTGGGTGGAAGCACCTGACTGACTGAGCTCTAGCAGAAAGGCCTGGGAGAGCAAGGCTTTTATCTGGAGGCTTCCATGGCCCTGCCTCCCACCTGGGTTCCAGATGCTGAACTAACAGCTCCATCTTTCCCCCACATCCAAACAACTGCTGCATCCTGTAGAGATCATTTCCAGAATGGCCTTGCATCACTCTACACCCCCAGTGGCCTGCACTAGTTGCCCCTTTCTAGGAACAGCTGGATAGTATGGTGCAGTGGTTAAATCAGGACCCTCGAGCCAGATTGCCTTGTTTCAGATTCCAGCTTCACCGCTTTACCAGCTGTGTGACCTCAGGGAAGTTATGAACTTCTCTGTGCTTTCACTTTGCTCATCTGTAAAATGTGGATGATAATACTACCTATCTCTTATGGTGATTGTGAGTAGTGAGTGCTTAATGTACACAAAGTGCTTCAGATGAGCCTGGAATGGAGAACATGTTCTATAAACACGAGCTGATATTATTCCCAGGGCAACCTGCCCATTATCCACTCTCAAGTCTCCAAACCTCCCCTCTCTCTCTGCCTTCCCTCAGCCTAGGGCTCCCCAATGAAATACAACCCCCTCGGCTTGTCTCTGAGGCCATTCTGGGTTGGCCTGCTCCAGCCCATTCTGGAATGTCCTCAGCCCATGCAAAAGCAGTTTCCCTGCAAGCCACGTCTCCAAAGGGCCTCTTCCAGGATGTCTATCCCGACACCTCCTCACACGGGGACTCCTGCCCGTGTGAGGAGCTTTTTCTTCCGAGTCACAAAGTACTGGGAGCCCATCTCCCCGAGGTATTTACAACATTCGGCCTGCATTCCAGCTCTTTGTACACTCCTGCCCCTCCTCTCTGCGTGGTTCCAGCCCGCTCCCTGTGCCCAGCCCCAAGCTGTGTCGCCCTTTCCTGCTGTGTGCCCTCCCCCCGCCCCACCTTACTTCATCAATTCCTACTCTTCTTTAAGACCCAGCTCGGGATCTCCAGGACCCAGCAGTGCCTGGCCCACAGTTAGTGGATGGAGAAGGTGGTGGAGGGTACTAGATGGAGGCTGGGGGGCAATAAGGAACATGGAGGGAGTAGATCCTCTCCCCATCTCCTTCCCCTCGCCCCTGCAGTCAGGGGAGAAAGGCCTGCACCTTCCCTCTGGGCATGGAATGCCTTTACCCAACATCCCTACCTGGGGAACCCTCAAAAGGATTTCCCCCATTCATCTCTGCCCCCACTGCACCTCAGAGCTCTAGGCTGCCCTGTCCCTGGGGCATTTATCAAGTACTACCTGGAGGAACAAATATTTGTGTTCCTAAGGCTCCTCCTCCATCGCCTTCCCTGTATCCTGAAGACTCCCCTTCCTCATTCCCAGGGTCAGCACATTTACCCCCAGTCAGTACAGGAGGTCAGGCCTAGTAAAGAGAAATATACACCAGTCCTTACTGACAGTCTTCTCCCCCAGGCCCCTCACAGCAGCTATTTCCTTTGATCCATATAATAATTCCAGGAAGAAAGTAGCCTTGCCCCCATCTTACAGATGAAAACAGTGGAGGCTCTGCGACGAAAAATGCCTTTCCCAAGTTTCCATATCTGGGACTCAGACCCAGCTCTCACAGCACCACTCTCTCTCCTGCTCACAGGTTGCCTTATCTGGTCTTTCCTGCAGTGCCTAACAGAGTGCCTAATAAACAAACTGACCTCAAAAAATGTTTGGTGAAATGGAAAGTAAGCCATTATCCGGACATCTACTTCCTGCAGGGACAGGCCAGGGCAGGCTTCAGTGCTGGAAGACTGCATCTCACAAGCCTGACCCACAAACCCCTTCAGGTCCCTCCCCTCCCACCTCCCCAGCCCCTCTCCTCCCTCTCCCTCAAGGGCTCTGGTGAGGGAAGGAACTGCCCCCTCTCCACCCCCTTCCTTTCCCTTCTCCATACACATTCCCCCATTTGCCCACAGCAAATTCAGCACTTTGGACGCCCAGGTCTTTCCTTTATACCCAGGAGAGTTGGGCAGTGAGGTGTGGAAGGAATAAGGTGCTGTGGACCCAAGCCCCACCGAGGCTAACCGTCTGAGTCCTGGATACCATCATCTTTCCAAGCCTCAGTTTCCTCATCTAATCATTGGGGGCATAATTCCTGCTTTTGCCCACCTCAAAATGTGTAGGAGTCTATAAAGATGAAATAGTACGTGATAAAATACACAGCTGAAAACACTGGAAGAGCGTAAAATGTTACACAAATGTAAGGGATTCCGAGCTGGCCGTAACATGGGCATTGAACTGTAACCTCTCAAAGATATTTACCATAAAAAATTCCAGGGCTTCCTTGGTGGGGCAGTGGTTGAGAGTCCGCCTGCCGATGCAGTGGACACGGGTTCATGCCCCGGTCCGGGAAGATCCCACATGCCGCGGAGCGGCTGGGCCCGTGAGCCATGGCCGCTGAGCCTGCGCGTCCGGAGCCTGTGCTCCGCAGAGGCCACAACAGTGAGAGGCCCGCGTAACGCAAAAAATAAAAATAAAAAAATAAAAAAATTCCAGAGCCATGGGGAAAAGAACTGTGAATTGTGCTTGTTCCTGAGATTTAACTTCTTTGGGTGATTTTTTTTCTTTCTTCATTTGTGTTTCTCCAAGTTTTCTGCATTGGTCATGTATTCCTTCTGTAATTAGGAAAAAAAGTTATGTAAAAGTAATGTCCCTGAAATAAAAGTGTCTAAATTCCTGCTTTTACACTATGTTATAGTGAAAGATTAGGGGGAGGGGAGGGGGACAGGGAAGTGGAAGAGAGGTTTATCAGCTGCATTGAGAGTAAATGTCTTCCCACCCACCCTCACCCGGCTTTTCTACCCTGGAGGACCAGAGGACCAAGGCTGGGTAGCTGGGAAGGAAGGATTTCTCCCCAGTCAAAATCACAGGGAAAGGATTCCTGGCTCCCATCCCCAACTGCCTCCCTTAGACACCTCCCCCTGGAAATCCCACTGATCCTTCAAATGCAACATGTCTGCGCAGGCACCATTCAGTGGTTATCCTGCTCCCAGTCTAACAAGACTCCTGTTTCTTTGGGGAACAGAGCAGATCCCATTTGAGGGAGGAGGGTCCCAGGCCCAGCCCCAACCCTCCAGAACTGTCCCTTCTCCTGCACAAATGTTGCTGTAGCCATGGACACTGAACCAGTTCTGTCCCGAGAGTAAGTTGTCTAGGAAGCTGCTAGGAAAGATTTTCTTACCAGATAGAAAGAGACCCTTAGGAGGAGAAACCCTCTTGCTCCCACCCCTTCTTCCTGTGGCTCCTGCAGCTTGAATGTAGCTCTTGTACAATCAGCCATCTTGTAACCAGAGTCATGAGGACAGCAGAGCAGAGAGGCGGACAGCATTGGGTCTTTGACGACACTGTCGAGCTGCTGTCCCACATCAGAGGGCTTTGTGTTGGGGGAAACATAAAACCTCTTGCTTAAACCACTAGTAGTTGGGTATTCTGTTATTTGAAGCCAAAATCACTCCTAATTGATACAATGTCCAAAACTGTCCTCTTTATTTATCCCTCCTGGGTCTGTTCCTCGCCTCCATTTCCTATATGTAAATGGCACTTCTGCCCACCAAGCCATCCCAGACTCCTCCCGGCCTCCTGCCCATGGCTCAGCTCTCATCCAACTCTGTCTGCTCTGTCCTCTGCTCTCCCCCCTTTGCTGCTCCTCAGCTTCAGGCCCATCTCACTCCCACCGGAACTCCTGCAGCTCAGGCCTAACCAGCCCCCCTACCTCTGAGCTCCCTCTTCTACCCACATTGTTACCCCCAGTGATTTTTCTAAAATACAAATCTGATTATGTTTCTTTTTTTTTTTTTTTTTTTTTTTGCGGTACACGGGCCTCTCACTGTTGTGGCGTCTCCCATTGCGGAGCACACGCTCCAGACGCACAGGCTCAGCGGCCATGGCTCACGGGCCCAGCCATTCTGCGGCATGTGGGATCTTCGCGGACCGGGGCACAAACCCGTGTCCCCTGCATCGGCAGGCAGACTCTCAACCACTGCGCCACCAGAGAAGCCCCTGATTATGTTTCTTACTTAAGCATCTATGGGCTACAGAATAATGTTCAAAATCCTGAGCATGGCAGTCAAGGCCCTTGGCAACATGGCCCCCAAACCTCCTGCTTTCATCTCTTGCCACTCCCCCACACCCACTGTAATTTTAGCTACACCAGAGTATTCGCTGCACATACCCTAACCCCTCTACTTGTGTTTTTTTCCACTTATCCCTGAATATGAATGCCTACTTATCCTCCAAAACCCATTTCAAATATCTCCTCCTGAGTCAGCCATGTTGGCAGACTCAAAAGAAGGCAGAGGAAAAAACATATATATCCCCTCCTTTGTGAAGCATTCCTGACCCCAAATAAACATTCCTTCCTCTGTGAGCCCATAGCCTGTTGTTCCACTTATACCACTATTATAATTCTTATTTTATATTCTCAGTACATATTTGCAAGCAGATTAGATGCCTTTAGGACAAGGGTATATTTCAGAGCCCCCAGCACCTTCCAGTACAGTATTTGGTATAAGTGATTAATTTTTGGTGGCATCATTAACAAACACCTTCTGGTGCTTTCTGTGCAGAAACCATGGTCCCATCCTTCTTTTTTTAAAATAAATTTATTTATTTTATTTATTTTTATTTTTGGCTGCGTTGGGTCTTCTTTGCTGCGCACGGGCTTTCTCTGGTTGCAGCGAGCAGTGGCTACTCTTCCTTGTGGTGTGCAGGCTTCTCATTACAGTGGCTTCTCTTGTTGCAGAGCCCATGCTCCACAACAAGAGAAGCCACCACAATGAGAAGCCCTCGCACCGCAGCGAAGAGTAGCCCCCGCTCGCCGCAACTAGAGAAAGCCCGTGCGCAGCAAAGAAGACCCAACGCAGCCAAAAATAAATAAATTAAAAATATATATAGAGAGAAATATCTCATAAACAATCACAACAAATAAACTTTAAAAATATTTTTTAAATATTGTTTACAAAGAGTTTATACATGAAAATATCTTCTATTGTAAAGTTAAAGGGGAAAAAAGAATTACAACATAGAAATGAGTCATATTTAACACAATATCTAAAAGCAAGCAAACAAAACCTTACAAACAAAAAGCTGGCAGGGAAGGGTTGAAGATGTTCACAGTAGCTGGTGGTTCCCCTTTATTCTCCTGTTCTCTTGTTCAACTTTTGAAAAATATACACACATTACTAATAAAGTGGGAAACATACACTTCATTTTTCAAAATGACACAGGGAGAGGAGCAGAGGCTGCTTCAAGCTCTGGATCACCTCCTCTGCGCCCTGCCTCATCCCACTGCCCAGTGATGCCCTTAGAGGCTGTGCCAGGTTGGCTGTGTCCCAGGGCCTTGTGGTTCTGGCCTTCCCCACCCCAAACCACAGGGCGCTCAGCAAGGCAGTAGCAACCAAGTAGCTCTGCACGGTCCAGACTGGGAATGGTACCTCCAGGCCAACAGTGCCCCACAGGTGGACAGCACCTCCCTCCAGAGGCTGGGCCTCCCCCACGGCCCTCAGAGGGTTAATCCTGTCCCCGAGGAATTTCCAGAAAGGACTCATGCGGGGAATTTCCCAGACAGGCAGGCAGACAGACAGACACCTCAGATGGCTCCCGCCACTGAGCACAGATGTTTGCCTGAGGGTGGCGATGCTGAGAGCCAACACAAGCGCACAACTTTGTGGTGAGACGTAGCCCAAAGCAAGAACCGAGACGAGACCCGCCTGGGCAGGCTGGGGGCTGGGATGGGGGAGGGCACGGGGCTGAGCTGGTTTGCAGGTCGAGTCTCCGAGCCAAAGTCCCTTGGGCGGTCTCGGTCTGGGTCTCTCAGTACCTGCAGCTCTCCTCCCGGTCCACCAGGAGTCGCAGCGGCTCTCGGAGTGTCCAGGCAGCGCGAGGGCGGTTGTGGGTCTGCAATCTCGGCTTTTCCTCGTAGCAAGTCTATTGTATAAATGGTGGCTTCTCTATTTCCCCTACTGGTCTGAGGGCTAACCAAGGGCAGGGATTTTATCCTAGACGCACCCTTACCGTCGGTGCCCATCACAACAGCTGGGGTCTAGAGGTGCCCCATTAGTTCGGACGAAAGACCCCCATACGCACAAATACTAGGATAGGAGAAGAGTGATTGAGCTCCAAGCCTTCAGAGAGAATGCTGGGGACAGTGCCAAGCTGGAGAAAGAGGGCTCCGCGTCCCGTTCGTGCCCAGAATTTCCCCCCACCTCTCCTCCACCCGGCTTGCTCCAGCCCTACACGCAGGCAGGGCGGGAACGGACATGGCCCCGCCGGGCTGGGCCGAGCGAGCCCAAACCTGCCCGGCCCGAGCGGCGCAGCCCAGGGGACCCCACTGTTTCCCGCCCAGAAATCCCGGCGGTCAGAGAAACGGGGGAACGTGCCCCAAACTGTCTCCTCCAGGGGGCAATCCTGGGCCACCCTCTCTGAAGAACTACCATCACCCCTTCCTTCTCTAACCCTTCTGGTTTCTTTTTAGAGCAGTAAGTACCGCAGAAGTAACACTGAACAGTGATTTCACTCAACAAAGATTTCTTGACCACCTACTACGCGTGCTGGGTGCTGTGCCAGGTGCTGGCAATACAGCAGTGAACCAGCAAAACTCCCTGCCCTCGTGGGACTTCGATTCTATGGGACACGAGCAGAGGGCTGGGGTAATCTCGCCTGGGACACGTGGGTGGCCGACACCCAGGTGCCCTCCCAGGTGAGCAAAACGCGCGTGAGGCGTCGCTCTGGGGCTGGTTCGGCGGGTAGACTTCGGCCCCGGCGGGAGGGGCGGGCTGCACCTCGAGTAAACGCGGGGCTGGGCACGTCGCCTGGGGGCAGGTGCGCGCGAGGGGGTGGTGGTAGGGGCCGTGCGCAACGCCTGGCCGGAACCCGGCCGCCAGGTTACCGAGCCAAGCCCCTAGTTCGCGCGGGGTAAATATTTATCCTACGCGCGGCGGAATCCGGCCGAGTCTGGCCTCTAGCAACTTGGGCCCCCCCACGGGGTAGGGCTGGCCTGGGCCCTCCCCCGCCCCAGGCTCCTCCCCGGCGGGGCCAGCGCCGGACTAGCCGCTGCGTCCCGGCCCCGCGTAATTACAGGGGCTGCGGCGAGGCCTGGCCGTAAAAGAGGAGGATCAAACAGCCTGGGAACCGGGGAAGCTGGGTTCGAGCCTCAAGGGGGCCCCGGGTCTGCGGCTTCCCGCGTTGCTCAGCCGCTTGGAAGGGCTGGCCAGGGGTGTGTACAGACTCGCAAAATCAACTCCGGACGGGCATGCAAAACAGCCACACAATTACACAGATGAATCAC
Organism: Mesoplodon bidens; assembly: GCF_964165515.1. NCBI lineage: Eukaryota > Metazoa > Chordata > Mammalia > Artiodactyla > Ziphiidae > Mesoplodon > Mesoplodon bidens. The sequence goes on along the minus strand of NC_138177.1, from coordinate 73,329,793 downwards.
CAAACGCACGCAGTCATACAGTATTAGGACCTCCAGCTCCAGATACACATACACACACACACACACACACACACACAAGAACCTGATCAAACACCTGCCCGCCCTCTCCGCCCCAAGATCTGGGAGGCAGACACCCACCCGCCAACCCCTGCCCCAGACGGTGCAGATCCCGGCAGGGAGAGGAGCCCCGAGAGGCGAATTCCAGCGGGTTTGTTTACACTGCTCGGGGTGCGGGGTGGCGAGCTGGATACTGGGGCCTGACTGACTGGGAGACCCAGCCCAAACTGGGCCAGACCCAGTCGCCCAGTCTGGGACGCTGCACAAAACCCCCCTCCCCGCCTTCAGCCCCCAGCCCCCAGACGTTGCTCGCCTGTGCATGTTTCCCCTCCTCTTCACACGCTGTTCACAAACATTAGCATACGTACGTCAAAGTTTCACACGCTTCCCCACACGCGGCTGTGATACTACTCACAAATGCTGTCACACTTGCGCGCCATCACACGTATTTACACATGCCAGATGCACATGTGTGGTTACAGTTTGTCACCCTTCAGGCCCAGATTCTCACAGTCCATATTCAAAGCCTGTTCGCACGGTACACACGTGTTAGCACACACTCACACACAGGTCATTAGTGCCCTTTGGAGCCCTAGAAATAAGAGCGAACCCCCTCGCGGGTCCAGAATCCCGAGTGTTCCTCCCTCTCACAGCACTGACGGACAGAGGCGCCCTAAGCCCCGGCCGCACACGTTACACACTTGATCACACACAGGGTTGCACTTTATTCCCGGCATCTAGGCAATGACACAATCTCCCGAACAAAGACAACATTGACAAACCCAACAAAAACAAACAGCAGCGTGTGTGGGGAGGGGCAGCCGAGCGCAGAGTCCAGGAAAGGGGTGGGTAGGAGGAGAGTGTGGAAACGCGGGCGCCCGAGCCTGGGTGTGTAAGGCTCGGGAAAGGTGCGGGACCTATCAACAACCTCGCACCCTTCAAGATCGGCGCACGGCGCCCGCCAGCCGGGTCCCGCACCCGCTGGTTAGCAGACCCGCACGTGGAGTTCGTTCCCTTCTCCCGCACGAGACTGCTTGGGGGACACAGACCCACCACCCCGCACAGGCCCACAAAGCTGCACGCGGATCCACGAGTGAGCAAACACACAGCGCTGAGCAGATTTGTCGGGCGGAGGTGCGCGCTTTGCTCCCCTCTCCTCCCCTCCCCCCTGCCCTCCCCTCCTCCACCTCCCCAGCCCCCAGGCCCAGGGCAGCCGCGCGCCGGGCGGGGCGGGGGCGGGGCGGGGTGTCGGGCGGCGCCGGCCCAAAAGGCGGAGTCGCGAGGCGGAGGGCCCAGAGCAGTGAGCACTGTGCTGAGTGCGCCGCGGAGAAAGCCTGCGGGAACCCAGACCCGGAGGAGACCCTCGTCCCCGCCCGGCCTGGCCCGGCCCCGCGCTATGGAGTTCCTCTGGGCCCCTCTCTTGGGTCTGTGCTGCAGTCTGGCCGCTGCTGACCGCCACACCGTCTTCTGGAACAGTTCAAACCCCAAGTAAGCCCCGAGTCTCCGGCCGACAGCCTGGGCGCCCGGTTGGCACTGCTCCCCCCTCCAGGTTAACTGTCCCGGCTAGCCCCTAACCTGAGTCTCGGGGAGGTGACCGGAGGCGGGAGGGATCCCATAGACTTTCTTCTCCCCCATAGCTGGGAATACCCCACCCCAGGGCAGGACCCTGCCCGCATCTGCTTGCACAGGCACTGTCTCTGCCCCTCTTTTCCTTCCCTCTGGCACCCCTGTTACTCCGAAGTGAGGGACCCGCGTTGAACCCCCTGCCTTTAGCAGGGGCCACTCTCTCTGGCCGCCAGGGCTCTTGTTCTAGGCCCTTCCACTGAGAAAGCCTCTGTGCCTCTCCTTGTGTGTTACTTGGGCATCTGCCCACACTGACAGGTCTTGACATCCGGAGTAAGCAGAATGCTTATTGTAATCCTGGAAGGACCCTTCAGGAGGGACCTGGGCTGCCAGCATGAAGTATTCATTCTGTATTTAAGGTCACCCTGGAAAGCCCTCCCCCCTCAAGAGTCTTTTGAGGTGGCATGAATGAGGCACATGCTGTGTGTGGGTAGGCTTGAGGGTATCTGAGGTTCAGGTAGTAAAACTGAAGAGAAAGGGAGAGGGAGGTCGTGGGAAAGGTTTCAGAGGACAGGAAGGGGTTAAAAGGGTTACAAAGGCCTCTGGGCAGGAAGGAGTTAATTTCTCCGGGGCAGGTTTAGGGCTGTGAGGCAAATGGTACGGGGAGGGAGAAGCTCCATCGGACCCTTTGTTCTTTGTTCTTGAGTTTTCTGAAGTTATGGGAACAATATTTGCAGGAAAACGGGAGAGGGGGGTAAGGTGGAGTAAGGAGAGGAGGGCTGGACACCTTGGGGTCGGGGGGGAAAAACACTTCACTCTGCCCAGCCACCGGCAGCCCTAGCAGGCCTACCCCCCACTCCCCTTGAGAAATAGATTGTGCCAGTTTCCTCTTGACCCTGTGGCAGCATTGCCTGGTAGGGGGTCTGTCGTCTGTGGCGAGCTGGGCAGGGAGGGAACAGCCAGCTGCCAACCCCAGAGGGCAATGCCCTCTTGCCCATTGGCCGCCTGACGGGGCAGTGCAGTCAGCCCTCCCCCACCTCACTCCTTGCTCTCTGTTCTTTGCTTCTTTGACCCAATCTTGTCCTAGAGGGAGAGAGCAAAGTCCCTGTTTATGCCCGTGCCAGGTGTTGGCTGAAGGAGGAGGAGGGGACAGGAAGCCAGGAGTAGGGAGGGGGGGACCCTGGCCTTTTCCGTTCCCAAGCTCCCAGGTTTCCTCTCTTTCAGGAAGGAGCCTCTTCCTTGCCCCCGCTCCCCGCCTTCCCTGACGCCGCTGCCCCCCTTTCCCAGATGGAGAGCAAGAGTCAAAGGAGTGCTAAGTGGAGCAGATTGTACCCCCAGGAGGGGGGTGATGGGCGCACCCACCAAGCACAGCTTCTGCCCTGTCCATCTGGACACACACACACACACACACACACACACACACACACACACACACTACCATACCCAGGACTAAAGAGAAAGCCAGCCCAGAGTGGAGACCACAAGCAGCCAAGCCAGGCCCAGCTTAAGGGCAAAGACGAGGTGGTAATAAGCTGGGTGGGTATGAGGCTGGCATGGGTGACTCAGGGCAGTGGGCATCAGCCCTGGGATCTCCAGGCCCCATGAAGGAGCAGCATGGGAAGAAGGGCAGTGCCACTGTGAGCTGCACCCTGGCCTCCTCGGTGCTAGAGGGGCAGGTACCCCACCCATTCAGACCTGTCAGCTCCTTTTGCCTGGAGGACAGTGCCCAGAGCAAGTGGGCACTGGGCCATCCTGGGGTCCTGGGGGCTGTCCACATTTGACAAGGGAAATTTTCACAGGTTCTCATGAATGCCGGGGTGGGTGGCAGAGGTAGATGAAGAATGAGTCAGTGCCCGTCACGGGAATGGAGGAAAGACGCCAGACCCAGAGCTGAAATACCTGTTCTGAAATGGCTTCTATGTTTATCTCTCCAGAGAGGAATTTTAAAAGCCTCTCTCTGCTCCTCCTCCCTCCCTCCCTCTCTCTCTCTCTCTCTTTTTCCCCAGGGTGGGGGAGGGGCCTTGGTAAGCCTAACTGGAGCACTAGCATGCTTCTGCAGAGCCAGGCCTCTTAAGGGTCTGAGCAGTGGGTGCCCACCTCAGAGGCCTCTTGGCCTAACCCCTGCCCCTCTCCCCACCACCCATGCCCCTGGCTTTGGTTTGAAGCAAGTTGGCAGCCAACTCTGCTGAGTCTCTAGCTGGCCGTGGTTGGTGGAATTCAGAGAAGCTGACCGGCTTGGAGAGGGAGGTGGGGAGGCACTTTTTCCCCTACTAGGACCCCACCTAGACTGGAGCCAGGTGTCTAGAGCTGCGGGGGAGGGGTCTGTGGGCAGTCCGGCTGGAGCCTTTGGAGCCTGGGGGGAATGGGCTGGGGGAGGGGAGCTGGCTCCATCTTGGGAAGAGGGAGGGGAGAGGCCTTCTCAGATCTGAGAACTCCAGCATTTCTGGAGCTCATTTCACAAGAGGTGAAAGTATGGCTTTTGGAGATAAAGGGACAGAGAGGTTTTGGGGTGCTTTGAGAGAAGTGGACAAGGAGAGCTGAGCATAGATTTGAGTAGCTAGAAGGGGAGATTTGAGGGGACTGGATGAATTGATTAAAGCAATTTAACTCAAAAGGACTGGACATTATCTGTGGGCATGGATGTCCTGGGTGTTGGGGGAAAAGTGAAGTTGAACAATGTGAGATATACTCAGTGGGTCAAGGGGAAAAATGAGAGGAGTAAGAGAAGTGAAGACAGATTGTTGGACGCCGAGTACTAGCATGGGAAAGAGAAGGGGTTATGTGGATCTTGATTATAGAATGGGCCAGTAGGGTCTCAGATTGAGGTCTAATAGCAGTTAAAGGAGCAAGTGGTAGAATAGAGTTGGGGAAATATTTATAGGTAGAAGAGTGAGCAGAGGAAATATTTAGAAGCCCATCCTTGGGTAAATATCAGGGAGGTTATGGGAAGTGCCTTGGTACCTGAAAGATACTAAGTGGATGCTATTTAGAGGATTAGTGGCAGACGATGGTGGCGGGAATGTTTGGAGATGGTGGAAATATATTTAAGAGATCAAGATCAGGGCTTCCCTGGTGGCGCGGTGGTTGAGAGTCCACCTGCCGATGCAGGAGACGCGGGTTCGTGCCCCGGTCCGGGAAGATCCCACATGCCGCGGAGCGGCTGGGCCCGTGAACCATGGCCGCTGAGCCTCTGCGTCCAGAGCCTGTGCTCCGCAGCGGGAGAGGCCACAACAGTGAGAGGCCCACATACCGCAAAACAAAACAAAACAAAACAAAAAAAAACAGAGATCAAGATGAGTAAATTAAATACTGGAAGTTGAGAGTTTTAAAAATCTTTGGTGGGGGCGGTGGTCCAGTATGAAACGTGAGGGGTCATGTAAACATTTGGAAGCTCAAGGCTCTGGCCTGGCTTCTGAGTGACCACCAGCTTTCTCTACCTCTGCGCATGCCCAGGTTTCGGAATGAGGACTACACAGTACACGTGCAGTTAAATGACTACCTGGACATCATCTGTCCTCATTATGAGGATGACTCTGTGGCAGACGCTGCCATGGAGCGGTACACACTGTACCTGGTGGAGCGTGAGCAGTACCAACTGTGCCAACCCCAATCCAAGGACCAGGTCCGCTGGCAGTGCAACCAGCCCAGTGCCAGGCATGGCCCAGAGAAGCTGTCTGAGAAGTTCCAGCGCTTCACACCCTTTACCCTGGGCAAGGAGTTCAAAGAGGGACACAGCTACTACTACATCTGTGAGTGCCCGGGAGGCATGCACACAGGTGCACACACTGGGGGACACACCTGGCATGATGTACATGCTTTGGTACATGCTTAGTGGGAAGGCAAGCAGCAGACGGCCCCTTCCAATCCTGAAGTCTGTTTTCGTTCATTCCCATTACAAATGTGGAGTGAGCTTCTACTGTGTCCTGGGCACTCTGCTTAGCACTATAGGCGCAGAGATAAATAAAACATTACAGAGTCCCTGTCCTCCAGGAACCTGGAAAGGGACATACATAGATTAACAGACCATTAGAACAGGGTGATATGGTAGATATGAGCTCAGGGGCCCTGCGGAAATGACTTGAGTACCTGCTAGTCTGGGGTGGGGGGCGCACCTCAGAGAAGGCTTCCTGGGGAAGATGACCCAAGAGTTTAGGACAGACAGAGGAGCTGGCCAAACAAGGGGACATGTGCAAAGAGGCATGACATCTTCAGGGAACTTCATATGGTTCAGACTGATTGGAACAGGAGGGACGCCTGGAAGTGGGGAGATAGGAGCTTGGAGAAATAGACAGGGTAGATAGAGCATGGGGGCCTAAGAAGTGCTAAGGAGTTTGGACTTTATCCTGAGGGCAGTGGAGAGCCACTGGTGGATTTTACAAGTTGTGAGATCAGCTTTGTATAGAATGAATCCAGGACTCACCCTGTCAGTGGGGCTTAGGCAGGGTGAGGACAAAGTGGCCAGGTAAGGGGAACATATTGTGCAGGTTGCCCCCAACTTCAGGCTGGGAGGAGTGGAGGATGGGCTGTAGGGAGGGGACAGTGTCTATGTTCTTTTTACCACCACCTCCAAAGTCAGGGGTTATTCCCAAGAATGGGAGCTTGGACTGAACTTGGGGCAGAAAGTGGGCAAAAACTAAGGAAGGTGAGAATCAAAGATTAGAGGGAGGGGCTTCCCTGGTGGCACAGTGGTTGAGAGCCCGCCTGGCGATGCAGGGGACGCAGGTTCGTGCCCCGGTCTGGGAAGATCCCACATGCCGCAGAGCAGCTGGGCCTGTGAGCCATGGCCGCTGAGCCTGCGTGTCCAACGGGAGAGGCCGCAACAGTGAGAGGCCCGTGTACCGCAAAAAAAAAAAAAGATTAGAGGGAAGAGAGGGATTAAAATGAGTAGGGACTGAGAAAGCGGGGTCAGAGGCATTTACGCTTATATTTTCTTCCAAAAAAGTTTCCTTCCTTATCACTCTCTGGATTTATTTTGTAGCCAAACCCATCCACTACCAGGAAGACCAGTGCTTGAGGTTGAAGGTGAACGTCAATGGCAAAATCAGTGAGTGTCACAGCCTTGTGGGCCTCCTTGCTCCATCGCTATCCTGGGCCTGGTCTAGTGATCTGGGATGGTTGGGAAGTCCCACTGCCCAGCCCACCCAGCATTCCCACCCCTCTGCCTCCTTGGTGTACCAAGTACCTGACCTAAGACCACCCTTATCTTTCAGCTCACAGTCCTCAGGCCCATGCCAATGCACAGGAGAAGAGACTTCCAGCAGGTAGGTGGCTGGAGCAAATTGAGCCTGGGGCACAAAAGGGGGTCTGCTTGAAGAGGGTGGGTACAGGAGGTGGCTCTTTTGCCAGGCAGGGGCAGGGGAAACCTCGCTGGGCTGAGGGCCAGTGCCAATAGGGGGGCTGCTCACCTTGGGGGCCTCTGTCCTCTCACCTTGCAGACGACCCAGAGGTGCAGGTTCTACATAGCATTGGTCACAGTGCCGCCCCCCGCCTCTTCCCACTCGCCTGGGCTGTGCTGCTCCTGCCATTCCTGCTGCTGCAAACCCCATGAAGGTGTATGCCGCATGCACTGTAAGAACTGGAACTGGGCTGAGGGGGCAGGGCGGGCCTCCCAAAGCCCTAGTCCTGGGAACCACTCCTACCACGTGCACAAGCTGCCACCCAGCAGCCTCAAAACGGGTCAGTATTAAAGCTTTCAACCCAAAGGAGGTCAGCAAGCCTGACAGTGCCATCCTCGCCTCCACCTCAGAGGGATGGACAAAGAAGTGGAGACAGTCCTTTCCCCTCCATTCCTGCCCTTAAGCCAAAGAAACAAGCTGTGTGGACATGGCCTCTTAAGAAGGGCACTGTGGGAGCCGAGCTGAAAGGGGCTTGGGCTTACATGGATGGACACTGAGCTTGGCAAAGATGTCCCTCCCAGAGAGAGCCAGGATGGCTCTGAAGGAAAAGCAAGAGACAGTTTCCTGCTTGGGAGCCAGGGACAGGAGAGGCAGCATGCTTGGGCTGACCCAGCATCTCCCCCAAGACTTTCCTCTGTGGAGGTGCCACGGAGAGGACTGTAGCCAGGCACTACATCCTCTCCCACCCTGGGGCATCACTCCACAGAGCTGCGCCAGCAGGGGGGCTGTGCCTACCTGTTCTTAGAGTGTAGCTGTAAGGGCAGTGCCCATGTGCACAGAGTCTGTGCCTAGACTGACTGTAGCCTGAAGGGCAGGGCCCACGAGTACAGAATCTGTATATGAACTAGATGTGTGTCTGCTGATTTCTACAACTGGAGTTTTTTTATACAATGTTCTTTGTCTCAAAATAAAGCAATGTGTTTGTTTTTTTGGACATGCTTGTCTGCCCTTCCATCCTAATTTATGACCATTGAGTCCCTGCTGCTGCTAGGCTCTGTGCTATGTCAGTAGCAATTGGGTTTGAGTTTTTTCCCCTCTCTCTGAAAAGAATACATGCCCCTCACCAGCCCACAAGGGTGGGGTGTTTCCTCCTCTGAGGGTTGTCCAGGACAGGAGTGCTCCCCACAGCAGTCTCTCGGGTTCTAGGCTGCACCCCACTCTGGAAGTTCCTCCCGTCCAACCTCCGCCCCACTCGTATCCTCTCAGCGCTGGGCTTTGGCGTACTGTTCAGGTACTCAGGCTCTTGGGTGAGTCAGGGCAGCCGCTCGGAACGCCTGCCAGCTGAGGCATGCGGCTCGCCCCACAGCCCCACCAGCAGAGATGTGTGGGAGGCTGGGAGGGAAAGTTCCCGGCAGCAAGTTGGTTGGACTAGGGGGGGTCGGTGATACACGTTTGTCCAGTGGATTGGCCAAGTCACGGAAAGCCGGCAGTGTGGCTGAAGGGGGAGGGCATCTCACAAAGACTTGGTGATTCCTGGCAGTCCCTGTTACTTAGGGAAGAGACCGGAAAGAGGCTTCAGCAAACAGCGAAAAAATCTCCTAATCCCTGGGCAACTGAAGTTCTGAGCTGCGGCCCTCCGTGAAAGCGTGTTGAATTCCCCGTAGCAAGCTTTTGAGTTCTACCACGTAGGCTTGCGGCCTATGGGAAAGTGAGTTGAGGCTGGGGGTCTGGGTGATCCAAGAAGTAAGCACAGAGTGTGGAGCGGCTGATGCCGGGGACAAATCCGCGGAGCCTTAGGAAGGAGACCGGCCAGAAAACCGAGAGCAACGGGAAGACGGGCAACCCTGCAAGCCGACAGCGGGCCGGCGGGGTCGGCACAGGCCCTCGCAGGGGCGGGGCCTGAGCTCCGGCTTGAAGCTCTAGGGGTGGGCCGGGTTCCGGTTCAGTTTCCGGGGGGACGGCCGAGCGCGCAGGGGCGGGGCCGGGGGCGCAAAGGGGCGGGGCTCCGGCGTCGCGGGCTTCGGTTCCTGCTAGCTGGCCGCAGGCGCCGAGCTCGGGATCCGACTCGGGGAGGGATGGAGGCGGGCGGATCGGCCGACTCGCTTCTTTCCGGAGCTTGCGTGCTCTTCACCCTCGGCATGTTCTCCACCGGCCTGTGAGAGCGCGGACGGGCTGGGCTGGGGCAGGACCAGGAAGTCAGGAAAGGAGAGAGAGGGGACAGAGACGTGGCCGCAGCCCCAGGCTGCATCTGGAACCTAGGGTCAAAGTGGAATCGGGTCGAGAGGGCCGGGGTACAAGGGCAAGGCTGGTCACTTTACCTGAGGGAGAAGGCCAGGGTGCTGAGGGTAGGGCTGGGGGTCTGCAGTTGTCCAGAAAGGATGACAGGCATCGGGGATTTCGACGCCCCAGCTGCCTGTTTCTCCCTTTCCACCTCTCCCCCACTGCCTTCGGGTCCCCGTTACAGCTCGGACCTCAAGCACATGCGGATGACCCGGAGTGTGGAGAGTGTCCAGTTCCTGCCCTTTCTCACCACGGATGTCAAGTGAGAGGGGCGATGCCTGCGGCGGGAAAGGCTGTCTGAGGGAGGTTGGGGAGGGGTGAGGAGGAATGTGGACGAGGCCCCTCGGGTCCCCCGCTCACACTCAACCCAGCGGGCGAATGTCCCTCCCCTCTCCACCCTGCAGCAACCTGAGCTGGCTGAGTTATGGGGCCCTGAAGGGAAACTGGACGCTAATCGTCGTCAACGCCGTGGGTGCTGTGCTTCAGACCCTGTATATCTTGGTGTATCTGCACTATTGCCATCGGAAGGTAGAGCCCCTTCCTCTGCTGCATGCCCTGCCCTGCCTTGCTGGCAGGGCACTGTTTCCTAGAAGACTATAACAGGCTGGCACTGCCAACTTTTCCTGGAAGACCCCTCCAGCCTTGCAGTCCTCCTTCCGACATGAAGCCAGCCTTCTGAGACTCACATATTGTCCCCCATTCTGGCAAAGCTGGTAGCTCTGCCTAGCCTGATGGTGCCTTGCTGCCCAACAAACTGAGTGGAAAGGTATTTTGTCTCCATAGTTCCTTCAAAGTCAGTGCCAGTGGCTGAGAGTGAGATGATCCGCTCTGCTTCCCCATTCACACAAGCATTAAGCTCCTACTCTGTGTAGCAAGCTCACCAAAAAAAGATACCTTTCCCGGGCTTCCGTGGTGGCGCAGTGGTTGAGAGTCCGCCTGCCGATGCAGGGGACACGGGTTCGTGCCCCGGTCCGGGAAGATCCCACGTGCCGCGGAGCGGCTGGGCCCGTGAGCCATGGCCGCTGAGCCTGCGCGTCCGGAGCCTGTTCTCCGCAACGGGAGAGGCCACAGCAGTGAGAGGCCCGCATACTGCAAAAAAAAAAAAAGATACCTTTCCCGCTCCTAGAAACCTACAGGGTTGTGCGTGGATCAGACATGTGCTCAAGTCACTGGTGGGAAAGAGGATGTGACAAGTGCAATACTGGAGGCTTGGGCAAAGGTTGGCTCCCCAACTGGAGCATGGGAGAGGGCAGGATGAATTAATTCCAGCAGCAGAGTCAGAGAGGGCTCCTGGTACATCCAGAAGTAAGGCTACTCTCTCCTCTGCAGCATGCTGTGCTCCTTCAGACTGCAACCCTGCTGGGGGTCCTTGTCCTGGGTTTTGGCTACTTTTGGCTCCTGGTGCCCGACACTGAGACCCGGCTTCAGCAGCTGGGCCTCTTCTGCAGTGTCTTCACCATCAGTATGTACCTCTCACCACTAGCTGACTTGGTGAGTGGGGGTGTCCAGGGAGGAAAGGAAGATAAGTCTCCCATAGCCAGAGGCTGTAGCTTATACTCCAGAGGAAGGAAAGACCCAAATCCTGGAAGGGGACGGGGCAGTAGAGTTGGGTGAGTGGGGGGCAGGAGGGAAAGGTTGGGTAACAGAAGATCAGGGAGGACGTTGGACTTTTTTTCTGAGGAAATTCTTAGGCAAGGTGGGAGATTTACTATGTGCCTTGCTAGGAGTGTCTTTCATCCTTTCCCACAGGCCAAGGTCATTCGTACTAAATCGACCCAACGTCTCTCCTTTTCACTCACCATTGCCACCCTCCTCACCTCTGCCTCCTGGACGTTCTATGGGTTTCGACTAAAAGATCTGTACATTGTGGTAAGCAGAACAGGGGCGGGGTGACAGGTGTACGAGGTGGAAAATCAGCTCCTCTCCTCATAGCAGCCCTTGTGATTTCAGGTGCCCAACCTTCCAGGAATACTCACCAGCTTCATTCGCTTCTGCCTTTTCTGGAAGTACCCCCAGGAGCAAGACAGGAACTATCAATTTCTACAAACCTGAGGGAGTTCACCTGACCACTGGGCACCTTAATGCCAACCTACTACCAAGGAAACCTTGTTTCAGCTCTTCCTGCTGGTCACCTCCACTGGTGAAGTGTGTTGTGGTAAAGGAAAAGAACTGCTTTGAGAATCCAGGGACTAAAGAAAGGGCTTTACTTAGAAGACTGGATGGAACCTGGGAGATGAATCACTTTTATTTTTTTTCAAGATTTAATTTTTAATTTTGGAGGTCGGGGTGAAATCTTTAGAATGTGCCTTAAAATAAACTGTTCCCTACCCCTTGCCCATCAAGGCTCGTTCTCTCTTCAGGGATAGTCAACCTGCCTGGTTTGGTGAAGGGTAGACGGGAACTGTCTGATCCACAGTTACTCTTGGGCTGGTAGGGTTGGCTCAGAAAAGGTATCTGAAAGAACCAAGAAGTTGTAAAGACGTAGGAAGGCCTTAAAAAGAACAGAGCTTGGATGTTATGAAGAAGAATAGGCTTCAAGAAGTCCTTCCTAACAGGGCTAAAAAGACCAGGAAAGTGAAATGACTTTTCCATTCTGAGAGATCTTGAGAAGGGCGTCTTTGCCTCCTTCGGAGCAGATAGGAGGAAGTACCAGCAGAATGCAAAGATAAAGGCTGAGAGAGCTTCAGGAAGGTGGCCCTTCTACCTCTCACTTCTCAACAGCTGGTACACAGAATCCCCAATTCCCATCATCCATACTCCATACTCAAAACAAAGTTAGAAAATAAACTGGCGCTTTAATGGGGGAGGGGAGGGGAGGGCAGGCTGTCCGTTCGGGAATGAGGTTAGGGTGTCAGAAGCGCAACCCCCTGCGGGCCAAGTCGGCTCGGGCCTCCTGGATCTGGCTCTGCAGCTCGCGGGCGGCGTCCTCGCAGTCGTGAAAAGTGGCCACGCGATAGCCCACAGTACCCAGTGCATAGCAGCCGGCGGACACCAGCAAGTAGGCGGGCAGTGACCACAGGACCTCCCGGCATGACGAGGGCAGCTCCAGGCCCAGGGCTCCCATGGTCAAAGCAGCCCAGGTGGAGCCCAGGAGCGCCAGTCCCCACAGCCACTGCGCTAATTTCGTCATGGTCACTGCGGGAAGAGGAAGCAGAGCTCGAGGTCCCTGACACCCCGCTACCCGCTCTTCATTTGAGACCCATTCCCTGTCCTTCTACGTCACCCCCTCTCCGTACCACCTAACCTCAGGGCCGCTCCTCCGTCGCTCCCGACCTCCACCCTCCGCTCTCAGCCCTCAGCCCTCCTCCTACACTTACCTCCCAGCCTAGCGTCTTCCCTGCGCCGCACGGCTCCGACGTCAGCGTCCGGAATCCTCCACGGCTCGTGCTCCGCCGCCGCGCGGCCTTCTGGGAGTTGTAGTCCTCGAGCGGCGCCTGGCAGGCTCGTGGCCGCGGTCTTGACCTAGGCTGTGCTCAGCCGGCTCCGCTCCTGCAGCCGCGACCTGGGCCCAGAGGGCTTTCGGTGCTGCTTCCCTACCTCGAGACCCCGCTCCAAGCTGGCGTGGGGCTTGTAGACAGCCTGAGGACACCCTTAAGCCTTGCGACAAGATGGGAATGTAATATCGTTCCTCTTAAATTCACTTCTGCACAAAAATTCCACTCATTCATTCATTCATTCATTTATTCACTTATTTATTCTTTTATTCATTCATTCAGTGGAACGTTTCTTGAGCGTCACGACAGACTTTGGAGAAATAGAGATGTCAAGACACGGACCCTTCTGGGGTGGAAGGAGGAAAGCAGGAGTCAGGAAAGCAGATGCATTGACAACTAACAGGTGCCCTGAGATAGGTGCCCTGAGATAGGTGTTAGAACAGAGGTTGTCTTTTTTTTTTTTTTTTTTTTTTTTTTTTGCGGTACACGGGCCTCTCACTGTTGTGGCCTCTCCCGTTGTGGATCACAGGCTCCAGACGTGCAGGCTCAGTGGCCATGGCCCACGGGCCCAGCCGCTCTGTGTCACGTGGGATCCTCCCGGACCGGGGCACGAACCCGTGTCCCCTGCATCAGCAGGCGGACTCTCAACCACTGCGCCACCAGGGAAGCCCGGTTGTCATATTTTAAAAGAGAAACTCAGAGGAGCAACCAGTAAGACTTGGAGCCAGAAGAAGAAGTGCTTCAGGAGGGTGTCTTTAAGGGAAAAAAAACTGTGGGGACAGAGGAATCACCTGATGTGTTTAAGGTATTAAGAGAAGGTGTATACGCTTTTCAGAATTTGGGGGATGAATTCATGATAGGTATGTAGAAAACCGAGTGAAAGAAAAGGTCAGGCAATTATCAACTTCAGGGAAAACAAAGAGTTATAAAAGAAAGGAAAGATGGGCAGACAGAAAACAAATTATAGTGTCATAATAATCAGCAGATTAAACAGTCATTGAGGGGCTATTTTGTGTCATGCCTTTTGTGACACTGCATGTTTGATTTTCACAACAGGCGGCAGTAGGTACTTTTATATCCCCATGTATGAATGAGGAAACCAAAGCGGAGAGAAGGTAAAAGGTAAGTAACTTGCCCGAGGTCATGCAGGGTAGTAAGTAGCAGACTGTCCCATCTGACACAAAGCTATATGCTTAGTAATTTCACCTTTCTGGGTTACTGGTATAGGAATGGGCAGATAAGGATCGTCATAGCCGCTGACATTCATTGATTGATTACTCTGTGCCAGGCACTGTAATGAGTACTTTATGTGCATAATCTCATTCAATCTTTACAGCCACCATATGAAGTAGGTACTATTATTATCTCCATTTCACAAATGAAGAAACAGGTATGCCCCAGATAGTCAGACTAGACTGCAGAGCCTGCAAACTTTGCCACTAAGGTATAGCATCTCCCTACCTAGATCAATGGAACAGAATAAAAAGTGAAGAAATAGATCAAACATACACCATTTCAGCATATGATAGAAATGGCATCTCCAGTGAGGAAAGATAGATTATTTGAAAAACATTTGCAACAAGCTTACCATTTGAAAAAGTAAATTAAGTTATATTTCAACCTCACGTCTTATACTAAAATAAATTCCCAGTGCATTAAACAAAACTTCATGTGAAAAGTGAAACCCTAAATATGCCACAAGAAAATGTGGGTACATATTTCTCTAATGTTCAGCTCAAGCATCACGTCCTCCAAGCAGCCTTCCTGGGCCTTGACCCTGTCTTGCAGGGTTGGATACCATCTTCCTCCTCTGAGCTCCCACAGGCTCTCTTTTATAGATGGCACTTACCATGTTGAGCTGTAGGTGTTTTGTTTCCCCACTTGGGCCACCCAGGACCATTGTAACTCCAGGACCAAGCATAGCGTGGGAAACCCAGAGGGCTTCTATAAATGTAAGATGAGGGGCAGAAGGAAGGACAGGTTAGCATTTGATGGTCTCCAGGGAAACTGACCCAGCTGTCCTGGTCCCAGGAAATATAACTACTCCAGAGACTCCCATCTACTGGACACAGGGTCTTTGGCTTTGGATAGCATTGGACGAAAGCCAGCAGATTCTTATGGTCCAACTCCTTTCTCTTCAATCTTTTTACAGACCTTTACCCTTCTGCAGCTACAGCAGGCCACAAGTAGACATGATTATAGCAAGGTATGAAAGGCAGTACAGCTTGGGGGTTAAAAGTTTGGGCTTTTAGAGCCCCAGATGTCCTGAGGTTGGGTCCTGCCTCTTTCCTTTACTTACCTATGTGACCTTGGGCAAGTAACTTAACCTCTCTGAGCTTCAGTTTTCTCACGTTTGTTGGAGTTTTCTCCTTTGGCAAGCTTTTATTTATTTTTTGGCTGTGTTGGGTCTTTGTTGCTGTGCGCAGGCTTTTTCTAGTTGCATCGAGTGGGGGCTACTCTTCGCTGCAGTGCATGGGCTTCTCATTGCGGTGCCTCCTCTTGTGGAGCACCGGCTCTAGGCGCGCGGCGGCTCATGGGCTAGTTGCTCCGCGGCATGTGGGATATTCCTGGGCCAGGGCTTGAACCTGTGTCCCCTGCATTGGCAGGCGGATTCTTAACCACTGTGTGCCACCAGGGAAGTCCCATCTTTGGCAAGCTTTGGTTTCAGTGAGAGACAAATTCCAAATCTGGAGCCCTCTATTTATTTATTTATTTTATTTATTTATTGGCCGCACCTCGCAGCTTGCAGGATCTTAGTTCCCCGACCAGGGGTTGAGCCCAGGCCCTCGACAGTGAGAGCACAGAGTCCTAACCACTAGACAACCAGGAAATTCCCGTGGAGCCCTTATTCTAAAGTGCACTAAAGATGGGAGAATATGCAAAATTACATACAACACAGAGGAAGGGATTGACTGTTTCAGGGAAGGCATGAGCCTCTATCAAATAGGCCCTAAAGCCCAAGGTAATACTGGAAAGATGAGTAAGAGAATTCAGGTGGTGGTTGAGGGCAGCGCTTGCAAAGCCAAGGGAAAGCCTGAACAAAGGCAGGGAGGGTTGAGAGTTCATTGTGAGTAACCCTCTGTGTCTGTCTCTGGCACAAAGACTGCTTCATGGTGGAGTGGCAGGAGGTGAGGCTGGAAAGGCCAGCCAGGGTCAGGCTACCTAAGAAAGACCCCTTAAAAGTATTTGTGTTAATACTGTATGCCATCAATATATGTGGAACCTAGAAAAATGGTACAGATGAGCCAGTTTGCAGGGCATAAACAGAGACACAGATGTAAAGAACAAACGTATGGACATCAAGAGGGGAAAGTGGTGGTGGTGGGATGAACTGGGAGATTGGGATTGACATATATACACTAATATGTATAAAATAGATAACTAATAAGAACCTGCTGTATAAAAAATAAATAAAATAAAATTCAAAAAAATATTACCTAATAAAATAAAGGACAAAATTATAAAATAAATGGTAAGAAATTTGGGAAAATAAATTTGCAACAATAAAAAAAATACTGTATGCTAACACATATATATGGAATCTACAAAAAAAAATGGTTCTAAAGAACCTAGGGGCAAGACAGGCATAAAGATGCAGACGTAGAGAATGGACTTGAGGACACGGGGAGGGGGAAGGGTAAGCTGGGACGAAGTGAGAGAGTGGCATGGACATATATACACTACCAAACGTAAAATAGCTAGCTAGTGGGAAGCAGTCACATAGCACAAGGAGATCAGCTCCGTGCTTTGTAGCCACCTAGAGGGGTGGGATAGGGAGGGTGGGAGGGAGGCTCAAGAGGGAGGGGATAGGGGGATATATGTATACGTATAGGTGACTCACTTTGTTATACGGCAGAAACTAACACACCATTGTAAAGCAATTATGCTCCAGTAAAGATGTTAAAAAAAAAAAGTATTTATGTTGGGTTTGGTCCCTCAGGTCAGCGTCTTCCCCCCTTAGAGAAGTGGGAGGTCCCCATGTGTGCCTGTGTGTGTCCTGTCAGGCAGCAGGTGCCATGGTGATTATTGGGTCCTTGAGGAAGGTTCCAGGTGATTAGATTGTGTTGATTCTATCAGCATCCTCAGGGCACCCACAGCTTCATTGGGGTGACAGGACAGACAGACATGTAATCCACAAAAACACATACAGACAAAATCACAGCCGGGCTTTCAGGGGAAATAGTGCATCAGAGATTGTGCTGCTGACTGGAGAAGGGTCTGGGTGAATCAGGTGAACTAGAAGAGACCAAGATGGGAAAAGATGATAGCCTGAGGCAGGAGGGATCCAGGAACAGGGCTGGTGGCTGACAGAAACATTTGGCTGATTCTGAGGATTCAGCAGTTTGGAGCTGATGCAGGCTGGAAGTTGAGTTTTAGCAAAGAGCTCAAAGTGTGACAATGGTGTGTGGCTAGTGGGTCTTGGTTCTCTTAACAAACATGTATTTAGCAACTACTATACTATACGTCAAGCAGTATTCTAATGACCAAAAGAGACAAAATCTCTGCTTTCAATGAAGCTTGCAATGAAAACAAACTACTTCAATGAAATGGTAGGAGACAGACAGGAAACAAACAAATATTTAATATATCAAGTAGTGAGAAATACTGTGAAGAAAAATATAGCTAGGTGAGGGGCTAAAGGGTGACAGTGTACCATGTGATATAGCATGGTCAGAAGGGCATCTCTGAGAGGGAGACATTTGCATGGAAACTTGAATGAGGTGAAGGACACAGAAGTGTAGATAACTGCTGGATGGCTGTTCCAGGCAGTGGGAACAGCTTGTGCAAAGGCCATGAGGTGGCACAGGGGACACATGGAAGCCAGGAGTGGGATGGAGGAGCATGGGGAAGAGTGTGAGGAGATGAGGTCAGGGGTGGCAGGGATCAGATGCTGTGTTGTAACCGTGTTGGTTAAGCATCAAGGCAAATACCAATGGATCTGGATTTCAATTCCAGCCTTGCCTTCCCTTATAATCTTTTTCTTTCTCTTTCTTTTTTTCTTTCTTGCTTTATTTCTTTTTGGCTGCGTTGGGTCTTCGTTGCTACACGTGGGCTTTCTCTAGTTGCGGCGAGCAGGGGCTACTCTTTGTTGTGGTGCGCGGGTTTCTCATTGTGGAGGCTTCTCTTGTTGCAGAGCACAGGCTCCAGGCGTGCGGGCTTCGGTAGTTGTGTCACGCAGGCTCAGTAGTTTTGGCTCGCGGGCTCTAGAGTGCAGGCCCAGTAGTTGTAGCACACGGGCTTAGCTGCTCCGCGGCATGTGGGATCTTCCCAGACCAGGGATCCAACCCGTGTCCCCTGCATTGGCAGGCAGATTCTTAACCACTGCGCTACCAGGGCAGTCCTCCCTTATAATCTTTTTTTTTTTTTTTTCTCCCTTATAATCTTGAGCAGGTTGTTTTAACCTCTTTTTCATTTTACCCCATTTCATTTCACTAAAACAGATGTATTGGTCAGGGTTCTCCAGAGAACCAGAACCAATAGGAGATATATCCGTGAAATTTAAGGTCTTGTCTCATGAAGTTGTAGAGGCTGGCAAACCCAATATCTGCAGGGTCTCTGTCTTGACTTCCTCCTGACTGGGGCTGGGAACAGTGGGCAGAGGGCCAGGTCCTAGCCCACATGAGTATAGACCAGTGAGAGAATCCAGCAGGCCAGACCCGACGTTGCTGTTCAAGTCCACAGGCTATCTGCCACTGAATTCCCTCTTTCTCTGGGGAGGTCAGTCTTTTGTTCTATGTAGTCCTTCAGTGGATTGGATGAGGCCCACCCACATTATGGAGGGCAATCTGCTTTACTCCTATTTTAAATGCAAATCTCATTCGAAAACCCTCTCACAGAAACATCCAGAGTGGGAATTCCTTGGTGGTCCAGTTGTTAGGACTCCACACTTCCACTGGAGAGAGCATGGGTTCGATCCCTGGTCGGGGAACTAAGATCTTGCACGCCATATGGTGCTGCCAAAAAATTAAAAAAAAGAAACATCCAGAGTAATGTTTGACCCAATATCCGGGCAATGTGGCCCAGCCAAGATGACACATAAAATTAACCACACAGAGTAAGAATATCAATCTCATAATGTTGATGTAAGTGTTGAAACTGAGAATATCTGTAAAGCACTAAGTTGGCTGGCTAGGTCATGGTTGTTATCACGTGGGAGAAGAAGATGACATTTGTCAAATGCCTAGTAGGTTAAGCTCTATGCTAGGCTCTTCCATGTTGTTATTTAATTCCAATCCTCTTTGCCACAATTTGAGGCAAGTATTATTATCCTCATTTTACAGGTGATGAATTTAAGGTGCAAAGAGATCACTCAGCTTGCCCAAGGACCCTCACCTGGTAAGTGTCAGAGCCAAAACTAGAACTCAAGTCTGTCCGATTTCAAGACATGGGCTCTTTCCTACTGCCCCACATACGTCTAGAACCTGAAGCTGTCTGAGTCGGAAAAAGGCCCAGGTCACAGAGGCTGGAAATGGGGGCTGGAGGCAGAGAGCAGGAAGGGGAGGGATCTCCCTGGAGGGTTAGTCTAGGCCTTCACACACCGGTGTACATGCACCTCAGTCCCAGAAATTCCCTTGAAAAAGCCCTCACAGCAACTCTTGGCCCAGAATGGGGGTGTGTGGGAGGTTTTTCTGTGGGGTCCAGACCTGTGCAGAAGGGAATCCCACTTTTCAGTCCCTTCTGTTAGTGCCTCAGCCTAAAAGTAGGGGAAACATGTCCAACTTATTTGAGGTGAGTGGAATTCTCAGAGAAGGGCTCCTCGAAGACCATAAGGGCCATTTGGCTCAGGCCTCATTGTCACACAGGGCCTCAAATGTAGGCTTCTGAAGTTATCTCCAAGTGTGGTTTCATTCAGTCACACTGTCACTCTCCCACAGAAAAGAAAGAAGGAATTTACAGTACAAATGATTTAACTTTTACTGTGGAATTTTCAAATATATACAAAAGTAGAAAGAATCCTACAATGACTCTGATAGGCCCATTATCATAGAACTTTACATTATAAAGTAGGGCCTGCAGTTCCCTGTGAAGGGAAACATTTCTAAAATTCCTGTAATGACCTTGCGACTAGCATGATTATATTGTATCATAATTTTGTCTTAAAGTGTTGATTTGTCAAGTGTACACATTTCAAACATGTCTCAGTTTTTCTTCATTTTGAAGTGCATCTGGAACCTCAGTAGACAGAAGGGACCTGGACTTCTCTCCACCTTTCAGCGGATCTGTCTCCCAGGGGAGTGGTTGCTGAGAACTGTGGGCCCAGGTAGAAGAGTTCGAAGGAAGGAGGCCCACCCCAAGCCCCCAGGGATGCGGAGGCTGGGGTAGGAATAGCTGGCTCTTCGCGGCAGGGGGCGGGGACGGGGTGGGGGTGAGGGCAGCTCTAAAGCCTGCTTCCTGTCCCAGGGCAGGCAGTTCACACTTTGCCCTCCACCCCAGGTAATGCAATGCCTGATTCTAGGGCCAACTAGGGGGCTTCTCTCTCTGCCAGGGCGGGAGCTCAACCAGATAGCATTTATAGTGCAATCTCTGGTGGCCAGCTTGCTCTCAGCCCTGAGGGGGTAGGGAGGTGGGATTTGGGAGCATGATCTTGGCCTTGCCCCTGGAGGAACTTCCAGCCTGCTGGGACGGAGGAAAAGAAATGTACTTGAGGTGAAGCAATTAAGTGCCACCAACTGTGCCCGCACAAGGGTTCTGGCTATTGTTTGCTTAGGAGGTGGCTCTGTGAGTAACCCTAAGTCAAGGAGGAGAGTGCGCACAGCAGGCCAGTCCAGAGGTCCCTGAGGGCAGGGCCTCCAGCTTCCCATTCGTACGGTTCCCATAGCGCTCAGCGCTGGCTCAAGCTCACAATGAGCTTCAATACTTGCTTTTGACTGAAACTTTTCCCTTTGTATCTGTCTCTGTGTCTCTCAGCATCTCTGTCTCTACCAATCTCTGGCTTCTCTTGTTTCCCAACATCCTTCCCGAGCCCCTGGGGAGCAGAGCTGGGGGGCCGGGCAGTGGGAACGGGACAGCGTCCTGTTCTCACCAAGGACAATAAGGTCCGGAAAGGGCTGGAGCCAAGGCCTGGCGTAGACTCCCCCTCCCTGTCTGCCCTGCCCCCCCCACCTTCTGGCATGCCCTAAATGCCAGGCATCCCCTCATGTCAGTGCCAGCCCGAGAGGAGTCCAGCCTCTGCCCAGGCAGGGGAGCCCCCTCATCTCACCTTCCCACCACCCTCTTTTTAGGTGGCATCACCTTCTGCCCCAAGAAGCACACCTCTGAGTCAGGAGCCCTCTCCCGCCAGCACCCCCCCAACTAGCATCCAAGGCCCCCTCCCGCTGTATTATTTACTCCTGTTTCCGGAGCAAGCAGCGGGCGCTGGCGAGTGTCAGGGCCACGTGTGAGGGAGCAGAAGGAAGCACCTGGCTTCCCTCTGGCCTCCAGGGGCAGACCGCCCGTCTCTCCCCTAGGCCTCTAGCCTCCGGGGTGGTACAGAGACCCAGGCATCCCGGGGCCAAGAGGTTAGCACCTTTGCCCTTCTCACCTTCGGGTCTCCAGAAGCCATGATGGTCTGACGCCCCCTTACTTTTTTTTTTTTTTTTTTTTTTTTTGCGGTACGCGGGCCTCTCACTGTTGCGGCCTCTCCTGTTGCGGAGCACAGGCTCCGGACGCGCAGGCTCAGTGGCCATGGCTCACGGGCCCAGCCGCTCCGCGGCATGTGGGATCCTCCCGGACCGGGGCACGAACCCGCGTTCCCTGCATCGGCAGGCGGACTCCCAAAGACTGCGTCACCAGGGAAGCCCCAACCCCCTTACTTAATGATGGTGTCTGGTGTCTGGGATACCCTTCCCAGGGTTAATTGGTAGGTCAGGTGGAGGCAGCCGGCAGCTAGGCACCCCAGGGATGGGCTGGGTGGAGAGCTGAGGTCGGCGCCAACCTGCCTGGTAAAGGCACCCATTCCCTGAGCAAGGTGTCATTATTCCTGGCCACATACTGTCGCTGATGCCTATGTAGTGGGTGGCAGCAGGTGCCCAGATCCCTTGACATTGTCCTGGCACCTGCTCGGGCTCTCCCCTGTCCTCCCCTAACCTGGCCCCACCCAAGCTCTGATCTTGGAAGGCATGGTGCCCTGAGGGGGCCAGATCCCCCAGCTGTGTCTATGCTCACCTGGGCTGGGACCTGGCCCTCTGCCCACTGCTCCCGTTCCAGGTCAGGAGAAAGTCTAGGTTTGACAAAGCGAGACCTAGAACTAACCCAGCCTCCCTGGAGGTCCAGGACCCATTTTGGACAACCTTTCCCCTCCCCAAGGGTCCCAAATACGGTAACGCCCCAACCATCACCAGGTAAGTTGGAGCCTAGAGCTACCATTCCCCCTCAGGAAGGCTCTGGTCTCCACTGAACTCTCTTTGCCTCCATTCCTAGACTGGAGGAGCAAGAAGACTTGATTCAGGATTCAGCCCTTCCCAATGGGCCAGTCTTTCGGGTCCTCCAAGAGTTGGCTTCTACCGGAGAGACTCAGCAGCAATCCTCCCAGCCCTCAGGTCCAACAGGCAGGGAAGTGTTGCGAGTCTCCTGGACAAAGATGTGAGCTTGTGGCGCCCTCTGCAGGCAATGTGGGTAAACTGCATAGCACTCCCTCAGCTTAGGCATAGAGGAGAAAGGGTCCGGGAGTCCGGCTACAAATGGGGGTTTGGGGGGGGGGGCCTCTAATCCTTGACCAGAACTCCTTTGACTCACTTCTTCATCTTCACGGGGTCTCATTCCCAAACTCAGCCACATCCCATGTATAGGATTTTCTGTTCTAGGACAGGTTCTTTCATTCAACCAACCCACCAGTCCTCACTGCCCATTATCAGGCACTGTGGAGAATACAAAGCTGACCAAGGCACGGTAAGCACCCTAAAGCCCACACCACCCAGCAAGAGGGACGGTGCCTAGGTGCCCCAAAGGACAGACACTCTGGACAGAGAGGCACTCCTCATGGCAGAGCATGGACAGAGCAGGACCTGAGAAGTCACATCCCTCACTTCCATTAAGGCTGGCTCCAAGGTTGGTGGCCTTGTTCCTATCATTTTATGTATTCAAAACTTTGCTGAAACTTAGGAAGTTTCTTAATTCCTTGGCTATGAGACAGAGGAGAAAAATGAAGGCACAGACCAAAGAGGATAGGGACAGTGATCAACCTGGGAGTCTTTCTAAACACGGGCATACATCCATGCTGAAGAACAGATGGGTCCAGGAGGGCAACATCAGTAGGGAACTCCCACCTGCAGACTTGGAGCAGAAGGGGCAGGGGGCTCATTTGCTCAGGGTGGGGAGCTAGAGTAACAAAGCCCTCACAGGTTAAATGGAACTCCACAGGGAGGTGCAGGGGTGAGGGGCCTTTCCCTCCCTTACTCCTCTGTTCCGAGATCTATTCCAGTTCCGATGGGCAGGCATTCCTGCATTGTAGTCTTTACCCCTTTTCCCAAAGGGCAAGATTGCCGATCATTCATGCACTTTTCTTCCATGAGACTCTTACACAAGTATATGCCACTCCAGTGCCTGGCAAAGTGCCTGGCACTGATGGCACTCAATAAATATTTGGTAAAAATGAACCCTGGAGGAAGGAAACCCCACCATCCCCAAGGTCTGAAAACAGCAAGTACCCATCTGCCCCAACATTCTGCACACCCATGCAGCCATGGGCAGGAGAGGCCCACAGCATATCACAGCTTACAGAGCTACAAAGAATCAACTTTATTAAACATTTAGGGTCAGTTTCTCTTTTTGCCCTTGCCCGTAACCTTGGCTGGTGTGAGGACTGGAGCTGTTGCCTGGTACAGAGTGGAAGAGATCTTGTTGATGTAGTACAGACCAACCATGGAGAAGATGAAGCTACAGGGTGAAGGAGAAAGGTCATGGTATCAGTGGGCATGCTGCCAGCCTGGTGCCTCCTAGAGCAGACAGATACCAGCATGAGGGAAAGAATCCAGGATCAGGTTTAGGAAAATGGGGAAGGGGACAGAGGGAGAACAGAGTGGGAGGGACATATGGGGAAGTCTGGAACCATCACAGGAGGACCGGGTGCCAAAGGACAGGATGCTACACCCCTTACTCAGCTGTCAGGCACTTACCAGGTGGTGACACAGACTCGGTGGATGAGGCCAGATGCAAAGAGAGCCAACAGGAGGCAGAGGAGAACTGGGGAAGCAAGAGAGGACGAGGAGGGTGGTCAGAATGGAAACACCAGGCATTCATATGTGGAGTCTAGAAGAAATCTGGGGTCCTCTGAATCTTGGGGGAACTGCTTGGAGGGGAAGGGCATGACAACAGCAGGAGGACCTCAGATGGCCTTATTGATGCCCAGAACACGGAGGTAGGAGATGCATGCTCATCACCAGCTCTGCCCCAAATACCACTTAACTTTCCTATCCTGGCTTCCCTCCAATAAAAAGGAAAAGGAAAGCTGACAGCAGAATCTGAAGGGCAAGGCTTGCTCCCATTTGAGGAAGAGGGTCAAGGCCTTTCCAACAGAAGCCAGCCAATGGGGATCAATTCATTAACCTGGCTGGCTAGTTATGGAAGTGGAGGGCCTCAGTTCCTGGACATAAGTTGGAGAGCAGTGTCTGGGTACACACACCCATGGGGGCAGAAAAGGGTCTCAAGACATCTAGAGTAGGACTAGAGAGAAGGTGGGAGGGCAGATAGCAAGGGCAATCCCACCTGACCAGCTGGGGAGGGCAGGGCAGATGAAGAGGGCCAAATAGCTTGCCCCACTACAAAGGTTTCTTTCAGAAGCAAATGAAGACAATACACTTAGAAATAAAATCTAACAGAGAGAAGTTCTGAAGCCGCTGTATGAAAGGACCTCCGGAAGCCTAGGTGGAAAGAGCAAAACATGAGGACAAAGAAACGAGGGCCACAGTGACAGGTCTTTGTTCTACCAGGTGAAGGCTTCACAAGAGATGGCATCTGCTGTCCATCTGGGGCATGTGGCATCCCTCAGGTGATCTGGCCTTGACGCCTAATTGGCTTTACGAACTTAATTCTCCATAAATAACTGAATCATCAATTCTTGATTAGAACCATTTCAAAAGAAAAACAATCTGACAGTTACTCTAATTTGGTCAGGATTCCTACTGACAAAGAAAGCTGGTGTATCTAATACTTAGGCTCTTCACAATCATCTCAAACAGAATTCACTAATATTGGGTCAATTTCACCTCGGAACCCCTCAACTGATTTGGCCCTTCTTCTTCTTTTTCTGGTGGAAACAAAGAACATCCCTTCTTGGATGTATTCATTACAGGCCCAAACCTGCCTGTTCCCCTCAAACCTTCCCTGGGAACTGGCCAGGAAATAACTTGAGTTTCTTGCTTTCAGAGGCCCTCTCTTCTAGCTCCAGTTCCGGGAGCTAGATAAAGTGCTGCATCCAAAAGCATCATCTGTCTCCAGACAGTCTTAATACACATATTTTTTCCTCCTAAAAAACCTTTACTGACTAAGCACCTGGAAATTCAGTACCGTGTTGGGGGAGGTTACTGGAGAGGGTTCAAATACTCAACCCCCAATTTTCACTTACTCTCAGGGAAGATCTTTGCTTGGAATCCTTTGCCAAAGACAAGATTCTCCAGATTATTGAAGGCCTGGGTTGAGGGAGTTAAGGAGTAGGACAAGCAATGGGGGCAGAGATGTGCGGCTAATGGGAAGGGTACAAGCCTGTGTGGCCCACCACCCTTCCTACCCTCAAACACCTCTGCCCGCTCCCCCGCAAAAAGGATACAGTGAGAGAGAAGACGAAAAGGCCGGAACCAAGCAGGCCGCCCTGGATGGTGAGCCACTCGGTGGAGGCCAGCTGGCGGCTGTACATCTGCATCCCAGCGAAGAGCAGCAGGGACAGGAGGGAGGAGAGCGCCAGCGAGGTGCCTGTACCCACCACTGGAGTGGAGAAGAGACGCAGAGTCAGGCCCAGCCCTCCCTCCAGGAGCCGCAGGCAGATTCGGCAGGGGGCCCAGCCACCTGCAAGCACTCCCGGGACTGCAGCCACCCTCCCCAACTCCCCACACCCCGCGGCAACCCCCAAGAATTCCTCAGTCCCGGACGCCCCGAACCCTCCGGCCCCGTGGAAATGCCCGTCGTCTGGAACCCAGGACACGTCAGCTTTGCGGGGAGAGGACCGCGAAAGCTGATCCGCCCAAATCCGACCTCCTCCTAGTCCGCCCGGTGGGGGACCCCGCTGGTCCTGTTACCCATCATGCCCTGCCCTCGGGTCCAATCCGCGCCTCTGTACAAGGGGAGAGCCGAACCGGGCACGGTTGGCTGTGCGCATGCGTCAGCCCCCAACGTGGACTTGCTTCTCCCCCACGTATTCCTCTTTCTCCCTCTCGGCGCCTGAATGCAGCGCCCTCTTCCTGCAGGGAGGAAATATTGCGTCCAAGAGCGTCCTTGGCCACCACCCTCGTCCCCCGCCCTTCCCCGCACCCAGAGCATCTGCTGCCTCTCAGTGCAAGCTGCACTTAACTCTTCAAGTCACTGTGCCCATGGACTATAGCCTCTAGACCACTTCTGTCTTCTTTGTCAATTATGTCAGCTTTAGTACCTGTTCCTCAAGACCACCTGCCCCATGATCATTGCCTTGATATCTCCCCTGGACTCTTGCCCAAACCAAAATCTAGTCCTTCCATTCTGGAGCCCATCTTTCTCTGAAATTATCCTTCTGCTTTATATGAGTAAGATTAGAAGCCAATGAAGAATTCGAACATAAGAAATGGTTCCCCCTCAAATACGATTCCATGTTACCCAGCCAACCCCACCCCACCCCCCGACCCGACAGCCTTCTGAGAACCACGTGGGAAAAACTATTTCCCACCTCCTACCTCGACCAGCGCCGCTCGAGGCTGGTCCCTGGAGCATGCGCAGTGACATCTCACCCCCACCCCTCCCCACATCCCCACCGGGCTCCTGCATTAAGCCCGGGGTTCGCAGCCGCAGCCGGGATCGGGCACACGGGGGCGGGCGGGCATGGTAGGGCCATGGCTGAGGGTGAGGATATGCAGGCCTTCACTTCCATCATGGATGCACTGGTCCGCATCAGTGTGAGTTAAGGTGGGGTCGAGGGGAAGGGGAGGGGGAGTATAGGGGTCCCGGGCAAGCCGGGACCTCGAACAGGTGGGGGTCCCGCAAGATGCTGGGATGTAGACAGGGGGCGGGTGATGGCAGAAAGGACTGGGAGGGTCGGGATGCAGGTATGAGAGGGTAATCCCGGGGACAGCCGGGAGGTGAATGCCGTGAAGGCGTCCATCTGCTGGGGTGTGAGGAACATGTAGCTACCCGGACGCAGCGGGTGGCTTGGGGTAGCCTCCAGCTGTGCACCGGGGCTGGGGCTGCAGGGCAACGGGGCTATGCTATGAGGAGGGGGCGTGAGTGAGCTTGGATATTTTCCAAGAAAACTGAGGACAGGTGGGGGGCGAGGAAAGGGCCGCCCCACGGTGCAGTTCCCAATTTGAGCCCCTCCGCAAGACCCCACCCCACTGCACCCCCACTCAGGGCTGCCTCTGAGCCTTCGGTTGTCATGGCAACCCGGGCCCGGCTCTCCCAGGGGCGGTGCCAGCCCTGCTCCCCCCAACCACTTCCTTCCCCCTCCCTCCGTGTCCCTCCCTCCTTTGTGTCAGCTGCGCCCCTGACCGGGATGGCTGCGAAGAGAGGGACCAAGGTGAGGTGTGGGGGTGGGGCATAGCTTGAGGACCCCCGCCACCAAAAAAGGGAGGGGTACTTCCGGTGGGGAGGGGGCAAGTAGGCGGGGCGCTCCTTTCCCCCTTGCTTGGGGAGGGGGTTGCGGCAGGCCGGGTTACCCCGGGGAAGGGAGCTGGAGGGCCGGATGGTGGGGGGCAAAAGGGAATGGGTTAGGAGGAGCCGGATGGGTTAGTGATGGGGAATGGAGCCGAGGGCGGCTGCAGTCTGGAGCCGCGGCAGGAGGACAGACTGGGTGAGCAGGAGGATGGAGAGAGCCTGGCTTTAGGGAGGAGTCACGCGGGGGAGGGGGGGGCAGGGGAGTGCCAGAGAAGGGGGCGGGGGTCCGCACCGAGCTGCTGAATGGGCTGTATCCTTGAGAGATGTGCCTGGGGCCAGCGGCCCGGAGATGGGGGGATAGGGGCAAAGGCCAGGTGAGAGGGGCTGCAGGTCCGGCTGGGACTGGGACAGTGAAGGGGGTGGGGCTTGAGGCTGGGGCGACCCGAGCTCCAACCATCCCTCCTCCTCAGGTCTGTAGCTCTGCTGGAGTGAAACAGAAGCAAGAGACAGGGAGCTGAGAAGGCCTGTGAACCAGGCCAAGGCTTGTGCTGGGGAAAGTCCATAGCTTGTCTGGTCCCTTGTACTTGTCTTGTCCACTCCTGAGACCCTTTAGGTCTTTAAGGGGCAGTTGAGGGGCTGCTGAGATATGCCCAGGTGTCCAAGCTCTGATCCAACCTCCTGGCCCCTCCACAGACGAGCATGAAGAACATGGAGAAGGAACTGCTGTGTCCAGTGTGTCAAGAGATGTACAAGCAGCCACTGGTGCTGCCCTGTACCCACAATGTATGCCAGGCCTGTGCCCGGGATGTGCTGGGCCAGCAGGGCTACGTAGGCCATGGTGGGGATCCCAGCTCTGAGCCCACCTCTCCTGCCTCCACCCCTTCTACCCGAAGTCCCCGCCTCTCCCGCAGAACTCTCCCCAAGCCAGATCGCTTGGACCGACTGCTTAAGTCAGGTGGGGCTGGCACCTGTGGGGTGGGGGTGGGGATGCTGAGATGTCCATCAGGAAGATGGAAGGGGTCCATCACTGGCCAAGGGCATTTGTCTGTTTTTCAGGGGGTGGAGATACTGCCCATCCAGGCTCTAATGAGAGCTGCACTCTGGCACAATAGAAATTAATTTTTTAATTGAAAAGCCTTCCCCCGCTCTGAGCCAGCTATAATTTTCACCTCCCTACTTCCCGGCCCATCCACAGGCTTTGGGACATACCCCGGGCGGAAGCGAGGCGCTCTGCACCCTCAGGTGATCACGTTTCCGTGCCCAGCCTGCCAGGGCGATGTGGAGCTGGGGGAGCGGGGCTTGGCGGGGCTGTTCCGGAACCTGACCCTGGAGCGTGTGGTGGAGCGGTACCGCCAGAGTGTGAGTGTGGGTGGCGCCATCCTGTGCCAGCTGTGCAAGCCCCCGCCACTAGAGGCCACCAAGGGCTGCACTGAGTGCCGCGCCACCTTCTGCAATGAATGCTTCAAGCTCTTCCACCCCTGGGGCACCCAGAAGGCCCAACATGAGCCCACCCTGCCCACCCTCTCCTTCCGCCCCAAGGTGAGCCAGCCCTTGCAGGGCCTGGGAAGGGAGGGGCATGGTGGTGCTGGGTGGGAGGGCATGCCCAGCACTGTGGGCTTCCAAAAGGGGATGGCCAGGGAGTTGCCATTGCCGAGCTCCTTTTTCTGTAACAAAAAGGCACTGGACAAATCTTTGAATGTCTTTGAGCCTCCATCTCATCTGCTGAATGAGGATTATAATATCTGCCCTGCAATATCTGTGCTTGCAGTGTTGTTGAAAGGATCACTGAGATAATGTTTGTGAAGGTTATTTATACACTAAAACGATCTGTTATGCATTCATTCATTGAACAAATATTTATCAAGCACCTATGTGCCTGGTGCTATTCTAGGCATTGGGGCTACAGCAGTAAACAAGATTGCCAAGGCGAATTATTAAGCACAAGGCTAAATTTACCATCATTATTGTTATTACCACACATTTCTGTGAGGTAAATGAAGGGAGAAGCAAGGCTAATGCCTGGAGCTTGCAGGAAAGGCTCTCCTTGATGCCAGGGTGTACCACCAGGTGGCACCATGGAGCACCACCAGCTAAACTCCTCTCCACCCACATTGGGCCAGCAGAGGGAGGGCACCAAACTGCTCTGTGGTAGGTCAGCACCCTTACACACACCACTGGCTGACTGTCTCATTGCTCTTTCTGTCCCTAGGGCCTGATGTGCCCAGATCACAAAGAAGAGGTGACCCACTACTGCAAGACATGCCAACGACTGGTATGCCAACTTTGCCGTGTGCGACGCACCCACAGTGGCCACAAGATCACACCTGTGCTCAGTGCCTACCAGGCCCTCAAGGTGAGGACCCCACCTCACTCTACCCCAGTGCTGAGCCACACTCACACCCTCTCACACCTCCTCTGAACTGCTGGCTTCTTTGGAGCCGGGTGTGATGCCCACCTCTTTCTTCCCCCTCAGGACAAGCTGACAAAGAGCCTGACATACATCCTGGGAAACCAGGACATAGTACAGACCCAGATCTGTGAGCTGGAGGAGACCGTGAGGCACACTGAGGTGAGGGAGGGCATGGAGATGGGCCCTGGGCCCTGCCTGGGAGTGGGAGCAGGAAGGGGGTGTGGATTCGCACAGCCCAATCACCTGGTTGCAAGCTCAGGAAGCCCATTTAGGGTCCATGGATGTGTCGAGGTTCTGGTTAAACCAGGTCATCAGGAATAACAGTGCCCCAGGCCAGGTGGTACCCAAGGCTGCAGTGGAGACAGGGTGTCTATCACCCAGGAGAGGAAGAGCTTGAAAAGCCCCAGGGATGGAGCTCAGATGCCCTCAGGCTCAGCTGCCTGCTGAGGATGTTGCACATCCCTGGACCAAGGAGGGTGAGGTGATGGCTCTGATACCTTTTGCCAGATTGCTTGAATCAGCTGATATGGGAATGGGCGATAAGGATGGCACAGATGCTGAAAGATGTGAGTACAGTGCAGGTGGACATTAGTGTAGTCATGGCCTCTTATCTGGGGGAGTCCTTAAGGGATCAGGATTGATTATGGTGTGGGCATCCAGCAAGGTTAGCACAAATGGTCAGGAGTTGAGCCCATCTGGGTGTACAGGAGCCTTTGGAGCCATGAACCTGGCCCTATTAGAATGGGTAGGTAGGATTTCCCCAGATCCTTTGTGATCCTAGCCATGGCGTGGTGCCCCAGGAGTCTGGTGCAGGTGCTGCCTTCAAGAAGAAGATAGTAAGTGTTGCTCTCTGGGCAGGTGAGTGGTCAGCAGGCCAAGGAGGAGGTGTCCCAGCTGGTGCGGGGGCTGGGGGCTGTGCTGGAGGAGAGGCGGGCATCCCTGCTTCAGGCCATTGAGGAGTGCCAGCAGGAGCGGCTGGCCCGTCTCAGCGCCCAGATCCAGGAGCACCGGAGCCTGCTGGATGGCTCAGGTCTGGTGGGCTACGCTCAGGAGGTTCTTAAGGAAACAGACCAGCCTTGCTTTGTGCAAGCAGCCAAACAGCTGCACAACAGGTACTCAGGGGCATGGCACAGGGGCATGGGCTCCTGCGGGGTAGGGGCAGTCGTGGGTGTAGCCCATGTATAAGGCAATGTCGAGAGTACTGCCCGATGGAGAGCTGGGTCCTGAGGATTTTCACCAGGCCACACTGATATCAGTTTGCCCGAATGGACAGGGAAGAAGGCCCCCAGCAGATACCAAGGCTCTAGGGGCAGGCAAGGCAGAATCAAGGGGAAAGGTGGTTGCCCAGATGGCAGTGCCTGACCCTGGCCTGTCCCCGTCCCAGGATTGCCCGAGCTACGGAGGCCCTCCAGATGTTCCGGCCAGCTGCCAGCTCCTCCTTCCGCCACTGCCAGCTGGACGTGGGGCGTGAGATGAAGCTGCTGACAGAGCTTAACTTCCTGCGAGGTGAGGAGATGGCCAGGCCCCGTGCCCAATTAGAGCCTTCCTCCCTTCCTCCCCAGCAGCGGGCCCGGGGGGCAGCGCCCGCCGGGGAACTCCCCAGCCTCCTGCCTGGCCTGGCCAGCCGCCCTGCCCACCTAGCCCACCCCACCCAAGCACACCGTCCCACCGCGCTCAGCGCCGCTTCTCCCTCTCTTTGTTTGTAGGCTGTGGCCACCGCGGACTCTGCTCCGGAGCACCCCAGGCAAGTCAGCGGCCCTGCCCCAGGGGTCCTGCCCCCCACCAGGCCCCCTGCCCTGCCCTGCCACTCCCACACAGCCCGGCTACCCACTCATGGCTTCCTTCTCTTTCCTGCCCTGACCAGACCCCATCCCCACCTTCCTCTCCCCTGACCAGTGCCCTCTGTCTTTCATGCCTTCCTTTCTTAATCTTTGCCTTTCTGACCTTTTGTCCTTGTGACCTTTGCCCTCTAGACTTTCCTTCTCTTCCCCCTGACTTTGTCCCCTGCCATCAAGCTTTTGCTTGCCCTCTGTTGTCCCCTATTTTCTGTCTTGCTAACTCTTGCATCTATCTCCTCCCACTCAGTTCCCTCCTTCCTGTTCAGTGCCCTCTTGCCTGGGCTTCAGTGGCCGTTGCCTGCCTTTCCCTGGGGCTCCTCTTTATTCATAGAATAAAAAGGGTCATAGAAAGAAGGGACACCATGTGATCTCATACCCTCATTTGACAGAGGAGGAAACTGAGGCCCAGAAAGGGGACGTGACTGGCCTAAGGCCAGAGCAAAGGAGTGGCAGACCAGGACTGGCATCAGGCCTCCGGTCTCTCCTTCTCCCGTGGGCTCTGCCCTGCCCATTCCTGCCCAGGGCCCAGACAGGTGTCTTCTCCAGATCCCTCTCACTCACACTCACCCCCCCGGCTCCCGCTGCTTTCCCTTTTCCTGCTCACCCTCCATGCCAGGCCCGCGGCCAGGCCCTGACTGACCCCCGCTGTCTCTTCCAACAGTGCCCGAGGCTCCGGTCATTGACACCCAGCGCACCTTTGCCTACGACCAGATCTTCCTGTGCTGGCGGCTGCCTCCCCACTCACCACCTGCCTGGCACTACACCATTGAGTTCCGGCGCACGGATGTGCCGGCCCAGCCGGGCCCCACCCGCTGGCAGCGGCGGGAAGAGGTGAGGGGCACCAGCGCCCTGCTTGAGAACCCTGACACAGGCTCTGTGTATGTGCTGCGTGTCCGTGGCTGCAACAAGGCTGGCTACGGCGAGTACAGTGAAGATGTGCACCTGCACACGCCCCCAGCGCCCGGTGAGTGGGCACAGGGTACACTTGGGACCCAGGCACTGAGAGCTGGTGCTGGGTGGGCCCCAGGGAGATGGCATAACACAGTGCGTCACTCTCACTAGCTCTGAAGCGAGACTGCCTGAGTTCAAATCCCAGCTCTGCCTCTTGCCAGCTGTGTGGCTTTACACGAGTTATTCACCCTCCCTGAACTTCAAGTTCCTCTTCTGTAGGGATAGTAGCAATACTTATCTCATAAGGTTGTTGTGAGAATTAAGTGAGATGATAACGTGTAAGGGCTTAGCTGAGTTTTTGGCTCAGGGTAAGGGCTCAATAAATGTTGGTAAAATGACTCTCCAGAAAACAGTGGGGACTCCGGGGTGTAGGCATAATAGAGAAGCATCACCACCCAAGTAGGGGGCAGAAGAATTAGGGGTTAAGTATAAGAGCCAGGTAAGAGCACCAGAGTGCGGGCTGGAAAATACAGGTGGATGGTGGTGGGATGTCACCAGGTGGAGTGGACAGCAGTGGGGACCCTCCATGGTGCAGCCATGGGAAAGGGGTGGGAGGCAGCACAGCGAGTCAGCTGGGTCTGGGAGACTGATTTCTGTGCCCACTAGTCATCACTAAAACTCTTCCTGTGGCCCCATGCCCACTTGGGATGGGATGCCCCTTCTTTTTTCCTATGCTCCCCATTCCAGTTCTCCAGGCCCTGTTCCCCAGAGCCCCCTGCCCATCCCTTGGCAACTCGTTCCATGTTTTGAAATCTCCCAGTGTCTCGTGTTAACACCTCAAGGTCCCCCCGACTGCCAGTGTTTGTCCCTGAAGCCCTTCCTTCTGTCTCAACCCCCCCCAACTCCAGTCCTGCACTTCTTCCTCGACGGCCGCTGGGGCACAAGCCGAGAGCGGCTGGCCATCAGCAAGGACCAGCGAGCGGTACGGAGTGTTCCAGGGCTGCCCCTGCTGCTGGCTGCTGAGCGGCTACTGACGGGCTGCCACCTGAGTGTGGATGTGGTCCTGGGCGATGTGGCTGTGACCCAGGGCCGCAGCTACTGGGCCTGCGCCGTAGACCCAGCCTCCTACTTGGTGAAGGTGGGCGTCGGGCTGGAGAGCAAGCTTCAGGAAAGCTTCCAGGGTGCCCCCGATGTGATCAGCCCCAGGTCAGGCCTCTCTGGAAGGGTTGGGGGTTTGGGGACCTGGGTGGGGGAGCTGGGGACAGGGTGGGGGTATGCAAGGGGAGGACACACTTGCTGGGATGGAGCTGGGAGGAGATTAGGAGGAAGTAATAAGAGCCAGGCTGTGGGGGTGGCTGTGGTCTGGAGAAATGTGAGCTCAGTGAAAGAGCTTTGTGGACTAATATTCGGAGTGGCTGGGGAAAGGGACAATAGTAAAGGGAGCCATCTCCACTTCCCTCCATCTGTCACTCAGGCTAAAACACCATCTCTCCAAGTCTCCATGTCCTTTCTCCCTAACACCCCATTTCCAACATCCTTTCTCCACAAAGCCTTTTCCCTCCAGTACCTCCTTCACCCACATCTTTTCTCAACATCCTAAAATTCTTCCCTCCAACTTTCCATCTCCATATTGTCTCATCCACAACATCCTGTTTAACACCCACCCACACATACTTTTCTCCCTGACCCCTTCCTCCCCAGCACTCTATCCCCCAGTACCCCATTTCTTTAAAATGCCTTCTTTTCGACACCAGTTCCCTCTTAACCCTATGGTCCCCAAAACCCTGCATCCCTCTAACATCCTTCATCTAAGGCACTGATCTGCCCTCATCTCTCTCCCAACATCCACCTTCCCAGCTTCCTTTCTCTGTTCTCCCCCTCTCCCCCAGTACCTTAGTCACTAACTCCTCATCCTTCCAAGATTCTCTAACCCTCAAAATGCTCTCTCAGCATGATATCCCAGCACCATTTCCTCACCACCTTCCTGTGTTGGAAGCTCTGCATTTCTTCAGTGTGCTTTAGCAATACCCTGTCTTTCTTCTCCTCCCCCCACCTCTCTGGCCAACGTGCTTTCCTTTCAACACCACTTTCCTACCAAACCAAACTCCCA
The DNA here is from genome assembly GCF_964165515.1 of Mesoplodon bidens. NCBI lineage: Eukaryota > Metazoa > Chordata > Mammalia > Artiodactyla > Ziphiidae > Mesoplodon > Mesoplodon bidens. The sequence continues at coordinate 73,295,126 of NC_138177.1, read as the reverse complement.
GCCCTATATTCTAACCCCTGTCTCTTCAACATGTTTTCTTCTCAATGTCCAGAATCAATTCTTTTTTTTTCTATTTATTTTTTAATTTTTTTAATTTTTGGCTGCGTTGGGTCTTCACTGCTGCGCGGGCTTTCTCTAGTTGCGTCGAGCTCAGGGCTACTCTTCGTTGCAGTGCGCGGGCCTTCTCACTGCGGTGGCTTCTGTTGCGGAGCACGGGATCTAGGCGGCGCAGGCTTCAGTAGTTGTGGCGCACGGGCTTAGTTGCTCCGCGGCATGTGGGATCCTCCCAGACCAGGGCTCGAACCCGTGTCCCCTGCATTGGCAGGCAGATTCTTAACCACTGTGCCACCAAGGAAGCACCCCAGATGAATCCTTTGAACCACTTACTCCCCAACATTCCATCCTTCCAACATCTCAGCCCTCTGGTACTCCCTCCCCCACACACTCCACCCCCCAACGTCCTCCTACCCAACGCCCACCCCTGCAGGTACGACCCGGACAGTGGGCATGACAGCGGTGCCGAGGATGCCACAGTGGAGGCGTCGCCACCCTTCGCTTTCCTAACCATTGGCATGGGCAAGATCCTGCTGGGGGCTGGGGCCAGCTCAAATGCAGGGCTGACAGGGAGGGATGGCCCGGCGGCCAGCTGCACAGTGCCCCTGCCGCCCCGCCTGGGCATCTGCCTGGACTACGAGCGGGGTCGGGTTTCCTTCCTGGATGCTGTGTCCTTCCGAGGGCTCCTGGAGTGCCCCCTGGACTGCTCGGGACCTGTGTGCCCTGCCTTTTGTTTCATTGGGGGTGGTGCAGTACAGCTACAGGAGCCCGTGGGCACTAAGCCCGAGAGGAAGGTCACCATTGGGGGCTTTGCCAAGCTGGACTGACCTTTCCAGGCCTCTCCTGGGCCCTGGCCTTCCAAGCCTCCTGAAGCTGGGTTATTCCTCCCGCAGCTTCTCCCTCAAACTCTTCCTGCCATGTGGTCCTGTCCCTTCCCCTATGTCTGTGTCTTCCCAGGGCCTTCTCTTGACCAAGGGACTCTCCTCTGCTCACCTCTCTGGATGTCCCCCATTCTCTCCACTGCCTGTTAATCCAGGCTCCCACTCCCACATCTCTGCCCCGTGACCTGCCCTTGGCATCTTACCCGAGTCAATGGAGACAGCCCCTTCCCCATCCCTGCCCTGTGCTCCTCCCCAGGCTGATTGGGAGGGAAGGCACCTGGAACACTGGGCATGCTCCCCAGCTCTGCCCTCTGCCCTGCCAAGCTCCCTGACCCATCCATGCTGAACTACAGCTTTGGGGCGTGCAGGCTTTTTGGCTGGACACTGCCCAGGCACTCCCTGGTGAGGGGAAAGGGACCCTATCATCCTGCTTTATTTATTTGGGTCCCTGTACCCCCAGCCGCATGCCTCTTATCCCCCTCTTCTCCCTCTTGCATGCTTTACCTGTCCTGCACCCATGCCAATGTGCCAAGTCTCCCTTGGGGAGCCAGCTGAGGTTGAGTCTCCCTACTGGGTTGGGCCTGGCAAGGCCTCTGGTGCCCGCTGTTGCCTCCCCCTGCGGTGAGCACTGCTAGGCCTATGTCAAGCAACAGCTGTTGTTTTCATGGTTTATAAACAATAAACTGTGATGCCAGGCCTTCCTGTGATGTCTTTGCCTTCCCTGAGCCCATTCCTCTTAGTTTCTGTGCTGGACGTGGCAGGTGGGGCGGGATGGGGGGCGCGGGGATCGAGGGTTCCCTGCTATAACTCAGAGCAGGGGTGCACGGTGGATCTGGCGCCTGAGGGAAGGAGGTCCCCAAGCCCGTCGCTTCCCCGCCTTCTGCCACACCTGTACCCAGCCCAGGCCCGAGCCGATCGTGGCCGCCAGGGGGCGCCTCACTCCGGTGGCTGTTTGCGTCAGCCCCGCGATGGGGCGTCCGGACGGCGGCGCCAGGCTCTGCGGGAATGCGATTGAGGGGGCGGGCCCCGTGCCTGGGCCCAAAGGGATCAGGGAACCAGAACGACTTCCCCATTCCCCGGGTGCTGGGTAGCCGACTCCAGAGCCAGAGGCGGGCGGGGCGGCCAGGGAGGGGCCCGGGCCCGGTGCCAGCCCCCGGATATGACATGGAGCTTATCGTGGCCCTGTTGACTCTGCAGCTGTTATCGCCGCCCGAGGACTTACTTCACACCCGGACAGCTAAGAATAGAGCCGCCTGGGGGCACCGTGCCAAGGGGAGAGGAGGGCGCGGGAGTGAAACCCAGGACCGGGGAAAGGGGAAAGCTACGGGCGTGCGTGCTGGCGGAGCCGGGTCACGCTGGCCGATGGAGCCGCCGGGTTTCATTTCCTCCTTCCTCTTGAGCCGCCAGCCATGCAGGAGAGGTGACAGAGGTGACTCGAGTTCTTCCACCAAGCACTCCTGCGCCCCAATGTCACCTACTTCTTAAGTGAACCCCGCTCCTTCTGGCCTTCTTTCCTCCCTCTCCTTTCCCAAGGCCTCTTCCAGACCCCCTCACACACATTTTGACCGCCCCTCTATCAGCAGGTCACAGAAGACAGATCAAAAGTTGGCGGTTGGGCTTCCCTGGTGGCGCAGTGGTTGAGAGTCCGCCTGCCGATGCAGGGGACACGGGTTCGTGCCCCGGTCCGGGAAGATCCCACATGCCGCGGAGCGGCTGGGTCCGTGAGCCATGGCCGCTGAGCCTGCGCGTCCGGAGCCTGTGCTCCGCAACGGGAGAGGCCACAACAGTGAGAGGCCCGCGTACCGCAAAAAAAAAAAAAAAAAAAAAAAAAAAGTTGGCGGTCAGCGCAGAGGAGGCCCGAGTTTTATTCAGCCATGTTCAGGTTCCCACTCCCATCTCCCACCTGTCCGGGCCAGTCTTCCTGGGAGCCACTGCCTCAGGCTTGTCCCCAGGGGCTCAGATGGGCTTCGCCAGGGCTAAGATGAGTTAGGGGACTTGGTGGGGCCTGTGAGGGAGGCAGCCCACCTGAACGCCCAGCTCACCAGCCCAGAGCAGAGTTGGGGGCAAGGCGGGGGCTGCAGCAGTGAAGAAACCCAGGGAGGCAGTCGGAGCTGGCTGGATGTTCAGCAGGCAACGTGCCCCTACAGGTTGGCGGAAGTGGCTGCCAGGTTCGTGTAAGAGAGAGTGCTGCCACCGTTGCCTGCAGAAACCTAGGTAGGGGGAGAAGGGATCCAGGGTGAGGGGCAGAAGCTTTCCTGGAAGAAGCTTCCTCCCCAAGGCCCCTGGATGGCACCCCGTGGCTGGGGTGAATGGTCCAGGCGCCTGACTAGCTCTCAAAGGGTTAATTTGGAGAGAGCACCTGCTGGTCACCACCGGCAGCCAGGTGACTGTAAACAGGGCCACTCCTCCTCCTCCTCCTCCTCTTCCTCCTCCTCGAGCTCCCCTTCCCTCCCTCCCCTCGGCTCTTATCAGCTCCCCCTGCTTTCCCCTTCTGCCCCTTTTTCCCTCCATTCTCTGCTCCTCCAGCCCAAGGAGGTGTGTGTTTGTCTGTAAAACTGGAAGAAGGAAGTCCCCAGGGGGAGGAAAAATGGGGTCAAGAAAAGGAAACTCCTCTCCCCTCCCCCACTTGGAGTGGCTTTCCAGCCCCAGGTGGCCAAGTAATTATTTACTAGGTCCTGGAGGGAAAGGAAGAAAGAGGGAGGAGGGGTCTGTGCTTCTCCGGAGATTCCCAAGAACCTCCCCCTCACCCGGCACCCAGGCTTACCTGGCTTGGTGAGACTTCTTCCCCAATTCACAGACCCCTCCTCCCCACTAGTCTGTCTCAATCTACCCTCCATTCTTAGGAGACAAGCTGGGGCACAGGTGCTCCTCCCATGAAGGGCTCCCCTGGGCGCAGTGCCCCACTCATTTCGCCTCTGGGCATCCCAGTGAACAGCCCTGGCACCAGTTCAGCAGAGCAGTGAATGCTCTTCTGGGAGTGCTGGTAGTGGGGGCACCCCCTACTGAGGTCCCCCTTCTTCCATGGTCTCTTCCCAAGGCCTTTCCCCCAGAACTCGCCTGACCTCCAACCCCAGCCTTGTCAGGCCCTCACTGCCTACTGTCACTCTCACCTCTTCTAAGTTCTTTGGGCTTTCCCAGCACCCTTTCAGAACCCCTGCCAGCCAAAGCCTCTGCCTCCTTCCGCCATCCTCACCTCCTCAAAGGGGCTCCGTTTGGTACTGCCAGGGGGCACATAGCGCCCATGGGTGTGGTAGGTGGGGTACTCGCTCATAGGATGGTAGGCATCTCGGATTGGAAAGAGGTCCAGCTGCCCATAGTTCGTTTGTCTGCACTGACACACAACCTGGGGAGATAGGAGGTAATGGGGGGCATGGGGGTTCCTTCTAGCAGAGGGACTATGGTCAGGGCTGGGGACTGAGCACTTACCAGGGCAATGAGATAAATGATGGCCAGGGCAACCAGAACACAGGCCAGTACCAGCAGGGCAATGCCCCAGCCAGGCACCCCAGACCCAGACTGGGCAGAGGAAGGAAATGATGCATCACGCACTAAAAGGAAAAGCAGCGGTCAGAGCACTCTCTCAGAGGAGGTGACCCTCCCCTTATTAGTGCCAAGAGGAAAAGCAGGAATCCAGATGCTGGAGAGAGAGAGGGTCCCGGGCAGTGCGGTGTTGGCTGGCAGCTGGGGAAGTGGTCTCACCACTAACTCCACTGATGGTCAGGTTATATTTGACTGCTGCTGCTTCAAGCTGACCAAGCTGTCTCTCCACGTTGTGGGCAGTGGTACCCTCTCGGAAGACCAAAGTTAATTTTATCACCACAGATCCTGGCCTGGTCAGAGAGAAACAGGCAACTCAGCCATGGGTCCCAGCTTCTGGGTCAGCACACCACCCATGCCCCGCAACCACAAGCACACCAGCCCCTCCCACAGTCAAGACAACATCCACCCATCCCACATAGAGTCCACACCCAGAACTGTACCTGAACTCGATGTCTGAGAGGCCCAGAAAATCCTCTTGTTTATAAGTCTGCACAAACTGGGGTGAGAGGGAAAGGACTAAGTTTTGATGCAAGGTCTTCAAAGAGTTCTGAAGGCTGCTTCAGGGAAGCACGGTGGAGGAAAGGCAGCTACTCACCAATACAGAAATGCTTCTCTGCAGCTTCTGGTAGTAGCTGGTGCTGGGATTTTCCAGGGAAGAGTTAAACTGGAGGTTCGTAATGCGAAAAGACAGGAAGAACAGGGAGATCCTAATAGGCAACTGCTGAGAAGTCTTATGATTGGAGGAGGTGGGAGGTACTATGCTCTGGTTAGGGCTGCTGGCAATTGTCCCGGTAGTGTGGCTGGCAGAAATGGTGGGAGTATAAGAGCTGGGAACTGTGGTTGGAGTGCCCTTGCTGGCTTGGGTCATGGTAACCTTAGAAGAGGTGCCCTCGTGTGCTGTAATAACTGATCTTGAGGCAGGACTGGTGGTCGGAGGTGAGGCGCCACTGGTGGCCCGGGGTGAGGTGCCACCGTGGACCGGAGAGGCAGCCGAGCCTGAGGCAGGGCTGGTGCTCGGAGGTGAGGCGCCACTGGTGGCCCGGGGTGAGGTGCCACCGTGGACCGGAGAGGCAGTCGAGCCTGAGGCAGGGCTGGTGCTCGGAGGTGAGGCGCCACTGGTGGCCCAGGGTGAGGTGCCATCGTGGACCGGAGAGGCAGCCGAGCCTGAGGCAGGGCTGGTGCTCGGAGGTGAGGCACCACTGGGCCTGGAGAGTGAGGTGCCATCGTGGACCGGAGAGGCAGCCGAGTCTGAGGCAGGGCTGGTGCTCGGAGGTGAGGCGCCACTGGTGGCCCGGGGTGAGGTGCCATCGTGGACCGGAGAGGCAGCCGAGCCTGAGGCAGGGCTGGTGCTCAGAGGTGAGGCACCACTGGGCCTGGAGGGTGAGGTGCCATCGTGGACCGGAGAGGCAGCCGAGCCTGAGGCAGGGCTGGTGCTCGGAGGTGAGGCGCCACTGGTGGCCCAGGGTGAGGTGCCATCGTGGACCGGAGAGGCAGCCGAGCCTGAGGCAGGGCTGGTGCTCGGAGGTGAGGCACCACTGGGCCTGGAGGGTGAGGTGCCATCGTGGACCGGAGAGGCAGCCGAGCCTGAGGCAGGGCTGGTGCTCAGAGGTGAGGCGCCACTGGTGCCCCGGGGTGAGGTGCCATCGTGGACCGGAGAGGCAGTCGAGCCTGAGGCAGGGCTGGTGCTCAGAGGTGAGGCGCCACTGGTGGCCCGGGGTGAGGTGCCATCGTGGACCGGAGAGGCAGCCGAGCCTGAGGCAGGGCTGGTGCTCAGAGGTGAGGCGCCACTGGTGGCCCGGGGTGAGGTGCCATCGTGGACCCGAGAGGCAGCCGAGCCTGAGGCAGGGCTGGTGCTCAGAGGTGAGGCGCCACTGGGCCTGGAGGGTGAGGTGCCATCGTGGACCGGAGAGGCAGCCGAGCCTGAGGCAGGGCTGGTGCTCAGAGGTGAGGCGCCACTGGGCCTGGAGGGTGAGGTGCCATCGTGGACCGGAGAGGCAGCCGAGCCTGAGGCAGGGCTGGTGCTCAGAGGTGAGGCGCCACTGGTGGCCCAGGGTGAGGTGCCATCGTGGACCCGAGAGGCAGCCGAGCCTGAGGCAGGGCTGGTGCTCAGAGGTGAGGCGCCACTGGACCTGGAGGGTGAGGTGTCACCGTGGACCGGAGAGGCAGCCGAGCCTGAGGCAGAGTTTTGGTTACTCAAAGCCTGTGTACTGCTGTTTGGGGGTGTATCAGAGGCTGTAAGAAAGATTGTTAGTGTAGGGTTGGTGGCAGCTGTCAGAAGTTGAGGTTACAGAGTTGGGTTGGGGGACAAATCAGCACAAGGAGAAAATACATTCTCTGGCATCTGAAGAAGTAATGCCAGGAGGATTTGGGGAGTGGCCCCTAGGTCAGCCCTCCTCCTCCCTACCTGCTGGCAGCCTCCCTCCTTCTTCCCATATCTGTCTGCTCCTGGCTTGTCGGGTTTCTCCACTCCTAAGATTTACCTCTCCTGACTCCACCCCCACCCCCTCCAGACTTCTTTTCAGGACGTTCGCCTGCCCCTGGCACCCACTCTCCTGGGGGGCTGTCTCTTCTCAGCCTGACCTTAGCCTCACTCCTCTATTCTTTATTCTGGCACAGACTGGGCCACCCCTGTCTGCAACTTCTGCCTCTTGGATGCCATCTCCCAGGAAGCAAAACCCACAGAAAGGCTGGGAAGACCCCCTCCCCACCTTGCGCCCCTCACCTGTAAGCACTTGGAATAGCAGCAGCAGGAAGAAGAAAGGGGCCTGGATGTCCGGTGTCATGGTGTTGGCCAAGTGGTGGGGAGGGGGCAGAACAGACTCAGGCAGTGCGCATGAGGTGGAGCAGGCACAGGCGCCTGCTGCTTTATACCGGTCCCCCGCCCGCCCTAGGCTCAGCCAGAGCAGGTGACAGGTGACAAAGCTCCGCCTCCTCCCCCTTTCCTTACCTCCTACCTCTTCCTCTTCCTCTTCCTCCCCAACCATTCCTGGCCCCTCAAATAGGGTACGTGGGCTCCAATCACTCAACCCTCTGACAACCTGTTTGTTTTCCAACTGGCCTCCCCCTTTCACCAACCACTCCCTGGCTCCAGAAGGCGGTGGAGGGAGTCTGGAACCTGACCTGGGTCCCCATGGTCCTATTTTAGCCCCAGGACAACAGACAAGGTGAGAAAAGTAACAGAGAAAGTGGGCTAGGTCAAAGCCGGGAAGCTCATCCTCAGGTCCCCCGCACCATTGCCCCATTCTCCCTGGGTCCCTTGGAGTCCTACTCTGGGGGCTGAGAAGGAAGGGGAAGGCTCGATAATGAGTAAACTAGGTGCTAGTTTTGGACCCCCTCCACCCCACTACTTCCCGGAACAGCCCCACTCTTCTAACCGCTTCCTGTCCCGTTCCACACACGGTTCTACACTGAAACCCACAGTCCAGGCCCCTGCCGGCCTTTCCAGCAGCCTGAGTTCCTTCTTTGACTTTCTCCCGAGAAGGGGAAGGGGGAAGAAATTTCCAGTTAAAGAAATATGAAATCTGGGTTCGGCCGAACCCTAGGGTCTTTGCTTTCCCAGTCCTCCGCCTTGTAGTGGCGGCTCGCTGGCCGGGCTCTCCTGCCCTCTAGCGGTCACCGGGAGCCTCACCGGGCCTGCCCGAGCGGGCTGAGGGGCTACCTCGTCCGGGGAGAGGAGGTTGGGTGGCGCTGCCTAAGTTGGGGCAGAGAGAGGCTGGGGAGGGCAGGCCCGGGCCGGAAGAAGAAGCAGTGGCTTGGACAGAGAAGGGGAGGAACACACTGTACCATCGACGGAGGGGCTGGAGCTTTAGGAGGGGACTCAGGCGCGTGGGGGCGGTGTCTGGAGGAAATGGCGCTAAGTGGGTGGAATCCTGAGTTAACACGGAAGGGGCACCGAGGTATTTGGAGAGGGCAGCGGAATGTGGGAGGGAGAATGGGACAGATTAGTTACGTATTTATGAGGCAGAGAATAGGTGGGGCGACAGAATGGTATTTAGGGGCACGGAACTATCCTTTGCGGAGCAAAGTGGTATTTGGGGCCGGTGGGCACAAGGTGATGGGGGTGGTGCAAAACCATTTGTGAGCGCGCATGATTTGGGAAGACCAAGTGATATTCTGAAGGGCAGAAACACGTGGGACCAAGGAGTATTTGGGGCCACAACGGCGCACATGGAGCTTATCGAGTCCCATCTGGAGGTCCTGGGTTGCGGTCTAGACCGACAGGAGCAATTACGTCCGCATTAGGAAACAATTCTTAGCCCCAAAGAATACAGATTGAGAAATGAATTTTAAGAACGCTTCGGTGCGGCAGGATTGCAGGGAAGCCGGGGAAGAGGAGAAGCACCACAGCTCCCAGACGCGCGTAACTCCGCCGGCTCGGCGCGGCATTGTGCGGCAGCCGGACCTGGGGGCGGGCTCGGGGCCGGAGGGCGTTTACGTCATCGCGCCCGGGCGCGGGCCGGAGGCGGGGAAGCACCCCCACCCGCCGGCTAGAGAAAGGGCGAGTATCTAGGTGGGAGGCCCCAAAACTTCAACCCCTGGCGTTGCCAGGCAATAGCCATTCAGTTCGGTTGCTGGGACACGCGTCACCATGGCGACGGCTCCGCGCCGCGCAGTCTGAGTATTTAAAGAGCAAGCGCGCGCAACGCCCCGGCGTCTGAAAGCGGCCTTCCGGGATATCGCGGTCTCCCCTTCTCCCCTTCTCCCTCCCCTTACCACCCCCTTCACCCTCTTCCGGGCGCCAAGTCTATCTGGCCTCCAAGGTGAACCTAACTCCCCAGCGCGTCCCGGGTTCTCGGGCTGGTCCGGCTTCAGGCGGTGGAGAGCGGGATTCCGGGCCCCGGGCGGGCGGGAGGGACGGGACGCGGTGCAGTGTTGTTCTTTCCCCCGCCAATATTGCACTCGTCCCGGCCTCCGGCCCCCTCGGCCCCCCGGCCTCCCCCTCACCCCGAGCGGGGCAGCCCCAGCCCTCCTGGCTCTCGAACCCGGCTGCTCTAAGATAGACTGGAGTGTCGCCGCTGCCACCGTGAGTAAGTGGGGCTGGGAGGACTTTAGCCATCCTCCGACCACCACCCCATCCTTCACCTAACCTCCGTCCTTCACCTAACCCCCGTCCAGCACCTTCCTCACCGTGCCCCAAACTCAGCCAAATTTCCTCTAGATCTCTAACTTCCATTCTGCTAGTCCTCTCCCCGCCTCAGGTTTTTTCCTGCTCCCCACACTATCCCGGCAAAACCCCTAAAATAAGTAATTGCACTGGCTTAGAAAACAATTGGAACTTTATGGCAACGTGCTGTTGTCTTTCCTGGCGTTAATGCCTGAGAAATACCCCTCAAAAACTTCTCATGTCCTGAACAGTGGGGTCACCACACCTCTGGGGCTGAACTGATGGGTGCCAGAGGAGGTTCTGTGTTTGGCTGAGGGGCTGTAAATTAGACCCCAGGGTCTCCAGGATGGACCCCAAGGCCTGAGGGTCTAAAATCAGGATTCTGAAGCCGGTGGCCACCTCTTCACACTCTTTCCTGGAGCAGCTGCCTCCGGAATGGCTCAAAGTCCTCGGGCACTGTGTCTGAGAAAGGAGATATGATTAAGGTCAGAAGAAGTAACTCCCATGAAGGCAGGAGAGGTCAGGCTGATCTCCGTCTGGAGGCTCACCATTGCATCGATACTGGAGATTGGACCAAATGATGTTTTCTTGGGAGAAGCAGAATACACCAAGACGCCCCCCTCGCATGGATGTGTCAATGATCACCCCAGAATCGGCCACTAGCTGGGAACCCTCATAAAGCTTCACCCTGTCCAGGATAGGGGTGTCCATTGGTGCTAAGGTGCCAGTGGGCACTGTGCCACCATGACCTGGCCCTGTTCATCCCCAACCCCCCTTGGATTCACCAGGCCTGAGAGAGAAGGGAGGTGGGGAAAAGGGAGGAAGGAAAGGGGAGGGAAGGGGGGTGCTTTTCTCAGGCCTGAGGCCCCTGGCTCTTTGTCCAGCCCCCTTTGCATCTCAAAGCACCAGCCGCATTCCAAGCGAGGATTGGGTTGCCATGACGATGAGTACAATGGGCTGGGGGGTGAAGTCACCCGCTTCCCAGGCTCTAGTCCACCCCCCCCATCCCCTGTCCTGGCACCCCGCAGCCCCAGACACCTTAAAGGGGAACCAACCCAAGTCCCTGCACTCTGGGCTCTTGGCCATTGCCCCTCCCTTCCCTGTCATCCCCACCAAATAGGAAATGCAAAGTCGTGGACAGAGTGCTGAACTGAGAAACCTCAGCCTCACTACTAAGAGGTGTGGAGTCTGGGTTTCCATTAGCTCTTCTGTAAATGATGATCCCTTCCAGGTCAGACACTTTGATGAGGCAGGTTCTGGGCTGTACCAGTGATGGGGCTGGATGTGATGTGCCTCTCCACAGACTGGCCTGGGGTTTGGAGGCTCCCAGACGCACCCTCATTTTACAGAGGGGAAAATGGGGCACAGAAAAATAAGGACTTGCCCAACATTGCTTATAGGTCCTCGGCAGCATCAGCACCAGAGCCCAAGCTGCCTGGTGTTAGGAAGAAAGCAGGGCCAGGACAGCCGAGTCTGTGGTGAGAGGGGAGGTAGAGAGAAGTGGTCCCAGTCTGGGCCCAATGGCACCAAGGCACTGAGTAGAGGGGAGGTCACTGGGGAGTCCCAGCTAGAGGTGAAGGAAAGGCTGGGCCTGGGGTCCCTTGGGAGGGCTCAGCCCCTCCCCTCACCGAATGTAGCCAACTTGAGGCCGGTGCAGCAGCTGCCAGCGGTAGGAAGTCTTGTCACGCCAGCCCACATTTCGTGGGTCAGTCCACAGCAGCCGTACCTGATCAGGGGTGTGACCTGTATGCCACAGGGCATTCCTGAGGTGCTCGCCTGGGCCAGACGCTGATGTCACTGCCTAGGGGGCATCGGCAAACACAGTGGGTCAACCCCAGGACCCGACCGAGGGAAGACAGCAGGTTGGTAAGTGCAGGTGGAAAAGGGAGTCAGGAGAATATTCTGGAGCCCCAGGGAGCCAACCTCCAGGCCAGATGTCTGGGTAAGAGGGTTCCCCGTACTCAGGCAGTGGGGGAGGCCCCAGGGTTGGTGGGGGAGCCTTTGGGAAAGGGCCCTGGATTGGGGAATCTGGGCAGCTGCAGGACCTTGAGCTGTAGCCCGGGCTGGGCAACAGCCCGGAAAGGTGTGGCCTGCCAGTAGGTCTGCTCCGTTTGCTTCCACATGACCACGTAGAAGCGGCCGCTGTCTTGATAGCTGAAGAGAAAGCCTGCGTAGTCATCATCAGTCACTGTGTTCACATGGAAGGTGCCTTCAAAGTCCACACCATTGAAGGCTGTATATCCTGGGGGCAGGTGGGTGGGTGGGATCAGAGTCAGGGGCAGCAAAGCTACTGATGCCCATTGTGGGGTGGGGATGGGAAGGGATGCCTGCTAAATGTGTGGCTCCATCCTCTGCCTGTAGGACCCCTCCATTTGGAAGTCATTGAAATTGTTGAATTGGGTGTCCCTTACATACCAACTGCCAGGCCGGGGTCACTGTTCATGGTCTGAACGATTTCCATGCCCTGGTGGTATGCAGTAAAGACAAAAGCCCTGGTCCAGGTGTGCTGCCCTCCTTAGGCCCTGCTTGCTAGTCTGGCCTGACAGCACCCGCCCAGCCCACTGCCCTAGTACCTGGTTGAGCACGACCCAGTTTGGGTCAATCTGAGCATCACCCTCAGGATCCAGGACGACGGTCTGATAGGCCCGAAAATCCGTGAGGGTTACCTCTGCGCTTTCAGGGCACACATCCAGGGGGTCATCCACTGCATCATTGTCAAAATCATCCTCACACACATCACCAACGCCATTGCCTGGGCAGGATGAAGCCAGGTGCTCAGGAAGGCCCTGGCCACTGCCAGTAGCCAACACTACCACCTCTCGGGCCTTGAGATGTTGACCTCTCTCCACCACCCTGCCTTCCCTCACTCCCCAGCAAGGCCTGCCACTTCTCCCTGGGCAAAGCCCATGCCAGCCCAATCCTCTGGGGACTCCAGCCTTACCATCTGAGTCCTTCTGATTGGGATTAGGTACCAGGCGACAGTTATCAGGACCAGGAGGCACGTAATCTGGGACACCATCATTGTCATCGTCCCCATCACACTCATCTCCAAGTCCATCATTGTCTGAGTCCAGCTGGGAGCTGTTGGGCAGCTGTGGGCAATTGTCCTTAGTGTCCTGATGTCCATCGCCATCACTGTCCGGAAAAAGAGGCACCTGATAAAGGCTTTTAAAGGTACCACATCCTTCCCCACTCTTCTGCTTAGGAGTCTCTCTGCGGTTTACCCTCCATTCAGCCAGACCCCTTGCAGTCAGCCAGATGAGGTGAATGTCCAGCAGTGAGAATGGAAGGTAGACTATGGGAATGACCTGCTACTCGATAGTAGTGGAGAGTTAAAGTTAGACCCTAGAGGGAATTGAGAACATACTAGAGGAAAGTAAAGTATCTCCTAACCTTCCATCTCTTGGCCAAAACCCTACCTGTCTTCATTGGTGTCACAGACATCCCCCACCAGGTCGCTGTCTGCATCTGTCTGAGAGAGAGGGACCCATTCTCACCATCTCCTCTTGATAACTCTAAAGAGGGTGACCTGACCACTTCCCATCCAAAGGGCTGGGCTTCATCCACCAGTCGCCCCACCCCTTCCCTGCCCTCTCCATTCCCCTGTACCTGGGTGGGATTGCTCATTTCAGGGCAGCTGTCGCAAGCATCTCCCACCCCGTCCTCATCCCTGTCTGTCTGCAGGGGGTTGGGGACTTTAGGGCAATTGTCCAATCCATTGGGGATGCCTAGAAGATATGCAGGTAACACAAGGTTATCACTAGAACGTATCACTCTGTCTTCTAGGTTGGTGAAAGCCCTGAGCTCTATCTCCCATCCAGAGGACAGCTGGTCAGGAAATCTGCCTGTAGCTTGTCTTATCCTCTTGCCCACTCCCTGCCTAACCCCACACCCTCCCTCACATTCCCACTGACATCTGCCACAGGTAATCTCTCACCCAGGCTGACTTCCCCCAAGCATTGCCCTTCCCAAATTCTCAGCCTCCCCGCTTCATTCCCACCATATCCAAATTCTTAAGAGGTCTCCCAGCCTCCGCCCCCCCCGTCAGCCCCAGGCCTGCACCATCCCCATCCACGTCGTTGTCACAGGCATCCCCTTCCCCATTGCCATCTGTGTCTTTCTGGTCATTGTTGGGAACGTTGGGGCAGTTGTCACAGGCATCACCAAATGAATCTGTATCTGAGTTTTGCTGGTCCTTGTTGGGAAAGAGCCGGCAGTTGTCCTGGGGTGGGAGGGAAAGAGTCAGGCCTCCCTTGAACCACTGGCCACCTCGCACCTTCCTCATCCCTGTACCCTTGTCTACAATCTCCACTCCTGTGATGACCCACCTGCTTGGCTCCGTGCCACCCACCCAACTTCCCTGTGGTCCACCTCATGGTGGGCACCAGGCTTATGGCTCCCTAACGTGGAGTATTAGGGCCCCTCCTCAGGAGCTGCCAGTGGCCAATGGAGAACAGGGTTATGGGACAAGGCAACAGCGTCACAGAGAAGCTGGAAAGGTCAGGACCTCTGGGAGCCACCTCAACATTCTTGATCCCGTCCCCGTCAGCATCATCATCACACTGGTCCCCCACACCGTCGTTATCAGCATCTTCCTGCCCAGAGTTGGGTGTCAAAAGGCAGTTGTCCTAAAGGTCAGGGGGAGGAAATGGATGGATGAGTTCTGTCCTATCCCAGCCTGGGGTGCCCTATCCTGCTCATCGCCCGCCTGCCCCCTGCACCTGCTTGCAGTGTTTGTTGTTGTCCATGCAGGGCAGTGCCTGGTCTGGGTAGCCATCGATGTCCGTGTCGGGTCCACACACATTCCCGTTCCCAGCCCAGCCCACGTTACACTGGGGCAACACAAAGGGTGGGAGTTAGTGGTCTGGGCTGGCTCCCCACACCTCACCCTCTTCAGGCTCTATTTTCACCAACCAGTTTCTGGGCCTGGGCCCACCTCCCTTTCCCATGCAAGCCCCCATACCAGTCCCTAAACATGGTCACACACACACCCCTTTTCTTCCAAGCCCCAGGCCTAGCTCACCGAGCAGGTCACTGCACCATTGCGTTCAAAGAGACAGTGCGCATGGACATGGCAGGGGCTGTGGGTCGGGCTGTGGCAGGTCCGGGCTGGGAAGCAGCCCTGGCTCTGGTTGCCCAAGAAGCCCAAGCGACAGGGACCACACTTGAAAGAACCCTAAGAGTAGGGAGGCAGTGTCTCAGGAAGGAGGGTCAGCCCACCACAACCAGCAACATCCCCATCCCCCGAGGGGTGTAGGAGGGACCCTCACAGCTTAATAGGCCAGGTCCATTACTTATCTCCTTTAGGTTCTCCTCACAACCTTTCAAGGAGGGTAATAGCCCCACTTCTCAAGCGAGGATGCTGGGGCTCAGAAAAGGTAAATAACTTGCTAAAGGCCATGGCTAGTAAGATGCAGAATCAGAATTCCAAACCGGGTCCGTGTTGAACACCTACCACATGTAATGTCCTAGGGAAGGAGGAGGGGAAGCAGGAAATCTGAAGAGGGGGTTGCACATTCCCACCACCCAGACACTCAGGCGTTCAGCTCACCACAGTATTGGTGCAGATGGAGTTTGGGTCGCAGCCACCATTGTTACCATCATTGCATTCATCAATATCGTTGCAGACCTGAAGGGGCAGACTTTGGGTAGAACCAGACCTACGGTGGGTCTCCTCAGATACAGGAGAGAGCACTGGGGTGGCCTTATCTTTGAACATGGACATGAAGCCCAGACCCCAAACCAGTGCAAAGCTGGCAGATGAGCCAGGAGCCTCATCCCATTTATCACAAGGGCTCCACATCCAACCCAGAAGTCCCCCACCCCTGCAAAGCCAAGATCTTTTGTCCACAGACTCTACCCAACCTGACCTGTTTGCTAGCCCGGGCGTAGTCGATGCCCACACCAGACACCCGTGTGCCTTTGTAGCCTCGGGGACAGGCTTCACAGTGGAAGCCAGGCATGGTGTTGACGCAGCTGGAGCCCGGGAAACAGGGGTCCACGTGAGCACACTGGGGACCGGATGAGAAGAGGTCAGGCGCCTGCCTGTGATCCCAGGACCACTGCTCCTGGTCTCCCTGTTTGCAGGCCTCCCCTCCCCAACCTCATTTATGCTCTGATCCCACCCCCAGCCTCCTGTGGGTTCCCTCCTAGCCAGCCCTCTCAAAATGCCCCTGCCACTCTCCCAGCTCCTTCCCTGCGTGGCCCTGCAGTCTTCGTCCCAGACTTGTCTCCCTTCCTTCTCATATGTCTTTTCTGGTCTCCAGCCTCTCCTAAACCCAGGGTTCCTCTGCTTCTGACCGACATGCACCCCACCTTCTTGGGCCTCTCCTAACTCCCTCACCCCAGCTTTCTGTGCCCTTCCAGAAAGGGTCCTCACCCACCTCATTGATGTCTGTGCAGTGGGTGCCGTTGCCCTGTAGGCCAGGGGGGCAGGGCCCACAGCGGTAGCCGGGGTACTCGTACACTTCCATGCAGTCCACGCCTCGGAAGCAGGGGTTGGGGCTGCAGTGGGAACGCTGTTCGTGAAAGCCTGGGCGGGGGGGGGCGGGCACAGTCAGAGTCACCTACAAGTCACCATTTAATTCACCAGAAGTGGAGGCCAAAGCCCTGGGGTGGGGAGCACACTGATGCCACCTGGAGCCCTCCCCTACTCTCCTACTCACCGCACACCTGACACTCCATGATTGTGTTTCGGATCAGGGACATTTCTTTCACCTGGTAGACAGAAGGATGGGGCAGAGTCAGCTCTTGGCATCTGCCACCCCACCCCAGAATCAGCGCCACCCTTCACCAGCCCACTAAACCTGGTCTCGGATGTCATCCCGCAGCTCTACCAGGATCTGGTTGAAGAGGGTGAGTTGGGTGACCAGCGCCTTGGTCTGCTCCCCTGTCAGGGTCCAGGGTGCAGAGAGGCTCAGAACTGGGGCACCAGCCCCATGCCCTCTCTGGGTAATACGCCAGGTGCTGCCACTGCTGCCCACCTATCTTTAAACCCCACCCCATTCCTGGCTGAAAAGGACTTAGTTTCAGGCAGCGGCTCCTCCCCCACATCCTCATGCCCCTTCACCTCAGCGAGGCCTACTCACCTAGGATGGAGTGGAGTGCTTTGGCCACTAGAGAGGACAAGAAAACACAAGAGGGTGGACATGTGAGGAGGGGTCTGGCTGGTAAGGAGGAGGAAGGAGGGAACAGGGACAAAGGGCTGGAGTCTTGGAATAAAGATGTGGTGTCGAATGGTAGGAGGGCAGTGGTGACGCGCAAGCAGCACCTGCTCCTCCACTGGATGAGGGTCCCTCTAAGGGAGCTGCCTCACAGATAGTCGAAACCCAAATCCTCCTGTTCCTAGGCATGGTAGTGGCAGAAGGGATCCAAGTGAGAGGTGACCCGAAGCAGGGCCAGGGCCCCAGTACATTCCATTTCCTCCCTCCCAAGCTTCCACCACAAGAGCTCTTTGAAATATCTGGGAGAAGTGGACATTTTATTTAGGTAAGAGCCTCTGAGCATCCCTGTTAGAGAGACCAGCCAGATGGGCAATGCTTAGGGAAATGGCTGGTAGGTGACAGATGCCAGTGGGAGCTAAAAAAGACTCAAGACGCTTAGCTCAGTCAACGAAGAAAGACCAAGCAGCTAACTTCCTCACCCCCACTCAGAGTTCTTCAGAGTTATACTCTTTTTTTGGATCATTTTATTTTTCTGGCCACGCTGGTAGGTGGGATGACCTTAAAGTAGATTTTTTTGACCCACACCTCCTGCTGGGATGGTATTATTTGGAGATCATAGAGTCAGAGGTGAAGGAGATTTGGGACCACAGAGTCAGAAGCCCCAGGAATAGGTGTGCCGAAAGAACTGCTGTTAAGGGGGAGGGAGGTCAAGAGGATGGGAGGGACCAAAGATCACAGGACCCAGGGTCCAGGATGTCAGCTAACAGAAGTCTGTGTTACCTGCACTGTGGATAGACTCATCCCCCTGGAACGGACACTCACTCAGGGCTCCGACCCGGGCCATGGACCCGCCCAGAATCATTTTCATAGATTCCACGAAGCCCTGGGGGGACAGAAACAGAGTAGGGTGGGAGGACCTACCAATTCTTCCTCCCACCGGTGCAAACTGTTTCACAGACACTCAGGGGGTCCTCCTTTCCTGCTCACCTGCATCCTCAAATAAGCCTTTTGTCCCGTCCTAATCTCCAGCCCACTGACTTCCGCTGGAGGGATGGGGGCCAGGGCCGGAAGGCCAGCATGCTGATCGCCCAGTTTGCAATCCACATAGAGCTGCAGGGCAGGGCTGGGTCTGGACGGACCTCGGAGTCGCAGGAGAGCCGTGTGTGTGCGCCCGTCAGCCAGGCCTGCTTGCTGTAGGTTCACTGCATGGACTTTGCCATCCTCCCGCTGGTACCGCACCAGCACTGCCCAGAAGGGGAGGTCAGTATGTGCGCTGTCCCCCATCCCGTCTCCCAGCTGAGAGACGGGATGGATCAATTCTTCTGAATACCACATCTCTAGGGCTATCATTCCTTATCCAGCTATGTATCTCTCAACACCTTGTACATATTAGGTACAGGAAAAATGTTTTCCAAAGTGATTCAAAGACTAGGACTTTCTTAGTCTTCACTGTCATCAGATCACTCTCTCCCCTGCTAGGGTGGCAGCTAGTTCTGTACCCACTGAACCGTCCCAGTGATCTGAGACAGTTCAGATCCCTGGGACACAGTGATACCACTTCTGGGGCACAGAGACATGCCTCCCCTCCCCCCAGGCATTCCTACATACAACTCCCATTCCTACAGATGCCTCACCCTATTGTTTGGGTGCCTGGCCTCCTGAGGCACCTCCTAAGCGCCAGGTGCCCCTGGTGCCTGGACACAGCCTGATGGGTCCACGGTCCCCACTGGAGCCCAAGGAGAATTAAGAGGGATCTCAGAGTGGGGATGAGGAAGAGTTCTCAAAGGGGTCACCACGGCAGGAAAGGAGATGCCCACCAGTCACCTTTGTTGATCTTGCCCACAACAGAGGCCTCCAGCCATCGTGTGTTGTCTTGGCGAGAGTAGAGGCCGAAGAGGACACCACCCTGCTTGGGGGGCAGGCGGAAGGTGGACAAGAGATAGATGTCCCCAGCAGTGAGCAGGGCTGTCCGTATCTTCTCCACCACAGCTACCATCTGCCGGGACTCGCCCACAGTCAGCAGGTCAATCACTGGTCACGCAGGGATGATCAAGGTCAGACCCCTGTCAAATGCTAAGGCCTGCTCTCTCCTCTGAGCCTTCGGGGGTGGGGCATCCTTCATCACCACCCGATAGTGTTAGTCACCTCCTCGAAATTCAGCCCTTGTCGCCATCAGAGGACAAGGCATTGTGCCTTCCTTACTGCCACTCTGGGAACCAGCAGGCCTGAGGCTCACTTGGAAATACAGAAACAGCACCCCGCAAACTTGAGATGCTCCCACCAGGTGGCGCAAAGGAGTCACTGTGCTGATCCCAGGCAGGAGTAGCACCTGGTGCCCACCGCACAGAAATAGGAAGGCAGTTTCTCTTTACACGGCTGGGTTTGGCTCATTCTACACCCTAGTGCCCCTCCTCCCATCCTGGGGGTTCAGCACGCTTGCTCTGGATGAGAACAGCTGCTCACTGAAGGCTCCGACCCTCCTACTGTCTGGCTCTCTCCTACAGGAACGTAGGACCCAGCTCCCCTGCCTCCTGCGTCCTGGCCAATCTGTGGTTTCCCTTCCAGCCAGCAAAGAATCTGTGCCTGTGTCATCTGCTCCAGCTACCTCTCCCACAGCCACAGGCCCATCCTACCACCAGACCTCCAGGAGGGCCCAGACCTCTCGGTCCCCCCCCCCGATCCCGTTCTTAGGCAGCCAGGAGCCCAGGGGTGAAAGAAGCCACCTTTGAGCTGCTCTCCCAAACCCTGGGGTGCCTGGGGTTGCTCAGACACCAACCCAGCCAGGCAGCCCTAGCTAGCATCCAGCTCCTGAGTCCTCTGCCCTGGCCTCATGCTGACCCTGGCCAGCTCCCACTCACTCCCAGTTGACACCACCTTCTGGTGTCAACTCCTCCCCAAAGGGCCATAACTTCATCAACTCTTCTCTCTGATTCAGTGTCAGGACTCTCCCCTCTACTTTTGCCCACATGCTCCCTGCTATTAGGCTGGGGGCAAATGGGGAGGAGGCAGAGAGGGGGCTAAGAAGATTGGTACAGGCTTACCCTGCAGGTCCTGACTGGCAGATGTGAAAGTGCAAAGGAGGAGAAGAGCCAGGGCCCCCCGAAGTTCCTGCGTCTCCATGCCGCTCAGCCGGCTCACTACCCCTGGCAGGCAGGCGGCTGGGAGGGGAAAAGGCTAGGCGGAGAGCAGGAGCGGGGGGGCGGAGGGACTGGAAGGGGGAGTTGAAGGGGGGGCCGGCAGGCGGTGAGGTGGGGGCTGAAACAAAGAGCTGCCAATCACCCTGGAGGCATACCCAGCTCCGGGAACCAGGGGCACTGGGGAAGAGTCCTGGAGGCCTCCTTGCCTCCTGCCTCTCCCTAATGGTGCTCTCCCCCAGGTGCCTCCCTCTCTCCCGGCATCTCGCTGTTGGGGGCTGCTACCGAGTGCTACTGTTTTCTGGAAGCCACAGTTGGGGAAGGCAGGAACCCTTGGCGGGGCAGTGCCAGACAGTGGGCATTATTCCACAGCTGGCATGAGAAAATTCCAAGGGAGTGGCCGAAACTAGCTCGCTGTAGTGCCCAGGGGATGGCCGCATGGCATGAAGTTTGCTGCTCGGATAGAGCAAGTGCTCTTTATTGGGGTGGGGGGGGCATGACTTGTGCTTGCGCCTCCGTTTTTCCCTCATTCTTAGGAAAACTTCGAGTCTGGAAGCGTCCGCTGGGAACTGGAGGGAGAGTCTAAAACAGTGGTCAGTGAGGTTGAAGAAATCAGGAAAGAGGAAAGGGACACCAAGGACAGGAGTAGACCAAAGGACAGGCCAGGGGCCGGGGGCCAGACTGAGAACACTGGGGGTACCGGCGGACAGGCCGTGACCCGGATGAAGCAGAGGGGCGCCTCTGTTCCCGTTACCAAGGCAACAGCCCGCGAGCCCCACCTCCCCTCCCCCCACTCAGGCCCCAGCCCGGCCTCGCTCCGGCCGCCGCCACCGCCCCTGTTTTGTTTCCATGGCGACAGGAGGCGCGGGGCCGGTTCCAAACATAACGCGCTGTGGAAAACATGCAGCTCGGGGGACCCCCCCACCCCCGCAGCCCCCGCTCAGGGCCGAGCCCTGAGGGGCCCCCGGAGCAGCCCAGACCTCATGCAGATTTGCGAGGGCCCCCAGAGCCCGTCCAGGAGCACAAAACCCCCTTCTCCTGGGCCCGCCGCGCCTTCGGGGGTTCAGGGCTCCCCTCGGCCGAGGAACCCTAACTCTCCAAAGGCGCGCCGCGCTGAGAGCCCTTCCCCCCTTCGCGAGCCACCTCTGGATCAGGCGGTGTCCGCCCTCCCCCGAAGCCCTCGGCCCCGCCCCACGCCGTCAGGCAGCCTCTCGGGCCGGGATAAGCCGCGCCCTCCTGAGGGCCTCCCCCGGCTCTCCACTGCGATCCGCCTGAGGGGCTGGGGGCGGATCCGCACAGTGGAGGGCGGAAGCGCAGGGGGAGGTGCTTCCGGGACAGAGGGCGGGCAAGATGGCGGCGCCCATGGAGCTGTTCTGCTGGTCAGGGGGCTGGGGGCTGCCCTCAGTGGACCTGGACAGCCTGGCCGTGCTGGTGAGGAGCGGCGCCGGCGCCCTCTGCTGGGCCCTGGAGGACTGGGGAGGGGGCCCGGACTAGTCGGTCATCCGAATTTTGCCAGGGCGCCTCAGCACGGGTGCAGTGGGGGAAACTGTGGCCATCAAAGAGCGTGCCTGACCGGTATAGGCTCAGTGTCCTGTGTCGTAGCAGCCTAGGTTTTGTTTAGCGATGGAAAGAGGCCTGATCAGGGGTTAAGAAGATGAGTTTTAGTTCTTGAACATCCATTTACTGGCTCTGTGACCTTGGGACGATCCCTTCTTTCTGGGCTGTTTCTTCATCCGGAGGTTTACTAAGGCTGGACGATCTCAGGGTTCTCCGGCTCGGCACTGCTGCTTTCTCCTCAGCCTCCCTTTCCTCCTCCTCAATCAACAGCATTTACTGAGGTTATTCTTTATTTAACCAAAAGGCCTACAGCCAGGCTCTGTAGAAAAAGCTTTGGAGACAGACAGACTAGTTCATTTCACACATTCACTCACTCTTTCATTTAATAAGCATGTATTAGGCCTCTTCCAAATACCAAACATTGGCATGTAAAGATGAATAGCGTTTGGTCCATCCCCTGAAGTTGTTCACAGAAAGATAGACATGTCAGCAAATAAGTGTAATAAAATGTTCAGGTGCTAAGTTATAAGTAGGAACAGGCCATAGAGACTGCCCAGGAAGGAATGGTTAGTGCTTCCAAATGAGGCTAGGTGTTCACCAGGTAGATGGCAGGAGAGGAGACAGAGGGAGGGATTTTCCTGGCTGACTTGTAATCATGGACATGTCCATAATCTCCGTGAGCCTTGTGTTGCCCATAGTAAAATGGGAACAGTAATGTCTACCTCTTTTTTTGTGAGGCAATTCCTAAGCATAGGGCATAGCACAAAAGGTATTCAATCAATGTTATTTCTTTTCTTGATTCCCCTGTGGGGGCCATGTCCCTGGCCTCTTTGCCTTCTGCTTCCTTCCCTGCAGACCTATGCCAGATTTACTGGTGCCCCACTCAAGGTGCACAAGATCACCAACCCCTGGCGGAGCCCTTCAGGTACCCAGTGTCCCTGGGGGGTGAGGAAGGGAGTGTACAAAGGGAAGAGCAGGAGACAGACAGGGATGTGGTGCAGTTATGTATGGATAGGCAGCTCTAAGGGTCTGGTGGACATACTTCTTTCTCAACGTCAGGAACTCTGCCTGCCCTTCAGACCAGTCATGGAGAGGTCATCTCAGTACCACACAAGATCATCACCCACCTTCGAAAAGAGGTAGGTGGCTTGGGTAGGGGGGCTGCCAGTGAGAGACGTTCAGACAATTCAGTGCAACACACATTTATTGAGTACCTAATATATGCCAAACCAGACGCAGGGGACCGAGCTTCAAGGAACATATAGTCTGGTTGAGGAGACACAGACGTGTTGCTGTGATACATCAGTATCTCAGTAGTAGGCTAGAGATTCAGCTAGGCCACTGTCAAGGCATCTGGAGGCACAATGACTCCTGCCTGCTGGGTGAGGAGGGAGAGATGAACAGGCTGATGACACATGGAAGGGAAAGAAGAGTAGGAGAGAACAGTTGGCTCAGATGAGGTCCTCAAAGATGAGACCAGAGAAAAAAAAAGACGGTACCAGAGAGGAATTGCTAAGGGCCATTGCCCTTTTTTCAGGGACCAGGTCGGGCTTTATAATATGGAGCTCGGGATGGACGAAGCTAAGAGCCAGCGTGGGGAAGTTGAAAGAGCATTACGAGAGGATTGGGGAGGCCTAGGCTGTGCTTTTCACTGTCATTGGCTGTGTGACCTTGAGCAAATTGCTTAACCTCTCAGAGCCGTAAGCTCCTTATTTGTAAAACTATGGGGCTTAGCCAGGTTGCTTTCCAAGGGCTCTTCTAGTTTCATGGTCTAGTTCCAAAAGTGAACATATTGTCAGAAATGGGGCTCTCTTATTCACTTCTACTTTCCCAAAGGTGGAGGAACCAGGGAATTAATGGAGGCTTCAGAGGCATGGAGAGAGGGGATCCAGGTAAAAGCCAGAGTTCCTGGCGGGACTGGGCTATTGTTGCCTTATGTATGAACACAGCTTTCCCAGTTTCCAAAGAGTTTTCTCCTAACACAGCCACACTGAGAGAAAGATTATTATCCCTATTCCATGGGGGAGAATGAGGCTCAGAGAGATTTAAGGATCACACTCAAGAGGTTATCTGAGGACAGCATTTACTCAGGGTGTGGAGGAGGGTGCTGAGGAGCAGACACTGGAGCCTACAAGGTGTGGCAGGCTGAGACCTGGGGGTATGGTTGGAATGTGTGTGTGGTGGTGGCACCTGGGCCATGGAATGACATAGAAGAAACACCCAAGAGCTGGGCACTGGGGCCCTAGACGTGGGTTCACGGGGTCTTGGGAGCATGAGGATGGCGTCCCCTAGTTCCCGAGGCACTGACTGCGGCCCAACCTGCATCTGAGCTCCGCTCTGCTAGTTTTGTGGTGTCTGGATCGGAGAAGTTACTGTTAGAAAGTTGCCGTCAGCAGGCATCCTGCCAGCTTTCTGTGGAAACTCTGGGAGCTGCTCCTGGTTTGCGGCTGGGCCTTCCTTCCAACCCCCAATGGGCGCGGGACCTTGACGGCCAGCAGGCTCCAAGGTCCAGGCTTCCCGCCAACAGCAACAGGCTACTGACTGGGCCCAGGCAAGGGGGCCTCAGTGAGCAAAGCCCCACACTCTACCTCTGCTACACTCAGAGGTCAGTGTGGGTGGTGCCAGACAGGGTGCCTCCCTCCTTGAGGAAGTGTCCCTGGAGTCCCCCAGCGTCCACCTCACAGTGGATGTTTCCTCCACAGAAGTACAATGCTGATTATGATCTGTCAGCCCGGCAAGGAGCAGACACCTTGGCCTTTATGTCTCTGCTGGAGGAGAAGCTGCTCCCGGTGCTGGTGAGTGTGCCCAGACCTCCCAGCATGGATGGTCAGCGGGGGAGGGGGTCGGGCATACACACAGACACCCCACACACACCCACTACAGGCTTGGAGCAGCATGGGGACCAGAAGCCCACCCTGGGTCAGGCAGGCGCACTGGCTCAGACCTGCCTCTTCCTTCCTACACACCCAATCCAGATACATACTTTCTGGGTAGATGCCAAGAACTATGTGGAAGTAACCCGGAAGTGGTACGCAGAGGCTATGCCCTTTCCCCTCAACTTCTTCCTGCCTGGCCGCATGCAGCGGCAGTACATGGAGCGGCTGCAGCTGCTGTGTGGGGAGCACAGGCCTGAGGAGGAGGAAGAGCTGGAGAAGGAGGTACCTTTGGGACAGGGGGCTGTTGTATGAGAGAAGCCCTCAGGACGATGGCCAGGAGTGGGAGTGCCTGGCAGGGGAGGCGGCACTGTTCCCGCAGCCGCAAGCTG
This sequence comes from Mesoplodon bidens, assembly GCF_964165515.1. Lineage (NCBI taxonomy): Eukaryota > Metazoa > Chordata > Mammalia > Artiodactyla > Ziphiidae > Mesoplodon > Mesoplodon bidens. The sequence goes on along the minus strand of NC_138177.1, from coordinate 73,270,428 downwards.
ACTTGGTGTCCCCCTATAGCTGTACCAGGAAGCTCGGGAATGCCTGACCCTTCTCTCTCAGCGCCTGGGCTCTCAGAAATTCTTCTTTGGAGATGCGTGAGTCTGCCTCCCGGGGAATCATAGGTGGCTTGGAGGAAGGTACAGGTTCAGACAGCCACAGAGACTAGGGTGGGCTCAGGCTCTGGACAAGAGGTCCTCGGGACAGACATTGGGTCTGGTGACAGTGGGGCTGTGTGTGGGCCTGGAGCCGCCTCAGTGGCACAGGAGGGTGGGAGGGCCGCCAGGCCCAGGAGGGGCCTGCTGGGCTGTGGGGCACTCAATGTGCCCTTTATGCAGCCCTGGGATAGAGTGCCATGCAAGGCCAGGCTGGCGCCACCTGGGGCGCCTTCCCCACACCAGGACCAGAACTGTGTGTCCTCTCCTCCCCTGGTGGTTCCCTGCTGCCCAGAGCCTACCTTCCCAGGGCCGACTCTTCCTCCGACTCCATCTCTCCCCCTTCTCCATCCCACCCTTTCTCTCTGCTGCAGCCCCGCCTCCCTGGATGCCTTTGTCTTCAGCTACTTGGCCCTGCTGCAGCAGGCAAAGCTGCCCAGTGGGAAACTGCAGGCCCACCTGCGGGGGCTGCACAACCTCTGTGCCTACTGCACCCATATCCTCAGCCTCTACTTCCCCTGGGAGGGAGGTAAGGGGCAGATGGGTGATGGGTGGGCGCTAGCTCTGCGGAGAGTGGGCGGGGATCCAGAAACCAGCCCCCGACCCACCTTCCTTCCTTGCCCCTCAGCTGAGGTGCCACCTCCACGCCAGACACCAGCAAACCCAGAGACTGAGGAGGAGCCATATCGGCGCCGGAACCAGATCCTATCTGTGTTGGCGGGGCTGGCAGCCATGGCGGGCTATGCCTTGCTCAGTGGCATTGTCTCCATCCAGCGGGCACCACCTGCCCGGGCCCCAAGCACACGGGCCCTGGGCATGGCTGAGGAGGTTGAAGAGGAATGATTTTTCCTCATGCTCCCAGGACTGATTTTTCTACTGTCATGCATTCCAGAGACTCCTATGTTTCCCCGTTGTTGGTATGGCTGGAAATGGGGTCCCACCCCCAGAATAAAACTGCTCACACTGACTGGGATCAGACATTCTCTCCTTTAAGAAGCTTCTATTTTTCCTCGCTGGACCAAGAGGGCCATCTGGGTGCTTGAGTCTACCCACTGGTGCTTGGCTTCTTTCGCTGCCTGTGCCCTGGTGCTGACATCTGCATGGGCCTGGTTCTGCATCTCCAAGAAAGACAAGCACTTCCCAGTTTTGGGTTCAGCCTTCCTAGTCTCTTCCTTTCCTTAACCTCTCTTGCCATCCAACCCCCACCCCTGTGTTTGTACAGTGAGCTCACCCTGGGCCTGGGCCCAGTTTCCACAGGCAACCAGCACACAGCACACGCTCACACAAGCATGGGGGTGGAGGACCACTGGGGCCTCCCAGTCCTTTCCCTAGGCGCCTCCAGCCCCTGGCACCAACTAGAGGGGAGAGTGAGTCACCCAAACCACTGCCTCTGGGCTTACGTCACTTAAGCTCCCCCCCCAGTCCTGCTGTACCCTCTGTAGCCACAGACAGCATGTAAGCTGACTCTCTCCCCTCGATGTCCATGCTGAGCCTAGGCGCCTGCTTGGGCATCTGTTCCATCACTGGCGACGCCACAGGTAGGTGTGAATGGAGTAGCCAGGTGAGATGGTTTCCACGAAGCCCACGGCAGGATCCTTGATGGTAAGAGGCACATCCTTAGAGGAGCTGGGGGAGGTGGGGAGGAGAAGCTGAGAGTGTGATCCCGCCAAGCCCACCGTCTTTGTCCTCAGCCCAGTTCCCAGGCCCCACTGCTCTCACCGGTTTAGCACGACCACAACTGCAGAGCCATCGGGATGTATCAGTGCCACTGTGTCCAAGTCATTCTTCTCACTGGCAACCAGCCCCACTCTCTGGGATCCCTCAGGAATGAACTTGCTGAAGTGAGAACAGGCATCGTCAGGGACCCCAGCCCAGCCCCCCTGGCCCTGAGGGCAGCTCATCAGTCTCTCACTTAAGAAGTCATCTTCCCTGCCACCTACCCCTCCCCCTAGAACCCTTCCAAAGCTCTGCCCTAACTCTCTAGGCCTCAAACCGTGCGGCTGGGTGTGCCCTGCCCTCCCACCTCCCAGCCCCAGCATCGGGCATTCAGGGATTGTCTGTGTCTCGAATGCCAGCTAGTCACAACCTGCCTAGATGGTGCAAGGGGGACATGCATGCTGCTCCCAAAGTTCCCACCCTCAGCACCTTCCTGCTTCCTCACTGTGGGGGAGGGGGGGCGGGGATACAATCCCAGTGCAGGAGATGCTAGGACTGGTGTGGAGTGGGGGTGCCTGCCCTCCACCCACCTGAAGTGGCCAAGGTGGTAAAACATGGGCTGTTTGTAAAATATGTCCTTGGCGATGTCCACGATGATGGGGCTGTCGACAAAGTTGCGCACCCAATTGGGTCCCCCCTCAGGGTTTAGGGCGAGGTTCCAGTCAGTCCAGCCGACCACGTGGTAGAGGAGGTTCTATGGTAGGAACGGGGCAGAGACAAAGGCCCCCAGTGGATACAGTTAAGTGTCACATGAGGGAGACGGGCTGTGGTGCCTCAGCCTTGTGAGGGGAGTAATATCTAAGGAGCGAGGGATTGTGAGGACAGAGGCATCGCCAGAGAAGCTGAGGGATCTGAGGCAGATGTAACCGCTCAGGCATTTGGAACGAGGGTGATGGTGTGCAGATCTGGGAAGGGAAGGCAACAGAGGGGAGCATGATATCCCAAAATTTGCTCCAAAGAGTAAGCCAGCTGGGGAAAAGCTGGAGAGGAGCCTTTGGTGAGACTAGCAAGGGGTCTGAGGTGGTCTGCTTTGCGGAAAGGGAGACAGGTGGTTCACCGTGATGATGCTGTGGCTGTACTGCATCCCTCGATCCCAGGAGCCCAGCTGCACGCTCTGCTCCCAGAACTTGGAGCCCACACAGGCCTCTGAGGCGAAGAGCATGGTGTCGGGGAACAGGCGATGTGTCTCCCCCAGGGTGGCTTTTGCTGGAGCCAGGAAGTCCAGGTACCAATGTACAGCAATGCCATGAACATACTTAGCTGCCTCTGGGTCTGCCAGCACCTGTACAGGGAAAGGGAAGGACTACTGGGGAAAGAGAGCCACTGAGCCTGGGTCCTGCACAAAGGGTTCTGGAAGAGGCACTAGGACGTGAGAAGTGGGCAGTGGGATGAACACAACTTAGAGGGGGTTAAAGTGACAACCGTGGAGATTCATGGGGCCCTGGAAATCCAGAGGGGGATCACCACCACCACCCCAGGGGTGCCACCGGGGCACCTGGTCCCAGCCAGGGTGCTCTAGGAATCAAGAGTTGGGGCAGGGAAGGCACTCTGTTCGGGAGCCAGCCATTCGGATGCTGGACTTGGGGGTCACTAGGGTACCCGTGGAGTTCCTGGTCCTCACCACCTGGGCCCAGTGGGGCAGCAGCAAGCGCTGGTCATCTAGCGTGAGCAGCCGGACATGGCGGTGGGTACTGTTGGCGAGGGTGGGACCCAGGTCACGGGCGATGAAGTCTCGCTGGTGTTCAGGGGTGAAGCCCAGGCACTGGAAGGGGTACCCACTAAATAGCCCTGCAGAAGGCTCGTTCTCAGCCGTCACTGCCCAGAACTGTAACTTGTGCTCAGCATAGGCATCCAGGAACCTGGCGAGGGAAAGGGTGTGAGTGATCGTGGCCAAGACAGGGAACCAAGACCCTGGGGAATAGGAGGCCTGACTGGGTGGGGAAAACTGAGGGGCCTGAGTCTGAAAGACCCAGAAGGTAGAAAGGTGAGCTGAGGAGATCTGGAGGCGGAACCAGATCAAGGGCTGGGACACAGACCAGGGTGTCCGAGATGGGAGGCTGGTCTGGACCCCATGGCCTTGCTGTTCCCTTACTTGACAAAGTATCTGGCCCAGGTCTGGTGGTAGAGATCCCCGGGATGACCCTTGAGTGTCCCCTTCCCATTCACTGCCCCATTGGTCTTGAGCCAAGTGGGTGATGTCCAGGGACTGGCAAAGAGTGAGACAGGGCGCTGGGCCAACTTCAGGGCTTGGTGAATCAGGGGTATCTAGAAACAAAGGTGGTGAGGAGACATCCAGAGCTGGAACATAAACAGACTGGCCCAACCAGTGTATCAGGCCTAGCTATCAGCCTCTGCCCTCCCACCCCAGGACAGAACACAGAGAGCAGAGGGCACGTTCTATGTCTCTCTGCAGACTGCTCTAGCCTGAGGCCTCTCAACCACCAGGGATCAATGCCACTGGGGCCTGAGGTAGCCAGAGTGCCCACCTTGAGCTTGACATCTTCCTCTGGGAGGCTGAAGTTGAGCAACTGGAAGTCATCAGGGGTGTCAGCATAGGTGTAGGTGCGGATGGAGAAGTCACAGCTGGCCATGGGGACCCGCATGATGTTGTATTCGATTCCTGCAGAAAAAGAAGACCAAGATATGTGTGTCTGAGTCAGTAGGAGAATGTGGGACATTGTCTACCACTTGCCAGTCCTAAATTATGTCTGAGTGAGGGCCAAGGGGAACTTGGGCTCTGGGTGAAGCACAGACCTTCTGAGCCTGAGAGGCCCCAGGCACTCAGCAGAAGATGGGTAGGACAATCATTTTTTTCACTGGGCATTAACAGAGACCCATATGTCAGGGATGGGTGGATGTCAGGGTCAAAGGAAAGGTCAAAGTGTCAATTGCACTATGTCATCTTGTCCCCTTCCTCCTTACCTTCTTTAGAGAAGTACGATTTGAGTAGTAAATCCCGTGCAGGAGGTGACAGGGCAAGGATGTTGAGAGCAGCAGCATCTGTCATGGCCCCTCCAAAACCCTTCACTTTCTGGAACTTCTGATCTGGCTGCAGGGTCAACAGCAGCCCTGAGGACATCCGCAGGGAATAAAGGGTGTCAGTGCACAGGGGAGAAACTCCATGGTGATCGCTGGCATGATTTAGCTCCAGGAGGACCCCAGCCTGGGTGAGGGGTGTAGTGGTTACCTGTGCCTGTGCGGTTGGCCTGGATGGTCCCCAGACTCAGCTCCATTCGGCGCCCACTGCGTGTGCTCTCAAAGCGGCTGAAGGTGCCAGGGTCAGGCAGGGTCAGGGGGTCAAGAGAGTCACAGTACGTAGCATTGCAGACACAGACCACTGAGCCATAGCCAAAGCTTTTAGGGCTGCAGGGGTGGGCACCTGGGACGGAGAGAGCACAAGAGAAGCAAGGGCTGAAGGATGAAGATGGGGAGAAGGACACACTAGTGGGAAGGAAAGACTGAATACTGATTTCAAAGATTCTCTTGATGTACCCCACAGTTGATCTCAGTCACTCAAAAGGGTTTAGTGAGCATCTAATGAAGTCCACCACCAGTATGCCAGAGACTACCAAAGGACCATAAGGCAGAAGGGGGCCTCGGGGCTCCCTCCCTCCTCCTTGACTCACCTGATGCCCACGACACGGCCTGCAGTAGAAGCAATCCCATGAGGCTGGGAGCCATGATGCCTACTCTGTCCTGGGGCTTGGGATACTCCTGAGAACAGAATGAGGAGAGGCTAGAGGGCAAGCCCCTCTCCACCTCTCATCTACTCTCCCAGGCAGGGCTCAGCTGCCTGTGGGCACCCAGCCTAGTCTCCCACCTTTAATAGAATGGAACAAAGCCCACAGACACCTGGGTCCAGACACCCTCCAAGCCCTCTGCTAGTAATAGCTCTCTGCCCACCCTGACCAGGACCCTCCTCCACCCCTCGTCCTAACCATTTCTCCCTCAACCTCATCTTCCCTCCATCTGTCCCTCCATCAAAGGGCCGTGATGGCCTGGTTTCGAGGAGAGTGTGTCGTTCACTGAATTCCAGAGCCTGGATGGCCAGGATTCTAGAAAGAGCGACAAGACCATTTGGGAGCCCTGGCCCACTCACCTCTCTGGAAGGACTTGAAAGCTCCATCACCAGATGAGGAGACTGCGAGGTTCCCAAACCTTGGAGGGATAGAGTATCAGCTAAATAAAAACAGGGGTGCAGGAGCCAGAGGTAGCTATACGTACCAGATGAACCCTGCGGGTTAATTCCGGCAAAATGGAGTGGGTGTGTCATGTGATAACCATGGGAGAGTCACATGACACAAGAAGTGAGGCAATCGCAACCATACTTGTAAAGGGCGACTGACTGTCTTCCTCCCGGCTGTTGGTGATTATACACCCTATGAAATTCTGGAAGGCATGTATGGGTGACAACTTTAGGAAGAATCTAGAGGAAAGATCTGAATGAAGGATTGGGTAGAGGCTCCCGAATCCCAAAGGATGGGAACCACAGCAGGCACATTCCTTTCTTGAGAAAAAATTTTAAAGTCATGCTAATAAAGGTGATTCTAATAAAAGAGGTTCACTATGCAAAATACTGAGGCCAAAAAAAAAAAAATACTGAGGCCAAAATACTGAGAGATGATTAAGAAGTCTTTGCCCTATTGAGGTTCAGAAGTCTCCTGAGAGTCAGACTCTTACATGGATGGTTACAGATAAAGACAAAATTGGTAACAGGTGTGCACAGAGAGACCCTTCATGCTGTGGTTATCCTGGAAGGTTTCACGGAGGAGAAGAGGTGAGGTTTAGGGAATATTAACCAGAGAAGTAAGTGCAGGGATGATGGGCCCTGGGCAGAAGGACAGTGCTTCTCCAGTCCTCACTTGTTTCATCATCAGATGCAGATGAGAAGGAAATCACAGGACAGGGAGGTTGTGTAAAGTAGCTCAGAAACTGGAAAGCGTGGTACAAAGCTGCATCCTCAGTGGATGTGACAAGGGGGTTGTCCATGGTGTTGCCTCATGGCCCGCATCATATTGATTCAGTGGGAGTGACACACACAATTATGACCTGACTGACTACAGCTCTCTGAGCCTACTTCCTCACCTGTAAAATGGAAGGAATACCACCACCTCACCAGGTCACTACTGAAATCAGGGAGATAAGCACAGTGCCTGGTACACAGTAGACACTTGGGAACCACTTGTTTGTTGTGCCTTTTTGTTTTTTTTTAATTATCTCAGTGAAGTCTTTCCAGACACACTCCAGGCAAAATTGACCATTTCTTCTTCTAGGTTCCTGTAGCCCTATAGGAGCTATAGTCTCACTGAGGCTATACTGAATATAGACTATAATGAATACAGTCTCAGTGAGACGAGCTTGGTTTGAATCCTGGCTCTACCACTTACTGGCTGACCTTCAATAAATTACTTAATCACTCTAAGCCTCTGTTTCTCATCTATAAAAGGGGAGAGATAACTCCTATCTCACAGAATTGTTGTGAGGTGTAAGTATGATAATGTGTGTCTAGCACACTGCTTGGCACCAAATACTGCAACAAGTTAGGGCTGTGTTTATGGAAGGAGCTTGGGGTTCCCCAAAGGAATGGCTTACTCATTCTAAGTAGAAGGCCTGGAACAGGGTGGGTAGGTGCCAGCTTGTTGCATTGAATTGAACTATCATCACTATGTCAAATCTGCCCCATCTAGACCTCCTGTTTTTCCAGGAAATGCTACACAGGGCTTGTTCTTGGGAGGAGGGCAGGTGATCTTACTTCCCTCTAGTTCACTCACTCCACAAATATTTATTGATATTAAGTACATACTACATTTGCCCCTACCTCCTCTTTATTTATTTATTTATTTTTAACATCTTTCTTGGAGTATAATTGCTTTACAACGGTGTGTTAGTTTCTGCTGTATAACAAAGTGAACCAGCTATATGTGTACATATACCCCCATATCTCCTCCCTCTTGAGCCTCCCTCCCACCCTCCCTCTCCCACCCCTCTAGGTGGTCACAAAGCACCGAGCTGATCTCCCTGTGCTATGTGCTCTGTTGGCCTTAGAGCCCCACTCCCCTCCCTGTTTCCTTCTGCAGGCACAGAGTTTGTGAGTGTCTTGTTTCTTCTCTCATAATGTGGTTTGCCCTTGAGGCTTTTATATTTTATTTTCTAAATAAAGTTGGTTATAATAAGGGCTAATATTTATTGAGTACTTATTCTGTGCTACTTTATGTTCATAGTCTCATTTTATTCTCACGTGGCAGATACTATTATTTTCCCCATTTTAGAGATGAGGAAACTAAGACTCTGAAAGGTCATGAAGTTGCCCTAAGTCGCTTGACTACTCAGCTGTGGAACCTGGATTTGTAATGAGGCGGGGCGGGCACACGGCCCCTTAGCTCGCGGCTGTTAACGCGAGACCCTGAGCGCCACGGTTAGAGGTCGTACTCCACCAGCAGTCAGCCTGGCGGTGGTCCTCTCAACAGAGAGTGGGTTAGGCCGAGGCAGATCTCGGCCTTCTCGCCGGGACCCTCCAGGCCCTCCAGCCGCGGGGCCAGCAGGTGAGCTGGGGTGCCCCGGGGACAGGCTGAGGGCTGTGTCCCGCAGAGTTACAAGCCCTCACCACGGCCACCCACTGGCCGGGTCCAGGCCTCGAAGCAGCATCAAACCTCTCCCCCATACCTGCCTGTGCAGCCTAATGGCAGTGGCTGTCTCCATGGGTCCCAGGCCATGGAGGCCTCAGCAACTGCAGTATATGGACACTGCCATTAAGGTAAAGCTTCAGGGACTTCCCTGGTAGCATCGTGGTTAAGAATCCACCTGCCAATGCCGGTGACACGGGTTCGATCCCTGCAACGGGAGAGGCCATAACAGTGAGAGGCCCGCGTACGGCAAAAAAAAAAAAAAAAAAAAAAAAATGAACCCCAAGTTGGCTTCTTTAGTGCTGGCTAGATGGCAACATTTCTGGATCTGTGTTCTTCAAAGGCATTGGTCAGGGGATAACTTGTCAATAATGAAACAGAATCCAGGACTCCCAGGTTGGGCAAGATGGATTGATTTTCAGCTGGGGAGAAGCAGGTCTGCCTCTCTTCCCAAGCTTCACTCTCCCTGTCCTGGGAGATCTCAGCCTAACAGCCTGAGCACTGCTTTTCATAAAAAGTATTTCCTCACATACTCTCTACTATCCTGAAATGAACGTATAGATAATATGGCTTACCTACACACACAATTTAAGAGAGTCAATATAGTTGCCTTAATTGGCATATAAAGGAAAGATAATGGGACTATGTTTTATAGCAAAATATGTTTTCAATAAGTAAATGCTTAGGCATGATTACCTATAAGACCTTATAAAATAGTCAGATATGTACTAACCTAAATGGAATAAAATAGGATTTAACAGAAGCAAAAACAGTCCATGAATTAATAATTTCAATATGTAAGTTTCATCATATGTCATTTTTACAATATGTAATTATTATTGTGCTGCAAAAACATAAAATATATGATAAATCAAAATGCTTAAAAGTCAATCTTTATGAATAATATTCAGTGCATTCCACATGTCTTCACATATTCACTATTTGATTCTAGGCCTTAGCAATTCAGTAAGGAAAAGGACAGTCTTCAACAGACGGTGCTGAGATGACTGGATATCATGCAAAAAGACAAACTTAGGGACTTCCCTGGTGGCACAATGGTTAAGAATCCGCTTGCCAGTGCAGGGGATAAGGGTTTGAGACCTGGTCCGGGAAGATCCCACATGCCGCGGAGCAACTAAGCCCGTGCGCCACAACTACTGAGCCTGTACTCTAGAGCCCACGAGCCACAACTACTGAAGCCCGCGCGCCTAGAGCCCGTGCTCCGCAACAAGAGAAAACCCTGCTCACCGCAACTAGAGAAAGCCTGTGCGCAGCAACGAAGACCCAAAGCAGCCAAAAATAAAAAAAATATATATATATATATATATAAATAAATAAATTTATTTTAAAAGAAAAAGATAAACTTAGACCCTTACCTCACTCCATAATCAAAAATCAAAGCAAAGTGGATCATAGACTTAAATGTAAGAGCTAAAACTCTTAATTTTCTGGAAGAAGGAAGGCTAGGAGTAAATCTTTGTGACCTTGGATTAGCCAGTGGTTTCTTTTTCTTTTGTTTTAGGCAACAACAAACATTTGTTATCTCACATAGTTTCTGTGGGTAAGGAATTCAGGAGTGGCTCATCTGGATGGTTCAGACTTGAGGCTTCTCAAAAGACTGTAGCCAAGATATTGGTCAGGGCTGCTATCATCTGTAGTAGGCTTGACTGGGCTGAGGCTCTGCTTCCAAGTTAAGCCACTAACATAGGTGGTGAACTGGGGCTGGCTGTTGGCAGAAGGCCTCAGTTCCCTACCATGTGGAATAATTCATAGGGCTGCTTGAGTGTCCTCACAACATGGCAGCTGGATTCCTCTCCAGTGAGTGATCTAAGAGAGAGTAAGGTAGAAGCCACAAGGTCCTAGCCTCAGGAGTCACACATTATCATTTTCACAATATCCTATTGGTTACACAGGTCTTCTATACAGATGTGTGTGGGGCAGAGGGGCTAAATAAAGGTGTAAACACCAGGAGGTGGGGATCATTTGGGGGCCATCTAGGAGGCAATCTGCCATAGTTTGTCCTCTGGCTTCCAATAAGTCATGTCCCTCCCACACGTAAATACTATTACTTCTTCCCACGGTTCCCAGAAGTCTCATCTTCTTATAGCTTAAGTCCAGAATCTCTTTAGACAATGGTTTCTTATTTACGATTCCAAAACACAAATGACAGAAGAAAAAAAAGATAAACTGGACTTCATCAAAATGAAAAGTGTTTGTGTTTCAAAGGATGTCATCAAGAAAGTGAAAAGACCTCCCACAAAATGGGATAAAATACTTTCAAATCATATCTCTGATAAAGGCCTAGTATCCAAAATCTATAAAGGACTCTTATAACTCAGTAATAAGAAGATAACCCAATTAAAAATGGGCAAAGGACTTGAATAGATATTTCTCCAAAGATAATATAAAAATGGGCAACAAGCACATGAAAAGATGCTTGACAACATTAGTCATTAAGGAAACGCAAATCAAAACCACTATGAGATACCACCTCATATGCACTAGGATGGCTGTGATTAAAAAGATAGACAATAACAAGTGTTAGCAAGGATGTGCAGAAATTAGAATGCTCATATGTTACCGTGGGAATGTAAAGTGGTGCAGCCACTTTGGAAAACAGTTTGGCAGTTTCTCAAAATGTTAAACGTAGAGTTACCATATGACCCAGCAACTCCATTTCTAGGTATCTACTTAAAAGAAATGAAAACATTTGTCCACCCGAAGACTTGCACATGAATATTTACAGCAGCGTTATTTATGGAAACAAACTAAATGTCCATCAGCTGGTGAATAAATACACAAATTGTGGTACTTCATTAAATGGAATACTATTCAGCAATAAAAAGGAACAAAATACTGATACATGCTACAGTATGAATGTACCTCAAAAACATCATGTTAAGTGAAAGAAGCCAGACAAAAAGACCACACATTGTGTGATTCCATTTATATGAAATTCCAGAGTAAGCAAATCCGTAGAGACAGAAATAGATTAGTGCTTTTCTGGGGCTGGAGTGGGAATGGAGATTAACTGTTGCAAAACTCTGTAAATTTACTCAAAATCATTGAACTGTACACTTAAAAGGAGAAACTTTTATAGTATGTAAATTACACCTCAATGAAGCTAGTAAAAAAACTTTACTTTTATTACATATTTGCAGTTGGTTCATTGCTTTTGCAGGTACACTACTGCATTGAAACTCTTTTAAACGAAGTATATTGCATAGCTGGAAGTGCTCTAATACACTGAGTAGACAGATGTAATAATGTCAAGACAATGTATTTTATTTAAGCTTCCTTCTCCATAATGATCTCCTCCTAAATTATTGGGCTGTTCCAAAAAACAAAAAAACACCTTGTAAAACTTTTCTGCATTATTATATAATGAAGTCCTGCTGATTTATATATTTGCATATATTGTTGTTGTTGTTTTAATAAATTTATTTATTTATTTGCCTGCATCGGGTCTTTGTTGCTGCGCATGGGCTCTCTCTAGTTGCGGCAAGCAGGGTTTTCTCTTGTTGCAGAGCACGGGCTCTAGGCGTGCAGGTTTCAGTAGTTGTGGCACGTGGGCTCAGTAGCTGTGGTTTGCAGGCTCTAGAGTGCAGACTCAGTAGTTGTGGCACATGGGCTTAGTTGCTCCATGGCATGTGGGATCTTCCCGGACCAGGGCACGAACCTGTGTCCCCTGCATTGGCAGGTGGATTCTTAACCACTGAGCCCCCAGGGAAGCCCTTTGCATATATTGTTGAGCAGAACATTCCAAAGCCAAGTAGAATGAGAGACAATTCTTCTTTGTGCAGGACTGTCCTCCACGTTATAGATGGTCTACCTTTCCTGTCCTCCTTCCACTAAATCCTCAAAGTGCCTCCTAATCCTGGTCTCCACTAAAGAGACGTTTCCAAAATGCCCTCTAGGGGGCGACTGAGAACCACTGCCCTTAGGGGAGTCACCTCAAACGCCCAGGTTGCAGTAGCCACTAGGGACGTACTAGGTGGCCACAAATGCGTTCCTCGGTCCCCTTTGCACAGCACTTTTATTTTATTTTTTATTTTTTTTGGCCATGCCGCAAGGTATGTGGGATATTAGTTCCCCAGCCAGGGATCGAACCTGTGTCCCTGCAGTGCAAGTGCGGAGCCTTAACCACTGGACCTCCAGGGAAATCCCTGCACAGCACTTTTAAAAGACTTAGCTAAACACCAAGGGAGGACAACTGGGAAATAAATATAAGCGAAAAGCAGAAATACAAAAATAGTTTGGCTGACCCAGCACAAGAGTTCTGATCCCACTTCAGCCAGCCCTGTGATGAGCTGTAGGCTTGGCTCAGACAGCAAACTCCAGCCCTGGAGCCTGGCAAGTACCATGTCACAGGCTCCTTGCTCTTTAGGTCTCAGATCAACTCCCCAAGGAGGGTGCCTCCTCCCAGTCCCACTGTCACCTCCATGATCAAGTCAAAGAGAGACACTCTTATGCCATGCATAGCAGAGTAGGTGCTCAAAAAATACTCAAGAGGTGAATGAATGGATAAACCTTACCAGTCAACCTGGAACCTGTCCTTTCAGCTCTGGTTTCTGATCTGAAGATACACCACTCCTCCTGACACCAAAGGACTTGTTTCTCCAGTGAGACCCTTCTGCCCCTTAATTGCTAGGGTGTGGCTTCACCCTTGGATTCATCTGATTAACCAACTTTTTTTTTTCAGCTCTATTGAGATATAATTGACGTAACACTGTGTAAGTTTAAGGCATACAACTGATGATTTGATACATGTATATGCTGCCAAATGATTGTGGCAATAAAGTTAGTTTGATTAACCAACTCTTTTTTAAAAAATATTTATTCATTTATTTATTTGGCTGCGCTGGGTCTTAGTTGCGGCACGTGGGATCTTCGTTGCGGCATGTGGAAACTTAGTTGCAGGATATGGGATCTAGTTCCCTGACCAGGGATTGAAACTGGGCCCTCTGCATTGGGAGCACGGAGCCTTAGCCACTGGACCACCAGGGAAGCCCATGATTAACCAACTCTTAAACAATAACCATAGCATACTTGTAAAGCCCAGTGCAAATGGAAAGTATTTGTACCTCACATGCTCTCCTATAATTTTTCTTTTTTTTTTTTTTTTTTTGTGGTACGCGGGCCTCTCACTGTTGTGGCCTCTCCCGTTGCGGAGCACAGGCTCCGGACGCACAGGCTCAGCGGCCATGGCTCACAGGCCCAGCCGCTCCGCGGCATGTGGGATCTTCCCGGACCGGGGCACGAACCCGTGTCCCCTGCATCGGTAGGTGGACTCTCAACCACTGCGCCACCAGGGAAGCCCCTATAATTTTTCTCAAGATACCAACAGCCAATCTTTCATGAGTGCTTATTACATGCATTAGCCTGACAACCCCATGTTACAGATGAGAAAACTGACTTAGGTCAAGTGAGTGGCAGAGTCAAGCCTAAATTCAGGTCTGTCCTACTCTGAAGCCCAAGCAGCTCTTAGCCATCATGTCATACAGCCTCCCAGATATTTCAGTTGCATATTTTTAGTCTTCTGTAAGTTTATAAATGGTCACAGGGCAAATCTCATGGTTACTATTTCTCTGAAACCTTAAAACTCTTCACTTAGAGACAAGCACAGAATCGGGGCTCAAGTTTACTGAATGAATGAATGGGTTAAGTTACCAACCGCACCTTCTCGCTGTTTAAGGTCCTACTTGTCAGTGTTTCAGAGACTGTCCTTGGTGTGATTTGAAGCAAAGGAGTGGTGAACTTCAGGAAGAATGAGGTTAACTCTGAACAAGACTATTACAGTGAGAGTGAGACCTAACTAAGGCGATTTGGTGGAGGCAACAGGAAGTATGATTCAAATACTGAACAACTGTGAGCCTGCTCGCACATTCCTTATTGTTCTGAGCTTCCCATGCAGGGTTGTAATTAGGCTCATTGAAGATAACAGTATCTGAGAAGGGACTTCCTTGGTGGCGCAGTGGTTAAGAATCCACCTGCCAATGCAGGGGACAGGGGTTCGAGCCCTGGTCCAGAAAGATCCTACATGCTGCGGAGCAACTAAGCCCAGGCGCCACAACTACTGAGCCTGCGCGCTAGAGCCCACGAGCCACAACTACTGAGCCCACACGCCTAGAGCTTGTGCTCTGTAACAAGAGAAGCCACTGCAATGAGAAGCCCCTGCACCACAAGGAAGAGTAGCCCCCACTCACCACAACTAGAGAAAGCCTGCGCGCAGCAACAAAGACCCCCCCCCAAAAAAATCTGAGGTGTTCCTTGTGAACTGTAAAATTCCATATAGATGGCTGGAATTATTACTGTTATTGTTATTCAGGCTTTGTTTCTTACCTCCAGGTACAGTAGAAGGAGTCTTCTGTGCGAGGCCTCTACCTCCACACTTGCCCCCTCCGGCCACCACCATTCCTCTCCTGTTCCCCTCAAGAAGAGGCAATAAGGAAGGGTGTTTCAGCATGAACACCCGAGTGATTATACAGGATTGAAATCCTTGCTTCATTTCTCACTAGAACTGAGATATAGGGAAGTTACTTGATTTCTCAGAGCTTCAGTTTTCTCATCTCCAAAACTCTTGCCTCATGGGTTGTTATGAGGATTTCATGCAACAATGCATGTAATATTACTCAGAGCCAAACCTCTGGAATGAGTTGCTACACCTGATGAGTCCTCTCTCCACTTCCTACACTCCACGGGCTGATACTGGACCCTCTTGGCTCCAAAACTGCTCTTGCCAAGGTCACTAATGATCCCTCTGTTGCTAAGTCCAATGAATAGTGCTCAGCCTTTTTTTTTTTTCCTTGAGGTACGCGGGCCTCTCACTGTTGTGGTCTCTCCCATTGCGGAGCACAGGCTCTGGACGTGCAGGCTCAGCGGCCATGGCTCACGGGCCCAGCCGCTCCGCGGCATGTGGGATCCTCCCGGACCGGGGCACGAACCCGTGTCCCCAGCACCGGCAGGCAGACTCTCAACCACTGCGCCACCAGGGAAGCCCAGCCTTTTTTAAAAAATGTAGATTTATTTACTTATTTATTTATTTATTTATTTATTTCGGTCTGCGTTGCTGCATGCCGGCTTTCTCTGGTTGCGGCGAGTGGGGGCTACTCTTCGTTGCGGTGCATGGGCTTCTCATTGCAGTGGCTTCTACCTATTGCGGAGCACAGGCTCTAGGCACAGGGGCTTCAGTAGTTGTGGCACACAGGCTCAGTAGTTGTAGCACTCTGTGGCATGTGTGATCTTCCCGGACCAGGGCTCGAACCCGCGCCCCCTGCATTGGCAGGTGGATGCCTAACCACTGTGCCACCAGGGAAGTCCCTGCTCAGCCCTTATTTGACTGGACTTTTTACCTCCTAGAAGCACTCTCTTTTGTTTTCATGACTCCACACTCTGCTGCTTTGGATGTCCTCCCACTTCTTTGGCTGTTCCTTCTCTTTTGCAGGCTTCACGTCCTCTTTCTGTCTGTTCATTAGGGTTTTGTCCTAGGCCTTCTCTTCTCATACGTCATTCTCTCTCCACAGAGATAACCCATGGCTTTGACTAACCTTCTAGTTGTTTTCTGGTTCCACAATCTTCACTTCCAATCCCAATCCTTCTCCTGGGATGGACTCTGTGATGTGACTCTGCCCTCCAGACCTTTCCTCTGGGTGTCTCACAGACACTTCAGCAGGACCAGCATGAGAGCATCATCTCCTCCAGCCAAACCCACTCTTCCTCCTGTGTTTTCTTTCCCCATGAATAGAACCTCTTCCTCACAGAACCTGGGGCTCATCCTTGACTCTGTCCTTTCCCTGTACCCTTCTCCCTTTCTATTCTCTTCTAAACTACTGAAACAACTCTTGCTTGGCCTCCTACACTCTACTTTTCTCCTCCAATCCATTCTCCAAGAACTGGATGGTCTAACTAAAATACAAATTCTGAAGCTACCACTCTCCCTCCTAAAATCCTTCAACGGCTCCACACTGCCTTTTAAGAGGGCTACCAGGACCTGGCATCTTTGTTCCAGTCTCATTTCTCACCTCTCCACTTGGACCATATGCTCCAATCACATTTCGTCTAATAGGCCACATTCCATCTTGCCTCTCTGCTCTATGTTATTTTCTTCTCCTCTCTTGAAAAAAACGAATGACTATTCTTTTCCATCATTAACTCCTCAGCCTTAATGTCCCTACCATCAGTACCATTTTCCTGACACCCCTGAATGAGCTGGGCACCCCTGCTATGTGCTCCCCAAGACACATATTTGACAAATCATAATTGGGCATCTACTATGTGCCAGGCACTGTTCTAGACCCTGGTGATACAGTAATGAATAAGATTATAAAGTCCCTGGCCCTATGGAGCTTATGTTCTAGTGGTGGTGGAAGACAAAAAACAGGTAATTTCAGGTGGCCGTGAGAACTATGAAACAAAATAAAGGGGAAGGGGGACTTCCCTGGTGGTCCAGTGGTTAAGACTTAGCCTTCCAGGGACTTCCCTGGTGGCTCAGTGGCTAAGAATCTGCCTGCCAATGCAGGGGACCTGGGTTCGAGCTGTGGTCTGGGAAGATCCCACATGCCGTGGAGCAACTAAGTCTGTGCACCACAGCTACCGAGCCTGCGCTCTAGAGCCCGCAAGCCACAACTACTGAGCCCATGTGCCACAACTACTGAGCCCACGTGCCTAGAGCCTGTGCTCCGCAACAAGAGAAGCCCGCGCACCGCAACAAAGGCTCAATGCAGCCAAGAAAAAAAAAAAAAAAGACAGCCTTCCAATGAAGGGGGTGTGGGTTCCATCCCTGGTGGGGGAGCTAAGATTCCCACATGTCTTGAGGCCAAAAAACCAAACATAAAACAGAAGCAACATTGTAACAAATTCAGTAAAGACTTTAAAAATGGTCCACATCCAAAAAAAAAAAAATCTTAAAAAAAAAAGGGGGTAAGGAAGCTGGACAGAAGGAGTGAGTGGGACAGTGAGTAAGAAGCGAGTTGGAGTAAAAGGTTGGGGGTCAAGTTCTGCAGGGCCTTGGTGGCCACAGTGAGGAGTCTGAATTTTGTTCCAAAATGGAAATTCACTGGACATTTTGGGGCAGGGAGGTGACAACACCAGATTTATATTTTTAAAAGATCACTTTGGCTGCTGTGTAGAAATCAGACTGTAAGGGGCACGACGACGGAGACCAGCCTCCAATTACAGCCTGTCACAGACTGGCCCCCTTGTTCTACATCCTTTCTGGATCAGAATCCTCCCAAAGGCTCTTCTTTTTTTTTCTTTCTTTTTTTTTTTTTTTTGCGGTACACGGGCCTCTCACTGTTGTGCCCTCTCCCGTTGCGGAGCACAGGCTCCGGACGCGCACGCTCAGCGGCCATGGCTCACGGGCCCAGCCGCTCCGCAGCATGTGGGATTTTCCCGGATCGGGGCACGAACCCGTGTCTCCTGCATCGGCAGGCGGACTCTCAACCACTGCGCCACCAGGGAAGCCCAAGCTCTTCTTTAGTATGCATCACTCTTCACCTCCATTTAGCCTAGGTAATGCCTATTCATCTTCCTTTCAGAACTCAGCTCATATGTCATTTTCTCCAAGAAATTCTCTCCTTTCACACACACCCCCTCCTGTGTGTGAGGAGCCCTTACATCTCCTTGTAGCTCTTATTACATTTGCAATTAATTGTACAAATGGCTTAATGTCAGTTATAGCACCCATTGGCCTGCTAACTCCTTTGTCTGCTGATCTGTCTGTGAGAAAGCCCAGTAGGGCGGGGATCAGTCTGTATCCCCAGTACGTAGCACAGCACCCGGTGCTCGTCCCGTGCTCAATGAACATCTGTCGGATGATTGAAGAATGGATAAATTACACAGACTTTCTTTCCACTCCACCCCTCAAAAAAGCAAGTCGGTAGAAGAGGATTTGAAGATTTTCCCCCTCTTCTTCATTAGTAACATACAACCATCCCTACAATTAATAATAACAATGATGATAAAAAGGTGAAGTGCAGACGCAGGGAAAGGAGAGTTAAGATCCCAAAAGTGCAAAATCCATTACGCCTACCGTCGGCGAAGCGAAACAGCAGCCCCAAACGGAGGCGAAGGGAAATCCCAGAGCAGCCTGCAAAGCGGGGTGGGCGGGGCGGTAGAAGGGGGCTCAGCAGAGCTAGGCTGCACTGCACCACGCGCAGCCGCGAGACGCGCAGGGCCGGCGGGGCGGGGCCGGGGCCTAGTTCAAGAAGGGAGACCCCTGAATCGTCAGGAGGCGGGACGCAGGCCCTTTCCTCACGTCTTATTGGTTATGCTGGAGACGGACTGTTTTCGCTGACCAGCCGTAGCCCAAATAGGGCGCAAGCGTATCCGGAGGTCTCTTCGGAAAGAGGGCGTGGGAAGCTAGAAGCGCGCATGCGCCTCGTTTTACAGTCGGCAGCGTATCCTAAGAGTTGGGGGAGGTTGAATTCCCTCAATGAGTCCAGCTTACGGAAGTTGAGATGGATTCTTGAACTTCCTCCTTTGGGAGCCTCAGGATAGGGAACATTCAGTGCCCAGAAACTGCCCCGTTGGGAATCCCAATCTCCACTCCCTGCTACCTCATTTTGTCGTTCTGGCTGCGCCCTAACTCTCCCTCCCTGAAGCTGGGTTGTTATGATGGTGAATTATTCAAGAAGCCTTGCAGCCAGACGCCATCTATGGGCAGTGCCTCTCCCTACCCCCTTCCTCTCCTGTAGGGCCCCACGGCTATCCCCAAAGTCATAGGGTCTCCACGCTGTATACAAGGCCCCACTCTGCCTTTTAATAACTTAATGAGTTTGTTGAGGACCTACTAAGTGTTAGATCCAGTGCAATGAGCAAGCCCCTGCTCTCAGGAGCTTGCATTCTGTGGGACGACACAGAAAACAAAAACAAGGTAATTTTGGATAGTGATAGGTGTTCAAAACAAGGCGGTATGATAGAATGGGGAATGCTCAATAAAAACGTGAGAATGGAACTAAGACCCGAATTAGGTGAAAGCAACAGATATAGGGCATCGAGTTTCGTGTTGGTGAATAGCTAGCTCGTACAAAGGCCCTTGTGCAACGCAGTTTGGCTGAAGCAGAGTGGACCAGGTTGTACCTGACCATAGTTTCATAAGGAGTTTGGAGATTATCCTAAATACAGTGGAAAGCCAGTACATTTAGGCAGAACTTTAATATGACATGATTTCTTAGCACTTTGCTGAGTGGAAAATGGATTGTAGGAAGAATGGAAATAGATCAAGAGTTTGGGAGAGAGCGTGATGACTAGGGCTAGGTAGCTGGTGAGACATGGATGAATTCAAGGTAGGATCAGATGTGTTGGATGAGGGAAAAGAAGAAATGAGGGTGATTCCCAAGCTTATAGAAAGTGCAGCTAGGTGAATGATGGTGCCACTTATTGAGATGGGAATGTTGGAAGAGGAACAGGTGCTGGGGTGGGAATCAAGAGTTCCATTGTGGCCATGTTGAGTCTGAGAGGCGCATTAAATATCCAAGCAAAGATGTCAGCTTGGAGGTTGGAGCTCATGGAGAGGTAAAGGAGAGAGTTATCCACGAACACATAGATGGCCTTTAAAGCCATGGATCTTGATAGGGCCACTTACAGACTGGACGTAGAAAAAAGAAGAGGGCCAAGGGGAGCGCCCTGGAGCCCTCCAGTGTTAAGCGGTTGGGCAGAGGTGTGAACTCTGACAAATGATACCAAGACAGTAAAGTAGGAGAAAAATTAGGAGAGTATGATGTTTTCAAAGACAAGAATGGGAAAAATTCAAGAGGAAAGATGCTGATTATCTGGGTTAAATGCTTCTTAGAGGTCAAGTGAAATGCAGGCAGAGAATTGGCCAGTGGGTCTAACTTTTTTGCTTACTGAAAAATTTGTCAGGAGCAGTGCCTGGGGGCTTTCCTGGTGGTGCAGTGGATAAGAATCTGCCTGCCAGCACAGGGGACACAGGTTCGATCCCTGGTCTAGGAAGATCCCACATGCCGCGGAGCAACTTAGCCCATGCGCCACAATTACTGAGCCTGCGCTCTAGAGCCCGCGAGCCACAACTACTGAAGCCCGCGTGCCTAGAGCCCGTGCTCCGCGACAAGAGAAGCCACTGCAATGAGAAGCCTGGGCACCGCAACAAAGAGTAGCCCCTGCTCACCACAACTAGAGAAAGCCCACGTGCAGCAGCGAAGACCCAACATAGCCAAAAATAAATAAATAAAATTAAAATTAAAATTAAAAAATTAAAAAAAAAAAAAGAGCAGTGCCTGGGGAGAGGTAGGGGAAGAAGCCTGATGGGAATGGGCGAGGAGAGAATGGATGTTCAAGAGTGGAAGGAAGGAAGAGAAAAAACGTTTGGTTATGAAAAGGGGCAGGGATATTGTGTGGTAGCTGGCAATAGATAATCAGCGTCTTGAGAGTTTTCATAACTATGAGAGATGCTAGAATAAATTTCAATAGTGACAAAGAATGAACCAGAAGAGAAGGGGAAACTGAAATTTATTGAAGCCTTACTTAGTGTGTTAAGAGCTTTACAAACTTTCGTCCTCACAATGTTTTAAGGATCAGGCAATTGAGGTTCAATAACTTGCCCAAGATCATGCAGCTAAAGGTGGCAGAGCTGAGAGGCCACCCAGATTTTTCTGACCCTTCATGCCTCACCACCCCATTGCACAGGCGTACAGCCCCTTGTGCTCGAACAACTGGGACATGCCTTTGCCCTGGCCACAGGGCCCGTGGTGAATTAGAGAGAGTCACTCTCATGCTGGAGGAACAGGACTTTATTTTCCTCCTCCAACGCTGTAAGCAGGGGCATCTCTCCGCACAGCCTGAACACCCATGCAGCGCAGGACAGAAGGTCTCCCCAGGCTGGAGGGGCAGAGGCAAGCAGCAGGAGCCCCTAGAGGTAGGAGGGAAAGGGATACTTCTGGGGGTGTTCAGCAGGTTTCTTTTTGTGTCAGCCAGTGCAAGGGGGTGCTGGAGGCTGCTGGTCCCAACCAGCTGGTGCCTGTGGCCCCAGCATTCATCTGGATCTGTTCAGTGTGGGAGGATGCCCAGGTCAGAGCCCAGTCTCCTGGCTGCCCCCACTGAGGCTGAGGCTGTGGGGGCGGGTGCCGCGCTCCAGCCTGCGGCCAGACAGGAGGCGTCTCAGGGAGGAGCCGGAGCTGAGGTCGCCGCAGCTGCGAAGGTGGAGGCTCTCTCGGCCTGGCCGGCCCCATGGGCTCCGGGGCACCTAGATGGGGCCACAGGAAAGAGCATCAGTGTGGCCCCACCTGAAGCACCAGGCTTTCCTGGGTGTCTTCCCTGGATTCCCTCACTCTACCTGCTTATGTCCATGGGCTCCATTCCCATTGGGGTCTGGGGCCTTCCTAGACATCTGGAGGAAACGAGTGACCAAGCCCCGGCCTGGCCAGCTGCCCTTCAGGTCCCCCAGGGAGTGGGCAGGTGCAGGGCCTGAGGGCAGGGGGACCTTCTGGAAGGTGGGCACAGGGTGCCGTTTCTCGGCTGAGCGGGCACGTAGCAACTTGGGGGAAGGGCAACGGGCTAGACGGAAGAGGCAGGCTTCAGAGCAGAGCCCTGGAGAGACAGAGGGAGAGGGAGAGTGGGTAGAATGGGAGGTGCAGAGAAGGCCAGGCAGCACTCCCCTACCCCCTGCTCCCTGGGCACCAACCATATGCTTCACCTGTATCTGCAGAGGAAATGGAAGCAGCTTCTTCCTCAAGCACTTTGGTATAAAGGTCCCTGAATTCAGCTGAGAAGGAAGAGAGAGACAGGGACTGAGTGGGAGCGCTCAGTGGATGCGCCCGCCAATCTCACGGCCCTCCTGAGAACTCAAGCCCAGCTTCCACACCCCATGCCCAACCAAGGGGGCATCATCTCTGCTCAGGTCCGCCAGCAACTAGATGGTACGATCCACCAAATCAGGGACTAAGGCGCTATCGTGCCCTGCTGCGGCGTCTCCAGTACGTGGCACGTAATGGTAACGACAAACACTTTCTGTGCCCGGGCTGAGCATTTGACCTGCATCTCTCCTCAGTAACTCCACAGTACCTATGGTGAGGTACTGTTATTATACCTGTTTTACAGGTGAGAAACTGAGGCTTGGAGAGGGTAGGTAACTAGCCCAAGCTGGGAACTGTAAGACTGCGTTCCAAAAACCAAATCCTCTTCTTTTAGCCATTAAACTGTTGATGTATTTCTAGGAGGGGACATAAGAAGTGTCTACTGCAGGAGTGAATTCACCCATTCTTCCTCCCCAGGGACCTCAACAGTGTCCCAAATCCTGGTGGGTATCGCTGGCCCTCTAACTCCCAGTGCCTGCCCTCTCCTGAACCTTGTGGCGGCTCACCGGTGTTGCTGGAGGTGGTGATGCCCGGGTCACTGTGGGACCGTGGCAGCAGCAGCGGTGGTCGGGGAGCCGGCTGAGGAGGCCGGTGCCCCGGTGGGGTGAGGGAACCTGAGCTATCGCTGAAGCGGCGAGCCGGGGGGAGGGGGAGAGGGGCTGCAGCTGGCCGGCTGCCTCCCCGGGGGACCCGCCGCCTCAGCTCGGGGAAGCAGGGTCCCACCCAAGGCGGCCAGCCCTCCAGCCGGTGGCAGCTTCGGGCAGCTGTGGGGGCACCCAGCGGGGGTGGGGCCTCGGGGGCAGAGCAAGAATAGGAGCGGGCAGCTCTCGGGGGCCGCCGGGGCAGGGGGCTGTCCTCAAAGGGGCCCCGCAGGCCGCAGTCCAGGCTGAGGCAGTAGCCGGCGCGGCTGCGCTGAATAGAGCGGAAGAGCACGTAGTCAACGGAGCGCACGGAGCCCTGCAGCTCCAGCAGGCACGAGTCCTCCGACGGGCTGGAGCCCCCCGGGAGGTCACCGATGGCTGACAGCACCAGAGACCCGCTGTCCATGGACACTGTGGGTGGTAGGGGCTGCCGGGTAGCACCAGCCTGGCCCGGCTCAGGCGGTTCCTCTTTTCTCAGGCCCAGCCTCTTGCGGGCCATCCTGCCTCCAGTTTTATCTCAGAGGAGACAACTAAGCCCAGGATTGCAAGAAGCCCCAGCCCTCATTTGTTCCTCAACCACCAACTCGGTCTCGTCTCTCCCCCTCTGCCCCCCACACCCAGCTCTGCTATCCCAGGCATCCCAGACCTTGTCCACCCTCCCCACTTTCTGCTCACCATCTACAATGGAGGCCACTCGCTCACAGATGCAGGAGCCATCATGAAGCTGAGGATCAAACAGAGTGGCCTGCAGAAGACACAAGGGTCAAGGGTCAAGCCCTACACACTGATTAGGCCATCCCATAGGCTGGACAGAGCTCTAGAGACCTAGATTCCAGTCCAGCTTTGTCACTTTGTTCAAGTCACTTATGTGGGCCTCAGTTTCCACATCTGTAAAATGGAAACAACAGTTCTTACCCCCCCACCACCTCGCCAAGCTATCAGGCAGATCAAAGATGACAGTGAATGTGCTAGTGCCATAAAGATCATGAGAACTAGTGTTATCTTTATCCAGTAACAGCAGCTCACCCAGCTTTTCAGGCTCTGTCTCTGACTCCCCAGCCCACACCAAGCCCTGCTCTCACCTGGCTGTCTCCTCGTAGCCCCATGACGGCCTCATAAGAAGGGGGGCAATCAGTAGGATACAAGGGCACCGGGCTGTCCATGGAGCCGTTGTAGGTGATGCTGGCAGGATGAGGGAGAGGGTCAAAGCCTGGGAAAGAACTCCTATTCCAAAAAGATCCCTCCCCACCAATCCCCGGCCTCAGCCCCAGTCACCTTCTTTAGTTTCCCCCCAGATTCCACCTGGCCTCACCTCTGTGCATCTGTTTCTGAGCTGCAGGTGTACTCTGGGGGATAGTAGGGCGGCGGGGGCACAGGCGGTACAAATTCCTCCAAGTCCAGCATGGTGTGTAGGAGAGGGGCTGGGAGCGAGGATGTACAGCCCAGAGGCCCCAGAGGGCCTGAGACTGAGCGCTCAGGGGCCAACTGCTGGAGAGCAAGCAAGTCAGCAAACTTGGTTTCTGGGAATACAGCTCCTTGGCTCCCAAACTCCTCTCTCATCTACATTTTCTGGCCCCACCCCCTCCAAGAAGCTCAGTTCTGGCCCCTTTGCCAAAACCAGTTCCTCCTCTAACCCTGCCCCAGCCGAGGACCTTCAGCTCTTGCCCTGCCCATCTAGAAAGTCCTCCTCTACATGGACCTTTCTGCACCCAAAATCACTATCTGTTCTCTGTCCCCACCAGAACATCAACCCATTATCCCCACCCCCATCTAAGACCTTCCTGACTCCGCCCAACTTTTAGTCCCACTTTTCAATGCCCCCAGACTGGCATCACGTACTTCTCTTACTCCCTGTCATTTCTCTCCTCACTCTCCTTTGGACCCCCTAAATATCCCTGCAACAGACATGCCTAATAGGTGACCCACAGTGCCTGGTGCTCAAAAGCCAGCACTGTATTCACCCCTCAAGCCCAATCCCAGCACACACACCCTGCCCACATCCTGCCTTATCGGCCTTGACCCCGGCTCCCCACTCACCGTGTGCACAAGGTCCAGGGAGAAGATTTGGATGCAGCAAACAATAGCAGAGAGAGTACAGATTACGGCGGCACAAACCGTGAGCCCACAGACGCTAAAGAGCAAGTTCTGGGGAAGGCAAGAGAGAGAGAGGGATGTGAGAGGCGCCTGGGGTGTAGTAAACCCCACATACTCGGGGCCTGTGAGGACTCCAGGAGGCAGAAGGGTGAGAACCAGGAAGATGGTGGGAGAGGAAGGCATGGCGGACGGGGGGAGGGGGGGTGCATGCTCACCTTGAGGGCCCCTCGGGCTTCATCACAGGTGGAGTTAGGGGCAACTTTCAGTTCCTGCCCTGACTCTGGACAGGGCCGCAGTAGAGGAACAGGAGGGCAGCACACACAGACCTTTCCGTCCTGAGTGGGAGTGGAGAGGGTGAGGCAGCCTGAATCAGGACAAGCCCAGGTTGTCCTGCACACCTCCCCCAACCAGCACTCTCAGGCTCTCTTTCCTCAAATCTCACCAAGATGCATTCTTGGAAGTCTCGGGCCAGCTGAGCGTTTTTACAGGAGAGAACAGAGCCAGCCATGCTGAGCATGACACAGAGCACCGAAAGCAAGGAGAAGAAGGAAATCTGGGGGAAACAGGGCACAGACTCAGGGCTGGGACCCCAAGAGTACCCTCTACCGCAGATGGAGCCACCCTCCTTCACAGACATTTGTGCCTGGACAGCATGAATGGGAGAGTCAATTCCCTTTTG
Organism: Mesoplodon bidens; assembly: GCF_964165515.1. Taxonomy (NCBI): domain Eukaryota; kingdom Metazoa; phylum Chordata; class Mammalia; order Artiodactyla; family Ziphiidae; genus Mesoplodon; species Mesoplodon bidens. Next base: position 73,244,711 of record NC_138177.1, on the reverse strand, counting down.
GAGGGCTTAAATAGGCATCCCCTAAGGTGCTGGGCACCTGCCTCCCCGTGGGCATCAGACCCTGGCACCTACCACTAGAGTGAACGGCCGCTTCCAAGACACAATGCCAACCACCCCGGAAAACGCCAGCTGGGGATAGAGTGGGCACAGGCTCAGCCTGACAGGGGAGGCACCGGAGTGAGCCCCTCACCACAGGGTGCACCCAGTTCTGTAAGGAGGAGGAGGACCAGGAGAGGGAGGAGAGGCCAGGATTTGGACTGGCAGCTGGTGTGGAGGGGTGGGGCCCGAGGAGCCTCCCCCACCCAACAACTGTGCACCCAACTCACCGAGAATCCAGCCCAAGACGGGCAGGATCTCTTGACGCTCTCGGTGGTGGTGACAGATGAGGCCACCATGCTGAAGGTGACCACCAGGATGCCCAGGAGCACCTGAGCCAGCCCCAGCGTGAGCAGAGCCTGCAGCCAGGGTCGGTGGAGACGGAGGTGGGTAAGGCCCCGGGTGCTAGGCCGGCTAGTCAGCGAGCGGCTGGAATCACTAGGCGAGGGCATCATGCCTGCCGCCCGGTTGCCTGAGCCTCGCTCGGCCCCCCCTGACGCTTGGGAGCATCTCAGAGGCGCCCGAGGCCCCGTCCTTCCTCCTCTCCACCCCCCTCGCTCTAGACCCCACTCCCTGGCTGGGTCCCCCGGGGCATGGCCCGGGGACTCCAGCTGAGGAGGGGGCCAAGGGAGGGGCGTCACGGAGGGGCCCCGGAGTGCTCCCTCCCCACCACGGGCACTGGACGGGCACCGTGCCCGGGACGGCAATGAGGACGCGGGGGCACCGGCTCATCGCATCTCCCTAGAGAAGAGAGGCGCCGAGAAGGGCCGGTCCGGGAGTGAACAGAGGGCGGCGGTCCGGAACCCTGGGAAGGGTGGGAAGGGTGAAGGCGAGAAGGATGGGAAAGAAGTCTAGAGAAGAGGGGAGAGGCGGCGTGACTCTAAAGGCGCGGTCGGTGTGCCCTCAGTGTCCAGTGGGATCCGAGGCTGCCTGGTGGGGAGAGGCTGCGGCGGCGCCGCCGCCTCCTGGGTCGCCAGCCCCGCTCCCCTCCCCACCACACCCCCGCTCCCCCGGCTCGGCTGCAGCAGGTCCGGGACTGGAGGCGGGGGATGGGGATGGGATGGTGCGGGAGGAGGGGCATGGTGCGAGGGCCAGCGCAGCGCAGCGCACCGCGGGAGTTGTAGTCCCCGCCAGAGACCCTGTGGGAGGGGGAGAGGGAAGGAGGGAGGGAGGGAGAGGGAGAAGGGGAGAGGGAGGGAGGGAGCAGTAGGCAGGGTTGCAGGGCCAGCTGGCCGTGGGAGCTAACAACGCTTTCGGCTCCCATTTGAGCCCCACCCAGCCTCTCAGGCCCCTCGGCCTGCTGTGTTCCCAGCAGAAGTAGCGGCTTCTTCCCTGTCATTAACGGAGAGGGGTAGGGAGCTGGGCTCCCTGGCAGCTCCTCGTGGACTTCCCTCCCTCTTCCTGCGCGCCGTCCCATCCCCGAGAGCTCTCCATTTACACTAAGGCCAGGTCAGACCTTCCCTCTGGAGTCCACATTCTGCTTCCATTCTAGTCTCCTCCACTTTCTCTTCCATAATGCCTAGTTCCCATTAAAATTCTGGAAACGGGGTGATTTGTGTTCCAGTTCCACTTTCTTTTTATTTAAATAACCGAAGCAACAGCCTTGGCACAGCAGAAGGAAGCTGGGTTGGGGTGTGGAGAGGTGGCAGCAGTGTGGCCTGATGGGGGGAAGGGGAGTGGGAGGGAAGCAGTGACTGGGTCACACTGGGCTCCCCACACCCTTAAGTCAGGTTCAGCAGTCATGGCTGTGAGACTGGGGGCACTATAGTGAAGACATCAAGTAGTGACGTCTCATCAAGTCCCAGAGACCTCAGGGATGGGGGCTAGGTCACCTCCCCTAAGTGGCAGGGCCAGGGCATCCCAGTTAGGGGTCACGGTGCCCGGAAGGCATTTTCAGCAGCCCCAGCGGCTGCACTGGCAGCTGCGGTTCGCACCGCAGGGTTGGAGAAGACACCAGCTGCAAACTCTTGCTGGGCTTTCTGAAAGCTGGCACCTGTGCGGCGATACAAGGAGTGGATCTGCAAGTAGAGACATAGACTTTACAGCACGTTCTGGCCACTGTTATCCCACTCCAATCTAACGCCATCACCACCACTCACCAGCCTGCAGCTCTAGCTTTTCCCTTGTGGCTCCCTACCAACCCACACCCACACATACCCCACAACACCCGCCTCCCAGGTCCATTAGCTGAGAACCCGTCTGTCAGCCTGGCCCTCCCCAGTTGCTCCTGAATGTTCCACCCATGCCCCTAGGGACACGTGATCTCACTCTCCTGGCCCCATCTACAGCCCCTCACCCGCTTTAGCATCACAATTCCCAGCACGGCAATGCCAGTGAAGAACAGGGCAACCAGCAGCATGAGCACAGCTACAGCTGGGTTGGGCTTCAGCACCACCAGAGCAGAGATCCAGCCACTGTAAGGAGGGGAAAGTATATGGAAGTGAAGGGAGGCTGCTCACAGCTGGGTCTCTATCCCCCCAGCTTCTCCACTGGTTATGTCTTCCCACCAGGGGCCGTTTTCCTGTCAGTCTGGCAGCTTTCCATGCACCGCAATCCCAAACTACACCTACTCTCTTCACAGTTTAATCCCAGCTTCTGAACGATCAGCTCCCAGCTCTCCAAGCTCTTCCAGACATCCTCACTCCAAACAGACCTTTCTGTTGAGGATTCTTCCTCTTCTCCAACCATGGTTACACATGTCTCCTCCAGGAAGCCTCTTCAGATTGACCACAGCCATCTTTCCCTTAATCTATGTCTGCTGAGAGTTGTGTCTGGGCTCTCTATCATGGAGGACATCTTGTCTCTCTGGTTAAATTAGCACCTCCCAAGGATAAAAACCACATTTCCTTTTTCTGAACAACTCCTATGCCAGTACCCAAGGCTGACTTGGTCTACAGGAGTGGGAGGAAGGGGTGAAGGTAGATGGCAGCCTCACAGACCTGAACCCCCAACCTGGGATGCCAATGGCCTGGAGGACAAACAGAACATCCTGGACGAAGAAAATGAAGAAGAAAACGAAGAAATTGAATGAACTGTCACTCCTGCAAAGAGAAAGAAAGGGAAGTGTAGGCAAAGAATTAGGGTTGGAGAAGCAGAATGGGACCCATCCAAGTCCCCTCCCTGCCACCACCCCCACTCCCCCTTCTTACCGGAAAGCCTTATACATGGGGCGGTACCAACAGACGAAGGAGCAGGGGGTGAAAAGGAGGATCCAGAGGATAGAGAGCCCAAAGCCTGAGCCATTGCTGGTCTCCACACAGAAGCTGGCCAGGCAGGCAAGAAAATTCAGGAGAAGAGCCAGAGTGCTGCCTAAGGGTTAGAGGAACAGGATGATGGGTCAGTGAAAGCTCTTTTCCCTAGAAGCCCACCCCACAGCCCTCACCAAATGTGGCAGACTAAGGAGAGGAAGGCGGCTTCTGCCTTCACAGGATCCTCAGCAGGGGAGACAGAACTAGCAAATCTCAATCATGTGTGATCCCCTTGGCAAAGACATTTAAAGGATTCAGAATACATTTATGCATAAGGACAGGGGGAAGGGGGAGAGGGCAAGAACATACATTTGCCAGAAGGCTGGAGAATAAGTTCTAAATACTATAAAAGGAGTAATCCAGGAAGATTCCTGGAGAAATGAGCCTTTAACTCAAATGCTGAGGATAGGTGAAGTGTCTAGTTCTGGGTGAGTGCGCTCCAGGAAAAGAAAGATGTACAAGTTACTACCTGTACTTTTCCTTCAAAAAGGCTTCTCACTACTCACACATCCAGAGGTAGTACATGGTGGATACTGTCTTCTGAAATTCCTGGGGGATCTCCATGGAGATATCCTGGAAAAAGCAGGGCTGAACTGGGCAAAAAGAAGGTAGAGGGGGCCAATTGTTCTGTCGAGCTGTAAGGCACAAAAAGAGCAGGAGGATCTCACAAGTGAGACAGAGACCAACAAATCACTCCCCCTTCCTTTCACCTCCGGGTCTTCTCTTCTGTTTCCAATTTGAGGGTTCAGAGAAACAAGGGCCAGTGGCAAAAGTTATATTAATACTGAGTGTTTATTATGACTTACAACTTCTAAGCACTGTGCCCAGCATTTTGTATAGATGACTTTGTTTAATCCTCACAACAATCCTGTCAAACAGGTACAAACATTACTCTCATCTTACAAGTGAGGAAACTGAGGCACTCAAGATTAAATAACTTGTCTAAGAGCTCACCCTTAATAAGACATAGCACCCAAATTCAAACTCAGCAGTCTGGCTCCAGTGCCCATGCTCTGAGGTCTTTTTTTGAGACTTCGAACCTGTCAGATGCCCTCCCCAACCGTATCAAGGACCCACTTACTAGCTGTGCCCCCGAGGGCAGCATGCTGGAGTTCTCTCTCCCTCCGGTCCAACTCCTCTGCCTTCCGGTTGAGCTCCTCCTGCTTCTTTAGCAGCTCAGCTGTGGCTGCTGCAGCTGAAGCCTGACCAGTATGAGCAGAGGCCAATGTGAGTCCTGAACCCCAGGGCTGGTCCCTCTCCTCAACCCCTACCCATACACCCCCTTTACCTGGGTGCTGTAGGAGCCATAGTTCTTGGGTTCTGTGGGGCTGAGCTTTCTCGAAGACTGCAAAGGGGGAGCTGAGGGTGGAGCTATCGGAACAGGGGCAGGAGGCTCATAGCTTGGTGGTGGCTGTTGAGTTTGGAAAAAACCTTAGGAATCATCTAGTCCTTCGTAACACAGGAATCTAGAGTCTATTTGAATACCTTTAGACCTAGAACTCATTACCTAAGGTGGCAGCCCCTCCCCCAGTTGTTAGAAAGCTAGTTCTTGTGTTTGTATCAGAGAACTCTTTTACAACCTGCAGCAGCCCTCATAACCCCTCACATCGAGTTCCTTACCCAGGACTCAAAGCACTCATCTACCGTATCAACCTCCTTAAACTTTTAAAAACTCTTACCTTTTTCTATTGCAGTGAGACAAACAGGTCTAGTCTTCTTTATCCCTTGTTTTCTAACTGTATACCTAAACATGGTTTGTTTTCTCCGCAACTCCAACCGGCCCCATCCCTTTTCTTCTTCAAAAAAGGCTCACCAGACAGGGTCTTCATCAGGCCCTGCTAGACTCCAGGTCCTCCCAAGACTGACATTTAGAGCTCAAACTGATGGATCCTTGGCCTTAGTGTCTTTAGGATTAGGCATCCCATGGCAGACTGGCCTCTCTCAGGGAGCTAAGATCACGGTGTTTCTTCCTTTGCGTGCAAAAAAGTCCCCTATACCCCAACAAAGTGGGCCTGTTGGCATACCCCACCCTTCCTCGCCCGCCCGTGCTCCCAGAATCTCACCTCCCGGGTCTCAAAAGGGTTGTAGACATCAAGCGTGGCATAGTGCGTGCTGGGTCGGTGCTGGATCACAGCTGGGTCCTGTGGGCAAAGATCTGGGGCTCAGCTGGCACCTGGTGCCTCTGGGGGCACTCACAGGGGCCTCTTCTCAACTGCTGTGGCTCCAAGGACTGCAGCTTGGGGGCCACGCTGTTGTCCCCATATTTGCCCCAATCCTTCACGCCACACTGCCAGTACCAGCTCCTTAAGGGGCAGGGCCCGCCCCCCCAGGATGCTCACTGGTTTGTAGTAGTCGTCACTCCCACGTGGCGGCCCTTCCTCGGGTCAAATGTCACGAACGGGAATACAAGTTAGCCCGACCCTCTAGACTCGAAAAATCACCCCAGCTGCCCCAAAGAGGCCGGCGCAAGTCACCTGAAAGGGGTTGTCAAGCTCGCCGGGCTCGGCGAAGGGGTTTCCACCGTCTCTGCTTTGAGCCATGTTTGCAACTTCGGCTTGGGCCGCCCCCTGCCCTCCACGCCCCTGCCGCGGCAGTGGCTCTCAGAGCTCCCTCCGCTCCTCTCGGTCCGCCCCGCTTCTCTGTGCACGGATTGGCTTTACACACCGGAAGGGTCACAAGGATCCCCGCAGCAGCAGGAGGGTTGCGCCTGCGTCTCGGTCAAAGGCAAAGAAGGAAGTGCCCCACGTGACACCTCTCACTCAGTCTCAGTAGCCAAGTACCGCCCCTTCCCCACGTGACTTCCCTCAATTAACGAACTACACCTCCCAGCAGGCCTCGCGTCAGAATCCCGGTCCCTCCTCGTCTTCCGAGACATACGACCGGGGTCTTCCGACCGGTGGTGGTACTCTCCCAGGAGCCCAGTTGAAAAAAATTTTTTTATCTGGACTTCGGGCTCTATCCTGGGGCCCAGCCTAAGAGCTACAGTAATCGAACCTCCTTCTCAAACCTTATCATTCCAGATAACCCTTCTCACCGTCAAGAAATGTTACCCACCACCACTCTCCTCCTGAGACAAACTGGACAGGTAAACTGGTAACCTGACTACAGTTAATTTTGGAGGATAAGATGGGACTCCCTTCGTTGCCAATCTTCTCATCCCTCCACCCCAGCACCCCCAAACCTCAAACTCCAGGGATGGGGGTCAGATGAAGCACGTCATTTTATTTCACAAAGACTGTACAAAATTCCTTATAAAACATGGGATAGATGCCATCTGGTTACCTCATTCTGCCCCTATCCAACTCAATTGTGAAGGGGCAAGTGAGGGTGGGAAGAGCGTGAGATGGAATAGCATTATGTACAAGGCAGGGGTTGAAGTGATAGGTCCAAGTTCTTTCATATTTACACTATTTCACATATTCACAGGTACATAGGGAGCCAGGAGGAAGGAGTGGGCTCCGGCTCTGTTCTCTTGTATAAAAAAGCACCAGTGTCCTGGACTGGACACCCACTGCTGTTAGAGTGGCAGAGGGGCCCAGGGCCTGATCGTCACCGACTGATATCCCGACTGGAGTCCCACAACTTGGCGTTAGGTGGCTCAGCCCGAAGGCGGGCGAAGAAAGGGTGTTGAAGGGCTTCACCCAAGGTCAGCCGCTTAGCAGGTTCATACTCTAGCATGCTTTCAATCAGATCGAAGAGCTGGTGGTGTTCCTCTGCCTCTGAGGTCAGATACCGCTGGTGGTGGAGGGCAGGAAAAAGGTGAGGCACGATGCCTTACAAACCCTGCGTTCTTCAAGGCCCTAGATTTCAATCCTGAAGGACCACGGCTCTGCTTGCTACCATTATGAATGACCACACCGTGACCATTTCTGATGTCACAGCTCACCCTACCTTCCCACTAGCACAATTATTCCTTCATACTCTTTGAAAGTTCTACTTGTATATCCTTGTCAACTTCATGAATCTTCTTTAGCTTGTCAGTAAAATGTAACCTCTTCAAAGGCAGTTTATTCTTTTTTGCCTGACCTAAAGAATCCAGGACATTGCTTTCATCTCTGGTTGGCTCAAGAAAAACATGGCTGTCTAACCTCATTCCCTCCATAAAACCACTCCCTCTTATCTCTCTTCTATCAACAAAGATGTCTTCTTTCAGTTTTCCTCCCCTTCTTTCCTAACCCTCTGCTTGTGAAATGCATTCCAGGGGCAAAACACCTTAAGAAGGAAGTGACCTCTGGGTGGTGGGCACAATTTATTCCCAGCCCGGCTCACCCGAAGTGGTTTGCAGTTTTCTCGAACGTAGCGCCCAGCTGATGTGTTCTCATCCCAATCCAGGCGACCCCGATAAAAATATTTCTGCTTCCTAGAGGGGAAGGGGGAAGTTGAGGAATCAGGAGGTTCCTCTTGTTGTGGGATGATTCCCTTACTCCCTCATCTCAAGAGTAGCTGAGGGGAGGGCAGGTGTCAAAGAAAAAAGAAAATGATGTGATAGAGACCAACTTTGCGGAGAGAAAAGGAAAAGGGTTCAGTCCCTCCCACTCGAGGTTCACCTTGTCTTTCGGATCATCCGGGAAGGGATAGGACCCAAGATCCTTTCCATCATGGCTAGATGTTCTCTGTTGTCATGGGTCTGGGAAACAAAGACAGAACTGAGCGTGGGACCGAGAGGGGATGCTGAGGTCTGGCCGCCAAGGAGATAAGCAATGTGGAGTGAGCAGGCAGCTCCTCAGCAGACAAGGAAATTAGGTAGGAGAATACCTAGTGGTCATATAAAACACCCCACCACTTACTTGGAAGAGGGTGAAGCCAACATAGTATTCGAAGATGATGCAGCCTATACTCCACACATCACAAGGCTGAGACCAGCCCAACTCTGGGTAGGAATGGGAAGGAAAAGGTACTATGAGGCTCAGGGGGCCCTATCCTCACCACCACACCCCCTCACATACTTGGACAACCTTGTCCTTCCCCCCTTACCGAGGATGACCTCTGGTGCTCGGTAATGGCGGGTGGAGACAATGGTACTATGGTGTTCATGGTCAAAGGTGGCACTGCCAAAGTCTACCACCCTCACAGCTGTGCTCTTCACACTGCGCTCATCTCGCTTCTAGGAGCAAAGCAGGAAGAACATGAACCTCTGCACCGAGACTGAGAATGAACAGACCGAGCTTCTACCACTATTCTCTAAAGTGCTTCTGAGCCTTAAAAAAACAACTCTGACCTCCTGCCTGCTCCCACACATGCCTTCTGCTTTACAGCCACCCCCATAGCCAGCAGACTACTTTAGGAGTGGGGGAGGAAGATGATTTAGGAATAACTGTGGAACAGCATGCAAGTCTCTATGCATCTGAAGAGTATACCCAAGTGACTAGCGTACAGTATTTCTGAAAATATATAGCAGGTAGCAAAGTGAGGAATAGCTTCCTTAGCTGAGATCTCCATGATCTCCAGTTAGTCAGTGGAGATGAGCTTTCCTTACAGAAAGAAAAGGAAGCCCAAACCAAGAACCTTGAAAGCATTTTCACGCTACTGGAAAGTTAACTGAGGTTCTTTTCCAAATTCTCTTCCAATTTGTCTTGTATCTCTCCCCTTCCAACTATTCTGGTGCTGCAGTTTTACTCAGTCAGAGCCAGAGCAGAAAATGTGGGAGAAAGAAGTAAAAGGGAGGACAGAAAGGGCTAAGAGAAAGGCAAAGTGGCATGGCCACCTGTGCCCACTGACCAAGGGGTGGACCCTGTCCATCTTACCTTCTCTAGGTTGTAGGTGAGTTCGTAGTCCGAATTCACAAACAGAATATTTTCAGGCTTGAGGTCCGTATGTGTCAACTTGTTATCATGGAGGACTGCAGAGGAGAAGGCCAGGTCAGGGTTGGTCCAAGTGGCCAGAGCTAACTGGTACCAGCTGACCCCAGGCTTGGTCACCTAGCTCAAAGCTGGTGAGAAGGCGGGTCCAGAAGCACTAGGCTGCTTTCTGCTCTACATCCAAACGAAATGCCTAGTCTAAGAAGGCCTGTACTTATTTAATTTTTGAATTTTATTTATTTTTTATACAGCAGGTTCTTGTTACCTGTTTTATACACATTAGTGTGTATATGTCAATCCCAATCTCCCAATTCATACCACCACCACCACCCCTGCCACTTTCCCCCCTTGGTGTCCATACATTTGTGCTCTACACCTGTGTCTCCATTTCTGCCCTGCAAACCGGTTCATCTGTACTGTTTTTCTAGGTTCCACATATATGCATTAATATACGATATTTTGCTCCTTCTGACTTACTTCACTCTGTATGACAGACTCTAGGTCCATCCACGTCAGAAGCCCTATACTTATTAACATCAGATATACATGTACTTCTCAACCAAAGTATAAAGATGGCTTGCTACGGGGTTTTTTTGTTTTTTTGTTTTTTTTTTTGCCACACCGAGTGACACGCGGCATCTTAGTTCCCCAACCAGGGATCGAACCCGCACCCACTGCAGTGGAAGAAGAGTCTTAACCGCTGGACTGCCACGGAATTCCCTATGGGTTGCATTTTTGCACTGACTTTGACATGTGTCTCTCTGACTCCTGTGAATTCAACTCTGTGAAACTGTACTGTTATGAAGACTCAAGAGGAAGTACGTACTAGTCCCTACCTGGCCCCTTGGCTGCACTACTCCCTGCTCTTGCCTGGTTTGCTGCGAACAGAGAGCATTCTCAGCTCAGACAAATGTAAACCTCTAGCTCGAGGAATCTTTTTGTCTCTTTGTGCTTGCTGCCTGACTTACACTTTCCCAAGGAAGGGGAATAAAGGAAAAAAGAGTTAATTAGGTGCTTTGACTTCAAACACTTTCTCTTCCAGCTCCTGCTAGGTTCAATGTGGAGTAAGAGCAATCAGTGATGGTAAGGACATCAGTGAAGGAGTTAAGTCAGAAGAGAAAGAGATGTCAACATGATAGTGAATAAAAGAACTGCAGATAATTGAGTTGACTGTTTAGGGGCTTCAGCAGTGCACAACTGAGACAGAAGAGGTCCAATGGAGGGAGGGGCTGCCCCAGAGTCCGCCTCGGCCCGCCCCACTCACACTTGACGGCCTGGCACAGCTGGAAGGCCATGTGGCGCACTTGGTGGATGGGGTAGGGCAGGTAGTTGTTGTCTTTGAGGAAATCGAAGGTGCTAAGGCCCAGAAGCTCAAAGGAGATACACATGTGGCCATGGTAGTCAAACCAGTCAAACATCTGGACACAGAGGCTGGGAAGAGAGATGGGGGAAGGGGATGTCTGATGAGCTCCCATCTGCCCACCACCCCTCCAACAAAGAGGGACTGCATAGCTGTTGATTCCACATACTTGTATAAAAACATGCCAGCTATTATCACCAAGAAAATTCAGTTCAGCTAAGCAGTGGCCTTTCTGGCAGACCCAAGGAGAGAAGTACTACCTGCGAAACTTCAAACCATTTTCCTGCAACATTTTAAATAGTTAAAAAAAGTTCTATTTGCTGAGGAGCTGCCAAGCGCCAGGCTTCAGTGTGGACCGTATACTGTCAAACTGCCACTTCTGCATTCTGACCCCAACTCCCGCTCCTGAAATTCACTCACCATCAGCCATCATTGGGCCCATGTTTATACCTACTTATGTCTCTGCTTAATACTCTTATTCTACATTTGGATTATGGAATGTGTGTGATCAGAAAAATTACACATAAATGTCTGTGGCTTCATTAGCATAGTTCTAGGTATTAAAAGCACAACTAATTTTTTGATGAAAATGTTGATTCTCAGTCTCAGGGCCATTTCCAGGGCATATCCCTACTGAGGCCATCTTGGGTCGGAGCCAAACTGCAGAGCAATCTAACTGCCCTGAAAACAAGGGAAAGGATTAGAGAATGTCACAGACCTTCTCTTCCTGCCCTAATGTTCTACTACTCTAAGATGATGAACAAAAGATGGATGGATGAGAAGGTCTACAACTCCCCTGCCTGTCTAGTCCAGGTCGGGAAGGTTTTCCTGTATAGGGGTGGAGCCTCTCAGACTCCCCACATACTCCTTCACTCACTTACTTCTTGTTGTCAGGGTCCTTCTCATTGATTTTCTCCAGCACATTGATTTCAAGTCGAGCTGCTTCCTTGTACTTTTCCACATTTTTAATGATCTTCAGGGCAACTCGAGCTCCGCCCCTATAGGATGGCAGGAGAGGCTTTTGCTGGAATCTCAAGAACATCTCAGACTGAACAGGGCTGCCTGGGGATTAAGATATCCTACCTATGGCTCATTAGCAAAAAAGCCCTAGATAACCCTCACTACCTCTTTATGGCTACCAGGTGTGGAGTACAGAGGGGGGCTGACAGTTACCTGCGATGGTCAACACATTGTACAACTCGGCCGAAGGTCCCCTCTCCCAAGGTGCTTACAATTTCATCTGAAATGAAAAAGAGCAGGGTCGGGGAGAGGGAGGGAGAGAAGGTGGGGAATGAGCTGAGTTCGAAGAAAAAAGGGTACAGCAACCTGGGGTGAGGAGATGAAGGAAGGGGGAACAGATACAGATGGTCACAGGGGAAAAAAACCCCTGCATGATTCCCACCACCTTTAACCCAGGGGCCATGAGAGCTGGGAGTGGACAGCAGAGGTCAATTCTCAACAGCAACTCAAACCACCCAGATAAACAACACCACTGAGAAAAGGCAAAAGAGGCTGTGACTTGGGTTGGCTCGGGACGTTAGGATGGCTATGGGACCATTACAGGCTATAGGATTGTTACGATTTGGCTTGTACATCGCTCTTGTAGCCAGTCCCCGACGTGGTAGATGAGGTGGCCCTCAGCGTCGTCCTCTACACTCTTGGCTCTCCGGCTGCTGTGCTGCTGTCGGGGGGCGGGGGGGGTCGGAGCAAGCCAGGTGTCGGAGCGGGGGCCGGAGGGAGGCGGGGTGGGTGGTGGAGGGGTCACCGGTCACAGGCGCCCAGCCAGGGGGGACAGACGATGATGGGGGACAGTGGAAGGGAACACGTCAGATGCAGTAAGTTGGATCGGGGTGAGAAGAGAGAGCGGCGCATAATCCCAAGTCCCCAAAACCAAAATGGGAAAGGGGGGAGGCACGGGCAGAGCAGAGAAGTGGTGTCGTTGCCAATGTCACCCACAACCCCATGCTCTACACGATGCCCTTCCAGGCGGGCACAGGTCTCCCCTTGCCCCCACCCAAGCCCACCTGCTGACGGGGCCATGGAGTACATGGGGGAGAAAGGCAGTTCACAAGCAAGGTCCCCATTAGAAAGTGGAGGCCTTGGGGGGTGGAGGAGCTGCTCCCAACACAATAAGCCCAGCATGCCAGGGAGGGCACTGGGGTTCACAAATGCTCTGTGCCCATCAATCTCCAAAGCAGATTCCAGGGCCCTCCAAGAGTCGGAGAGCTTCCAAGAGAGTAGACAGACTCAGTGCCCACCTTACTGTTCATGCCCCAAATGCTCAGATGAGAACAAGGATACTTCTCACTTACCAGGGTCCCAGAGAGCTGAAGAAGAGTGGGGAGAGGAAGGGCCTGGGCTGACACTCACCGAAGATGAGCGGCTGAATGTCCGGCTGCGCCGCCTCCGCCGTCTGTGCTTCCTACGGCTGCTGCGCTGGCTGCGGTAACTGCTGTTCTCCCGATGATATTCGTAGGAATGCCGGTAGTCTGTGTCATAGTAGGCTTCTCCCCGATCCCGGCTGTAGTCGTTGCGCCTGTAGCTGCCACAGTATCGCCGGTCATACGCCCTCCGGTCGGATGAACGATCATCATAGCTGCTGTTGGACAACAAACACCCATTAAGTGCATCTGTTCAGGCCACATTCCTTGTCATACAACTCCCTGGGAGGGCCTCCTCCTCCCCTCCAGTGATGCAATGGAATAAAGAGCCATTTCTTTTTTAAGGTATTCCTGACTGATATCCAGCTTTGCTCCAAACTATCCCTAACCCATCCCTCCCACTGAGCATGTTGCTAAGTTATTAAAACCATGGAGACCTACCTCTGTCTTGTCTATTAGCTCATTAGTTACCTCTAGCCCCTAGTCCTTTGCACTTGCTTTCCCTTTGTCTGGGACACTTCTCTCGTCTTTCAGACAAGCTTAGATGTCACGTTCTCTGGGACGTTTTCCTTGAACTACACATCTTGCCAACCAAACCTGTTGGATGCTATCTCAGCCCCCTACTATATACTTCCCCTGTGATAAGACTCTTAACACCACAGTGTAAATGGGTTATTTTGTTCTCCGTTTTGAGCATCACCTTCCACCAGCTACTTAGTTTGAAACCAATAAATCTTTGTTGAATAAATAAATAAGTGAGTGGGCCAAGTGTGAGTTTCTCTTCCTGAAGCCTCACCTCCGGGAACGGACATGGTAGCTGTCTTCCCGTCGGCGCCGCCGTGTCCGGTCACTGCTGCTTGACCAGGAGCGGCTTCTTCGTCTCTTATGCTTTCGGCTCCGATAGTGTTCATGGTAACTCCCCCGGCTGCCTCTCTCTGAAGAGTGGTACCTTCGAGGATGAGGCATCTGGAAGGGAAGGAAAAGTAGCAATAGTGGGGCGAGCTCTGAGTTTTCAGAAGTCCCCTCCAAGGACTGGCTGCTCCAGAGATGCTAAGCTGCTTTCTGCTCTTCAATTTCTACTTTTTTTTTTTAACCACTCACAACTTCCTCAGTCTTCCTCTGTGCTTACAAGTCCTCCTTAATGAAGTATATATATTCACCTACTAACTCTACCCAAAAACTTTAGGAATCTTCCCCCCCCCCCCCAGCTCGTTGCTCTATTCTGATTTTCCTCAAACTTGCCTTCATGAAGACACTCAGGTCTGGGCCACAGCTCATTACAGTTGAGACTGTGTAACTGATGAAGACTGCAACAGTTCATCATTGGCTGGTATCTAGGATAGATCTATGCCACGCTAAGTTCCTCATAACTCAACAAAATAATGCTTTACTACAGACTATTATCACAAATGCTTTACAATCATTAAAAGTGTATCTTATCTCCCCAAATAGGCCATTCATGTCCTGAAGGCAGGAATCCAGTTTCCCAGGTTTCTACATATAGCTGTATAAACCAAATATAAGCAAGTTACAGGGATCTGGGTCTGGCTCCTTGAACTATCTTAATCATTTCTCACATCACTGGCCAAATCCCCCTTGAGTGGTTTTAAATACATGTGGCTCCAAGCTGCAGTCAGCTTCCCATCCAGCCCCTCCCCTTTTATGCTTACTAAGTACAGAATAACTGGTTTTTAATTAATATCAGCACCAGTTGGCTAAAAGCTGGCCACCTTCTGGTTATTGGAATTGGAATGGCATGGTGCACAAATCCTTTTTTTCCTTCAAGGAAAGAATCAGAGAGTAATCACTGTCACAATCCAGGAAGATGAGGAGGGCAGAAAGCAATTACATAGGCCCAGGGACAGAAGTCTTGTTGGGCGGGGGTAGGATTAGGTGTGGAAAAGGCATGACTCCAACATCTGGCTCCCATTCTGAGCTACTTCTCAAACTGAGGAGGGTGGCATTTGATTCATTCCTGGCCTAACAGGGCTTGTTGGAAACCAAGAAGATGCAAGCACAAGACTCTCCCAGTTAATCCAACCTTGCTTAGCACAGCCACATAAATGTCATCTCACCATATACATACTGCCACCAAAGTCCCTCACAGGCTGTCCTTCTCCACATTCCTCCAAGGATCTCCAGCCTGCAACCTTTCTCAACTTGTGCATCTTTTTTTTTCTCTTTCTCACTCAGAAAATCCAGAAATAACTCCTAGGGTAAAACTCTTTCCACATCCTCCAAGTGACACGGTGGTGTCTTCCCCTTTTCCGGCTTTGGTCCAACTTTGATATTCTGCTCTTTCTCATCTCTGGAACCACTCCTATCCGTACTCCATCACCCCTTCTCCTACTCTGATCCCTCCCAACTTCCCCACCTGTCTTCCAGAATACATCTAGGGCAGGTCGACCTTCCATCTCATCTTCCTACTCCTCACCTCTGCCACTTCCCAGCTCTCAGCCCTCCCCCTCTCCTAATTTCGCCCCGACCCCTTGCCCCCAATCCAATCTTCTTCCCGCCCGCCCTGCGGTCGCCATCTTTCCGCGCGGCCCCGCGGCCCGCCAGCCCGCGCGCTCACCGTTCTGGCGGCGAGGCCCGTGCGCTTGTCCCACAGGAAGTCCGTGATGGCGGCGGCACTGAGGCCGGAGTCCCGGCACCCCCGCGGCGACGAAGTGCGGCTCCACCCCCCTAACCCGAGACCCTGGGACCTCCCGCCTAGTTCCCGGGCTCCGATCCAGTCCCGCCCGCCCCGGCTCCGTCCCCGCCCCCAGGATCCGCTTGGCGCCGCTCGCACCGCCCCCGCCCGGGGCCCGATCCCAGCTCGGTCTCCGGCTCTGGCCTCTCCGATCCGCCGCCGCCACCGCGAGCGAGCACGTACGCACGCACGCACGTCCTGCGTCGCTTCCCAGCTACCCCTGAGCTCCGCCCCCAGGGCCGCGCACGCCAGCGCGTCTTCGCGTAGCTCGCGGCAGTCCGCCCGTGAGAGCGGAGGAGGTGCTAGGGCGGAAGTTCATGGGGGCGGGGAGAGAGTCGTCGGGGATTACCAGGTCCGCGCCCCGCCCCTCAGCCCCTCGTGTCCTTCCGTATCCTTCCTAGATCTTTTACCACCTATTCCATGAGACTTCTGTGGCTTGTTTTGTTAGATTTGGAGGTTGAAAAGAAGGGGTTGTTGTTTACGGAATGTCGCCGTTCCGCAAACCTTTTGAGACTTGGTGGTGAGGTGTGATTCTCAAGCATAGCCTGTGAAAGTTCAGTTCTTAAAACAGTTCGGCAGCCTAACCACAGCAAAGAAGGGCTCCCACCTTTCCTCCTGAGCAATAGCTATGCACGTTTCGGGGTGGGTGGGGGAGCGGGGTATGGCCTTGGAGGAAAGGTTTGAGAAATGGAGGGGTGGAGAATCAGGTACCAAAGAAAGGGAAATTTTTTGAGAACTTTATGTTACGTACTTACACATGATATATGAGAAGTGTAAATTTACTGAATTAAAAAAAAAGAGGAAAGTGAAGGAGAGCTTGAGACAAACTGGGCAGAGTTAGAGACGCTATAGAAGGAATTGAGAAATAATAAGAGAAATGAAAAAAATAACCTGAGGATAACTATATTCAAGTAAAATATCTGGGGAGCCAGGATGGTGGATAATCAGATGGAGCTTACATCAGTTGGCCAGAAATGGTTTAGGAAGTTTCCTAAAATAGAAGAGGAAGGATAATTAAGGGGTGAAGAGGGCAGTGTAGTTCACTTGCTCTTCCATGAACACTTCCCTTATTCATTCAACAAGCATTTACTAAGTGTTCACTATGTGTCCAGCATTGTGGCAGGTGTAAGGCTTTTGTTCTTCACAGCTTCACAGTCTAACGCAGGGGTCCCCAACCCTCGGGGCCATGGACCTGTCCTGTCAGTGGCCTGTTAGAAACCAGGCCACACAGCAGGAGGTGAGCGGCAGGCAGGCGAGCAAGCAAAGCTTCATCTGCCACTCCCCATCGCTCCCCGTCGCTCTACTGCCTGAACCATCCCCCCATCGCTCGCATTACCACCTGAACCATCCCCCACCCCACCCCCCATCCGTGGAAAAATTGTCTTCCAAGAAACCAGTCCCTGGTGCCAAAAAGGTTGGGGACCGATGGTCTAATGGAAGAGAAAGACGTGTAAACAAACATTGGCAGCTGTGTGACAAGAGCTGTTACAAACAGCGGTGCCCTGGTCACTGTAAGAAAGCTGTAGACTAGACCCTAGCTTGGGAAAGTAGAGTTATAAATGTGTTTCTATTTAGGTTTCCTAGAGGAGATGACATCTGAACCAACTGTTGGAAAGTGAATTGGAGGAGAAGGATAGCAGGCAGAGAATATATTTGCAAAGGTCTGGAGACAAAGCAGAATAAAACATTTAAACAGAATTGGACTCCTGGCTTTCAAGAGAGGGACTATCACAATAAAGGTTGTTGAAACTAGGTCCAAATTTTGCAGGGCCTTGTATGTCATTCTAAGGAATTTAACTGTAATCCTATAGAAGATGGGGAAGTGTGAAGGACATTAAGCAAATGATATAGCTACATTTGGATTTAGGAAGGTAACTCTGGCAGACTGGAAAAATAATTGGCCTGAGAGAGTTCAGAGACCCGTTCGTTTAGAGGCGTCTGAAATAACCTAGGTGAAAAAATTCTGAGGGCTTGAAATAAGGCAGTGACAATAAGAAGTGGAGATGAGGGGAAGAATTTGAGATATTTAAGAACTTTCAGGGAATTCCCTGGTGATCCAGTGGTTAGGACTCTACACTTTCACAGCCGAGGGCCCAGGGTTCAATTCAATCCCTGGTCGGGGACCTAACATCCCGCAAGCCGCGCAGCACAGCCAAAAAAGCCCCCAAAATAGCCCTTTACATCACATAGCACTGTAATTTACCTGTCTCATCTGCGGGCATAGAGGAGCACTGGCTTTATGGATAGGACTTTGTGTTCATCCTTGTATCCTCAGCGTCCACTCAGTAACTGGCAGAATTGCTTTTGGTGAGGGCTGGCAGATGAGTTCGGAAATGAAATATGAGGGGGAGCAGCATGGAGGAGGTCAGAAGAAAGGAGTATGCCTAGGAGAGTGCTGAAAGAAAAAAGCGAAACGCAGGAAGTCCATAAGCGAGAGTGGGTAAGAAGAATCTTAAAAGCTATTCCCCATCTCTTCCACGGGTTTCCAATTCTTCGCCCTCCCGAGCCTCACGAGCTACAACCAGCATCCGGTTTACCCGCCACTCGCTGGCGGCTCCGCCTCCCTGGCACTCAGTGGATAAAAGCCCTTCAGCTCTAGACCGTGCCCTCTCCGTGGCACTGGCTTCGTTTCCCCTCCTTCTCTTCCTATACTTGGAGGACCGCCCCCATTGGCTAAGCCACGCCCGCCGGGGGGGGGTCCCTCGGGTTGCAGGTTATATTGGTCCCGCCCCCTCCCGGGATGGCTCTCGGTCCGCCCCGCCTCCGCCCGCCCTCCCCAGCCTTCGCTCGGCTTTCGCCAGAGGGCGCATCGCAACCCGCCCACCGCCCGCGGGAGTCTGTCGCACACACCCCCTCCTCTCCGCGCGCCGGCGGTTCCCAGCCGACTACGCCTCCGCTCCGAGTCAGCCGGGCTGCGCCCGCTCCGACTCCGGGAGGGGTCGGGGGTCCCGAATGGCCGCGGCAGGGTCTAGGAGGCCAAACGTGTAAGCTAACGGGCGTCATGGAGGCGGAGCAGAGGCCGACGACTAGGGCCAGCGATGGGGCGACCCCTGGTCTGGAGAGGGCGCCTCCTGCTGCCCCGGCATCTACAACCACGGCCTCGGATCCGATCCCTGGGTCCAGGCCCGGGACCGGGCCCGAGCCCAAGAGGAGGCAGCTCGGGACGCTGCTCCAGCCCACGGTCAACAAGTTCTCCCTTCGCGTGTTCGGCAGCCACAAAGCAGTGGAAATCGAGCAGGAGCGGGTCAAGTCAGCGGGGGCCTGGATCATCCACCCCTACAGCGACTTCCGGTACTGGGGGTCCGGCAGGGAGGGCGGGGGACACAGATCCCACCCTCACGGGCCGCGACAGGGGGGCCGGGCCCGCCTCACCCTCCACGGACACTTCATTTCCGGCCCAGGGGTCCCCTGTTGGACCGACAGAGTCACTTCCCCCAATCTAGCCCAGGAATTCTTGGGTGAAGGATCAGCAGCCGGAGGTCCCTGGTGACTTTTCATGCTGGGGGCGCTGGAAGGGACAAGCGGACAACAGAGACCTGGATTTCCCATTTCAGGAACCCGGTACCCTACCTGCACCACAGGGAATACTGGAATTAGGGACTGCTCTCTCTTCCTGTCCTGCTTGCTGGGGATCTGGGGAATTTTGTCATGTTCCGAGGCTCGGGGTCAGCCTGAGAGAGAAACCAAGCCCCGCTATTTCCCACTTCCCCATTCCCACCCCCAGCACCCGCCTAGTTCAGCAGGGCAGGCGACCAGAAAAAATAGGGACGCTGCGGAAGGGGAGGAGGGAGTGTCCAGACAGTAGGTCTGATCGCTGTCCCTGGTGCTGAAGGCGGCATTCGGCAGGGTAGGGCCTGGACACAGCGATTTGAGACAGCAACACAGGGGCAAGGCCACCCCGCATATGACCACCACCCAGGTGACTACCAGACCGAAGGAATGAAGAGTGGGGGTGGGGCCGTTCCATAGTCCCCATCAGGCTGTACCTCTACATCAAGGTCGCTAGGGGAGGAGAGCAACCCTGTCCTTGGGGGGAATGAAGGACAGCTCCTGGATGTGGCAAGGATGTGTGCAAAGCACCTAACCTGGGGAGCTAAATGAGCAGAAAGGATGAGGTGTGAATCAGGAGCCTGGAAACACAATTGGAGACCTAGACATCATCTTAATCCACAGACATAACACACTCCCTAAATGTTCCTCTTTCTCTCATTTTTCCTTTCATTCCCCTCCTTTTTACTGCCTCATTCTCACCCTACCCATGCACCTTTTCTAGTCTCCTGTGGATCTCCCTCCCCTCCCCCATTTCACCCTCAGATGTATCCCCAGAAGCCATGTATCCCCCTTATTATTGTGCTTCTTTTCTGTCCTCTCTCCTGCATCACACGCCAGGCTTGTGACTGCCTGTGAGTCAGGCTGTGAAGATGCTCTATGGCTAGGCAAACCCTCTTTCCCTCTCCTCTCCCAGCTTACAGTACAGGATTTCTCCAGTGGCCAGGAAAGAGAAGAAGAGGGGATCCAGGATTTGTTGTTGATTGAAATCACACAGTCTGAAGGGCTTCCTGGAGGCCTGGACTTGGGGACCAGCAAACTTCTTTCTGGGGCTGAAAGGGTTGATTTTTGCAGTCAGAGTCAGAAGGGACTGGGTTCTGGGTTGATACTGCATCTAGGTGTGTCCTGGAATTGAAACCACCATAGCTACTTGGGACCCTGAGATTGTCCAATGAACTTCTTTGAATGAAGGCTTCACCTCACTCCCTCCTGACCTCTTCTTTTCACAGCTTCCACCACAGCAGTATGGCTCTCCCCTGCCCATGCCCTTGCCTGGGCTCAGCCAGAGTCCCATTGGGCACAGGGAGGTTAGGGGAGGAAAGGAGTGCAGAGCTTCAAGCCTTGCTGTCTCAGGATCTGCTATAGAGCTTCTCTGTATGTGCAGCCCTGTCTGAGGTGCTGTGGAGGAGGGAGGGGCAACCTGAAAAGCTAGTTCAGTTGGGAGGCAGGACAGATCATCCCCACCCTGGGACACAGATGAGCAGATCCCAGCAGAGAAACAGGAACTATGGGCCCAACTGTGTTGGGGAGGAGGGATGGGGTGGGGAAGGCTGGGGAAGGCTAGGGAAGCCATGAAGTCCTAGACTAGGAATGGACGGAGAGCTAGAGATGGGAAAAGCAGCAACCTCTTCAGAAATCTGGGGATAAAGGGTGGGTGAGTCATAATCCAAATAATGCTTGTACAGCACAGTCACATCCGTTGTCTCAGTGCATATTTTTTCAACGACCCTGTGAGATCAGCACAGGGTATTTATCTTTTTTTAACTTAAAAAATATTTAATAATAGTGACATAGATCATATACATATAGTAAGGATATTACATATATATTACTATATAAAGAATATATATATGCACATTAGGGCTATATTTAGTCGGGATATATATATAGTAGAGATATATATATAGTGAATATATAAGGTAGATATATATATAGTATAGTACATAGCAGGATATATATATATATATATACACACACACACACACATATGAAAGGATAATTGTAAAGCAAACCCACATGTAACAACTATCTAGGTCAAGAGAGACTACATTGCTGATACCCCAGAAGGCTCCCTGCTGCTCTCACATTCCTTTCCCAAACCCACTATTCTAACTTTTGGTACTCATTTTCTTACTTTTCTTTATAGTTATACCACTTGTCTGTGAATCCCTAAATGACGCAGTTTAGTTTGGCCTATTTTTGAATTTTGTATGCGTGGAATCATACAGTGTGTATCCTTTTGTTTCTCAACATTAAATTTGTGAGATTCATTCGTACTGCGGAATGTAGCTGCAGTTGGGTGATTTCACAGTTGTATAATATTCCAGGGTATGAGTGTATCATAGTGTATTTATCTATTTATCTATTGTGTTTATCTCATTTATCTACATTTTTCTACTGATGGACATTTGGATTATTTCCAGATTTAATGCTGTTATCCCTGTATATATCTCCTGGAGCACGTTTTTCCCTTGAATGTGTGCATACCTAGGAATAGAATTGCTGGGTTGCAGGGGATGCAAATGTTTAACCTTACTAGATAATTCCAAACTATTTTTCCAAATGGTGGTCCCAATTTACACTTCCACTAGCTGTGAATGGTCATTCTGTTGTTCTGTGTCCTTGCCCACTTTTGTCTGAGAGACTATCTACCCTTAGTCCAGTGGCTGACCATCATCGTGAAATATCACTGTGGTCTTACTTCCCATCCCATCCCTACCTTAGGTTTTACTGGGACCTGATCATGCTCCTGCTGATGGTGGGGAACCTCATTGTGCTACCTGTGGGCATCACCTTCTTCAAGGAGGAGAACTCCCCACCTTGGATCGTCTTCAACGTCCTCTCTGACACTTTCTTCCTGATGGATCTGGTGCTCAACTTCCGCACGGGCATCGTGGTAGAGGAGGGTGCTGAGATCCTGCTGGCACCGCGGGCCATCCGCACACGCTACCTGCGCACCTGGTTCCTGGTTGACCTTATCTCCTCTATTCCTGTGGATTACATTTTCCTGGTGGTGGAGCTGGAGCCACGACTGGACACCGAGGTCTACAAAACAGCTCGGGCCCTGCGCATCGTGCGTTTCACCAAGATCCTCAGCCTGCTGCGGCTGCTCCGCCTTTCCCGCCTCATCCGCTACATACACCAGTGGGAGGAGGTGGGGTGGGGAGGTGGGCAGGGGGCTCGCAGACCACTCCAGACAGCGATATGGGTGGGGCTCCTGGCGACTTTATGGGGTGGGGCAGATGGGTGGGGCTTCCAAAGGAGGGCCGTCTCCAAAGTTGGTAGAGGAGAAGCAGGGACAGAATGAGTGTTCAGGGGATGGGTCCCCAAGGTGAGAAGGTGGTGGTGCAGGAGGGTGGAGCACAGCTGCTGGACAAACACTTGAGGGTTAGTTGGCCTCTGGGAGGAAGGTGTAGGAGAGGAGTTAAGAATTGCAGAGTGTGGGAGAGGCTTGAGTTTCAGCTTCAGGACAGCAGCAGAGTTTAGTGGTTCAGAGTGTGGGCTCTGCAATCTCATTGCTTGTGGTCGGATCCCAGTGTTACTGTTTACTGTATGAGACTTGGTTTCCCCTTCTATAAAAAGAAAATGTTAAATATACTTACATATAAGGTTGTAAGGATTAAAGGAGTTAATACCTGTAAAGCACCTAGAACAGTGCCTGGCACATAGTAAGTTCTCAGTAAATTACCTATTATTATTTTTATTATTGGAGTTGAAGAGGACTTCTGGCATTAATCGTTATATATGCCCTGGGGACATTACACTGTGAAATGCCCTCTCTCCTCTTTCCCAGACTACACTTGGGCAACTTGTGCAGCAGACCTTTTTGAGTCTCTGCTGTGACACTTGCTGTGTGACTTGGGGCACATGATTGGCATCGGTTTTCCTTTTTATAAGATGAGAGTAGTAATACAACCTCCTTTGTATTAGCTATATACACTGTAAAGCTCTATACGAGTGAATAATAGCCACAGTTTTAACATTTATGAGGGCCGGGGCTAGAGAGAAATTCAAAGAGTATTTGCAAGGCCAGGAATGGAGAAGTACTGGCAGAGAGGGGTTCCTGTCCACAGCAGCCCCTCCTCGGACTCCTCAGATCTTTCACATGACCTATGACCTGGCCAGTGCTGTGGTTCGCATCTTCAACCTCATCGGAATGATGCTGCTGCTATGTCACTGGGATGGCTGTCTGCAGTTCCTGGTCCCCATGCTGCAGGACTTCCCTCCCGACTGCTGGGTCTCCATCAACCATATGGTGGTGAGAACTCCCCACAGCTCAGCCCCTCCTGGGCCTTCCAAGGGCTCTTCTCCCTGATCAGGAGGGATGAACAAAGCGGGAAGGAGGTGGGAGATGATGGAGAGATGGCCAAGAGAGAAGACAGGAGAGAGGAGGTGGGGAGGTGAGAGGAGAGTGGAAAGAGGCCCGGAAGAAGTGTCTGTGTGTTGGAGGGAGCAGGCAGGGAAGGAAACTTAGGCAGAAACTGCAGCCCCCATGCTGTAAAAGAGGCCCCTTCTGTCTCAGGCCCCCCAGAACCAAACCTAAGTTCCTCCCCTGGCAGGCAGGTCTAAAGTAGAAGGGAGCAGACAGAAGGACTGAAAGAGAAGAGGGGGCAGGAGGAGAATGAGGCTCTGAGGGGTCTATGCCCAGCTCTGCAATACACTCTGCCCCCCAGAACTACTCGTGGGGCCGCCAGTATTCCCACGCCCTGTTCAAGGCCATGAGCCACATGCTCTGCATTGGCTACGGGCAGCAGGCACCTGTAGGCACGCCCGACGTCTGGCTCACCATGCTCAGCATGATTGTGGGTGCCACGTGCTACGCCATGTTCATCGGCCACGCCACTGCCCTCATCCAGTCCCTGGACTCTTCTCGGCGTCAGTACCAGGAGAAGGTCAGCAGGGGCAGGAGAAGGCAGGGGAGGGGTGCTGGAGGCTGGGTAGCTCAACTTGGAGCCCATTCTGACGCATGCCCTTGTTGGATCTCTGTGTCCTGCCTTGCCCCATGTCCATTTGTGCCATGTGTGTACCTTTTCCTTGTTTGGACCAATGCACCTGTCCTTGGACACACACCCCCCGCCCCCGCCCATGTCTGGCTTTTCTTGTGATTGTGCTCTGTGTCCTCCCTGTATCCACCGTTATCTATATACCCTTCTGCCTCCATGTTTCAACCCTCTGGGTTTGGCCCACGTCTGTGACCTTCCTTCACACACCGCTCCCCACACTGTTCTGGCTCCACATCTGTCTCTGTGTTTTCTTGCGTGCTGGCCATTGGCTGGCTCTCCAGTACAAGCAGGTGGAGCAGTATATGTCCTTCCACAAGCTGCCAGCTGACACACGGCAGCGCATCCATGAGTACTATGAGCACCGCTACCAGGGCAAGATGTTTGATGAGGAAAGCATCCTAGGAGAGCTGAGCGAACCGCTTCGGGAGGTGGGACTGGGCGGGGCCCTGGAGGGAGGCTCTTCAAGGACCTGGGCTTCTGGGATGCCACCTGGGGTGGGGGCTATTGGTCAGCAGGTGCACCTACAGGGAGTAGAGCCTACAGAGGGCCCCATGGGAGGTCAGGCCTTTGGAGGACTTCTGGGGTCTAGGGTCTTTCTTGAAGCTCTTATAGGGGTGAAATACACTGGGGAGGGCTGCAGGGGTCTGCAATGGGGGATGGTCCTGTGAAGGCTCATGCGAGAGCTCTGAAGGCAGGAGCTTAGAGATGGTCCCAGGCCCACTGAAGCATACCCGTCCTTTGGTAGATCATGACCCCAGGGGTGGGGCTTCTGGAGACAGATGAGCTCGATGGGGGCACCTCGGGGCAGGGGGCACAGCCTGCCTGACAGGCCCCTCCCCTGCCCAGGAGATCATTAACTTCACCTGCCGGGGCCTCGTGGCCCACATGCCGCTGTTCGCCCACGCCGACCCCAGCTTCGTCACGGCCGTGCTCACCAAGCTACGCTTTGAGGTCTTCCAGCCGGGGGACCTCGTGGTGCGTGAGGGCTCCGTGGGCAGGAAGATGTACTTCATCCAGCATGGGCTGCTCAGTGTGCTGGCACGTGGCGCCCGGGACACCCGCCTCACTGATGGATCATACTTTGGGGGTCAGCAGGCCTCAGGGAGGGTCGGGGGGTCTGGAGCAGAGGGCAACTGCTCCCCTGGATCAGGGTCTTCACCTGGCTATGCTGCAGGATCATAGAGTTCCAGCTCCTCCCCAGGCCTATTCAATCAGAATCTCTAGGTCTGGGGTCTGGAGTTCTGTATTTTTAAAAGCTTCTTAAGAGATTCCACTGTATAGCCAGGTTGAAAATGACTGGACCAGTGGGCCTTTTAGAACCCTTAAGTAGTGAAATCCAAGGATCTCATGAGATTTCCATGAGGGAAAGATAGGAATAAAGCAGTGCTGTCCCAGGGGCTTGACCTTTGTGGCTCCCTTGTGGAATGCCTTGGTGGTATGAATCAGGGACCCAGCCTGTGGCAGTGGGGGCAGTTCTTCCAGCTGCTACCCAAAGTGATTTGAGGCTCATATATTCTCTCAGTCCCCAAATCACCCACACCTTCCAACCTCCCCATTGTGTTACCCTTTGCCCTTTGGCACTGCTTTTCTCCTTCTGGGTTGCCCTTGGTGTTCCTTCAAAGGGGTGGGAGGGGAGGGCACACAGAGGGCACTGCCCCAGGCCTACCCCTTGGGCTAAAGCAGTGGAGGTGGGTTGGGAATTAAAGTGGAGTGGAATAACTAGGAGTCTGGGGGCCAGCAAGAGCTGCCTGGTTATCAGCTTTAATTTGGACAGAATGAGAAGGACAGTAATTGTGCAGGTCTGGAGAGTGACCATGCTTGGAGCATTTAGGGACCCTGGGTGGGTGGGTAATCGCTAGTTTCTCCCAGCTGGGGAGGAGCCTGAGGAATCTGGGTCAGCTGCTGCAGGCCCAGTGAGAGGGAGTTCTGTGGACAGTGGTTTTGAAGGCCTTCTCCCAACTTCACCAGAAATCTGTCTGCTGACTCGGGGCCGACGCACAGCCAGTGTGCGTGCTGACACCTACTGCCGCCTCTACTCGCTCAGCGTGGACCATTTCAACGCCGTGCTCGAGGAGTTCCCCATGATGCGCCGGGCCTTCGAGACAGTGGCCATGGATCGGCTGCGCCGCATTGGTGAGGCCCGTCCACCCTGTCTGCTCTGGGTCCAGGCTGTGCCCTCACCCCTTGTCCATAGCAAGGAGTCCCCAGCGTCCCAGGGCCCAGGCTCCAGCGCCTCAGCATCACACCCCAGCCCAACCTAGTCCCAGCAAATGCCCCAATAGGGCTTTCAACACTGTGGCTCACTGTCCTTACCCCTCAGCATCTCCTACCCCTGGAGATATCACCCCAAGTTCCCATGCCTTGAATCCTCCTTCCCTGAGTACCAGTCCCTGACTCTCACCATCTCTGATACATACTCATCCCCTGACCCTCTTCCTCCAACCCCCATCTCCCAATTTCCATCCCCCAACTCCATCTCCATATTCTTGACCCCTATCCCCTACCTTCACCCCACCGCCATCCCTTGACTCCATCTTGTTACCCTCATACTTTTGATATCCAACCTTCATCTTGGATTCCTTTCCTATCCTTAACTCCTTCCCCCGGGACAATTTCTAGGCAAGAAGAACTCCATACTGCAGCGGAAGCGCTCCGAGCCAAGTCCAGGCAGCAGTGGGGGCATCATGGAGCAGCACTTGGTGCAACACGACAGGGATATGGCTCGCGGTGTTCGGGGCCTGGCCCCAGGCACAGGAGCTCGGCTCAGCGGAAAGCCGGTGCTGTGGGAGCCACTAGTGCATGCACCCCTGCAAGCGGCCGCCGTGACCTCCAATGTGGCCATTGCCCTGACGCACCAGCGGGGCCCTCTCCCCCTCTCCCCTGACTCTCCAGTCACCCTCCTTGCTCGCTCTGCTCAAAGATCAGCAGGAGCAGGCTCCCCAGCCTCCCCACTTGTCCCTGTCCGAGCTGGCCCTCTGCTGGCCCGGGGGCCTTGGGCATCCACCTCCCGCCTGCCGGCCCCACCTGCCCGAACCCTCCATGCCAGCCTATCCCGGGCTGGGCGCTCCCAGGTGTCACTGCTGGGGCCTCCCCCGGGAGGAGGTGGACGGCGACTAGGACCTCGGGGCCGCCCACTCTCAGCCTCCCAGCCCTCTCTGCCTCAGCGGGCAGCAGGTGATGGCTCTCCTGGGTGTAAGGGCTCAGGAAGTGAACGCCTGCCCCCCTCAGGGCTCCTGGCTAAGCCTCCAGGGACAGCCCAGCCCCCCAGGCCATCAGTGCCTGAGCCAGCCACTCCCCGGGGCCCCCAACTCTCTTCCAACATGTGAAACCTTTGGGTAAGCTCTCGGGTGCAGTAGCATGTGCCAGAGGGCAGACGCCTCTTGGGGACACGAAGGGGACCTGAAACACTGCCCTATGGGAGTATCTCCCCTTAGTACCAAGAAGATGGTCTCTGTTCTCAGCTCAGGCGCCTGCAACCTGACATCCTCCTAATCCATTCACCTATTCATCAAAGATACTTAGCGCCTACCATGTTCAAGGCACTGTACCAGATGCTGTATGTCTCCACTGCCAAGTAGAAGTGACTCCAAGCCCTCTGATGAGGGTATTCCCCTAGCCATGGTCCTGCCAGGTGCAGGCCTGGGCCCATGATCCCACCTTACTAAGCACAAGTACTTGCCACCACCATCACTGCCAAGTAACTAGATGTCTCTGTTTTCCTGCCCATGACCTTGCAGGTTCTGCCTGGCATGGTTATCATCCTGTCCGCTAGCATAGCTGGGCACTGCCAATTACCTGTCCCCCCTCTGCTGTCAACAAATGTCTTGGGTCCCTGGTGTGGGCATCCAGCTTTACTGCCATGCGTGGACCCTCCCTGTCTATACCCCCTGAGTGGGAACACACATCTCCTGACAAGTTCCTTGCACTCTCTGTCTCTGTGGTAGAACTGCCTTTTTGTAAACTGGGAGCCACCTCCTCCCTATGCCCCTGCCCCAGTGATGACCCCCTTGAAGCTAAGGGATTGTTGACACCCCCTTATTTAGTGTGCCAGCGTAGATTCCCCCCAGGTTGGGGGCAAGTGAATCCTTAGATGGAATTTTTTCTTTCCTTGCTCCCTTCCTTATTTATTTACTCTTATTTATTCAATCATTTAATAATTGTATTTATTCACTCATTTGCTTATTTATTATCAATTCATTTTATTTACCCATTCATTTATCCATCCCTCCCGTCCCCTCCTGGTAGGGAGACAGGAATGGGCAGAGCCCTCCATGCCAGCTCTTGTGGTCCTCGCCCAACTCCCATCAGTGGCAATACTTGAGCCCTCTCCCTAACTAGGTAGGAGCAGGAAGGCCACCTGAGAGGGAGAGGAGGACTGTTTTTATTTTTAGGTTTTTTTTTCCTTTCTACTGAGTTTGCTGCTGGTGCAAGAGTAAGGGGAGGGCCCGACGTATCCAAGCCTGGGGAAGGGCAGGCTAGCCAGTACCTCTGCCTTCTCAGGGACAAGAGAAACCCCCTACCCCACCCCTCTGTCCCCACACCTACTCTACAGCATCACAGAATGAGGGGCCAGGACCCTAAATCTCCTTTTCTCCTGGGTGGGCAGTTCTGGGGTTCTGGTTGTGTGGGAGAGGTTTTATATTGCTTCCAAACACCTGGGTTTAAAAAGAAAATAGAGATACTTGTTTTGGCTCCTGGCTTGTGTGTGGGAACAAAGCGGGCATTCTGGGGTACAGGAGGAGGTAGGAGGGCACCTGACCCAGTAAGGCATGAGGTGGGTATGAGAGCAGCCAGGGAGCGGCCTGCAAGCCTAGAGGTGGTAGAGACAGTGACGGGATGAGCCCGCCTGGCTCTTGGGGCTCCCCGCCTTCCATCTACCCTAGCTTCCCCAAAAGGGTGGTGCTTTGATATCACTGACAGTGACAATGAAGAAAGAGGTGGCACTCTCCTCGGGGGATGCCCAGATTATCATGAGGACCACATATGAGAACGTCAAACTGCATGGATGTGAAATATTTTTTTAAATAGAGATTTTGTGGAGCCTGTGGACATGACTGTCCTGTTCCCTTCACCTCTGCCCCCAGGTACAGGAAGACTAGGGGAATAGAATTAATCAGTTAAGCTGGATTAAAGGCTCAGAGTATTTTAGGGACCAGTTGAGAGTATCAGACGCAGGGAATGTACCATTGGTGCTGTTGGATGGCCAGGGCTTAATTGGATACAGACGTTCAAGGCCTGTGCGAAATGGAGAGGGGGAGGGGGCACCCTGGATGGCAGATGTGGCCTAGGGTAGGGAGGATTGGGAGTAGAGAAGACTTAGAGGTGGGGCGGTAGGAGGGAGCAGAAAGGAGGGATGGGTCCAGGGCTGGCTCGGTCAGAGGAGGAGGGGCACCTCAGGTTACGCTCAGCACCCGCATAATGTTGGTATAGCCGGAGCCCGGTCGCCAGCCGGTCACCACAATCACCAGGTCCCCAAAACGGAGGAAGCCACGGAGCTTTCCTGGGAAGAGGAAGGGGAGAAGATGCTAATCAGCCATTGAGGAGCCCAGGCCAGCCCTGTAATGAGAACGAGCTACCATCCTTCGCCTCTTCAAGCCCACTCGGTAGGGAAGGAGGGGCCTGAGGCAAACTGTACCGTGTGTCCCACAGGTGGCACCGCAGGAATGTGACCACTGTAGTATATCAGAGCTGCACGTATGCCCGTGGGGTGGCATGTTGCTAAGTAGCAAGTCTACCTGTGTTGCTATGCTGATAGGAAGAAGTGGGGTATGAGCATAGCCAATTGTCAATTAGACTTTAGTTGCAGCTGCAGGGGACTGGGTTCCCCTTTCTCTTTTCACCTCTTGCTCCTTGGGTCAGGCCTGGCTCTAGCCACCTGGTGCAGGCAGCAGCTGCTCCGACTTCTTAGGGACGGCCCTGACCCCTGACCTCTCCCTCTGCCCTCCTCTCTCAGCACGTTCCCCCCACCCCTGGAAGCCCAAATATCTCAGTCTTAGTGAATCTCACAGAGAAAATCTGGGACCAGAGGAGAGAGGCAAGGCCCTTTTGGGTGGGTGTGGGGCGTGGGGTTGGAGGACTGATGATACAAATCCAGGGGTGGATGGGGAAGGAGTTTAGGTGGCTCACCACTTTCAATGCCAAATTGGACTCGGCGATCCACATCGTCTGCCCAGATGGCCTCTGGAGGTTCACGGTAGAGCACAGGGAAGACTCCTCGGCATAGGTGGGCCTGGCGGGCAGCCTGGGCAGAGCGGGTGACAGCAATGACTGCTGCCCGAGGTCGGTACCGCGACAGAAGCTGGGCTGAGCTGAAGGAGGCAGACAAGGTCAGCCCAGAAGAGTGAAAGAGTGTTGGGTTCTGGTTCCAGGTGACAGCAATAAGCTGTGTGACCCTAGGTAAGTCATCATATTTTTCTGGGCCTTAGTTTTCTCACCCGTAAAGTGGGTATAAGAATACCCACCTTTCTTACCACACAAGGAAGATACGAGATGATTTTTTAAAAATATCAAATGAGATAAGGAGAAACTGCTTTGAAAAACAGAAAACCTTTCTGGGAATGCACCTTTATATAGTACTTAACTTACAAATGTCTCTTGTTAATCCTCACAACCCCATGAACAAATGGAGGAGGCTTACAGAGCCTGGGTGACTTACCCAAGGTATCACAGCTAAGTTTCAGGGCAAAGACTTGAATTCAGACCTTCTGGGCCCTTCTGCAACACCCCAGCATTGTAAGGCTTTGTGGGCTAAACGCAGAGGACCTGCCTCTGAGCCCTAGGAGCCTAAATGGCCTGCAAGCCAATGCATCCAGTGATGTCACCTTACCCTTCCAACCCCCTGGGGTTCACAGGTACAATTCCTGGTGTGCTTCAAGATCTGCCTCTCTAGGCCTCCAGCTCCCATAGCTGCCTCTCCTCTGATGATGAGACAAAACCCAAGCCTGGGGCCCATCCCAGCCTGCCCTTGGCCCAAAGCCCTGTCTTGGCGTTCCCGGTGTCCCCCTCACCGGCCAGTTGTGGTCAGCACGATGATGGCAGCACCACAGCACTTGAAGGCAGCCTCCACGGCGCCAATAGCGGTGACCTCGGTGGGATCCCGGCTCAGTGGTGCCGCCCGGCGCAGCTCCTCAAAGAGCTGCCGGTGGTACACGGCAGCCTCTGCCTCCCGGGCAATCTGTGGGCACCAGGGGGTCAGGCTGGGCAAGGCTATTCAGACCTGGAAGGGATGTGGTTTTCCAGCCCGTTTGCCTTGCATTCTGAGCTCCTACCGCATGCTGCATCTTTACAGCCTCCACAGGAAAGTTGCCTTTGGCAGTCTCCCCCGACAGCATGATGCAGTCTGCCCCATCCAGCACAGCGTTGGCCACATCACTCGTCTCTGCCCGGGTTGGCCGGGGCTTAGTGATCATGCTCTCCAGCATCTGGGGGACATCTGGATGTCAGAGCTGTAGGAGTCATACTCTGACTGGGGACCCTGCCCTGAACTACTTCTCGGAGTCCCACACTCTCTCAGGGCCCCTAAAGCCAGGGTCACACTCACAGACTATGTGACCCTGGCTATTCAGTTTCCTCATCTGAAAATGGGGGTCACAGTATCTCTTCCTAGCTTCGTTGTTTGAGGGTCAAACACTGGACAGCAAAACGTGCCAGAGACCTAAGGTGTGGGTATTCACCTTCAGGTGTCCCCAGACCCACAGAGGGCCCTGCCCCCAGGGCTCATTCCAGACCTGTGTAGCACAGACAACGGGCTTTCCCGCCAAGTTGCAACGGCCAATCATCATCTTCTGAGCCAGGAAAACCTTCTCGGCTGGGATCTCAATGCCCAGGTCACCCCGTGCCACCATAATGCCGTCGCTCACCTCCAGGATTTCATCAAACCTGGGCGGTTGGGGGAGTCAGGGCTGGGGAAGAGCCAGGAGATGCCAGGGAGAGGCAGGCAGGAGAAGGGGAGGGGCGATGGGGATGGGTAGGGCGTGATGGGAACAAAGACCAAGGCTCACTTCTTCACGCCTTCGTGGTTCTCGATTTTGCTAATGATCTTGATGCCCTGTCCTTCCGGCCCCAGAGCAGCCCGGACGGCAGTAACGTCGCTGGCTCTCCGCACAAAGGAGGCAAAGACGATGTCCACGCCATGCTCCACCCCGAAGCGCAGGTCCTGGACATCTTGCTCGGACAGCCCGGGCAGGTCCACCTGGGTCCCCGGCAAGTTCACGCCCTTCCGGCTGCCCAGGACACCGCCGTTCTCCACTTGGGTCTCCAGCCCCTCTGGACCTACGGGCATGGAAAGAGTCAGCTAAGGTCAGGGGTGAGGCCGGGGGCTTAGTTACGGCAGCGGGAACACGAGGATTGGACCCCCCAAGAGAGCCGAACCATGTCCTCTTCGTTTCTTGGTCCTCGGCCTGGGCTCTGCACCGAATAGGCACAGGACGGACTTCTGTGGAAGAAACTACTAACCCGCCAGTCCAGCCCCAACCCAGGGTGAGCCCAGGAGTCTGGATGCCGGGGGCTCGCAGGACGGGTGGCCAGAGGAAGGTGTGGTGGGTGTGAAGGGCGAATGTGGGAGCCAAAAGGAAGAGAGTGCGCGCATTGCGTAGGGCCAGGGCGGGAGGCGCATCCGCACCGATTTTCGTGACCTCTAGGGAGATGAGCCCGTCGTCAATGTAGATGCGGCCCCCCACCGGCACGACCTGGACAATATTGGCGTAGTCCACCCACACGGTGTTCGCGTCCCCCCGCGTCCGGAACGCCGGGTCCACAGTCACCAGCACGTGGGAGCCCTTCACTAGCTCCACTTCCGACGCAGGGCCCTAGGGGCGGCGCCAGAGGAGGACTGAGTTCTGCCTGCCTCGGTGGGGGCCGGCCACTCCCCATGCTCCGCCCTACGGGCAACTGCCTCCGCGCCGCACCGCCCCCTTCCCGGTCCCCAAGACTGGGCGGGTCGCAGGTCGTCTCTCACCCCCTGCAGGATCCCAGTGCGTATCTCCGGTCCCTTGGTGTCCAGAGCGATGGCCACGGGTCGGTAGCTGAGCGGGGAAGTTGCAAAGCTCTCCACCGCCTCCCGGACGTTGGCGATGGATTCAGCATGGTACTGGGGATGGGAACAGAGGGAGGATTTCAGGGGAAGGTGGCCGGGACCCTGGGGCATCCTCTAGCCCCGCCCGCCTCCCCGCGGCCCCGCCCTGAACCTCATGGGAGCCGTGGGAGAAGTTGAGTCTCGCAATGTTCATCCCGGCCCTGATCATCTCCTTGAGGCGCTCCACGGAGCGAGATGCCGGCCCTGGAACCAGAGATCCCACTCAGACAACTCTCTCCCCAAACCTGAGAGACAGGTGAACCCATCACCACCCTCAGAGCTGCCCCAGGCCACAGAAGTACTGTTACCTGACCTTTGTTCCCTGACGCCACCCCTACTCGCAGGTCAGAAACTCCGTTCCCCTCTCCAGCTAACACAAGCCTCCTTGCACTGTGAGGCCCTAGAAAGGTGGGCTCAGCCAGGCCTGAGGTAACTGTGTTGGCCGTGATGTTAAGTGTTGCGGTGTGGGGGTAACCCCAGCGTAGGAGAAGGGGGTGGGTGCCAGGTGAGGGCATTTGGGGTACCAGGCTTTAGAGCTGAGAGGCCTCATATCGGACTGGGGAGAGTCGAGTTCTATCCCATCCCTGCTCTGCTGATAGGACGGCTGTGTAACTGAGACCCAGTTGACCAACCTCTCCAGTCCCCCCCTAAAGCCAGTTCTTCCACTTGTGCACTGGGTCTCCTCACCTGCTCAAAAACAGATTCAGCCATTCCCCAGTCCTCTGTGTCATCAGTGTTTTCCTTTTTTGTTAGGTCATTCCCATCAACATGTAAACCTGCTGTTATTTTTCATCCAAAAAAAGAAAAATCTCCTAATCCCAGTTCCCCCTCTAGCTACAGCCCTATTCGTTTGCTTGCCTTCACAGCAAAATTCACTGCAAGAGTTATCTCTGTACTTGCTGCCTCCAATTCCCCTCCCCCTATTCTCCTCGTACCCACTCTCCACTACATCTGTTCTTGTCAAGGTCACCGAAAACCTCTGTGTTGTTGCTAAATCTAATGGTCAGTTCTCAGTCCTCACCTTAGCTGGTCCATCAGCAGCATTTGACACACACCCTTGATGTCCCTTCTTCTCTTGGCCTCCAGGACACCACCCTCTCTTGGTTTATTCCTACCTCACTGGCTGCTCCTTCTCAGCCTCTCTTGCTCTTTAACCCCCTTAACATTAGATGCTCCTTTTACCTTCACTCCCTTGGTGGTCTCAACTAGTCTCATGGCTTTAAATACCATCAATATGCCGACAGCTCCCAAATTTATGTCTCCAGTTCAGACCCCTTTCCCAAACCCAGAGTTGTGTATCTGATTGCCTACTCTGTACCACACTTGCATGTCTAATATGCTTCTCAAACTCAACATGCCTCAAACTGAACTGATCTCCTCCCCCCTAAACCTTTCCACCACAGCCTTTCCTGCTCAGTTGATAATGCATTTGTCTAGTCCCTCACGTCAAAAACCTGGGAGTAATCTTTGACTCCTTTTCACCCTCACCCCCACCCCATATCCAATCCATCATATTCTGTTGGCTCTACCTTCAAAATACATTCAGAATCTGATCACTTCTCACCAGCTCCACTGCCACCACCTGTTCTAAACCAGAAATACTGTAGCAGCAGCTTCTGCCCTCGCCCCCACCCCCAATCTATTTTCAAATATTGCAGCCAGGGTGGTTCTGTTAAGACATAAGTAAGAGCATGTCATTCCCCTGCTCAAAACTCTGCAGTAGTTTCCCATCATACTTGGAGGAAAACTCAACTCAGATTCTGAAAATGGTCTGCAAAGCCCTACATGATGTTCCCCTTCCCCCAGCTTCTTCATTTCTGCTACTCTTCCCCTTGATGGTTTCCATCCTCCTTGACTTAGGGCCTTGGCGTTGACTGTTCCCTTTGCCTAGAAATCTCTTCCCCCGGACGTCTGCATGGCTCATTTTCTCATCTCCCTCAAGTCTTTGCTCAGGTCTAACTTTCTCAACAATGGCTACCCTGACTCTCTATTAGGACTGCATCCTGCCCTTGCATCCTCACGCCCCTTACCATCCTTGATTTTTCTTTTCTTTTTTTTGTTTTCCATAGTACTTATCATACTAAAGAATCCCCTTATTTTTAAAAATAATTTATTATGTTTATTAATTATTGTCCCACCCAGCTAGATTGTCAGCTCCCCAAGGGTAGGGATCTTTGTCTGTTTATTTTGTTTCACTGATCTACTCCCAGGACCCAGAAGCTTGTCTACCAAGAGCTCAACAAATATTTGTCGAATGAATGACCTCAGTCAAACAGGGAGAAGTCTCAAAGGACACAAAAGATGAGGAAGCACCTTGAGAAACACCCAAGAGGCCCTGTGATGCTGCAGGAGCAGATAGAGGGCGCTTACCAATGGTGGCAATGATGCTGGTACTGCGAGCGGCCACAGGCTCGGAGTCGATGTCCAGCAAGCAGAGGTGTTCCAGGAAGGTGTCTGCCATAGCAGCTGGCAGCTGCTGCTGCTGGAAGAAGGAAGTGCCTAGCTCCTGGGTCAGCTGGGCCACACTAGCCCGCCGCAGGTACCCCGCTGGTCCTGCAGTAGAAGGGGGGCTGCGTGAGCATCTGCTTCTTCTCCCCATCCTTTCATCTCAGCACAGTCTCTATTCCTTCCCTTGGTCCTCCAGTTTTTGTTGAGTTGAGTCTTCTTATGAGCTGGGCATTATGCATACATTATCTTGTTTAGTCTCAAGGGTGCTAGGAAGCAGGTACTGTTAAATGCTCTGTAATTATCCCCATTTTATAGGTAAGGAAACAGAGGCTGAGAAAGTTTAAATAAATTGCCCAAGGTCGTACAGTTCTAACTAACAGAGATGGGATTCCCATCCAGGTCTGACTAACTCCAGGCTCAAGTTCTTGATCACCCAGCTATCTGATCCCTCACAACCCCCGACTTCTTGCCCTTTAGCTGCTGACTTCTCTCAGCCTCAGCAACCCCTTGATATCTAGTTCACAGTGGCCCCTCATTTCCAGGCCGAGAATCACCCAGTTCCCTCTCCTAAGGTCCCTGTATTCTTCCTTCCAACCCCGGGCAAGTGGCTGGCCTCCCACCACCCCCCTCTGAGTTTCCTCAGCCCCTTCAGTGCTACTCCAGGTCCTGAGGTCCCAGTAGCTTGACCCAGCCCAGCCCAGACGAAGAGGAGCCCCACTGCCGGCCGCACCCTCCATGCCACTTGCACGCCTGTCTATCTCTGGGGGTCTGATCCACACTGTCAAGCTGTCAGAGGCATGAGGCCCAGCTGGGCTGGGGATCAGTTCTGCATCCAGTTCTGGTTAAAGTGTCACCAGTGTCTCCCTTGTCACTGGAAGCCCTGTGCACCAGGGGCCAGAGTCCAGGAACCATGAGAATACCCCGTGGCTCCCATGCTGCGAGCTCCCCTCTGCCCTGCCTACTGGGGCTGGGAGAAGAAGCCCAGACCAGGGTCCATAAATTAACACAGGGGAGACTCTGATGAACACAGATCCTCCCCAAATACCTCATAGCCAGCAGCAGATATGGATCATTTGTACATCCCCACCCCACTCCTGATTTCTACCCTCATTTCCCCCTTCTCTTCAATGGCATCTGTGGCCCCTTCTTACCTCCTGGAGCCCCAGTCAGGATGGACTTTGCTAAATCCCTTTGGGACTTAGAGATCCATGACCAAAGCCACATGGGTCGCATGTTGTCTTGCACTGACATGCTTCCAAAATGTGGAGGTGGGGCTGCCCGGACTGTGGAGAGAGAGGGGGAGAGGATATCAAAACTGCTGGTCTTATCGAAGGGCGCCAGAGAAAAGAAAAGGGGCACACCCAATAGGCCACCCCTGTCCCCACACAGAGTCCCTCCCCCAGACCTGCTGGCTCTCTGCCCCTGTATTCTGGCATCCCCCCCCCCTCATCCATTTTTCCTGATAAATTTTCAATCCATTCACACTGTCCGAACATCAACCTGAAGAGAGATTTTTTTTTTTTTTTTTTTTGCCAGTGATATGGTCCCTTTTTTTGTACTTTACTGAAGTTAGTCCTAGATGAATCTAGGAAGCAGGGGATCTAGGGTAGGGACGGGAGGCTGAAGAATGGGGATAGGGAGCATTTTGATTATGTAGTGGGATTCTCTGGAAGGGCTCTGTTAGCACCACTGTCATTGTCACGTTGGCTACCATTTGCTCATCGACCACCTGCAATATTTACTGAGCACCTACTCTGTGCCAGGTCCCGAAGATACAGTGGTGAGCGAAACATACAGAGCCTGTACCCT
Organism: Mesoplodon bidens; assembly: GCF_964165515.1. NCBI lineage: Eukaryota > Metazoa > Chordata > Mammalia > Artiodactyla > Ziphiidae > Mesoplodon > Mesoplodon bidens. The sequence continues at coordinate 73,207,254 of NC_138177.1, read as the reverse complement.
TCTGTGGAATTTATAGTTTGGTGGGGAGACAGGCTATAAACAAGTGTCAAACAAATAAATATATAACTACCTTGCTTTGTAAGTTCTATGAAGGAATGAATCAGGGTGCTGGGACAAAGAAGCAAGTGAGGAGAAGGGGGGGGGGATGTACTTTTTTTAAATATTTATTTATTTGTCTGCACAGGGTCTTAGTTGGCGCACGCAGGATCTTTGTTGCAAGGTGAGGGACCTTTGTTGCAGCATGGGGGATCTAGTTCCCTGACCAGGGATCAAACCCGGGCCCCCTGCATTAGGAGCTCAGAGTCTTAACCACTGGACCACCAGGGAAGTCCAGACAGGGGGATGTATTCTATTTTATTTATTTATTTTTGGCTGTACTGGGTCTTCGTTGCTGTGCGCGGGCTTTCTCTAGTTGCAGTGAGCGGGGGCTACTCTTCGTTGCGGTGCGTGGGCTTCTCATTGCGGTGGCTTCTCTTTGTTGCAGAGCACAGGCTCTAGGCGCGCGGGCTTCAGTAGTTGTGGCTCACGGGTCCTAGAGTGCAGGCTTAGTAGTTGTGCGCCATGGGCTTAGTTGCTCCGCGGCATGTGGGATCTTCCCGGACCAGGGCTCGAACCCGTGTCCCCTGCATTGGCAGGCAGATTCTTAACCACTGCACCACCAGGGAAATCCCGGGGCATGTATTTTAGATGAGGGGGTTGGGGAAGGCCTCTTTGAAGTGATCATATTTCAGCTGAGATTTGAAGGAGGAGAAGGAGCCAGTGGGGACAATTTGGAGCAAAGAGTTTTCTGAGGGGTTGGAAATAATATATGCCAAGGCTCCAAGGAAGGAAAAAGCCTGGTGCTAAAGAGAGGGCAAGCTGCAGTGAGGCCTTGAGCCTGGGTAGAGGGGTGTGGTCCCTGGTGAAACTGGGGACTGAAGCAGGGCCTTGGAGGGCAGTGGGCTCACCCAGGGAATTGACACCCAAGTGATGCTTTAGAGCCCTTTAGCTGGGTGGGGGAGACCAGACAGTAGGTGTAGCGAGACCAGTGAGGGCTTTTAGGAGTAATCTAGGTGGGAGGACTAGCATAGTGGCAGTAGAAATGGAGAGAGGGAGACAGATTTGAGATGTATTTTGGAGAAAAGCAGACAGGATGGAATGATGGAGAGATGTGGGGAGAGGGAGAGGGAGGCTTTCATCCCTAAAGGATGGCACTGCGGTGTCTGGCCTGAGCAGTTGCGCAGATAGTCGTGCCACTCACTAAGACTAGGGAAGAAAGAGGTTGGCAGGGGAAAACATTCAAGGTTCCTGTTTTAGACAGGTTTACGTTTGACGTGTCAGTTCATCATTAAAATCAACATGCAGACAGTTGGATATGTTCACTGAGCACTCAGCATATGCTGGAACAGCATTCAAGGCCTCATACACATCCTCTCCTTTTATCATCATGACGATCTAGAAGGAAGGTTGGACTAATAGCCTGTTTCATGTTTTTTTTTTTAATTAAAAAATTTGGGGGGGCCACACTGCGCAGCTTGTGGGATCTTAGTTCCCCGACCAGGGACTGAATCCCGGGCCCTCAGCAGTGAGAGCGCAGAGTCCTAACCACTGGACTGCCAGGGAAGTCCCCTAATAGCCTGTTTTACAGATGAGGGAACAGAGGCTAGCAGGGAGCATTGAGCATCTTCTGTTGCCACTCCAGATCCTTTCTCTACCCTTTCCACTCTGCTCTGTGGCCAGGAGGCTGAAGGCCTTGCCCCATGGCTTCTGTAGGGCTTGGCTGTGGAGAGTGGCACGAGTAGGAGATGAGATGGAGGAGAGTAAGGCTGGGCGTTTACCTGCCCCTCCCCTCGGTGAGGTTGCTGTGGGGCCTGCCGGGGGGCCCTCTCTCTGCAGATTCTAGGAAACATGCTCCCTCCATCTCCTGGGCCCCTGAGGGTGGTAACTAAGCCACTGCTACTACCTCTGGGGTAATGCACTATCCCTTGTGGCTTACCAACACCCTGCCCATACCTTTGCACATAATCCTCTTATGAAACACTCCTCAAATTAGAGAAAGACTTTGATCTGATACACTTGTCTGGAGCTAAAAATCTTGGCAGCGGTGGAGCTGGGATTCAGGCCCAGACAGTGTGGTTCTAGAGTCTGAGTTGTAACCACTAAGCTCCATTCCTTCCCTCTCAGGACTGTTTCAGTGGAAGAAAAGGGGAGAAGCCTCAGACCCTGGTTGGAAAAGAAAGAAAATAGATAGTAGGAAGGACTTCCCGAGGGGGAAGGAGCTTGGGGTCCTAGGCTTTATGTATAGAAGACAGAACAAATAAAGATGGACAAAAGTTGTTACCAGAGTGAACATAATAGACTTCAGGGGCTGGAGACTCAGGCATTGTGCTTGGGGACTGGAGAGGGACATTTAAGGTTGGCCTGACAATTTCGAACTGACTCTAGGACCAGTTGAAAGAAAATTCTGAGAGATCCAAGTCCCAAGCAGCCAATAGGAGGCGGCACTGGTGCCCCAAAGCAGCCCCTGGCCTATCCAGCTGAGGGACAGCGGCTTCAACCTAAAATCAGGCCGCAGAGGAACAACAGTCTGGCTGACCCTGGGTCCACAAGTAACCACGTGAGAGATGGCCTGCACTCTGTTACAGGGTCAGGCAGCCCTGAGCAGAAGGCCTGTGGGTGAGAAATCTGGCAGAAGGACTATAACCCTTTAGGATCCAAACAGAATGGGTATACTCAGCTTTGTCAGATACGACCCCTCCCCATCCCCGCAAACACACGCACCCTGACACCTTCAGACACAAGCATGTGACATCAGACACACACACAAGCATGGATGGGGCCCCTACCATGTGCCGTGTCCCATGCAGACTCAGGCTCCCTGTCCAGACTGGGGAGGGGCAGGAATGCTAACAGTAAGGTTTAATAAAGTGTGTCAGGTGGCGTGATGGAGTTGTACACCGGACACAGAGAGCACCAGGAGAGACTGAGCGATGCTGGTGAGGGAGGTCAGGGTGGCTTCACGGAGGTGATACCAGAGCTGTACAGGGTCAAGGACAGAGACTGACCAATGCCGGGACACATGCACACGCGTGTATGCGCACACATGTGCACACATACAAACACCCGCATTCCACCGACGCACACCCCACCCAACCCTAACACACACAGAGTCTACACTCACACCACCAGCACACACTCATACAACAGACTCACACAGACACAGACACACAGGAACCTCACACACTTTTCCTTACAGAGACACACACTCACACACACCCATTTATGCACACTTGAGCTCTCACACATGCACACAAAGTCCAGGCTTTGTCCCCAGCCTAAGGTGGCTTTATTCTGCAAACCAGAGAACACCCGCCCTCCTTATCCGGGAAAAGGCCGCCGGAGGCCTGCGAGGGGCGCCCGAGAGCCGCCAGCTGGCACAAGGGCGAGGGCGGGGCCTCTGGGGCGAGGAGGCCCCGGGCCCGCGCCCCCGCCCCCAACCGTGAGCCAGGGTAAGGCGGAGAGACGCTCTGAGGGTCGGTTTCGTCATCTGCAAACCGAGATAATGAACCTTCCGGAGCGCTCCGCGCGATAATGTACGTGGACGTGTGTGAGCACGGCCCGAACAGAGAGCTCGGAATTATTGCTCTTGTTCTCCCGCAAATATGGTGACTCCTCTCCCACTGAAGTCATCAGAATATCGGGGGTGGGGCCCTGCCTTTGTATTTCCAAAAGTGCCATAGAATTTGTCCAAAATGTATTTACATTTATTTGAATAGATATTTGCACAATCTACAAAATTCAGAGGTACAAGGTATAGGTCAAGAGTTTCTTCCTTCCCAACTTCATTCCCCTGCCCAGCCACTCAGTTCCCCCCTGCACGTTACCAGATTTATGAATTTTCTATGTATTCTCCAAGAAATAGATAATGCAGGTACAAACAATATATAATTGTTCCCTTTTTTATTCACGTGGCAGCATGGTACCATCCATACTATTCTGAACTTTTTTTTTCCCCTGCTTAAAGGAGATCTTGAACGCCTTGCATCTGAAGAGAGGCCTCAATTTTGCTCACAACTTTTGTAATAAACTCCCTGAAGTCCATCCATGGAACCCCTCGTTTGCGTGGGAGGATACTAGCCAGAGAAGAGATGGAGGCAGAGGCCTGTCTAGGCCCATATCTCCTTTTTCTTTTGAAAAAAACTGTGGTAAAATATACATAAGATAAAATTTACCTTTTTAACCATTTTTAGGTGTACAATTCAGTGGCCTTAAGTACATTCACAATGTTGGGTAACCACTACTGTTTATTCCCAAAACTTTTTCATCCACTCAAACAGAAACACTATACCAATTAAACAGTAACTCCCCATTCTTCCCTCTCCCCAGTTCCTGGCAACGTCTATTCTATTTTCTGTCTCTGTGAATTTGACTACTCTAGGTACCTCATGTAAGTGGAATCATACAGTATTTTTTCTTTTGTGCCTGGCTTATTTTACTTAGCACAATGCCTTCAAGATTCATCCATGTGGTTTCATGTGTCAGAATTTCCTTCGTTTTCAAGGCTGAATAATATTCCATCATCTGTATATGCCACACGGTGTTTATCTATTCCTCTGTTGATGGACACTTGGGTTGTTGCTGCCTTTTGACTCTTGTGAACAATGCTGCTATGAGAACATGGGTGTATGGGCCCAGGTCTTTGCCTCCTCCTGGAGCTTTTTGTGAAGGCCTGTCCCATTTGGCCCAGCTCCCATGTTGCATGTGGGGCAGGGCAGAGGGCTCCACTCTGGGGAAAGGAGGGGTGAGTGGAAGAGTCATACACTGAGGTTTGGGGAGGAGGAGGTAGGGGGTGAGAACAGAACACGCTGCTCAACACCCACTAATGTGCCCCAGCACAGTCGTAGTAAAAGCCAAGGTCGTTACAAGACCCTGCTACCTCTCAATCCTCCTCCTCTTGTCCCTTTAATCCAGTCATACTGACCTCCTTGCTGTTTCTCAAACGAGGAAGGTCAACTCCTGCCTCAGAGAGGGCCGCTGCATTTGCAGGTCCCCCTCTATCTGTAGAGAATGCCCTTCCTCTAAGTAAGGAAGCAATACCTTGCTTATTAGTTCCTTCTGATTTCTTTCCATGTATCACCTTACCAGTGAGGCCTTCTCTGATCACTCCGTTTAACACTGCAATCTTCCCTTCCCTGCTTTGCTCTCCGTCCCGGCTAGACTTTTATACATTTCACTTGTAAAAAGTGCTCCCACCTCACCTAGAGGATCAGTTTCAGGAGGACAGGGATTTTGTCTGTTTTGTCCACTGCTACACTTCTAGTGCCAAGTAGGTGCTCAATAACTGTGAGTGGCGAATGAGGGGGCCCAGCTCTCTGTGTGACTCAACAGGGCCCAGCCCACCCCAGCCTCGCTCCTGGGCTGCAGACCCTCATATCCAACAGGCCCCCTCTCACCACTGTGGTGGGACCACACCCTACCGGTCAGCCCCCCTGCACCCCCACACCTTCTACTACAGCCGAGTCAACTTCTTTTCTATTCCTTACCCACACCCCATCCTGCACCGCTTCCTCAACTCTCTCTCTGCATCTCAGTGAAACTAGGAGACTCTCACCAGCCACATCTAACATCAGCCAACAAAACCTGTCAATTCCAAACATTTTCCAAATACACCCTCTCTCCATCCTCACTGCCAGGGACGGTGGGCTGCCTCCGCTCATCTATTGCCCAGACTTTTCCTGCCTGGGGTCTCCATCGCTGGTAGGTCCCCACCAGTGCAGCCAGAGTTGTCTGTCTAAAAATCAGTCTGATCAGCCTGCTGTGTTCAAGGACATTACCGACTCATCAGGGCATGTGAAAACCCTTTACTTTCTGGACCCAGATCATTTCTAGCCACATCGCCTCCCCTTCGCCACGCCTCAGCCCACTCCAGCATCCTTACACTCTCTCTCTCTCAGTGCCTTGCCTTTGCACACACAGTTCCCTACACGTTGCCTATTTTCTCTGCTAAACAGAATTCCTATTCAACCACCTAGATTTCACCTCCTCTCTGTCATCGTTAGGTGGGCTTTCTTGTCTCCTTCTTCCATTCAGCTAAATTTAAAACGCACATCAAGAGCTCCTAAAACCATTAGGTTTGGCCACTAAAAGTGGGGTAACCAGGCCTGTGTGTCTCCTGAGAGAATGCAACAGGAGTGAGTACATGCCTCAGAAGAATTCGGATTCTAATGAATCCTCCAACCTAACTACTAGTTTACAGGGAAGTAGAGGAAAGAGTTAAAACAAAGACTTGAGGATGCAATCAGCCCAATCCAGAATATAGGCAATTCTTCCAACAAATGACCCAGTTTCATCAACAATTAAATAGCATGAAAAAGGGGGGAAGGAGGAAGTGTTTATTGAAAAATGACTTAAGACACATACCAACCAAATGCAATGTGTAGACCTGATGTGGATTCTGATTTGAACAAAGCAATGGCAAAAGATGTTTTTGAGACAGTCCAGGAAATCTGAACATGGAACATGGACTGAACAGGAAATCTGAACATTGGGCCTTAGGTTACATTAAAGAATTGCCATTAATTTTGTTTGTTGTGTTAAAAATTCCTTATGTATTAGAGATACATCTTGAAGTGTTTATGGGTACAATAATATTGATGTTGGGGGTTTGATTTAAAATATTGCAGCAAAGAAAGGTGTAGTGGTTGGTACAGGGGAAGAAAAGGGAGGCAGTTGGATAAAATCAGATGGACAAAATGTTGGCAATTGTGAAATCTGGGTGACAATTGCATGGAGGCTTATTAGAATATTTCTCTACTTTTTGATGTATGTTATAAAAAACATCAAAATTAATTCCATGCAAATTTATTGTTGGGGCAGACCCTGTGTTATGCTCTGAGAGACAACGACAAAGATGTGTCCCTGTCCTGGAGAAGTTCCAAGCAGTGGAGAAGACAGACAAGAATTCAGGCTCTGACTGTATTTAGTGATCAGTTATGGTTGGGGTAAGCTCTGGGGCCACAAGAAGACAGAGAGGGATACCTAACCCATTGAGGGAAAGTCTCCTAGAGGACTCAGGTTGACTTTTGTAACAAGAGACCACAAACTAGGGGACTTCCCTGGTGGCGCAGTGGTTAAGACTCTGTGCTCCCAATGCAGGGGGCCCAGGTTCAATCCTTGGTCAGGGGACTAGATCCCACATGCATGCGGCAACTGAGTTTGAACGCCACACTAAAGGAGCCCATGTGCCTCAACTAAGGAGCTGCCGAGCTGCAACTAAGACACAGTGCAACTAAGTAAATAAATAAACAAAAACAAAACAAAACAGAGACCACAAACTACAATAGCTAAACCGGACACTGCCCTAATGGTCTGGGATGCAGCTGAAAGCTGGAGCATCTGCTGTCAACCACGTGAGGAAGAGGACCTGCCACAAACCTGTGAGATACATATTATCTCCATTTGAAGGAGGAGAAAAATGACATTCACGGAGTTTAGGTAATTAATTCCAAATCATACAACCAACAAGGACTGAAAGCAGGGTTTGAACCCAGGGCTGGCTGACTGCAAAGCTGTGTTCTTTCTGTGAGTACTTGAGGCTTCCTGGTGACTGGGGGAGGGGTGGCTCTGACACCTTCTCTCTTCCCAGGGTCCTAGTGTGTTTAGGAGACCTTGGCCTTTGCCCTGTTAAGTGTTTCCCAGTGGAGGTTAGGCTGGGACTAGGAGAGCCCAAGGGCTTTTGTCCTAGCCACCTAGCTAGACTGAGATCACACTGTCCCTGAGTTCCCCTGAGTTCTGTTAGGAAGGTCACTTCTGGGAAGTCCCAGACTGGAATGGGGACATGAGAGGCTTTAGTTCTGGGAGACATGGCCTCCCCCTCTATCAATCTTCTCTCCTTCAACCCCAGGTCTCATCCCCCATTTCCTGAACTTGGGGTTTGCAATGAGAGTGGATCAATAATTCATTGGATTGGGACTTCCCTGGTGGCGCGGTGGTTAAGAATCTGCCTGCCGATGCAGGGGACACGGGTTCGAGCCCTGGTCTGGGAAGATCCCACATGCTGTGGAGCAACTAAGCCCATGTGCCAAAACTACTGAGCCTGAGCTCTAGAGCCCGCGAGCCACAACTACTGAGCCCACGTGCCACAACAACTGAAGCCTGCACCCCTAGAGCCCGTGCTCCGCAACAATAGAAGCCACCACAGTGAGAAGCCTGCGCACCACAACGAACAGTAGCCCCTGCTCACCACAACTAGAGAAAGCCCACACGCAGCAACAAAGACCCAATGCAGCCAAAAAAAAAAAAAAAAAATTCCTTGGATTTGAACGGACTTGAATACTTATACAGACCTTTTCCTTAGTTTCCACTCTTGCTTCTCAACCCTGCTCTACGAGCTAATTAGGTAGGGGGCACACATTTATCCTTTGATCCATTAAAAACACAGGTCATTTAAATCACACTGGTATGTTCCATTTGCAATTTGGAGCCCACTCAGAGAGGTCACGTGGCTTGTTGAATTTCACCCAGCTGGTCATGGTGGAGTCAAGACTTGCACCCAGGTAGCACTTACGCCGGCCCAGGGAGTTTCATGTTAGCTGGGCAACAACAAGGAAGGCTGGAGCCTGAATTGGATTCCCTTCCTGGCCTGTTTCAATTGCTCTTCTCTCTGGGGGTGAGCTAGCTGGCAGCTGATACCTGACTCCCATCAGACCACAGAAGCAAACCAGGTGGATATTAAATGGGCCTTTCTCCAGGGGTTCTCACTCCTCCTTTGGCCCATTGCCTAGCAGGCCGCGCCCCTTCTCGAAGTGTCTTTGCTCAGCCTCCACAGGGCCCAGTGAGCCGCCTCCTTCTTCCTGGAAGCATCCCTTCCTTCCTGGATTGCTCTGGGCTTTCTGCTGCTCCTCTGCCTGTCCCTTATCTGTACCCTTTGTTAATTGTCCTCCCTCCCCACCCCACAAGGCGTGAGCTGAGCAGGAGAGCGGTGACCCAGGGTCTTGACGGGTAGGTGGTGAGGGAAGGAAGACATGACTCTGGGAAGGATCCACAGGTGCCTCGGAGGTGTCTCTGTAGAGGTGTGCAGACTTAAAGGCAGGCGAAACAGATTCTGGATGTGGCTGTGCCACTCTTGAGCTGGACAGCTTTGACCAAGGTCCTCACACCAAAGGGGAAATCTTACAGGTGAGAGTTCAATGAGATAAAATATATGTGAAAGTGCAGATTTCAAATGCCATTGACTTAATAGCTATGCCATAAATAGGGTGTTTGTAGAAAGAATAAAAAAAAGGAAGAATGCTTTGCATGTCTCAAATAACCAGGCTGCCCACTGGGAGCTGTCTCACCCTGGGTCTCTACTTTCTGGTGTTTTTTTTTTAATTAGCTTTTTGTTTGTTTTTGTGTTTTTGGCCACGCTGTGAGGCATGTGAGATCTTAGTCCCCAGTCAGGGATTGAAGCTGCGCCCCCTGCAGTGGAAGCGGGGAGTCTTAACCACTGGACTGCCAGGTAAGTCCCTGTTTTATTTTGTTTTGTTTTTGGTCTCCACATTTTTTAAAAAATTAATTAATTTATTTATTATTTACTTTTGGTTGTGTTGGGTCTTTATTGCTGTGTGCAGGCTTTCTTTAGTCGCATCAAGTGGGGGCTACTCTTCGTTGTGGTGCATGGGCTTCTCATTGCAGTGGCTTTTCGTTGCAGAGCGCGGGCTCTAGGCGCGCGGGCTCAGTAGCTGTGGCTCGCGGGCTCTGGAGCACAGGCTCAGTAGTTGTGGCGCATGGGCTTAGTTGCTCCACGACATGTGGGATCTTCCCGGAGCAGGGGTCCAACCAGTGTCCCCTGCACTGGCAGGCAGATTCTTTTTTTTTTTTTTTTTTCTTTTTGCCATATGCGGGCCTCTCACTGTTGTGGCCTCTCCCGTCGCGGAGCACAGGCTCCGGACGCGCAGGCTCAGCGGCCATGGCTCACGGGCCTAGCCTTTCCGAGGCATGTGGGATCTTCCCGGACTGGGGCACGAACCCGTGTCCCCTGCTTCGGCAGGCGGACTCTCAACCACTGCACCACCAGGGAAGTCCACATTCTCTCTCTCTCTTTTTTTTTTTCTTTTTTAAACCCCACATTTGTTTATTTATTTATTTTTGGCTGTGTTTGGTCTTCGTTTCTTTGCGAGGGCTTTCTCTAGTTGTGGCAAGCAGGGGCCACTCTTCATCACGGTGCGCGGGCCTCTCACTCTTGCGGCCTCTCTTGTTGTGGAGCACAGGCTCCAGACGCGCAGGCTCAGTAGTTGTGGCTCACGGGCCCAGTTGCTCCGCGGCATGTGGGATCTTCCCAGACCAGGGCTTGAACCCGTATCCCCTGCATTAGCAGGCAGATTCTCAACCACTGCGCCACCAGGGAAGCCCCAGTCCACATTCTTTTTGAAAATATTCTTTTCCATTATGGTTCGTCATAGGATACTGAATTTAGTTCTCTGTGCTATATTTAAGACCTTGTTGTTTATGCATTCTATATATAATAGTTTACATCTGCTAACCCCCACTCTTCTTCCCAACCCCCTCCCCCTTGGCATTGGTCTCCACTTTCTATCCATCCTCTTCCTGGGTGGGGGGTGGGGGTGTCCCTTCTAGGAGCTCCACCTGCTACAAAGTACAGCTCTAGGGAATTTTCCCTTAATGGCCTTATTTCATGGTGGAGTTGCAACAATCATATGGGTGTGCCTGGCCAGCTGCGTGGGGCTGAGAGGGGAAGGGTGGGATGATTTGGGGGTGGGGGGCATCATGGTATAGGATGGGGAAACTGGAGTGAGACTTTCCTTTTTTTCAGCCTTGTGTCTTTCCTTGAGGAGTCTCCTAGCACCCAAGGTTCTATTGACCTGATCTCTAATTTCCTTTGAGGTTCCTATTTTTTCCTTATGAATTCCTGTCCAAAGGTGGAGGCGGACCATCCTAGCAACCCAGCCTTGCCAAATGTTAGCAATGTCACACCCTCCTCACCCAGGTTGTAATTTACTATGTAATGATGTTTTCCTGGACCTCTCTCTAGTTCTACTCTAGGTAGGTGTAATAATTTTTTTATTGTCGTAAAATATACTTAACATAAAAATGACCATCTTAGGGCTTCCCTGGTGGCGCAGTAGTTGAGAGTCCACCTGCCAATGCAGGGGACATGGGTTCGTGCCCTGGTCCGGGAAGATCCCACATGCCACGGAGTGGCTGGGCCCGTGAGCCATGGCCGCTGAGCCTGTGCGTCTGGAGCTTGTGCTCCTCAATGGGAGAGGCCACAACAGTGAGAGGCCCGCGTATCACAAAAAAACCCCAAAAAACAAAAAAAAACATTTAAACCATTTTTTTAGTGTACAGCTAAGTGGTGTTAAGTGTATTCACACTGTTGTGCAACCATCACCACTACCCATTTGTAGAACTTTTAAAACCTTCTCAGAATGAAATGCTATACCCGTTAAACAATAATTTCCTATCCTTCCCTCTCCCCAGTTCCCGACAACCACTATTCTACTCTCTGTCTCTGCTCTAGGTACCTCATGTAAGTGGAATCATAGAGTATTTTTTCTTTTGTATCTGGTGTATTTCACTTAACACAGTGCCTTTGAGATTCATCCATGTGGTATCATGTGTCAGAATTTCCTTCCTTTTTTTTTTTTTTTTTTTTTTTTTTTTTGGTACGCGGGCCTCTCACTGTTGTGGCCTCTACAGGCTCTGGATGCGCAGGCTCAGCGGCCAGGGCTTACGGGCCTAGCCACTCCGCGGCATGTGGGATCCTCCCCTACCGGGGCACAAACCCGTGTCCCCTGCATCGGCAGGCAGACTCTCAACCACTGCGCCACCAGGGAAGCCCCCTTCCTTTTTAAGGCTGAATAATATTTCATTTTATGTATATACCACATGTTGTTTATCCATTCATCTGTTGATGGACACTTGGGTTGTTTCCACCTTTTGGCTGTTGTGAATAATGCTGCAATGAACATTGGTGTACAAGTTTGTTTTCTCTTGGGTATATACCTAGGAGGGGAATTGCTGGGTCATATAATAATTCTATGTTTAACATTTTGAGGAACCGTCAAATTGCTTTCCCCAGCGACTGCACCATTTTACAGTCTCACTAGCAGTGTATGGGGATTCCAAGTTCTCTATATCCTCACCAATGTTTGTTATTTTCAGGTTTTTTATTTTTTTTGTTTTTACTATAGCCATATTACTAAGTGTAAAGTGCTATCTCATTATGATTATGATTTGCATTTCCCTAATGACTAATGGTATTGAGAATCTTTTCATGTGCTTATTGGCCATTTGTGTATTTTTTTTTTGGAGAAGTGTCTACTCAAGTCCTTTGTCCATTTTCTAATTGGGTTGTTTGTATTTTTGTTGTGGAGTTCTTTATATATTCTGGATATTAAACTCTTATCAGATGTATGATTTGCAAATATTTTCTCCCATTCTGTAGGGTTTTTTTTCACTCCTGTGATAGTGTTCTTTGACGTACAAAAGATCTTAATTTCGATGAAGTCCAATTTATCTATTTGTTGTTGTTGTTGCTTATGCTTTTGGTGTCACATCTAAGAATCTATTGCCAAATCCAAGGTATGAAGGCTTACCATTATGTTTTCTTCTAAGCCTTTCATGGTTTTAGCTTTTATATTTACCCATGATGGGTGGGTAAGCAGTGTTGTGTGTGTGTGTGTAAGGGTAAAGTTTCTAGTTTCTGCTGAGTCTTATCTTTCTTGAGCACTTAAAGCACTTTATATACTTTATATCACAGTGTTATCCTCATGTAACACATGAGGGAAGATAGTCTCAAGGAAGTCAACTGAGGAGATAGTCTCCAGGAAGTCAACTGAGGCTCAGATAAGTTAAATGATTTGCCTAAGTTAGACAACCTGTAAGTGACCAAGCTGGTCCGGCTGGGTTTTTAGTAATGTGCCACTCAACTGCACAGGAAGATAATGAAAATTTAAGTGCATAGTAAAGGTGACAGCTCGGAGCTAGGGTGCAGGGAATTCCCAAACTGTTCCGCTTTCACCTCGGCTGCCTCCATCCTCGGCTGCCTCCATCCTCACCCCACCCTCCGCCCACTCCAGCTCCTCCTAACTTCCGGCCCTGAGTGCCGCCCTTCCATTGGCTGTTGGTTACAGGGCCTCATGCTCATACGAGGGGAAGCAGCCAATCAGTGTGTCTCGTCTCCGCCCAGCCAGCCAGCACCAGATCGCGTGGTCCTTGTCACTCCTATGGCATGTCGGGAATTGTAGTCTAATGAAGCATTTCTGCCTAGAGTGAAAGGAGATCGAGAACTACTGGTCCCAGGGAGCTGAGCGCCGAGCGGTCCGGCTTTTAGGAGTACCCAGCCAACAATCTGGAGCAGCAACTGGCGTCCAGGAACAGGTGAGAGAGGTCGAGGGCTGGCAGGGGTTAGAAACTCGGCCTTACCTCTGTAGCGATACTTTAAGGCACAGGAGGTTCAGTCTGTTGTGTTAGAGTTCCCCCGTTTTGGGGGTTGGTGGGACCGACTGACACTGTGGATGTGCAGAAACTCCTGAACTCTGCCATGTGCTTTCCTGGAACCCCACAGCATAACTGCACCCTGCTTTGCTCTTATGCTGCGAACCCTCCCCACCCACCCAGTGTTGCTCCGAGGCTGTCTGCGCAGTCCCAGTTCTGTATGGCTCAGGACGCCCAGTCCCAGAGCCCCAGGCTACATGTCCATAGCACCCAGGGGTTCCTCTTTCACTTCTCTTCTTGAGGCATCTCAGAGCCTGTGCTCCCCTCTCCCCGCCTACCAGGGGAGACCTGTGTTCTAGATTTGGCGCTGACACTCCCCACTCCCCAGGTATCTTCCTATCTCCTAGAGCCTCAGTTTGACCTCCATAAAATAGGGTGATTTAAGGGTCCTCCCAGCCCCCAGTCCTGAGGTCCTTTACTCTGGACTCTTCTATCATGTGCTCCAGAACTTGGGGGAAGAAGCGAAGAGTGTAGCAATTCCAGAGGCTCCCTGGAGGAGGCGTTGACGGTTTTTCAACCGGATAAAGTTAGGTGGCATTAAGTTCTAGCCGTCTTATTTTAAGTGTGATCATTTGAGTCTTGGTCACCCAGCCATACTATTTGTTCCCTGCGTTTCTTTCTGTAAACGTCCTCAAGCTCAGCCCAGAAGAGAGTGGGGCATTCTGGGTATGGAGGTAAAAGTTTGGAGGGTGACCCAGGGAGCTGACAACGTGCATCTGCCTTTGGTGCTTGCTCCTGCAGGGAGTGCTCGATGCCCCCTCCCTATGCCACCCCCCATGCTGCCCCTGTCCCGCTGGCTGAGATCTGTGGGGTTCTTCTTGCTGCCAGCCCCCTGCTGGGTGCCCCGGGAGAGGTGGCTGGGTTCCCTACGGCAGCCCTCCCTGGTGCATGGGTGCCCAGTCCTGGGGGCCTGGCACAGTGCCCGCTGCTGGTGCCAAGCATGGACAGAGGAGCCTCGGTGAGTTTGGCGGGGTGAGGGGCCTTGGGGAGGGGAGCAGCTGATTAGATTTCTGACTTGTCCTCCCTCTTGTCAGAGCATTTTACTCCTCCCTCAGAATGAATGGAGACCAGAAATTGGATGTTTATGCCCAAGAAAGGCAGGATTTCATCCAGCACTTCTCCCAGATTGTCAGGGTGCTGACTGAGGAGGACATTGGACACCCAGAGACGGGAGATGCTATTGCCCGACTCAAGGAGGTGAGGGGTTTACGACTTGAGAGAGTGAACCTTTGCACTCTCTGTGCATGTGTGGGATCCAGCTCTGGCTTTTGACAGGTATGGGAGCAGGCTTTTATCTGAGTGACTCTGGGTCCACTCTGGAGGGGCTGGGGCCTGGGCAGGTATATTTAGTCAGCTGATCAATCCTGCCTTGTGGTTCTGCTGAGCCAGCCAGACTGCTTTGTATGGGGGTGGAGGGCCTTGAACCTGTTAAGTCTTTAGTTTTGTTGAGAAAGGGAATTTGGTGTCCAGAAATCATAAGGTGCTACCTTGTCAGGGACCTGGGAGGAAGCAGTCTGAAGTGGGCCTGAGTGAAGCTAGTGTATCATCAGAAACCCCTGCTCTAGAACAGGAGCTACTGCTGGGATACTTAAGTTGCCTAATTCTTTTATTCTTTTGGAGTATCCAGTAATTCTTTTTGTAAATGCTGTATCATTTGTCTGAGAGGAACGAAGGAAAAGGATGTCTGTCTACACTGGGATGGAGATTAAAAGGGAAGTCTGCCCAGTGAATTAGATCTGGTTGACAGCAGGGCAGCAGAAGGCACAATGAGAGGCCCCAGCAGGAGGGGATGCCATTGGAGGAGTGGGGAGTGGGTTCCCCAACCTCGGTCCCCTCCAAGTTGTCCTCTGGCCAACTCTGTGGGTAGGGGACTTGCCTTTAATAAAGTGAAAGAGGCTTTTCATTTGCAGATAGGTTGAACTGTGGGTTGGAGGAGGTGGCTGAGAAAGGAGGAATGGGCTGTCAAGGGGAAGTTAGGAGAATTGGGGACGGGGTGAAGGAGAGACGTGAGCACGTCAGCCATTCCCATAGTGAAACCTCTAGGTGGTGTTTCGGGGGGCTCTGAGGAGCTCCAGTTCTTTATGTCTCAGCGCAGAAAGAATTCAGCAAGAGGCAAAGTGATAGAAAAGAAGTGATTTATTAGAATAGAATGCTTGTGAGGCTTACAAGCCAGTGGGTGAGAGGGTGCTGCACCCCAAGAACTTCGTGGGCTACAGTTTTATAATCAAAGGAAAAGTGGGGAGGAGGACAAGACCACCTTCTTCCTCATTCTTGAGTAGATGTCACGCTTTCATCATCACCTCCTCCTCCGGGTTGGGCAGGGGAGTTTTCTTGTCCCTACATGTTTAAGCCAGGACTGTTGTGGCACTATGGAACAATTATTTCAGGTCTCAGTACAATGAGGGTCTTTTACACTGAAATGTCGCCTTTCCATAAATTGTTTTTTGTGTGTGCAGAGAGCATGTTCTAGGGGTCATTAACTTACTGAACTCACTGGGCAGGATGTGGGTCTCATGCCACCATTGTTTTATTGTTTTGGGGCATATCTTATGCTCTGTTGCATGGTTTTGTTGCTAAGCAGGCCTGCTTGGTTTTGTGGTTAAGCAAACCTGCTTTCTTCAGTGATCATTGACTTACAGGGGTCTCCCATACTTTTTTTCTTTCCTTACAGTCCCCTAGTGGGATTAACTATTTAATCACCTACTTTGTCCTTTTACTCTGTCCCTATCAGTAGCACGTACAGAGTTTTCGCCCAGTTCAAGCCCTGTCCTGGGTTTGGGAGCAGATTTTAATCTCCAGTGTGGAGCCTTTAAGTGTACTGAAGAAGACAATGCAGAGAGAGCCTGGGGACTGGAGAACTTCTAGCTGTGCTCCAAGATTTGGGAAGAAGCCAAGAGAATAGCAATTCCAGAGGCTGCCTGAAGGAGGGGTCGGGGTCGAGGTCAAGGAGGAAAAAGTTAGGTCTCCTGGTTGGAAGTGGGAAAGGGCAAGGAGAACTCTCAGAATAGCTGCTCTGTAAACCCTGATGCCTTGTCCCTCTGCCCTTGCCCCCAGGTCCTGGAGTACAATGCCGTCGGAGGCAAGTACCATCGGGGTTTGACAGTGCTGGTAGCGTTCCGGGAGCTGGTGGAGCCCAGAAAGCAGGATGCTGATAGTCTCCGGCGGGCCCTGACCGTGGGCTGGTGTGTGGAACTGGTAAGAGGGAGGGGGAGGGGCAGGAGAAGATGAGGTTTACTAGAGTGGGGTACCCTGGGTAGGATGGGGTGGGGCAAGGAGGGATGGGCCTGAAACTTGGTTTCTTGGTTGTTTGGGTTTCTGTGCCTCTAGTGTGCTGCAGCTGGACTTAGTGAATTACTCCAAGGGTTAACAAATGTGGGGAAACTCTTTTGCCAGTAGGTACACATTTCATCTGTAGACTTGCTGTGGGCCAGGGCCTTGGAACTGGCCATAAAGTTGTCAACTCTTTTCTCTGAGCAGAGGACAGCCACAGAAGTAAGATAGTTCTTCTAGAAGGTTATTCTGTGGCAAAGATTGAAAACTGGAAGCCCATTGGTAGTGTTCGAAAATATTTTCAAATTAAGTTCCCTAAATCTAACAAAGAAGAGATTTCACATAAAACACCAGATTTCTAGCATTACTTGGAAAATTGCTAGATCTGGGTCCAGAGTCCCATGTAGCAACAGTTGGCTGAAGTTGAACTGAGGCCACTTTCCCAAGACGGGACACGTGTGGGTCTGTCTTTATCTTGCTCCAATCCCCACATCTTCCTGTCTCCAAGCTCACTTGGCCCTTGAAGGTGTATGGTTTGCTGGCCTGGCCTAAAGTCTTCATTAGCGACAGGGGGATCAGGTTCTGGGGGCGGCGGTGCCAGGCCCTGAGGAGGGGGCCAGCGAGCCCAGGAGGGAAGACGCTCAGGGCTTGGCGAAGGACAGGTGATTCTGGCCTGCGGAGAGGAGCAGCTGGCCCGAGGGAGGACATGACGAGCTGAGTCAGCCACACCGCATTCTCGGTATGAGCAGATCAGGCGGAGCTGTCTGTCCTGCAGGTGTTGGAAATTCCAATCTGGAACCTGTAAGAGAGATGGGGCTGGAGAATAGGGATTTGCCTCCAAGGAGGTAGAAGGACGATGGCCTCACTGTGGATGGGTCCCCTGGTGAAGGGCCCCTGGTGCCCTTCTAGGGATCGGGAGGGGCCGAGGAGCCCGTAAACACAGAGGACACAGAGGGCGGGCAAGGAGGGAAGGGCAGGAGGAGAGGGGCAGAGCTGTGGGGCGTAGGGAGGCGAGAGCGCGAGGGGCCAACAGCTCACCTGGTAGAATCAGATGCTGTTAACCTCAGCCGCACTGGGTGCACCTGGGGGTGTTTTTCTCTTTTTCTTTTGGCTGTGCCATGAGGCTTGCGGGATCTTAGTTCCCTGACCACGGATTGACCCCTGGACCCTGGCAGTGAAAGCCCTGAGTCCTAACCACTGGACGACCAGGGAACTCCCCCATGTTTTCTTTTTTTAAAAAATTAATTAATGAATTAATTTTTGGCTGTGTTGGGTCTTCCTTGCTGCGCGCGGGCTTTCTCTAGTTGCGGCGAGCGGGGGCTGCTGTTCGTTGCGGTGCGGGGGCTTCTCACTGCGGTGGCTTCTCTTGTTGCAGAGAACGGGCTCTAGGCGCGAGGGCTTCAGTAGTTGTGGCACGTGGGCTCACGGGCTCACGTAGTTGTGGCTTGCAGGCTCTAGAGCACAGGCTCAGTAGTTGTAGCACACAGGCTTAGTTCCTCTGCGGCATGTGGGATCTTCCTGGACCAGGGCTCGAACCTGTGTGCCCTGCATTGGCAGGCGGATTCTTAACCACTGCGCCACCAGGGAAGTCCCCCCCGCCGCCCCGCCCCGCCCCGTGTTTTCTTAAATGCAGCTGTACTGCTCTCACTTCCCCAGGATTCCATTTGAGCCGTCCACCATTGTTTTGGATGATTTTTATTATAATTTCTGCCTCTATCTTCCTTTCACTTCTACCTCATCTCCTTCAATCTCTTATTCTTCTGCTTCAGCATTTACTTCCTAAAAATGAGGACATTCGCCTGTGTAACCACACCACTGTTGTCACGTCTTTGTCTGGGCTGCTACAACAAATACCACAGGCTGGGTGACTTAGAAACAACAGAAGTTTATATCTCACAGCTCTGAAGGCTGGGAGGTCCAAGATCAAGGCACCAGCACGGTCGGCTGAGGGCTTTCTTCCTGTTTCATAGCCAGCATCTCCTTGCTGTGTCCTCAGGTGGAAGGGACAAGGGAGCTCTGTGGGGTCTCTTTCATAACGGCACTAATCCCTTTCATGAGGCTTCCACTCTCATGACCTAAGCACCTCCCAAGGGGCCCACCTTCTAATACCATCATCTTTGAAGGTTAGGATTTCAACATACGAATTTTGGTGGGGGACACATCCAGATCATAGCAACATCCAAGATATTTAACATTGGTGCTAAAATATTATCTAATGTATATTCCATATTTAAATACTTGTAAATCCCCCCCAATTGTCCACTATAGGGTTTTTTTTTCTTTTTTTTTTTTTTTTTAACATCCAGGATCCAAGCAGGAGTAATGTATCGCATTTGGTAGTTCTTCTGCAATCTTTAGAATACTTCCTCTATCACAATTGACTTTTTTTAAAGTCCAAGCCAGTTATTTGGTAGAGTATCTCACAATCCAATCTGATTAATATCATGAGGAAATAATCAGGGTAAACATTTTGGTAAGGATGCTACACAGGTAATGTGGTATATTTCCTGTTACTTCCCACTATAGTACATACCTGGGAAGATGACTAAAAAAACTCAACCCAGTACTGTGGTACCATCCCTATAGATTTAAAGTTCTAACAAATAGAAAGTGCAGTTGCGGGGCAGAGAAGATTGAGGGAGGCCACAGAATGAACGCCCTTTGGAGACAATCTTGGTTGAGTGGCGCTGGTTGAAACCAGGTGGCCCTTGTAATCACTCAGGGGAGGCAGCGGACCTGTGGCTTCAGGGGAACAATGCCACTCCAAATAAACACATTGTAAATAAAACATGTGCCCCCAATGTGGAAAACCCAGGTCCCACCCCAGGGCGAAGTCAGAGGTCAAGGTGCAGATGGATGCCTCTTCCCCAGGGACTTCGCCTGGAACAAGAGCAGCGATCGCCATAACCCTTTCTGCAATGCCCACACATGAGCTGGTGGGTAGTGTTGGGCACTTCCTCTGAGCAATGCAGATCCACTAGAGCACATACAGGGATCAGGGTGGGGTGAAGGTTTAAAAACTATATCTTTGGGGAATTCCTGGTGGTCCAGTGGTTAGGACTCGGCGCTTTCACTGCTGAGGGCCCAGGTTCAGTCCCTGGTCAGGGAACTAAGATCCCGCGAGCCGCATGGTACAGCCAAAAAAACCAGAAAAAACAAAACCCATGTCTTCAAAAGCTGTTTGAAGGAGCCGGAATGTGTAGCCTGACTGCAAGAAGTATCCTGGGGGACGTTACAGTGCTTCATTCTCTCATTTATTTCTTAGACAAACATTTATGACACACCCACTCTGGGACCATGCTGTGCTGGGCTCTGGGAGTGCCAGGGGGACAAACACATTGCCCTGCCTCCAAGGAGTTCACAGTCCTTTGGGGAACCAGCACGTTTGGGTACCTTCAAGTAGGCTGGCACTCAGAAGAGTAAGCCCTTTGATGATGTTTAAGACCCATGGGTGAAAGTTACCAGAAGTCAGACTTCAGTTCCATCCTATTAGACCTGCGCTCCCAAATGAGCTCCCTGAGGTGGGGTTTTGTTTCTGGTCACTGGAGTAGGTAAGCAGAGTGCCCGGGGAGGACACAGGAACAGGCTTTTTTGTTCCAGAAGTCATGTAAAGTCAAATTGCGTGAAGAAATCTTACCTGAAGCATTCACTGAAGTTTTTGGCAAGAGAGTACAGTATATGAAGATGTTTCATCATCCCCCTGATACCAGGGATTGTCTAGGGCTGCTTGTCTGGAGATGTCAGAGATCTGTTGTGTCTCTTACTTTGAAAACAAGGGAGTTTTTGTCCCTTTTTATAGTTGGGAAGCCTGAGCCAAAGAAGTCATGTAACTTTCCAAAGTCCCACAGCACAGATGAAAAGTCCTTGGTGGACTTCCCTGGTGGTTCAGTGGTTAAGATTCCACGCTCCCAGTGCAGGGGCACGGGTTCAGTCCCTGGTTGGTGAACTAAGATACCACATGCCACATAGTGTGGCAAAAAAAAAAAAAAAAAAGTCCTCAGCCTCCTCATCCTGACCTTCCTTACCAGCTCAGTGATTCTCAAAAGCAGCAGCTCTGTTTCTGGTAGAAGGAACAGTAATAAGGAGCCCTGGGGCTCTTATTCCACTTTTCATTCTCCTAGCTCCAAGCCTTCTTCGTGGTGTCAGATGACATCATGGATTCATCCCTCACCCGACGGGGCCAAATCTGCTGGTATCAGAAGGTAAAGTGGGCGGGAAGGTAGCGGTGGGCATGGGAACAGGCCACAGAGATGGTCACGTGGAGCCTATGGAGGTGTTCAGAGTTACAGGTTCTTGGTATGAGTCTAGGCCAAAGACTGATTGCTTGTTTTTCTGTGTCCTTGACAGCCAGGCATAGGTTTGGATGCAATCAATGATGCTTTCCTTCTGGAAGCATGTGTCTACCGCCTGCTGAAGTTCTACTGCCGGGAGCAGCCCTATTATATGAACCTGATTGAGCTCTTCCTGCAGGTGTGCTGCAGACCAGGGCTCAGTGCCCAGAGGCTGCCCATAGTAGCCTTGGCCTCTGTAGGACATTCTCGTCTAGCTTGTTTCGGGACACAGGAGATACCTCGGTTTGCCTGGATGGGGAAGGGAATTGGGGAGGGTGGTGGTGATGAGGGGCTTTTGTGTCTCTGTGACTGAGGAGTGGTAAGGGACTGTGTGTGTGTGACTGGATGGGCCTTGAGCCTTGGGCCCCTCTCTCCCTCCTGCTGTCTTTCTGACCGCCCAGTTGTCAACTGGTATGGGATGTAGGGCCCAAGATTTCAGGGTTCTCCAGCCCTGGAGAAAGCCCAGGTCATGGGCCATTTTCCTCTTCCTTAGAGTTCTTATCAGACTGAGATTGGACAGACCCTGGACCTCATCACAGCCCCCCAGGGCAATGTAGATCTTGGCAGATTCACTGAAAAGAGGTGAGGGACAACGGGAACCATATCTGGACAGTGAGGGAGGGCTGGGGCGGGGGCATCATCCTTCTGAGGAGTTTATCTTCTCCCCGTACTCAGGTACAAATCTATTGTCAAGTACAAGACAGCTTTCTACTCCTTTTACCTTCCTGTAGCTGCTGCTATGTATATGGTGAGTGAGCCTCCCCACCCTCGCTGCCCTGCGCATGTGGGCTTTTGGATAGGAGGCCACAGGGCAGACAACTTTGGACAATCTGGTGCCCCCACTGAATGGCTGTGTGATCTTGAGCAAGTTACTTAATCTCTCTGAGTCTGTTTCCTCAGCTGTAAGATGAGGATAAAAATCCCCACCCCTGGGACTATTGTAAAAATTAACTGAGTGGTTAATATGAATGTGGATGGCCCATCAAGGGGGAACAATAAATCCTCCATCTGCATACAGATAGGAGTGGGGAGGATATAATTCAGGCTGAGAGGGAGGAGACTGGATTCGGGATTAACTGTCTATGCTGACCTTCTTCAAGTTTCCTTTTCATCCTGAAAGAATTTGGAAATGGCAAAAAGATTAGGAAGAAGGATCAGAGTGACTCAGGGACTGAGCCTTGTGAGAGAAGAGACAGTCTGAGGGCCTCCAGAATGGACTCACCTCTGCTATGACTCACAGGAAGACCTAGCTAAAATAAGTAGGATAGGGGCTGGACCATCAGTCAGGACTTCCCAGATCAGGGAAGCCAGGGATGTCTGAAAGGAGAGGAGAGATTTGGGGGCTGCACTGGGGCAAGACCTTGTGGAATGAAGCGGCCAGGAAGATGAAGGCACCTCTGGTGTATGGCTTGTTAATCCCCTTTTCACTGTAGGCGGGCATTGATGGGGAGAAGGAGCATGCCAATGCCAAGAAGATCCTGCTGGAGATGGGAGAGTTCTTTCAGATTCAGGTAGGAAGGCATGAGGCACTGGCAGAGAAAAGGCTCCACCTTTCCCCCTTCCCTGCCTTGGAGCCTCTTCATTCCTCCTTTTCTGCACCCGCCCCCACCCAGGATGATTTCCTTGATCTCTTTGGGGATCCCAGTGTGACGGGCAAGATCGGCACTGACATCCAGGACAACAAGTGCAGCTGGCTGGTGGTTCAGTGTCTGCAACGGGCCTCTCCGGAACAGCGCCAGATCCTGCAGGTGCCTGAGAGAGGGCTGTGGATCCCTGAGCTGCTGAAAAAGGGAATAGAGAATTGGTTCTTCAGTGAGGATGATTTTGCCCCCCACCAGAGGACGTTTGGCAGTGTCAGGAGACATTTTTTTGTTGCCATAACTTGGTGTGTGTGCACGTGCCTCAGGTCTCTCTAGTGGGTAGAGGCCAGAGATGCTGCCAAACATCTTACAATGCATACAGTAGCTTTCCACACAAAGTATTATCCAGCCCCAAATTTCAAATGTGCCAAGGGTTGAGAAAACCTGGGCTAGAGGAAACTGAGGCCTGAGCCACTATCTGAGCATTTGGGATGGGGAGGGGGAGGGGGAGGTTCAAGATCTTAGATACTAAGAGACACTTGAAACTGGAGGCAGGAATGGAGTGAATGGCATTGGAGATGTTCTGGATTTTCTGGATGGGGGAAGGAGAGGGGACCTGGAGGTGCTGGGGGGAGATTAATAAGCCCATTTTCCTGCCCCCAATCCTTCAGGAGAACTATGGGCAGAATGAGGCCGAGAAGGTGGCCCGGGTAAAGGCGCTATACGAAGAGATGAATCTTCGGGCTGTGTTCACGCAGTACGAGGAACACAGTTACAGCCGCATTATGGGTCTCATTGAGCAGTATGCTGCGCCCCTGCCCCCAGCCATCTTCCTGGGGCTAGCAAACAAGATCTACAAGCGGAAAAAGTGACTCAGAGACTGTGAAGGTGGAGAGGGGAGGCTCTCAATAAATTGTCGTCTAACCTGTGGTTCTTCTGTTCCTGCTTGTGCCAGCCAGGGGCGCAGCTCTGTCTAGAATGGGCAGGGTGGGGGGCAGTTGCATGGAAGCGAGGACCTCGGGCCTTGGCTTCAGGACCCCCTTGGGACTGAAAGCTTAGGACGCATCAAAAGCCATTGAGCCGGGCCTGGGTGGGTGGCACAGGCGAGACGTCAAGCGCTGGGGGCTGGGCCTGAGCCACGCCACGCCCATGCGTGAAGGGGCGCGGCTGCGCAGCGCTGGCGCGGGTTGTCCCAGCTCCCCTCCCCTCCAGTCTGTGCGGGCCGGGCGGGGACCCGAGCTGAGAAGGAGCAGACGCTGGAGCGGTTGCAGGAGGACTCTGGTGAGGATGGCTCGTCCTGTGGGTGTGGATGGACGGATTGGGGCACGCGGGGTGGGGCAAGAGAGGTTAGCGGTAAAAAATGAATAGAGAAGGGGTGGGGTGGTAGCTGGATGATAGAGACAAGTGCGGAGAGAATGGATAGACGCGCTGGTCTTCGGAGCAGGGTGAACGTGCACCGTGGCTGGAGGCCGGAGCTCGGTGTCTGTGCCGGCTGGCCTGCCTGCCAGGCGGAGTTGACATGATGACGGCTGCTCCGTCCTTTCCCCCACGCCCGCCCCTTTCCTGCATCAACCAGCCAGACGAGCCTCCCCACCACCCAATTTCAGAGCATCTGGGCGGGGCGTCCCTTGACCCCTTCCCCTGGGAGTGAGGGGCAGGCTGGGGAGCAGGGCCAGATTGCAGCAGAGAGGACCCGGAGCCCATTCTGGGCCCCATTCTTTTACAAGCCCCCGCACCTCCAAGGAGATCGAGAGCGCAGCCGCATTCTCTGACCCTCCCCGCCCCATTCCCGGGGGGTTACATTCGACTCCACCTGCAAACACTGCAGCGGAAACTAATGGCCAGTCGATGTCTATTTGCATCTCATTTAAATATTGTCCAAGGCGCCTTTCCAGGCCTGCCCCAGCCGTCAGTCACCTCCGTGTCCTTCCCGCGGCCCGCTCCCTCACTGGCTGGGTTTCACCATCCCTGTCTTCTAGGGCTGCCTCTGCGGTTACCAGGTAGGTGGATGTGAGAGGCCTGCTCCTTCTCATTCTCTAGAGGCCATCGCGTCGCCGCTGGCACCATGCTGTCCCCTCAGAGGGCTTTACTCTGCAACCTCAACCACATCCACCTCCAGCATGTCTCTCTGGGCCTGCACTTGTCCCGCCGTCCGGAGCTTCGGGAGGGGCCCTTGAGCACATCCCCTCCCCCAGGGGACACTGGGGGCAAGGAGAGCCGGGGCCCCTGCAGCGGGACCTTGGTGGACGCCAATTCCAACAGCCCAGCCGTTCCCTGCCGATGTTGCCAGGAGCATGGGCCAGGCCTAGAAAACCGGCAGGACCCAGCACGGGACGAAGAGGGGGCTGCCTCTCCCTCGGACCCGGGTTGCTCCTCCTCTCTCAGCTCCTGCTCAGATCTTAGCCCTGATGAGTCCCCCATCTCGGTCTACTCCAGGGACCTCCCTGGCAATGAGGATGTCCACCCTCAGCCCAGCATCATTCCTCTGGAGCAAGGCTCCCCACTGGCTTCTGCAGGTCCAGGCGCCTGCTCCCCAGACAGCTTTTGTTGCTCTCCTGATTCCTGCTCTGAAGCTTCCTCTCCACCTGGCCCTGGCCTGGACTCCAACTGCAATGCCCTGACCACCTGCCAGGACCTGCGTTCCCCAGGACTAGAGGAAGAGGATGAGTCTGAGGAGCAGGACCTCCCTACCTCTGACCTCCTAGAGGCTGATGATGGGAAAATCGATGCTGGGAAAACCGAACCCAGTTGGAAAATCAACCCCATTTGGAAAATTGACAAAGTGAAAACTGAAGCTGGCTGGAAAATCACTGAGAACAATAACTCTGATTGGAAAGTCAATGGGACTACTAACTCTAGCTGGAAAACTGAACCTGGAAAATTCGACTCCGGTTGGAAGACCAATACAGGAATAACTGATACGGGCTCCAAAACAGATGCAGGGAAAACTGATGGGGGATGGAGAAGTGACGTCAGCAAGGAGCCAGTGCCCCACCGGACAATCACGTCCTTCCACGAGCTGGCCCAGAAGCGCAAGCGGGGCCCAGGGCTGCCCCTCGTGCCGCAGGCCAAGAAAGACCGCAGTGACTGGCTCATCATCTTCTC
The DNA here is from genome assembly GCF_964165515.1 of Mesoplodon bidens. NCBI lineage: Eukaryota > Metazoa > Chordata > Mammalia > Artiodactyla > Ziphiidae > Mesoplodon > Mesoplodon bidens. Next base: position 73,181,489 of record NC_138177.1, on the reverse strand, counting down.
GCCAGACACCGAGCTGCCCCCCACGGGGTCGCTCGGTGGCTCCCCGGCGCCTCCCCGGGAAGTCACCACCTTCAAGGAACTCAGGTCCCGAAGCCGGGCCCCGCCCCCGCCAGTCCCGCCCCGAGACCCCCCAGCTGGCTGGGCCTTGGTCCCGCCCCGGCCCCCACCTCCACCCGTCCCTCCCCGGAGGAAGAAGAACCGACCTGGGCTGCAGCCCATAGCAGAGGGGCAGCCCGAAGAGGGCAGGGCGGGGAGCCCAGCTGCTGGTGAGGAGGCCCCAGCCGCAAAGGAGCCGGAGGAGCCAGGCCCGCAGGCCAGAGTTGAGGGTAAGAGGCCACTGGAGGTAGCGAGAGGAGGGCTGGGCTTTGGCCTCGCCCACACCTCCAAAGCTTCCAACCCGACCCCCTGTCTTCCCTCCATTCTGTGTCACCCATCCTTCCCGTCCCCTTCTACCAGGGAGCGCTCCGGGAAAGGGAAACTGGGTGGGTCCTTGGGTTACGGGACTAACTCTTTGCTCCCTCTTTCTCCCGCCCCTCCTTGCCTGGCTGCCCATCCCGCTGGCCTCCTTCCCCTCCGCACCTGCCCCGCCAATCCCGCCTGCAGCCGGTCCCCTCCCGCTCCCTCGGCCTCTGGTTTTCCGGTTCTCGGCTGACGGGCGCCCCCTGTTGGAGGGTGGGGGCGCGGCCGCAGCTGGGTCTCTGCTCCTGGCGCCTCTGGCCGGCTGGCCCGGCGCTAGGCTGCGGCTACTGGGGGCGCCGAGTCCCCCAGAGGAGCAGCTGCTGCCTGTCCGCCTGTCCCCGGTGGGGGCCTATTCGCCTCCGGCTAGGGGGGACCTGCCTTGCCTGGCCAGCCCTGAGCTGGCACTGCTGCTGTCCCCGCTCTTTCCCAGAAGTAGCACCTTCCCCGCCGCGGCTTCCCCACTCCGCCAGGTACCCGCCCCCCCGCTGCCACGGCCACCTCATCCGCCGAAGGCCCCTCGCTGGACCAGGAGCCCACCGCCTCCTCCCAGGCTACGTAAGACGGACCCGGGCCAGCCCCGCGGGCCACGCCTCAGGCGGGGCTGCCCCGCCCACTCCAAAGCCCCACCCATCCTCGCCCAGACCGATTCTGGGTCCTGCCCTTCAACCTGGGCGGATTCTAAGTTCATTGGTACTGGGGAGTCTGTCCCTGCTGGCTCCCTGTACTGGGCGAAGGTTGCTGCTTTCCCCGCTGCGTGGCCCGGCCACTCTCCCTCGAGGCCCGGGCATAGTGGATACGGGCTTAGCAGGCTTCCATGCGTTTAAGGGGGTCCCAGCAAGTCCATTGGTAAGGACCTTGGGTCACACCCTCTGTGGAATTCCCTGGCCAGTGCAGTTCGAGGCTGATCCCCACCTTGTTCGGGAAGGGTAGAGGGTGAAGTTCGCTGAGCTCATTGGCCGAAGGGGTTCTGGTCACTCCTTCTCCATGGGGCCAGCCCCACGTGGGCTGCAGCGGGAGCCCTCCTCCGAGATGCTGGCGCAGGACCCCGGTTTCCTCTTTCCGGCGCCTTCCAGCCTCCCAGTCCTTGGGTCTCCTCTCCCCCGTCTCTCCTCCCTTTCCCGTCTGTCTGTCTTTCCATTGGTCCAGGCTCCCCACGTGCTCCTTGGGTCCCTGCAGACCTGACAAGGGCCCTGGGCGGCGGGCACAAGGCTGCCCCTCCCTTCCCTCGCCCTGTCATCTCCCGCCTTACAGGCCCCTGCCTGGCAGGCGGGAGGTGAGCGCGGCTACCCCACGTCGGGACTTCCGGGATCGAGGAGAGGTGGGAGCTGGGCCGTGAGGAAGGGAAATAGGAACCGGGAAGTGGGGAGCAGGATGGCAGTGCTGAGATATGTGCAAGATTTCACTCTGGGAGCCCGGGTCGAGCTGCCCTATGCTCCACCCAGCCCTGTGCTCCCTTTCCCAAGACTTCAAGGGCAGGGATGCTGCAGACCCACGGGAGATGACCCGTGTGGAAACCTGGAGTCCTTGGGGTAACCCCTGGTAAGTGTCACTGCCTTCTTCTTCCCTTTCCCCAGTCCGTAGTTCGTGGTCGTTCACCGGCGTCCCTGGGGACCAGCGACTGTGGATGGCAGAAGCCCAGAGTGGGACTGGCCAGCTGCAGGAGCAGAAAAAAGGTAGGACACCCTGACTTTTGACCCTTGGCTTGGGAATCAACTTCCCCTCGCTTAGGCCTTCCTCTCTCAGGGTCAAATTGTGTAAACCGGGCTCTCCCAAGTTCCTTGGGGTTTGCCTGGGGAGAGACAGGGGGCTTTGACGCTTCTTCCCTTCCCTGCCCCCCACCCAGGTCTCCTGATAGCTGTCAGCGCTTCAGTGGATAAAATCATCTCGCACTTTGGGGCTGCCCGGAACTTAGTGCAGAAGGTGAAGGTGCCTGTGGGAAGGGCGTTGGGGTTGAGGAGGTGAATGTAGCTCTGAGGCGCAGGAGCAATCGGTGGGGAGAAGGCTGGAGGTATCTCTGGACCCATGCCCATTGCACTGCCTCCAGGCCCAGTTGGGGGATAGCCGTCTGAGCCCAGATGTGGGGCACCTCGTGCTGACCACCCTTTGTCCGGCCCTCCATGCCCTGGTGGCCGACGGGCTGAAGCCTTTCCGGAAAGACCTCATCACTGGGCAGCGCCGGAGCAGCCCCTGGAGCGTGGTGGAGGCGTCTGTGAAGCCAGGTGAAGGGGGGAGAGTGGGGGGCTGGGCGGGCGGGGGTAGGGACTGGGGTAGGGACTGGGGCAGTGACTGGGCCTGGCTGACTGCGCCCTGTGTCCTCAGGCTCCAGCGCCCGTTCCCTCGGAACCTTGTATGGCCAGGTCAGCCGTCTGGCCCTGCTAAGAAGCAGCCGTAGCCGCTTCCACGCCTTCATCCTGGGCCTCCTCAAGTGAGTGGCCTTCTTTCTGGCATCCCTCCCATGGCCTGGGGACGGCAGGAGTGTCATGGGTGGGACACTTGGTGGGTGCCCCATATCCCCAGAGAAGGCCTTCCCTCTTCCAATCTCATCTCCCATCCTCCACCCACAGGGGGCTGGAGTTCTCCACCTCCTTGAACTTCTGTTCCCTCCTCTCTCCCCCAGCACTAAGCAGTTGGAGCTGTGGTTTTCCAGTCTCCAGGAAGATGCAGGTCAGAGGCTCAGATGGGAGAGGATGGGGGTGCTAGGCTGGGGCCGGTGGGGGAAGGGATCTCTTCTGTTGGTTCCCCCTGGTGCCAGATCTTACTACTCTCTTGCTTAAAACTCTTTCAAGGAGTCTTATTGTCCATAGGAGGAACGACCCAAGTCCTCACTGTAACCTCCAAAGTCTTGGTTATCTGGCCTCTGCCTTCTTCTGCTCGCTGCCTTCAGGTCTGGGCTTTCCCTGGTCCTGTGACAGTCTTCCTTTCCTGTTCTTCCTGCCCCAGGGCCCTATTTTTACTGTCCCTCCACCTAGAAAAGGCTTCCTGCTCCTCCTGCCTCCTCATTAACTTTCATTCATCCTTTGGGTCCTTCTTCAGCAAGGCTCCACCCCCACCTCAAACTAGGCTAACTCACCCCTATTCCCCACCCCGCCCACCCATTTTGCTCCCATGGCCCTCAAGTCCTCCTTTTCGTTATATATTTGTCACCACACGTTCTACATGTGTCTCCCTCTCTAGGCCGTGGTTCCACACAGGCGGGGATGTGGCAGCCCTGCACCCCTCCGTGTCCCCCTCTCTCTGCCCCAGTGCCCAGCATAGTAAGAGGCCTGGGAGGATGTTCGCTGATTGGTGGGCTGATGCTCTGGACTAGGCCCAGAGCAGGGGCTGATGTTAGCCTGCTCTTTCCCAGGCCTGCTGTCCCTCCTGTACCTGCCCACCGGCTTCTTCTCCCTGGCCCGGGGTGGCTGCCCCTCCTTGTCCACGGAGCTGCTGCTCCTGCTGCAGCCGTTGTCGGTGCTCACCTTCCACCTGGACCTGCTTTTTGAGCACCACCACCACCTGCCCCTGGGCCTGCCTCAGGCCCCTGACCCCCCAGGCTCACCTCCAGCCCTGCAGCAGACTGTGCAAGCCATGCTGCACTGGGGGGGTCGGCTGGCCCAGAGCCTCCGGGGGGCTTCTGGGGAGACCCCTCCAGGCCTTTCGGCCCCCTCAAGCCCTCCTACCCAAGGCAGCTGGTGGGAGCAGCTGACCCAGGCTTCCCGGGTCTACGCCTCTGGTGGCACCGAGGGCTCCCCTCTTCCCCGGTGGGGATCGAGGCATCACAGGACTGCAACTGAGGTCGCACAGGAGAGGTCCCTGCCCGCAGAGGAAGCTGCACCAGGCAGAGGCGTATGGCTGGGGAGACTGTTTGGAGTGCCTGGGGGCCTCACAGAAACTGAGAGTGGAGCCCCAAAGTCCAGGTAATGGGGTCCCTGGTCCTCTCCATGACCTCTGACCTCCTCTCAGAGCCCTCAGTCACCCCAATTTGTTTTTTTTTTTTTTTGACCACGCCACACAGGTTGTGGGATCTTAGTTCTTGGACCAGGGATTGAGAACCCGGGCCCCAGCAGTGAAAGCGCCGAGTCCTAACCACTGGACCGCCAGGGAATTCCCTCAGTCACCCCAATTTGAAACTCGGTAGGGATCCTTTAGGTCAGAGGTTGACAGTCTGGCTTTTCTGCAGCCCTGAAGTAAAAATGGTTATATTCTTAAGTCGTTAAGTTTTAACAGTTATGTAAATACCTGCATAATATTGTCCATTTTGCCTCTTGGCCCTCAAAGCCAAGAATACTTTCTGGCCCTTTAGAAAAAAAGAAAAAATTCGCCAACTCCTGCTCTAGGTTTTGACTATTGGTAGCTCTTTAATGGCTTCAGGTACTCTCTAGTGACCCTCTGGATCTAAGCCTGCTGGTTCCATAGGTCCCTTTGTAGTTTTTGGTGTTGTAGACGTTCGTTGTCACCTCCCTAGTCACCCTAAAGGTAACTGTCCCACAACTGCCACTCTGCCGTCAGCAGTGACCAACTCCTGACCTCTTTTGAACCACAGTTGCGTCCCTCAGCCTCTTCCTCCCTCCAAAGTCCTGGGTACCTGGGTTCTTTTTATGGAGGTGGGTTGACCTCTGTGACCCTGCATCCTTTCCTCCAGGAGACCATCCAGCTGGCTGTCCCCGACAGTGAGTGTGTTGGCTCTGGTGAAGCGGAGGGCACCTCCCGAGACTCCCTCTTCTCCTAAGAAACTTGAGGTCTCGGCACCCAGCACAGCACAGACCCACAGGTAAGGAGGGTCGGGGAGAAAGCGGTGTGTGTGTTAGTTATATATATGTGTTTTTCTGTTTTCACAGAGTAGATGGGAGGTGGTGTAAACGGCCTTGGGCTGTAAAGTCAGACAGTGCTTGGTTTGCGTTGCATCTTTGCTATTTATTATTGGTGTGACACTAATTTCTCTGAACCTTAGTTTCTTTCTCTGTAAAAAGAGGATAATTTATACTTTTGTTATGGTTGTCATGAAGACTGAACGTGATTTTATTCAATATAAAAGCATTTGGCACACAGAAGGTGCCCAGTTAGTGGTAACTTTTATTACTGTATGTGTATACGAACGCACACGTGTGTCCATGGGGGCACTGTTCTTCTCTTTAGTGGGGTCTTCTAATTTGGTATGAGGGGCTGTGTTGACTTTAGGGTCTGGCTTCGGTTCTCTCAATCCATTGAATTAGGCTTCTTGATTTTCCATTCAATTACTTTTCAAGTACTTACTATGTGCTTAGCATTATGCTGGGGGAGGGAATGCAAAGGAAAACCTGTTGGAGTCCCTGCCCACAAGGAGCTTGTATTCCAGTGGGGATACCAGTGAATAAATGAGCATTTACAACTCTGTGTGGGAAAGACTCTAGGAAGGAAGACTGAGTCCTTTGGAGCCATAGAGACAGGGCTTCTTCCTCAGGTCTGGGGACTCAGAGAAGGCCTAGTGATGGTGTGGGGTGTGCATCTGAAGGAACAGGATGCAAAGGTGGAGAAGCCCAGGTGTGGTAAGTGAGGAACTATGAGTACATGATTAGTTTTGGCTGGAGTGGAGGATGCTGGAAGTGGTGTTAGGGAGGTTGATGGCTTCAGTAGGCCAGCTAAGAAACCTGGACATCACTCCAAGGCAGTGGGAGCCATTGAAGGGTCTTAAGCCTGGTGATAATAGGCTTGCTTGTTTTAAGTTTTAGACTTAAACAGCTCTCTGACTGCTGTTTGGAGAATGGAGCTGGAGAGGGTTGTCAAGATTCAGGCACACCAGTTAGATCATATGCCAGTGGTCCAGAGAAAGAGTATAGAGGCCTAAATGAGGACAATGGCAGTGGGGTTGAAGAGAAAGATAAATGGAGTGGTGGGAGATACAAACACCAAACAGGTTTTGGTGATCGATTGGATGCAAAGACTGAGACAGCCTGTTTTTTGCCAGGAACAACTAGGTGGAAGGTGATGCCATTTACCACTATAGGGGACACAAGGGGACTGGTTTGGAGGGCTAAGATGAGTCATTTAGTTTGCATATGTTGAATTTGAAGCACCAGAGAAGTGCAAATTGCATCAAATAAGCAGCTAAAGAGGGGGTTTGGAGCTCGGGAGGGGGCTGGGGCCCCAAATAGAATCAACATGTTGATAGATGGTCCCCATGTCTCTTCCAGAGCCCAACTGATGTTTACTGAGCTGAACCAACAGGGACATACCATACAGTGGGAAGGTGAGGCTGGGGACAGCGGGGCACCCCTGCCTCACTTCATCCCAGCATCTCCCTCTGGCTCCTCACAGGGCAGTCCGAGCTCTCTGTGACCACAATGCTGCAGGACCTGACCAGCTGAGCTTCCGGCATGGGGAGGTGCTGCATGTCATCGCCACTGTGGATGAGGACTGGCTCCGCTGTGGGAAGGATGGAGTGGAGGGGCTGGTGCCTGTGGGGTACACCTCTCTTGTTCTCTAGGCCTAGGACCTTTTCCTTTCCTGCACCTCTCTCCCTCCTGTCACCTGGGAATGGAATGGCCTGTGAACACTCCCCCATGTAAACTGATCATCCCGAAGTACTTTCCCTGTCTGCAAAATGACACTTTCTTCCCACATCCATTTCTGCTAACATGTAGAATAAACTTTCCTCCTTCCCTCCCATACCCATCTATAAGGTGAAATCTGCTCTTCTTCCAAATGTATAAAAAGGCATTTCCCTCCATGCAATCTCTTTCCTCTTTCCAATCCGCAGTAGGGAATAGCTCCCTATCTGCAAAATGGAAATCTAGCCCCCCTCTATCTTTTTCATCTGTAAGTAGATTGTGCCAGTGCAGTATATGCCTCAGTTTCCAAGACTAGAAGGGCCTCTAGGCTTCTTCCTGTGTATGGAAACTTTCCCCACTCCACCCATCCCATGTTGCCTGTATTTATGATATACTCATGCTGTACTAGGTGCTGAAGTCTGGACACCCCTGGCGGGTGGCCCTGTGGTGTCGGTCTGCCTTCTTCTTCCTTTGTCCCAATAAAGAGTGGGAGTTGAACGTGTCTGTCACTGTCGGTTTCAGGACATAGGCTAGGGGGGAGGGGAGGGAGGCCATGTTATGGGGAGCCCAAGGGAGATGCTTCCTTCCTAGCCCAGGTCTAGTTCTTTCTGTTCCCTTAGGAATGGTGAAGTAGCCCCCGATTGGTGCCTGACTTGCAGGAAGTGCCTCTCTAGCCTGAGACTTGATATCTTTGCTTGGTGAGACTGATAATGGTAGGAGCCTGAGGAGATACGGGAGAGTTGGGAAGACTTAGTCCATGAAATTGTACTTATCAGACTCCTGTCTGAGGTGATGGGAAGGATTAAAGGTTTTAAGAAGGGACACATTTTTTTCTATTTAATATCACCATTCTGTGGTGCTATAATTTTAGGAAGCATAATAACTTGACATCTATTACTTTGTTAGGAGTTAATGAATTTCAGGCTTTTTTTTTTTTTTTTTTTTTTTTTTTCTTTCTGCGGTATGCGGGCCTCTCACTCTTGTGGCCTCTCCCGTTGCGGAGCACAGGCTCCGGACGCGCAGGCCCAGCGGCCATAGCTCACGGGCCCAGCCGCTCCGCGGCATATGGGATCCTCCCAGACCGGGGCACGAACCCGTATCCCCTGCATCGGCAGGCGGACTCTCAACCACTGCGCCACCAGGGAGGCCCCGAATTTCAGGCTTTTGAAATGAGAATAGCTAAATGCTCTAGAGCTTGGAGGATGGGGCTGGAAATCACTATAAATGACTGCCTAGAGGAGAATCACTAAAACGTTAGACGAATAGAAAGCTATAATTATAACCAGGCAACAGGAAAGTTAGGGAGAAGCTGAGAACTATGAGGTGAAACAGAGGAAAGAAATTTTAAGTTTTCCTTCATCTTTGGGAACTTGGTTAAGAGCACAATGGGCTGGTGTTAGGAGAAAGGACTTAAGGAAATAAAAATCTTAGATCCGAAGCTTTGGAAATACTCAGGGGCAGGGTTGGTTAGAATCAGATGTCTCATACTTTAGCCATTTTCTAAGATTTAATGCTCCCCATTCCTGGCCAATTTATGTTATTCATCTGCTACTTGCTTTAATTTTGCTTTTTGTGTTTGGCGGCCCTCTCAGTTTTGGACCTCAGTTTGCATTTCAGGTGTTTTCTAGGGTGATGTTTTTCAAACTGGATTCTGAGAGCCTCTGGGAATTCAGTTATATTCTTAAGAGCGGGAATACTCAAGTTTATGCTTCTTCAATTGCAAATGACTCCTGCAAAAAGAAGTTTTATTTTTATAAAGTTTTAATTTATAAAAGAGTAGATATAAAAGATGACTTTGGTACCAGTATTTCTTAAAGTGAGATCTACAGAGTAATCTTTGTTGGGGGGGGCCTGATTCTAAAGTTTCAGAAATCCTTTACTGATGCAGAGCTTTCGTTTCCTGTGAGTCAACCTGCCCTCTCCTTTTCCCGACTCCTTTCCCTATGTGCCCGGTTTTATAGTGCGTAATCCTCAAAAGTGGGAGGAGTCCTAGAACAATACTGTCAGAGCATCAGTGAGATATGGTGATATTGGCAGTTGGAGCCTAATGGTTCTCAGGTAACAGAACAGGGGACCTCCTTGCACGACATCTGGAGATAGGACAAACATTGATATGAAATTAGTTTTCTACTATTATCATTACATATTATCTAGAATAGAACACCTGTAAGGTATTAAAGGGATATTAAAGGTTAAAAAAATAAAGATGAAAAAAACTTTACTACTAATGTATTGTTTTTGCAGCCATGAATAGACTAGTGTGTAATAGTGGGACGAACCCCAAGTTCTTGTAGGAGTGGAGATAGAGCTCTTGCAGTCAACTAACTGTCTTGATGCTTCCGAGCAACTATATTCTAGCTGACTCAAAGCCTAAATGTCTGACTCCTGTCTGGGGCAAGATTTTGTTAGGTCTTTCGGTTGTTGGCAGGAATGGATTTATCTTCCTTAGTAGAATCATGCTTTGGCTATTTCGGACACTTTCCTATTTGCAGATGAACATAAAGATTTTGGAGTTCTGGCTCCAACACTAGTTACTAGGTGATCTCTGGCAAGTTATACTTAACCTTCCAGAGCTTCAGTTTTTGCTTCTACAAAAATGGGTACAGTAGGGCTTCCCTGGTGGCGCAGTGGTTGAGAGTCCGCCTGCCGATGCAGGGGACACGGGTTCGTGCCCCGGTCTGGGAAGATCCCACATGCCGTGGAGCGGCTGGGCCCGTGAGCCATGGCTGCTGAGCCTGTGCGTCCGGAGCCTGTGCTCCGCAATGGGAGAGGCTACAACAGTGAGAGGCCCGCGTACCGCAAAAAAAAAAAAAAAAATGGGTACAGTAACTACAGAGGGCTATTATGAGGATTAACTAGCTACAAGATCTTGGGTGAGTTACTTAACCTCTCTGTTGCTTCAGTTTCCTCATCTATAAAATTTGGTTTTGGTACCAACCAAAAAGGCTGTTGTGAAGACTAAATAAATGAATACATGTAAATTGCTTACAGTGGAAACGGTCTAACATAGTGGCCTAGAAAATGTAGCATAAACTTATGATGTCTATGTGTTACAAGGGGTAGAGGTGTAGAAGATTATTATATTGATTGGCTAGGCTGGGCCCAGACCAAAAAGACTGTAATATTGAGGAAATGGCTTTATCCGATAGTCGACAGCAGTTAGCGTGCCCATGTGGGGCCCAGGATGCTGATGATGTGGTTTTAAACAGATCTCTTTGGAAACACGATGGAGAAGATCCTGAAAGACAACTGGAGGATAGGAAAGAGGAAAAAAATAGCAAGCTCATCACTCTGTAGTTAGGAAAAGTTTTTTCCATTTAATACTAGACTTTCAAGGATTGAGATGCAAGCTTTTTATGCAATTACATCCAATGTTAAAATTGGTAATACATAATTTACAAAGATTAACATCAAAACAATCATCTATTTAGATATGCTTTTGTAAAAAGGAAATATATTAGCAGCATTTATATTTTCCGCAATCACACAGCCTACAGACATGCAGACTAACTCTGTATCTATTTGCAGTGATGTAGTGCTTTGCCCCGCATTTCAAACACCAAAACCCGCCTGGCAGCTAGGGGGTTCTTTTTATTCGTTATTATAAAACAACCGAAAAATAAAAAAAGGCATTAATTTCTACACCAGTAAGAAAAAACAAGTTTTTGCACTTACCTAACATTTGATTGTCTAAAAAACATTTCAGTTTTTAGTCTTTCAACAAAAGAAAGATAAAATGACAGAGCGTAGTGTCTTTTGCTTCTGTTCTCGCATTTTACAAAGTTTTTTTTTCTTTTTTCGTCTTTTTTAAAATTTTAGTGTTTAACACTATTAAAGGAAATATTGAATTTTAATCTCTTTCTTGTCATTTTCCTGCTTTGACTAAAAGACCCCCAAAGTGCCCCTATTCCCACCTCCCTCCCACCCGGCTCCCTGCAATGAAAACCAAAAGAAACCACTCAAACGGGCTTGGACATGCGATTTTCCCAGCTCCACACGTGAGTATCTTATACCCAGGTCTCTTAGTAATGTACAGTGCTTCTCTACAGTAAGAAAATACTCCAAACTATTTTCTTAATTCTCTTTTTTCTTTAATAAAATATTTATTCTGCTTTTTCTCTGCTCAAGGGGATCTTTGGCATCCCCTGTCTCTTTTGTTTTTTTTTTTTTTTTCCTCAAGATTGACACAGAAAGGAGAAAAAGAAAGATTCAATGGAATGGAAGGTGGTCAATGTTTCTACCTAAACAAGTCAGAGCGTCGTCATCATAAGAGGAAATGTACAATTAGGAGAGCATTGGTCCAATATTAGAAAAAAGTAATGGGAAAATGTTTAACTATTGTATTGCTTACTAATCACGCAGCAGATATATATATATATATATATATATACATACATATATATATACACACACAACTTGGCACATTTAAAAACCATCTTTTCTCTTATAAGAACACCTAAAACGTATATGCGTATGTCTGTCTGAAAAGACAACAAAGCAAAGCTTTTTAAATTTTATTTTTAAAAAGACAGTATTATCTGGTAACTTCTGGTCAAGAGAATGGGAAGGAAGGTGACACCCTGGATATCCCTCCTGAAGATGAAGTCATCAGGAAGGTGGAGGAAAGATGGAACTAGGGGTGGGGAGAATATACTGTCTCTTTAAGAGATGGATATTGAAAACTGTACAAGTAAAACAAGAAGTAGTGTTTTCAATTGATAATCTACACTCACAACAAATACTCTGATAGGTGAATACTGCTCAACAGTTTATGTAGTGACTTTTGTTGGGGGGTGGTTAGAGTTCATTTTTATGTAGGTTTTAAAATGATTTTTCTTTGAAATGAATCTCCATTCGCACAGCACAGCAGACACACAAGAACCATAGCGCATAAACAGCACGTGTGCTGGCGGGGGGCCTGGGCTTCTCATTAGAAAGAATTATGTTCGGCAGGTTATGAAGGTTAAAACAAAAATAGTTACAATAAGTACTGTGCCCTTCTGACCCCATGGGGGCTTTCCCTATTCCATGATTCCATTTGGGGGAGCAGAGGTAGGGAGGGGGCAGCAGTTACAAGTCCTTTGAGTTGTCAACTCACATTTTACTTTGACCTGGTTGGGCAAAAGAGGAGAGAGAAACTTTTCCTAGTCAGGGATTTGGAACAAGGCCCAGCTACTGTTTCTGTTTTACGTCTCGGGTAGCTCTTGGAGCCTATAGAGAACAGACAGGGTAGGGGTGGGGATCCTGGCCCTATCCCTTTGGAGTTTGAGTTATACCTGGGTATAGGAAGCAGCTTCTTAGTAGTGCCTGCAGGATCAGAGGATGACACAGAGAAACCCAAGCTGTGGGGAGGGGCAAGTGCTGTAAAGTACCAAAAGATTCTGGTCATCCTCAATGTGCTCTGCCCTCCACCCTACATTATTAACCCTCAGGGTGAAGCAATGGAGAGGAAAACAAGTTAAACTGAACTGTTTAGACAGATCCCCTTCCTCTTCCTCTCCACTAGCTCCAAGGTTTACTAAGTACCTAATGTCAATGACATGGCCCCATTCCCCTTGCTGGACGGACCCTTCCCACCCCTGTCTACACTCAGAGAACAGGAGGCAGGACTGTTAGCTCCACTGGATCCCAGATGCCTGAGGTTCTCATTCTTTGAGGTTCACTTCCGAAAGCTGTTTTCTGGGATAAACAAAGTACGCCTTCGAAGTTTCCTGCCTGATCCTTCCTCCAGCAAGTAGGTCACATCGATGGCTGAAAACAGAAACAAGGAGGCTCATCAAATACTACCCTCCCACTCCTTATTCCAGATTTGAGCTCTCAGGAGATCACAGGAATTCAATGGTTCCGTTTCTGACCTATAAGCAATTTAGGCCTTCCTCCAGCCCCAAATGAAATAAGCTGTTCTCCAGGGAGGAGATCCTCTCACCTCCCAGTTTCATTCCCAAGATATAACTAAACACGGGTCCATGAAAGAACTGTATCATTTTTTTGGCCATGCTGCGTGGCATGTGGGATTTTAGTTCCCCGACCAGGGATCGAACCCAGGCACCCTGCAGTGGAAGTGCTGAGCCCTAACCACTGGACTGTCAGGGAATTCCCAAGAACTGTTTTTTTTTTTTTTTTTTTTTTTTAATTTATTTATTTTGGCTGTGCCGGGTCTTAGTTGCGGCATCCATGTGGGATCTAGTTCCCCAACCAGGGACTGAACCAACGCCCCCTGTATTGGGAGCACGGAGGCTTACCCACTGGACCACCAGGGAAGTCCCAGAACTGTACCATTTTTAAAGAATATTTTCCATTCTAAGCAAGTAATTAGAAGTTGCTCTTTTTCATTCCCTCTCTGCTGATTTCCCATTTATCTTAAACCCTAGAGATGAGCCTGTTGCTCCTTACCATTTTTCCCAGGGATTTTTTCAAGGAGATTGAGCAAGATCTGGTTGAGTCGTTCCCGTTGACTATGCCGTCGTTCTTCAGGGGTACAAGCTGCTTGGGGTTCTTGCCTACTTTCCTCTGTTTTTTTTTCACCCTCACTGACTTCAGCAGTGGCCCCCTCCCGTTCTGGCTCCTCCAGGCTGGGCATCTCATTGGCTGCTTGCTCCTGACTGGCCAGAACCTCTTCAATCAAGGGCAGAGCATCATCCTCCTGGCCCAGGTCTTTTAGGGGTGGCTTTGAGCGCTCAGACTTCCAGGATGATCTGCCAGAAAGATATGTGAATTTAGAGAGGAAGGCTAAGGAGTGCACTTGGGGATGGAAGGGGAATGAAGGGAAAAGATCTCGAGATGGCTTGAGATCCTGCAGTCTAGCTGTTAGAGCCTTGGCTCAAAAGGTAAGAAACTTGGCTATGGTCTTCACTTTATTATTTTTTGAAAAAAAACCCCACTACCTTTCTCTGAAATTTAATTTCTGTTTACAAAATTCAATTTTTCTTCTTTCCTTCAGGAATCCACAAAATAGACCAGAGCTGGTAAAATGCATAGCTAGTTCTGATTGCTTCATGAGTACACAGAAGTATGGCACAACCTTGTGATACCAATAGTCCAACTAAAATGAGCATTTAAATAGAGTTTTTACTTCTCCTAAATTTCTTCTCACATCTATTGTCTGGTATTTTCTAATATTGAAATATAGTTGATTTCCTTATGGTAAGCTATTGATGTAGGTAAAGTGATTGTTACGCTACCATTCAACAGAAAAGGAAACTGAAGAAAAGCCTTCGGTGCTTTCTCTAAGAATACACCTCTTGTGTACAAAATAGTACACATAAAAACTATGAGCCCAAACTGCTCAGTTAATACCATGCACTTCTAGCTACTGCTGTTCCTTGACAGAAGTCCTAAGAGCTGATACACCTTGGGGTAACAGGGAAAGCTTGCAGAAACCTAAAAATGACTTTTCCAAATCTGTCTGGAGTTCTGTTCCAAATCCTTCCCCTTCTCTATCTCTAATCTTACAAATCTCCCTCCCTGCCCCAACTAAGGCTCCATAACGAGACCACACCTACTGAAGTCTAGTTCTTCTATATTACTGTTGGCACTGTATTGGGCTACTTTGTCAGAGACTCCCCAATCCTAGGTGTGGGGCTGAGTGGGTAGGTGGTCGTTCTCTTGCTCCATTCAAGTTATTGGTTAATCCCTTAGGCTCCTTACATCCCCCATGGGACTCACCGCCCTCCGTTCCTCTTGTAGTTGTCTGGGACATAATGAGGCTGCAGAGAAGAAATGGAAGTGGTAAGTGTACTGCAGAAGCTGGCAAAGCTGATACAGATGATCTGGGGCAAACTCAGGATAAGGGAGGTTGGGAGGTGGGGAGGTGGGGAGGTGGGGAGGTAAGGAGATAAAGAAAGAAAATACCTGGGCTATTGGGCTAAAACCTTTATTAAGTTGGGTGACTGTGTTAAGGTCAGAAGTTTAGTCCTAATAATCTGTAGGCCACAGTGGTTTTTAGCATTTTGTAAGCCTAGAATGATAGTAGAAGGGATAGGCTCAAAATTCTTTTTGTCCCATCCCAGCTTTTAAGAAGTTAAGGTTGGGGTTTCAAAGCTGATCAGTGAGCTGCTGACTGAGTAAGCAAGATCAAAGAATTCTAGATGAGAGGCAGGGCTTGTTGGTGGGCAGAAGGAATATAAAATAAATATGATTTAGAGAAATCCAAAAATAATACTAGGAAAAATAGGAACATAAAGGTTTGCTTTCTGGTTAGACTATTTCTAAGCATTCCAGGATGACAGCTCTGAATTCCGACAGGCCCACTGAAAAAAGACTCATGGGTGAGGAATTTAGTCCAGGGTTTCATTATAGCAAATACATGGATAACCAAAACCTTTATGAAATGATGACAAATGGCACAATATAACTGAAGGAATATGTTCACAACTTGAAAGAAAAAATAACACATAGGAAAAGGGCTGAAAATGAAAATGTTAACAGTGGTTATTTTCTGTGTAGTAGATAATAAACAATTTTTTCTTCTTAATGCTTCTGTACTTTTCAAATTTTATATAATGATAATGTCTTATATTTTAAATCCAGATATAAAAAAGAAAAAGCACTGAATTATTTTCACCAAAGGTTTCTCAATGTTACTGATATTCTTTTTGTTTCTCAATATTATGGGTGTGAAAAACATAACAAAAAACTATGCTATGGGGCTCAAGGGCAAAGACTGTAAAGAGGTGAGAGAGAAAAAAGAGGAAAACCTAACTGAAGTATAACAACAATTCCCTGAGGCACAGCCCATGCCAGGAAATGCAGAATAAATGCATTTTTGCTGCTCAAACATACCAAATAGAGAGGGAGTTTTCCAGTTTGGGATGGCAACAGGATGAAGAAGCAGAAAGCCACTTGAAAATTCTCACTCTGTGAATTCCATGCATGAACTAGATTGTCCTGACACGTACAGTGAAGAGAGGAAGGGGACTTACTGAAAAATCTCTTTTAGGAGTGAGCTTCTTGGGGAAGTGATCAAAGGCATAGGGTTTGGTGCAGACGGGATAGCGGTTCCGGTGGATCTTGTAAAACAGGTGTGCTGACTTGTCAAGCCGATAATCACAGATGTACACATCTTGCTCCTTCACTCCTTTGGGTCTCCCTATGAGTCCAAACACTGTTAAAGAACCCTCCCTACTTCCCCTTCCCTCACCCTGAGCTGCCCCTCACATACCACTGGGAGAGCAGTGAGACCCCTAAGAGGGAAACATGGTAGCTGTTTTGAGAGGGGGAACAACTAAGCATTTGGTGACTTCAGAAGAAAGGAGACATTAGTGTCAAAGAAAGGGGAAAGGGAATCTAAGAGTTGAAGGGCATTCTATAGGATGGAAAGAAACTAGAAATGTAGATTGAGTGCTGCAGGAATTTTTGAGAGAACATTTCGAAGGAAAAACAGCACATTTTGGGGAAGTTATCAGAAAAGAATAACTGTATAAATGAGGGAAGCACATTTGGTAATGAACACTTTATAAAGTGCGGGACTGAGGAGTCATCATGGGGCTTCAAGCAGTTAGTTTTTGCATGGAATATATATTCTCCTGGACTATTTTGCTGTGATACTAAGAGAAAGAGCTAGGCAACTGAACTTACTTATGATGATATCTAACATATACTGAGTTTTACTGTGAGCCATAAACTGCGCTTAGTGCTTTTGTAGATTATTTCATTTAATCCTTACAAAACTCTCTAAAATAGATACTAATCCCTATTTTCAGTAGGCTGAGTAACTTTCCCAAGGGCACATGGGTAAAAAGTGGTAGAGCTGGAATTTGAAATTAGATTGTCTGATTCCACTGTTAACCACAAACCTTATGAAACTATTGTGGGTTTTTTTTGTTTGTTTGTTTAATGTAGAGTTGATGATGGCCGTAAGGATTTTGGAATGGGGGGGTGAAGTAACTTATCTTCCCACAAGTACTAATAGAGTGCTAATTACATACTATGAAAAAAAAATAAATGAACAAAAAGAGAATTAACATTTATTAAGTAACAAGCACTAGGTAAAAGAAAGAATATTACATAGCTCTCTGAAGCTTCATAGCTAACCTTGGATAACCTTTTATCAGAGAGAGACTACATGAACAGAGTGGGCAGCTGTAGATCAATGAATAGCAGACAGGAGGTCATTTTTTAAGTAGTCCACATCACTTACCTTTACAATATGTATACAGATCCAATACACAGCAGGTCCCCACTACAGCCTCCAAGGGAATGATCTCATAAAGTGGCACCCGAAATAGTTCATTGTGATAGAACCGACGGGATGGAGAGTGGTGGGTTTCATGGGGACGAAAATAATGGTGACCAAAGGCAAACCGTTCCTCTCTAAAAAAAGAAAAAAAGAAAAGGGAGAGGTTTAGTTAAATAGCATGATGCTAGTGAATATTCAGCTCTGTGCTGGGAGGGTACAGCTGAAAGAATAGAGATAGGACCTCAACACATACTTTTCATTCTTCCAAAGCTTCTCAATGCGGAATATGTCAAGTTTATCTCGGTTAATGTGAGACAATAGTCGATAGGACTGACGGACTGGGTGGCCATCAGGGGTACGCCGACTATCCCTCATCAGATAAACACAGTCACCTAGGAAGGCACAGGAGAAGGTTAAGACACAGAGGCACAGAACAGAGGAGAAGGTTAAAATGATTCCTGCATAAATTCTGTTAGGTATCCCTTAGTCTGACCAAGGTCTACATAGAAAGAACTTAAAATCTAAAACAATAAAATCTGAAACAATAAATACATAACTACACCAGCAGTCTAATGGTGATGACAATCAATTCTAGACTATGAGAATGACATGAGGGAAGTCCTCCACCTCTTGGAATCCTGTATGTCTTTCCCAGTATTAAAATTAGCTTTATAACACCCTGGTCTCTCTAATTTAGTTTTATTTGGTGGAGGTAAATGTATGTAAGCCTAAGGACTTGAGGATATAAAAAAGGTATATTCTATTGCTGCTAAAGGTCATATGGTGACAATCACTATTATGCAGACAGCAGATACCCCCTACTGTTCAGAATGGTCAGCTTTGGCAAGTAGAGTCAGCTTGTGTGTACATACCTTGGCGAAGCAGCAAGTCATCTCGGAGCAAACAGATGAAGTAGACACAGCCAGGTTGGGCATAGTGGGGCCGAGGGATCATGGGTACCTCCTGGTAAGAGCAGAAAGCCGATGGATAAGGGCTGGGACTATTGTATCCAGCCTCTCTATTCAATAGAAAAAGAACTAAAACCGAGAATTCCCAACCAATTAAGACTTACTGTTTAGTCGTTTCAATACAGCACAGATATTAAAAAAAGATGACAGCAACTAGAGTTGTTAAACTTGAAAAAGTGAACGTAGAGGACAAACCTGACAGGCTAAGTATCCCAAACTGTACTCTATGAAGCACTAATTGTGTGGTTGCTTTGTGCCATCTAAAGGGCATCTGAAAATGTGTGAAGGGGGACTTAGTCACAATGACTGGAGGAGGCTACTAGCATTTAGTGCCCAAGGGCTAAGAAAGCAAACAATTCTGCAATGTATCCCTCACAACACTGAAGAACTGTCCACTCAAATTGACAACAGCACCATTGTTAAGAAATACTGCTTGGGCTTCCCTGGTGGCGCAGTGGTTGAGAATCTGCCTGCTAATTCAGGGGACACGGGTTCGAGCCCTGGTCTGGGAGGATCTCACGGAGGATCTGGGAGGATCCACCCTGGTCTGGGAGGATGCCGCGGAGCAATTAGGCCCGTGAGCCACAACTACTGAGCCTGCACGTCTGGAGCCTGTGCTCCGCAACAAGAGAGGCCGCGATAGTGAGGCCCACGCACCGCGATGAAGAGTGGCCCCCGCTTGCCACAACTAGAGAAAGCCCTCGCACAGAAACGAAGACCCAACACAGCAAAAAATAAATAAATAAGTTAATAAACTCCCACCCCCAACATCTTCTCAAAAAAAAAAATAAAAAGAATCCGCTTGCCAATGCAGGGGACACGGGTTCGAGCCCTGGTTTGGGAAGATCCCACATGCCGTGGAGCAACTAAGCCCGTGCACCACAACTACTGAGCCTGCGCTGTAGAGCCTGTGAGCCCAACTATTGAAGCCCGTGCGCCTACAGCCCGTGCTCCGCAACAAGAGAAGCCACTGCAATAAGAAGCCCGTGCAACGCAAGGAATAGAAGCCCCTGCTCGCCGCAACTAGAGCCCGCGCACAGCAACGAAGACCCAACACAGCCAAAAATAAATAAATAAAATAAGTAAATTAAAAAAAAAAAAGAAATACTGCCTAAATACCTCCTTTTATAGAAGATCACACATATAAATATGGCAGAGCCAAGACAAAAACCCATTTAATAACTTGAGCAAGATACCCGACCTACCAGCTCTCCTAAAACATGGGCCTAAGACTAACCTTTGTTGACTCCGAGTCCAGTGCTCTTGTCACTTAAACACTGCTTAACATAGGTGATATTTAGAGTACACAAGTTCTAAACTTTATAATTTACTTCTGTCATGGATAGTAGTGTTTATAAAAACCATGGTTTTATATAGTACCATTCCTTCTGTAGATTTCTAAGTATTCTCCCTTTGGTCTCAATAAAAAGGGAAAGGGAAGGGCAGAATTATTACCCTCAATGTAAAGTGTAAGAAACTGAGGCCTAGAGAGGTTGAACAACTTATCAAAGGAAATTCAGTGCATTAGGAGAAGGGCAGATAAAATACCATGTGCCACATCTCCTACTTTTAGATTAGAGTGTTATCAGAGGGCAACTTACTCTGTCCACGGGCCTTGGGTCACACTGCTCACAAAGGTAGTGCTCCACATCTGAGTTCACTCCCATGCAGTCACAGTGCTGCCACACCTGTAGAAAAAAAAAGTGTGTGTGTATGTAGGGGGTCAGACTTACTGAGAGAAGTCCTGGGGGCTAAGAATAAAAAAATGTGCGGGAGTTCCCTGGCGGATCAGTGGTTAGGACTCGGCACTTTCACTGCCAGGGCCTGGGTTCAATCCCCGGTCAGGGAACTAAGATCCCGCAAGCTGTGGCAAAAAAAAAAAAAAAAAAGCGGTAGGACAGGGTAAAGTAAAATAGGAACTAAGGATGTTAAGGAGGTAAGTGAAAAATTAGAGATAATAGTAAAGTAGGGGGAAAAAAGAATGAGGACTAATCTGAACATAAGTATACAGATTGGTTCATAATACATAGATCTGGGCAAACAAAATAAGGAGATGGATAGAGAACAGGAGGATGAATGAATACAGTACCAAGCTATTACTTACAAAGTAATATATACCAACAATATGGACACTGTGAAAGGCTTTATAGTTGTTATGTTTTGACTTATCCTTATCTAATTATATCCTCCCAACAATCCTATGTGTTACTCATAACTCCACTTTCCATAAGGTAATGAGTGCAGATGAATCAAATGGGGATACTAGGGCTCGAATCCAGGCCTTGACCCCTTCATCAGGAGCTCCATATATTGCATTCCATCTGTATTAATGCTATATAGAGTGTAGTACCTCTAATGTTTTTCAGGTAAAGCACTATCCTAAATATTATCATTCTTCTTGATCCAGATTACATTAGAAGTGTGCAGTGGAAAGTGGGCAAAAAGAACGGGAGGTAGAAAAAAGAAGAGAAGGATAAAATGAAAGGGGGAGATATCAAAAAGGAGAAGGACAATATGGTGAACAGTAAGAGATAACAGAAACCAAGGCAAAGTTAAAGTTTATAAAAAGCCCATCAAGCCACGCCAAAAGAGGCAGGGGCTGCTGCTTTGAATATAGTCACCATGCTCATCAGGACTAGGCTTCTGCTTCACCTCCTGACCCTCACCATGCACTTGTCACACTGGATCATGAGGCCTTCGTCCTTGTAGAGGCCACAGATACAGCGGATAACATCATCGTCCTTCTCATGACCGTTCTCCTTCTCAGAGACTGAGGTCTCACTGCTGTCTGCCTCACTTGCTGTCTCTCCCACAATCTCATCAATCTGGGCTGATGCCTCGTGCCGGGCATTGTAATAGGCCTTTCGTAGGCGGCAAACATCTCTTCCAACCGGCGATTTACGTCCATAATACTTCTGAAGAAAGTAGATTAAAGAAATCATGTTTGTCTTCTCAATATGGCTTAAAAATATACCTGAAGAGGTAGCAGGATTTTCTTTACCCTCCCATTTGGTTAACATATTTTTAATACCAACAAATATAGGTGCCAGACAGTTGAAAACTACTTAAACTGAACTAAAATGAATTAAAATTAGAATCTGCATGGTAGTTTTTCCATTTGCTCTGTTGCTCTGTTATTCGACTCCTATCATAGACCTTATTATCCATTAGGATCAAAAAACACAGTGGCCATGGAACACGATTAAGTACTGCAAGCATAACGTGGAGAATCTCTCCATTTACCTTTGTCTTATAGATACTAGGGATAAAGCTACAAGTTTATATTTGAAAGCTGGGTTTCAGGAGAAAGCATGTTAAAATTCAAAATTGCTATAATTTTTCTCGCACTTGTCTGTTTTTCTCTCATTTCTTGTCTTCAGTCTCAATTCCTCCTTCATCTAGTAGTCTCTTTTGTCCTTCAAACACCTCTCCAAGGTATTTCAAAATCACTGAATGATATCCTCTCTTCTACACATCATACCCATCCTCTCCTTTAAATCAGTTCAAGACCACCTTCTCTCCTATGAGCTTCACCTATTTTGCAACCTATTAGTGTAATACCCCTCAATTCCATCCTTAAGATATATTTATTTGCCTATCCATATTTCTGTGTATTTCACATATACTTATTGTCTCTAGTAAAGAGAATACAGATATGACTTAAATGTAGTAAAATGTCTGTATTACATAAAGTTTCAGCACTAAATTAGGTTTTTACAAATTGTTTTGGGAGTATGATTTAACCTTCCATTCTTGTCATATCACTGCCTTCATTTCTTATATTTCCAATATTTAGTAAACTATAACCCTTATCCTAAGGGTACTTGATAAAAATTGTTGTCTTTCTTAAGCAGAAATATGAAGGTTGCTAGAAGAGTGTAAAAATCTTAAACTTCTAGAATAGATCTCTTCAGAACAAACTTCTTAATCTGTGTTTGAAGTCAGTGAAAAATACCTCAGCATTCCGAAACACCTTGAGCATGTCAGCATCAAAAGCCTCCACTGTCTTATAATAGCCAATGAGAATCTGCTTCTCTATGGTGGAAAGATCTAGGGGATCAGAGATCTTCTCATAATAATCAGCATTCCTGGAACATAAAGCCAGGGTGTCAATCTGGTACACTTAGGACTTTTCTAAAACTCAAATGATTCCCACATATGTAAACTTACTTTTTCTTTGGGGGTAGGTTCAAAAGTGGTGCTGCCAGTGACTGTCGGGAAGAATCTGCAAGAGAATGCAAGGTTTAGTAGAAGGTCTGACTGTAAGAAACAAGGGAGGCAAGTATTAACTCCTAACTGAAAAAGTAGAATCCCTAAAATTTAAAGTTAGGAAAAAAAAAATCTCAGTTTTTTTTTGAGGCCAGTGAAAAATGCAAGGACTTTTCAGAAATGTGGGCAGTCAAAGGCAGAGATCAGAAGATGCTTTCAGGATTACCTGGAATATGAAAGATACAGTGTATATACTTGAAATATAAAACAGTGTTAGTTGGGTAATGAAAACTTTCTAAGAAGAGTGAGAGATGGGAACTTACTGAAGTAGCTAGGGTGCTTAGGGCAAATTCCTACTCAACAAAATTTATTACATCAAAGATCACCTCATCCAAAAAATGTTTTCTAGTTCTCATTAATTGCCCATAGCTAATATTACTCTGTTGGTTTGGATTCAATTAAGTTCAAGATAATGAATAATTCAGTACTCTAAATATTTTCTGGAATCCATCTTCTTACAACAGTTGCTCTGTATTATGAAAATAGAATTCATGGTGTGGGGCTGCTTCTCATTTGCTATCTTACTTTCTAACAACTCACTACACACAGAGAAAAAGCCTATTGTTTCATGCCCGGAATGCAGTGACATATAGATACATCTACTGCAGTTTCACACTAGATCAGATGGGGCTGGTTGAGAATACAGAGTGTGATCTTTAGGGAATGTAAAGGGAGTAGGTGTCACAAAACTTTACATATTAGGACAGGCTGGTCTCCCCTTTGTTCTTTCCACCCTTAGGTTAACAAAATGGCAAAAAACCACTAAAACATGATGATAAATAGTAGAGGAAGAAAACCAAATTCCTCAGAATTTAGGGAAAGGAAGGAAGCAAAAGTTGATGGCTGATTATAACAACAACAAAAAAGACTCACAGATATGGAGAACAAATTAGTGGTTACCAGTAGGGAGAGGGAACTGGGGAGGGGCAAGATAGGGGTGGCAGATTAAGAGGTACAAACTATTATGTATAAAATAAGCAACAAGGATATATTACTGTACAACACAAGGATATAGACAATATTCTGTAATAACTATAAAAATTGTGATAACAAAAATTTATAACTTAAAAATTGTGAATCACTATACTGTACACCTGTAACATATAATATTGTAAATTAACTATACCTCAATTATAAAAAAATAAAATAGACAAAAGAGCTGATGGCAAAAGCTGCAATTCTTTGTTAAAATCTCTCATTTTAAATATCTATACATTTCCTGGTCAGAAAAACTCACATACATTACCAAACTACCTACCTAAAATTAAAAAGTCTCTCCTTCTCCACCCTCACCCCCAATACAAATCCAAGAGGTGTGTCTTAGGAGAGGAAAGGAGTGGGGTAAATATGTTTGCATGAAAATGCTTCGAAAGTAATTTTTTTGCAACTTTATATCCTTTTCCTTAATGTAGAAGTTAGGGCCTGTGAACCTTCCAAAATATATGCAGAATTATGTACATAATATTTTTCTGGGGTAAGAGTCTACAACTTTATTCTCAAAGATATCTGTCAATCAAAAAAGGTTAAGAACCACTGATGTCATACATTCATAATACTTTTTTCTTAAATTGCTAATTCATTGCCTCATTCAGGAAAATTATATCCAAGACAAAGACCTACTTCTTTCTATACAGCTAAAAAATGTGATGTCTAAATATAGTACTTAACTATGATAAAATTCCAATAAATACAGAAAATTAACCTAAAGATCCAGGGATTTAGAGACAACAATCCCTGAGGACAATAATCAGTCCTATAATTCTATACTCTGACAAAGGAAGAACTAAGTAAACCACCTAAATTCCTAGCCCTAAACTGTCATGTGTTCTTGGTCTTGGATATCTCAGGTGAGGTAAGTGATATAATTTTTTAAAAAGCTAAGGAGAAGGAATTTGGGGTAAATATGGTCACCTTTATAAGAGATTATGCCATCACAGATCTCTTTGAAGATCTGGGCTAGGCGGGCTGCCCGAGCTACTTCAATGTTTTCCTCTGCTGCTGCCAACCGTCTTGTTCGAACAGATCGAGCAGTCTGCAGGGCGGAGAACTGGGTCATGAAGACGTCTGGAAGGATAAAGTGAAAATTAGTTTCAGGAAAACAGGAGCTCTTTCTCTTCTGTGATGGATTCCTGCGATTTTCGCTATTTTCCCTGAAGTGACTAAATAGATTAGTGGTTATGGAGTTGTTTCTCTCCTCCTTAAAGAAAAATCAGAAAACACTGGAGTTTACCAGAGAGACAAATCCTGCAATTTAAAGGGACTTACTAATGGCCAAATGCTATAGAGTAGTTGCAAGTCTGGGTTTCAAAATGAGTCCGTCTGCTTTTGAATTCTGGTCTCACTGCTTACTAGCTGTCTGATTTTGGGAAAGTTACTTAAATTTTGTGTCTCAGCTTCTCAACGGTAAAATGGGAAGAGTGGTAGTACACGCATACCTCGGAGATATTGCAGGTTTGGTTCCAGAACACTGCAATAATGGGAATATTGCAAGAAAGGGAGTCACACGGAGGTCTTGGTTTCCCAGCACATGTGAAAGATATATTTATGCTATACTGTAGTCTATTAAGTGTGCAACAGCATTATGTCTAAAAAAACAATGTACATACCTTAATTAAAAAATACTTTATTGCCAAAAAGTGCTAACCGTCATCTGAGTCTTCAGCGAGTTGTAATCTTTTTGCTGATAGAGGGCCTCGCCTCGATGCTGATGGCTGCTGACTGATCAGGGTGGTGGTTGCTGAAGGCTGGGGTGGCTGAGGCAGTTTCTAAAGACAAGGCAGCAGTGCAGTTTGCTGCATCTTTGACTCTTCCTTTCATGAATGATTTCTCTGCAGCATGCAGTACTCTTTTTTTTTTTTCTCTCATGCAATGCTCTTTTTTTTCTTTTTTTTCTTTTCGGTACGCGGGCCTCTCACTATTGTGGCCTCAACCGTTGCGGAGCACAGGCTCTGGACGCGCAGGCTCAGCGGCCATGGCTCATGGGCCCAGCCACTCGGCGGCATGTGGGATCTTCCCGGACCGGGGCACGAACCCATGTCCCCTGCATCGGCAGGCGGACTCTTAACCACTGTGCCACCAGGGAAGCCCCATGCAGTGCTCTTTGATAGCATTTTACCCACAGAACTTCTTTCAAAATTGGAGTCAATCCTCTCAAACCCTGTCACTGCCTTAGCAACTAAGTTTATGTAATATTCTAAATCTTTTGTTGCCATTTCAACAAAATCTTCACAGCGTCTTCACCAGGAGTAGATTCCATCTCAAGAAGCCACTTTCTTTGCTCATCCATACGAAGCAGCTCCTCATCCGTGAAAATTTTACCACGAGAGTGCGGCAGTTCAGTCTCACCTTCAGGCTCCCCTTCTATTTCTAGTTCTCTTGCTATTTCCAACACATCTGCAGTTACTTCCTACACTGAAGTCTTGAACCCCTCAAAGTCACCCATGAGGGTTGGGAACGACTTCCAAACTCCTGTTAATGTTGATATTTTGACCTCCTCCTGTGAACCACAAATGTTCTTAATGGCATCTAGAATCTTTTCCAGAAGGTTTTCAATTTCCTTTGCCCAGATCCATCAGAGGAATCATTATCTGTGGCAGCTGTAGCCTTATGAAATGTATTTCTTAAATAATAAGACTTGAATGTGGAAATTACTCCTTGATCCATGGGCTGCAGAGTGGATGCTGTGCTAGCCAGCATGAAAACAACATTAATCTCGTTGTACATCTCCATCAGAGCTCTTGGGTGACCAGGTGCATTGTCAATGAGCAGTAATGTTTTGAAAGGAATCTTTTTTTCCTGAGCAGTAGGTCTCAACAGTGGGCTTTGTCAACAGATGTGCTGTCGTCCAGGCTTTGTTGTTCCATTTGAAAGAGCAGAGGCAGAGTAGATTTAGCATAATTCGAAAGGACCCTAGGATTTTTGGAATGGTAAATGAGCACTGGCTTCAACTTAAAGTCACCGGCTGCATTAGCCTCTAACAAGAGAGAGTCAGCCTGTCCTTTGAACCTTTGAGCCAGGCACTGACTTCTCTCTAGCTATGAAGTCCTAGATGGCATCTTCCTCCAGTATAAGGCTGTTTCATCTACACTGAAAATCTGTTGTTTCGTGTAGCCACCTTCATTAATGATCTTAGCTAGGTCTTCTGGATAACTTGCTGTAGCTTGTACATCAGCACTCGCTGCTTTACCTTGTGCTTCGATGTTAAACCTCATGAACCAACCTCTGCTAGCTTCAAGTTTTTTTTCTGCAACTGCTTCACATCTCAGCCTTCACAGAACTGAAGAGAGTTAGGGCCTTGCTCTGGATTAGACTTTGGCTTATGGGAATGTTGTGGCTGGTTTGACCTTCTATCCAGACCACTCAAACTTTCTCCATGTCAGCAATAGGGCTGTTCTACTTTCTTATCACTTGTGTGTTCACTGGAGTAGCACTTTTAATTTCCTTCAAGAACTTTTCCTTTTCATTCACAGCTTGGCTAACTGTTTGGCGCAAGAGGTCTAGCTTTCAGCCTGTCTCCGCTTAAGGCATTGCCTTCCTCACTAAGCTTAATCATTTCTAGCTTTTGATTTAAAGTGAGAGACGTGCGACTCTTCCTTTCACTTGAACTCTTAGAGGCCACTGTAGGGTTATTAGTTGGCCTAATTTCAATATTGCTGTGTCTCAGGGGATAGGGAGGCCTGAGGAAAGGGAGAGAGACGGGGCGTTGGGTGGGGGGGTGGGAGAAGGGGGGGCAGGGAATGGCTGGCTGGTAGAGCAGTCAGAGCACATACAGCATTTATTAAGTTTACCGTCTTATATGGGCATGGTTTGAGGCTCCCCAAAACAATTACAAGAGTAACATCAGTGATCACTGATCACAGATCACCATAACAAATATAATAATGAAAAAGTTTGAAATATTGTGAGAATTACCAAAATGTGACACAGAGACAAGAAGTGAGAGAATGCCCTTGGAAAAATGGCACAGCAGATTGCTCCTAGCAGGGATGCCACAAAACTTTCTATTTGTAGAAAACACAGTATCTGCAAAGTGCAATAAAGTGAGCGCAATAAAATGAGGTATGCCTGTACTTCCCTCAAGAGGTAATCTGTGTAGATCAAATGCGATAATGCTTTAATGTGTTTTAGCTCAGTGCCTGACCTATAAAAATTACTCAGGAAATAATTACTGCTATTATCAGAAGATCTGAACTAATTGGAATATAAGATCAGAGAATTTATGCCAATCAAATCACTGAGAAGATATAAGATTCTGGGCAAATTTCTAAATGGATCTAGTTCTCACTCAGCATGTTGCCTCATACGCCATGCAGACTGCTTCTACTTTTTTTTTGCCGCACCTCTCGGCTTGCAGGATCTTAGTTCCCCAACCAGGGATTGAACCGGGGCCCCGGCAGTGAAAGTGCCGAGTCCTAACCACTGGACCACCAGCGAATTCCCCTCATGTTCTTCTTTTATCCTTTCCTTCTTTCCCTCAAAAAGTAGAAGCAGGGAATTCCCTGGTGGAACACAGAGGACCCACTACCTATCTCATGTCTAGTAACTTTCAGGGTGTAGGTGATGTTTGGGAGGCTGGTGGGAGGGGGTTTCTTCCTGTTCCTTAGAGTAGAGACAAGGAAGTTGAAGAGCTGGGATGGATAGGTTATTGCTGACTGATCCTTGTATGTTTGGATCTTAACTTTTTTGGTCCAGACTAAACAGAATCTTCGAATAGACCGTCTGAAAATAAGAAAAATAATCACTTTTGAGGCAACCTTATGGAATTAACAAGAATGTTTCTCAGTCCTTACCAGACTTAATGTTCCCGTCATCTCGGCAGATGCCATTCCAACGGGTATATAATGATGCTGAATGAATATTATCACTGGTGTGCTTTACTTCCTCCTGTTTCTGCCGAATCTTCTCCCAGTTTCGGACCAAGAACACATGATGCTTTAATACGAAGTTTCTGCAAGGAAGGAGCTCCTTTATTTATCAATTCAATAAGCATTTATTAATGTCTACTTTATGTAAGCTACTGTTATGATGACATAAATGAATACTTACCAGTGAAATCAGCTATTATAAAGAGAATTACATATGGAGAAACATTATTCAGTTTTGAATCTTGATTTATTTCACATAACACAAAACATTTCTCTGTAATATTTACAAATATCTGACAAATACCACCTAAAAGCTGCAACAATTTTGGCAACTGAAGTGGGCTGACTTGAAGGCAGAGCTTTACGGAAGATTTTTACAAATTCTAAAGAAAGTTGCCAAGATGAAGTATAGGCTTAGGATCAGCTATAACCAGGAGAACTGGAGTGGCAGATAAAGGCATAGATATTTAAGATGGATATGCACTGGGCAAACCATGTTAGGTACAGTGCCACCACATGGATCTCTAAAGTTAAATGAGTTATATGTAACTTGATTAACCCTACATAATTTTGATGATTCCATAATTTGATTTTCACCCTAGCGCACATATAAACAGATGTGACCTTGAATAAGTCTCAAACTATGTGCCTCAGTAAATGGAGATTAGACTAATTTTATAGTTCCTGACTTTGGCTGCACATTGAGATCACTTGGGGAGCTTTATAAACTACTGATACCTGGGTTCCACCTCTGAAAATTCTGATGTGAGTGTTTTGGAGTGTGGCCTGGGTATCAGGAGGTTTTTTTTTTTTTTTTTTTTTTTTTTTTTTTTGGCGGTACACGGGCCTCTCACTGTTGTGGCCTCTCCCGTTGTGGAGCAAGGCTCCAGACGCACAGGCTCAGTGGCCATGGCTCATGGGCCCAGCCGCTCCACGGCATGTGGGATCTTCCCAGACCGGGGCACAAACCCGTGTCCCCTTCATCGGCAGGCAGGCTCTCATCCACTGCGCCACCAGGGAAGCCCCATCAGGAGTTTTAAAAAGCTCCCTAAGCCACTATGGAGCCGAAGTAGAGAACCACTGGACTTCTCTGTTTTACTGAAGTTTAAAATTTCTATGATTCAAAGTGAAACAGAATGAAAGGGGCTAAAATTTAGGAAAGTTATAAATAAGGATGAATTTTCTAAGATATTGGAGTGTGTAGTTAGGGAAGATGTAGGAAATGTCCCAAGACAATTTGAAAAATAGGACATACATATTTACTTCTCTTCTGACACGGACAAATATTATCTCAATATAGGGAAAAGCAAAGATGACCATTAAAGATCCTTTTTTTTATTGCTCTGTTAATTTATCAACAAAACAGGGATTCTTAATCTTTTCTGTGGCATTCATTCCTTCGGCAGTTTGGTGAAGCCCACGTAACCCTCCTCTGAACAATGTTAATTAAAAGTGTTTAAAATTTTAAGTAACTTTAGGGACTTCCCTGGTGGTGAAGTGGTTAAGAATCCGCCTGCCAATGCAGGGGACACGGGTTTGAGCCCTGGTCTGGGAAGATCCCACATGCTGTGGAGCAACTAAGCCTGTGTGCCACAACTACTGAGCCTGTGCTCTAGAGCCTGGGAGCCACAACTACTGAGCCTGTGTGCCACAACTACTGAAGCCCGTGCGCCTAGAGCCCATGCACTGCAACAAAGAGTAGCTCCCACTCGCTGCAACCAGAGAAAGCCTGCTTTCAGCAACAAAGACCCAATGCAGCCAAAAATAAATAAATAAATAAATAAATAAATAAATAAATAAATAAATAAATAAATAAATGAATGAATGAATGTTAAGTAACTTTTAGTACACAGGATTAAAAGAAAACTTAATGAACTGATATACAGTTTTCAGAATATTAAACAAAAACCCTGAAATTTTGATATAGAGATGAACCTTAATTTTTAACACATGACAAGATCTAGTGCTGGGTTTAACAACCATAGTAATTTTAAGATGGAAGTGAATGTAAATGATATTTTGAGAGATCTGTAATACCTATAACATGATATGAAAGTGTAAATATTGGTGACAATCTCATGGAAACTGCAACTACTATACACACACACACACATATACCCATGTTTTTCTTTTGCTTACAGTCACATTTGAAGGAAATGCTAAATTTCAGTTAGAAATTAGGGAAAAAATACTTTTTCCCCCCACCCAAGTTCACCCCTGAATCCTTGCTTAAAGCCTTCCTGCACAAAAGAAATGTCTCAACTATACAGATGTTTAATAATTTTTAAATTGTCAAGCAAGTCACATAATTTAAAGAGTTTAGGTAAGCAAATCTCCTTTTTACCTCTCCCGATTGGACATTGGCTTCATTTGTAATTGGGGGGTCAATCTTGTTGGAGTGTTGATGTTTTCACTGGGTTCCTCAGAGAGGTGGCCTCTCTAAAAAACAGATGGACCAGATTGCAGGAAAAACAAGATAAATCATAAATCACCTCAAAGAATATTAAAACAACTCTAAAGATGCCACCCTTTGGTATTTCCCTTATTTCAATAATTGCCTCTAAGCAGCTATTTGGGGAAAACCATGAGATTATTATTCACCCTTTTCTTCAGCTTGTGCTTAGACTTCCTCTTCTCTTTTGACCGTCCAGACTTTTTATGTGTGGTCACTGGCTGGCTACTTTTGTTGCTGGTGAGTCCATTCATACGTTGACTCTTGCCTCCAATGATTCCTCGACATTTCTCAAAGCCGCACTTACACAGTTGCTTTGAAGGGAAAGAGAATAATGCTTTTAGCCTGCAGTCTCATTTAAGAGTTCAAATAGAATGCCTGAGCATCTGGACACCCAACAATAAGTTTGAGTCAAGAAATTTTCATATAGAGGAACATAACTGATTGAGAATAAAATAAATGGGTTTCTACTGTAGTAGAAAGGAAAGATTAAATTTTGGGAAAACTTCACCAGAAACATTAAGAACTGACTGGAGACAAAAGATGATTGAGCAGTCTCTTCTACACAGTTCTGAAAGAATAACTGTGACCTATGTATCCTAGATAAGTGGAGTAAAGAGTGAAAAACTGTCTTCTCCAATGTACTTCTTAGTGGCTACAATCAGTAACGTTCACTGAAGGCCCATGTTATACAGAGTACTGTGACAAAGGTCATACACTCTTTTGAATTTATCATTCTTACCTGTTTTTCAACATTGAATGAATGAAAGTTGTAATCATAAGTGAGTTCAGTACCAGCTGGCATATCTTTAAGAGCATATAGTCCAATCCGGTATACTCCATTAACAGACCTATAGAGAAAGGAATGAGTTAAAGGCAGAGATTCATAATACCATGCCCAAAACCCAGAAAAATTGGTATACTGATTACAAATTTGCCTTTGTTTCTGTATCCAATTACTCAAGTCTCCTGGCCAATCACTCCACCTTTAACCTCTCTTTTCTTCTATCTAGCCCATACAATACTGACAGACTAACTGTCCTAAATCAGTTTTCTGGAAAACATGTTTTATGTTGTCAAAGGTCTTAACTTCTCCTGCTTGGTATTCAAATTCCTTCTAACACATGGCTTTAGTCTACTTACTAAACAAATTAAAATTATTTTCTATGGGCTACCTATAAAAATCTTCTAGTTCCTACTAATCTCCATCTTTCTAACCTATACATGAGGGTCTCTTTTGTTCTACTTTACCTATGTTATTAATGAGCATTCATGTACTGTTTGTTCTAGATGCTTTATATAATAACATATAATTACAGCTAACATTTATTGAGTGCTTGTTTTTTTAATATTCTTTTCCATTATAGTTTATTACAGGATATTGAATATAGTCTCCTGTGCTATACAGTAGGACCTTGTTGTTTATCTATTTTATATATAGTAGTTTTTATCTGCTATTCCCCAAATCCTAATTTATCCCTCCCCCACCCCCTTTCCCCTTTGGAAACCATAAGTTTTTCTATGTTTGTGAGTCTGTTTCTATTTTGTAAATAAGTTCATTTGTACATTTTAGATTCCACATATAAGTGATATCATATGGTATTTGTCTTTCTCTTTCTGACTTACTTCACTTAGTATGATAATCTCTAGGACCATCCATGTTGCTGTAAATGGCATTATTTCATTCTTTTTTTATGTCTGAGTAGTGTATATATATACCCCACATATTCTTTATCCATTCATTTCTTGATGGACACTTAGGTGGCTTCCATGTCTTGGCTACTATAAATAGTGCTGTTATGAACATTAAGGTGCATGCATCTTTGAATTAGTGTTTTTTCCAGATATATGCCCAGGAGTGGGATTGCCGGATCACACCTAGTTTTTTAAGGAACCTCCATACCGTTTTCCACAGTGGCTGCATCAATTTACATTCCTACCAACAGTGTAAGATAAGAGGGTTCCCCTTTCGCCACACCCTGTCCAGCATTTGTTATTGGTAGACTTTTTAATGATGGCCATTCTGACTGGTGTGAGGTGATACCTTGTTGTAGTTTTGATTTGCATTTCTCTAATAATTAGCAATATTGAGCATCTTTTCATATGCCTATTGGCCATCTGTATGTCTTCTTTGGAGAAATGTCTATTTAGGTCTTCTGCCCATTTTTTGATTGGGTTGTTTTTTTGTTACTGAGTTGTATGAGCTGTGTGTATATTTTGGAAACAAAGCCCTTGTTGGCTGCATCGTTTGCAAATATTTTCTCCCAATCTGTAGTTTATCTTTTCATTTTGTTTATGGTTTCCTTTGCTGTGCAAAAACTTGTAAGTCTGATTAGGTCCCATTTGTTTATTTTTGCTTTTACTTCTATTGCCTTGAGAGACTGACCTAAGAAAACATTGCTACAATTTATGTCAGAGAATGTTTTGCCCACATTCTCTTTGAGGAGTTTTATGGTGTCATGTCTTATATTTGTCTTTCAGAGTGCTTGTTATATTAGTTATAAATTATTTAGTCCTCCTAACAACTATATTTAAAAAGGTAGTATTATAACCCCCATTTTCTAAATGAAGAAGCTGATGAACAGTGAATGTAAGAAATTTGCCCAAAGTCACACAGCTAACAACTGGGGGAATCAAGTTTCAAATTAAGGCAGGCTGGCTTCAAAGTCTTAACCACTGTGTCCCAATCATAACAGGTTATCTCCTTAATTCTCAGAACAACCTTATGAGATAGGTATTATAATCCCTATTTATACATGAGGTATTTGTATATTACAGAGTTTGTTCACAGTCATATAGCAATTAAGTTGCATTAAAAATCAGGGGATTAAGGACTTCCCTAGTGGCGCAGTGGTTGAGAATCTGCCTGCCAATTCGGGGACACGGGTTCAAGCCCTGGTCCAGGAAGACCTCACATGCTGCGGAGCAACTAAGCCCGTGTGCCACAACTACTGAAGCCTACACACCTAGAGCCCTGCTCCGCCCCAAGAGAAGCCACTGCAATGAGAAGCCTGCACACCTTAACGAAGAGTAGCCCCCACTCGCCGCAACTAGAGAAAGCCTGTGCGCAACAAAGACCCAACACAGCCAAAAAAAAAAAAAAAGAAAAAGATATATATATACCCCTATGTTCATAGCAGCACTATTAACAATGGCCAAGACATGGAAACAACCTAAATGTCCACTGACAATGTCCACTGGCAGATGAATGGATAAAGAAGATGTGGTACATATATGCAATGGAATACTACTCAGCCATAAAAAAGAATGAAATAATGCCATTTGCAGCAACGTGGATGCAACTAGAGATTATCATACTAAGTGAAGTAAGTCAGAAAGATAAAGACAAATACCATATATCACTTATATGTGGAATCTAAAATATGACACAAATGAACCTATCTAAGAAACAGAGTCAGGGACACAGAGAATAGACTGATGGTTGCCAAGGGGTAAGGGAGTTGATTGAAGAGGGTTGGACTGGGAGTTTGGGATTAGGAGATGCAAACTGGTATATATAGAATGGATAAACAATGAGGTCCTACTGTACAGCACAGGGAACTATATTCAATACCCTGTCATAAACCATAACAAAAGAATATGAAAAATAATGTATATATATGTATAACTGAGTCACTTTGCTGTACAGCAGTGTATAGGTAATTCAACTATCCTTCAATAAAAAATCAATAAAAAATATTCTCCCATTTTTCCATCTAGAAAGGTGATTGTTTCAATGGTGATATTCAGGTCTAAGATTCATCTTAGATTAATTTGTGTGTGTGGACTAACGTAGGAGCGTACTGACTCAGCACCACTTATTAAAAAATCATCCTTTTCCTCATTTAAAAAAAAATTTATTTATTTGGCTGTGTCGGGTCTTAGTTGCAGCAGGTGGGATCTTCGTTGTGGCATGTGGGAACTTTCATTGCAGCACGCGGGCTTCTCTCTAGTTGTGGCACATGGGCTCCAGAGTGTGTGGGCTCAATAGTTGTGGCGCACTGGCTCAGTAATTGCAGCATGTGGGTTCTCTAGTTGTGGTGCACAGGCTCCCGAGTGCACGGGCTCAGCAGCTGTGGTACGTGGGCTTAGGTGCCCTTGCAGCATGCGGGATCTTAGTTCCCTGACCAGGGATCGAACCCATGTCCCCTGCATTGGAAGGCGGGTTCTTAACCACTGAACCACCAGGGAAGTCCCCATCCTTTTCTCACTGATTCACAGTGAAACCTTAGTCATAAAATCAGGTGACAGTACATTTATGGGTCTTTGCCCAGACTCTGTATTCTATTCCATTTGTCTATTAATCTAGCTCAAGCAAGTATGTACTGTTTTAATTAGTGTATCTTTACAGTAAGTCTTGAAATTGGTAGCTTAAGTCCTTAAATTTTTTCTTCAGGATTATCTTACCTTTTTAGGTCTTTTGCAATTAGATATATGTTTCAGAATCAGCCAGTCAATTTCCATAAAAATTGGATTTTGATTGGATTTGAATTTATAGATCAAGTTGGTAAGATCTGACATCTCAAAAATATTGAGATTTCTAACCCATAAATATGGCATATTTCTCCATTAATTGTCCTTTTTCCCAATAATGTTTGGTGGTTTTCAGTATAGAGGTCTAAAAACTTTCATTAAATCTATTCCTAGGTGACTAATGTTTCATGAAATGAAACAGAAGTGGTGATAGTGGACATCCTTATAGAAAGTTGTTCATATTATTCTATTTTTCTTTAACTATGTTAAAACACATGTAACAAAGTTTATAATCTTAACCATTAAAAAATGTACAGTTTAGTGGTATTAAGAACATCCACATTGTACTTCCCCGGTGGGCCAGTGGTCAAGATTCTGCGCTTCCATTGCAGGGGGTGTGTGTTTAATCCCTGGTCGGGAAACTAAGATCCCACATGCCACGTGTAGTATGGCCAAAAAAAAAAAAGAGAACATCCACATTGTTGTGTAGTTATCTCCACCATACAATCCCGTAACTCTTTTCATCTTGTAAAACTGAAACTCTATACCTATTAAACAATAAGTCCCAACCCCTCTTTCCTTCAGCCCCGTACAACCACCATTCTACTGTCTCTATGATTTTGACTACTCGTAAGTATCTCATGTAAGTGGAATCATACAGTAGTATATTTCATTTTGTGACTGGATTATTTCACTTAGCATAATGTCCTCAAGGTTCATCCATGTTGTAGCACACTGCAAAACTTCCTTTTAAAGGATGAATAATAATTCCATTGTATGTAAAAACCACATTTTCCTTATCCCTTCATCTATTATGGACACCTGGGTTGCCTCCATATTTTAGCTAGTATGAATAATGTTAATTAAATATGGGGGTGCAGAGACTACCCTGGTAGTCCAGTGGGTAAGACTCTGCACTCCCAATGCAGGGGGTGCAGGTTCAATCACTGGTCAGGGAACTAGATCCCACATGCATGCTGCAACTAAGATCCCACATGCTGCAACTAAATATGCCACAACGAAGATCCCACATGCTGCAACTAAGACCCGGTGTAGCCTAAATAAATAAATAAATAAATAAATAAATATTTCTTTTTAAAAAAGGAGTTCCCTGGTGGTCCAGTGGTTGAGAATCTGCCTTCCAATGCAGGGGATGCAGGTTTGATCCCTGGTCAGCAGCCTAAATAAACAACAAACAAACAAACAAATAAATAT
Source organism: Mesoplodon bidens (assembly GCF_964165515.1). Lineage (NCBI taxonomy): Eukaryota > Metazoa > Chordata > Mammalia > Artiodactyla > Ziphiidae > Mesoplodon > Mesoplodon bidens. The sequence continues at coordinate 73,145,106 of NC_138177.1, read as the reverse complement.
ATATATATATATATATATTTTAAAAAGGAATTCCCTGGTGGTCCAGTGGTTGAGAATCTGCTTTCCAATGCAGGGGACACAAGTATGATCCCTGGTCAGGGAACTAAGATCCCCACATGTCACAGGGCAACTAAGCCCATGCACCACAACTGAAGAGCCTGCGTGCTGCAACTACAGAGCCACACACTCTGGAGCCCACGTGCCGCTAGAGAGACGCTTGTGCACCACAATGAAGAGCCTGCGTGCCGCAACAAGAGATCCCATGTGCTGCAACTAAGACCGACCCAGCCAAAAATAAATAAAAATTAAAATATGGGGGTGCAAATATCTCTCTGAGAACCTGCATTCAATTCTTTTGGGTATATACTCAGAAGCTGAATTGCTGGATCATAGGGTAATTTTATTTTTAATTTTTTGAGGAACCTCCTTACCCTTTTCCACTGTGGCTATACCATTTTTAGATTCCCAAGAGAGCAAAAGGGTTCCTCTTTCTCCACATCTTCGTCAACATTTATTGTTTTCTGTTATTTTCACGGTAGCCATTCTGAGGGTGTGAAGTGGTATCTCATAGTTTTGATTTGCATTTCCTTAATGATTAGTGATGTTGAGCATCTTTTTATTTGCTTATTGGCCATTTGTACAATCTTTGGAGAAATGTATATTCAAGTCCTTTGTCCATTCTGAATTGGGCTGTCCTTTTGTTGTTGAGTTTCAGGGGTTCTCTATATATTCTGGACATTAATACCTTATAAGATATATGACTTGCAAGTATTTTCTCCCATTCTGTGGGTTGCCTTTTTACTCTGGGAATAGTGTCTTCTTTTTATAAAAAATAAATTTATTTATTTATTTATGGCTGTGTTGGGTCTTCGTTGTTGCGTGCGGGCTTTTCTCTAGTTGGGGTGAGCGGGGGCTACTCTTCATTGCGGTGCGTGGGCTTCTCATTGCGGTGGCTTCTCTTGTTGCAGAGCATGGGCTCTAGGCACACGGGCTCAGTAGTTGTGGCTTGTGGGCTCTAGAGCTCAGGCTCAGTAGCTGTGGTGCACGGGCTTAGCTGCTCCACGGCATGTGGGATCTTCCTGGACCAGGGCTCGAAACTGTGTCTCCTGCACTGGCAGGTGGATTCTTAACCACTGCGCCACAAGGGAAGCCTGGAATAGTGTCTTTTGATTTAAAATTTTTTATGAAGTCCAATTTGTCTATTTTTCCTTTGGTTACCTGTGCCTTTGGTGTCATATCCAAGAAATTACTGCCAAGTCCACTGCTGTGAAACTTTTGTTCTATGTTTTCTTCTTCAACTTTTATTGGTTTAGGTCTTACATTTAGGTCCTTGACTGATTTGAATTAATTTTTGTATACGGTGTTTGGTAAGGGACCAACTTCATACTTTTGCATGTGGATATTCAGTTTTCCTAGCACCATTTGCTGAAAAGACTATATCCCTTTTCCATTGAATGGTGTTGGCACACTTGTAAAAACAATCATTTGACCAAATATGTGAAGGTTTATTTCAAGGTTCTCTACTCTGTTTCATGGGTCTATGTGTCTGTCTTATGCCTATACCATACTGCTTTGATTACTATAACTTTGTAGTAAGTTTTGGAATAAAAAAGTGTGAGTCCTCCAGTTTTGTTCTTTTTTAGGATTGTTTTGGTTATTTGGGGGGGGTCCCTTGAGATTCTATATGAATTTTAAGATGGGTTTTCTACTTCTGAAAAAAAAAAGAAGTCTTTGGGATTCTGATAGGGATTGCATTGAACCTGTAGATCACTTTGGGCAGTACTGACATTTTAGCAATATTAAATCTTCTAATCTATGAACATGGGATGTGTTACCATTCATTTATATCTTTAATTTCTTTTAGCAATGTTTTATAGCTTTCATTGTACAATTCTTTCAACTCATTAAGTTAATTCCTAAGTACTTCATTCTTTTTCATGATACTGCAAATGGAACTGGTTTTGTAATTTCCTTTTCAGATTGCCCACTGTATACAGAAACGCAACTGCAAGAGACCGTACAATATACAAATAGAGAAAATTTTATTCTTCTTTTCCAATTTGGATGCCTTTTATATCTTTGTCTAATTTTTCTGGCTAGAACTTCCAATATTATTTTGAATAGAAGTGAGGAAAGTGGGCATCCTTGTCTTCTCCCTGATCATAGAGGAAAAGCTTTCAGTCTTTCACCATTGAGTATTATGTTTGCTGTGGGTTTTCATATGTGGCTTTTATTATGTTCAGGTAGTCCTTCTATTCCTGAGTACTTTAAAAAATTTATTTATTTCATTTATATTTATTTTTGGCTGTGTTGGGTCTTTGTTGCTGTGCATTGGCTTTCTCTAGTTGCAGTGAATGGGGGTTACTCTTCGTTGCGGCGTGTGGGCTTCTCAATGTGGTGGCTTCTCTTGTTGTGGAGCACGAGCTCTAGGCATGCGGGCGTCAGTAGTTGTGGTGCGTGGGCTCTAGAGCACAGACTCAGTAGTCGTGGCACACAGTTTCTCTGTGGCATGTGCAATGTTCCTGGACCAGGGCTCGATCCTGTGTCCCCTGAACTGGCAGGTGGATTCTTAAGCACTGTGCCACCAGGGAAGCCCTTGTTGAGTACATTTATCATAAAAGGGTGTTGAATTTTGTCAAATGCTTTCTCTACATCAATTGAGATGACCATGTGATTTCTTTTCCCCTTCATTTTATTGATGTAGTGTATCACACTGATCAATTTTCACATGCTGAACCATCTTTGCCTTCCAGGATTAAATCCCACCTGGTTATTGTGCATAATCCTTTTAGTACGCTGTTGAATTCTGTTTGCTAGTATTTTGTTGAGGACTTTTGCATCAATGTTCATAAGAGGTATTGGTATCTAGTTTTCTTGTAGGGTCTTCACCAAGCTTTGGTATTAGGGTTATGCTGGCTTCATACAGTGAGTAAGGAGGTGTTTCCTTCTCTTCAATTTTTTGGAAAAGTTTGAGATGGGTTGGTATTAAATTGGTAGAATTTACCAGTAAAACCATCAAGTCAAGGGCTTTTCTTTGTTGGGAGATTTCTGATTACTGATTCAATATCCTTACTAGTTATAGGTCTATTCAGATTTTTTATTTCTTCATGATTTAGTCTTAGTAGGTTTTGTGTTTCTAGAAATTTGTCCATTTCAACAAGATTATCCAATTTTTTGGTGTACATCTGTTCATAGTACTCTCTTATAATCTTTTTCATTTCTGCAGAATTGGTAGTAATGTCCCCACTTTCATCTCTTTTTAAAAAAAACATTTATTTATTTATTTGGCTGCTCTGTGTCCTAGTTGCAGCATGTGGGATCTTTCAGTTGCAGCATGCGGGATCCAGTTCCCTGACCAGGGATAGAACCCAGGCCCTCTGCACTGGGAGCACGGAGTCTTACCCACTGCACCATCAGGGAAGTCCCTCATTTCATTTCTGAGTTTAGTAATTTGGGTGCTTTTTTCTTTGTCCATCTAGCTTTTTTTAAAAAAAAATTTATTTTCTTTCTTGTTTCTTTTATTTTTTTGGTTGAGTTGGGTCTTAGTTGCAACACACATGGTCTTCGCTGTGGCACATGGGAGCTTAGTTCCCCAACCTGCATCTCCTGCATTATAAGGTGGATTCTCTTTTTAATTAATTAATTTTTGGCTGCGTTGGGTCTTTGTTGCTGTGCGTGGGCTTTCTCTAGTTGCGGCGAATGGGGGCTACTCTTCATTGCAGTGCACGGGCTTCAGTAGTTGTGGCTTGCGCGCTCTCGAGCACAGGCTCAGTAGTTGTGGTGCATGGGCTTAGCTGCTCCATGGCATGTGGGATCTTCCCAGCCCAGGGCTCAAACCCGTGTCCCCTGCATTGACAGGCAGATTCTTAACCACTGCACCACCAGGGAAGTCCCAACGTTTGTTGACTATGCTAATCTTTTTGAAGAACCAACTTTTGGTTTCACTGATTTTCTCTATTGTTTTTCTATTCTCCATTTCATTTATCTCTGCTCTACATTATTTCCTTCCTTTTGTTAACTTTAGGTGTAGTTTGTTCTTTTTCTAGGTCATTAAGTTGTAAAGTTAGGTTGCTGATTTGAGCTCTTTCTTGATTTTTTTTTTTTTTTTTTTTTTTTTTGTGGTATGCGGGCCTCTCACTGTTGTGGCCTCTCCCGTTGCGAAGCACAGGCTCTGGATGCACAGGCTCAGCGGCCATGGCTCACGGGCCCAGCCGCTCCGTGGCATGTGGGATCTTCCCAGACTGGGGCACGAACCCATGTCCCCTGCATCAGCAGGTGGACTCTCAACCACTGCGCCACCAGGGAAGCCCTCTTTCTTGATTTTTAATGTAAGCATTTATAGCTATAAATTTCCTACTTAGCTACTGCTGCATTCTATAAGTTTTGGTATGTTGTGTTATCATTTTCATTCATATCTAAGTATTTTCTAATTTCCTTTGTGATCTCTTTTCTAACTGGTGTGTGAATTTCCAGTTTCATAAAATTTCCAGTTTCCTTTATGTTACTGATTTCCAACTTCATCCATTGTGGACAGAAAAGATACTTTCTATGATATCTGGCTTTTAAAATCTATTGAGACTTGGGTTTCCCTGGTGGCGCAGTGGTTGAGAGTCCACCAGCCGATGCAGGGGACACGGGTTTGTGCCCCGGTCCCGGAGGATCCCACATGCCGCGGAGCGGCTGGGCCCGTGGGCTATGGCCGCTGAGCCTGTGTGTCCAGAGCTTGTGCTCCACAGCGGAAGAGGGCACAACAGTGAGAGGTCCGCGTACCCCAAAAAAGAAAAAAAATCTACTGATACTTAATTTGTGCCTAACATATAGTCTACCCTGGAAAATGTCCCATGTGCACTTGAGAAGAATGTAAATGCTGTTGTTGTTGGGTGGAGTAGTTTGTAATATCTTTTAGATCTAGTTGGTTTATTGTGCTAAGTCCTCTGTTCCTTACTTATCATCTTTCTGTTTGTTGTATTCATTACTGAGTGGGGTATTGAAGTCTCCAATTATTATTGCAGAATTGTTTATTTCTCCCTTCAGTTCTGTCAGTTTTTGCTACATATATTTTGAGGTTCTGTCATTATGTGTGTAAATGCTTACAGTTTTTGTATCTTCTTGCCGGAGCTTTCTAAAAAACACATGTCCTTCTTTGTCTCTTGTAACCTTTTTGGGTTTAAAGTCTATTTTAGCCATTCCTGCTCTTTTGGTTACTATTTACATGGAATATCTTTTCCCATACTTTCACTTTCAACCTGTTTGTGTCTTTGGATGTCAGTTGAGTCTCTTATACACAGTATATAGTTGGATCATGTGGTTTTTTTTGTTTTTTTGCGGTATGCGGGCCTCTCACTGCTGTGACCTCTCCCATTGCGGAGCACAGGCTCCGGATGCGCAGGCTCAGCGGCCATGGCTCACGGGCCCAGTCACTCTGCGGCATGTGGGATCCTCCCGGACTGGGGCACGAACCCGTGTCCCCTTCACTGGCAGGCAGACTCTCAACCACTGTGCCACCAAGGAAGCCCGAATCATGTGTTTTTAATCTATTCTGCCAATCTTTTTTAAAAATTGAGGTACAGTTGACATATAATGTTATATTAGTTTCAGGTATAACATAATGATTCATTATACGTATATATTGCAAAATGATCACCACAATGAGTCTAGTTAACATCCATCATCACACATGGTATCAAATTATTTTCTTGTGATGAGCTCTTTAAGATTCACTCTCTTGGGCTTCCCTGGGGGCGCAGTGGTTAAGAATCCGCCTGCCAATGCAGGGGACACGGGTTCGAGCCCTGGTCCGGGAAGATCCCACATGCCGTGGAGCAACAAAGCCCGTGTGCCACAACTACTGAGCCTGTGCTCTAGAGCCCATGGGCCACAACTACTGAAGCCCACATGCCTAGAGCCCGTGCTCCACAACAAGAGAAGCCACCGGAATGAGAAGCCCATGCACCGCAACGAAGAGTGGCCCCTGCTCACCGCAACCAGAGAAAAGACCGAGCGCAGCAACGAAGACCCAACGCAGCCGAAAATAAAATAAAATAAAAATAAATAAAATAAATTTATATATATAAAAAAAATTCACTCTTTAGCAAGCTTCAACTATACAATGTATTATTATTAACTATAGCCACCATGCTGCACATTACAACCTCATGTCTTATTTTATTTGGACCACCTTCACCCATTTTTCCAAGCCTCCAAACCCCTAACTCTGGCAACCACCAATTTGTATCTAACAGTTGTTGTTTTTTTTAAGATTCTGCACATGAGTGAGGTCATGTGGTACTAGTCTTCCTGTTTGATCTCTCATTTAGCATAATGCCCTCAAGGCCCATTCATGTTGTTGCAAATGGCAGTATTTCCTTCATTTTTATGGCTGAATAATATTCCATTGTAGATATACACATTTGCTTTATCCATTCATCCACTGATGGATACTTAGGTTGTTTCCATGTCTTAGCTACTGTAAATAATCATGCAATGAACATGGGAGTACAGATATCTTTTTTTTTTTTTTTTTTTGCGTTACGCGGGCCTCTCACTGTTGTGGCCTCTCCCGTTGCGGAGCACAGGCTCCGGACACGCAGGCTCAACAGCCATGGCTCACGGGCCTAGCCGCTCCGCGGCATGTGGGATCTTCCCAGACCGGGACACGAACCCGTGTCCCCTGCATTGGCAGGCGGACTCTCAACCACTGCGCCACCAGGGAAGCCCCAGATATCTTTTTGAGTTAGTGTTTTCACTTCCTTCAGATAAATACCCAGAAATGGAATTGCTGGACTGTATGGCAGTTCTATTTTTAAATTTCCGAGGAACCTCCAGTTTTTGGTAGTGGCCGCACCAATTTACATTCCCACCAACAGTGCACAAGGGTTCCCTTTTTTTCACTTCCTACTTCTTGTCTGTTTGATAATAGCCATTCTAATGGGCGTGAGGTGATAGTGGTTTTGACCTGCATTTTCCTGATGATTAGTGACATTAAGCACCTTTTTATGTACCTGTTAGCCACCTGTATGTCTTCTTTAAAAAGATATATATTCAGGGACTTTCCTGATGGCCCAGTGGCTAAGACTCCACATTCCCAATGCAGGGAGCCCAGGTTCGATTCCTGGTCAGGGAACTAGATCCCACATGCTGCAAGTAAGAGTTTGCCTGCCGCAACTAAAGATCCTGCCTGCTGCAACTAAGACCTGGTGTAGCCAAATAAATAAATAAATATTGAATAAAAAAAGACATATATTCAGATTCTCTGCCTATATTTAATTGGAATTTTTTTGCAACTGACTTGTATGATTTCCTAATATACTTTGAAGATTAACCCCTTATCAGTTTTGCAAATATTTTCTCCCATTCTGTAGGTTGTCTTTTCATTTTGTTTATGGTTTTCACTGCTGTATAGGAACATTTTAGTTTGACTAGTCTCACTTGTTCATTTCTGCTTTTAGTGCCTTCCTCCTGGTGTTAAAACCAAAAAAATATCATTGCCAGGACTGACGTCAAGGAGCTTACCCTCTGTTTTCTTCTAGGAGTTTTATGGTTTTAGGTCTTACATTCAAGTCTTTAAGTTGATTTCTGTGTATGCTGAAAGACAGTGGTCCAGCTTCGTTATTTGCATGTGGCTATCCAGTTTATCCACACCCTTTATTGAAGAGACTGCCCTTTCCCCATTGTATATTCTTGGCTCCTCTATAATAAATTGGCCATACATGCATGGGTTTATTTCTGGGCTCTCTATTCTGTTCCATTCATCTATGAATCTGTTTTTTCTGCCAATATCATACTGTTTAGATTACTACATCTTTGTAATATAGTTTGAAATCAGAAAGTGTGATGCCTTCAACTTTGTTCTTCTTTCTCAAGACTGCTTTGACTATTTGAGGCCTTTTGTGGTTCCACAAAAATTTTAGGATTATGTGTTCTATTTCTGTGAAAAATGCCATTGGAATTTAATTTTTATTGCACTGAAATGGTAGGATGCTTTGGGTAGTATGGACATTTAAACAATATTAACTCTTCAAATCCATGAGCACAGAATATCTTTTCATTTATTTGTGACTTCTGTAAGTTCTCTCATCAGTATCTTACAGTTGTCAGTGTACAGGGCTTTCACCTCCTTGGTTAAATTTATTCTTAGGTATTTTATTCTTTTTGATGCTATTGCATACAGGATTTAAAAATTTTTTTGATAGTTATTAGCGTATGGAAATGCAACTTATTTTTTAAAAAATATGCATTTTATTTTATTAACTATTCATTTATTTTAATTTTATTTATTTAATTTGGCTGCGCTGGGTCTTAGTTGCAGCATGCGGGATCTTTAGTTGTGGCATGTGGGATCTTTAGTCGGCAGCATATGGGGTCTTTAGTTGCGGCATGCAGGATTGTTAGTCACAGCATGTGAACTCAGTTGTGGCATGTGGGGTCTAGTTCCCCAACCAGGGACTGAACCCAGGCCCCCTGCATTGGGAACATGGAGTCTTAGCCACTGAACCACCAGGGGAGTCCCTGCAACTAATTTTTATATTTGATTTTGTCTCCTGCAACTTTACTGAATTCATTTATAAGTTTTATAAGTTTTTTGGTGGAGTCTTTAGAGTTTTCTATATATAATATTATGTCATCTGCAAATAGAGACAGTTTTACTTCTTCTTTTTTAACTGGATGCCTTTTATTTATTTTTTCTTGCCTAACTGCTCTGGGTAGGACTTGCAGTATTATGTTGAAGAGAGGTGGTAGTAGTGGGCATCGTTGTTTTCTTCTTGATCTTAAAGGAAAAGCTTTCAAACTTCCACCTGCTGGCTTGTCATATATGGCCTTGATTATGTTGAGGTACATTCCTTTACCCACTTTGCTGAGTGTTTTTATTATAAATGATGTTGAATCCCATTCTCTTCTGCAGAGTTTAATCTATTTGCCTTTAAATTAATTATTGATAAGGAGGGAGTTTCCTCTGTCATTGTGCAATTTGTTTTCAATATGCCCTATAGCTTTTTGTCCCTCATTGCCTGAATTCCTGTTTTCTATAGTATTTAATTTTTTGGAGTGAAGTGTTTAAATTCCTTCTTAATTTCCTTTTGTACACGTCTGTAGCTATTGCATTTGTGGTTATCATGAGGATTACACTGAACATTCTGAAGTTATAACACTATAATTTTATAGCAGCTTAACTTCAATTAACATATAAAAACTCTGCTCCTTTACAGCTCTCTTTCTACTCCTTTCAGTATCACAAAGTTAATCTTTATAACTGTGTGCACAAAAAAATAAACTAATAATTCCTTTAAATGCATTAGTCTCCTAAATTATGTAGAAAACAAAAAGTACAGTTACAAACCACTGTAACAACAATTCTAGCTTTTATAATTGCCCACGTGTTTACCTTTATTAAGATTTTTTATTTATCCATATGGCATGAAGTACTGTCTAGTGTCCTTTCACTTCAACTTGCAGGAGACCCTTGAGCATTTCTGCAGGGTAGGTCTAGTACTCAAGAATTCCCTCATCTTTTATTTGGGAATGTTTTGATTTCTTCCTCACTTTTGAAGGACAGTTTTGCCACATACAGGAATCCTTTTAGCACGTTGCATACACCAGCCCACTGTCTTCTGGCCTCCAAAATTTCTGATAAGGAATCTGCAAACTTTCTTATTGAGGATCTACTGTATGTTATGATTTGCTTGTCTCGTGCTGCTTCCAAGATTTGCTCTTTGTCTTCTGAAAGTCTGATTATAACGTGTCTTGGTATGTGTCTCTTTGAGTTCATCTTACTTGGAGTTTGGGAAGCTTCCTGGATATTTATATTCACATCTTTCAGGAAATTTTGGAAATTTTCAACCATTATTTCTTTAAATATTCTCTCTGCCTCTTTGTATTTGTCTTATCCGTCTGGAACATCCACAATGAATATGGTTGTTCTGCTTGATGGTGTCCCACGGGTCACTTAGGGCTCTCTCTCTTTTTTTTTTAAATTATTTATTTATTTATTGGGGATTTTAAATTTTATTTATTTATTTATTTATTTATTTATTTATTTATTTGGGTCTTCATTGCTGTGCGTGGGCTTCTCATTGTTGTGGCTTCTCTTGTTGCGGAGCACGGGCTCTAGGCATGCGGGCTTCAGTAGTTGTGGCTTGCGGTCTCTAGAGCTCAGGCTCAGTAGTTGTGGCGCATGGGCTTAGTTGCTCCACGGCATATGGGATCTTCCCAGGCCAGGGTTCAAACCTATGTCCCTTGCATTGGCAGGCAGATTCTTAACCACTGCGCCACCAGGGAAGCCCTAGGGCTCTCTTTTCTTCAATCTTTTTCTTATTCCTCAGGCTTTATAATTTACATTGTCCTCATCTTCAAGTTCACTGTTTCTTTCTTCTGCCTGCTCAAACCTGCCTTTGAATCCATCTAGTGAGTTTTTCATTTCAATTACTGTACTTTTCAGCTCCAGAATTCCTTTTTGGTTTCTTTTTAGGCTTTCTATCTCTTTACTGATATTTCCATTTTGTTCCAACATCATTTTCACGACTTTCTCATGAAAGAAAGTTTTTTTCATGACAGTTTCCTTTAGTTCTTTGAGCATGATTAGGGCAGCTGTTTAAAAGTCTTTGTCTAATGTATCTGCCATTAAGTCCGTTTTAGGTTCAGATTCTACTGAATTATTTTTTTGCTTTGAATGGACAATACTTTCTTGTGTCTTTGTATTCCTTGTGATTTTTTTTGTTGAACACTGGACATTTGAGTCGAATAATGTGGTAACTCTGGAAATTAAAGATTCTCCGTCCAGTTTGCTGTTTTTTGTTATTTTGATTGCTGTAGGTTGTCTCTGTGCCAAGGATCAGCCTCAGGTGTAAACTTAGTGTCTTATGTCTTTTCCAATCCTTTCGTTGGATATGGGCAGTCACTGTCTATTTCCCCTCATATATGCAGTTGTTTTTGAACATCTTAGTCTTTAATTTCTGTCCCAAAAGGGGAAAAGCAAAAAATGAAGGTGGCGAAAAGAGGGCACCCTTAAAATCTCCTGGGAGTCACTTTAGCTGGAGGGAGAGGGACTTGCAACAATGGTGGAGGTACACAGTAGCTGCCTGCTTCTTTGCACCTCTGTGGTAAGAAGCAATCAGAGCATAGGTACCTAATATTTGGAGAAAAGGGTCCTTTTTATCCACCCTAGCGTCTGCAAGCTGTATGCAAGATATTTCAGGAACACTTGCACAGCTGCCTGCCATGTAGCTGTGGGTAGGGAGGAGTAGCTGCTACTGTGCTAACACCTCAAATTGACGGACATGATCCACAACTGACCATCTAAAACTTCCCCTGGACGTTACAAGACTTCAACAGACCCCAGAGGTCCAAAAGAGTTTTATCAAACAGATTCTGCTAGTGCAATTGTCTAAAGGGAGATAGATTCCTTGTGCTTCCTACTCTATCATCTTCTTAGAATCCTTTCCTATCATGTTATCTTTTCTGAACTATTTTTTAGATGCATTTTTTTATTCTCAATTAGATTCTAATCTATTACTTTTATTTTTATTTCTCATTGTGACAAATCCAGTGAGGATGTGATAAATATGCTAAATGCATAGATGTGAGAAGAACCATGTAACACAGTGCTTGGTGCATAGTAAGCAGTCAATAAATATTAGGTATTATCACACACACACACACACAAATAAATATTACATTCTTCTGGGAGTGAGTAGTTACGATGAAGTGTGGAGAAATAGTACGAGCTTACTCTCTACCTGGAGGATCTGGTATAATAGGGAATTGCCTGAGCTGCTTTGTTGACTAAAATTGTGGAAAGATCAATCTCTGGATGTCCTCAAAGCTTTCTGCTCTGTTGGAGTCTTGTCTTCACCTTCCCCTGCTTTCTTACCATTTCTGCATTTCACAATTTGGGTCACAGCTGTGGTTGATGAATCGGGCCTCATTTCCCATGCGGTAACTGTCAATCACCATCCCACTATCCAGGTTCAGACAATAGTGGTCACTGTGATTATGATACTGCTCAATCATCCTATTCCTAAAGAGGAGAGAAATGATTGAAAGTCAATTAATGATTAAGTTGAAAGTAAATTTCAAATATTTCATTTTCCATACTAATCCGTTAACTTTGCCATTTTACTGGAGTATCATTTATCACTGTACCTGAACTCCTGTTCGCTGACAACCTCCCCTAGGTATTCAATGATGAACTGCCCAGCTTTTAGGGGTTCTTTGGTTCTGATTCCCCAACCTTTTTCCTCAGCTCGAAATCGTTCTAGACATTGCACCCACTCATGCCTCTGTATCCTCTGGTTACAGCACTGCTCACCACAGGGGCAAGTGTTGGGGGAACACTCAGCAAAGATCATTCTAGAAAGAAAAGGAATAATTGTATGTCAGTTAACACTATACATAACCTTCACGAACCCATTTTTTACATAGGAATTTAAAAAATGAATCCATAAAATTAATTTTTATTTTAATAAGGTTAGATTGGTTAACAAAGTTAACAAGGTAATAATGTCTAAGTTCAAAAATAATACTGAAAATTTCCAAGTCAAGTTGCAAACACTGATGCTTCTTATAAATTAATGAGTTAATTGTCCACTCAGCATCCTGGGTAAACACTATCATATTTAGTTCTGGGCTAAGAATATATGAACTGTAACCCATAGAGGAATTAATAATTTGATGATTACATTGCACTATTGTTTTGAAGTAGCTCATAGTCATTTACAGTTTTTAAAAATGTGGTAAAATACACATAAAATTTACTATAACATTTATCATCATAACCATTTTATTTTTTAATAAATTTATTTATTTATTTTTGGTTGTGTTGGGTGTTTGTTGCTGTGCACAGGCTTTCTCTAGTTGTGGCAAGCGGGGGCTACTTTTCATTGCGGTGCGCAGGCTTCTCATTGCATTGGCTTCTCTTTGTTGCGGAGCATGGGCTCTTAAGCACACGGGCTTCAGCAGTTGTAGCATGTGGGCTCAGTAGTTGTGGCTCATGGGCTCTAGAGCACAGGCTCAGTAGTTGTGGTGCATGTGGGATCTTCCTGGACCAGGGCTAGAACCCGTGTCCCCTGCATTGGCAGGCGGATTTTTTTTTCCTAATTAAAAAATTTTTTATTTATTTATTTATGTATCTTTGGCTGCTTTGGGTCTTCGTTGCTGTGAGTGGGTTTTCTCTAGTTGCAGTGAGCAGGGGCTACTCTTCGTTGAGGTGTGTGGGCCTCTCTTGTTGCGGAGCATGGGCTCTAGGTGCGTGAGCTTCAGTAGTTGTGGCACACAGGCTCAGTAGTTGTGGCTCGTGGGCTTAGTTGTTCCGTGGCACGTGGGATCTTCCCAGACCAGGGATCGAACCCGTGTATCCTGCATTGGCAGGCAGATTCTTAACCATTGTGCCACCAGGGAAGCCCACAGTTTACAATTTAAAGTGCTTACAGGGGCTTCCCTGGTGGCACAGTGGTTGAGAATCTGCCTGCCAATGCAGGGGACACGGGTTCGAGCCCTGGTCTGGGAAGATCCGACATGCCGTGGAGCAACTGGGCCCGTGAGCCACAATTACTGAGCCTACGCGTCTGGAGCCTGTGCTCTGCAACAACAGAGGCCGCGATAGTGAGAGGCCAGCGCACCACAATGAAAAATGGCCCCTGCTTGCCACAACTAGAGAAGGCCCACGCACACAAACGAAGACCCAACACAGCCATAAGTAAATAAATAAATAAAAATTTAAAGTACTTACAGAGTCGTTTGATTTATTCTTCAAAAAGATATTATTATCTTGGGCTTCCCTGGTGGCTCAGTGGTTAAGAATCCACCTGCCAATGCAGGGGACACCGGTTCGAGCCCTGGTCTGGGGAGATCCCACATGCTGCGGAGCAACTAAGCCCGTGTGCCACAACTACTGAGCCTGCGCTCTAGAGCCTGTGAGCCACAACTACTGAAGCCCACGCACCTAGAGCCTGTGCTCCACAACAAGAGAAGCCACCGCAATGAAGAGCCCGCGCACCGCAACGAAGAATAGCCCCTGCTCACTGCAACTAGAGAAAGCCTGCGTGCGGCAACAAAGACCCAACGCAGCCAAAATAAATAAAAATAGAACAAATAAATTTATTTTAAAAAATATTATCTTTATCTAAAGGGCAAACAGCCCACAGTGTCAAATCACATAAATGAGAAGTAAGCAGAGGAAGTATCCACTGGACTATTATTCAATTTAAGACAATCAGGGAGTTCCCTAGTGGCTCAGTGGTTAAGAATCCGCCTGCCAATGCAGGGGACACGGGTTCAAGCCCTGGTCCAGGAAGATCCCACATGCTGTGGAGCAGCTAAGCCCATGTGCCACAACTACTGAGCCTGTGCTCTAGAGCCTGCGAGCCACAACGACTGAGACGGCATGCCACAACTACTGAAGCCCGCGAGCTTACAGCCCGTGCTCCACAACGAGAAGCCACCGCGATGAGAAGCCCGTGCACAGCAATGAAGAGTAGCCCCCCTCGCCACAACTAGAGAAAGCTCACATGCGGCAATGAGGACCCAACACAGCCATAATAAATAAACAAACAAATAAATAAAAGAAGAATAAAAATATATTTAAAAAAATTTAAGACAATCAGCTTAACTTGTAAAGACACTGCCTTACTGTCAAATTCACCACAGTTATTCTTTGTTTTGCTTATTTCTTTGCTGCACGGATACTGACGAACACCCCTCCTAGAACTGTCCTCCTATTTTGGGCTTTGTTGATCTTTTATGGTAACGGACTTCCCACCTTTACAATAACAATTCCTGTCTTTTTCTTAAACGGGAATCCTTTTCTCCTCTCTACTTTCCATGGCATATTCATTGCTCCTCTTTTCTTCAGAAGGCTTATTCATTTTCATAGCTTTTAAAAATAATTAATTAATTTAGTTTTTGCTGCGTTTGGTCTTTGCTGCTGCTCTTCGTTGTGGTGCTTGGGCTTCTCATTGCAGTGGCTTCTCTTGTTGTGGAGCATGGGCTCTAGGTGCGCGAGCTTCAGTAACTGTGGCACATGGGCTCAGTACTGTGGCTCATGGGCTCTAGAGCGTAGGCTCAGTAGTTGTGGCACACAGGCTTGGTTGCTCCGGGCTCTAGAGCATAGGCTCAGTAGTTGTGGTGCACAGGCTTAGTTGCTCCACAGACTGTGGGATCTTCCTGGACCATGGCTCGAACCTGTGTCCCCTGCATTGGCAGGCGATTCTTAACCACTGCACCACCAGGGAAGTCCTATTCTGTTTCTTTTGATAAATGACCAAGATAAGCCCTTTAACTGTATAAAAAGTAAAACATGTTTCTTCTATTCATTGTCTGGAAAACAAAACTATAAAGTTACCAAAATCTGAAAGTAGATGCTGCAAACTAAGATGGTAAGACTTCGATTTAGCAATGTAAATTGCCGTTACCTGTAGTCATAATGCCCTTGAAAAATTAGAGAATATTTCCCCCCTCTAAATATAGGTCATCTGATTGCTCTTTCTCTTACATGGTAAGATTTAAGATTAAACAATCATTGAGAAATGTACTAATGTGATTGACTTCACTAGCTATGGAGGTCAGACCATTCCTGTAAATGGAAATGTGTTTTCACTTAAATGAAATGAATTTTCCTACTATGAATCATGCTAGGTCAGGAAGGAGTAAGCCTTGGAGGCGGGGGAGAGGATCATTCCATCCCGACTTTTTAGGAGCAAGAATTTGAGGAACCAGGGTTCTTCTAGAGCAAAAGGTGAAGGCCCCTAGAGATTCCCATTGGTGGGCAAGTGGAAGTGAACTGCTGTCGACGAAGTATTATAGATAGACTCTACTAGGGAGTTAGACAGGGGCCCTGATGTTTAGTTTAGGGCCTGTGAACTCCGAAAGTAATCACCAATGGTGGCATAAGTCTCACCAGGTAATATACATTTATCTTCCCCTAAGTATTCAGTTTTGTTACACACCATGTCTGTCCTTTTGGAGAGCTGAAGGAGTGGGCTCTGTATGTGCTATGAGCAAATGGGTACAGCATTAAAAAATAGCTTGAAATGAATGACAAGACTCTGTTCTAGGGAAAGAGGAATGTTCTGGAGCAGCAATGGGTTTGATATGGATGGTGTACAGAAACAAATATCCACCAAGGAAGATCTGTAGTATTTATAAACAGTGTTGGTGATTCCTAGAAATTGTTTGCAAGAAAGGAGAACAAGTGTTTAAAGTCTTTATTTGAAGTAATTGTAAAACCTCATTATTTGTTTTAAAAATAGTCCTGGGACTTCCCTGGTGGTGCAGTGGTTAAGAATCCGCCTGCCAATGCAGGGGACATGGGTTCGATTCCCTGGTCTGGGAAGATCCCACATGTCGTGGAGCAACTAAGCCCGTGCGCCACAATTACTGAGCCTGCACTCTAGAGCCCTCGAGCCACAACTACTGAGCCCATGTGCCACAACTACTGAAGCCCGTGCGCCTAGAGCCCGTGCTTCGCAACAAGAGAAGCCACTGCAATGAGAAGAACGCGCACCGCAACGTAGTCCCGGCTTGATGCAACTAGAGAAAATCCGCGCTCAGCAACGAAGACCCAATGCAACCAAAAATAAATAAATAAATAAAAATTAAAAAAAATATAGTCCTGAATCAAGTGTTCCCTGGGCTACTTACAAGTAAGTACAATTCTACATATGAGTCTCGCATGGATGCGAAAGTGCATTCTGCCAATCCTTTAACTCCCCCACCCCCTTAAATATTTACAGAACTCTGAATACAAAGACAGGTAAGACAAAGCCACCCTACATTTTAGATAGCTCCATTTAACTGAATCTTTATGAGGGTTACTTTTAAATATATAAGGAAGCACCCACTGAATAACATATTTGAATTTTTCTTAGTTATTATACAGTAATCACATTCATTAGATGCATGATGATGTAGTGCTCATGTTCTCATGACACAAAGTTGGCAATACTGTGCTGAGTGTTTCTTTTTTATTTTTATTTTTTTGCCATACGCAGGCCTCTCACTGTTGTGGACTCTCCCGTTGCGGAGCACAGGCTCCAGACGCGCAGGCTCAGTGGCCATGGCTCATGGACCCAGCCGCTCCGTGGCATGTGGGATCTTCCCGGACCGGGGCACA
This sequence comes from Mesoplodon bidens, assembly GCF_964165515.1. Taxonomy (NCBI): domain Eukaryota; kingdom Metazoa; phylum Chordata; class Mammalia; order Artiodactyla; family Ziphiidae; genus Mesoplodon; species Mesoplodon bidens. Next base: position 73,128,002 of record NC_138177.1, on the reverse strand, counting down.
AACCCGTGTCCCCTGCATTGGCAGGCGGACTCAATCACTGCACCACCAGGGAAGCCCTATTTCTTATTTAGGGGTAAGTTTTGGGTTTTTTTGGAACAATGACAACATAATGGGAAGGATAAATGTGACACCCATACTAAATGATATAAGGCAACCAATGTTATTATGTAAAGGTAAAATTCAATTTTTAAGAGATTAAAAGACTATCAATACATATACAATAAGCAGTGTGGTACACTGGAAAGAACATGACTTTTGAATCAAACACATGTGGGTTCAAATTCTGTCTCTGTCACTTGTCTTATGTAATGTGGAGCAATTTACCATCCAAAATCTAGGTTCCTTCATCTGTACAATGTAAAACTATCACCTACCTCCTTGGACTATTGTGAGAAAGAGAGAAAATAAGCAATGAGGCAGCTATATTATAGTTAATTTCAGACAATAAAATATACAAACAAGCGCAGAAATGTTAGCATCTAAAGAGATGCACATTTAAACAACTTTAAGGACATATGATACTCTAAAATATTAAACCAACAAAATACTAAAGCACTAGAAATAAAGTTAGATGTTAATAACTAAAGGCGATGGGACTACGGGGAAATAAATATATTTATATATTGGTGGTGATACCAAAAATTAACTCAATATTTCATGACAGCTATTGGATAGTATACAGTAAGAATTATATATATGTCCTTATAGTTTGTACAGGTATTTCTTCTTTTGAGAATACACTCTAAGGGTTAAAAACAAAAGGAATCTACACAAAGAGTTTCATAGTAGTGCCATTTTTAATAGCAAAACATTAAAAATAACTTGAATAACGAACAACTGAAGAAGGCAAACTGTGACATACTAACCTAAAAAGGATGAGCTTTTGGATCACAATGATACATAAACGTGCATATATAAAATATTTGTGAGTGAAAAAAATCAGCTATCTATAACACCAAGCTATTACTACTATGTACAACTGTATGTATGTACAATGACAAGATGTGAATTTACAGTGATGTACGTAAGGGAGAATTCCACAACTGGCACGCTAAAGCAGAAACGCTGATTCTCTCAGCCCGCAGGACAGCTGACTAGAGATGGAGACTGGGAAAGCAGCTGTCTTTTTCTAGGAAAGCTATCTAGAACAAGGAGCATTGATGGGAATTTCATTAATTCTTTTTTTGCTATAAATATGCTTATGTTACTAAAACCAACAAATTCTATCTCTACTCCTTTGTCTCAATTAGACATTTCCATTTTGAAATCTCAATGTCATTTAAAACTCGGTGGTCCCAAATCAAAATCATAATTTTTATCTCCAAACCAGTTAGATTCCACACTTTCTATCTCTGACAATAGCATAACCATCTCTCATTAGCATCACTGACTCAATCATCATGCGTATATCTGCTATATGCTAATGGTTTATCAACCTAGTCCCCCCCGCCGCCCAAATATATCATGGTGACTTTCTTCTCTTTCACTGCCATCATCCTGCTTTTACTCCCTCATTATGGCTACCATATACTGAGATCTACGAAGGTTTCTAGAACTGTGCTTAATGAATTGTAAACATTGTTTCATATAATCCTCACAAACCCCTCCATAAAGACGGTATTAATTTTATTAGAGGGGTTAAAGAACTTTCCTCAGGTCTCTTAAGTAGTAAGAGGATTTAAACCTGAGGACATAAGACTCAAGATCATACTGTTTTCTGTTACTCTATTTAGCCCATGTTATGGGCTGAATGTGTCCCCTCAAAATTCATAGTTGAAGCCCTAGCCTCCAGGGCAACAGTATTTGGAAGTAGGGTCTTCGGGAGTTAAATAGGTTTATATTAGGTCAGAAGGGTGAGAACCTCCTAATGGAATTGGTGCCCTTCTAAGAAGAGGAAGAGAGAGAGAACTCTCTCTCTCTACTATGAGCATGCACTGAGGAGAGGCCATGTGAGCACACAGGGAGAAGGCAGCTGTCTATAAGCTAGGAAGTGGGTCCTCATCAGACACTGAATCTGCTGGTAATTTGCCCTTGGACTTCACAGCTTCCAGAACTGTGAGAAATAAATTTCTGTTGTTTAAGTCTATGATACTTTGTTATAGAAGCCCAAGCAGACTGAGACAGCTCAACAATTAGGTTTTATATACTACCTTTGTGCAACTTCATGAGGGGAAATCAAAGAGCCTATTTAACCTTTCCCTCTAAATGAAGTGACTTTTTTTTTTCCTGGACATGCCACATGGCTTGTGGGATCTTAGTCCCCCAACCAGGGATTGAACCTGGGCCCTCAGCAGTGAAAGCACAGAGTCCTAACCACTGGACCGCCAGGGAATTCTCCTAAATGAAGTATCTTACAGACCTTAAAGCCTGTGCTTACAGAATCAGTTTAGTACAGTACCTATTGAGGCAGTCATCCACACAGCCCTTTTTGGTGTCATCATCCGGTTTCTTACAGTTACAAGTGGTAGCCTCATAACCAGAAAGGGGTTTGACATCAACGTAGACATCTTGAGAGAAGACAGCAAAGAATAGTTTGTGAATACATAGGATAATTTTTTAAGTGCCAGGCTAAGAACACTGATTGTATGGAGGCAGAAAAAATAGCTCCCACGTTACTCACTTGAACGGATTTTTTTATATAGTGGGACATCTGGTTTCTTGTATAGCTAGAAGAAAAAACAGAAAAATCTTGATATAGCATTCAACTTCAAATGCCAGAAAACAGTATCAATCACTAAAAACAGAGGAAATTATCCACGTACTCTGCTCATATGGAAACATTTACAAGACTTTCTGGGTTGGATAATTTGAGGGAAACTTGGTGTGATCACTTTTTTACCCTGAAATAAAAGGTGACTTACTAGATCCGGGTTTAAGAGAGAACTAGATTCAATGGAAGCAATACCAAGTAGTTTAAAGAAAATGCATTTTTTGTTAGATGTTTCTTCAGCAAGTTATTAGATAGACTAAATGAAAATGACACTGCAGATCAAAGCTTTTCATTTGGATAAATTAAGATTGTATTTGCCGCTATGAAAAGACTGGAAAACTTGCACAGGGCTTGTTTAGATGGCCTGCGTAGGTATATGAAATGAAAAATATGAGAACCCTGGCTTTTTCAGCGTGAGTGTTGTAGGGAAACACATTTCACGTTTTAATTAAGTCAATTAATTTAGTGAACAAAGGGGAGATGGCAGGCAGGATAATGGTGCTCTCATACTGCAATAAAGAATGCATTAGGAAGAAAATGTATTAGGTCAGTCGGTCAGTGTTTTGCCATAGAAGACAGTACCCCGCCCCCCCAAAAAAAGGCAACTTGGTTTAAGCTAGAGTGTACTAATCTATAAGAATAATCCCACCATCATCTTTCAGTCGGTATAGATTCAAAACACTATCTCCTTCATTGTTATGAACTCTCTGAGACAAATATCTAACATACTGATCCTCTTAGAATTCAAGAGAGGCCACCAGAGAAGAGAATGTAGATGGGAATGTTCATTGCTTTTGGCTTTCCAAAGTCAAACTTTGGTGGAATTGTGGCAAAACTCAGGAGCCTATTTACCTCATTTGCATGACGATTTCCCAATGGTTGTTCTCAATATGGATTCTGGGGGCTTTAGCTTAATATAAAAATAACTGGGGGAAACTTTTCAATTAGGTAAGCAAGAGAGAAAAACAGCACCTTCCCATTTTTAGTTCCCAATATATTTAAATATCTTTTAAAAGTACAAGAGTGTTAAATATTTTCCCTGTTTCCTTTGGTAGAAGACTCTCTTTTATATGTGAAAAATAAATTCCAGACTGATGGGAAGGAGCCAACAAAAATAAAGCCTGAAATTTCTTAGCGCTGCTGGCAGTACATCTAAATTCCCTTGAGACCTGCATCAAACAGGATTCTTACAACAGAATCTTTGCCACCAAAATAAAAGTCCAGAATAATAACAGGTTTCCTAAGGAAGCAGGAACTTAATGCTATTTTGAAATATGAGTAAAGGCAAAGAGGTCACATTAAATACGGATGCAAATTCATTTTTCTTAGTCTCTAACATTCACAGGGACACTTCTCTATACTTCCTAAGATGAGAGCATAACAAGGAGGCAGAGAAAAAGACTTGCACCCCCCTTTCCCCTGTTTACCACTTATGAATGAAACATGGTAAGATACGCTCATACCTGATTATGTTTCCACTGCCAAAGGATGTCATAGGGAAGCTGAAAATCAATTCGCTTTTGCCTTAGATATTTTCCTGAAACAAAAAAATACTATCAATTTCTATATCTAATTTATACAATGGGTCAAATAGCCACAAGATTTAATATGCACTGACTAATTTTTAACTTTATGAATTTTCCATCACTAATTTTTAAGCTCAGCTACTTTTTTCCACTGTGCACCATGTGGTATAAGCTAATGATGTTCTAATAGTAGCTTATATAAAACAACTAGCATAGCAAATTTACTACCAAAAATAGGTCATTATGAGGCAAACTAAATACTAAGAATTGTTCAATCATTAAAATTATTAACCAGAGCATCTGTCATCTCTTCTCCTTCATTATGTACATAATCTAAGGTTGACTATAAAAAGAAGTATAAGAGTTTTCTAAAATAGGCAGACCTGCATTTAAATAACTCAAGAGTATTTACATGCAAATTTATGATCTGTTAACATTTTTTCCTACCTATTGAAATACTACTACTTTTTTTTTTTTTTTTTTTGCAGTACGCGGGCCTCTCATTGTTGTGGCCTCTCCCGTTGCGGAGCACAGGCTCCGGACGCATAGGCTCAGCGGTCATGGCTCATGGGCCCAGCCGTTCCGCAGCATGTGGGATCTTCCCAGACCGGGGCACGAACCTGTGTCCCCTGCATTAGCAGGCGAACTCTCAACCACTGCGCCACCAGGGAAGCCCAAATACTACTACTTTTTAAAGCCAATTTTAGAGCCCTTTTCTACCTTAAAGAGGTCCTTTCAATTTCTTTACTCTGCATCTTTCTGTTCGTGAAGGACTATACTGCTCATTTCTTGCAGGACTTAGACTTTTCCTTGTTATCTGGATTTTTGCCCTATCATGGTCTCCAGACCAGCAGTTCTCAAAGTGTGCTCTGCTTACCCCAAGGGATCCGAGAGGTCAGAACTATTTTAATAACACTCTAAGATATTATATGCATTTTTGTTGTGCTGACATTTGTACTAATGGAGTAGAAGAATGGTGGGTAAAACTAGTTTTAGCATGAATCAAGGCAAGTGGCACAAAACTGTACTAGAATGAAACTAGTAGAAATGAACTATGCCAGCATCATCTAAGAATGCTCTTGATAAAGTAGTAAAAATATTAAATCTTGACCCACAAACCAAAATCTTTATTCTGCATGACACAATGGAAGTATGCATAAAGCACTTCTGCTGCACACTGAGGTATGATGGTTATCTTAAGGTAATGCACTTGTGCAAATATTTGAATGGTGAGCTGAACTAGTTGCTTTTTTCATGGAACACCGTTTTTACTTAAAGGAACTGACAGACAATGGTTATTCTAACCTAGGAACTGAAAGTAAGTCAAGTGAACTTGTTACTTCAAGAAACCCAATTGAGGGCTTCCCTGGTGGCGCAGTGGTTGAGAGTCCGCCTGCCGGTGCAGGGGACACGGGTTCGTGCCCCGGTCTGGGAGGATCCCACATGCCGTGGAGCGGCTGGGCCCGTGAGCCATGGCCGCTGAGCCTGCGCGTCTGGAGCCTGTGCTCCGCAACGGGAGAGGCCACAACAGTGAGAGGCCCACGTACAGCATAAAAAAAAAAAAAAAAAAAAAAGAAACCCAATTGAAAATGTTTCCGATGACAAAATTTAAGTTTGAGTGAACACTGGAATTTTGGAAAACTTCTGTCCGTTAACTACCATGAGATTCTCAGTTTTTTAATACTTAAGTTTTTCTCATGAAATAAGTGGCAATTAACAAATGTGAATTGTTTTGGATACATATAGGAAATGGAAGAGCAATATAATACAGTGAATTAATATTTTTCAATGACCAATGCAGGAAGTGATAGAATCATACATGGGTAAAAAATCCATTTAAATTGCAAGAGAGACCAATGGATTTTAATACTCCATTGATTTCATACTCCAACACTGCAGTGTTAAGGAACTATTACATTTATTAATTTATTTTGCTGCAGTATCAAAGAATATCTACAATTATCTGAAATTATTAAAATCTTCCTTTTACAACTTTTTACCTATTTGAGGTCAGATTTCTTCATGTATTTAAACCAGAATAACATCACAACAGATAGAAGGCAAAAATAGATGCAGCTGTCCTATATTTAAGCCAGACATTAAGGAGATTCACAAAAACGTAAAATAAAGTCACATTTCTCATTAAAAAAATTTGGGGGGAAAGTTATTACCACATCCAAACTAAAATGAAAGCATAATAAACTCGCCCTCAAAAAAAAGGGGGGGTTATTTTTCATAAATATGTGATTTGTTACATCAAATGAGTTTATTCATTTGACAAATCTGATGATATAGCAGCATGGATTGCAGGTATATCTAAGGGAAAATAACTTATGGAGGTAGGGTAATATAACAAGTTTCTGTCTGGGGTTACATCTGGTAGAAGACTGGAGTCCACCTGTTGATAGGGAACCAAAGCTGAATGTATAACTACAAAGTCTGTAATTAAAAAGTGTAGACAACTTAAAGGTTTATCAACAAGGAAGTAAACTTTGGTACATTTAAATAATGAATATGCAGCTATTAAAACGAAATGAGGTATATACTTACTCATTTGAAAACATATTCTCCAAGTTGCAGAATAATATTATAGCAAGGGCTGATTTTTAAAAATACTTAAAAAAACCCCCCATTAAATAGCTACATAGGGTGGGGGTTGTCTAGCAAAGGGCATGAGGGAACTTTCCGGGGTGATGATAGTGTTCTTGAGAAGGGTCTGGGTTACAAAGGTGTATGAAAATTTAAAAAAACTGAGCAAAAGTACATTTAAGATTTGTGCATTTTATTTTTTTAAAATTATATAACCTAACTAGCTATTGATGTTACTCTGAGAAGATTGATTGATTTATAATTTTAAAAATAAATTTATTTTATTTTAGGCTGCGTTGGGTCTTCGTTGCTGCACGCGGGCCCTTCTCTGGTTGCGGCGAGCGGGGGCTACTCTTCGTTGAGGTGCACAGGCTTCTCACTGTGGTGGCTTCTCTTGTTGCGGAGCACAGACTCTAGGCGTGCGGGCTTCAGTAGTTGTGGATCACGGGCGCTAGAGTGCAGGTTCAATAGTTGTGGTGCACGGGCTTAGTAGCTCCGCGGCATGTGGGATCTTCCCGGACCAGAGCTCGAACCCGTGTTCCCTGCATTGGCAGGCGGATTCTTGTTTTTTTTACTCATATACATTTTTTACTGTAGACTTTTTATGCTTCCATGAGATCTTAGAAACAGAATTTCTCATCATTTTAAAAAACTTTTCTTACTAGAAGAATTATACATGTTTGCTACAGAAAACAAGCAAATAACAGAGGACAAAAAAAGACTCTTAAGTCATCATGTTGCACCTATATTTTGTAATTTACTTTTTCCACTTAACTATCATAACGCACTTTTCATTCTAACAGATGCTCTCTTATATATAATGGTTACATGAAATAGATGTACCCATAATTTACTTTTTGGTACAATGTTTGCAGAGTTCACTATTACAAACAGCACTTTGATAAACATCTTTGTTGTTAAATATCTATGGGCCAGTTTTCATTACCTTGTTAGGATAAATTCCAGAATTGCTGTGTTGTAGGGCACACAAATTTTAAAGATTTTTTGATACATACTGCCTTTTTGCAGAGTGTAGGGAATCTCGAATACAAGAAGATTCTTCTCAAACCATTGGAGAAGATTTTCCTGGAAATGAATGAATTTTTCCTTTCTCAGCAATCTGCTTTACTGCTGTGCAGAATGTGTTCAGAGCAGTGTCTCCAACATCCTTGAATATCTCATTCTTTCCATAACAGATGCTTTTCTTCTGGATTGGATTAAGACTTCCTCAGTTGCAGATACTAATGTCTCTTGATTTTTTTCCCCATGCCTGATGGAAAGCAGGGGAAACTTTGGGAGAAGATCCAGTCACTGACTTTATTGAGGGATGAGTGTGATGCAGAAATAGAACAGCCAAATATGGCTGCTAGTGAAAGGAACGTTCCACCTATGATCCCTGTAAATTCAAGAGATGGTCAGGGTGGTTTTCCATTGTGCAAACTCTTCACTTGTTAGTTGTTTCCTCATTTTGCCATGGTGCTGGTCTTGGAGAGGGCAGGCAGATTCTTAACGATTGAGCCACCAGAGAAGCCCTATTTTAAAAATTATATAACCTAACTAGCTATTGATGTCACTCTGAGAAGACTGATTGATTGATTGATGCATGCATGCATGCTGCATTGGGTCTTCATTGCTGTGCTCAGGCTTTCTCTAGTTGTGGTGAGCGGGAGCTACTCTTCGTTGCAGTGTGCGGGCTTCCCATTGCGGTGGCTTCTCTTGTTGTGGAGCACGGGCTCTAGGCGCATGGGCTTCCGTAGTTGTGGTGCGTGGGCTCAGTAGTTGTGGCTCGCACGCTCTAGAGCACAGGCTCAGTAGTTGTGACACACGGGCTTAGTTGCTCCGTGGCATGTGGGATCTTCCTGGACCAGGGCTCGAACCTGTGTCTCCTGCACTGGCAGGTGGATTCTTAACCACTGCACCACTGGAGAAGCCCTGTGCATTTTACTGATGGTAAATTCACCTCAAAAGAAAAACCCTATAAGCAAATACTGAGATCTTGATTCTGATATGATGAAATATTTATGGGGGAAGTATATCAATGCCTACAATTTACTTTGCAGCATGTCCAAAAATAGGATGGGATAAAAGATGGATAAATATATGATAAATCAGTCAAATATTAATGAAAAAATCTAGGTAATGGAATATTTTGTGTTTAGTTTTTTCAAACTTCTGTATGCTGAAAAATTTCGTAATAAAGTGTTGGAAAAAACTGGCTATATGTATATAGGAAAAAGTTTGAAAGGGTATATGCTAAACTATTATATTTCTGGGAAGGGTAACTTTATCTTTTAATTCACATCTTTCTTCATTAAAAGGAATATTTACGAGTATGTACTGTTTCTAACAACAATAAAATAAAAATAATTTTTAAAGAAGTCAAAATTGCTTCTCAGAAAACAGGACAAACCCCTTAATGTAAAGGGTTAACTCCTTTCTTAATGTGTTTTCTGTAGAGAAGAGGGTGTAAAAGAATGAAGGAGTAGAAAGCTTTGAATTTTTAAAAAGAATACTTTTCTTTCTCTTTCTAGGAAAGAAAGCATCCATTACCCACTTCAACTAACTTTAAAGACACACTTTTCCCCAATGCCCAGCATCTTGAGTTCTCCTACCAACGTCTCCACAGATGTTACGTTGCTTTTCCTGGCATTATTTGTATTTCTCCTCTCTAATCCATATATTAAGAGTTGGGGAAAAAAATGATGGGTCAGTCTTTCCTTTCCTCTAACATTTCTGAAACCAGATCTAGGTAATTCATTTTTAATAAGTGAGACTCAACTAAAGAGATTTCCTTGTCAAATCCTGCTGGAGATGATACCTCAGAGGAACCTATTCAGGAGTTCCTCATTTGGAAAAATTATTCTTTGAACTAATCCTCACTTTTACTTTTTTAAAAAATTAATTAATTTACTTATGGTTGTGTTGGGTCTTCGTTTCTGTGCGAGGGCTTTCTCTAGTTGCGGCAAGCGGGGGCCACTCTTCATCGTGGTGCACGGGCTTCTCACTATCGCGGCCTCCCGTTGCGGAGCACAGGCTCAGTAGTTGTGGCTCATAGGCCCAGTTGCTCCACGGCATGGGGGATCTTCCCAGACCAGGGCTTGAACCCGTGTCCCCTGCATTGGCAGGCAAATTCTCAACCACTGCGCCACCAGGGAAGCCCTCCTCATTTTTTTTCTTTTTCTTTTTTTTTTGTGGTATGCAGGCCTCTCACTGTTGTGGCCTCTCCTGTTGCGGAGCACAGGCTCCGGACGCGCAGGCTCAGCGGCCATGGCTCACGGGCCCAGCTGCTCTGCGGCATGTGGGATCTTCCCGGACCGGGGCACGAACCCGTGTCCCCTGCATCGGCAGGCAGACTCTCAATCACTGTGCCACCAGGGAAGTCCCCTCCTTGTTAAAATGGGGAAAAAAATCACTTTCTATCCATCTGAAAATTAGATGAAATCATATCTTTTGCAGTTTTTTTAATTGTGTGTTGGAGCCTTGAGATCTCAAATCCTGCCACTGGTCACTAGGAAAGGAGCAGAGAAATCCTTTACTTTTCCCTTTGAAATAAAACTGATTCTGTGGGCAAGAAAGTCATTTCAAGAGGCTACAGAAACTTGTGTTGACCTTGAAATCTAGAAGAGGAAGGTCCATGATGATTTTCTTTTACAGAATCAATCCTAATATGAAAAGGATATGAACAATAGGAGGAGGAACATCTCCACAAAAGCACTCCATTGTTAATCAGGTAGCTAGGCAAAAGAGGAAACCAAAGGAGAGAGAGGTACTTAATAAAAAGGAGAAAGGTAATAATGGCTTTGCCTTTTTCCAAGATATCTTAAAATCTGACAAAAACGTGGCCTTTTTTGTTTTCCAAACAAGAATAAGGTGACTGACCTTCAGATAAAGTTCAGCTTGTTTATATATAATCTGAGTACTGGGTTACAATATCACTCTACAAATAGGTAAGAATTATTTATTATGATTTCCATCCCCCCTTTGGAAGAATGTCAGCTCCACAGAGGCACAGATCTCTACCTATTTTGTTTACTGATGTATCCAAAGCATCTAGAAAATTGCCTAATCAAAGAGCAGGTATTAAATATTTTCTGAATGAATGAAAATATATATTCCATGGCATACATTTTAAAAAAAATTTATTTATTTGGCTGCTTGGGGTCTTAGTTGCAGCAGCATGCGGGATCTCCGTTGTGGCATGTGGAATCTTTTGTTGTGGCACGTGGGCTCTTCGTAGCCGTGTGCGGGATTCTCTCTAGTTGTGGCGCGGGGGCTCCAGAGCACATGGGCTCTGTAGTTGCAGTATGCAGGCTCTCTAGTTGTGGTGCCTGGGCTCTCTAGTTGTGGCTCGCAGGCTCAGTTGCCCCACGGCATGCGGGATCTTAGTTCCATGACCAGGAATGGAACCTGCATTGGATTCTTAGCCACTGGACCACCAGGGAAGTTCCTATGGTATAAGTTTCGAGGTACTCCACTAGTTGTTCTCTTCTAACCCTACTAAGCAGTATCACCACCTTCCCCCAGTTTCTTGAATTCTGCTCTTCCTAGGCACAATTTCTCTCCTTTTTTTTTTTGGCTTGTTATGCTAATTAATTTTTCTCCAGTTTTACTGAGATATAATTGAGATATATCACTATCTAAGTTTAAGGTGTACAGCATAATGGTTTGAGTTACATATACTGTGAAATGATTGCAGCTATACATTTATTTAGCATCGTCATCTCTTATAGATACAATCAAAAGAGAAAGCAAAAAAAAAGAAAAATTTTTTTTCTTGTGATGAGATCACTTAGAGTTTACTTACTCTCTTAACAATTTCATATATATCATACAGCAGTGTTAACTATAGCTATGCTGTAGATTATGCCCCTAGTATTTATTTATCTTGTAACTGGGAATTTGTACCTTTTGACCACTTACTCCCCTTCCCCTGATCCCTCTGGTAACCACACATAATCTGATCCCCTTTTCTATTACACACACACACACACACACACGCGTGCAAAGATGTTTTTAGATTCCATATATAAGTGAGATCATACAATATTTGTCTTTCTCTTTCTGACTTATTTCTCTTAGCATAATGCCCTCAAGGTCCATCCATGTTGTTGCAAATTGCAGGATTTCCTCATTTGTTATTTTTTATGGCCGAATAATATTCCATTGTATTACTTTATCCATTCATCCCTTGATGGACACTTAGGTTGTTTTCATGTCTGGGCTGTTATAAATAATGCTATGAACATGGGTGTGCAGGTATCTTTTCGAGTTAGTGTTTTCATTTCCTTTGGATATATTCCCAGAAGTGAAATTGCTGGATTATATGGTAGTTCTATTTTTAAATTAATTAATTAATTAATTTGGCTGCACTGGCATTTATTTAGTTGCGGCACTCGGGATCTCCACTGCCAGCGTGGGATCTTTGTTGAGGCATGTGGGATCTTTTAGGTGTGGCATGCAGGATCTTTAGTTGCAGCATGTGAACTCTTAGATGCGGCATGTAGTTCCCTGACCAGGACCAAACCCGAGCCCCCTGCATTGGAAGCGTGGAGTCTTAACCACTGAACCACCAGGAAGTCCCTGGTAGTTCTATTTTTAATTTTAATTTTTTTTTGCTGCATCGCGCAGCATACAGGATCTTAGTTCCGTGACCAGGGATTGAACCTGTGCCCCCTGCAGTGGAAGTGTGGATTATTTATTTATTTATGTTGGGGGGTTGTGTTGGGACTTAGGTGCAGCATGCAGGATCTTTCATTGCGGCGCGTGGGCTTCTCTCTAGCTGTGGTGTGCAGGCTCCAGGGTGTGTGGGCTCTGTAGTTTGCGGCATGAAGGCTCTCTCGTTGAGGCGCACGGGCTCAGTAGTCATGGAGCTTGGGCTTAGTTGCCCTTCAGCATGTGGGATCTCAGTTCCCTGACCAGGGACTGAACCTGCGTCCCCTGCATTGGAAGGTGGATTCTTTTACCACTGGACCACCAGGGAAGTCCTGGAAGTGTGGATTCTTAACCACTGGACTGCTGGGGAGGTCCCTATTTTTAATTTTTTGAGGATCCTCCGTACTGTTTTCCAAAATGCCTGTACCAACACAATTTCTTAAACACAACCAGCTCCCTCACACTTTTATATTCTCATGTATCATTCTTCTCACTTAAAATTAAATCCTCTCCACCAAACTCTGTCCTTTGCCTCATTCTTAACCTTACCTAAAAATCTGTAATTTTTTTTTTTTTTTTTTCCGGTACGTGGGCCTCTCACTGTTGTGGCCTCTCGCATTGCGGAGCAAAGGCTCCGGTGCAGGCTCAGCGGCCATGGCTCACGGGCCCAGCCGCTCTGCGGCATGTGGGATCTTCCCAGACCAGGGCACGAACCCGTGTCCCCTGCATTGGCAGGCGGACTCCCAACCACTGTGCCACCAGGGAAGCCCAAAATCTGTAATTTTAACATAGCTATTGTAAACAACCACATTCAACCCAGATTGCTAGAGCTGCTATCTCCAATATGGTAGTTAATGTAATTAAGATTATCCTTTGTTGTTTATATAGTTGGTGGTTTTCTCTATCCATGTAATAAAGATATTCTCCAATTTATCAAGTATGTAAGAAGGAATTAATATTCAGTATACATAAAGAACTAAGCTCAAGAACAAAAATCAAATGACTCAATTCAAAAATGGACAAGGACTTGGGAATTCCCAGGCAGTCCAGTTGATAGGACTTGGCATTTTCACTGTTGTGGACCTGGGTTCAATCCTGATTGGTGCAAGCTGTGTGGTGCAGCCAAAAAAAAAAAAAAAATGGTAATCTACAGATTCAATTCAATCCCTATCAAATTACCAATGGCCTTTTTCACAGAACTAGATCAAAAAAATCTTAAAATTTGTATGGAGACACAAAAGACCTCGAATACCATAGCAATCTTTTTTTTTTAAATTTATTTATTTTTGGCTGCATTGGGTCTTCGTTGCTGCACTTGGGCTTTCTCTAGTTGCGGCAAGCAGGGGCTACTCTTCATTGCGATGTGTGGGTTTTGCCATGGCTTCTCCTGTTGCAGAGCATGGGCTCTAGGCACGCGGGCTTCAGTAGTTGTGGCGCACGGGTCCAGTAGTTGTGGCTCGCAGGCTCTAGAGCGCAGGCTCAGTAGTTGTGGCGCACAGGCTTAGTTGCTCCGTGACATGCGGTTCCCAAGCCAGGGCTCAAACCCATGTCCCCTGCATTGGCAGGCGGATTCTTAACCACTGCGCCACCAAGGAAGCCCAGCCAAAGCAATCTTGAAAATGAAAAATGGAGCTGGAGGAACCAGGCTCCCTGACTTCAGACTATACTATAAAGCTACAGTCATCAAAACAGTATAGTACTGGCACAAAAACAGAAATATAGATCAATGGAATAGGATAGAAAGCCCAGAGATAACCCCACGCATCTATGGTCAATTAATCTATGACAAAGGAGGCAAATACAATGAAGAAAAGACAGTCTTTTCAATAAATGGTGCTAGGAAAACCAGACAGCTACATGTAAAAAAATGAAACTAGAACATTCTTTAACACCATACACAAAAGTTAACTCAAAATGGATTAAAGACCTAAATGTAAGACCGGATACTATACAACTCTTAGAGGAAAACATAGGCAGAATACTCTTTGACATAAATCACAGCAATATGTTTTTCTCTTTTTTTAAATTAATTTTTATTGGAGTATGGTTGCTTGCAATATATTTTTCAATCCATCTCCCAGAGTAATGGAAATAAAAACAAAAATAAACAAATGGGACCTAATTAAACTTAAAAGCTTTTGCACAGCAAAGGAAATCACAAACAAAACAAAAAGACAACCCACAGAACGGGAGAAAATATTCACAAATGATGCGAACAACAAGGGATTAGTGTCCAAAATTTACAAAGAGCACATGTGGCTCAATATCCAAAAAACAAACAACCCAATCCAAAAATGGGCAGAAGACCTAAACAGACATTTCTCCAAAGAAGACATACAGATGGCCAAGAGGCACATGAAAAGATGCTCAACATCGTTAATTATGAGAGAAATGCAAGTCAAGACTACAATGAGATATCACCTCACATGGTCAGAATGGCCATCATCAAAAAATCTACAAACAATAAATGCTGGAGAGGGCATGGAGAAAAGGGAACCCTCCCACACTGTTGGTGGGAATGTAAATTGGTATAGCCACTATGAAGAACAGTGTGGAGGTTCCTTAAGAAAACTAAAAATAGAGTTACCATATGATCCAGCAATCCCACTCCTGGGCATATATCTGGAGAAAAACATGGTTTGAAAGGATATATGCACCCCAATGTTCACTGAAGCACTGTTTACAATAGCTGACACATGAAAGCAACCTAAATGTCCATTGACAGATGAATGGATAAAGAAGATGTGGTACATATATATAATGGAATATTAGTCATTAAAAAGAATGAAATAATGCCACTTGCAGCAACATGGATGGACCTGGAGATTATCATACTAAGTGAAGCGAGTCAGACAGAGAAAGAAAAATATCATATGATATTGCTTACATGCAGAATCTAAAAAAAAGAAAAAACATACAAATGAACTTATTTACAAACCAGAAACAGATTCAAAAACTCAGAGAATAAACTTATGGTTACCAGGGGAGAAGCATGGCGGGGAGGGATAGATTGGGAGTTTGGGATTGACATGTACACACGGTTATATTTAAAAGAGATAACCAAAAAGGACCTACTGTTTAAAAAAAAAAAAAAAGACAAGGACTTGAGTAGACATTTCAGTAAAGAAGATATACAAATGGCCAGTAAGTACATAAAGAGATGCTCAACATCACTAATCAGTAGGAAAATGAAAATCAAAACCACAACGAGATACTGCTTCACACCTGTTAGGATGGCTATTACGGAAAAAAACAGAAAATGACAAGTATTACCAAGGATGTGGAGAAACTGAACTCTTAAGATTTGCTGGTGGGGATGTAAAATGGTATAGTCTGTAGATGTACCATATGATAAAGCAATTACACTTCTGGGTACACACATAAAAGAACTGAAAGCGGGGGTCCTCAACAGAGAATTCTGTAAGCCAATGTTTATAGCAGTATTATTCACAATTGCAAAAAAGTGAAAACATTAGAAAATGTCCATTGACAGATGAATGGATAAACAAAATGTGTGCATATGTATAAATACACACACACAAAGGAATACTATCCACCATTAAAAAGAAATGAAAATCTCATATATGCTGCAAAATGGAAGAACCTTATGTTAACATAAAGACATTATGTTAAGTGAAATCAGGAAGACACAAAAGGACAAATATTGTAAGATTTCGCCTATATGAGGTACCTGTAATAGTCAAATCATAGAGCTAGAAAGAAGAACAGTGGTTATCAGAGGCTGGTGGAAGGGGAGAATAGGAAATTGTTATTTAATGGGTACAGAGTTTCAGTTTGGGATGATGAAAAAATTCTAGAAATGCACAGGGGTGATGGTTGCACAACAGCGCGAATGTATTAGTGCCACTGAACCTTATACTTAAAAATGGTCAAATGCAAAATTTAAGTTATGTATATTTTACCTCAAGTTAAAATTAATAATGTAATATACCAAAACCACTGTGTGCTTTAAAATGGGTGAACTGTGCCTCAATAAGCTGTTAAAAAAAAGAAGTACAACAGTGTTAAAATTTTTTGCTTCATCCATTAAACAATTACTTAGAAGGCTCAAAAGGAAAAGGAAAGCCTATTGTAAATGCCCATATTTTTGCTTACTGTATTCTTTCTGCATTCCTGATGTTCCAAGGTTCCTTCTTTTATTTCTTTCTGTTTAGAGAACTTCCTTTACCCATAGGATAGATTTGCCGGCAACAAACCTAAGAATCCTTTGCTTCTCTCAATTCCTGAAAGAAGGATATATTCATTGGGTATAGGATTCTGGTTTGACAGTTCTTCTTTCAGTACTTGAAAAATGTGCCACTTACATGAATTCAGACGTGAAATCCACTGTCATTTGATTTGTTTTGCCCCTATGGATATGGAGTCATTTCTCTCTCATTGTTTTAAAATTGTTTTGTCTTTAGTATGCTGAAGTTTGATCATGTGTCTCAACATGGATTTCTTTGACTATATATACCCTGTTCTGGGTTTGCTCATCTTCTTGAATCAGGTTTATGTCTTCTGCCAAATTTGGGAAGTTTTCAAGCCATTATTTACTCAAGTACTTTTTTTTTAATCTCTACCTTCTTTCTTTTCTCCTTCCAGGACACCAAGAACATAAATATTAGCTCTTTTGTCACGGTCCCATAGCCTCTTGTTTGTTTTTTTTTTTTTAAATGTCTGTTTACTCTTTTGTTCAGATTGGGTAATACTTGTAACACTCCATCACCTAGTTCACTGATTCTTTCCTGTATATCTTTCATTCTGCTGTTGAGTCTATCCCCCGAGCTTTTAATTTCAGCTACTGCATCTTTCAATTCTAAAAATTATATTTGCTTTTCCTATTTTTCATTTCTTTGCCAAGGCTTTCTTTTTACATTTTAAGCATGTTTATAACTGCTTGTTGAAGTGTTTTTAAAAAATGATAACTGCTGTAAAATCTTTGTCAGATAATTCTAGTATCTTGGTGTTGGCATACATTGATGCCTTTTAAAATTCAGTTTGAGATCTCCCAGGTTCTTGGTATGACATATGATTTTCAATTCAAACCTAGACATTTTTGTATTATGTTATGAGATTTTGGGATTTTATACGTACCTCCTGCCCCTCAACATGCATAGCCTACCCCATTATCGACATCCTCCACCAGAGTTGTACATTTGTTAACAACTGAAGAACATATACTGACATATCATTATCACTCAAAGTCCATAGTTTACATTAGTATCTTAGTATTGCATATTCTATGGCTTTGGACAAATGTATAATTATATGTACTCACCATTACGGTATCATAATGAATAGTTTCATTGCCCTAAAAATCCTCTGTGCTCTGTAGATTCATCCTTCCTTCCCTCAAACCACTGGCAATCACTGATCTTATTAATGTCTCCACAGTTTTGCCTTCCAGAATGTCATTTAGTTGGAATCATACAGTATGCAGCCTTTTCAGATTGGCTTCTTTCATTCAGTACTATGAATTTAAAATTCTTCAATGTCTTTTCATGGCTTGATAGCTATTTCTTTTCAGTGCTGAATAATATTCCACCGTCTGGATGTACCACAGTTTATCCATTCACTTACTGAAAGACATCTTGGTTGCTTTCAAGTTTTGGCAATTATGAATAAAGCTGCTTTAAACATCTGTGTGCAGGTTACTGCACAGACTTAAGTTTTCAACTTCTTTGGGTAAATACCAAGGAGTTCAATTGTTGGATTGTATGGCAGGAGTATGTTTAGTTTTTTAATACAATTGATTTTTATATACTGATTTTTTTTGGTACTAGTTGTAGTAACTTTTTAGTGCATCTCTTTGGATTTTCTACATACACGATCATGTTACTTGCAAACAGAAACAGTTTTACTTTTTCCTTCCTGATTTTTATGACTTTTGTTCATCTTTTTGCCTTATTGTACTGGTAGAACATCCAGAATAATGCTGAAAAGAAGTAAATAGAGTGAACATTTTTACCTTCTTTCCAATTTTAGAAGGAAGCATTCAATATCCTATCATTAAGTATGATCTGCTTTTTATTCAATATAACACTGAGGAAATTCCTTTCTAGTTTTAAGAGTTTATAATCAACTTTGTTCTGTAGTTGTTTTTTTCAACTAAAGTCTTTGTCATGTTTTCTATCAGGGTTACACTAAGCTTATGAAATGAGTTGGGAATTGTTTCTCCCCTACTTTCACAAAGTGTTCGTGTTAAGACTGGTGTTATTTGTTTCTCAAATATATGTAAGAGTTCACAAGGGAAAACCGTTTAGTTCCAGATTTTTTTTTTTTTTGGGCTGCACTGGGTGCTTGTTGCTGTGCTCCGGCTTTCTCTAGTTTGGAGAGTGGGGGCTACTCTTCCTTGCAGTGCACGGGCTTCTCATTGCAGTGGCTTCTCCTGTTGCACAGCATGGGCTTTAGGCACATAGGTTTCAGTAGTTGTGGCATGCAGGCTCAGGTGTTGTGGCTCACGGGCTCTAGAGTGCAGGCTCAGTAGTCGTGGTGCACAGGCTTAGCTGTTCCGCAGCATGTGAGATCTTCCTGGACCAGGGCTCGAACCTGTGTACCCTGCATTGGCAGGTGGATTCTTAACCACTGCGCCACCAGGGAAGCCCCAGTTCTGGAATTTTTCATGTGAAAGGATTTAGTAAGGAACTCAATTTCTTTAAACAATTATAGGATATTCAGATGTTTAATTTCATATATAAGTTGTATTTTGTAAGGAATTTGCCCATTTCATATATTGTTAAACATATTGGCATAAAGTTATTTATATTATTAGCCTCTTAATGACTGTAGGACCATTAGTATGGATACTGGTAAATTGTGTTACCTCTTCCTTTGTCTTGATCAGTGCAGTGAGAAGTTATTAATTTTGTTGCTGTTTTCAAACCTTTGTTCCCGTTTTCAAACCTTTGTTCCCTTATTGTCTGTTTAATATTTTACTGATTTCTGTTGGTTATTATCTACCAGTTTTCTAGAAATAAGTGGGATGGCTTTACTCTTCTCACTGACGTTGAGTACAGTCAGTCCTCCATATCTGTGGGTTGTAAGCATCTGTGGATTCAACCAAACTTGGATCAAAAATAAATTTTAAAAAATTCCAGAAAATTCCAAAAAGCAAAACTTGAATTTGCCCAGTGCTGGTAACTATATACGTACCATTATAAGTAATCTAGAGATGATTAAAAGCCTACAGGAGGATGTGTGTAGGTTATATGCAAATACTACACCATTTTATATAAGGGACTTGAACATCCTTGGATTTTAATATCTGAAGAGGCTCCTGGAACCAATACCCCACGGATACAGAGGGACAACTTTACTTGGTCATAGTAAACCAAGGGGAGGGGGTATCCACTCTGTGTTAATTATTTCAAAATAAATATCATTTAATCCTCACAACTCAGGTTGGAAACAGTCTCAACATATAGGTGAAGATGCTGAGATGTAGAGTAGATAATTAACTTGTTCAAGATCACCTAGCTACAAGAGTGTGAAATGAAAAGAGGAGTCTCTTGTGTTTGATTCCAAGGTGTGTCGAGGGTCCCCAAGACCACCTTCAGGTCTGGTGACTCATAAGACTCAGCATATAGTCAGACTCATGGTTATACTTTAGTATAGCAAAAAGACACAAAGCAAAATCCATAAAGAGAAAAAATACATTGGGCAAAATCTGGAGGGAACCAGGCACAAGTTACAAAAGTTCTCTCCCAGTAGAGTCTTGCAAGATGCAATCTTTGGCAATGTACTGTGACAATATGTGTAAAATGTGGGCTATCAAGAGAGCTCATTAGAAACTCAGCACCCAAGGTTTTAATTGGTGGCTGGCCATTTAGGTACCCTCTGCCTAGGATGTACCAAAATTCCAGTCTCTTAGAATGAAACCAATTATTCAGCAGAAACCATACAGTTTATACATGGTAGGCACAGTAAGACTCTCTTACCGTCTAGGGAAAGTTTTATAATAGAGGGAACTGTTTACTATTCAAGTTTCCAGATGTCAGCTAATGGCCAACCTTGTAAGCAGGACTTTCTAAGAATAGAAGTCTTAGGTCTGCTATTTTAATTCTTTCCTGCACATAAGGCCTATGTTCTTTCCACTGTATCAGGAAAAGCAGTCAAGATTTGGCCTAAGTCTGAATGACCTGTAGGGGCAAAAGACAAAAGCTATGTTGAGAAGGATTCTGAATTCTTTTCTGAGCTTAGCAGAAAAGGGTATCACAATATATTTCACAACAACTGTCAGAGTAAAAAGAAGGAGGGCCTACATACTAAGTAATGGATTCTTGCTGACTGATAGTCTACTGCAAAAACAGTTTCAATTCAGTAATTACCAGTTATTGAATGATTACTGTGTTAGGTACTGTGCTAAGTATTTTACATGCATTATTTTATTTAATATTCATACTACTTTCTATTTTACACTAAAGAATTTGAAGCCTTGAGATGTGTCAAGTTGCCCAGGGTCACCCAGCTAGTAATTGTTGGAGGTGGAATTTGACTCAAGGCCTAACTGATGCCAGAAGCCAAATGTGAAAGCCTATGTCTTCACTTTTTTTGCTCTCATACTCCCCAGAAGATTTTTTAAAAATGACGAATCCCCTTATGCATTTTTATTCTTTTTTTTTTTCCTTTGCGGTACACAGGCCTCTCACTGTTGTGGCCTCTCCCGTTGTGGAGCACAGGCTCCGGACGCGCAGGCTCAGTGGCCATGGCTCACGGGCCCAGCTGCTCCGCGGCATGTGGGATCTTCCCGGACCGGGGCACGAACCCGCGTCCCCTGCATCGGCAGGCGGACTCTCAACCGCTGCACCACCAGGGAAGCCCTCCCTTATGCATTTTTAAATGTAAAGTTTAAACAGTTGCAAATGATGTAATATTTGGTTATAGCATTTAAAAATGATGAAACTGCATACCATAGGGATTTAATACTTATCACTATTCATTAAAAAAGGAATACTCCCTTCTTAAACATTTAGAAAATTAAATCATTTCTTTTTTTTTTTTTTTTTTTTTTTTTCTTTTTGCGGTATGCGGGCCTCTCACTGTTGTGGCCTCTCCCGCCGCGGAGCACAGGCTCCGGACGCGCAGGCCCAGCGGCCACGGCTCACGGGCCCAGCCGCTCCGCGGCATATGGGATCCTCCCAGACCGGGGCACGAACCCGTATCCCCTGCATCGGCAGGCGGACTCTCAACCACTGCGCCACCAGGGAGGCCCCATTTCTTTTTATCCTTGAACATTATTTCTATTTCACTTATTCTGGGGAATTTTATCTTAATATTATATGTTTTTTATGCTTGAAATTCTTTTATTGAACAATCTATCCTCCTACTCTACAAAAAAGTGTTTAAATTAACATTGAAAGTAGCTGTGAACATAAAGCTCAAAGCATTAAAATTTTTCTTTTGCATTGTATAATCACTGTAATTCTTATAAATATATGCCTGACCAAACCAACATAAATATACATTTTCAAAATTACAGCTTTACTTGGGCAAAATTCACATACCATAAAATTCAACTTTTTAAAATGTACTATTCAGTGGGTTTTAGTATATGGAGTGTGTAGCTATCACT
This sequence comes from Mesoplodon bidens, assembly GCF_964165515.1. NCBI lineage: Eukaryota > Metazoa > Chordata > Mammalia > Artiodactyla > Ziphiidae > Mesoplodon > Mesoplodon bidens. The sequence continues at coordinate 73,105,951 of NC_138177.1, read as the reverse complement.
ACAGGATGGTTAATTTTATGTGTCAACTTGGCTGGGTCACAGTTGCCAGATATTTGGTTAAACATGATTCTAGATGTGTCTGTCTAAGTATTTTTTAGATGAGATTAACATGCAAATCAAAAGATTCCAAGGAAAGGAGATTATTCTCCATAATGTGGGTAGAATTCATCCTATCAGCTGAAGGCCTCAAAAGAATAAAGACTGACCTCCACAGAGTGAATTCTGTCGGTATACTGCCTTCAGACTCCTTGAGCTGCAAGATCAACTTTTTCCTGGGTCTCCATGCTGCCAGCCTACCTTGCAGATTTTGGACTTGCTAGCCTGCACAACTGCGTAAGCCAAGTCCTTAAAATAAACCTTTCTCCCTATATATCTTATTGATTGTTTCCTTGGAGACCTCTGACTAATATAATTAACATTATTTGGGAACATTTTCGTCATCCCCAAAAGAAACCTTGTACCCATTAGCAGTCACTTCACATTCTCCCCTACCCCCAGTCCCTGGAAACCATTCATCTACTTTGTGTTTCTATGTATTTGCCTATTCTGGACATTTCATATAAATGGAATCATAAAACACGTGGTGTTTTGTGACTGTCTTCTTTCACAAAGCATAATGTTTTCATGGTTCACCCATGTTGTCGCATGTCTCAGTACTTAATTTCTTGTTATTGCCCAGTAACATTCCATTGTGCAGATATATCACATTTTGTTTACGCACGGCATGCGGGATTCCAGTTCCCTGACCAGGGATCATACACCCCTCCCCCCACCCCAAGTGGAAGCACAGAATCCTAACCATTGGACCACTAGGGAAGTCCTTTGGATGTATGTTTTCAATTCTTTTGGGTATGTATCTAAGCAGCAGTATTGCTAGGTCTTGTATTAAATCTGTGATTAACTTGTTGGGAACTACTAAAATGTTTCCCAAAGAGGTTTTACACCACTTCACATTCTTACCAGCAATGTATGAGGGTTTCAGTTTCTTCACGCCCTCATTAATCCTTTAATTAAAGCCATCCCAGTGGGTGTGAAGTGATAATCTCATTATGGTTTTGATTTCCATTTCCCTAATGACTAATGATGTTGAGGATCTTTTCATGTGCTTATTGACCATTTTTATATCTTTTTCTGGAGAAAGATCAATTCAAATCATTTACTCATTGAAAAGATTCTGTTGTTTGTCTTTTTATTATTGAATTATAACAGTTCTTTATATATATGGGCTTCTGGATACAAGTCTCTTACTTGATATATGATTTGAAAATGCTTCTTCCTTTCTGTGGGTTGTTTCAGCTTCTTGATGGTGTTCTTTGAAGCACAAAAGTTTTAAATATTGATGAAGTTCAATTTGTCTCTTTTTTTCTTTTGTTGTACATGATTTTGGTGTCAGACACCTAAGAAATTATTACCTAATCCAAGGTCACAAAGATTTACTCTTATGCTTTCTTCTAAGAGTTTTATAATTTTAGCTCTTATATTTAGGTTGATGATCCATTTTGAGTTACTTTATCCTTTTGTATGTCCATATCCAGCTATCACAGTAACCATCTGTTAAAAAGACCATGCTTTCCTCATTGAACTGTTGTGGCACTGTTGTAAAAAATCAATTGACTAAAAATGTAAAGTATAATATACATTTTGATAAATGAGTATTTATCATAAGAAGTAAATCTTTTTGAAGTGCATTTCTCTAAAGATAAAGAAACCTGATTTCATTAAAAATTAAAAAAATAAGTATTACCTTCCATTTATTGAATGACTCCATTGATGATAAGATGCATTATTATTTTATCTGTATAACTATTTTATTCACATAACTAGTATCGCAAAGACAGAGATGAACCTAGGTCTGGCTGACTCAAAGTCATGCTCTTTGTTTACATGATACTGGAAGTGAACTGTTTGAAACAGCTGACTGGCCTCCCTCCCTATCCTAATCACAAATTATTATCTGAACAACAAAACAGCACTGTCCAGAAAAAAATTTTTTATCCTGTAACAGCCTGATTTTATGTCTTGTTTCACAGGAAAAAACACCCACTACTTGGACAGGTTTTTCCATTATTTACTTAATTTGCAGACCACTGAGTACAGATTAATCTTAGTAAGAGACTAAAGTGGGGACTTAGAGAGAGAAAATCTTTTTTTTTTTTTTGGCGGTACGCGGGCCTCTCACTGTTGTGGCCTCTCCCGTTGTGGAGCACAGGCTCCGGACGCGCAGGCTCAGCGGCCATGGCTCACGGGCCTAGCCGCTCCGCGGCATGTGGGATCTTCCAGGACCGGGGCACGAACCCGCGTCCCCTGCATTGGCAGGTGGACTCTCAACCACTGCGCCACCAGGGAAGCCCGAGAGAGAAAATCTTTATTTAAATTAAGGGATTTCCATTCTGGACCTCTTAACCACTATTCATGCCAGATATGTGACAGAAATATTGGCCTATCTTATTCATCTCATCTCCCTTGGAATTAACTGACTCTATCACCCCCTTGAATAGTCAGAGCTTCTTTCCAAAATCTGAGTTATGAATTAGCCAATTTCCCATCCAGAGCAAAACCAGTGAGACCAAAATGGTCATGTTTTCCTTTACACAGAACTTTTAAAATTACCTCTTATTTTCAAAGCCTATTTGTCAGTAGCACGTTCTAGGAAATAGCTAAATCTGCTGAGAATCTTCTTCCATTGATATGACCTCACTATTAAAAACAAAAGGCTCTTTCAAAAGAACTTTGGCACTAAGCCCAGAGAATACGGAGCTTACTTACTCTTACCTTTTTTAAGTAAGCAATAGTACAGTTATCTAGCTGAGAATTAAACCTTGTAACGCTATGTTGTACTTAAACTGTTCTCTAGCCACCCAATACAGAAAAAATTAAAGCAAACAAATCTTTATTGCAGAACTTGTCTACCCCTGTTGCTTTAAATACATTGCTGGCGCTGGGCCCTCTGGGGAGAAAAAAAGGAACTAGATAATCATAACACACAGAAAAGCCCCATAGTCAAGAGAGTCAAGAGTCATAGTTGAAGAGAACACTAAAAGCACCGGATCAACATCTACTACACAAGTAAGTTGTTCCTGGAAAAAAAATTCTCATCCTATGTTCAATTATGTATTCTAATTTCTCCTTTTCTTTCATTGTATAACCAATATTTGTTAAACTTCTATTATGTACAAAGCATGGGGAAATCAAAGGAGAATAAGAAAGACAAATGATCCTGTGCTCCTAGAGCTTATAATCTGGTGGAGGAGACATTACTAAATGAGTAAACAAATATAGTAATTATAGATTACAGAAAGAAGTAAACAGGGTGCTGTGATACAGACTTGATATAGAGGAAGGAACCCTCTTTTGTAGGATAATCAGGAAAAAAATTTTAAAGAAAATAATATTTAAGCTGATACTGACATTTAGCTCATCCTCAAAGGATGAGAAGAAATCCACCATGGGAAGTTTGAAGAAGAGCTTTGCAGGCAATGGTAATAATAAGCATAATGATCTTTTGGTTGGAAAGAGTTTGGTATGGTCTAGAATCTGAAAGAAGGCCAGCATGACACACAATACAGTGATTATAAGGGAAATATGGGAAACAACAGAGGCAGAAAAATTAGGTAGTCAGGAACCACATCATTCCCAAGAGTTGGGGTAAGGAGTTTATAGTTTAATGGTGAGCCACTGAAAGGTTTTAAGTACGATTTAGTTTAAGTTATAAAATCATTTCCCTTTTTACTGTGTGGAGAGTAGATTGGAAGGGAGCAAGAATGGAAGTGGACAGATCTGTTAGAAGGCTATTGCAATGGCCTGAGCAAAAGATAATAGTGTCATGGGGGCTTCCCTGGTGGCGCAGTGGTTGAGGGTCCGCCTGCCGATGCACGGGACACGGGTTCGTGCCCGGGTCCGGTAAGATCCCACATGCCGCGGAGCGGCTGGGCCCGTGAGCCATGGCCGCTGAGCCTGCGCGTCCGGAGCCTGTGCTCCACAACGGGAGAGGCCACAACAGTGAGAGGCCCGTGTACCGCAAAAAAAAAAAATAGTGTCATGGACTTGAATAATGGCAATGGAATTTGAAGAGAAGTAGGATATATTTCAAGGATGAAAATAACATAACTTGGAGATGGACTGGATGAGGCCAATCCAGGAAATCCAGGATGCCTTCTAGGTACACTTTACTTATCTGATAAGCTCAATAGTATGATCCTGGAAGGTATTATTTTTAAAATGCTAAACAGAGACTTGAATTTTCTCCAGAAATAAACAGAGAGATAAATCTTCACCAATTTTCAAGCATAAAGCGAAAGAGAGGCATGGACATATATACACTACCAAACGTAAGGTAGATAGCTAGTGGGAAGCAGCCGCATAGCACAGGGAGATCAGCTCGGTGCTTTGTGACCGCCTGGAGGGGTGGGATAGGGAGGGTGGGAGGGAGATGCAAGAGGGAGGGGATATGGGAACATATGTATATGTATAACTGATTAAAAAAAAATCAGTAAACACACACACACAAATTTTCAAGCATATAAACAATCAGAAAAAGCAGTGGACCCTTTTCCTTTGATTATTACATATCCACAAATCATCTCCCTTTGAACACAGAAAACACTTGAAACTGAAGTAATGAATAGTTGGGTTTTCCTAGATGACTTACTTAGAGAATCAAATGTTACAGATATAGTGTTGTTTATTGAAACTCCGGTGAATAAGATTTACGTCATTTTGACCCCTAGACGGCAAAAGGGTTTGCAAAATTCTTCAAAGTAACTATAATTAAATGGTAAAGACTTGACCCCACTGGAGATGTAGAAATAATAAGAACACAAAGACATTTCACCCAAACTCAAGAAATACCATTTCTTCTCAGTAATATATTCTGTATACTGAGTACTCACCGACATGAATGGGGGCTGGGAATAATCCATATTCATGCTCTCCCGGAGTGTATTCCAGCTTCTCTTTCTTTAATTGGATCAATCGGCTCTTTGGGCTGTGATTAGAAAAGAATGGAAAACAGTGAGAGGCAATGAAATTTCCTTTTGTGGTAAAATAGAAAAAAAAAAATCACTCTATCGAAAATTTGTTTTAGTGGTGATCATTTTGTAATCGAATCACTATGTTGTACCTCTGGAACTAACATAGTGTTGTAGGTCAATTATATTCAATTTAAGAGAATGCAATACTATTTTGAGTTAAAAATCACCTTTATAAATATAATAAGGAATGAACTTGGCTTCACAGTAATTTATGCAAAAATACTGGGGGGGCTTTAATTAATTTAAAAATGTTTATGTAATCCAATTGAGCTATAGATAAGATTTCATAAAGTAGCAAAATTCCAAATTCACAATTTAGAGTGATAGTTTTTTTTAAGTGTAGCTACAAAAGTATGTTATTTTTCTATAATTCTGATTCCAAACTAGTCATTTCATGTGACTCTCATAAAAAGGGACAAAGAAAATTAACAATAACAAATGGTTTATGTGCATGAACTATTTTGTGTGACTTGTTCTACATGTCAAAAATAGTTGACTTATATACATATCTGGTTTGTAAATAAAATTGTGAATAGGGGAAAAAAAGCGAGTATTTGTTTTAACAGTGGCTTAAATTTTAAACCCGTTTTTTTGGGGGGGGAGGGATACTAAGTATTTTCATATATTTTTAAAATCCGAATTTCTGGAATTGTCTTTTAGGAATTATACATAAGATGCATTCTCCAATGCATCTCCAATGCACTAGCATTCTCCAACAGTTTTGCAGAAGGAACCTAAATTTCAGATCTGATCATAAGGACTGCCTTATATTTGGTTAATGATTTATAAAGTACTTTCACATATTATCATTTATGTCAATCCCGTGAAGTAGGTAAGAAATGTTAACTCTAGTTTACAGATTTGAAAACTGATGCCCTACAAGGATAAATGACTTGCTTTAATTTTTGTAGCTGGCAAGGAGATTTAAGATGAAAACCTTAGTTTCTTGCTAAACTCCTATTCATTTACTATTCTTTTTATTTTATTCCACCATGTCCCATCAGCTTTTACCTCTTCCACTCATCTTACTGGGTCTGTGTTCCTAATGTTTGTTATGAGATTAAAACCTGAAGAGATTTCACAGACACATAAAAGGAAGGGAAAAAAAGAAGGGAGGAAAAAGGAAACGAGAAAAAGAGGAGAGCCTCATTCAGTCGACTCTGATTTTATTTTGGCTTAAAGTGCCAGTAAATAAAGCAAGGTGGATATATTTCTTTCATGAATTATGACATACTGCCTTTCAAAAAACAAGTCTAGTCTATTATATCTTGTAACAAGTAGGTATGTTAATACACACTTTGCAGATGAGAAAATTGAGACCCAAAGAAGTAAGTTATTTATAGAACCTTTAGTTCTTATTTGAAGACTGGTTCTTTCTAGTGAATCATTCATTTATTTATTCAACAATTACTGAGCACTCATTAAGTCCAGGCCCTGTTCCAAGTACTAAGAAACAGTGGGGAAAAAGACAGTTTACTTGGGTAGATATACAATAAGGAAATAACAAAAACTAAGAAAATGAAAAAATAAAACCCAGAAAATAATAAATGCTAGGCAAATAATTAAAATGTGATGAATAGCAAGTAATTTGGGAAGGCTTTTCTAAGGAAGTGACATTAAGCTAAAATGTAAATGCTACTGATACTCAGGAGAGGATCTGGGAAATGGAAGATCAGGCAGAGGAAATAGCTGGTATAAGATGAAAGCTTAAATGAGATTGGAGAATTAGAAGAAATGAAAGGAGGCTGAAGCAGTCCAGGTAAAGTTAGAAACTAAGTCATGTAAAAGTTTAAAGCCAGTGGTAAGTAGTTTGGGGGACAGTTACAAAGAAGGAAAGGAAAGATGCTAGACTGTTCTACTTATATCTAAAGACCACTTTTCTCATTTTAAAAAAGTGGCCCCAAAAATGATTGTGAACACAAAGATGCATTTTTTAACCAACTAAAAGCTATATTTCTTCATCATCAAAGTCAAATAGATCAAGAAAACAACTGTGTCTAGAACCAAGCACTCGGCATGAAAGAAAATTTGGTCTACACCTTACTAGATTCAAGACATATCCAAACTACTTAAAGAAATACATAAAAGTTTTCATCCAGCTAACATAGGAATGGAAGCAAAACTGGTATTTTACCCTGGTGCCAAAGGGTAAGCAAGCATATAGGGGGCAGTAGTCGCAAAAGAAAATACCTGGCACCCTGAAGTGAACAAACAAGCAAAATCACAAAAAAATTCAGGGTTACCTGCATAGTTTTACGCCCTCAAATAAATGAAACCTTGAATATATCCTATCAATTACCAACTGATTCCCTAAAAAACTCAAATTTATCCTTGATTTTGCAATGCTGATACCTAAGATGCATGACATCATTATGGATATGATAATCATGTGAGAAACTGTTTTCCTAGGTCTTAGCCAAGTCTGACTTTGGTTCTAATTTAGACATAACCATTTATTTCCGTGTTGGTTACAACAACATGGAAAGCTCTCTCATTGTTTTAAATACTCCATTCTGTGTGAGCTCTGAGGAGTGGTATATTAAGAGAGAGAATGTGGTTGTCTCTGTCAGTTTGTCTTGGAGATTCTGAACATTCCTGGCATTTTCTGTGGTATTCATTTGTGTGCCACTATCAGTTCAAATCACAGGAGAAAATCTTTATACCTGTAGGAATAAAGAGTAGCCATTTCAGATACAAAACTGCCGTAACTCACAGTAGTCTGGACAGAAAAAAAAAAAAAAAAAAAGTTGCTGACAGGTGTTTACTCTAGCCTATGGCTGAAGTTGCAAAAATGAGACTACTAAGTGCTATGTATAAGTGTGTAAATGAAAAAAACTCTTTTGCCTTTATTGTCAAAAGAAGTTAGTTTGCCTTTCACAATGTTCTATTTATAAATGTAACCAATTCGGTATTTGTGGCCAACTTTCTCTCTCTTTGGTAGATTATTAGTTTTAATAATTTATCACTTGGATGGGAGGATATCTAATTAAAACAGGCAAATCCACCATCATATGGGAGAAAAATATATGATTATTAAAGGAAAAATATAAAAAGTTAGTGTTCCTAATCATCATTGATTGCTATTATGCAATTAATGCTATTATGTTTATCTTAAATATTGTCTACAGTCATTTCTTGGCTTTAGGCATTTATCATCTTATTTTCAAATCTTGTCAACTCTAATCTAGGCCCAAAACTCAAAATAATAAAACTATTAAGATGTCTTTTATACTCAAACTATCTTAGAAGTATCCCAGACAGCTGGTAAGTCACACCAAGGACTTACTCCCACACTTGTTTTTTTTTATTTATTTTTTTGCCACACTGTGTGGCTTGCAGAACTTCCCTGACCAGGGATAGAACCTTTGCCCCGTGCAGTGGCAGTATGGAATCTTAACCACTGGACCACCAGGGAAGTCCCTGACATATTTTTAATTTTTTAATAAAGTGAATGCTGTTTTTAAAAAATTTTTATTTATTTTATTTATTTTTGGCTGCACTGGGTCTTTGCTGCTGTGCATGGGCTTTTCTCTAGTTGTGGCAAGCAGGGGCTACTCTTCCATGCAGTGTGCAGGCTTCTCACTGCGGTGGCTTCTCTTGTTGCGGAGCACAGGCTTCAGTAGTTATGGCACATGGGCTCAGTACTTGTGGCTCGCGGGCCCTAGAGCACAGGCTCAGTAGTTGTGGCACACGGGCTTAGTTGCTCTTAGTTGCTTAGTTGCTTATATGGGATCTTATCGGACCAAGGCTCAAACCTGTGTCCCCTGCACTGGCAGGCAGATTCTTAACCACTGTGTCACCAAGGAAGTCCCATTGTGTACTTTTAAGACTGGAGAAAAGTACACTAATGTTCCTATACTTGATTGGAACAGTAACTGTCAAAAATTTTATCCTCTTTATCAAGAACTTTTTTCCCCCCTAGGTTTGAAATCCTTGTCAGTTAGTGACAATCATAACATGTATTTTACTGGATGCATTAGAAGAGTATGGAGAATTGTCAGTGTCTTACCTTTCTATAATGTTTTCATTCTCTGAGCAATTTTTGGTTAAATCTTTATGACTAAGACTGCTGGAAGAAGTATCAAAAAACCCTCAGTAAATGATAATCTCAGTTATTTTTGACTAATGATACTAGTGGCAATAAGATTATGGGTACAGATTTCCCTGTACGTTATAACTGATAGCATCACCTTAAACAGATACTTGTTAGACTGTAAAAAGGGACAGAGCTAGAATTTCCAGGAAATTTTTAGCCAGGAAACAAACGATTTTGTGAAAACAGACTGTTCAACTCAAGATCAGCAAAATAAGAATTACCTAGCACTATAAAACTGATTTAACTGTAGTAAATATTATATTTTAATGAGTGTATAATAAAGACCTTTTCTTTCTTCTTAATCTTTCTATATAACCCTGAAGTTATTAGGTGATCACTGTACACACTGGAATTAAATACTTTTAAACTGGTATACTGTTCCAAAGCATTAAATTAAGAAAAAAAAATCCTGTAAATGTTCCTAATATAAATTATAAGCCTACAGGAGAACTTAATAAAATTTCTGTTTAAAAAAAAATACATGCTGATTGGTCAAACCTAAAAAACTGTTCACAATATTATATATACGGTCACACCTTACCTTATTTTACTGCACTTTGCAGGTACTGTGGTTTTTTTTTTTTTTTTTTTTTTCTTTTTGCGGTATGCGGGCCTCTCACTGTTGTGGCCTCTCCCGTTGCGGAGCACAGGCTCCGGACGCGCAGGCCCAGCGGCCATGGCTCACGGGCCCAGCCGCTCCGCGGCATATGGGATCCTCCCAGACCGGGGCACGAACCCGTATCCCCTGCATCGGCAGGCGGACTCTCAACCACTGCGCCACCAGGGAGGCCCTATACTGTGTTTTTTTTTATTACAAATTGAAAGTTTTGTGGCAACCCTGCTAGGAGCAATCTGTTGTGCCATTTTTCCAAGGGCATTCTCTCACTTCTTGTCTCTGTGTCACATTTTGGTAATTCTCACAATATTTCAAACTTTTTCATTATTATATTTGTTATGGTGATCTGTGATCAGTGATCACTGATGTTACTCTTGTAATTGTTTTGGGGAGCCTCAAACCATGTCCATATAAGACGGTGAACTTAATAAATGCTGTATGTGCTCTGACTGCTCTACCAGCTAGCCAATCCCCACCACCCCCGTCTCCCACCCCCCCACCCAATGCCCCGTCTCTCTCCCTTTCCTCAGGCCTCCCTATCCCCTGAGACACAGCAATATTGAAATTAGGCCAACTAATAACCCTACAGTGGTCTCTAAGAGTTCCAGTGAAAGGAAGAGTTGCACGTCTCTCACTTTAAATCAAAAGCTAGAAATGATTAAGCTTAGTGAGGAAGGCAATGCCTTAAGTGGAGACAGCCTGAAAGCTAGACCTCTTGCGCCAAACAGTTAGCCAAGCTGTGAATGAAAAGGAAAAGTTCTTGAAGGAAATTAAAAGTGCTACTCCAGTGAACACACAAGTGATAAGAAAGTAGAACAGCCCTATTGCTGACATGGAGAAAGTTTGAGTGGTCTGGATAGAAGGTCAAACCAGCCACAACATTCCCATAAGCCAAAGTCTAATCCAGAGCAAGGCCCTAACTCTCTTCAGTTCTGTGAAGGCTGAGATGTGAAGCAGTTGCAGAAAAAAAACTTGAAGCTAGCAGAGGTTGGTTCATGAGGTTTAACATCGAAGTACAAGGTGAAGCAGCGAGTGCTGATGTACAAGCTACAGCAAGTTATCCAGAAGACCTAGCTAAGATCATTAATGAAGGTGGCTACACGAAACAACAGATTTTCAGTGTAGATGAAACAGCCTTATACTGGAGGAAGATGCCATCTAGGACTTCATAGCTAGAGAGAAGTCAGTGCCTGGCTCAAAGGTTCAAAGGACAGGCTGACTCTCTCTTGTTAGAGGCTAATGCAGCCGGTGACTTTAAGTTGAAGCCAGTGCTCATTTACCATTCCAAAAATCCTAGGGTCCTTTCGAATTATGCTAAATCTACTCTGCCTCTGCTCTTTCAAATGGAACAACAAAGCCTGGACGACAGCACATCTGTTGACAAAACCCACTGTTGAGACCTACTGCTCAGGAAAAAAAGATTCCTTTCAAAACACTACTGCTCATTGACAATGCACCTGGTCACCCAAGAGCTCTGATGGAGATGTACAACGAGATTAATGTTGTTTTCATGCTGGCTAGCACAGCATCCACTCTGCAGCCCATGGATCAAGGAGTAATTTCCACATTCAAGTCTTATTATTTAAGAAATACATTTCATAAGGCTACAGCTGCCACAGATAATGATTCCTCTGATGGATCTGGGCAAAGGAAATTGAAAACCTTCTGGAAAAGATTCTAGATGCCATTAAGAACATTTGTGGTTCACAGGAGGAGGTCAAAATATCAACATTAACAGGAGTTTGGAAGTCGTTCCCAACCCTCATGGGTGACTTTGAGGGGTTCAAGACTTCAGTGTAGGAAGTAACTGCAGATGTGTTGGAAATAGCAAGAGAACTAGAAATAGAAGGGGAGCCTGAAGGTGAGACTGAACTGCTGCACTCTCGTGGTAAAATTTTCACGGATGAGGAGCTGCTTCGTATGGATGAGCAAAGAAAGTGGCTTCTTGAGATGGAATCTACTCCTGGTGAAGACGCTGTCAAGATTTTGTTGAAATGGCAACAAAAGATTTAGAATATTACATAAACTTAGTTGCTAAGGCAGTGACAGGGTTTGAGAGGATTGACTCCAATTTTGAAAGAAGTTCTGTGGGTAAAATGCTATCAAAGAGTACTGCATGGGGCTTCCCTGGTGGCGCAGTGGTTAAGAGTCCGCCTGCCGATGCAGGGGACACGGGTTCGTGCCCCGGTCCGGGAAGATCCCACGTGCCGCCGAGTGGCTGGGCCCGTGAGCCATGGCCGCTGAGCCTGCGCGTCCAGAGCCTGTGCTCCGCAACGGTTGAGGCCACAACAGTGAGAGGCCCGCGTACCGAAAAGAAAAAAAAAAAAAAAAAAAAAGAGCACTGCATGAGAGAAAAAAAAAAGAGTACTGCATGCTGCAGAGAAATCATTCATGAAAGGAAGAGTCAAAGATGCAGCAAACTGCACTGCTGCCTTGTCTTTAGAAACTGCCTCAGCCACCCCAGCCTTCAGCAACCACCACCCTGATCAGTCAGCAGCCATCAGCATCGAGGCGAGGCCCTCTATCAGCAAAAAGATTACAACTCGCTGAAGATTCAGATGACGGTTAGCACTTTTTAGCAATATTTTTTAATTAAGGCATGTACATTGTTTTTTTAGACACAATGCTATTGCACACTTAATAGACTACAGTATAGTGTAAATATATCTTTCACATGTGCTGGGAAACCAAGACCTCCGTGTGACTCCCTTTCTTGCAATATTCACTTCATTGCAGTGGTCTGGTATTGAACCTGCAGTGTCTCTGAGGTATGCCTGTGTACATATAATGTAAACTGCTTTTTATGCTCCTATTTCGAAAAACCCATTTTCCTTCCTATGTGCAAAACACCCAGTTCTTCCCTACTGTGAGTTTCTTTCCTGTGTATCGCCTTACTTTTACACAGAACACTTGACTTCTGACACCTCTGGTCATAAAATGTGTGGAAGTTTTTCACGACGTCAACCAATTCTCTTCACACCAGCTAGGTGTCCTAAAATTTAACTCAAGTCTAACACTACCTACCTGGAGACACTGTCAGATCCCACAGGTTAAGGGCTCAGTCTCACAAGACTGCCTCCACTCTACCTCAGATGTCAACTGAAAACAGTAAGTCCCCAGTTTATACACAACTTATATCCTACAAATTGGAGGTCCTCATTACCCCCTCTCTCAGGTCTGATTAATTTGCTATAGCTGGTCACCAGTCACAGAACTCAGGGAAACACTTACTTACGTTTACCAGCTTATTAAAGGATATGATAAAGGATACAGGTGAACATCCAGATGGAAGAGATGCATAGGCAAAGTATGTAGGAAGAGGTGTAGAGCTTCCATTACCTCTCTGGGTGTGTCACTCTCCTTGTACCTCCAATTGTTCACCAACCTGGAAGATCTCTGAACTCTGTACTACTGGGATTTTATAGAGGCTTTCTAACATAGGCATGATCAATTATTAACTCAAATTTCCAGGCCCTCTCCCTTTTCCGGAGGATGGCAGGATGGGGCTGAAAATTCCAAACTTCTAATCATGGCTTGGACTTTCTGATGACCAAGGGCCATCCAGGAGCCCACCCAGAGATGCCTTTTAGAAAAAAAAAGATGCTCATAGTGCTCTTATCACTTAGGAATTTACAAGGGTTTTAGGAGCCCTGTGTCAGGGATAGAGTCAAAGACAAATATTAGAACAAGAGACGTTCCAAAATTTTCCTATCCCTTAGGAAATTATAAGGATTTTAGGAGTCCTGTATCAGAAACTGGGGGCAGAGACCAACAAATATATTTTCTATTACCTAACGGTTTCTATACTTTTTATGACCATGTAGTTATATTATGTAGGTTCAGTATGATATATAATTGGATAAACCAAATTTGTAACCATGAAGAATCTTATTTAATTTTATATGACAAGATCACTAATAAGGACAAGATGTATACTTCATAAGCGTAAATGATACCTATAGAGTCCTCTCAGGAAACTGGCCTGCTATTTATTCTATGGCTTATGGAATCCCATAATTTAAAGGGAGTAAGAAATGTCACTCTTGGCAGGTCGGAAACACTGAAAAATAGGGGGTTTTAAAGTAAGAGGATTTTCCTACAGGGACTTCCCTGGTGGTCCAGTGGTTAAGAATCCACCTTCCAATTCAGGAGACATGGGTCTGATCCTTGGTCGGGGAACAAAGATCCCACATGCCGCGGGGCAACTAAGCCTGCGCGCCACAACTAGAGAGCCCATGAGCCACAGCTACTGAGCCCGTGTGCTCTGGAGCCTGCACGCCGCAACAAGACAGCCCGGGTGCCACAACTAGACAAGTCCGAGCGCCACAACGAAGACCCAGCGCAGCCAAATAAAATAAAACAAAATGGGGCTTCCCTGGTGGCGCAGTGGTTGAGAGTCTGCCTGCTAATGCAGGGGACACGGGTTCGTGCCCCAGTCCGGGAAGATCCTACATGCTGCGGAGCGGCTGGGCCCGTGAGCCATGGCCACTGAGCCTGTGCTCCGCAACAGGAGAGGCCACAACAGTGAGAGGCCCGCAAAAAAAACTAATAATAATAATAAAAAAATAAAAAATAAATTAAAAAAATTTAAAAAATGAAATAAAATAAGATGGGATTTTCCTACAGCTATAGGTCTCCCATGTGAAATTTGATAGAGGAGAGTTGGAAGGCTTTTGGTTCCTCATCTTTGTAGGTGAGTTGATAAGGGCAATAAAATACTTCTGACAGAAAAGTAACTTAAAACTTTTATAAAGGTTTCCAACCAGTAGCTGATTCTGAACCCTTAGAAACATGTTGCTCTAGTTGCTATAATCATATTACAAGGATATTTTTGTATATTAATTAATAATATACTGTATATATCAATATATGTAAATAAAATTGGCCTTATTTTACATCAAATTAATGATACTTAATCAGAAATCACTGAACAAATATATGTGGTAAGAGATATACACCATGACCAAGTTGGATTCATTCCAGAGTCACAAGAATGGTTCAACATACTCAAATCAATCAATGTGATACACCACATCAACAAAAGAAAAGATAAAAACCACATGATCAACTCAATAGATGCAGAAAAAGCATTCAATAAAGTTCAACACCCATTCATGATAAAAACTCTTACCAAACTGGGTACAGACGGAATATATCAACATAATAAAAGCTATTTATGACAATCCCAGAGTCAATATAATACTCAACAGTGAAAAGCTGAAAGCTTCCCACTAAAATCTGTAACAAGACAAGGATGCCCACTCTTACCACTTCTCTTAACATAGTATTGGAAGTCTTAGCCATAGCAATCAGACAAGAAAAAGAAATAAAAGGTATTCAAATTGGTAAAACTGTCCTTAGATGCAGATGACATGATACTACATACAGAAAATCCTAGGACTTCCCTGGTGGTGCAGTGGTTAAGAATCCACCTGCCAATGCGTGGGACACGGATTTGAGCCGATCCAGAAAGATCCCAAATGCTGTGGACCAACTAAGCCCATGTGCCACAACTACTGAGCCTGCGCTCTACAGCCTGCAAGCCACAACTACTGAGCCCGCATGCCACAACTACTAAAGCCCGCGCGCCTAGAGCCCATGCTCTGCAGCAAGAGAAGCTACCGCAATGAGAAGCTCATGCACTGCAACAAAGAGTAGCCACCGCCTGCCGCAACTAGAGAAAGCCCGCGCACAGTAACGAAGACCAAACGCAGCCAATAAATAAATAAATAAATAAATAAATAAATAAATTTATATTTTAAAAAAAGAAATAGAAAACCCTAGAGGCTCCATACAAAAACTACTAAAACTGGTAAACGAATTCAGCAAGGTGGCAGGATACAAGAATTTCCAAAATATACAAACAGCTCACACAACGCAGTAACAAAAAACCAAACAACCCAATTGAAAAATGGGCAGAAGACCCAAATAGACATTTTTCCAAAGAAGACATACAGATGGCCAATAGGCAGATAAAAGATGCTTATCATCGCTAATTATTAGAGAAATGCAAATCAAAACTACAATGAGGTACCACTTCACACCAGTCAGAATGGCCATAAATAAAAAGTCTACAAACAATAAATGTTGGGGAGGGTGTGGTGAAAAGGGAACCCTCTTACACTGTAGGTGGGAAGGTAAACTGGTACAGCCATTACGGGAAACAGTATGGCAGTTCCTTAAAAAACTAAAAACAGAGTTGCCACATGATCCAGCAATCCTACTCCTGGGCATATATCCATACAAAACTATAATCCAAGAAGATACATGCACCCCCTATGTTCATAGCAGCATCACTGACAATAGCCAAGACATGGAAACAACCTAAAGGTCCACAACCTAAATGTCCACTGACAGATGAATGGATAAAGAAGATGTGGTGTGTGTGTGTATAACTATCTATCTATCTATCTATCTATCTATCTACGTATCTATCTACACACACAATGGAATAGTACTCAGCTATAAAAAAGAATGAAATAATGCCATTTGCAGCAACATGGATGCAACCAGAGATTATCATACTAAGTCAGAAAGAGAAAAGACAAATACCATATGATAATAACTTATATGTGGAATCTAAAATACAACACAAACATATCTAAGTAACAGAAACAGACTCACAGACATACAGAACACACTTGTGGTTGCCAAGGGGGTGGGGGTCGGGGAGGGAAGGATTCAGAGTTTGGGATTAGCAGATGCAAACTAGTATATACAGGATGGATAAACAACAAGGTCCTACTGTATAGCACAGAGAACTATATTTAATACACTGTGATAAACCATAATGGAAAAGAATATGAAAAGGTATATATATAACTGAGTCACTTTGCGTACAGCAGAAATTAACACAACTGTGTAAATCAAATGCTTATATTTCTATAAAATTTAAAAATATTTATGTGGTAAAATCTCCACCTTAGAGTGGAGACTTAACTACAAAGAGGAACTGAGGAAGTAAAACTGATACCTTGCACAAGAGCCATTTTGGATAAGTTATTGAATCTGTAACAGCTATTCCCCTAATTTTTGCAATGCTGATGTTTGAGGAGATACAATGTTATGATCTCTGTGAATATGATAATCATGTGAGAAATCTGCTAGATTTTCCCACCAAGAACAGACAACTGTATACTTAGTACTCTTATGTATGGGTTTCACTGAAAAACCTATTGCATTTTTCATATGAAGAATACTTGAAAATTTTTACTGGGGTATAGTTGACTTACAATGTTGCATTAGTTTCAGGTGTACAGCAAAGTGAATCTGTTATATACATATACATATATCCACTCTTCTTTAGATTCTTTTCCCATATAGGTCATTACACAGTATTGAGTAGAGTTCTCTGTGCTATACAGTAGGTCCTTATTAGTTATCTATTTTATATACAGTAGTGTGTATGTGTCAATCCCAATCTTCCAATTTATCCCCCTCCTCCCTTACCCCCCTGTAGCCATAAGTTTATTTTCTACATCTGTAACTCTATTTCTGTTTTGCAGATAAGTTCATTTGTAGCCTTTTTTTAGATTTCACATATAAGTGATATCATATGATATTTTTTTCTCTAACTTACTTCACTTAGTATGACAATCTCTAGGTCCATCCATGTTGCTGTAAATGGCATTGTTTCATTATTTTTTATGGCTGAGTAATATTTTATTGTATATATGTGACACATCTTCTTTATCCATTCCTCTATTGATGGACATTGAGGGTGGCTCCATGTCCTGGGTATTGTAAAAAGTGCTGCAATGCACACTGGGGTGCATGTATCTTTTTTCTTTTTTTTTTACTTTTTGAATTTTATTTTATTTTTTTATACAGCAGGTTCTTATTAGTCATCAATTTCATACACATCAGTGTATACATGCCAATCCTAATTACCCAATTCATCACCGCCCCCCGCCCCCTGCAGCTTTCCCCCCTTGGTGTCCATACGTTTGTTCTCTACATTGTGTCTCAACTTCTGCCCTGGAAACTGGTTCATTTGTACAATTTTTCTAGGTTCCACATACATGTGTTAACATATGATATTTGTTTTTCTCTTTCTGACTTACTTCACTCTGTATGACAGTCTCTAGATCCATCCACGTCTCAACAAATGACCCAATTTCATTCCTTTCTATGGCTGAGTAATATTCCATTGTGTAAATGTACCACATCTTCTTTATCCATTCGTCTGTCGATGGGCATTTAGGTTTCTTCCATGCCCTGGCTATTGTAAATAGTGCTGCAATGAACACTGGGGTGCATGTGTCTTTTTGAATTATAGTTTTCTCTGGGGATATGCCCAGTAGTGGGATTGCTGGATCATATGGTAATTCTATTTTTAGTTTTTTATTTTTTATTTTTTTTTATTTTTTATTTTTTTTATTTTTATTTTTTTTCCTGCAGTACGCGGGCCTCTCGTTGTGGCCTCTCCCGTTACAAAGCACAGGCTCCGGACGCGCAGGCTCAGCGGCCATGGCTCACGGGCCTAGCCGCTCTGTGGCATGTGGGATCTTCCCGGACTGGGGCACGAACCCGCGTCCCCTGCATCGGCAGGCGGACTCCCAACCACTGCGCCACCAGGGAAGCCCCTATTTTTAGTTTTTTAAAGAACCTCCATACTGTTCTCTGTAGTGGCTGTATCAATTTACATTCCCACCAACAGTGCAAGAAGGTTCCCTTTCCTCCACACCCTCTCCAGCATTTGTTGTTTGTACATTTTCTGATGATGCCCATTCTAACCGGTGTGAGGTGATATCTCATTGTAGTTTTTTTTTTTTTTTCTTTTTTTTGCGGTACGCGGGCCTCTCACTGCTGTGGCCTCTCCCGTTGCAGAGCACAGGCTCAGGACGCGCAGGCTCAGCGGCCATGGCTCACAGGCCCAGCCGCCCTGCAGCATGTGGGATCTTCCCGGACCGGGGCACGAACCCGTTCCCCTGCATCGGCAGGCAGACTCTCAACCACTGCGCCACCAGGGAAGCCCTCATTGTAGTTTTGATTTGCATTTCTCTAACAATTAGTGATGTTGAGCAGCTTTTCATGTGCTTCTTGGCCATTTGTATGTCTTCTTTGGAGAAATGTCTATTTAGGTCTTCTGCCCATTTTTGGATTGAGTTGTTTGTTTCTTTAATATTGAGCCGCATGAGCTGTTTATATATTTTGGAGATTAATCCTTTGTCCGTTGATTCATTTGCAAATATTTTCTCCCATTCTGAGGGTTGTCTTTTTGTCCTGTTTATTGTTTCCTTCGCTGTGCAAAAGCTTTTAAGTTTCATTAAGTCCCATTTGTTTATTTTTGTTTTTATTTCCATTACTCTAGGAGGTGGATCAAAAAAGATCTTGCTGTGATTTATGTCAAAGAATGTTCTTCCTATGTTTTCCTCTAAGAGTTTTATAGTGTTCGGTCTTAAATTTAGGTCTCGAATCCACTTTGAGTTTATTTTTGTGTATGGTGTTAGGGAATGTTCTAATTTCATTCTTTTACATGTAGCTGTCCAGTTTTCCCAGCCACTTATTGAAGAGACTGTCTTTTCTACATTGTATATCCTTGCCTCCTCTGTCATAGACTAGTTGACCATAGGTGAATGGGTTTATCTCTGGGCCTTCTATCTTGTTCCACTGATCTATGTTTCTGCTTTTGTGCCAGTACCATATTGTCTTGATTAATGTAGCTTTATACTATAGTCTGAAGTCAGGGAGTCTGATTCCTCCAGCTCTGTTTTTTTTTCCCTCAAGACTGCTTTGGCTATTCAGGGTCTTTTGTGTCTCCATAAAATTTTAAGACTTTTTCTTCTACTTCTGTAAAAAAAAGCCATTGGTAATTTGACAGGGATTCCACTGAATCTGTAGATTGCTTTGGGTAGTATAGTCATTTTCACAATATTGATTCTTCCAATCCAAGAACATGGTATATCTCTCCATCTCTTGGTATCATCTTTAATTTCTTTCATCAGTGTCTTATGGTTTTCTGCATACAGGTTTTTTGTCTCCCTAGGTAGGTTTATTCCTAGGTATTTTATTCTTTTTGTTCCAGTGGTAAATGGGAGTGTTTCCTTAATTTCTCTTTCAGATTTTTCATCATTAGTGTATAGGAATGCAAGAGAGTTCTGTGCATTATTTTTATATCCTGCAACTTTACCAAATTCATTGATTAGCTCTAGTAGTTTTCTGGTGGCATTTTTAGGATTCTCTATGTATAGTGTCATGTCATCTGCAAACAGTGACAGTTTTACTTCTTTTTTTCCAATTTGTATTCCTTTTATTTCTTTTTCTTCTCTGATTGCCGTGGCTAGGACTTCGAAACCTATGTTGAATAATAGTGGTGAGAGTGGACATCCTTGTCTTGTTCCTGATCTTAGAGGAAATGCTTTCAGTTTTTCACCATTGAGAATGACGTTTGCTGTGGGTTTGTCATATATGGCCTTTATCATGTTGAGGTAGGTTCCCTCTATTCCCACTTTCTGGAGAATTTTTATCATAAATCGGTGTTGAATTTTGTCAAAAGCTTTTTCTGCATCTATTGAGATGATCATATGGTTTTTATTCCTCAATTTGTTAACATGGTGTATCACACTGATTGATTTGCATATATTGAAGAATCCTTGCATGCCTGGGATAAATCCCACTTGATCATGGCGTATGGTCCTTTTAATGTGTTGTTGGATTCTGTTTGCTAGTATTTTGTTGAGGATTTTTGCATCTATATTCATCAGTGATATTGGTCTGTAATTTTCTTTTTTTGTAGTATCTTTGTCTGGTTTTGGTCAGTGTGATGGTGGCCTCACAGAATGAGTTTGGGAGTGTTCCTTCCTCTGCAGTTTTTTGGAAGAGTTTGACAAGGATGGGTGTTAGCTCTTCTCTAAATGTTTGATAGAATTCACCTGCGAAGCCATCTGGTCCTGGACTTTTGCTTGTTGGAAGATTTGTAATCACAGTTTCAATTTCATTACTTGTAATTGGTCCGTTCATATTTTCTGTTTCTTCCTGGTTCAGTCTTGGAAGGTTATATACCTTTCTAAGAATTTGTCCATTTCTTCCAGGTTGTCCGTTTCAGTGGCATAGAGTTGCTTGTAGTAGTCTCTTAGGATGCTTTGTATTTCTGCGGTGTCTGCTGTAACTTCTCCTTTTTCATTTCTAAGTTTGTTGATTTGAGTCCTCTCCCTCTTTTTCTTGATGAGTCTGGCCAGTGGTTTATCAATGTTGTTTATCTTCTCAAAGAACTAGCTTTTAGTTTTATTGACCTTTGCAATTGTTTTCTTTGTTTCTATTTCATTTATTTCTGCTCTGATCTTTATGATTTCTTTCCTTCTGCTAACTTTGGGTTTTGTTTGTTCTTCTTTCTCTAGTTTCTTTACGTGTAAGGTTAGGCCGTTTATTGGAGATTTGTCTTATTTCTTGAGGTAGGCTTGTATAGCTATAAACTTCCCTCTTAGAACTGCTCTTGCTGCATCCCATAGGTTTTGGATCATTGTGCTTTCATTGTCATTTGTCTCTAGGTATTTTTTGATTTCCTCTTTGATTTTTTCAGTGATCTCTTGGTTATTTAGTAGCATATTGTTTAGCCTCCATGTGTTTGTGTTTTTTACGCTTTTTTCCCCTGTAATTCATTTCTAATCTCATAGCGTTGTGGTCAGAAAATATGCTTGATATGATTTCAATTTTCTTAAATTTACTGAGGCTTGATTTGTGACCCAAGATGTGATCTATCCTGGAGAATGTTCCGTGCACACTTGAGAAGAAAGTGTAATCTGCTGTTTTTGGATGGAATGTCCTATAAATATCAATTAAATCTATCTGGTCTATTGTGTCACTTAAAGCTTCTGTTTCCTTATTTTCATTTTGGATGATCTGTCCATTGGTGTAAGTGAGGTGTTAAACTCTCCACTATTATTGTGTTACCGTTGATTTCCTCTTTTATTTTTTTATTTTTATTTTTTTTTTTGATTTCCTCTTTTATAGCTGTTAGCAGTTGCCTTATGTATTGAGGTGCTCCTATGTTGGGTGCATATATAATTGTTGTATCTTCTTGGATTGACCCCTTGATCATTATGTAGTGTCCTTCCTTGTCTCTTGTAACATTCTTTATTTTAAAGTCTATTTTATCTGATATGAGTATTGCTACTCCAGCTTTCTTTTGACTTCCATTTGCATGGAATATCTTTTTCCATCCCCTCACTTTCAGTCTGTATGTGTCCCTAGGTCTGAAGTGGGTCTCTTGTCGACAGCATATAATATGGGTCTTGTTTTTGTATCCATTCAGTAAGCCTGTGTCTTTTGGTTGGAGCATTTAATCCATTCATGTTTAAGGTAATTATCAATATGTATGTTCCTATGACCATTTTCTTAATTGTTCTGGGTTTGTCTTTGTAGGTCCTTTTCTTCTCTTGTGTTTCCCACTTAGAGAAGTTGCTTTAGCATTTGTTGTAGAACTGGTTTGGTGGTGCTGAATTCTCTTAGCTTTTGCTTGTCTGTAAAGCTTTTGATTTCTCCATGGAATCTGAATGAGATCCTTGCCCAGTAGAGTAATCTTGGTTGTAGGTTCTTCCCTTTCATCACTTTAAGTATATCATGCCACTCCCTTCTGGCTTGTAGAGTTTCTGCTGAGAAATCAGCTGTTAACCTGATGGGAGTTCGCTTGTATGTTATTTGTCATTTTTCCCTTGCTTCTTTCAATAATTTTTCTTTGTCTTTAATTTTTGCCAGTTTGATTACTATGTGTCTTGGTGTGTTTCTCCTTGGGTTTATCCTATATGGACTTGCTGTGCTTCCTGGACTTGGGTGGCTATTTCCTTTCCCATGTTAGGGAAGTTTTTTACTATAATCTCTTCAAATATTTTCTCAGGTCCTTTCTCTCTCTCTTCTCCTTCTGTGACCCCTATAATGCGAATGTTGTTGCGTTTAATGTTGTCCCAGAGGTCTCTTAAGCTGTCCTCATTTCTTTTCATTCTTTTTTCTTTATTCTGTTGTGCTGCAGTGAATTCCACCATTCTGTCTTCCAGGTCACTTATCCATTCTTCTGCCTCAGTTATTCTGCTATTGATTCCTTCTATTTTTTTTTTTTTTTTTTTGCGGTACGCGGGCCTCTCACTGTTGTGGCCTCTCCAGTTGCGGAGCACAGGCTCCGACGCGCACGGGCCCAGCCGCTCTGTGGCACGTGGGATCTTCCCAGACCGGGGCACGAGCCCGTGTCCCCTGCATTGGCAGGCGGACTCTCAGCCACTGCGCCACCAGGGAAGCCCTGGGGTTTTATCTTGTTCCTTCATCTGGTACATAGCCCTCTGACTTTTCATCTTGTCTATCTGCCTGTGAATGTGGTTTTTGTTCCTCAGGCTGCAGGATTGTAGTTCTTCTTGCTTCTGCTGTCTGCCCTCTGGTGGATGAGGCTATCTAAGAGGCTTGTGTAAGTTTCCTGATGGGAGGGACTGGTGGTGGGTAGAGCTGACTGTTGCTCTGGTGGGCAGAGGTCAGTAAAACTTTAATCCGCTTGACTGCTGATGGGTGGGGCTGGGCTCCCTCTCTGTTGGTTGTTTGGCCTGAGGCAACCCAACATGGAGCCTACCTGGGCTCTTTGGTGGGCCTAATGACTCTGGGAGGGCTCACGCCAAGTACTTCCCAGAACTTCTGCTGTCAGTGCCCTTGTCCCCAAGGTGAGGCACAGCCACTCCCTGCCTCTGCAGGAGACCCTCCAACACTAGCAGGTAGGTCTGGTTCAGTCTCCCCTGGGGTCACTGCTCCTTCCTGTGTCCTGATGCGCACACTACTTTGTGTGTGCCCTCCAAGAATGGAGTCTCTGTTCCCCCCAGTCCTGTCAAAGTCCTGCAATCAATTCCCACTAGGCTTCAAAGTCCGATTCTCTAGCAATTCCTCCTCCCGTTGCCGGGCCCCCAGGTTGGGAAGCCTGATGTGGGGCTCAGAACCTTCACTCCAGTGGGTGGACTTCTGTGGTATAAGTGTTCTCCAGTCTGTGAGTCACCCACCCAGCAGTTATGGGATTTGATTTTACTGTGATTGCACCCCTCCTACCATCTCAGTGTGGCTTCTCCTTTGTCTTTGGATGTGGGGTATCTTTTCTGGTGAGTTCCTCTGTCTTCCTGTTGATGACTGTCCAGCAGCTAGTTGTGATTCTGGTGTTCTCGCAAGAGGGAGTGAGAGCACGTCCTTCTACTCCGCCATCTTGGTTCCTCTTCATCACATGTATTTTTTTGAATTATGGTTTTCACTGGATATGTGCCCAGGAATGGGACTGCTGGATCATATGGCAGTTGTATTTTTAGTTTTTAAAGGAAACTCCACAGTGTTCTCCATAGTGGCTGTACCAGTTTACATTCCCACCAACAGTGTAATCACTTCTTTCTCTTGCATTCCTATACACTAAGAACAAAAGATTAGAAAGAGAAATCAAGGAAACAATCCCATTTACCATCGCATCAAAAAGAATAAAACAGGGACTTTATACTGGTGGCGCAGTGGTTAAGAATCAGCCTGCCAACGCAGGGGACCTGGGTTCGAGCCCCCGTCCAGGAAGATCTCACATGCTGTGGAACAACTAAGCCCGTGTACCACAACTACTGAGTCTGCATTCTAGAGCCCGCATGCCACACTACTGAGCCTGCAAGCCACAACTATTAAAGCCCACGTGCCTAGAGCCTGTGCTCCACAGAACAAGAGAAGCCACTGTGATGAGAAGCCCACACACCGCAAGGAAGAGTAGCCCCCACTAGCTGCAACTAGAGAAAGCCGGTGTGCAGCAAAACGAAGACCTAACACAGCCAGAAATAAATAAATAAATAAATAAATAAATTTATTTATTTAAAAAAAAAGAAGAATGAAATACCTAGGAATAAACCTACCTAAGGAGGCAAAAGACCTGTACTCAGAAAACTACAATATAATGATGAAAGAAATAAAAGATGACACAAACAGATACAGAGATAGACCATGTTCTTGGATTAGAAGGCTCAATATGGTGAAAATGGCTACACTACCCAAAGTAATCTACAAGATTCAATGTAATCTCTATCAAATTACCAATGGCATTTTTCACAGAATTAGAACAAAAAATTTTACAATTTGTACGGAAACAGAAAAGATCACAAATAGCCAAAGGAATCTTGAGAAAGAATAATGGAGCTAGAGAAATCAGGCTCCTTGACTTCAGACTATACTACAAAGCCACAGTCATCAAAAGAGTACAGTAATTGCACAAGAATACTTCTTTTAAAGCCTGTATCTGCTTGCAAAACTTCTAATGGAATTATATAAATATATATATATATGTCTCTAGTCTTCCTTTAACAAAGATAAGCTTCATTAAGCTTAGTTTTGTTGTAATTGTTGTTGGTTGATTATAGAAATGACTCACAGAACAAGTTCTAAATGCTAATGGATTAGGTAGATACTGTTCATAGTAAATGGCTGAGAAACAACTTGGGAACAAACTCACAGATTAGAACATGCACTTAAAGTTTTAAGTCACTTTAGTAACAAAGGGAGCTTCCACGGTGTAGCTGGAATTCCAAAAGGAAATGAAAGCCCTTCCTAGCAACCTGCACTGTATTTTCAGTGAATAGACAGCCACTAAAATTCTGAATACGATTCTACAGTCTTTGTTACATTAGCTAAAGATAATATTACTAAAACATTAAAACACAAAACAAAGTCAAGCAGAGTAGACTTTTCATTAAAGACAAAATGGACGAAGATTAAACGTGATAAATCTATTGGAAATTCCTAAGTATAAACACTGGAGAGCTAAAAAATCAAAAGCTATGAACTAATCACTCATATATGAGAACTATGAACTAAAAGGCAATGAATGCTATGTTACAGAGTTGTTGGGGAGAAAAAAAGTAGCTGGATTTATAGGTGATCTTTAAGAAATAAAATATTGTTCTTGTAAATTCTTTCACTTGGATTCAAGGAGGAAAAGAAACTTAGCATGGTATACATCACAAAATCAGAATACATGTTAATTCGGCTATTTCTCATTTCAGTCAAACATTTTTTCCAAACTAACTTGCAACAAAATTGGTATAAACATGATGTTTCAGGCTCATCTTGTGCATTCCCTGACCCACCCCTGAATCAGCCATTTCTCCAAGGAGCTTTAGTTCCTCTCAGTGGGAAATGGTGTTTAAAAACCAAACTCTAGGGACTTCACTGGTGGCGCAGTGGTTAAGAGTCCTCCTGCTAGTGCAGGGGACACGGGTTTGAGCCCTGGTTTGGGAAGATCCCACACGTCGCAGAGCAAGTAAGCTCATGCTCCACAGCTGCTGAGCCTGTGCTCTGAAGCCCACAAGCCACAACTACTGAGACCGTGTGCTGCAACTACTGAGGCCTGCGCACCTAGAGTCCATGCTCTGCAACAGGAGAAGTCACCTCAGTGGGAAGCCTGCGCACCGCAACAAAGACCAACACAGCCAAAAAAAAAAAATAAATAAATAAACAAATAAATGTTTAAAAATAAATAAATAAAAATAACCACACTCTACACACTAAGTGTGGTCACGACTGGTGGGACATCACTGTTTCTAGGCTCTTTCAGCTAACAGAGCTGGAGAAAAATGGGAATTTCAAAGGTTCAACGGTAAACAAACAAACAAATAAACAATGTATGTAGGCTTCTGGTTCAAGATGGAGATGAAGGAAGATCCTGAACTCACCTCCTCCCAGAGACACTGTGAACCCACAAGTTACATGCAGAACAATTTCCTCTGAAAGAACCCTAAAAGTAGCTGAGTGACTCGTACACATTGGGCTAACAAGAAAAAAACCACACTGAAATGGTTAGGAGAGGCCGAGATCACAGTCTCACTGCAAACCTCATCCATGGAACAGCAATCCACAATCAGGAGGGCACTCACAACTCCAAGCTTCTCCCTGAGGAGCAAAGGCTTTGAACCCCACATCTGGTACTCTAACTTTTAAGACCTCCAGCTGAGATATGGGCCCCCAAAACATCTAGCTCTGAAAGCCAATGGGGCTTGTGTCCACGAGACCCAAAAGACTATAATAGCAAACTGAGAAACAGTTCTGAAAGGGCTTGCATGAATTCACTGTGGCTAACCTCCCAGTACACAGTGCAGAAGGAGGTGGCTGAAACACACCCCGTCTTTTTGTGAAAGAGGCCATCTGATTATCTTAAATCTCTGACCTGAGGGCCAGGTATCTAACATAACACACATCTAGGGGGGCAGACTAAGATATTCTCCAAAGACTGTGGAGGCTGGTAGATGCCAGCCTCTGCTCCTACCAGCCTCCAGGTCTTTGTATTATCCCTCTGCCTCACTCCAGATCAATGGTATTGCCTACAAAGGAGCTTGTGCACATGTCTGGAGCCCTGGTTTTTGCAGGTGCCAACCTGGGGACATCCCTTGATCACCTGGCTCTGGTGGGCAGTGGAGCTTAGGATCACAGGCCCCATAGCACTGTAACAAACAGAGAAACAGTTCTTAACTAGCTACCTCCCACCCCCACCTCAGGGCACAGAGAAGAGGCAGCAGACAGAAATCCTCAGTCTTTCTATGAAAGAGGCTTATTAGATTATTATCTTTGTAGCTGTGGCCTCAAGGGGTGGGCTTCTAATTAAACACACTGAGGTGGACTTAACAGATATATACAAAATATTCCATCCCAAAGAAACAAAATACATATTATTCTCAAGTGCACGAGGAACATTCTCCAGGACAGATCATGTTAGGTCACAAAAAAAAATCTTAATAAATTTAAGAAGACTGAAGTCTTATCAACCATTTTTTCCACCATAATAGTATAAAAGTACAAGTTAATTAAGAAGAAAACTAGAAAATTCACAAATATGTGGAGATTAAACAACAATGCTACTCAACAACCAAAGGGTCAATGAAGAAAAAGAGATATAAAGCAAATCTTGAAACAAATGAAAATGCAACATACCAAAACTTATGGGATGCCACAAAAGCAGTTCTAAGAGGGAAGTTCATAGCGATAAATTAATAAACCAAAAAAAAACTCAAATAAACAACCTAACTTTACAACTCAAGGAACCAGATAAGGAACATACTAAGGCCAAAGAAGTTAAGAAATAACAAAGATCAGAGTGGAAATAAATGAAATAGAGACTAAAAAGACAAAAGATCAATGAAACTAAGAACTGCTTTTTTGAAAAGATGAACAAAATAGACAAAGCTTTAGCTAGACTCACCCAGAAAAAGAGAAGACTCAAATAAACAAAATGAAATGAAAGAGGAGACATTATAACTGATACCTCAGAAACACAAAAGATCATAAGATACTACTGCAAACAATTATATGCCAATAAACTGGACAACCTAGAAGAAATGGATGAATTCCTAGAAACATACAACCTACCAAGACTGAATTGTGAAAAAAATAGAAAATCTGAGCAGTCAGATAACTAGTAAGGAGAATTGAATCAGTAATCAAAACCTCCCAACAACAAAAATCCAGGAACAGAGGGCTTCACTGGTGAATTCTACCAAACAATAAAGAAGGATTAATATAAATCCTTCTCAAACACTTCCAAAAAATAGAAGAGAAGGAAACACTTCTTGACGCACTTTATGAGGTCAGCAACACCCTGATACCAAAACAACATAAGGACACTACAAGAAAAAAAAATTACAGGCTAATAACCTTGATGAAAACACATGCACAATCCTCAACAAAACATTAGCAAACTAAATTCAACAATATATTAAAAGGATTGTACTTTATGATCAAGTGGAATTTATTCCAGAGATGCAAGGATGGTCTAACATCTGCAAAATCAATGCAATATACCAGAACAACAAGATAAAGGATAAAAATCATATGATTATCTCTTAATTTTTTTACTTTATTTTTAATTTTTTAAAATAAATCAATCAATTTATTTATTTATTTTTGGCTGTGTTGGGTCTTCGTTGCTGCATGTGGGCTTTCTCTGGTTGCAGCAAGTGGGGGCTACTCTTCATTGCAGTGCACGGGCTTCTTATTGTAGTGGCTTCTCTTGTTGTGGAGCACGGGCTCTAGGCACGTGGGTTTCAGTAGTTGCAGCACATGGGTTCAATAGTTGTGGCTCGTGAGCTCTAGAGTGCAGGGTCAGTAGTTGTGGCACATGGGCTTAGTTGCTCCACAGCATGTGGGATCTTCCCAGACCAGGGATCAAACTCGTGTCCCCTGCACTGGCAGGCAAATTCTTAACCACTGCACCACCAGAAAAATCCCATGATTATCTCTTTAGATGGAGAAAAACCATTTGACAAAATTCAACATCGATTTATGATAAAAATGCTCAGCAAGGGGACTTCCCTGGTGGTACAGTGAAAAAGAATCCGCCTTCCAATGCAGGGGATATGGGTTCAATCCCTGGTCAGGCAACTGAGATCCCACATGCCACGGGGCAACTAAGCCTGCGTGCCACATATGCTGAGCTTGCACACCTCAACGAGAGAGACCACATGCTGCAAACTACAGAGCCCATGTGCTCTGGAGCCCGTGTGCCACAACTACAGAGAGAAAAACCCACATGCCACAACTAGAAAGAAATCTGTGCACCGCAATGAAAGATCCCAAGATCCTGTGTGCCGCAGCTACGACCCGATGCAGCCAAAATAAAAAATAAAAAAATAAATTAGGAAAAAAAAAAAAAAAGCTCAACAAAGTGGGTAAAGGAATGTTCCTCAACATAATAAAGGCCATTTATGACAAGCCCACAACTAACATCATACTCAATGATGAAAAAATGAAAGCTTTTACTCTAAGATCAGGAACAAGAAAAGAATGCCCACACTCACCGTTTTTATTCAACATAGTACTGGAGGTTATAAGCAGAGCAATTAGTCAAGAAAAAGAAATAAAAGGCATCCAAATATAAAAGGAAGAAGTGAAACTGTCTCTATTTGCAGATGATATGATATGATACATAGAAAACCCCAAAGACTACACCAAAAAACTGTTAGAACTGATATACAAATTTAGTAAAATCAAAATTCAAAAATCAGTTGTGTATCTATACATTAATAACTATCAGAAAAAGAAATTAGGGACTTCCCTGGTGGTGCAGTGGTTAGAACTCCACACTCCCAATGCAGGGGGCCTGGGGTCGATCCCTGGCCATGGAACTAGATCCCACATGCATTCTGCAACTAAGAGTTCGTGTGCCACAACTCAGGAGCCTGTGTGCTGCAACTAAGGAGCCAGTGAGCCACAACTAACGAGCCCACGAGCCGCAACTAAGAAGCCCACCTGCTGCAACTAAGACCCAGCACAACCAAATAAATAAAGAGAAATTAAGAAAACCATTGCATTTGTAACAGCATTGAAAATAATAAAATACCTAGGAATAAATTTAACCAAGGAGGTAAAAGACCTATATGGTGAAAACTGTAAGATGCTGCTGAAAGAAATAGAAAAAAATACAAATAAACGAGAAGATATTTCATGCTCATGGACTGGAAGAATTAATATTGCTAAAATACCCATAACTGCGCAAAGCAATCTACAGATTCAATGCAATAATAAAAAAAAAATCCCAATGGCATTTTTCACAGAAAAAGAATAAACAATCCTAAAATTTGTATGGAACCACAGAAGACCCCGAATAGCCAAAGCAATCTTGAGAAAGAAGAACAAAGCTGAAGGCATCACACTTCCTGATTTCAAACTGTATTACAAAGCTAAAGTAATCAGAACAGTATGGTATTGGCACAAAAAACAGACACACAGATGAATGGAATAGTAATTAGCCATTAAAAAGAAGGCAATCCTGTCATTGAGACAATACAGATGGACCTTGAGGGCATGATGCTAAATAAATAAGTCAGATAGAGAAAGACAAACACCGTATGATCTCACTTATATGTGGACTCTATTAAAAAAAAAAAAGACCAAAATAAAAACAACATCAAACTCACTGACACAGAGAATAGATTTGATGGTTGCCAGAAGTGGGTGGGTGGGGAGGGATGAAATGGTTAAGGTGGTCAAAAAGTACAAACTTCTAGTTATAAAATAAATAATTCCTGTAGATGTAATACATAGTATGGTGACTACAGTTAATGACATTATACTGCATATCTGAACGCTGTTGTGGTTGACATCACAGTGACTGAATGATCACAGTTAATATCATCAATTACACAATGATATCATGTGCTCCCTGATTTGATTCACTGAGAAGAAAACATTACTTTTGTGGTATTCCTGACAACTTTAATCGATTCATGAAGAAACATCAAACTCAAATTTAAGAACCTTCTATGAAACAACTCCTCTGTACTCTTAAAGAAATGTCAATATGATGAAAGACAAAGGCTGGAGAAGTGTTCCAAATTAAAGGAAAATAAAGAGACATGGCAACTAAATGTAATGCATAATTATATATTGGATCCTGAATCACTGCAGAAAAAAAATGTTATAAAGGACATAATTGACACAATTAGTGAAATTTGATTATTAACTGTGTATTAGATAATAGTATTGTAGTGATGTTAAGATCCTGAAGAAAATGTCCTGGTTCATAGGAAATACATACTGAAATATTTCTGAGTCACTGGTTAAAATGTCTATAACTTTTTATCAAAAAACTGAGAAAAAAAATGTCTCTGTGTGTGTAAGAGAAAGAGAGCAGGCAGGAAGGGAAGCAGAGAATGAAATGTGGCAGAAATCAACATTTGATGAATCTGGGTGAAAGGTATATAATGCTTCTGTAAAATCTTGCAATCTTCTTTAGGTTATCACCCATCATGCATTAAAATAAATAATAAATATATGATATGCTTTGGGAAAATATTAAACCAAGTTTTTGCAATAAATTAATTTACTTTGGTAGTAAAAACTTATTTAGATTAATGTTTAAATAAGAATAAATTTCTTTAGCACCAAATAACCACAGGGAAAATAGGACGAAAATCATACTGAAAGGTAAGAAAAACTGTATTGGAGGAGTTAAAACACTGTTCTACTGGAAAACATAGTAGAACATATTTGTAAAGACTGTTGTGATTTTAATCTCCAAGAGTTTAGGACTATGACTTAGATGTGCTTAAATATAAATGACAAATAAAAACTATGTAAAATATCTTGGTAAGTGTCAAGGGAGTATACAAATTATAATGTAATAATAGTTGATCATAGAAACAATGTTTTTCATACACATACACAATAAACTTTTAAAGAAAAAATTTGGCATTTACTACATTTTGGAATGTCTTTCTTGGGTGAAAATGAGAAGGATAGACAAATAATAATTTCCTCACATATTTGTTACCAAATAAGACGGCAGATGCTGCTCTCAGCATTTAAAATTTTTCTAAGGAAAATTTAAGTCATACATTTTTTACAAATTCAGGCAGTTGGTTACTTCTTTTTTATAATATAGAAAATGGACTGATAAGTTTCAAGGCACATGGGAGGAACAAAGCATACTCATGGCCAAAAGAAGCTTACAGTCTGGTGGAGGAACAAACATGTATGCATATATGCCTAGTTTAAATATTAGAATGTGATAAAACTCTTAAGGTGCTACTAAGCTTTACAAAAGGGAAAAGAAAAGTAAAATTAATCTTAACTACAGGAGAATTAAGGCAACTTTTATTTAATGAGGGAGTATTTCAAATCTTGAGTAAAGTCTGAAAGGATGAATGGCATTTGGCAAGTAAAAGGCTAGTGGGCAGGTCGTTTTTACCACTTAGAGCAAACACCTAGGACAAGCACCAAGAGTAAAGTGGAGGATGGAGAAACTGGGGGAAATTATCAGATGCTGTAGTTAAAGGAATGAATATTTCAGGAGTGTAACTGGAGATAAGACTAGAAAAACAGGTTATACTAGATCATGGTGGGTCTTAAATATTATTGAAGAATTTTGGATTCTATAATGTAGGAAATAAGTGCACAGTTGGCCCTCCCTATCTGCAGATGGAGAACCCACAGATACACAGGGCAGACTGCACTATACCGTTTTACATAAGGGAACTGAGCCTCTGTGCATTCTGGTATCTGTGGGGTGGGGGTCTGGAAGCAATCCCGCACAGATACCATAAGACGACTATATCTCAAAGAAAATCTGAGTAGAGGAATAAAAATCCTGAGGATATCATATTACTGTATTGAAGAGAAAGTAAGTCTTATAAGGGTTAATTTTATCCTAGGTCACAAACTTAGTGACAATGGAGTTAGACATTTTAAAAATTTATTGAATATTTATTTACTTCACATATGTCAAGCATTTAACCCACAAAACTCTATCAAGTAGGTACTTTTCATCACGCCATTTTTTTAGATGAGGACACTGAGGACATAGGTTCAGTAATATGCCCCAATTCATGTAACTAGTAAGTGAAGGAGTAAGGATTTGAGTTCTATAACCACAACTTGATGGACTACCCTTACTGGATTTAAGAATCACTTGAATCTAGCCTCTTTCTCCTTAGACAATCTATTCTGTATTCCACTGGTAGTTAAACTTCTGAAAATACTATTTTCATAAACTACCTTGCTGAAGATGTTAACATTTCTCTCAACACACTTTACCAACCTACACTATTTTCTGTAACAGGATTTACTTTACTAATTTTATTTAGATTAACACAAATTGACATGATCTTAGCACAACCAACTATCCATAGGGAGAAATGGCCCAGAATCATACTGAAAGGTAGTTAAGATCATACCATACCAGGGTTAAAATATTCTGAACACCACCTACAGACAACAGGAGCATAAACCCCTTCAATGTTCCTTCATGAACATCATGGCAGAACTTTTGTCCTGGGGATGTAAAATTTGTAGAGGGAGGATATAAAAGCATGTTTTTTTGTTTTTGTTTTTGTTTCTGTTTTTGCGGTACGCGGGCCTCTCACTGTTGTGGCCTCTCCCGTTGCGGAGAACAGGCTTCGGACGCGCAGGCTCAGCGGCCATGGCTCACGGGCCCAGCTGCTCCGCGGCATGTGGGATCTTCCCGGACCGGGGCACGAACCCGTGTCCCCTGCATTGGCAGGAGGACTCCCAACCACTGCACCACCAGGGAAGCCCAAAGCATGTTTTTTTGTAATGCCAAAATGTAATGTAATTTCCCTAACCCTCCAATTGAAACTAGTTTACCTCACAATTTAAAACCTCTGAGGAGCATGACATTTTTAGATAAAATAGAAGTTAAAATTATATTTCCAAATTACCAAGCTTTATCAGCCCTAATGTCTTATCTCATAAAGTATGTAATGTAAAATATACATGCTTATCTAGAGTGAACATTCCATCTAAAGTAGAAATTAATGAAATGTTCCAGACAAGTCAAATTTTTTTTTTAACAATCCAACAGTATTTAAGTTAGAGACAAAGTGGCAACAGGTCTAAGTGTTGCAGCCAATTATTGCCCACATACAAATATCTGCTATGTCACCTACTAGCTGTGTAACACTGGACAAATTACTTACTCTCTCTAAGGCTTAGCTTCTTCAATAACAGTATCTGGTCTTTCATAAGATTAAATGAGGTAATATATGTAAAGTACTTAACACAGCAACTGGCACATAGTGGGCACTCAGTAAGGACTAACTCTCTTCAGTTTAGCCAATGAGTACAGCCTAGCCTAATACTATATACCAGAAAAATTCCAAATAGATCTGGGAACTAGATGTAAAAATCAAAGTTAAACAATTACTAGAAGAAAATAAGGCTGAATTTCTTAGTTCTTTTAGAACCTGGGTGTGGGGAAGCTTTTCTAATAATGATCCAAAATCCAGAGGCACAATACAAACAAAAACAAAAACAAAACAAAAATTTGACTACATGAAAATATGGACCTTTGTATGATAAAAATCATCATCATATGCAAAGTCCAGAGTCAAACTACAGAATCCATTAAAATACTATTAGGACTATTAATTGAGTTCAGCAAGGCTTGCAGGATACAAAATCAATATACAAAAATCAAGTGTATTTCTATACACTAGCAATAAACATATAAAATGGAATTTAAAAATTCCATTTACAATAACATTAAAAGAATAAAATGCTTAGGAGTATGTTTAACACAAGTACTTACAAGACTTATACTGAAAACTAAAAAATACTGTTAAAAGAAATTTTAAAAGAATTGAATAACTAGAAAGACATCCCATGTTTATGGATCAAAATACTTAATATTGGTAAGATATAAAACTCTCCAATTAATCTACATTTTTTTTTTCAAAATCCCAGCTGGTTTTTTTGCAGAAATCAACAAGTTGATCCTGAAATTCATATGGAAATAGCAAGGGACCCAGAATTAGCCAAACAAAGTTGGAAGAAGCCAGAAGAGCCAAAGTTAGAGGCATCATATTTCAGTATTCAACGCAGTATGCTACTGGGATAACAAAAGACATATAGCCAATAAGCACAAAAGACAAATAACAAACTGACAAAAAATATAGTTGCAATTTATATCACAAAGGGCAAATCTCCTTAATATAGAAGGAACTCTTAAAAATCAAGGGAAAAAAAAAGACTAACAACCTGATAGAAAAATGGTGGGAAAAACACTGAAGGCTTAGGCTTTCCTTGAGCTTAGAGACTTAAAGAAGCAGACTCTCTTTCTTAGTAGCTTAGAAGAAGCAAGATACCACTGAGCTCTACAACTCCAATAAAATGAATATGAGCATGGGTAAGAACCTCAAGTCTCAGATGAGATCACAGATTTGGCTGTTACCTTGATTCCAGCCTTGTGAGACATAGAGCAGAAATGTCTAGACTCCTAAAATTCCAAGGAATCGGTGAGATAATAAATGGGTAATGTTTTAAGCTGCTAGAATTGTGGTAATGTGTTACAGAGTAATAGAAAATTAATACATGTATGTGTGTGCATATATATACTTATTTATTTCCTCGTTCTGAAAAGAGCCCAAAAGCATTGCTACACCTCAGGAACAATGACAACCTAGTAGCAAACAGCATATCAAGTACCCAGATTCTGATTTCTAAATAATTCCCATCAAAAGAAACCAGGGACTTCCCTGGTGGCACAGTGGTTAAGACTCCATGCTCCCAAGGCAGGGGGCCTGGGTTCAATCCTTGGTCAGGGAACTACATCCCACATGCACGCCGCAACTAAGAGTTTGCATGCCACAACTAAGGAGTTGGTGGGCCGCAACTAAGGAGCCCTCCTGCCGCAAGTAAGACCCGGCGTAACCAAATAAATACTTAAAAAAAAAAAAAAAGAAAAAGAAACCAAAACTTCTTGAGTGAAATAACTGATTCCTGATCTGAGGCAAGGAAAGAACAAGGTAAATCTGATAAACAGCAGCAAAGAAATAAAAGCAAATACCAAAACAAACAAAAGAACCAGGGTGAATGATACCTTTCTATGACAGAAAGCAGGGAAATGCTCAAAGATGAATGAGGTTATGTCTAAAAGAAACAGGGCCCAGCTTAAAGTGTCTTCTGTGATTAAAATTTGGGAAATTTGAGCATGTCTCCACAAAATGATGGTATTGGATTATGATATATTAAAAATTTTTATGAGTCCATATGATACTCAAAAGAAAAGAAAAATTCTGAGTGTGTAAAGGGAAGAAAAGTCAAAGCTCATCTTCCCAGAAAAATATCAGCTAATAAATGTTGAAGAAATGACAGAATTAGAAAATTACCAGTTTGCAACTAACAATGTACTCACCAGTTTAGTCAAAGATCATAATGGATATTAAAATATTAGATTAAAAAAAAAAGACTGCTAGAGAAGAAGCCAGAGCCTCAACTATCACCCCATGCTTTACTAATTTACAATAGTAAAAATGTATCTTTACATTGGAGAGATCTGGTGGATACCACACCTTAACCAAGTGATCAAACATGGCATAACCAACAGTGAAACAGTAAGTGGGATGCAATTAGAAGTACGAAATATCACATATGTAATACTCGCACCAAGAATTAACCTAAATCTAATTATGAAGAAATAATTTAAAAATTGTGGAATGTAGCACAACAAGCTTAAGTTCCTCAAAAAGGATCAATCTCATAAAAAACAAAAGATAGGGAATATTCTAGATTAAAATAATACACATAGCTAGCGATCAGGTATAACACATGTTACCTGTTAGGATTCTACATTAAAAGAAAACAAAGTAAATTGAAATAAAAGATAATTTTAGGACAACAGGGAAAATATAAGTATGGGCTGTATATTAATGATATTACTGATATACTGCTTTTTAAAAATTTATTTATTTATTTATTTTATTTTTGGCTGTGTTGGGTCTTCATTGCTCTGCGTGCGTTTTTTCTAGTTGCGGCGAGCGGGGGTAACTCTTTGTTGAGGTGCACGGGCTTTTCATTGCGGTGGCCTCTCCTGTGGCGGAGCATGAGCTCTAGAGCACAGGCTCAGTAGTTGTGGCGCACAGGCTTAGTTGCCCCACAGCATGTGGGATCTTCCCAAACCAGGGCTCAAACCCGTGTCCCCTGGCAGGCGGATTCCTAACCACTGCACACCAGGGAAGTCCTACTTATTTTCTTAGATATGATAATGGTATTAAGATTAGGTAGGAGAGTATCCTAGTTCTAAGGTGATAACTTCTGAAATGCATGGGGTGAATGTCTGCAACTTACTTTCAAAATTTTCACTGGACAAAAATTTTTCCCCCTGCAAAAATGTAAATGTGTGTATAGAGAGAATTAAAGCAAATGTGGCAAAATGTCGATAAATTTAGGTACGGTATATGGGTGTTAATTTTGCCAGAGATTTGAGTATTTTCAAAGAAACAAAAAACAAACAAAAACAGTTTAATCTGGGAAGGTAGCCCCATTGTATGCCTATGCAAGATTTACTGACCTAGGGCTTAAGGGAGGTGAATTAGGTAATTTCTAAGATATGTTCAGGTTGGAAAGTGCTAATACTGTGTTTTTACAGAGAAAACACGACTACATGTCAATTAAAAAGTATTTTAAAGAAGTATTTCACTTCCCAAATTTCTAGTTTACAATAATACCATCATTACTATAGCAATTATGATGTCATTTGTAATTCCTACACTTTAAGATATGTTAATTCCCGGGCTTCCCTGGTGGCGCAGTGGTTGAGAGTCCGCCTGCCAATGCAGGGGACATGGGTTTGTGCCCCGGTCCAGGAAGATCCCACATGCCGCAGAGTGGCTAGGCCCGTGAGCCATGGCCACTGAGCCTGCGTGTCCCGAGCCTGTGCTCCGCAACGGGAGAGGCCACAACAGTGAGAGGCCCACGTACCGCCAAAAAAAAAAAAAAAGATATGTTAATTCCCAATTTTCATCACGAAATTGTATTTTCCTAATCTCTTCCTTGAACTCTGAGAGTATTTACAGTTTGAGACACACATTTCCTAAGGGAAGGCTATATCATTTTCTACTCTCAGTAACAGAATAGAGGGATATCTCAGAACTTGAGGTAACAGATCTCCTGCAAAGTTTTCCTGGTAAAATATATATAACATAAAATTTCCCATTTTAACCAATCTTAAGTGTGCAGCTCAGTGGTATTAAGTACATTCACACTGTTGTACAACCGTCACTATCATCCATCTAGAGAACACTTCATCTTGTAATACTGAAACTCTGTATCCATTAAACAATAACTGCCACTAGCCCCTGGCAACCACCATTCTCCATTCTCTCTCCATGCATTTGACTACTCTAGGTACCTCTTATAAGTGGAATCAAGCAGTATTTGTCTTTTTCTGACTGGTTCATTTCACTTAGCATATTTTCAAGGTTCATCCATATTGTAGGAGGTGTCCAAATTCCTTCTTTTTTAAGGCTGAATAATATTCCATTGTATGAATGCGATATAATTTTTTGAGGTATCTTAAATCTTGTTATTTATTAAAATATATTAAATTTTGTTATTAAAAGTCCATCAGGCCTGTATTAAAGAACAGTCAAGTGAGAAATAGTAATTGCTAATGAAGCCACTTTATTATCACTAGAGGGAGCTACAGCAACAGAGTTGCTGCCAGATACAAACACATTTTCCTTAGCCGTAAGACTGGACATAACCAAGCTTCTATAAAAAATAGAATGGAATGTAAATGTGGTTATGGATTCCCTCCCAATGCTTCTCCATTTCTAAGTGGCAAACTGAACTTTCATTGAACTTTCATAAATCATGATTTATAGTTCCTGACAATATACAGTGATGGCCTGATACGTTCTCCTCCACATTAGGAGCCAAATCACATGTGGAAAGTTCTTTAATCATCTCTGTTAATGCAATCTTTATTTTTTATTATATTAAAAAATCACTTTTGGGACTTCCCTGGCGGTCCAGTGGTTAAGACTCCCCGCTTCCACTGCAGGGGCCACGGGTTCAATCCCTGCTCGGGGAATTAAAATCCCACATGCCTTGGGGCCAAAAAACAGAACAAAACAAAAAGACTTTTATTTTTTTCTAGGAAAAAAAGAGGCAAGAGGCTCTTAGTTTAATCATGATGGGTGACTGCAGAGAAAAGAGTATAGAAAACAGGATTTAAAAGACAAATGCAGTGACTTCCCTGGGCACAGTGGTTAAGAATCCACCTGCCATTGCAGGGGGCATGGGTTCGATTCCCGGTCTGGGAACATCCCACATGCTGCGGAGCAACTAAGCCCATGCGCCACAACTACTGAGCCTGCGTGCCACAACTACTGAAGCCCATGCGCCTAGAGCCTGTGCTCTGCAACAAGAGAAGCCAGCGCAATGAGAAGCATGTGCACCACAGCGAAGAATAGCCCCCACTCGCCACAACTAGAGAAAGCCCGCACACAGCAATGAAGACCCAACGCAGCCAAAAATAAAAAAATTTTAAAAAGACAAATGCATAAAAAATAATTATAAATGTATGTTTTAGGGCACAAAATGAATAAAGATGTAATTTGTAATATCAATAATATAAAAGGAAGGCATGGAGCTTTACAGGAATAGCATTTTTGTATGTGGCTGAAGTTAAGTTGGTATCAATTCAAATTACAGAGTTATATCTTTAGGAAGTTATATGTAATCTCCATGGTAACCACAGCTATAGAATATACACAAAAGGGAATGAGAAGGGAATCAAACAGCTAACTACAAGAAGATCAGCTAAGTACAAAAGAAGGCAGTAAGGAGGAAATGAGGGACAAAAAGCTATAACACATATGGAAAACTAAATGGCAAGCATAAATCCTTTCTTATTAGTAATTACTATAAATGTAAATAGATGAGACTTTCCAGTCAAAAGGTAGAGAGGAGCAAAATGAATACAAAACATGATCTAACTACATACATGCTGTCTACAAGAGATTCACTTTAGATCCAAAGATGGGAACTGGATGCACGTGAAAGGATGGAAAAAGATATTCTATGCAAATAGTAACCAAAAGAGAGATAAAGAGATTATACTAATATCAGAAAAAGAGACTTTAAGTAAAAAACTGTTACAAGAGACAAACATTAAATATTGACAAGAAAGCCCATTCACCATAAAACTATAATTATAAAATAATATTCACCAAACATCAGAGGACCCAAAATATATGAAGGAAACACTGACAGAATTTAAAAGAGAAATAGACAGTTGTACAATAATAGTTGGCAGAACAACCACACAGAAGATCAATAAGTATTAGAACAACATTATAAACCAATCTGATCTAACAGAAATAGAAGCAACACTCTACCCAACAACAGCAGATTACATAGTTTTCTCAAGTGCACATGGAACATTCTTTAGGACAGACCACATGTTAGGCTACAAAAGAAGTCAATAAATTAAAAAGGATTGAAACCATACAGAATATCTTTTCTGATCACAAAGGAATGAAACTAGACATGAAGGAAAACTGAAAAATTCACTTATGTGTGGAAATTAAACAACATACTCTACTCTTAAGCAACCAATGGGTCAAATAAAAAAATCAAAAGGGAAACTGGAAAATACTTTGAAATGAATGAAAACAAAAACAGAACAAAACTTACGTGATGCAGTAAAATCAGTGCTAAGAGGAAAATTTTTATGTGAAAACACATAAATTAAAAGAGAAGAAAGATTCCAAATCAGTAACTAACTGTACAATGAACACTCAGTGGTACAGCCACTGTGGAAAAGTTTGGTGGTTCTTTTAAAAGCTACATGTATACTCGTGCTTCTCTTCATCATCTAATGAATCTTTTGCCTTTTACTAAAGATTCATCTGGGGAGGGAAAAGCACGACTGCTGCTACAATTTTTTGAGGCCTTCTGGGGATAAACGAAAGAAATAAAAAATTAAAAAAATAAATAAAAGCTAAATGTAGAATTACCATATGGTCTAGCAATTTCACCCGTAAGTTTATACACAAAGGACTGAAAACAGGAACCTGAACACATAAATGTATGCCAATGTTCACTGCAGCATTGTTCACAATACCCAAAGGCAGAAACAACCAAAGTGCCCGTTAACAGAGGAACAAAATGTGTTATGTACATACAATGGAATATTACTCATCCAGAAAAAGGAATGAAGTTCTGATACATGCTACAACATGAATGAAAATTAAAGAGATGTTAAATAATCCAGACCAAAAAACACAAATACTGTGTATGCTTCCATTTACATGGGGTACCCAGAAGAGGCAAATTATAGAGACTGAAAGTACATTAGACATTATTATGTGCTGTGGAGAGTTTTAGAAGGAGTGGGGAGTTTTTGCTTAATTATTATAGAGTTTCTATTTGAGGTAATGAAAAAATTTTGGAAATAGACAATGGTAAATGTTGTAGAACACTGTGAATATAATTAACGCCACTGAAGTGTAACCTTAAAAACAGCTAAAGTGGCAAATTTTATAAGTATTTTACAATTTAAAAAATTAATAATGTAATATACCAAAAACTATTGACTTGTACACTTGAAATAGGTTAACTGTATGATATGTGAATTACATCTCAATAAAACTATTTATAAAAAAAAAGAGGATAGGAAACATCTTTTAGGAGACAGGAAACAACTCTTTCAGAGAGTGAGATGCAGAAGAAACAACTAAGATTTACTTTGAGTGCCTATTGTATGCCAGTGGTTTTACATATATCATCACACTTGGCTAGCATGGATGCGATACCAGAATTTATACTTTAGAAACAAAACAATTCAGTTTGAGATGATGAAGAAGTTCTGGAGGTGGACAGTGGTGATGTCTGCACAACAAGGTAATGTACTTAATGCTACCGAATGGTGCACTTAAAATGATGAAAATAGTAAATAGTAAATTTTATGCCATGTATATTTAACCACAGTATAGTTAATTAATTAATTAAAAAATGTAAAACATGAAGCTACAATTGTTTTAAAAAATGTTACTCTGGACATTGGTCCTGGCAATGATTTTTTTGGATATGATACCAAAAGCAAAGGCATCAAAAGCAAAGATAAG
Source organism: Mesoplodon bidens (assembly GCF_964165515.1). Classification (NCBI taxonomy): domain Eukaryota; kingdom Metazoa; phylum Chordata; class Mammalia; order Artiodactyla; family Ziphiidae; genus Mesoplodon; species Mesoplodon bidens. The sequence goes on along the minus strand of NC_138177.1, from coordinate 73,063,867 downwards.
CAAACTAAAAAGCTTCTGCACAGCATAGGAAACCATCAACAAAATGAAAAGGAAACCTACTTAACAGGAGAAAATATCTGCAAATTATATCTGACAAGGGGTTAATATCCAAAATTTATAAAGGACTCATACAACTCAAGAGCCAAAACCCCAAACAATCTGATTAAAAAATGGGCAGATGCTCTAAATAGACATTTTTCCAAAGAAGACATACAGAAGACCAACAGGTACATGAAAATATGTTCAATATCACTAATTATCAGGCAAATGCGAATCAGAACCACAATGAGCTATCACCTCACACCTGTCAGAATGGCTATTATCAAAAAGACAAGAAATCACAAGTGTTGTTGAGGCTGTGGAGAAAAGGGAAGCCTTGTGCACTGCTGGTGGGGATGTAAATTGGCACAGCCACTATGGAAAGCAGTATGGAGGTTCCCCCAAAATTAAAACTAGAACTACCATACGATCTAACAATTCCACTTCTGGGTATTTATCTGAAGAAAACAAACACACTACCTTCAAAAGATATCTGCACCTTCATGTTCACTGCAGCATTATTTACAATAGCCAAGATAGGCAAACAACCTAAGTGTCCATTGAGAGATGAATGGATAAAGAAAATGCTATATATGTAAGTATATACACACAAATACACATACACAAATACACAATGGACTATTACTCAGTCATACAAAGAACGAAATCTTGCCATTTGTGAGAATATAGACGGACCTTGAGGGCATTAGGCTAAGTGAAGTAAGTCAGACGGAGAAAGACAAATACGGAATGATCTCGCCTGTATGTGGAACAAACAAATGAGAGACTTCCCTGGTTGTCCAGTGGTTAAGAATCCGCCCTCCAATGCAGGGGATGCGGGTTTGATCCTTGGTTGGGGAACTAAGATCCCCCATGCCGCAGGGTAACTAAGCCCGCGCACCACAACTAAAGAGAAGCCTGCATGCCGCAATGCAGAGCCCACGTGCTGCAACGAAAGATACTGCATGATGCAACGAAGATGCCTCATGTTGCAACTAAGACCCAATGCAGCCAAAAATAAATAAGTAAATATTAAACAAAAAGCAAAGGACAAACAAATGAACACCCTCCCCCCCCCACCCCCCACACACCGGCAACCAAGCTCACAGATACAGAGAACAGACTGGTGGTCGCCAGAGGCAAGAGGTACAAAATGGGTGAATGGAGTCAAAAGCTACAAACTTCCAGTTATAAAAGTAGTAAGTCATGGTAATGTAGTATACAGCATGGTAACTATAGTTAATAATACTGTATTGCATATATGAAAGTTGTTATAGAGTATATTGCAAAAATTATCATCACAAGAAAAAAAGTTTTGTAACTATGCATAGTGACAGTTTAACTAGACTTATTGTGGTGATTATTTTGCAATATTCACAAATACCTAATCATTATGTTGTACATCTGAAGCCACTGTAATTTTGTATGTTAATTATACTGCAATAAATAAATAAATAAATAAATACTTCACTCAAGTTATTTTCATCATTTTCTTAGTGATTGAGATAAAAGCAGATAAACTGAAATTTTCACCTTGTTTTGCTAAAAATGGTCTGTGTGACTTGATCAAGTCATTTAACCTTTTATTAGCTTCAGTTTTCTCATCTGTCAAATAAAAGGTTAGGTCTAGCAGAAATGAGGGAGGCTGAGTGTGGATGGGGACAAGGGACATATGGGAATCCCTGAACTTTCTGTTCCATTTTGCCTAAAACTGCTGTAAAAAACAGAGTTTATTAATTAACAAAAATTCAAAACTACTTCATACAGGGAATGGTGTGAGGTTCAGCATTCATCCAGTCCACACTCTTATATTTAAATTGAATTTAGAACCTAGAATGTTCCTAAAGCATTTCAGGGGAAAATTAACCATATTCTGGTGTTTAATCCAACCTTAACCACTAGATTATCTATAACAAATAAATTTTAATCCACTACTCTTTGAGCCTCAGTTTCTGACAAGCAGCATGATTCAGTGGTAAAACAAGAGTGGTGAGGCCTCTAAGTGTTCAAAACCCCAGTAATGTTTTCGATGATAAATTTTATAAACTTAGTAAGTTCCTTAACTTTTCTGTGTCAATTTCTTAAATAGTAGATAGTAACCCTTACTTTACCATTTCCCACAGATTTAATATGAAAGCATTCTGAAAATTTAAATAATATATCAAATGTAAGATGGCACCATGCTTTCATTTTGTTTCCAAAGATACATACTATTTTGAGGAAATGACAGCTAAGTGTAAACATTATGTGTTATACGTGTAATATAAATAATAATATAGTGTTATATAATATATAATAAATACATCTATATTTTACATATGTAATTCCCATGCAAACAAGCAATATTCTGTAATTGCTTGAAAATTAGTTATCCCATTTCCTGTAATAGATTTAGTGCTCAAAAGTAGCCTATAAATCAAAGGAAGTATATGAGGAGAGTTTCTTATTTTAAAAAACTTAGAAGTCACAGTATCTGAGAGCCAGGATAATCTTAAGGTATGAACTGTGTAGTTCAACAGCTTCACTTTATACATCAAGCTTCATTTTTACCACTCCCAGAGAAACTAAGTAATCTGCCCAAAACGTTACACGGCAGTGGCAGTACTTTTAGGAGTATTAAATGTAGAAACCCTCCCCCACAAACGTAGAACTAAAAGCTCCCTTCAAAGTAGTGTTAATTTTTCGATATTTTGCTCTTCACCATAACATATACTCTAAAGTCTAAAGTTTACTCTCCAATTCACCTAATTTATGTTTGATATTTCATATTCTTTAAAACTCCTATTAGATAAAATTTAAATTCCAAAAGTAATATAGCATTTTTATAACTTCACGCAATAAAGACACATAGAAAATAAGAAGTAAAAACCTCATTACCCCATTCCAAATCCTAAAACCTAGAAGGGCATAGCAGGCACAATAATATGCAACCCACTCCCCAAATCAAAATCCCTGGAAGCTGGGAATATATAGAAGAAATTAAGGTTTCTAATCTGTTGATTTTGAGACAGGGAGATTATTCTGGATTACCTGGCTGGGCCCAACTTAATCACAAGGGTCCTTATAAATGGAAGAGGAACAAAAATGAGTCAGTGGAAAAAAAAAAAGTGAAAACAGAACCAATGTTGAAGTGATTCAATGTAAGGATTCAACTTGTCACTGCTGGTTCTGAAGACAGAAGGAGCCCCAAGCCAAGGAATTCTGGAAAGGCAAGAAAAAGAATTCTACCCTAGAGCCTCCAGAAGGAACACAGCTATGCTAACACCTTGATTTTAGCCTAGAGAGATCGATTTCGACTATAAAATAAATTTGACTTGCTTTAAGCAACTTAAATAACTTATTACAGCAGGCACAGAAAACGAATACACAGGATAATAGTTTGATGACTATAATACTAAGACATTCTTTGGTGCCTATATACATGTACATAGTAATAGAGGTTTTCTTAAACCAAGGAGTACTGGCTGTACCACTTTTATCTGGTGTATTAACGACATCATCATACATCTAGGAATACAAAACAAAACATCAGGATCATCACTGACTCTAGCCCAATCCTTTACTCCCTACCATCCAATCAGTCTTTAATTCAATTTTAATGTAAAAAATGTTCAAGAGTCCACCCTTTCCAACATCCAGCCACCTTAGCTATCACCTCAGCTCACGACATGACTTCTATCTTGGAAAACCACAAAAGTGTCCTGCTTCCTAACTGGTCTTCTAACTTCTAATATTTCCTCATCTAATTAATTTCCCATACTGATACTGGGGTCTAATCTTGATCCAATTTTAACTGAATCACACCCTCCCCTCACAGTTTTTGTTTTTGTTTTTTTGCGGTATGTGGGCCTCTCACTGTTGTGGCCTCTCCCACTGCGGAGCACAGGCTCCGGACGCGCAGGCTCAGTGGCCATGGCTCACGGGCCTAGCCACTCCGCGGCATGTGGGATCTTCCCGGACTGGGGCACGAACCCATGTCCCCTGCATCGGCAGGCGGACTCTCAACCACTGCGCCACCAGGGAAGCCCCCCACACAGTTTTTTAAAACCTATAATGATTTATATAAAAAAGAGTAAACTTGCAATGTCCTTGTACCATGCTGTGATCCAAAAAACAAATTTCCCTAGCATGGAGGACTTTTAGGTCAATGAAACTATTCTGTGGCTCTACTGTGGTAGATACATGTCATTATTCATTTACCAAAACCCATAGAAAGCAAAGCACCAAGAGTGAACCCTAATGCCTACTATGAACTTTGGGTGATACTGTGTCAATACAGGTTCATTGATTGTAATAAAGGTACCACCGTGGTGCAGGATGTCCATAGTAGGGGATGTTGTGCATGCATAAGGACAGGGGGTATATGCAAAATCTCTATACTTTCCAAAAATTCTGTTGTGAACCTAAAACTGCTCTGAATAATTGTTTATTAATTTAAAAAACAAAACAAACAATCCCCACCCCAATTGCTACCAACAAAAAACAGCCAGCCCACAAAAATATATTGGCTTCACAGCTTGTAAGAATGCACACGTGTATTATTTGATCTATATTTTAAAAAAATATTCCAAAATAAACCATTTTCTTCTCATTTATTTCTATGAGATGAAGAGCTGGTTCTAACATAAACAAGTCCTTTTCAGAGTGAAAGACTTTTATCTGACTAGAGACATTTTAGAACACTAATGTAGTTGATGATACTGATCTTTTGAGGCACAGTCTGATTTTATTATTAATCTCTCATTTTTAGGAATTTAATCCAGAAGAAGTACATTAGTCAAAAAGCAGAAGTAAAACTTCAGTGAGTTCCCTGGTGGTCCAGTGGCTAAGACTCTACGCTCCCAATGCAGGGAGCACGGGTTTGATCGCTGGTCAGGAAACTAGATCCCACATGCTGCAATGAATATCCCGCAATTGGCAACAAAGAACCCACATGCCGCAACTAAGACCCGGCATAACCAAAAAAAAAAAAAACCCCAAAAACAAAACCCAAAACTTGAAATATAGTTTTTAGCAGAGAACTTCATACCTGCTTTTCTATTCAGCAAAAACATTCCTTTAAAATCGTAACTGTATTAGATCTTCCCAAAATGCATTTTCATTTTCTCATTTGTAGTGACAATGCTAATTTTTTTCAGGCATTGTCACCTGGAATAATGACCATTATTTCTCAGCCTTTCCTGTGGCTGAAGTATGGTTACACGACTATGTTTCAGTCAGTAACTGTAAATGAGGTTTTGAAGTTTCCTTTCTTAGTCAGATTAGCTGCTATAATGAATTACCATAGACTTGGTGGTCTAAGTAACAAAATTTTACTTCTCACTGTTCTGGAGTCTGGGAAGTCCAAGATCAGGGCTGGGTTCTAAGTGAGAGCCCTCTTCCTGGCTTGCAGATACTGCTTTCTTGTGTACTCACATGGTAGAGAGAGAAATCATCTCTCTCTGTGTCTCCCTTTATAAGGATGTTAATCTCATTCAGGAGGGCTCCACCCAAATAACCTATAATTATTCAATAGTTCCCAAAGGCCCCATCTCCAAATATCATCACCCTGGGGATTAGGGGTTCAATATATGAAATTTCAGGGGAACACATTCACTCCATAATGCTTCCTTACAAAGAAGGTACAATACTTGTTTTTTACTCCCTTCTTCTCTTTTATCCTCTCTGTAATGAAGACCTTATGGCAGTTATGTTGGAACAAAAGGTAACCATAGGAACGCAAGCTTAGTGTTGAAATGGAAGAACAGAAAAAAAGGAGTCTAGGTCCCTGAAGACACTGTGAAGATACCATGTTAACTCTGAACTGTGTACTTCACAACTTTTTTTAAATTAAAGGAAAATAAATGTTTATCTTTAAAACGTCTTGATTATTTGAGAGGATTTCTTATCTCATTGGCAGCTGAAACTAAGCCTAACTAATAAAACGTTTTCATGACCCAAGAAGCAGAAATGGAGTACAAAGAGTTTATGTGATACCTACCTCAGTGGCAAATTAATGAAAGATCTTTTCAATGCAAAATAAAGTGTTGTGGTTTATATGTTGATCACTTTAACCATACCAAGTCAGATGTATCTCTAAAATGTAACTGTTCCTCTTTCAATTTCATTCTTTTCTTGCCTAAATTCAAGAATTCCTCATGACCTTTTGATGGATAATGTGAATTTCTGCCATTAGTAACTCTCTCATTCAATTCATTTTCCACTCTGTTGCCAGAGTTATCTTAAAACACAAAATTGCACTTTGCACTTCCTTTTCTAAAAATAGTATTTTAAATTTCCTATGGCTTAGTGGGATAAATATCTTAAGAGTCAGTAACGTCCACGGTCCCTATCACACAATGCTTATTTTCCACAACACCACTACATTTCAGAAAAAGTGAACTTCTGAGTTGTTCTAATATATGAAAAGTCTTCGCATCCTAGTATGTGCCTTGGTACATGCTATCCTAACTGGAATGCCCTTCTCCATCTTGCAAACTGCTGCTGAATGTCCAAAACCTAACTCAACTATACTCTGTGAACTACTTCTTAATGAATGATATAGTGAGTTGATAGCTCTCTGGGGTTTTAAAATGTTTCCATCAGAGGACTTATCAAGCTGAACTTTCCCAAGGGAAGATGAAGTTCTTAAAAATAAGAAGTACTTTACTCATCTGGCAAACAGTTTGGAACACGGCATTTAACAACTGAGGCATGAATGTAGAAAACCATCAAGATCATTTTAGATACAAGCAGAGTGTCCCTTTTCTTATTTTCAATTAACAAAACAGGTATCATTAGAATCCAAACTACAGGAATACAATCTAGAAAGGCAGAGAGAAGATAAAGATCAGGGAAAATAATTAGCCCCAAACAACATATCATAAGTACAGTGAACACTGAGGTGTTTGTGATGAGATCTGTATTTGTGTATATTACATTTGTATTGTTTTTCGTCTTTTTTGGATAGTCAAAGTATTATTTAAAACATGGAAGAATGACAGGTCTTTAAAGGATGTCAGCTGATAGGTACCACTACTTACTCTGTAGTTTTGTAAACATCAGAATACAGCCCTGCTTTCTGATACTTCTTCTTTGGGGGACGTGGGGCCTTCTTTTCTCTTGGGATGAGAGAAAGCACAGGCTGCAAGGTACTTTCAGGTTCGGGAGGTTTGGCTGGGGTTTCAGGAGGACTGGGAATCTCAACTGCTGCTTCAGTAAAGCTAGAAAGAGAAGTTTAAAGATAATTTTATGGTGAAATTTTTTTCCTACAAATAATTATCTATTTAAAAAAAACATCAGAGCAATTATAAAAAGAGACATGTGGACTTCCTCATCTGGTCATGCTGGAGTAACAGATACCAGATTTGTCCTCCTGACAGAAACTAATAGAAACATGGCAAAGTACAATAAACCTGGAGTAAGTTTATAAAACAATTATCAGACACTGGACAACAGTGACTGTAGCACTGTGATCCCTGAGAAAATTGGAAATAAAATAGAAAGAGATGATTCCTATAACCACTTTGCCTTTACAAGAAGGACTGAGGTGGAGGGAGTAGAACCAAAGCAGAGAATGGCCAACTTAATGAGTTGAAAAGAGAGATCAGAATATGGAGAGGCTGAGGTAGTTAGAATTTGTGAGGCAGAGTACTGGAGTGGAGAAAGCTATGGAGAAAAATAACTCTAGAAATCTGTGTAAGGGTCTCCTTTAGTACATTGCTAAATACTAAGTTTGTGCATGTGCAAGGTGAAATTCCATAAGGCTGGACAAAGAACCACCAGAGTATTATAACCTAAACAATTTCTAGAGCTCCCACGTGATGACAGATACTCAGATTCCACTAGGGAGAGTGAAAGACACTGCCCAACACTGTGGGCATTCAATAGAGATCCCAGAGGGTAACATTATCCATTTTTGTAGGGCTCAACTATCTCTGGAATAAAAGCCAGCTCTAATAAAGCTTAAAAACTATCTTCAAAAGAATCCAAACCAATCCACAAGTAACTTAACTGCCTACCAAAATAAAATCGAACATATAGAAAATAACAAAAAACATACACACAATAATATGACATTTACAATATTAAAAAATTCAAAATGAAAAAAAAGAGCAATGACCAAAATTTTTCTAAATTTGATAAAAAGTATAAACCCAAAGTTCCAAGAAGCTAAACAAACCAGAAGCAATATAAACTAAAAAAAAAATCAAGTATGGCATATCATAATAAACTTTCTGAAAACTACTGATGAAGAAAATAAAAAGAGCCAGAGAAGAAATACAGTCTATACAGGAGTACAAAAATAAGAATGAATGCAGATTTCATGTCTGAAATAATGCAAGCCAGAAGGCAATGAAAAGACATCTGGAAGTGCTAAAAGGAAGGGGAGGGGAGGAGCCTGTCAAAAGAGAATTCTAAATCAATCAAAAACATCTTTAAAAATTAAGGTGAATATAGTTCCAGGCAAAGATGGAATAGACACTTCTACCTATCCTCCCATTAAGTACAACTATAAACCCATGAAATTATATATAAAATAAACATAAGCACACAGATTGGCTAGGTACCTTGGGACCTAAGCAATGATGTATCAGGGAATTTCCTAGATTTTCTTTTTGCCTCATACTTAATAGTGAGAGACTGAATACAGTTTCCCTAATATCAATGAAAAAACAAATGTCTGCTCTCATAACTTAAATTCAAGGTCAGAGTTAAAGGTCGTAGCCAGTGCAAAAGGACAATAAAAAGAAAAAAATATAGAAGTGTGAGTCCTCCAATTTTGTTCCTTTTCTTCAAGATTGTTTTGGCTATTTGGAATCCCTTGAGATTCTTCGTGAATTTTAAGATGGATTTTTCTATTTCACAGAAAACATCACTGGGATTTTAATAGGGATTGCACTGAATCTGTAGATCACTTTGAGTAGTACTGATATCTTAAGTCTTCCACCCCATAAACACAGGCTTTTCTTTTTCTTGCCTAACTGCTCTGGTTAGGAATTTCAATACAAAATTGAACTGAAGCAACAAAAGTGGGCTTCCTTTCCTAGTTTCTGATAATAGTGGAAAACCTCTGTCTTTCACCACTGAAGTTGTCAGCTGTGGGTTTTTTACATATAGCTTTTATTAGGTTGAGGTAGTTTCTTTTTATTCCTAGATTGCTAGCTCTTTATCATGAACATGTGTTAGATTTTTGTCAAAAAATTTTCTGCATTTACTGATATGACCATGTGATATTTCTTCTTTAGCCTGCTAACGTGATGGATTACATTAACTGATTTTCAAATGTTGAACAAGTTTTGTATAACTGGGATAAATCTTACTTGGTTATGAGATGGATGGATTGGTTTCATATTTTATTATTTTTTTCCTATTCTCCTTATAGCCAAATTCATTTTTTCTGTGTCTTACCTTATGTTTCTTCCTCCCACAATCAAAAATGTTTTCTGCTTTCCTGCTTATATGTGTATGTATATATTCTACATATATAAACTCTTCAAGTGCCATGTTTCTCCAAGTTCTGTCTACAGACCATATATATCAGAATCACCTTGGGGGCTTATAAAGGAAATGCAAATGCCTACTCATAGAATTTTTAAAATTCCTATTAAGGAGATCTGAGATGGATACTTCCTAACCTTGCTGGTCCCTAATACCCCACACTGTGCACTCTCATTACAAGAGCATCCTTCTTATCCCACTCGGGCTCTGACACCGTAGGCTGGGCTAACATTCCGTTGCCCTCGCCCCATAACCCAACTCTTCACCTCATTAAGCCTCCAACACCCAGCTCAGGATCACCATGGTTTCCACATCCCATACAGATACCTACCAAATGGCTTTAAGATTGAATTCTTCAGGAAAGAAAAGAGAAAGAAGAGGAGGTAAGGCATTTTAAAATATGGCTTTATGGGAATTCCCTGGCTGTCCAGTGGTTAGGACTCAGTGCTTTTACTGCCATGGCCCGGGTTCAATCCCTGGTCAGGGAACTAAGATCTCGCAAGCCACATGGCACAGCCAAAAAAATAAAAAATAAATAAAATAAAATATGGCTTATGATATATTTATCTACATTAACACAATACACTGTTTATTTTTTGTGGCTTTTTTTTGCTTTATAAAAACAAAATCAGTTAGTATATCATTTTTAGGGTCTTGTTTCTTTCACTTAATCTTGTCTCTAAGACTCATTCATTATCATTACATGTCAGTTATAATTCATTACTTTTTATTACCATATCATATTCCATTGTACAAAAAACTACAACATACTTATTCCTTTTCCTATTAATCTGGGATATTTCCAGTTTCTATATATTATAATCAACCTTGCTACTACCTTTCCAAAAAATGCTTTCTGGTGATCATTGGGCAGTTTTCCTAAGCTATGTAAAAGGTAATTGCTGGATCATACTGGGTTGTTTTGAAATACCTTTTTGGTTACATACCAAAAATGTATAAACTAAATCTTTTGTTTTTTTTGGCGGTACGTGGGCCTCTCACTGTTGTGGCCTCTCCCATTGCGGAGCACAGGCTCCGGACGTGCAGGCTCAGCAGCCATGGCTCACGGGCCCAGCCGCTCCGTGGCATGTGGGATCTTCCCGGACCGGGGCACGAACCCACATCCCCTGCATCAGCAGGCAGACTCTCAACCACTGCGCCACTAGGGAAGCCCTATAAATTATATCTTATAAATTTCTTCTCCCAGTTCGTAGCAAGTCTTCATACATTTATTTGGATGATGTCTGATAAACGGAAATTCTTAGTTTTAATAATAATGCAGTATATCAATCTTTACCTGTATGGTTACTGCTTTTGATATCTTGTTTATAGACTTTCTGAGAAACAAGGTCATAAAGTTTTCCTCCTTCTGTATTAGCCTTTAAAAGTTTGAAGGTTTGCTTTCTATACTTATGTATTTATTTAACCAACTGGGAACTGATTTTTATACATGGATTAAGACAGAATCCAATTTCATTCCCATTCCTATGCAATATCAACTTCTGGGGCACCATTTATTGAATATAATTTTATTTCCTTATTGATATGTAGTGTCACCTCCATCATATAGCAAGCTTGCATGTATGGATCCGTTTCTCTTATCCAATTCTATATTCAGTTCCATGCTAGCTCAATATACCACAGCTTAAAATTAAGTCTTGGGGCAAATCCATTGTTTCATTCAGTGATTCCATTCCTAGGTATATATCCCTAGAGGAATTAGTGTCCATATCCACCAGTGAACATTAGAGGAATGTTAAGAGCAGCATTTTGGGGTAATAGTGTCAAAATGAAAATAACCCAACAGTAAAACAAAAAAACTCTATATCTGCATCAACATGGATGGATCTAGAGATTATCATACTCATCAAAGTAAGTCAGAAAGAGAAAGACAAATACCATATGATATAACTTACATGTGGAATCTAAAATACGACACAAATGAACCTATCTACAAAACAGAAACAGACTCACAGACATAGAGAACAGACTTGTGGTTGCCAAGGGGGAGGAGAGGTGGAGAAGGAAAGGATTGGGAGTTTGGGATTAGCAAGTGCAAACTAGTATATATAGGATGGATAAAAAGGTCCTACTGTATAGCACAGGGAGCTATATTCAATATTCTGTGATAAACCACAAGTAGAAAAGGATATGAAAAAGAATATATATATAACTGAGTCACTTTGCTGTACAGCAGAAATTAACACATCGTAAATCAACTATACTTCAAAAAAATTTTAAAAAAAGAAAAACTATTACATACAATGGATAATTATAAAATAACAAAAAAGAGGTAACTACAGCAACATGCAACAACAGAGATGGTTTTACATTTGTATGTTGAGCAAAAAAGGTGAAGCACAAAAGCATATGTCCTGTATAATTCCATTTCAGTGAAGTTCAGGAAGGATAAACTAAACTATATTGTCTACATTGAATACTTAAATGGTATAAAAAAAGGTAAAAGTCAGGAGATCGATTATAGCTACTGGCAAGAAAGTGGTGTATGACTGGGAAAGAACATGGGATGCTACCAATGTTCTATATGTTCACCTGTTCTGTATCTACATGGGTGCTAACTCTATAAAAAAATTTTTTAGGGCTTCCGTGGTGGCACAGTGGTTAAGAATCTGCCTGCCAGGGTTCAAGCCCTGGCTCGGGAAGATCCCACATGCTGTGGAGCAACTAAGCCTGTGCTCCGCAACAAGAGAAGCCACCGCAATGAGAAGCCCGCGCACCCACCACGAGAGAAAGGCTGCACACAGCAACGAAGACCCAATGCTGCCAAAACAAAAAAATAAATTTATTAAAAATAATTTTTTAAAACTGGTTACTTCTATTTATATACTTTCTGTTATGTGTATTCCTCTTCAAACTCCTTTCATATTCTCTAAAGTGTTTTTTAATGAGACTCAAATGATCTTTTTAAAGAGAGACAGAACTCTCTTTTAAACCTGGTCCTGGTGCTTTCGTGTAGCAAGATGTTGTAGATTCAATTTACATTACAGAAGCACAAAGGGTATTTCTTTCCTAGTAGGTATTTTTCCTAGGAATACACCACATACATTTCAACTGAGTTTTACAATTTGTTGGGTAGTCACACTTTAATCTCTCATATATAGCTTATTTCCTTTTTAGTTCCTAATTTTATTATTCCCTTTCTCTTCCTTTATTGATCAACCTTACCAGAAGTTTGTATATTTCATTCGTTATCATTAGTATTACTAACTTTGGTCTTCAGTGATTCTCTCTACTGTACCTTAGCTTTATTTTGTTAATTTAATGTATATGTTTTATCTCTGTCCTTTACATTTTGGGGCTTATTCTCATTTTTCTAATTTCTTTTATTTTTTAAATAAATTTATTTAAAAATTTTGGCTGCAATGGGTCTTTGTTGCTGCACACAGGCTTTCCCTAGTTGCGGCAAGGGGAGGATTACGCTTCGTTGCAGTGTGCAAGCTGCTCATTGCGGTGGCTTCTCTTGTTGTGGAGTACGGGCTCCAGGCGCACGGGCTTCAGTAGTTGTCGCTCGCAGGCTTCGTTGCTCCGCCGGCATGTGGAACCTTCCCGGACCAAGGCTCAAACCCGTGTTCCTTTCATTGGCAGGCGGATTCTTAACCACTGTGCCACCAGGGAAGTCCCATCGTTTTTAGAATTGCTTAACTGGACTCTTTGTAACCAAGGAGGACCCTACGGGGTCTTCCCAGGACAGACCCCTCCCCTATATCCTCTGCTTTAGTTCCTCTCTGAAGTACCTAGATAATAGTATCTGATGCACATCTGCTGAAATTGTTTTACAGATGCTAAAACCAAATGGAAGAAATTACTTACTTAATGATCATAAGCACCACAGACCTACTGGCACCTAAGGATTGATAATCTTAACCTCTGTGACACCACCCTGTTACCTCACCATCAACCAGTCGGAGATTTGTGCATGAGCTCATCATATATCTGGGACGCCCCTCCCTCACCTGGCCTTTAAAAATGCTTTCCTAAGCCCAGAGATAAATCCATGCACTTATGGTCACCTAATCTATGACAAAGGAGGCAAGAATATACAATGGAGAAAAGACAGCCTCTTCAATAAGTGGTGCTGGGAAAACTGGACAGCTACATGTAAAAGAATGAAATCAGAACACTCCCTAACACCATACACAAAAATAAACTCAAAATGGATTAAAGACCTGAAGGTAAGGTAGACACTATAAAACTCTTAGAGGAAAACATAGGCAGAACAGTCTTTGACATAAATTACAGTAAGATCTTTTTAGACCCACTTCCTAGAGTAATGAAAATAAAAACAAAAATAAACAAAAGGGACCTAATTAAACTTAAAAGTTTTTGCACAGCAAAGGAAGCCATAAACAAGACAAAAAGACAACCATGAGAAAGGGAGAAAATATTTGCAAATGAAGCAAGTGACAAAAGATTAACCTCCAAATTATACAAACAGCTCATGCAGCTCATTATGAGAAAGACAAACAACCCAATCAAAAAATGAGCAGAAGACCTAAATAGACATTTCTCCAAAGAAGACATACAGATGGCCAACAAACACATGAAATGATGCTCAACATCACTAATTATTAGAGAAATGCAAATCAAAACTACAACGAGGTATCACCTCACAGCAGTCAGAATGGCCATCATCAAAAAATCTACAAACAGTAAATGCTGGAGAGGGTGTGGAGAAAAGGGAACCCTCTTGCACTGCTGGGAATGTAAATTGATACGGCCACCTATGGAGAACAGTATGGTGGGTTCCTTAAAAAACTATATATAGAACTACCATATGACCCAGCAACCATAATTGAAAAAGACACATGCACCCCAATGTTCATTGCAGCGCTATTTACAATAGTCAGGATATGGAAGCAACCTAAATGTCCATCAACAGAAGAATGGATAAAGAAGATGTGGTACATATATACAATGGAATATTACTCAGCCATAAAAAGGAACAAAACTGGGTCATTTGTAGAGAAGTGGATGGACCTAGAGACTGTCATAAAGAGTGAAGTAACTCAGAAAGAGAAAAACAAATATCGTATATTAACGCATATATGTGGAGTCTAGAAAAACAGTACAGATGATCTTATTTGCAAAGCAGAAATAGAGACAAAGATGTAGAGAACAAACGAATGGATGCCAAGAGCGAAAGGAGGGAGGTGGGATGAATTGTGAGATTGGGATTGACATATATACACTATCAATATCATGTATAAAATAGATAACTAATGAGAACCTACTGTATATAGCTCAGGGAACTCTACTCAGTGCTCTGTAGTGATCTAAATGGGAAGGAAATCCAAAAAAGAGGGGATATGTATACATATAGCTGATTCACTTTGCTGTACAGCAGAAACTAACACAACATTGTAGAGAACTATACTCCACTAAAGATTAATTTTAAAAATTAAAGATAGGGCTTCCCTGGTGGCGCAGTGGTTGGGAGTCTGCCTGCCGATGCAGGCGACACGGGTTTGTGCCCCGTTCTGGGAGGATCCCAGATGCCGCGGAGCGGCTGGGCCCGTGAGCCATGGCTGCTGAGCCTGCGCGTCTGGAGCCTGTGCTCCGCAACGGGAGAGGCCACAACAGTGAGAGGCCCGTGTACTGGAAAAAAAAAAAAAAAAATTAAAGATAAAAGTGTTCTCCTAAAACCCATCAGGGAATTAGGGTTTTTTAAGCACTACCTGTCCTGAACTCCTTGCTTGGCATCCTGTAATAAATGCTGCACTTTCCCTCACCACAACTTGGTATCATTAGTTTGGCTTTACTGTGTACCAGCGAGCAAACACAAGTTTTGTTTGGCAATATCTTCATTCATAAATTTTCAGCATTCTTGAAAATAATGTAAGCGTTAATGGCTATGAATCTCCCTCTAGGTAGCTCTTTAGATACATCCCACAAATTTCAATATGTAGTACAGTATTTACTCAGTTCTAAATATTTTAAATATTTTAATTGTAATTTTATTTTTTTTACATGAGTTAAAAAATTTTTTTTTTCCTTTTAGATCCAGGATTTGAACCCAGGTTTTTCTGAATCTAGAACCCAGCTCATAATCATTACAATATTCTTTTGCATTCTGCTTTGTTATTAACCAATGAGTACTGATCAAACTCTTTAACATGGTGTACAAGGACCTCTGCAATATCTGGTCCCTACCACCTTTTCTCTAGACTCATTTGACACCATACTACTCTAATTGACGTGTTTTGGCCGCAAAACGTTTCTTTCATTTCCCTGAACCTGCCATGCCTTTTCATACTTACCAGTCTAAAATGTACGCTCTGGCGTTGCTCCTCTAAATAACAAATAAAGTCTGTTCTTCAGATTTTACCTTAGTCATTACTTCCACAAAAAAAGCTGAGTCAATTACCTCTAATATAAGCTCATAAACCTAAATAATTCTTCATGATAGTTAGAATGTAAGAACCATGAGGATAGGGAATATTTCTATATTTGCTTACAACTGTATTTACCCTCAGCACATGAAATAATTTTGCAATAAATACTTAATTTAGAAATAAATGAAGAGGGACTTCCCTGATGGTGCAGTGGTTAAGAATCTGCCTGCCAATGCAGGTGACATGGGTTTGAGCCCTGGTCCAGAAGATCTCACATGCTGCGGAGCAACTAAGCCCGTGTGCCACAAATACTGTGCTGTGCTCAGGAGCCTGAGAGCCAAAACTACTGAGCCCACGTGCCACAACTAGTGAAGCCTGCAGGCCTGGAGCTCGTGCTCCACAACAAGAGAAGCCATTTCATTGAGAAGCCCGTGCACTGCATCGAAGAGTAGTCCCTGCTCGCTGCAAGTAGAGAAAGACAGTGCGCAGCAACGAAGACCCAATGCAGCCAAAAATAAATAAATAAATTTATTTAAAAAATAAAATAAAGAAACAAATGAACAAACTCCTGCTATATAACAAGTGCTACAGTAGGTTCCAGTTCGAGAAAGGTGAAAAACTGTTGCTATCTCTGGGAACTCACTGTGCCATGTCCTTACCTACACAATCTCTTGAGGGTGGAAACTGTATCTTTCTCTTTATAATCTCCTCAAATTCCAGAATATAAATTGTGGAAAATAAGTGTTTAATGTTGCTGATTAATGCTACTAGAACTTGCTGGAACAGAAGGGCTTACCTGAAATAAAGCCTTTTCTCTGAGGTGCATTTTTTTTTTTTTTTTTTTTTGCAATACGCGGGCCTCTCACTGTTGTGGCTTCTCCCGCTGCGGAGAACAGGCTCCGGACGCACAGGCTCAGCAGCCATGGCCCACGGGCCCAGCCGCTCCACGGCATGTGGGATCTTCCCGGACCGGGGCACGAACCATGTCCCCTGCATCGGCAGGCGGACTCTCAACCACTGCGCCACCAGGGAAGCCCTCTGAGGCGCATTTTTAACATGACCCTTCCTAAAGTGAATGGTTAAGATGTCTCAAATTGTCACTTTCTTACTATAGTGAAGGCAAAAGTCATTCTGTTTGTAGATATTTTAAAAGCCTCAGTAATTAAAACAGAAGTAACAGATCGATAACAAAACATACTGATGGGAAGAGAATATAAAAATATAAAAGAAGACTCTAAGACCCAAAGATATTTAAGAATTTATTATATGATAAAGGTATCATTTCAAACAAGTAGGGAAATGATGATCAATTAATAGTGGTAAGACCGCCATTTAAAAATTCAAAAAATTGGGCTTCCCTGGTGGCGCAGTGGCTGAGAGTCTGCCTGCCGATGCAGGGGACACAGGTTCGGGGCCCGGTCTGGGAAGATCCCACATGCCACGGAGTGGCTGGGCCCGTGAGCCATGGCCGCTGAGCCTGAGCGTCCAGAGCCTGTGCTCCGCAACGGGAGAGGCCACAACAGTGAGAGGCCCGTGTACCGCAAAAATAAATAAATAAATTTAAATCTCTTAATTAAATTTTTTCCCCCTTCAAAAATAAAAATTCACAAAAATCCAATGGGAATATAAATTATAGACACTGCATATAAAACAAAAATGCTTACAAATCTGCAACCTTGATAAATAACTGGTAATAAACATGGCACTAACTCATACCTTATACAAGAGTAAATTTCAGCTGATTTAAGACCTATATGTAAAAAGGTAATATGTAACCCTATGAAGGAAAAAATTAAATTATGATATATTCTTAAGATGCAATAAGGTAATTCTATATGTACTAAATGACAAGATCGCCAAGATATATAAAGAGAAAAGTTGTTACAAAGTATAATATGTTACCACTTATATAAAATAACAGCTTTGCATATGCACATATTTGTAAATGCATAAGAAAAGTATCAAAGGATACACAATATATTAACTGTCTTACCCATGAAAACAGGATTTGAGAAGAAATGAGATCATGTGAAGAGACTTTAACTCCTGAATCAGTAAACTTCTAGTTTCACTGATTTATTTATGAGCGTGTATTCTCAGGAAAGAAATTTAAATCCCATATATTCTCTATAAAAAAAGTATTTTTTCATAGATGTATGCATAGAGAGCTATGAAAAACTTCTGTAAACAGAGGTGGTCCAGTGGTTAAGACTGCGTGCTTCCACGGCAGGGGACACGGGTTCTATCCCTGGTCAGGGAACTAAGATCCCATATGCTACATGGAGAGGCCAAAAAGTAAATAAATAAGTAAAACAAAAATCAAATATTCCTTCAGGGGAAGAATCTGGTTGGATATATAACAAAAGGATGAAATGGTCTTCTCAGGGGTGGGGGGGTGATCTTTGACTTCTGCCCTACACCTTTTGGGGAAAAGTAGAAATATAAAAAAGAAACTATTAAAAAACAATCTAGGGGCTTCCCTCGTAGCGTACTAATTAAGCATCTGCCTGCCAATGCAGGGGACACGGGTTCGAGCCCTGGTCCGGGAAGATCCCACATGCCGCGGAGCAACTAAGCCCGTGCACCACAATTACTGAGTCTGCGCTCTAGAGCCCGCAAGCCACAACTACAGAAGCCCAAGCGCCTAGTGCCCGTGCTCTGCAACAAGAAGCCACCACAATGAGAAGCCGCGCACTGCAACAAAGAGTAGCCCCCGCTCGCTGCAACTAAAGAAAGCCCACGCGCAGCAACAAAGACCCAACGCAGCCATAAATTAATTATTTAATTAATTAAGAAAAAATCTAACATGCAGAAAGACTTAAAAAATGTATTTGACGATAGGGATGAAAAGTTTTAGAGCACAAAGGAGATAAGATAGTGTGATAGTAAAAATAATTCCACTCATATTTATACACTGGATAAAACACACAATCTCTCTGGGTCTTGATTTCCTCATCTGTATAGTAAGGGCCTTGTGTTAGATTGTTACATTCCCCCTTGCTTCTTAATTATTTATAATTTTGGACAGCCATAAGTAAGAACACTTATAACAAAAAAGAACAGGTCTTATATAGTAAAAGGTTGTTAGATTAAATGAACAATTCAGCTGCACAGATATGTTACATTTGTGTATAAGCTAGTTTCGTCTACTCAAAATGTTAAACAAGAAATTACCTTTTAGTATTTTCTTGTTCTTCTTCTTCTGGGAATGGCTTCTGCTTTTTCTTGGTCTGTTCTTCCAACAGCCAACTTTTCCTCTTCAGTCCCTTTTTATGTTCTGAGTTCAGGTTTATACTCTGAACGACAGCTTCAATGACATCTGTAACTGTATCAGGGCCAAGGTGCAGTGCTGTTCCTTCTTCACCTTCATTTAATTCTGGGCCGACAAATTGGGCAGCTTGGAATGCTTGCATTGATACCACAGCTTGGAGGGGACATTTCCGAGGTCGACCTGGTCTGCGTTTCACAAAGTTATTCCCTGTCCTGGCCTGTCTTTGAAGTTTTTTGGCTTTTAAAATTTTATTGACGTGGTCTAGGTTTTTCTTGGTGGCCAAAATTTTGTCATAATTGCACATTTTCCGAGCTTGGCGCTGCATAGCTTCTACTACACTTCTCTTGATATGATGGGGGGAATGGCTGCTGGGCAACTTTTCAGAAAGGAGTGAGATGCTACTACTGCAAGAGTCACTGGGGACTGCAGGCACTAGAAGGCTGTCTGGTTTTCCCAGGGTTCGTTCCTTGCTGTGGCTATGGACTGGACTGGAGGAAGGTGGCACAGAGGCAGATGCAATCACAGCATCAATATTTTTCTCCAGGGGCTCTTGGTCCTCATGTTGTACCAACCGCTGCAGCAGACTATCCACACAGTCATCCCCAGAAGAAACCAATCTTGGACTTCGAGACGGAACTCCGTTCACTAAATAAGACAACAAATCACACATGATAAAAACTGAACACAACTGGTTATTTAAATAACTTTACAAAGGATAAAAGACAAGGAATACCACTCTATTTTTCATAGCAAGATTAAATATCATAATATTGGGTTGACCAAAAAAGTGCCTTCGGTTTTTAAGTAAAAATAAAAGACACATTTTTCATTTTCACCAAGAACTTTATTGAACAACGTATTCACCCTTTTGTTCCACTACCTTCTGCCATTTTTCAGGCAACTTCATAATTCCATCTTCCCAAAACTTTTTATCTTTTTGAGCAAAGAACTGTTCCAGGTGCCTTTTACAGTCTTCCAGGGAATAGAAATTTTTTCCATTAAGAGAATTTTGTAAAGACCTAAATAAATGGAAATCCAAAGGTGCAATGTCTGGTGAATACGGAGGATGAATCAGAACTTCCCAGACAAGCTGTAACAGTTTTTGCCTGGTCATCAAAGAAACATGTGGTCTTGCGTTATCCTGATGGAAGATTATGCGTTTTCTGCTGACTAATTCTGGATCATCAACTGCTGCTTTCAGTTGGTCTAACTGGGAAAAGTATTTTTTGGAATTACTCGTTTTGTTTTCCAGAAGGAGTTCATAATAGAGGACTCCCTTCCAATCCCACCATATATACAACATCACCTTCTCTGGATGAAGACCGGCCTTAGAAGTGGTTGTTGGTGGTTCATTTCGCTTGCCCCATGATCTCTTCCATTCCACATTATTGTTCAGTATCCACTTTTCATCGCCCGTCACAATTTGTTTTGAAAATGGAACATTTTTGTTATGTTCAGTAGAGATTCGCATGTGGAAATACGGTCAAGGTTTTTTTTCGCTTAACTTATGTGGAACCCAAACATCGCAGCGATTCACGTAACCAAGCTGATGCGAATGATTTTCAATACTTGATTTAGATATTTTGAGTATGGCGGCTATCTCTCACATGGTATAATGTTGACTGTTCTCAATTAATGTCTCAATTTGATCACTAAACTTCACCTGGTCTACCCGACCATGGAGCATTGTCCAGTGAGAAATCTCCAGCATGAAACTTCACAAACCATTTCTGACACGTTCGATCACTCACAGCACTTTCTCCAACCACTGCACAAATCTTTTTTTGCATTTCAGTTGGGTTTTTACCTTTTTTGAAATAATAAAGCATAATATGCCGAAAATGTTGCTTTTTTCCTTCTATCTTCAATATTAAAATGGCTACACAAAAATTCACCAATTTTGATAAGTCTTTTTTTATTTAAGAATTTATTTATTTATTTTTGGCTACGTTGGGCCTTCGTTACTACACGCAGTCTTTCTCTAGTCGCGGCGAGAGGGGGCTACTCTTCGTTGAGGTGCGCAGGTTTCTTATCGCGGTGGCTTCTCTTGCTGCAGAGCACGGGCTTTAGCACACAGGCTTCAGTAGTTGTGGCACACAGGCTCAGTAGTTGTGGCGCATGGGTTCAGTTGCTCCGTGGCATGTGGGATCTTCCCGGACCAGGGATCGAACCCATGTCCCCTGCATTGGCAGGCGGATTCTTAACTACTGCGCCACAAGGGAAGTCCTGATAAGTCTTTTTTTTAATGTACGCTGATATGACAACTGTCACATACAATCTAACAAAATTGTTTTGAATGAAGTTAAAGACAACTAAGTGCTACTAGAGCCATCCTGCAGAAAAAACCGAACGAACCTTTTGGCCAGCCCAATACCATATGCATTTGTCTTTCACAGGCAAGTTGATAGTTTCCTGAATAAGGTACATTACAGTACCCACAATAAATTCAAAGTTGGCCCATGTTTCCCTAATAATACGTGGTGGGTCCAAAAAACAATTCTCACTCTCTGAGATGAGGAGCAGAAAGAATAGAGCTTACTTCTTTAAAAATGAAGGTCCAGTTAAGAGACTCAACAGCTAAATATTGAATAAAGAACTAAACTTTAAATACATATATTTCTAGTCCAGTGCTTTTTCTGACAATGTTTTAAGTGCAAAGGAATAAAAGTGAAATTCTCACCAGGGAAGCCTGGTTCAGTGGTTTTTTTGATAGATTTCTTAGGAAGTTTTCTATAGATCATATCATCTGTAAACAGATATTTTTTTCTTCTTCCTTTCCTATCTGTATGCCTTTTATTTCTAAAAATCAGGTTTTTAAAAAAAATTAAAAATGGATGTTAGATTTTGGCAAATGTTTTCTCTTTACCTAGTTAGATGATTATGATTTACTCACTTACTGTTAATTTCGTAAAATACACTAATTGATTTTCTAATGTTAATCCAACCTTGCATTCCTGAAATGAACCCACGTGGTCATGGTATGCTATACATTCAACATACTGGATTCAATCTGATAATATGTTGTACCGTTTGCATTCATGCTTAATAGTGTGTAGTTTTCTGGTAATGTGCTGCTTGGTTTCAGAATCCGGGTAATGCTGGCCTTCATAAAATGAGTTGGGAAAATGCTCCTACTTTCTGGAATAGTTTTTATATACTTAGTATTATTTTTTCCTTAAATAGTCATGATTGAAGCTATTTGGGCTTTGAGTTTTCATTGTAGAATGGTTTTAAACTGCAAGTTGAATTTCTTAAATAGATGTAGGGCTCTTTAGGCTATTTATTCTTGAGTTTTAGTAGCTGGTGTTTTTCAAAGAATGTGCTCTTTTTTATCAAATTTATTGGCATAAAACTGTTCATTATGCTCCCTTATTGTCCTGTTATGGTATGTAGCAATTGCACTGATATCCTCTCTTTCATTCCTGATATGCTAATCCAATTTCTTTTTTCTTAATCCTTTCA
The DNA here is from genome assembly GCF_964165515.1 of Mesoplodon bidens. Taxonomy (NCBI): domain Eukaryota; kingdom Metazoa; phylum Chordata; class Mammalia; order Artiodactyla; family Ziphiidae; genus Mesoplodon; species Mesoplodon bidens. The sequence goes on along the minus strand of NC_138177.1, from coordinate 73,041,262 downwards.
GCTACAGTTCTTTTAAAAAATTTTTTTTGATAAACCAGTGTAAGCTTTCATTGATTTCTCTAATTCTTTCTGTTTATTTTTGCTCTTATATTTATCATTTTTCTTCCATCTAACTTGGGTTTCATTTGTTCTACTGTCTTTAGCTTCCTAAAGGTGAGAGTTTGGGCTTAGACCTTTTTTGTTTAATAACGTAACTTTGTAAAGCTAAAAACACAGACTTAGCTATACTCCATAAAATTTTTATGTGTTTTCAGTTTTATTCAATTTAAAAGATTTTCTAATTTTGTCTGTGATTTCCTCTTTGACTTATGGGCTATTTAGAAGTGTGTTAACTTTTCACTTACTTGGGGAATGTCAAGATATCTTGTGTTACTGAATTCTAATTCCATTGTGTTCTTAAAATATAGTCTGTATGATTTCAAACTTTTAAAGTTTATTAAGATGATTTATGGTCCAGAATATGATGCTATCTTGATATAATTCCACATGAACTTCAAAAGAATATAAGAAAAGGGTGTTTTATATTTATTTACTGAAAATTTCTGGAACTCTTCACTCCTTTGGTAGAGCCATGTTTCCACCTAATATGATTTTTCTGTTTGAAGAACATTTCTACTACCATAAACCTGCTGGCAACCAATTCTTTAAGCTTGTTTTTCTGATAATGTTTATTTTGCCTTCATTTCCGAAGGGTATTTCACTGGTTATAGAATATTAAATTGATAGGTTTTTTTTCCCCTTCCAGCATTTTAAAGACATTATTTTTATTGTCTTCTGTCTTACAACATCTCTGACAATCCATCTGCTGTGATTCGTTCCAGAGTTCCTCTGTATACTATGTGTTTTCTTGTCTCTTTGCTTTTGCTGGTTAATTTTAAGATTTTCTCTTAACCACCGGTTTTAAGAAATTTGATAATGATGTCCCTTGATTTCTGTATGTTTGTGTATCCTGCTTGGGATTTGTGGGACTTCATGGATCTATGGGCTGATAACTTTCATTAAGTGTGAAAAAGTTCTGAGGGTGAAAAAGTTCTGAGGATTATTTCTTCAAATATTTTTTATTCCTCCTTATAAGACTCAGATCCTATGTATGTTGGCCCTGCTGATACTGTATCACAGGTCACTGAAATTCCATTCATTTTATATCAGTCTTTTTTCCCCACCTCTACACTTCATTTTAGATAGATTTTATTAGTATTTCTGCAAGTACAAAGATCTTTTCTTCTGTAGTGTCTAATCTGCTGTTATCCCATTCAGTGAAATTTTCATTGCAGATATTTATCACCTAAAGAAGTTAACATTAGATTTTATAAATATCTTCCATTTTTACTATTCGCTATATTCATGTTTTCCTTCAAATTCTCAAGGATAGCTGTTTTAATGTACTTGTCTGTTAATTCCATCACGTTATTTCTGTGGCAGTTCCCACTGACTGATTTTTATTCCACTAAGTCATACCTTCTTGCTTCTTGGCATGTCTATTAATTTTTGATTGGATGCTGGACACTGTAATGATACACTGTTAAATGCTCAGATTTTGCTGTCTTCCTTTTTTTAACATGTTAAGTTGGAAAAACTGAATATACATAGTTTCTGGTTGATTTATTTGCCTTTCAATTGCAAAATAAAGGCTGCCATTTCTGGGCTGCTGGAGTAAATGAGAATGCTACGTCAACCAAGATGGAGGATACACTGATCAAAAAAAATTAGCTTTATACTGAACGGAAATTAAGCTTGCCTTTGGCTCTGCAAGGCAACTGGGGGCGTGACCAACCTACAACAAATTTTAATTAATTTTTTTCTTTGTCTCACAGGCAATATAAATCTGCATGAGAGACAGGAGGTGAGTATGAGCTTGTGTTCAGAAACTCTTTTTTCTGCTCCACCCAAAGCTAACACTGAAACAAGGATCTAGCTTCTGTGATAGATTTGTTTCTATTTGCTCTTACACTGGTGTCACCATTAAGGAGTTACACATCTATGCAGGGAAATCTGATGTGAACTTCTGTCTGCTCTAGGCTTTGTCCTTTGTCTCTTATACCTGGATGTGTTCCAATAACCAGGCTCTATACCACCAGGACTCAAGCAGATGTCAAGTAGCTCTAATGCTCTTTATCTGTGTTGAATCAAGCTTTCTGAAAGTTTCTGGTTTTCTATTTACGTATTTCAAAGTTCAGCAAATGTTTTCCACATTTTGTCTAGTATTTTTAGTTCTTGGTACCAAGAAGTTTGTTTCCTCTGCACATCTAATCTACCACACTGCTGGAAATAAAGAAGTCTAATCTACTCCAATGCTACCTAAATTCTAACAGTCCCCTTTCCCCATCTCAAGCCTCCAAATTGCTCTAACTTTACCTCTATCTGCAAACTGTTTTAAAAAATCTTTTCCCCAGGACTTCCCTGGTGGCGCAGTGGTTAAGAATCTGCCTGCCAATGCAGGGGATACGGGTTTGAGCCCTGGTCCGATAAGATCCCACATGCTGTGGAGCAACTAAGCCTGTGAGCCACAACTACTAAGCCTGCGCTCTAGAGCCCACGAGCCACAACTACTGAAGCCCGCATGCCTAGAGCCTGTGCTCCTCAAGAAGAGAAGCCACTGCAATGAGAAGCCCATGCTACACAACAAAGAACAGCCCCTGCTTGCCACAACTAGAGAAAGCCCATGTGCAGCAACGAAGACTCAACGCAGCCAAAAAAAAACAAAAACCACTTTTCCCCAATCATTTTCACACTTTCTGTCCAAATCTTTCTTGACCTCTTTATGATGTCTGACATTAAGAGACTTCTATGACATGTACTCTTTACTTTTTTAAATTAAAAAACTATTTAAAAATTTTATGTCATTCACTGACATCTTTTCATCCACTTCCCTCTCAAATCTAATGTATCTTAAATCTCCAACTCTGTCATCTTTTCAAAGTACACTTTCTCCCTGGGCAAACTCATTCACTGCCAAATTCAAGTTTATCTACAGGGCTTCCCTGGTGGCGCAGTGGTTGCGAGTCCGCCTGCCGATGCAGGGGACATGGGTTCGTGCCCCGGTCCGGGAGGATCCCACGTGCCTCGGAGCGGCTGGGCCCGTGAGCCATGGCTGCTGGGCCTGCGGGTCCGGAGCCTGTGCTCCGCAGAGGGAGAGGCCACAACAGTGAGAGGCCCGCATACCGCAAAAAACAAAACAAAACAAATCAAGTTTATCTACATACTGCTAGATCTGTATCTCTACCATAGGTGTCATAAACTATAAACCACACAGTCCAAATGGCTATCTAACATCTCTACCTCAATAGCCCAAAGACAGCTCAAATTTAATATATCCAAACCTGAAGCCATTATCTACTGTCTTCACGCATTACTCTTGCCACAGTCCATTCTCCATACTGTAATGTTCTGCATTTTTCTAAAATGCCTATGTGGCAGACTATATTATTATTCATAAATATTTGCTGCTCCTCCCTTGATAGGATTATACTTCCCATACTTCCTTGGCATAAGACTTAACCATGTGACTTGCTTTGGCATTGAAATGTGTGAAGTAACATATGTTACTTCTGGGCAGAAATTTTAAGAGCTAGTTAGTGCTTTACTGTGACCTTTTACTCTCTTTCATAAGACAAGCAACATTCCAGATAGACAGAGGCTGCTCCATCAGACAGGATACTAGAGGGAAGACAACATGGAGCAGATGCGTCATGGTCATATAGCATGAATAAAAAATAAGCCTTTGTTGTTTTCAGTCACTGAAATTTTGGGATTTTTTTTAGCACTGCAAAATCTAGCCTATTCTCATTGATACAATATATGAAATAATTTTCATCTTCCCTGTTCAAAATCCTTCAACAGCTCCCAACTGCATCTACAATAAAGTTTCAATTCCCTCAAATAAAAAAATACACCATATCTGATATAGTCCATTATTACTTTTACAACTTCATGTCCTTGTCCCACTTGTCTACTCAAATTATAGTAGTATATATGTCACATTTTCAGTATGTCATTGGTTAGTGCTTGAGTTCCTGTGGCATAACATTTTGTATACTGGCCTGTTATAGAATTTAACACACTTTTAAATTGGTGAATATGTCCAAATCCTTGAGGACAGGAACCTTATCTTATTCATATTTGTATCCCCAGCGCTCTGTATATACATTAACCCTAAATAAATAGTTTACTAAAGTAAAACATTTTGGTGATTTTCTTCATAGATATGTCTCTTATTGAAATCTCATTCATTTTTTTCGGGGGTTGGCAAACTTCTTCTATAAGAAGAGAGATAGTAAATATTTTAGGCTTTTGAGGACACACACAATTTCTCGCATATAATTTTTTCTTTTCCTTTAAAAAAAAAAGAAACAAAAAACAACCCTTTAAAAATGTAAAATCAATTCTTAGCTTGAAGGCTGCACAAAAAAGAGGCCTTGGACAACATTTAGTCCACAGGCTATGGTTTGCTGAACCCTGGTCTAGGCTGACACCATCAAAATTAGTCAGTCATTGCATTAGTCAGTGTAAAGACAAAGTACTATGAGAGACAAAACTACCATTGCTGTTTGAATTCCACTGTACCTTTGGCACAATGGTACTAATAAAAAGCTTCAAATATGGTGAAGATAATCATCAAATAAAAATTAAACAAATTTGGGGCTTCCCTGTTGGCGCAGTGGTTGAGAGTCCGCCTGCCAATGCAGGGGACACGGGTTCGTGCCCGGGTCCGGGAAGATCCCACATGCCGTGGAGCGGCTGGGCCCGTGAGCCATGGCCGTTGAGCCTGCACGTCCGGAGACTGTGCTCCACAACGGGAGAGGCCACAACAGTGAGAGGCCCGCGTACCGCAAAATAAAAAAAAAATTAAAAAAAAAAAATTAAACAAATTTACCATATTGATACAATTTGACAGTGAGCCCTTGAGTACTGATGAAGAAATTAAATTTCCTGACCATAAGTCATAAGTGATCTCCTAATTAAAACTACATGGACAGAAAGCTAAGAAATGATATGTGACTTCCTTGCTAAAACTTTCAAAGGCTTCTAAGTGTTATCAATAAGGCTGTGTGTGACTGGTCCCTACCTGCCCTTCCAGCCTCATATTCAGTCACTGCCTTTACTCCAACCACACTGGCTCTTTTATTTAATTTCTTGAACTCAGTATTCTCCCCTTTACATATATTACTCCCACTACTGGGAATGAAACTACCACTCCCCATTTTTCCTGATAATACTGATAAATTAAAAATGATTTCCTACTCTCCAATCCCTGGTAAAGGCAGAAGATATATATCATTATTATTATTTTTTTTTTTTGGTAAACACACATACTATCAGTAAAAAGAAAACTGAGAGTACAACCTAAATCTAAGTATAAAGTATACAGATACATTATACTGTATGAAGAAGTTATATATATTTAAAATATGTAAACATTACAAATTTTAAAAGTTGATTAGATATAAATATTAATAGAGGTTCTTCTTACAACCTCAGATTGTTTTACATATCTCAAAGATTTGTAAATGCTACTGGAAGCTATTACTTTACTAAATAATTTTATACATATCTAAGTCTTTATTAAATAGCTCTAATCTACACTCCGCTATTACACTACACACCTCATTACCTCAATTTGACTTTCAAAATCTGTATTTTTGTGTGCGCCTACCCTTGTACCTATTCATTTTGAATTATCCCTTCTGAACTATATTAAAATCACTATACCTCTACAAACTTTCAGTTATAGGATAAATTGAGTACTAGGGATGTAAGTACAACATGATAAGTAGAATTAACACTGCTGTATATTATATACTACAGTTGTTAAGAGAGTAAATCCTAAGAGTTCTCATCACAAGGAAAAAATGTTTTTCTTTTTCTTTTATTTTATATCTATATGAGATGATGGTTGTTCAGTAAACTTATTGTGGTAATCATTTCATGATATAAGTCAGTCAAATCATTATGTTGTACACCTTATACAGTGCTGTATGTCAATTATATCTCAATAAAACTGGAAAAACAAAATCACTGTACCTCATGGAGTATGCTTAACTGGACATGAAAGGGGTAAAAGGTGAACACTATTTTATTGTTTCAATATACATTATTTTTTTTTTTTTTGCGGTACGCGGGCCTCTCACTGTTGTGGCCTTTCCCGTTGCGGAGCACAGGCTCCAGGCGCGCAGGCTCAGTGGCCATAGCTCACGGGCCCAGCTGCTCCGTGGCATGTGGGATCTTCCCGGACCAGGGCACGAACCCGTGTCCCCTGCATCGGCAGGCGGACTCTCAACCTCTGCGCCACCAGGGAAGCCCTCAATATACATTATTATTCTCACATCCCAGGACCACTTTTGTTTGTTTTTTCTAAATATTATACTGCAAGCTAATAAATTATAATCTACAATGTAAAGCTATTATAAGGGAGCTCCCTGGTGGTCTAGAGGTTAGGATTTGGCATTTTCACTGCCGTGGCCCAGGTTTAATCCCTAGTCGGGGAACTGAGATCTCGCAAGCCATCCGGCACGGCCAAAGAAAAAAATCTATTTTAAGTCTGTTCACAAGTAACAGTTGGGAAATTATCTTCAAAGTCTGTTAAAACAAATGGCACTTGCCTGTCGAAGAAGTACTCTCAGATGAAGACCTCTTTCGCGTAGGGCTACAGTTTGTGCTCTCTGATGGTCGCTGGGAAGACTTATCTGAAGTTGGCTGGGAACCTGGAGAGACAGGAAAAGAGAGAAATCATAGGAAAATCCAAGTCCAAAAATAAAGTTAAACCATTCTGTGTTAGAACTGTAATATTTTAGTTGTTGCCACTGCCATTCTCTGTAATAATATGACTTTCAAGCTGACAATAAGAGGACATTAAGCGAAGGACAAATGACACTAGATGTTGCGGACAGAATTCCACAGGTCTCATACATAATTTCTCCTGTTATATTAATAGAGGAAAAACTAGTTTTAGTGGAAGAATGAAAAAAATATATGATTTAGTTTTTATGTATTACACTATGAAACATATTATTAAGATATTTATTGATAAAAATCACTAGCAATAATCTAATCAAATCTGTTCTTGATTATTGACTCAAATTCATCATATAAACTGACAAAACCTACAATGCAATTAATTAGGAACAACTGATGTGAGAAAAGCAGGTCCAACCTGTGCATTTTATTTAATAGAATCAGAGATGAAAATTAAAAGAGGTGAACCTTAAATCCATACATTCCATATAATCCAGAGAACACTCTGAAAGAATTTGTTATTAATTTATACATGGAATAGAATAAGCCTCCTTTAATGCTTACTTAAAGTTCCTTGGTTGTATACATAGAAGTTCATGAAGACAAAGAAACTCCATTTCCTTAAAAAAAAAAAAAAAGTCTCATACTCTTACCCAAACCCCAAATAAATGCAGCATAATTTAACACAACTCTTATTCAAGGGAAAAGTATGTCGTTCAGGAAAGACTATTTCCTGAATAAAATATACTTGGCTCTGATATTAGACTCCTTATAACCTAAAAAGCCAGCTGTTGAGAATACATAATGAATGTCAACCTGTTTGTCAAAAAACTAGTAGCACTCTGAAATGTTCGTTCGCTCTTAACTTGAAAAACATTACAAATAAAAAGCCTTACGTATAAACTGGAGGCCCAAAAGGTACCATAAATCAAATACTTGAAGAAGAGATTTTTTAAAGTTCTGCCTCTAAATGAGAGTTAACTCCTTAATGGACGGACTGACTGAAGGACAACTTGGGGACAGAAGAACTCAATGGAGCTAAGTTCCTAATATTTCCCTTAACAGTAAACCATGAGCTTTGTTTTAATCACACAGTATCTTAAATCACATCACTGTAAATACTCTTTTAGCGTTGATCAGGTGAGATATAAGACTATGTGTTGCCATTCAAGAGTAACAAATTAGATTTTGGGGAAATTGATGTGATAGAACCTCCTACTTTGGAAACACAGTGATGACTACAGTAGGATATAATTAAGAAGCAAGACTGTTTATTGTTGAATCTTAAAAACAGATACAAAAGGGATTTTTAAAACCAACAGTAAAATAAATCCCCCTAGAGTGTGGTTCAGATAAGATTTCCATTAAAGAGCTAAATACCACAATAAAATAGCTAAGAAGTAAAAGCCCAGGCATCAGTGAAGACATAACTTTACCTATCAATACTGAAAAATTCATATACTGAACAGATAAATATTTCCTACTCAGACACACAGCCAAGACAGAAGACAACAGTGGCCAAGAAGCTTGAGACATCACTAAACTCCCTTTATCATTACTCTCCTGACGAATGGACAATCTTAGATTAAGAACTAGGGAAAGAAGGGGTTGGAGAGCACTTTTTATAAAGTCTTCTCTCTCAGCCATAAACTAACATTTATTAACTACAGTTTATATGTTTGGCACTATGCTAGACAATGTGGAGGTGGGGGGAGGGAGAGACATAAAAACAGTATAATAGTTTCTGCCCTCAAGGAGCTTATTTAGGGTCTTGTATGTTATCATGTATTACACTTCAGGTGGCATTTGTGCCATCCATTCTTGAGCTCCGTCTTCAGTTTCTAGGCTATTTGGCAACGTTTCCCAAATTTCTTGGTCATCTTCAAGAAAGTCTTGATGAAGGCTTCAACTATACCTTTGATCATCAGGATATCCTGAGAATCACCCTGCCTGGCCTCACCCACCTCAGGGTAAAAGAGGGTACAGGCACTTTCTTCAAAGCTCCTTCTTTTGGTGGCATCTGGAGCTGCAGAGGAGGCAGTGGGAGGTGGAATGGGGGTCAGATCCCCGGAGATCGTTATTGGCAGCTTTGTACAGCAATTCCTGAGAAACTGAAACAATTGAGAGAGAGATGGCTTAGCTCACTTAGCTTCTGAGCCATTTTTCATTTCCTGAAAGTAATGGAGGCCAGCAGCCTATTCTTAGGATGTAATAGGAAACTGGAATAAAACTTCATTCAGGAGGGTTCTCCTTTTTCATTTCAGAAAGTCTGTTTGAATTCCCTATTCATACAGAGCGGAGTTGTTCTTAACAATTTTCCATATTTAAGGGGGAATAAAGTTGTATCCCTAAGATACAGACCTCTAGGGTTTGATAATCAGCAGATCTAGACCTTTATTTCACTTAAAAACATTGCTTATAGGAACAGTAAGAGAATAAGGATACCTGAAAAAAAAAACCATTAACTACTGATGTAAAGCAACCAAGTTTAAGACTGGAAAATGATGATATAAACTCATATGCAAGAGGTAATAATCTGTTAAAGATGTTCAAAAGCATGTTAAAACTGGCCTAATAGCAGAAATCATATGAAATCGGCAAACACTATCTCTAATACTACCAGAAACATACTGTTTTATAAGTGCCATTATGCAACTGGGTGGATGGGGAAGAACAAGATATTGCCCAGAGAACTAGCATGTCCATTTCAAAAGAGACCAATATATTTATGCTTCAAAACCTAAAACAGAATGCAATGCAGAGTTGAGTGTAGTAATGTTAGGTACATGAACTATGGAGTAAGGTACCCTGAGTTTGATTCCTAGCTCTGCTATGAAACATATTCGAATGTATACAAGTAAACATATTCGAATGTTGGTTTAATAAAGGACTCTTAACTAACATGGTTGTTGTGAGTTCCGAAATGAGGTAATATAAAAAATTCAAAAGGTTTTGATAAATGTTATACTATTATATATAAATTGGCACCTTAGGTTTATCATAGAATTTTTAGACCATAAATACTTAATCATGTCACTGACATGCATAGGCAACCATTCAATATTAAAATAAAAATTAAAAAAGGACAGGGACTGGAACTAATCTAGAATATCAAGCATTTACCTTACACATAAAGTACTAGTAAAATAAGTACCTCTAATTAAGAAGTACTATTAAGATAGGTACCTCCAAGGCTGGTAGGTAACTGCAAAGGTTGGAAAAAACTCCTCTAAAGTGAATCTTCTAATTCACTGACTCTTCATCATAGCTTCTCCAGGGTTGGGATTATGCTCTAGATTATATCAATAAAATAAGATGTGCCCAAATGATGAGTCAGAACCAGAAAGTGTTTAGTTCTCTGTTCAGCGCTGTACCAGGGGAAAAAGTAGTTTTCTGCTTCCACTGTTTGGCTCTTTGGTTCTTCTAAATCATGGTTGATTCCTTAAGGGAGTTACTGTTTTGTTACTGTCTCCATCATGTGATGAATGTTTGTTCATGTGTAATCAGTGGTCATTTTATGATGAGACGAGATCGGGCGTGTTCAGGGTGGTATGGCCGCAGCATCAGTGGTCATTTTAGATCTGCCTGGAGGGATATGTGAAGACTCTCCACTCCTCATAAGACAGGAAGTTTGCTATGTATTCCAATTCAAGAAAATCTGATACTTCCTCAAAGAATATACACAGAGAAGACATACAATTCTAAGCATCAGAGAGGTTCCCATCGAAATGAGTTCCCATTTCTCATTTCAGTACAGTATTAAAGCTGAATAATTAAGTACTTCAGAATAAACAGAGAATATTAATGGGAATCCCTCCATTCAATATTTGGTAGAAATCCTACTGAATGTCTCATCACACAGATGACAGCTTCAGAAACATGTTTAGAAATTCTATACATATAAATGAAGGAAACAGAACTTAAAGATAAGTCACAAAAGAAGTACCTAAATAAAACTGGACTTTAACATAAATGTAAGGTGATTACCACAAGTAAATTCTTTTTCTTCAGTTGAGGCCTTCATGTAAAATAGAAGGCAGACTACTACTAAGGAGGGAAACTGAAAAAAGAGAATACCATTAATTGCGATAATAAAGAGGGAATTAAGAATTTAAAAAAAAAACTTGGAAATGTGAGGGAGCCTTGGAAGTGGTTTTGATTGTAGGATCTCTGCGTTTTTATTTGGCCATTTATTGGATGAGCTTTTAAAGAGAAAGACAGGTTTTAGGGAAACATTTGTGTCAAATGAGACAAAAAGGAGGAAAGATGGTAATTTTAGAGCAAAACTGTAAGATGAAACCATGGATAAGAATGTCAGAAAGTTGAGAAAACAAAAAACATAACTAGGTTTAAAAGGGATAAGAATCTGGAAATCTTTATATTATACACAAAAATGGGTGGAAACCAAAAAGCTCTTCTGAAGTTGATTTGTCACAAGAGATGTTGATTGATGTCTATAGAGGAGGAACTGACACAAATCTAAGATAAAAAAGAAATAGTACATTTACAGATGCCTGGGTGTGAGGACAGTCATATGGGCAAAGATATCAGCATAAATAGAGAAAATTTCCACTGATGATAGTGTGAGGGAGAGGTGGAAGGCATCACAAAGAAAACACTGGAAAAGATTCAACCTAACTACTTCACTGAAGCCCTGAGTATCCTAGGCTAAAAAATGAGGAATTCCCAAATGTAAATTAGCAAAAGAACATAGTGAATGAAACCAACAACTGGTTGGATAAAACATGCACTTCTTTAGTCTAAATCCACTATTAAAACTTTAATAACAATATAGTTATGAGTTTTGGTTACACCCTGTTGGGAGTTCAACACTGAAGACCCAAGGAACTAGGGAATGGTTTGAATGAGCAAATTGTCTGATGTTTCTAATGCTATAAATATCTTTGGGTAAGCTATGGAAAAACAGATTAAGTATGCTAGACTTGGAGAGACACTGTTAATCAGTTCATAGATGATATAAATTTATTTTAAAATAACACATTTACAACTAATTTCTAACATTTAAATTGCTCCTTCCCACCAAAACTAAAGCATGTTACAAAATTTTAAGAAATTCCTCTTCTTTTATTATTTATAAGTCAAGACTACTGGCAATGTTTGTTAAACAGTGACTGAATCAAAACTGGTTATAAGTAAAATGGATACCATAGTAAAATAATGTGAACGTAAAACATCAACTATGTGGAAATCTCTGATCAAGTTTTTTTGTTTCCAGATCTAAGTTGAATCCTCTGCTATAGTTCACAGAACATAAGAGCTCTGGAAGCGTCTTCTGAATGAGCTGAATGCTGAGATAAAAACTGGTTCCTCGATAAAAACAGCTGTTTCCAATTGTGGGAAATATATTTACTGAAAGCAATACATTTCATCTGACTCACCAATTAAATGCAGTACAAGAATGATTCAGAGACTGTGCTGGTGATTTTGAAGCTAAAAAGCCTGTGTTTTTCTCCTTCCAATCAGGGTATTTCTCATACTGCCCAAATCAGATAATTCGCTGAAATGGAATTCCTCTGGAAATTCCCAGAACTGTACTAACCACCACAATAAATTTTCTGATTTCATGTCCACACGGTCACACTTCACTTACGGGTATATCTTATACACCACCCTAGAGAAATTGTCAGAAATCAGAATTCTGATCAATGCTTACATTCTTCAGTTAAAAAGAAAATAAGACTCAGTATACTGTGCTTCAACCATTATGCTTCTACTATAGTGAATAAACTTTTTCCAAACAAAAAGAAGATTTAGCCCTAATTTATTCTTGGGGGACAAGATAACTGTTTATATAGATAGATAGATATAACTTTTTTTCATTCTATAATTTGTAAGCTATAAATGCAAAATACTCCATGTGACTGCTCTCCCCATTTTTGAAATCAGGTTGCAGGTTCTGGTACATGCAGCTAGCCATGAATTGAAAATGCTGAAAAGCAGGGATGGAGAATCTGACACTCCAGGTCAGAAACTCTTCCTCACCAGTCCTATTACATGTCTACTTAACAAAGATACTTAAATAAATAGAATTAGTTATCAGAATTGGGTGAAACCAGAAAACCTGGCCTCATTTAAGAGTATAATTTTATTTGCATCAAGCTGATTTTAGACTGTTAGTATATAACAGTATAGAAGAGTATATAAGTTAAAAAATAATCTATCACTTATAAAATGATAAAATGCACAATTACTTATAAAATGACTAGACCAGTTTTCTTTTTAAAGCTTTATGAGATTTAATCCAAAACTGCTGAAGTGATTAAGTCAGTTTGATTTCCCCACCTATGAAACAAGGAGAGAAAAGGTTAAATGCCTTGTTCCGGACAACATATCTATCATTTCTGCCTGTGCCCCTGATCTATCTACCTCAAATTTACATCAACATAATTTATCAAACATGCCTGTTTTATTCCAACTAACACTTATGATAAATCTACTCAATGCAAACAGTAAAGAATATTTTTTATTTTTTCCTTAATCAGTTATCAGTTTGAGATTGGTTTCACTTGACAATTAGTACTCTGCTTTTTTTAAAAAACTAACCTGATTGTTTTGGAATAATTTTAAATTTACAGAAAAGTTGCAAAGACAGTATAGAGCAAAAATCCTCATATACCCCTTACCCAACTTTCCTTAATGTTTTATTTAACTATGGTACATTTGTCAAAACTATGAAATTAACATCAGTATAATTTTTCTACTCATGTCCTTTTCCTGTTCTAGGTTACAATCTGGATATCACATTGTATTTAGTTGTCAAGTCTCCTTAATTTTCTCTGATCTGTGATGGTTTCTCAAGCTTTCCTTGTTTTTCCATGTCTTTGATACTCTTGAGGAGTATTGGCCAGGTTTTTTATACAATGTTCTGTCCACATTGGCTAGGTATTTTATACAATGTTCTGTCCACTCCTCTTTTTTTGATGTTTTCTTATGATTACACTGGGGTTATGGGTTTTTGGAAAGAACACCACAGGAATGAAGTTCCCTACTAATCACATTATATCAGAGGGTACATATTACCATCGTGATTCATCACTGGTGAAATTATACTTTCATTTGGTTTAAGGTGCTGTCTGCTAGGCCTCTTCACTGTAAAGTTAGTACTTTTCCCGTTCCATACTCTGTTCTTTGGAATTAGGTCACTAAGTCCAGCCCATATTCAGGAAAAGGGGAATTAAGTTCCACTTCCTTGAAGAGGATAGTCTACATACATTATTTGGAATTCTTCTGTAAGGATGATTTGTCCCTTTCTTCTATTTATTTATTTAATCAATCATTTATATCAGCATGGACTCATGGATATTTACCTTATACTTTAGGTTATAATCCAATACTGTCATTATTTATTTTGTTGCTTAAACTGTTCCAGCTTTGGCCACTGGCCAGCTGTTTCATAATAATGTCCCGAAGGTAACTGACAATTTTGGAGTACATGGTATACTAAATAGTTTTTTGGACATTTTCACAGGAAAGCAATTTATGTATAATGAATCTATCTCCAAGTTATGTATGGAAAAATTATCAACTGAAGACTGAGAAGGTCAATTTAAGATAACATGAAGTTTAGTTATGCTTTTTATACTTTAAGAAGGAAAACTATGTGACAATGAAACAATTACCAATCGAGAAGATGCAGTTATTTCCTTGACAAAATACAAAATTATAAGGAAAGAGTACATAATAAACCAGTCAGAAATGCTACAAAATTTAAAGCTGTAAGAATTTTAACCACCTGCATTTCCTTATTATTTCCCATTCATTCCTTAACCTCCAGAAATCTAACAATTGCCACTGTGGAAATCGCTCTTAGATCACAAAAGGTAATCTGCTAAAGCAAACTGTCTACTTTCAGTCCTTATCTAAATGATCTCTGTAGCACCTGACACTCTTGATTACAAACTCTCTTAGGAAACCCAGTGTGTTTACCCTACATATTATCATTCCTTCTCTCAATTCCTTCGCTTAAACAACGACTTATCTAAAACTTTTACCTTCAGGTTTGATTTCTCTTTTGAGCTACAGATCCATATATCCACATATCCCACTAAACAGCATGAAACTCCATTTTCCATCTCCAGTCGCCACCTTTCACTTAATCACATCACCATTCAACCAACTGCCCAAGAGAGGTATCTTGGAGACATGCTAAAATCTTCCCTCTTTCTTTACCTCTTTAAAAAATCTATTTCTTTGGAATATTGTTTTCTCTATCACTACCTTAGTTCAGGCCCCCAAAATATTTTGCTGAGACAATATCCAAACTGGTCCATCTGATCTTTCTCTAATCCATCTATCATAGTGCTATCCATATAATCTTAGCAAATCATTCTGCTTTAAAACCCTTAACTTCCCACTGCCTATAGGGTAAACTCCAAACTCCTTGGTATCCTATATAAACAAGAGGCTTTATGATCTGTCCCCCGACTATCTTTCCAACCTCATCTCCTAGTCCCATATCAGGCTATTTATAGTTACCTGAGTATAGTATCATGTCTCCAAAACCCTAAAAAGCTTATTTCTCTATAAGAAATATCTTCACCCTTTATTCTTTGCACACTAAACTCAAAACATCTTCCTGGCTCCTTTTAAGTGAGTCCCTCTCTTCTCTGCTCCCCAAAACACATTGTATCTCAATTTTAGGAGCTATCTATCAATAACTATTTGGATACATGTTTATGTACTCCACTGAACCTTAAATTCCTTGAAGGCAGAAATTATATCTTACTCCTTTTGTTTGTATTCCTTGTACCTGGCAAACAACAGATACAAAATAACTAAAGGGACAGCTACCATCATAATAGTTAAGATTAAAAAATCAAGTTCATAAAGCTTTGCCTAAACAAAACAAATTCTGATCTTGAAAGTGACCAAATTAGAAGGTATCCCATGATTTAGCACTATTTTCTTATTATTTTCCTTAACTAAAAATCTTTTTCTCAACTGGTTTTATGTGGATAGGTAAGCCAATTTTCATGTCTATCTGAAAAAAATTCCTATTAGAAAATCAAGACACATTTCTACCTACTTATCAAAAGAGTAACTGTGAAGACAGAGAGATTCCAAGGTACAGATCAATTAAGAAAACAAGTTAAATTAGACTTGTGATATAATGAAGATATACCTGATCTTTGATTCCTGGCACAGAACTTCAAAAACCTTGAAATTTCCTGATAGTAGTGTCTTTGTAATGCCATAGAGGTGACTTAAGGTGAACCCTAAGATTCCCTCAGTATGCAGGCTGGTCACTAGAGACCAACCACATGATTAGAGAGTTGAAACTTTGGGTGAGCCCAATCTACAGAGGGTGGAGATGGACCTGAGATTGAATTCAATCACATGGCCAATGATTTAATCAATCACACCTATATAGTGAAGCCCCAATCAAAATTCTGGACACAGAGGCCTGGTGAAGCTTCTTGGTTTGTGAACACAATGATGTGCTGGGAGCATGACACACCCAGATTCCACAGAGAGGGTATGGAAGCTCTGTGTCCCCTTTCCCGCCCCAGCTATTGCCCTATGCATCGCTTCAATTCCTGATCTGTATCCTTTATAATAAAACTGTAATTGTAATTATAGTGGTTTCAGTAAGTTCTATGAGCCATTCTACCAAATTATCAAAACTGAGGGGTTGTGGTAGGCCCTAAACTTGTAGCAGGCTGGGCAGAAGTGTGGGTGGATTGGGGACACTGAAACTTGCAGCTGGCATATTAAGTGGGGGCAGTCTTCAAAAAACTTTGCTCTTAACTTGTAGGGACTTCTCTAACTCCAGGTGGTTAGCATCAGAATTGATCTAAATTGTAGGAAACAGTTGGTGACAAAGGATCGGTGTCAGAACAGTGACTTCAGAGAGGTCTTAATGTTTTTGTATGTTATATTTTTAAGGAAGGGAAAAAAAAAGGTTCTTATTCATAAAGCAGGTATTTCTGCCTATGTTAGCTTTCCCTGATATCTCATTCTCCAAGGTCCCTGAAACCAGATTCAGATTCATCCTTTCCACCCTGACTCCTATAAATGGCCTCTTGGGTGACGTTAATGTCCATGTAGATGATACATTCAACAACCTAAGCTGTCATTTCACTTTACCTTCACCTCAATTCCCCCACTTCTTATAAGCTCCTTCTCACAACTCTTAAATTAGGGGCCTCAGACTCAATATTCCTTGGAGCCAGATAAATCTCTTAAATAGTTGAACTGGGCCAGATATAACACACAACAGGACACTGTGAGGACTGAGGAAAACTGAAGAATGTATGTCCCAACTAAAGACTTGGGGAGGGGGGAGGGGCGGCCACTATTGAGACCCAACCTTGATGTCATCCAGGAAATGCAGATTAACTGTTGTCAGATGTTCTGATTTCTCTTCAAAGAAAAGCAGAATTCTGCATGTTTATGTGAAATCTCCAGATTTTAAAATTTTAGCAATTAAAAAAACAAACTGTAGAAATCATCACAAAGGGTCATATATAAACCAAAGGCTGATGGTTTTTTTTTTTTTTTTTTGCGATACGCGGGCCTCTCACCGTTGTGGCCTCTCCCGCCGCGGAGCACAGGCTCCGGACGCGCAGGCTCAGCGGCCATGGCTCACGGGCCCAGCCGCTCTGCGGCATGTGGGATCTTCCCGGACCGGGGCACGAACCCGTGTCCCCTGCATCGGCAGGCGGACTCCCAACCACTGCGCCACCAGGGAAGCCCAGGCTGATGGTTTTTAATCACTACTTTAAATACTGAAATTCCTCAAAGCTGTCCAAGGCTCTTTTCTTTTCTCACTCTATATTCTCTGTAGGGAAATATCATCTCTCTCACGACGATAGGTAGATAGATAAACAGAGGATTCATAGATGTATAGCCTATTTTGTTAGAATGTTTCTGTAGAGTGAAACAGCTCACATACATTTGATAAATAGAATACGAGAATGTCATGGAGTTCATACAAGATTTTTCAGAGTACATTAATGTTTTGAAGCACCAAGTTAGCAGCTAAACAAAGAATACTCTAACACAAACTAAATGCAGTAAACCATTGAACAATGTAGTTCTGTTCAGAATGCCCATTCACCCTCTTGGCTACAAATGGTCACAGATTTTCCTACAAGTGCTTATTGTGTGGTTCCCCCAACCTTCATGAGAGACAAATAAGGACAATAAACCAGAACCAGCTATATCTGGCATCACTTTATATTTATGATATGCTTTGTGTCTACAACTGAGCAGCTTCAACCCTTCTTTATATCTGTTTCTATCAGGCTACCTTCATCTTCTCCTAAAGAGTCTTATGTTTATTGTAGTATTTCTTTATTTATTAAACAATTTAACATGTATTTTTACCTGCTGCTGGTATTTTCTAGAAATACTGTTTTTCTTGGTGCTCTGGTTACAAAGTTTCATAGGTTTTGAGAGCCTGTTCCCAACTCTATCTTTTCCAGACATCCTTTTATTTTTAGTGAATAACATCACCAAAGTTTTTCAAAACCTCATAATGAAATGCCCTTATCTCTAGCCCAAACATCTATCTTGAGCTCCAGAACTAGATACCCAAATGTCTGCTCAACATCACCACCTGAAGTTTCTAAAGGCATCTCAAGGCTTATATATATTAAAAAGCAAACTTGTACTCTCCCCAAATCTCTCCTCCTCCAGTCTTCTCTGTATCAGGACACTGCACCATGAACCTCTCAAATATTCATGTAGGAGTCTGCCAACACCCTTAAGTATCATGTTTTATCTAGACTACTGCAATTGTCTACTAATTGGTTCCCCTGTAGCTATTTTTGTCCTCTACAATTCAATGTTCACACATGAGCTAGAACAATCTTTTAAAAATGTAAATTTAAAATCAATACTTCTGTCTTTTTGCTTAGTATAAAATCCAAAATCTTTAACATGTGGTCTGGCTTCTTTCTTTCACCACAATTCTCTCGCCATTCTCTCTCTTGTATTCCCTCTCCTACCACAATGAACCTTCTGAGCGCTACCCCACTTTTCTAACATCTAAGCTCCTTTCCAGTTCAGGATCCTCAAGTGCTCTTCACCCAATCCTCAGCTTGAGAAGCTTGGTGGTTTCACATCCTTAAACTGCAACTTTTTATCCTTGGGCCATAACTAATAACTCTATCTAAATAGGCACCCCTCTCCCCTTAGTTATGCACCCTAACACTTATATTAATTAATTTGATAGCATTTTTATCAATTATGCCATTATTTATGTGCTTACCACTCTATAGTTTGTCTTCCTTCACCAAGCTGAAAGTTAATGAGGCCAGATATCATGTCTTTACTCTCTACTATATACCAGTGACTAGAAAAATGCTAGATGTTTTGGAATTCAATAAATAAATGAATGAGTGAATGAATGAATAAATGAGTAAGTGGAATTCTGTTCACCTAGCTAACTACTGCTCATCCTTCATTCAAGTAACTGTCTAGGGTCACTTTCTCAGGGAAGACTTCCTGAGTTAGGCCCCCATTTCATACTCCCATAGAACCCTGGACTTTTAAAAAATATATATATTTATATACCATTTGTCACAATTTTTATGACATTTAATGTGCAATTTTTTTTATTACCCATCTCCTTCAGTATTAAGATCCATGAGAACAATGAACCTGTGTGCCTTGTTCCCTATTATATCACAAAGGCCCACAAAGTACAATGTCTGGCTGACAGCAGATATTCAATAACTACTGTTGATTAAATTTTTGTCAAAAAATTTGTTGAATGAACCTAATTAGAGTTTAGGATTTTTTCCCTCTTTATTACATTGTTAAAAACTAAAGAATGCTCAGCTCCACCAAGATAGCTTTTATTTTTCAAAAGTTCACAAATAATTAAAATCAGAAAAAAAACCTCTTCTCTTTGAGGGGTTTATCATTTCCTCTAATGCACAAGTTTTTAGTATTTGGGGGGAATAACATCAATTAACATTTCTGTGCTTACTATGTGCAAATCATTTTAATAAACACTATAATCTCATTTACTGTTTATAATAACCCTACTAATCCCATTTTATAGGAAGGGATATTGAGGCTTACAGAGTTTACTTGGAGAATCTGAAAAAATATATGCATTTTCTCCTGAAAAATACACACAAGCATACATACACATAATTTTACTTACAACATCAGAGGCTTTATGGACTTTCTGGAGTTAATTTACAAACCCGTAGGGTTGAGATCTCTGATAAAGAACTTCTGACTTAGTGATATCTTATATATGAATAGGCAATGCTTCCTTTTTCTTGTTTTCTATCTTCTTTTCAATTCTTTTTTTTTTTTTTGCAGTATGCGGGCCTCTCACTGTTGTGGCCTCTCTCGTTGCGGAGCACAGGCTCCGGATGCGCAGGCTCAACGGCCATGGCTCACGGGCCTAGCCGCTCCGTGGCATGTGGAATCTTCCTGGACCGGGGCACGAACCCGTGCCCCCGCATTGGCAGGCAGACTCTCAACCACTGCGCCACCAGGGAAGCCCCGTTATCTTCTTTTCAATTATTAAAAGACACTTTCTAAACATTACAAACACATTACCTAAATTTGCTTTATGTCATTTTATTCAACCTAAGCAGCTTTTATGAAGATACCTAAAGGTATTCTGAAAAATGAAGTCCCACTAAATATTAAGTTAAATTTTACAAAGTTGATAATTTTGTTTGTTTTTGGCTGCACCACATGGCTTGTGGGAACTTAGTTTCCCAACCAGGGATTGAACCCGGGCCTGCAGCAGTGAAGGCATAGAGTCCTAACCACTGGACCACCAGGGAATTCCTAAAAGTTGATAGTTTTGACTGTTTAGAGTTTTATTATGAGACACACAGAGTTAACAGCATATTCTTCCTGTAACATAGAAACACTTATAAACTGGATCAGTATATATTAAAAATTCTGCATAGCTATTAACAGATATCCACAACATTGTAAATCAACTATACTTCAATAAAATTTTTTTAAAAAACCCAGATATCTATGAGCCATTTCTCACTAAAGAAACCGCGTAATAGCCTTTTTGCATAGGAAAATCATTTTTCCTGATTTCCAAAAAGTTGAGTATTATTTGTTTGTTTTGATAATGATATCTCTTCTCAAAATTCAAAATTAATGCAAAGACATGCCTTATCTTACTTCTCACATCTACTGAAAATAAAAACTTGGAAGATAACATTTCAAAATACATTTATAAAAACACTGGAGCTATTAAAAGTTCACGTACACGTATCAGGCAACCAGTAGGCAAAATACACCATTTCTCTAACACAAACAACAGGCAACAAAATAACCCTCTTACCTGTCAAGGTCTGTACTGCCCTTTCGCTGGAAGGCAGCAGCTCCTTTCTGTGAGGCCGATTTAATGAAGTGTCCTGTGCAGAAAACAGTCCAGGGCTGTCAATTAATTTCTTTCGGCCACTGGAGTTAGGGTTTGAAACTCTGCAGCTCCCTATTGCACTTGTGAAAAGGTTTGTATGTTCATCACTGCTGGCCAGATCAGAGTTGGGAGTGAATCCCCCAAGAGATAAACTTGGAGAACTTTCTGAACAGTCAATCTGTAAAGGTGTCTGCAATCCCAAGGCCAACGGACTAGATTCTGAAGGCTCTCGGTGGACCCACTGCTCTTCTCTGTTTATTAAGCTTTTTGAAGGAGAGAGATGAGGGCAGGACATATGACACCGGTGCTTTTCCTTATGTTTATAGCGCTCTCCAACAGTATCCTTTCCAAATCGATAGCGCTTCAAAGATTCTAGGACGGATCTGGAAGAGCCAGTGTCCATGGAAACCTGTGGTTGCTCAGAAGAACGGTGTTCTCTGTGTTTGTGACGGTGCCTGTGTTTGTGCTCGACCATCCAACCATAGGCCATCTCGGGAGGGACACTAGGGTAGGTACTCATAGAAAGAAGGGGAGTCCTGCTGGTTGTAAGAAAGGCTTCCTGTCGAAGTAGCTTATGCTTTTTCTTATGGTATTTGGTGGGATTGAGAAGTAAATGACCAGCATGCATATAGGAAGGAGGTGGAAGTGGAGTGGTAAAAGATGGAGATGGAGGAGGTGGATAAAGAGTTGGGGGATATCTTCCATAGTAACCTAATCCTATGGGAGCAGCTGTAAGGGGTGAGGGAGAGTAAGGCATGCCATAAGAAGGATAGAATCCAGTACTAGAAAGAGGAAAACTAAGGCTGTGCATAAAAGGCATTTCAGCCATTGCCTCCCTCATCTTAGGGGGTCTTCCCCTCTTCTTTTTTAAGTCAGGTTTTCGAATGTAGTGCAAAGGGTCTAAGGGGAAAGAAGGATGCGTATAGAAACTATTAAAGTTGATTCGAAAAATAGTTGGCAGAAGGTCTCGGGGGATAAAATGATGACTTCGATGAGTGATTCGAATTTCACTTAGGCGACTTATTAATTCCTCCAGATCTGCAATAAAGTCTGGATCCTGTCTATTTCGGAGTTGGGGGTATTTCTTTTTCCGTTTTCGTTTTTGCCTTTTCATCTTGTCGTAGCTGAGGTAATCATGATTCCTGCGCTTACATTTATGTTTATGTTTTTCTTTAAGACTGCTTAGGACTGTAGAGGTTTCAGGGGGAATCAGAGAAACATGCTCAAAAGAATGCCTCCTCTTTTTTTGCCCACAAAACTTCTCTGCCCTGTCTGATGTGCTGTTATTATCTGTTCCAATTCCACTATCACTGGGAATGGTCTCATCACTATGAGACTCACTAATAGGAGAAGGAGTAGCTTCTTTCAGAGATGTGAGTTCACTCAAGTGAGAAGGAGAATTTGGCAACAAAGTAGGAGGAGATAACCGCCTCCTCCCCTTTGAGGCCTTCTTCATTGCAAGAGTCTGAATCATACTGCCTTGTCTGGAGTGTAAATGCAAATATGGCACTGAACTGGGTTCAACAAAGCCTGCATCACTACTTACAGGGCTCTGACCTCCACTAGTCCCAGAAGACTGAGAGCAAATAGGTGATGGAAGAATCTCAGAACTACTAGCAGATGAAGGCAGTAAAGGTGGAAGAATCTGTCCTAATGCTGACCCAGCTGCCTGCTGAGCTGTTTGTTCAAGAACAGCAAGGCTGGTAGGGCTACCAGAAAGAATGCCATTTAAGACAGTTTTTGGTTTTCGACCCCTCCTCTTTCCTATGTAAATGGTTCCTTTCTTGCTGACATTTATCTGTTGGCCCAATTTAGAGCCAAATGTGGCGGCAAGACTTGACACTGTATTATGGAGTTTGGATTGCACTTTCCCTTTATTACTTGATTCTACAGAGCTTGAAAGAATCTGATTCAACAGTTTCTTTCTCTTTAAAGTCTTCATTTTATTTATTTTGCGGATAATTGTTTTCATTAACTGTCCATTGTTTCTCTTTGTAATTTTTTTATCTGGTTCCATCTCAAGGTCACTCATACTACAGACAGTTGGCCTGTGACTGTCATCTAGATCATCTGGATCCTGAAGTTGATCCTCACTCTCAAAGAAATCACTGCTACTTCTATGGTTGTCACTTTCAGACTCAAGCTTGCTTGGACTTTCAGTGGCAACAAATGGAGCCACCGATAGTACAGGTGGCTTCATCTTGACGGGTGACCTCATTTGCCTCTTAGGTCTGCCTCTCTTTTTTGGAAAAGGAGACACAGACAGACTTTGTTTGAAGGAAGGAATTTCAATTTCTGGCTGTAAAATTGGGGGTTCTTGTTCTTCCTTAGACTGCAAAGAAAAAACTTTAGAAGCAGGAATTTTTAAAGTCCTTTTAGGTGGACCTTCCAGTTGAGGCATCTCCTTAGATTTAGGTCTTCCTCTTTTGGGTTTATAAATATCAGACAAAAGATCACTAGACACACACATACTGGAGGATAGTTTGTGAGTAGCAAAAGACTTATGAGATGGTTTTTCACTATCAGTTAAGAGAGCAAGAGATGGAGTTGTAGATTTGCTCAACTTTGGTAATCGGCGTTTAAGGAAGTCATGATCTACAAATGAAGATGGTCCAATGTTTTTCATAAACTTGGCTGGCTCGGAATTACTATTTGATAGCGAACTACAAGAAACATTTTTAAAAAGCTCTGATCTTTCTAATTCTAGCCCTTTTGGAGACCGGCATGTGCTTCTTGCCACCACTTTAGTCCACCGAGGTTTTCTTCCTTTCCTTTTTTTTAATGGTTTGGACTGCAAAGTAGTGCTTAGGCTTTCAGTAACTTGGCAGTGTTTGTCAGATGCAGTTACTGCACCAAGTTTTAGAAAGGGCTTGTTACTAAATAAACTAGTGAAGTTAACAACTGAAGGCGTAATTGTATGAATACTGGATTCAGAAGTCAAACTTGGCTTTTTTCCCAGAGAAGAGCTTATTCTTGGAATATCTGTATGTGTAGTTTTGGAATCATTTACCTCTTTATCAATCCCTTTGCATTCAATATTCATGCTGTGACCCACAGACCTATGACCAATGTTCAAGTGGGTACTTTCAGAAGTAAATTGGTTCTTTCCAACAGATTCAGAAATTTCTTCTATTAGTTCTGTGGTAGGACTTAAAAGTAACGGATTAGGAGCCATCTGTGAAGACGTTTCAGGGGGACTTCTGGTTAAAGGATTAACAGATACAGTAGGTGATGGGGAAGGGAGATTGCTTTCTCCTACTGCACTAAAAGGGGATTTTGCTGTAGATGCATCAGAAGCAACTCCCATTTGAAAGTCCGGAGAAGTGCAATATACAGGAGGTTGCTTTTCATGCTTTGAGGTTTCATAAGACCCCCTTTCACTGGATGAGAAACTGTCCTGCTGAATGCATGTTCCTTCATTAAACATTTCTTTCTCCAAATTAATGATTTCCTTTCGAACTGAGAACTTTTCCAATATGCTTTCTTTACTCTGCCGTATAACATTCTTCTCAAAAGTTTTGCTGGTGGCACTGTCTTTCAGGGATTCAGAAAATTCCTGACTTTCATGACTATTGATGTTTGTACTACAAGAAGCCTTAAGTGGTTCCTGAGTGGGGAGCAGTGCTTCCGCTTTAAGGTTTATGGCATCTTTACTGACCAGTCCTGCCATAGGACAACTCACTAGTTTCTTTCCAATGTCCTTATTAACTAATCCCATTGTTGAATTTGCTACAATCTTCTTCGCACAGTCCTTGGCCACTAGGCCAACAGTAGAACCCAATTTCTTTCCCAAGTCTTTATTCACTAGTCCAACCACAGTGCCAAGTCCTAGCTTCTTTCCAGGTTCCTTATTCACTAAACCTGGAACAATACCAATTCCTAGCTTCTTTCCTGAATCTTTGCTCAGCAGTCCTACTGTAGTGATATTCCCTGGCTTTTTGCCTAAGTCTTTATTAATGAATACCGCTGTAGTGCCAGTTCCTAGTTTTTTCACAGAGTCCTTATTGACCAATCCTACTGTTGCATTAAACACTGGCTTTTTCCCAGGATCTTTAGTTACCAATCCAACCGCTGTGCTGATAGTTGGTTTTTTTATTAAGTCCTTATGTATTATTCCAGCTACAGAGCCAACGCCTGCTTTCCTGATCAAATCCTTGTTAACCAATCCTGCAGTAGTGCCAGTTCCTAACTTCTTAGGTTTTGTCTTGGAAGACTTGGAGGGAGGACAAGTTGCAATGAGCTGTGCCAACTTTTCCGTTACACTCGTTCCTCCATTAAGTAATGCCCTGTCCTTTAAATCAGGATCCTGGCTACCAACAAGAGTAGATGATGCTGCATTAATGTAATCTGTCATTTCTGAGTGTACTGGAGAAAGCTTCTTAGACAAAGGATTGTTTTCTCCCTGTGAATGAAGATGGATGCTCTCCTCAGACTGGCATTCAATGGCTGCAGCATCACCTGATTTCTTGTACAACTTTGAAGGATCCTAAAATTTGAACAAGAAAAGGGTTTCAGAGAGAGTAAAGCTTATATACCATTTCAGTTTAGCATTACAATCAAACAAACTAAATGATGACAAATCAGATAGAAGATAGGCGATAGCGCTTTTTTTAAAAACCTAACTAATGTTATACTGTCACAGTATGTTAGTTCCTCTACTGCTATATCAGAGGCTATCAAGATGTAATCTTTGTTGACTTTCAACCATGTGAACATACATACTATTGAGTATTTAGAAATATCCCTATGGTATTTTTTGACATTGTTTTAAAAAGGCAAATTAATCGTCTACTTTCTCTTTACATGGACTAAATATACATTAGCATATGAATGTACTGTTTTTGAAAAGATATTGTTATTTACAATATCCCATGGTCCTCGTTTAAAATAATGGTTCTTTGCCTACCTCCTTATTTAATTTCAATGATTTCAAACCAATGCAGGACAATTCCTGACCAACTTTTACTCCTTTAACACATTCTTAATTATAATCTTGAATGAGCAGTCAAGTTCTCTCTTCATGTGAGAATAGAAAAGACAATAAAATATGTTCATATTTTCTTTACAATGTGTTTTTATATAAAATCGTAGAGTTGGAAGTAACTTTTAAGTCATAATATAAATTGCTATCTAATGTATGAATCCTCATCATATACTTTACAAATGAATTTATCATTTCCCACAACAGTCTATTTTACTTTTTGGATAACAAAGATTTTTTTCTTCTTCACGTTTCAGCAAAGTTTTTTTTTAATTTTTTTTATTGAGGTATAACTGAAATAAAGAGTCTTTCTTAACTATAAAATACAAATGAAAGACTTGAACAAATGTAAAGACATACTCTGTTTGTGGATAGGAAGACATGAAGCTGACAATTTCCCCGAAGCAAATTTATAAATTTAACGTGATCCTAATAAAAATACCAACAAGATTCTCTCAGGAATAAGAAAAGTTATAACATTCATTGGGAAAAATATATAAGCAAGAATACCTAGCAAAATCTAAAAAGAAGGGGATAACTATCAAATATTAAATTAATTTTTAAAGCCTCTATCACTAAAACAGTGTAGCACATGAAAAGACAAAAGATCCAATGGGCCAGGATAGAAAACCCAAAACCAAATTCATGCATATGGAAAAGTTTTATGTGTAAAATGGTATAATCCCTACAAAATAGAAATTGGCAATAACTAGAAAAATACCACATGCATTTATTCCTTTGACCACTTTTAGGGGATCTACCCCAAGACACACTGGCAAAAAATCTAATGTCTGCAAAAAGCTAAAAATGTACCACCATTTTAGTAGCAAAACCCTAAAACAGTCTAAATGATTATCTACAGGGGATTGGCTGAATATATCAAAGTATATCTGTACAATGGGCTCCCATAAAACTGGAAAAAAAAAAGAGAAGATATCAATATATTGCTTTCGAATGCTCTTTAATATGTATTACTAAATGAAAAAAGCAAGAATTTGGACAGTGGTTATAATATCCTATCTTCTGTGTAAGAAGACAGGAATATGAATATATATACATATCTGGTTATATTAATAATGGAAGAATAAACAGAAGATTAATGAAAATAGTAACCTATGAGGGAGGAAACACGATACAAACAATATTTGATTGACTCAAAATTAAGGGGACTATCTCTTCTTTTGGACTGGACCCTTACAATTTTGCCCAAGAGGAAACTGGCTTTTCTGACAGTCTCATATTCAACTGACATATATTAAGCTTGCGATTAAAGAAACACATTTTCTTCCCATCTTGTTAAAGAAACAATATTCCCATTTTGTATTTTTACAGTTACTTTTCAAAAGTTAAAAATGAAAGGCTTTATTAAGTATTTTAAAATATATTTATACCTGAAAATTGTGACACTTCCATTTTAAAACTTACCTTTAAAAATCTGTCTGAACAAACTATGACTATGATAATGCTCACAAACAAGACTAAGTGAAAGGATACAGAATAAAAGTGTGTACTATATAACTCCATTTATATTAAGTTCACAAAGAGGCACAACTAATTATGATATTTAAAGTCAGGAAAATGGTTACCCCTGGTGTGGGGCAGTGATGAGAAAGGAGCACAAGATCTTGGTGGGTGCTGGTAATGTTCCATTTCTTAAACTGAATGCTGGCTACATGCGGTGGTTGAGTTTGTGAAAATTCACTGAGTTGTTACATTTATATTTATGTTATACTTCAATAAAAGTTATTTTAAAAATTCTGTCTGAAAGAAAAGTAGAAACATCCAGCTCCCTTAACCTGCTTAAAAGACTGTACTGAAATCTGGTTTTTCACTTTTGATGGAAATGAATATCTCAGGTTAATTAAAATCACCCTAAAATAGTTAGTATCCCACAGTAAATGGTCTATGATTAAAGAAGGAAAAAATAAAAACAAAACAAAAAAATGCAGATAATTTGATATTGGTTTCAAAGATTTTTTTCTTCCAAATCCTGACACTGAATAAACTGAGTGAATGAGATAATATTAATAAGATGTTGAAAGCTACAATTGGTACTGGTAATATTATTCTCTTACCTTTCTAAGAACCTCTTAAAATGACAACCAGGAATAAGAGGTATCATTTTTAAGAGTATATTATGTTAGTCAATGAAAAAGATATTGTATCAAAACATCATTTTAGGCATATAATTTTCTTCAACTTGAAAACAAAGATAGAAGTATGCTCATTAGAAGAGAGGGAAGGTATAAACACTACCATCCATAAATAAACAATTTTACATTTCAGATACTTCACCATATACTCAAATACATGTACATTCTTTCATAAAAATGGGACCCAAAATGCTTGCTGTTTCATAGCCCACTTAAACAATACGAGGAAGACACCTTTTTACACAAATAAATCGAGTCAGACTATCAATTCAATGGTTTCGTAATAGTTCAAAAATAGTTCAAAATTCATAAAATCAACCTCAAACTGGTTGCTTTTTAAACAGCGCTGTGAGGCATGCAGGATCCCAGTTCTCTGACCAGGGGTCGAACCTGTGCCCCCTGCAGTGGAGGAAGCCTGGATTCTTAACAGCCAGGGAAGTCCCAGTTTTCGGCTATTTCTTCTTGTAAGGAATATAATGATGAACATCCAATTATATAAATCTTTGCCTATTTGCCCAATTGTTTCCTTCAGATCAACTTCTAAAAGTGGAATTGCTTGATCAAAGGGTATGTACAATAGGGACTTCCCAGGTGGTCCAGTGGTAAGAATCCGCCTTCCAATGTGGGGGACGTGGGTTCGATCCCTGGTTGGGGAACTAAGATCCCACATGCTGTGGCGCAACTAAGTCCATGTGCCACAACTACTGAGCCTGTGCACACACCGGAACTACTGAGCCTGCGTGCTCTGGAGCCCACATGCCACAACGAAGAGCCTATACACCACAACTAAGACCTGATGCAGCCAAATAAATAAATAAAGTTTTTTTTTTAAAAAGGGTATATATAATAAATAGTTACAGGTGTAGGACAGCTCTGCATCAAGAAAAGCTTTTTTAATGGAAAAAAGTTTATTATAAAAATTCAGAGTTTATAAACACTACATTTCTGTAACCCAAGATAATACCTTGTGACTTCTGATATTCTGCATTTTTAGGCAATGATATTCTTATGGCAGAAACAGTAACAACTGACAACCTTGCATCTGACAATTTTGAAATTAAACATCAGACTAACCATATTCATGTCAATCTTAATGTTCCCAAACCTTGACAATTGGGTGATTTGGTTATAGTTATCTTCAGAAAATACGCTCTCTCATTTACTGTTCCAATAAACTCATTGAGTTTTCATTTCAAACACCATTATTTCTAGGATTAATTACTATTTGGTTCATTTTCAAATCAACTTGTTATCGTCCTGTTTTTATCAAATGGTTATCTTTTTGCCCATTTTAACCATTTCAAAATCTTTCAGATGGTTTCAATATTTCCAGCTCTGTGGTAGTGAAGGCTATGTTCATCTGTTGACTCTTTCCCTACTGTCGGTTTGTGTTCTTATACAGCTTGTAATGTTTTCTCATTACGCTATGTGAGTTTTCTTTTTGTGAATGTCAATGTTCTAAATGTGAAGAAAATATTTTTTATTCCCATTGTCAGGGTTTAAGATTTCACAACCTATAGATACACTTTTGGGGCATTTCTATTTACATTTCACTTACTGCCTGGTTATGAACAAGACATCCTGTCACATGATTTTGCAGGCCTTCTATATTTTTTCAGCAGTGTAATAGCTGTTTGAGGTCCATGTCTTTTTTCTGAATTGTGGAGTTTATCAATTCTTATTTAGAAGAGCCCTTAATATTTTTGAAATAATATTTATTTCTCTCATGTTGAACATTTGTCTCCCAATTTACTGGTTGTCCTTCTACTTCCTATTATTTTTCTTAAAAAGCAGTTAAATGTATTCAGAAACATATGAAAAACTGTACTAAGTACCACACATATTCTGTCATTTGATCCTCACAGCAACCATATGATGTGGTTAATGTAATTATCCTCATTAAATTTATTTTTTTTTAAATAGGAATAGCTTAGATACTAGATTACCTGGTCAAGGTCACTTAACCATTAAGTGATTGAAAATATGCTTTAAACATAGTCTGATTTCATAGCTAAAGCTCTTAACCATTATACTAGATAAAATAATCTCTTTAGTTTTATAGTTGTTTTCATAGCATAACTGGAGCGATCACATCCTCCTAAAGATGACAATCTTCACCACATTTTCAACGAATGTTTTTATGGTCTCATTCTTACTTTTACTTTAAATTATTTATCTATTTTGAATTTTTAAAACATAATCTGTGGGTAGAGAAGCAGCTTTTACCTGAAAAGGTTTTGTCCGTTGTTCTAAGAGTTTTTCCATTTCTCATTTCACATTCACTGATTTGAAATACATTTCTCACATATTTTTATTCATATTTGGGTCTAAGCTCTCCATTTTGCTTCACTTACATTTATGTTTATTCCTGAGCCACTAATAATATGTGGACACTTTGCAGTATGTTTTAATACTTAAAAAGGCTATTTTTTCCTTTTTGTAATCCTATAGAAATTCCTTATTTATAACATTATTGAGATATAATTCACATACCATAAAATTTACCCTTTCTGAGCACAAGTTCAATGGTTTTTAGTATATTCAGAGTTGTGCAACCATAACCATTAACTTTAGAACATTTCCGTAAGGCTCCCTGGTTGTTTTTGCATATGTATACTTCTAGATGACCTTGAGGTTCATATAAAGTTTTGAAGAACTCCACTTGGCATTAACTTTATATATTAAAACAGGAAAAAAAGATATCTCAACATTAACTTTAGCTCCACAATAACAAAGCAAATGTTATCTACTTAGTCAAGCTTTTTGGTGTTACTAGATATTTATAATTTTATCCATATAGATCCTAAACAGTTGCTGTCAAGTTTATTTCTAAATATTTCATAATACTATTACTTTTGTGAATAATTTTTTTGTTACATTTTCTAACTCTAAACTGATGGTATTCAAGAACACTATTAATTTACTTTATAATCTTGAATTCTTGCTTCGTCAGGAATTCATTTTTTCAACAAATAGTTTTAAGTACCATTGTTTAAGTGCTAGGAATAACAGTAATGGAAAAAAAAATCTCCTTCACTGCGGAGATTTTATCCTAATGCATGATAGGGGTAGAGGCAATAAAAAGATAGGTGTAATATTCAGTATATCAGATGGTGAAATAGGCTACGGAGAAAATCAGAGAGCATAGAAGAAGAGGAAAGACTAGGATTGGAAAGGATTTGCAATATTAAAACAGGTGGTCAGGGGCCTTCCCTGGTGGCATAGTGGTTAAGAATCCACCGGCCAATGCAGGAGACACGGGTTAGAGCCCTGGTCCGGGAAGATCTCACATGCCGTGGAGCCCGTGCACCCACCACAACTACTGAGCCTGAGCTCTAGAGCCTGCAAGCCAGAACTACTGAAGCCCGTGTGCCTAGAGCCTGTGCTCTGCAACAAGAGAAGCCACCGCAATGAGAAGCCCACGCACTGCAACAAAGAGTAGCCTCCGCTCACCGCAACTAGAGAAAGCCCGTGCACAGCAACGAAGACCCAACGCAGCCAAAAATAAAATAAAATAAATAAAAAAACAGGTTGTCAGGAAAGTCCTGATTGAGGTTACATTTGTGCAGAACCCCAAAGGAGGTGAAGGAGGAGTCTATGTAGCTGCCTGAGAAAAGAACGATACTAAAAACAGGAAACAGCAGGAGCAAAGGCCCTGAGGCAGGAACTTACCTCATATTGATAAATTCAAGGAATCCAGGT
The DNA here is from genome assembly GCF_964165515.1 of Mesoplodon bidens. NCBI lineage: Eukaryota > Metazoa > Chordata > Mammalia > Artiodactyla > Ziphiidae > Mesoplodon > Mesoplodon bidens. Next base: position 73,009,317 of record NC_138177.1, on the reverse strand, counting down.
TTGCCAGAGTAATCAAGGGAAGAGTGGTCAGGCAGAAGGTAGGGGGACAGACTTTTTTTTTTAATCCAAGAGAGGGGAAGCCTTTGGAAGGTTTTATGTAGAGGAGGTATGTGACCTAATTCTTCATTCAACAAGTATTTATTGGGTGCCCACTCACTGTTGGAAATAAAACAAAGAACAATAAAGACAAAAATCTCTACTCTCACAAAGCTTACATTTTAGTGGGAAAGACAATAAAGAAAAACAATAAACTTTTAAAATATTACTTGTTGGAAGGTGTTAATTGCTATGGGAAAAAGAAAAGCAAATTGAGAGTGCTGTGAGAGTTTGCAAAATTGAGTTAGGTGACTGGACTAGGCCTCAATGATCAGGTAACATCTGAGCAAGGACATGAAGTAAGTTATCTACAGGAACATCAAGAATGCTAATGTGGCAGGACTTAAGCAACTGACTCAGGGAGAACAGAATATGTGATCAGAAAGAGCTATTATTATCATGGAGGGCATTTAGGCCATTATAAAGGCTTGAGCTTTTACTCTGAATAAAATGGGAAAGCACTAAAAGATTCTGAACAGAAGAGTGATATTTCACTTACATCTTCAAATATTCCCTCCCTCTAGCTGCTCTCTTCATAAAGCTGTAAGGATTTAAGGGTAATAGCATGGAGTCTTGTTAGCAATCTATTACAGTTTTCTAGACAAGAGATGATAGTGACGTAGAAACAGTGGAAGTGCTGAAAAGGTAACAAAGACTGTAGTTGGAGGAGAGTTGAAAATGACTATGAGGAGTTCAGTTTTGGACATGTTAAAACTGAAATGTGTTCTAAACATCCAAATAAAGAGGTCTGAACAGGAAGATTCAAATTTGAAAGACAACAGCTTATAGATATTTAAAACCTTGAGCCTGGTTCGCATAACCAGGTGAGGGTTGATCAGTGGAATATTTATAAATGGAATATTTCCTGCCATATCAATAAACAAAGGATGTCACAGTCACCAATGACTGCAGCCCTCCAACGTGAGCTGGTGAGCCCTGAGGAAACTCAGGGCTGAAAAGAATACCTGCCATCTAGCAGCCATCAGACTGCAGCCACTCCCTGTGGTGAGCCCTGAGGAAACTCAGGATGTGAAAATACAGGCCCCAGATAGCTCAGGTGCATATCAAAGGAATGATTTTAGTGAGCCCAGACTCTTGCATCTTCCCATATATAGAAAAGCGCTAAATTCCTTAACTTGAGATACCTGGTTTTAACAATAATCTTTTGACGTTCCCAATTACCTGCTCTTTGTTGCAAAACTCCTATATACCCTGGCCCCTCCCCATACCTCCTCGGAGCAGTAGTTTCTCAGTTATCTGAAATGCTGCAGTCCTTGTTTTGCCCCAAATAAAACTTAACTCTCACGCTGTGTATATATTAACTCTCAGGTTGTGTATATATATTTTTTAAGTCAACAGGGTGAATATAAACAGAAGAGTAGAGGATTAAAGACTAACAGTGAGGCATTACAACATTAAAAGATCAAGAAGATGAAGAACTAGCAAAAGACTGAGGAGGCCAGAAGGTAGCAACAAGAGGGGGGAAAAAAGGCAGAGTGAGTGAACGTGTGGTACCTTGGAGATGAAGTAAAAAAAGTTATTTCCAAGAGTGATGACTGCCAACTGCTGCTGACAGATCAAACAAATGAAAACATGTATTTGTTTGTTGGATTTAGCATTGTGGTGTGGGGATGGTCACTGGTAACCATGCAAAGGCAGTTTCTATAAAGTACAAGAGCAAAAACATGGGAATTCCCTGGCGGTCCAGTGGTTAGGACTCCACACTTCCACTGCTGGGGACCTGGGTTCAATCCCTGGTCGGGGAACTAAGATCTCACAATAACATGATTGGAATGGGTTTAAAAGAGAATGGGCAGAGAGAAATCTAAAGAACAGCAAGGAAACAGAGAAATAAGGAGGCAGAGCTAGAAAATAAAGTGGAATCAAAGTAATTTCTTTTTAATGTGGAAAATAATGGCATCTTTTTATTCTCAAATGAAATATAGCAGTGAAAAAGAAATGAAAAGCCATACAGCCTTTAAGTTTAATACATATGTGTGTATGTATATACATGAAATCATTTCATCATTCATCCTCTGATACAAAATACACTTCTCATGTACTAAATTCTCGTACATACTTGGTTCTATTGCTAGATACTCCATTCTGGGTCATTAATTTTCTCTCTGTCCATGCACCAATACCACAATGTTCTAACCATTTTAACTTTAATTATCTGATAAGTCTTATTCCTACATGTTACTGTTCTTTTCAGAAGTGTCTTGACTACTCTTGCTTATTTTTCCATATAAATTTTCTAAGCAACGTACCTGGTGCCAAAAAGTATGTATTACTTTAATTTTGATTGTTAAATTTGCAAACACCCTGAAGAAGTGAAAGGAGGGACTTGAATAGATATTTGTACACTGATGCTCACAGCAGCATTACTCACAAACAGCCAAAAGGTGGAAGCAACTCCACTGACAGATGAATGGTAACATGTGGTATATATGTACAATGGAATATTATTCAACTTTAAAAAGTAAGGAAATTTTGACACGTTACAACAAGGATGAACCGCAAGGACATTATGCTCAATGAAATAAGACAGTCACAAAAATACAAATACTATATGATACCACTTGTATGAGATACCTAGAGTATTAAGTCAAATTCAAAGAGTCAGGAAGTAAAATGGCTGTTACCAAGGGCTATGGGATGGGGGGAATAGGGAGTCACTATTTAACAGGAATTAACAGAATTTCAGTTGGGGAAGACTGAAAAAGTTCTGGAGATGGATGGTGTGTGAATGTACTTACTGCTCACAGAACTGTACATGTAAAAAAGGTAAATTTGACGTTATGTATATTTTACCACAATAAAAAAAAGTGCAATTAAATTTTGGGACAATGGACATCTTTATGATTTTTTTTATTCAACATTTTAAGCTTTTCTATTTGTTCAAAATTCACTAGTGTTTTGAAGCTTTCTTCCTTTAAATATTAAACCCTTATACTTAAGTTTATTCCTAGATATTTTATCTCGTTCCTAATGGAATCTCTTCTTCTAACTTGTTTATTTGTATGAAGGCTACTGATATCTCATTTATTTCTCTATTAGTCAATTACCTCACTGAATTCTCTTATCATTTTTTTTGACTGGTTCTCTTGTGATTTCAAGGTATATAACATCACTTGCAAGTAACAGTAATTTTACCTTTTCTATTTTTATCCTTCTAATTCCTATTTTCTAATTTTATTAACTAGTATCTCATTAACATTATTAAATACCAGTGATGAAAAAGGGAATTCTCTTCATTGACAGTCTAATGAGAATGCCCTGGTGTCCCCTCATTAAGCATTATACATATGTGTATACATATATATGTGTACATATATACATTTATATTTTTACATACATTATATATTTTTACATATTTCTATTTAACACATTAAGGAAATACCTATTTTATTTTTTAACTATTAGTATAATTAATTATAGTAACACATTTCCTAGTATTGTACTCCTTTGGATTCCTGGGGAAAAAACACAGTTCATAATGGTATATAGCTCTATTGTAGATTCACATGTAATTATATGAAACAGAGGTCCAGTATACCCTTTACCCAATTCCAAAAGGATTGCTTGTGTTGCCCCTTTATAATGCATATCTCTTTTAATGTGCTGCTGAAACAGTATGCTGGTAGTTTACTTAGCATTTTGCATCATTATGCCTACGTATGAGGAAAAGAGAATATTAGGCCCATATTCTTTAACTCAGGAAAGTATAACTGAAGTCAGAGATTGTCAGCCTTAGCTATCAGTTGTTAATGACACCGAATGCCTTAAGAAGACAAGCACAGAGATATCACAACATTCAGTAAAGATAAGTGAATATTTATGAACTTGTTTCTATAAAATGTAAAGCAAATCTATTCTGTATCTTCCCAAACTGAGATATGCTTAATTAAGCCTTTTTGGTAAGACAGGCAAAAGACTTTGCTCTGACATTTAAAGATTTAAATTTCCAAGGAATTATTTGTAACCTTGAGACTAAAATGAAGTCATTATAGAATTATACAGACTATTTACTATAAAAGATAAGTTTTTATCACTAAAAATTATCGATGTATATTCTTAAGCAGTGGTATAATTAAATAAGAGTAATATACCTTCAATTAATTCAACAAATATAAAAGGGACTGTGTGTAGTCCTCCTTGTATATGTATTTAAAAGTAAGCTAAAGTGAACTTTACCCGTATTCAGAAGAAACTGAATTTTTGCTTAAGCAAGATTATTTTGTAGTTTCCCTTTTTGTGCTATCTTTGTAAGTTTTTAGGATTAATTTTATACTCACTTTCCTTCCTTTCGTATGCTCTGAAACATTTAAATCATTTTGAAATTATCTTTCCCTGAAGTTTTACAGAATTAAACTAAAGCCATCTAAGACCAGCATTTTTTGACAACAGTAGTAGCTTTTTGAGGGACTTCTCTATTATATTTATGGTGATTGGTCAGTTAAAATTTTCTGATTTCTGAACTCAGATTTAGTAAATTATCTTTTTTAAAAAATCATTTTCACTTTTCACATTTAGCTGCATATAATTAAAAGACAATTTCTTATAGTTTCCTTTTAACTTCTACTTATCTGGAATTATTTGCCCTTTAGCACTACTTAATTTATATATTGTTTTCCCTCATTTTTCTTTATTTCCAGGTTAGACTTGCTAAATATGTTTCATTTCCCCGCAAAGGAACCACTATTTGGAGAGTTACTGCCTTTGTTTTCTAGTTCACTTCCGCCTTCAGGTTTCTCAGACAGTCTTCTTTTCTTAAGATTATTTTGTTCTCTTGGTAACTACTGAGTTGAATGATTTATTCCATTTATTTTTATTATTTTCCTTTTAATTAATATTTAAAGGTATCTTCCCTTTAAATACAGCTTTCCATGAAAATCAAAAGTTATTTTGTTTATTTTCTACAAATTCTGAGATCTGGTAATTTCCAGACCATAAAGTTTTTACTATCTGTTTTTTATTAATTTCTAGTTTTTCTGCATTGTGATCAGAAAATATTACTTTTACTTCTTGTGGTAGCTTACTGTACGTATGTTCAGTTTTTGTGAGTGTCCATCTGTTATGGACTGAACTGCATAACCCCAAATTCAAATGTAGAAGCCCTAATGCGCCCATGTGACTGTATTTGGAGAGAGGGCCTTTAAGGAGGCCTTTATTTAAGGTTAAATGAGGTCATAAAAGTGGGGCCCTACTCCAATAAAAATGGTGTCCTTATAAGAAGAGCGAGAGCGCTCAGGTATCTCGTTTGTTACACTTGGCCATGGAGGAAACAGTGAGAAAGTGGCTGTCTCTAAGCCAGGAAGAGAGCCCTCGTCAGAAACCAATGCTGATGGCAAACTGATCTTGGACTCCCAAGACTCCAGAACTGTGAGTTCTGTTTCCTGTTTTTAACTACCCAGTCTGTGATATTTTGTTAGGACAACCCTAGTAGACTATAGTACACTATCATATTTTGTTACGTTTTAAAAAAATTTTATTGCAGTATAGTTGATTTACAATGTTGTGTTAGTTTCTGCTGTATAGCAAAGTGAATCAGTTATACCATATTTTGCTATTTTGACCTTTCATAGCCTAAACATTTTTTTTAACTAGGTGAAATGTGCTTATTTTTTTGTTGCATTAAAAAATCTGGAACATGTATACTTCTGTTCTAGAGAAGTTCAAAAAACTAACTTATAATATACTTAGCCTTCAATATTTGCTGACTTGACTATCAGCAGTGATTAAATTACCATATTCTTCCTGTGGCTGCCTCATTATCCAATTAGATATATTCTTTTTACTGTATCAGTTTTTTACTGTATCAGTTTTATCAACTTCAAATGACACTGACTCCTACTATAATAAATTAAGAAATCAGTATATACTTAAATGACATATTCTCTCTCATTTCCACATTGTTTATTAATTCACAAACCAACAGCAGTCCCTTTGTTTAGCCTTTCCATTCCTTTGTGGCTAATAAAAAGATTAAAGGTTGTTTTCTAGAGTTCCTTGAAGAATGAGAAAAACATTCCCTGATTTCAAGTGTTCAGAAATGTTCATCACTATCACTTTGGTATAGATGAACTGTCCAATTTGAGGACATTATGGATTTTGCTCCACTGTTCTTTGGTTCTGGATTTTGATGTTTGAGAACATCTTGAATTTTATCCTTCTGAAGTAATTTCATCCTTTGATCTGGCTCACAAAGAGATTCTTAACTTTACTGATAAAGTCTAATAATACAGTAATTGTTTCCATGAATTTTCTGTTATTTGTGAAAAATGCCCTTACATTATGGCTTTAAGACTGATCTAAATCAAAATTTCTTCTTCTTTAAAGATATCAATTATGCGTATGTTGTATTTTCTTTTTTTTCCCCATATATATCACAATTCTCCCATCCTTTTGAACTTTGGTCATTTCCATTTTGTTCCTTCTTTCTCACTGTTTTCACATGTGCTGCTTCTAATTTTACTTTTATATAATTGATTTTTTTCCCTCTATTTGTCTCCTTGGGTGCCTTTAGAGGTCTCTCCTGTTTCCTAAGCTCTTGTATTGTTGTTTTATCCTTCATTCTTTTCATGAAGGTGACTTTATGTTTTTATAATTCCCAGCAAAATATCTGGAAACAGTATCTTACTAAATCTGCAACCTATTCTGCTAAAACATGCTGAGGAAGCTCTATTATGAATTGGCAGTTATCTCCTCTCAGTATTTGAAGATACAATTGATTTCCTACTTTAATCGATGTTTAAAGGCCTAATATTGGTTTAACTGTCACTCCTTTATCTAATTCTCATTTTTTTTTGGATTTTTTGTCTTTGATACTCTATAGACTCACTAAGATGTGTCTCAGTGTACATATAGCTTTATTAATCCTTTTCAGAACTTGTCCTTCATAAATAATCAATTCTGGAAAATTACCTGGCAAATATTACATCTCCTCAATTATTCTTCAGGACTCCATTAGAACATACTGGACTTCCTATTATCATCCTTTATCTTCTCTTTATTCTTCCTATCATATTTGACATCTCTGGATTGGCTACATTCTAGGTAATTTTCTCAATGCTATTTTCTAGTTCACTATTCTCTCCACAGCTGTGTCTAAACTGGATGCTTAAACTAATTATTCACTGTTTTTAAATGTCAATAAATGCATTTTTCATCAAGAAAATATTATTTTCACATCTAGAATACATATATCATTGGTTTCTTTTTGAAAATCTGCCTGGACATTTTTTGTGTGTGTGTGTGGCTATGTTGGGTCTGTGGTGCTATGCGCAGCCTTCTCTCTGGTTGCAGGAGTGCGGGCTACTCTTCGTTGCAGTTTGCAGGCTTTCCATTGCAGTGACTTCTCTTGTTGTGGAGCACGGGTTTGGCTCTAGGTGCGTGGGCTTCAGCAGTTGTGGTACACAGGCTCAGTAGTTGTGGCTTGCAGGCTCTAGAGTGCAGGCTCAGTAGTTATGGCACACAGGCTTAGTTGCTCCGCAGCATGTGGGATCTTCCCAGACCAGGGCTCGAACCTGTGTCCCCTGCACTGGCAGGCAGATTCTTAACCACTGTGCCATCGGGGAAGTCCCTCGATAACTTTCTTGTTTTTTCGTTTCGAACTGTGAGTTCTTCTTGAGAGGTGGCTCACTGAGGGTACAGACCCTGAAGAATCCTAGTCCCGACTGCCCACCTTGAATAGGCTTAGAATAAACTGGAGGTAAATTTTTAGTCCTTCTCTAGGTAGGGGTAATTTTTCAGGGAGAAAGGTAACAAGAAATATATAAAGGAAAAGACTGAGATGTAGTTTTTAAAAAAATAACAACCAAAAAACCCTCCAATATCTCAAAAAAATAAATAAATAAAAGATATTATGAATTAATACTTGAAGGCAGATTTTTTACCAAGTTTGGCTTCAGTCTCAGGAAAGCTAAACCACCAAATACTTATTCCTGGGACTTCGCTGGCAGTCCAGTGGTTAGAACTCCATGCTTTCACTGCCAAGGGCCACGTGGCGTGGCCAGAAAAATAAAATAAGTAAATGCTTATTCCCATGTTATTTCTGGCATCACAAACCTTGTGAACAATCAACATGATAGAATAGATTACTACCAATTACAATTAGTTTAACATTGTTAGTAATACAAACAAGGCATGCCACTCAAATTTATGGTATTATTTGAATTTTCACTTTCAAATACAGGTGAGCATTCTATTTGAAACATGGAGTGAAGAATTTCCTTACGGTTATCATGTGGTAACATTTAATAAAGAAGTTGAGGTACAGGGGTTACTGCAAAACTATAACTAGTACTGAAATACTTATTATAAAAGCTGTTAATTTCATGGTCTAAAATAAAACTATCACATAATTAAATAAACAAGGAAACTGACTGGCAATATAAACATTAAGAGTGTGTTATCTAGATGTGTATAAACATTATCTTAAGATTAAGTAAATAAATGCTGCCCTGGAGCAACTAAGCCCGTGTGCCACAACTACTAAGCCTGCGCTCTAGAGCCTGCGAACCACAACTACTGAATCCCACGCACCTAGAGCCCATACTCTGCAACAAGAGAAGCCACCACAGTGAGAAGCCCACGTACCACAACGAAGAGTAGCCTCCGCTTGCCACAACTAGAGAAAGCTCACATGCAGCAACGAATACCCAACGCAGCCAAAAATAAATAAATATATTAAATAAGTAAATAAATGCTAATAAAATTAAAATAATCATATAAGACAGAATAATAAGAACTGCATTTATATCATATTTTTTTATGATTTATTTATTATTTTTTTAAAAATCTGTGTCAGGTCTTAGTTGCAGCATGTGGGATCTTTTAATTGAGGCATGTGGGATCTTTCATTGAGGTGCGAGAGCTCAGCAGTTGTGGTTGCGAGGGCTTAGCTGCTCCATGGCGTGTGCAATCTTAGTTCCCCGACCAGGGATCGAACCCGCGTCCCCTGCATTGGCAGGCAGATTCTTTACCCCTGGACCACCAGGGAAGTCCTCTATATCATAATTCTAATCTTCCTAAAATTTTAGTACACTAAGCTAAATAACATTAAACGTATTAACCTTTAAGTGAAGTATTTTACTCTCAGCCATCCTTGAGTCTTTCAAGAAAATTCCTATTTGGGAATTATTCACATTGTGTGAAAATTAAATAAAAGCAAAACGTCAATTTGGCTCAAAATTTCACAAGAGAAACTCCAAAATAAATCATCTTTATCCATTATAATTCAACTTTAATCCGGACATAATAAATAGTATAAAAAGAAGAAAATGTTAAAGGAGAACAAAACATCTAAAACGAGGGTTATTCTCATTCCATACAAAAAAATTAAATGTCTTAAAATGTCTTTATGATGACGATTCATGAGGCGTAAAATTTGAATAAGCTTTTTGAAGTGTTTCTACAAACCGCCAATCATCCTCTGTAGTTGATGACAAAAAAATTTTGAGATTTGCTCAAGTTGCAAAGTTCTTTTGAGAAAACATTTTATTGAAAAACTTGTTCCTAATGTCTCACTCTGCTGTGAACAAAATGTTAATGATATAATTAAATATGCTACTTCTGTATCTCACACATCAGACATGCATGCTTGACAGTAAAGGATGATAAAATTAAAATTGTTCTGATTGTTTGCTGAAAGATATCTGCAACTCACACGCCATAACAACAGAATGAATCTGACTGAAAAAAAATTTATAGAGAATAGGAAAATCAGTTAAAAAAAGGAAAAATAATTTAAATTATTATTTGATACTGATAACAGAACAATCACAGTGAAGTTTATGAGCTCCTAACTTATGATTTGGGAATTAAGAATAGGATGTTTTGCTCACGTCCTCAAGTTGTGTGTTTAGAGAATTATAGCATAGAATTTCAGTTACAGAATTAGTCTGTAAACAGAAATACAGTAGGCTATTTTCATCATTCTTGCCATACTAAGAGATTCTGAAATTAACTTGTCATGTACTTAAATTAATGAAACAGGAAGGGATAGCCTTATTACATGTTAAAAAAGAGCACTTGAACACAGGAAAACTTTAAAGTTACACTCTATAGATAACAATATCAACACAGGAAAACCTGTTCAAAGTAGTTTGTTTACTGGAACCCACTAAAACAGCGATGTGCCTTATATATTCGTTTTTACATGATATGTGCTGGAAAGTTCCTCCTATCATTCTACTATTACGTGGAAGATTCTGAAACTAGTCTGCATGCAATGAAAGCTGAGATGTAGATGGAAATTCACAATTTCGTCCCCTTGTAAACCAATTATACACAATTCTATTGCAATGTTTGTTGATTACAGGTTTATGGAGAAGCTTGGAGGTTACCATTCTGTCCTAACAACAAGTGAAAAGTTAAACAAACTTAAAAATCAACCATTTATATCCATAATAGAAGTGAGGTCACAGGGCAAACTACTGCCCCCAAAACTGCAGCGACTGACAGAGAATCATCATTTACCAGAGCAGAAACCCATGAGCTGAGACCCTGGTGGAATGAGTGAGTGCTAGGGTAGGGAAATCTGAACTCTGACAAATTGCTGGAGGCTCAATGTTGACAATTTTGAGAGTTGAAAACTCCAGGAGGACTCAGTTATTGTGATTCCCCCACAGTTTTATGAGTTTTATCTCCTGGATCTCTAAGAGGTTCACAAGATGAGAAAAGTCCCCTCTTAATTCCCGCTGTGGGAGGGGAAAACGAACCACTTTGGAATATGCCACACCATTTGGTTCGTAACAAGGTCTGCCCTTAGAAAAACTAGTAACCTCAGAAACTATTAACCAGAGCCTAGCCTGCTGGGATTTAACAAAGCCTAACTGATCTGGGGGGAGGAAATGATCCAACTCTAGTCCACTCTAGCTATCCTGTCCTACCTAAGAGGGGAGGGGGCACCGAGAAGTATCTGTGAAGTTTACAGTCTAGAGGTACAGGCTAACCAAAAGACTGAGACCTAATCATAGGACTAAAGACTGTCCTCTTAGCTACAAATGAGCAAAACTAAGAATTACATCCAACTTCTCCTCGGAAACCATGCAAGCAAGAAGAGAGTGGAGTGAAATATTTAAAGTGTTGGAAGAAAAAAAATAACCTAGAATTCTGTAACCTGTGAAATTATCCTTTACAAGTGAAGAAGAAACAAAGACTTTCTCTGACAAACAAAAATTGAGGGCGTTTGTTGCCAGTAGACTTGTCTTGCAAGGTATTAAAAGAAGTTCTTTAGAGAAAAGGAAAATGACATAGGTCAGAAACTTGGATCTACATAAAGAAAAAAAGACCACTGGAGAAGAAAAAGTGAAGGTAAAATAAGAACTTTTCTTTTTCTTATTCTCTCTTTTTTTTTGGCCTCACCGCGTGGCATGTGGGATCTTAGTTCCCCCACCAGGGGTTGAACCCATGCACTCTGCAGTAGAAGTACAGAGTCCTAACCACTAGACTAGACCACCAGGGAATTCTCTACTTTTCTTATTCTTAATTGATCTAACAGAAAACAGTGTATTTTAATAGCAACAACATATTCAATAATGTATGATGTGTATGTATATCCTTGTGTATAACTGAAATGAATGACAGTAATGATACAAGAGACAAAGAATGAAAGGGAGGAATTTGTGTTATTTTATTATTATAAGGTATCTGTGAAGCAATACAGTGTTATTTTAAAGTGGACTTAGATTAGTTGTGAATGTATACTGCAAACTCTAGGACAAGCACTAAAAAATGTAAAGAAAAATGCTTATGGACAAATTTTTCCCAAGTGATTGTATGGAACATAAATTACTTGCAAAACTATGTTAAAAATCAGAACTATAAGTACGGCAAGAATCTTAAGTCTACTTATGAAAATATTCAGAAAACATCTTCAAGAAATGTGCAGAGAGGGGCTTCCCTGGTGGCACAGTGGTTGAGAGTCTGCCTGCCAATGCAGGGGACACGGGTTTGTGCCCCGGTCCAGGAAGATCCCACATGCCGCGGAGCGGCTAGGCCTGTGAGCCATGGCCGCTGAGCCTGTGCGTCCGGAGCCTGTGCTCCGCAACGGGAGAGACCACAACAGTGAGAGGCCCGCGTACCGCAAAGAAAAAAAAAAAAAAAGAAATGTGCAAAGGTTCAGTTTGTGACATACAATCAAAGAGAGAACCAAAACATCTGAGAATGGGGGTTGGGGGAGGAGTCCCAAAATAAATTATTAAAGAAAATTTAACATATAGATAATTAAGTCAAGTATTTTAATATAAAATCACAAAATTTTTCTTGTCAAAAGCAGACCACTACAGGCTTTTCTTAAATTACAAAACCATTAATTAGGTGCTGCACTTGAACTCTATATTCTGGACTGAAGCCCAAAATCAAGCTCATTCTTATTATATCGCCCCTATTACAATCAAGAGTCAACCAGAACATATTACCACAGGAAGTTTAATTCCTTCAGAAAATATTATAGTAAAAGAATAGTAATAATAATATGGAAGCTCTTCTTGCTACTGAATATAATTTAAGGAACATTAGATGCCAATCTGTCCCAGGTATCAACAGCAGAGGAAACAAAGTCTTTAGATTCTTCTTTACACCTAGTTTATTCCTAAAGTGTAAAATCACCACCATAGCACATATCTAAATTAATCTATACTCTTTCTCTCAGGATTTCTCCCCCCAAATCCCTATCTACTAATTGGGAAAGAGGGGCAATTTAGAACAATGTCTTCAGTGGTTTAGACTCACAAAGTGAGGTCAGGCAGGAAAAAACGTCTCTTTCATCATGTGTTCAACCTTTTGTCCCTATTCATGAAGTTTCATAAAAGCTCCGGGTTTGTTATCTCATCATATAGGGCCTTTAATTCTGATGTCTCCCCAAAACTCTTCATTCATTTCTATGCAGCTGTACCTCAGAATTTATTAGCAATGTGCACGTATGGAGCAGTCTATATGTGAGCATCTCTGGAATGATTTACAGTCATTAAAATGAAATAAAGATATGAACAGACAACCATAAAAAGCAGCATGTGAATTAGTGAGTCAACGTGATGATACTTAGGCTTAATTCTCTGGTACTAAGGAAGTTATGCCTTCTATCAATTTGTTTCAATAATGACTTTTTCCATTAGCAAGATCAGCAATGAAATGAGAAACATTCACATTTACCATACCTCATTATGTACACCATTAAAACAAACCATAATACAGACTCAAGCACATATCCCTAACACGCTACACTTTAAAAGAAAGTGAACTGCTCAATCAGCCAGAAGCAGCACTGATTAGAGAAGTTTCTACTACAAAATGAAAGCAAGAATTGAGGCTGAACCTGATGAAACTAATTATGGTAGTTTTAATCCTCCTGGTACATTTATAACAGAAGCCATACAGTGCCATAGAAGGGATCTACTCTTCCCCTCCATTTATGGAAGCATATGCTTCTACAATTGATGGTATTTTGGGAAAAGAATGGCACCTTCCTTGTTTTTGTCTCCAAGGCTTAGGGCAGATCGTGGCTGCCCCTTTAGCAGTCTGTTTTGTGTGTGTTAAAGGGAGAAAAGAAGGCTTTACTGAAATGTGAAGATCTGGGAGAATTTGCATAATAGCCTCTGCCCTGGAGAAGCTGGGCTCTATGCCAACCGTTCTCTTCTTTACTACAAAATAATTCTAGCTCAAGCAGCTTCCAAAGCAAACAATCAGTATGAAGGTAAGACAACAGACTTCCAGTGGGATAATGTGGACCTGTACTCTGGACCTTTTCATAAGTTGGTATAAGACTACACTCATAGATGGCACTCAGCTCAAAAGTTACAGGTAAGAAGAATGTGACCATCTTCTATTTAGCAAGTCTCAAATTCACTGATAAGAGCTAAGGGGCATAAACACAAAGAAAACTGGTTAAAAAAAATAAAAGGCACTGGGTAAACATAAACCAGATAGCAGTAAGAATAAACAGTTTCACGTGGGCTCATCTGGAGACAAAGTCTCCCTAAAACCAATCATACTGAGTTTATGACTAATCTCTCTATCCAAAACTTTATTCCCTTTCTTGTCCCGCCCCTGTTTCCCTCAGGACTGAGGAGTACCAAAGAAAAGGGGGTACTGAAACCAAGCAGGACCCTGTGGAGCCTTCCTGGGTACAAAAGCACCTCCGTGTCCCTGTTTTTTGTTTGTAGGAAAAAACAAGTCTCCTAGGCTTTCAGTAGTTCCAAAGAGTAGGCTCAAGCAGTTAACAATTAGGGCAATAGGGTCACAGGATTCCTAGTTCCTCCTGAAGGGACACAGATAACAATCTGGTGTATATCTCTGAGTTGTTCTTTAGAAACTAAGACGCCCCACCCAGGTGGAAGATGGTGACTACATGCTGACCACAAGCATTACAGACCCCAGACTGGCTGGAAAAAGAAGGCTGGGATTCCGGAACATCACCCCGTTACCTTATCACCAATCAATCAGAAGAAAGTCCGTGAGCTGCTCATTCTCCTTGCTTGGGGCCCTGCAAATAAACCCCCTGCAAATAAACCCTTACTCTGTTGCAAACACCCGCTGTCAGAGTTTGGCTTTCTGGTGGGCACAAGAGCCCTTGCTTGCTAACAATCTGGTATCACCTTTAAGTGGATGAGTCACTAAGATGTGCTAAATGCATTCAAAAGGTATTTGACTACTAAAAATGTTTTCTTAAACTAAGAACCTAATGTGGGGTTGTTTTTAAATGAAGATAACATAGACAACTTAGTTCACCACTCTGTGTTGTGACAAAGTTTTTTTGGGGTGTTTTTTTTTTTGCTGTACGCGGGCTTCTCACTGCTGTGGCCTCTCCCGTTGTGGAGCACAAGCTCCGGACGCGCAGGCTCAGCGGCCATGGCTCACGGGCCCAGCCGCTCCGCGGCACGTGGGATCTTCCCGGACCGGGGCACGAACCCACATTCCCTGCATCGGCAGGCGGACTCTCAACCACTGCGCCACCAGGGAAGCCCTAAAGGAAAGTTTTTGTTTGAC
Source organism: Mesoplodon bidens (assembly GCF_964165515.1). Taxonomy (NCBI): domain Eukaryota; kingdom Metazoa; phylum Chordata; class Mammalia; order Artiodactyla; family Ziphiidae; genus Mesoplodon; species Mesoplodon bidens. The sequence goes on along the minus strand of NC_138177.1, from coordinate 72,994,230 downwards.
CTATGATAAGGGTAGTAACCAAAGTTGTGCCTTACCAGGAAATTCATGAAACAGCCACAAGTCATAGCATTACTACCAGTAATACTTACTTCTTAAAATTAACTAACTATAGGTTGTTTTGAAAAGACCTAAAAGTTTTAACATATACTTTCAGTAAATGAAAGAAGAGAAAATATGAGTAGTTCAGTTATGAAAGTTATGTGTACAAGCACCATCTTAGGACTAGGCAAACAAATTCTCTTATCCCCAAGCTATATTTTAAGGGCAGTATTTTTGGTGGTGGTGGTAGTACTTGTTTTTTTTGGTTTTTTTTGTTTTTTTTTGCCGTACGCGGGCCTCTCACTGTTGTGGCCTCTCCCGTTGCGGAGCACAGGCTCCGGACATGCAGGCTCAGCAGCCATGGCTCACGGGCCTAGCCGCTCCACGGCATGTGGGATCTTCCCGGACTGGGGCACGAACCCGTGTCACCTGCATCGGCAGGCGGACTCTCAACCACTGCGCCACCAGGGAAGCCCAGCTAGTATTTGTTTTATGCTTACAGATATAAACCCACAGTCCATAATCTCACTGAACTTTTTTTTTTTTTTGGCTGTGCTGGGTCTTCGTTGTGGCACGCGGACTTTCTCTAGTTGCGGCAAGCGGGGGCTACTCTTCGTTGCGGTGCGCAGGCTTCTCATTGCAGTGGCTTCTCTGGTTGCAGAGCATGGGCTCTAGGCGTGCAAGCTTCAGTAGTTGCAGCATAAGGGCTCAGCAGTTGTGGCACGTGGGCCCTAGAGCGCACAGGCTCAGTAGTTGTGGTGTACAGGCTTAGTTGCTCTGCAGCATGTGGGATCTTCCCGGACCAGGGCTTGAACCGATGTCCCCTCCATTGGCAGGCGGCTTCTTAACCACTGCCCCACCAGGGAAGTCCCTTATTGAACCATTTTTAAAGCATGTTCCGTGTTGATCATGAAATGCAAAAACTAAAAAGGTCACCTTGACACTTAAGGAGCATTCACTAGTCAAAGAAAAACAAATTAATAATTATAATATAATGTGATATGTGTTAAAAACAGAGAAATATATGCAATGGAAGCACAGAGGTTAGAGTAACTAACTCGGCCTGCGAGGATTCAGGAAACATTTCAAAGAATTGGGTGAGGGCTTCCCTGGTGGCGCAGTGGTTGAGAGTCCGCCTGCCGATGCAGGGGACATGGGTTCGTGCCCTGGTCCAGGAGGATCCCACATGCCATGGAGCGGCTGGGCCCGTGAGCCATGGCCGCTGAGCCTGCGCGTCCGGAGCCTGTGCTCCGCAACGGGAGAGGCCGCAACAGTGAGAGGCCCGTGTACCGCAAAAAAAAAAAAAAAAAAGAATTGGGTGACATCTGAGCTAAATCTTTCCACTCCCTCCTCCTACTTCCTCTCTCTACTGTATACTGAAACTTCTTTCTTCTTGCTTGGTATTTAGAAACTTAGTAACCTTAAATTTATTCTTCTAATTTCTCATCTTTATCTTCGAAGCTGAAACAGAAGAAAAAAATGTCACCAAGTATGCCTAGGAAAATTTCCACTTGTTTGAGAATTCCTAACAGTCAAAATTACCAAACAAGAGAAGTTACCAAGCTCCCCTGCCTTTGGCTTGTAATTTTCAGTATCTACCTGTGATTTCTTCAGCTGTCTTCTGTAACTCCCTACCCATGCAATCAAGGGCTAGAAAAGGAACTACAAGATAATCACACTCAGCAATTTTGCCAAAAAATGAAAAGGTGGGGTTCAGAAGCAGGTTCCATCTTGTTTCACTGTTTTTACTGTGAAAATTACTACTGAATACTGCAGTTATTAGGATCGTCTTTTTGCCTTCACATATATACTCAGATGTTAGTAATTCTATGTAGCTTGGCTAAAAACAGCTAAAATATTCTAGTATATAAATTTACCATCTGTGAATTTTTGTCAAAATGCTTTTGTGCACCTCCTAAACTCTGACTTCCTAATACACTAGCAGAACTTTACTGTAAGCATGTATACTTGACTTTGAAATGTTTTCCAAAAATGAAGGTAAAATACACATAGCAGATCAGGACTTGGCTGTTAAAAAATAAAGAGTAGAAAAAGACCAAATTTAACAGTTCAAAACCTATTTTGTTTAAAGAGTGAGTTCTCATCACTATTTCACATTAACATTACTTATTTTTGACATCTTTTAGACATCACCTTCTTTTACTGATCGGTATTTCCTCAATTTAGCTAACAGATTTTGGAGAAACCAAAGCCTTCAGGAACACCATAAATCCAGCTTGGAGAAAAACTCATATTTATATTAAGGGGCTCCACGGAAGCCACAGTTAATATGCAAACTATTGCCCCTTTCCCTGGTAGGTCTTTACCCAATCAAATATACCTCTCTTAACATCTAACATTAGGCACTTGCTGGTGCAATGTGATACTTATTTATAATGAAGAAGCAAAGGCTATATTAAATAGATCTTGTAGGACACCTTCATATTTTTCCAGCTTTTAGTTAGGGGAGGGAAGAAGGAGTTATCAGGCATAGAACAAAAGTTTCCCTTTCTTCTTCTTTTTTTTTTTTTTGTGGCCTCTCCCGTTGCGGAACACAGGCTCCAGACGCGCAAGCTCAGCGGCCATGGCTCATGGGCCCAGCTGCTTCGCGGCATGTGGGATCCTCCCGGACGGGGGCACGAACCTGTGTCCCCTGCATCAGCAGGCGAACTCTCAACCACTGCGCCACCAGGGAAGCCCCTCCTTTTCTTCTTGGAAGAGAATTCTTAATTGCTAGATTTTTAAATAGTTGGTTTCAAAAAAAAATACACATATACCTTTAAACAGACCAACACCACCCAAGGGTCATTCTGAGCTTTGCCAGCTGTACCCTGAATCCTCAATGTACCTCACTTCCCTTCCCCCCTTAACAGTTAAATCCCTGCAACTCATCCTTAAACCTGATCTCTAATGCCATCTGCTGTTGCAGTTCTGTGTCCTCAAAAAGCTCTACCAATTTGCTCCAATATTATTCCTGCTTGACTTTCACTACTGTATGAAGACCAAGGTAGTTCACTATTAACAGATTTATAAAATAAAATTCAGGTACTATAACTTTGGTAATATTTAACATTACAGTTATAAATGATAGGGTTCCTACTTACTACAAGTAATCCTAAATTCCTCAAACAGAAAAACTTTCCCAAAAATCAATTTTAACTTTAAAATATTTCCTCTTTCTAAGAGGAATACTAATATAAAACAGGATCACAAAACTTTAAAAACAAAGAAAAAATCCCATGAACAAATCGGTATGGTCATGAAATTTCTGCTTTAAAATCTGATAGCATTGGGCTTCCCTGGGTGCAGTGGTTAAGAATCCACCTGCCAATGCAAGGGACACGGGTTTGAGCCCTGGTCCAGGAAGATCCCACATGCCGCAGAGCAACTAAGCCTGTGCGCTACAGCTACTGAGCCTCCGCTCTAGAGCCCGTGAGCCACAACTGCCAGAGCCCGCACGCCTACAGCCCGTGCTCTGCAACAAGAGAAGCCACCGCCATGAGAAGCCTGCGCACCGCAAGGAAGAGTAGCCCCCACTCTCCGCAACCAGAGAAAGCCCGAGCCCAGCAACAAAGACCCAACTCAGCCATAAATAAATAAATAAATAGATAGATAGATAAGATCTTATAGCATTAAAAGCAACACTTTATGATTTTAAGATTAAAACTTACTTTGTAAGTCAGATCAGAGAAAAAACCTCAACCAAAGATCTGATACAAAGAAAAAGTAGACAAAAAGTGAAGTGTTTAAATTTTTGAGTGCAATACAAAGAGGTGATAAGTTCCCCACCTGTCTTCCATTCTTTATTATTTTCTTAGTACTCACCTACACTAAAGGGCTGTCAAATTCTTGTTTTACAGCACAACTAACAAACATCTAGGAGACATGCTAAAACCGCCTTTGCCCTTTACTATTTACTTTGCCCCAGAGTCCTTCTCTTTCTAGCAATTTCTAACAAAGATGTCAACATCTAATTTTAAATATGAGTTCCTCTGTAAAGCTTTCCATGCATATTTTCCTGCTCATCACCTTCTCCCAACAATTCTGACTCCATAAACACTCCTTACTGCACATGACAGGCACTCAAATATTTTATGGAGGAATAAATAAATAAAAGAACGTTATGAGTCTAGACAAGAGATTATGTTCAAAATTAAGTGATACAAAATTTGACCCTCCTGGGCTTCCCTGGTGGCGCAGTGGTTGAGAGTCCACCTGCCGATGCAGGGGACACGGGTTCGTGCCCCGGTCCGGGAAGATCCCACATGCCGCGGAGCGGCTGGGCCCGTGAGCCATGGCCACTGTGCCTGCGCGTCCGGAGCCTGTGTTCCGCAACGCGAGAGGCCACAGCAGTGACAGGCCCGCGTACCGCGAAAAAAAAAAAAATTTGACCCTCCTTTGTGAAAAGTACAAAGTAAAATATTAGTCCTATGATTAGTTTTCTAAAGTGTAATAGACAAAATAAAAATACACATTTAAGGTAATGAAAATGTTCTGAAATTAGTGGTGATCGTTGCACACCTCTGTATATAGCTAATATACTGAATATACTAAAAACCTCTCAACTGTACACTTTAAAAGAGTGAATTTTATGGTATTTGAATTGTATCTCAATTAAAATTATATACATTTTATCTAAAACCAGGCTAATCTAATACAGGGCACAATTTAAAGCAACTACTATATATGCAGAAAACCTAATAAATTACTGCTGTTTAACAGATATGCCAAGGAAAGAAAAGCCAAAACCTAAGTAATATCAAACCCATTTTTTTCCTCAACATTTCATTTCAAAACAATTGGAATTTGTGTGAAACAATTTAAAGACTGCTAGGCAAATTAACCATACTGAGCAAGAACAGAGATAACTGTTATTATCTGTATATTTTCTTACTAAAGAACCTACATTAATCAGTTCTATAATTTAATAAAATCTTAGGCCAACAGACCTTAATTAGAATACTTGGATTCACTAACGGTGTTAATAATTCTCCATAAAAATCACTTTACTGAAACTCAAAATTACATCTCCAAAGGACTGTTTCTTAAATAATCTATTAAGTCAGCACACTCATTTCTTTTCTAAACAGAAAACTATCTTTTGGCAGGGAAATTATAATTACAGCTGTAAATTTTAACACTGCCTCTTCTCCTTTTAAGTTGGTTTGTGATAAATACAAGTAAATATAATGACTTCCACCCCTACTTTCACTTTCTAAAATACTGCAGTACCGGAGCTGGAAACAACCTAAGTGTCCATCATCGGATGAATGGATAAAGAAGATGTGGCACATATATATAATGGAATATTACTCAGCCATAAAAAGAAACGAAACTGAGCTATGTGTAATGAGATGGATAGACCTAGAGTCTGTCATACAGAGTGAAGTAAGTCAGAAAGAGAAAGACAAATACCGTATGCTAACACATATATACGGAATTTAAAAAAAAAAATGTCATGAAGAACCTAGGGGTAAAACAGGAATAAAGACACAGACCTACTTGAGAATGGACTTGTGGATATGGGGAGGGGGAAGGGTAAGCTGTGACAAAGCGAAAGAGAGGCATGGACATATATACACTACCAAACGTAAGGTAGATAGATAGTGGGAAGCAGCCGCAGAGCACAGGGAGATCAGCTCGGTGCTTTGTGACCGCCTGGAGGGGTGGGATGGGGAGGGTGGGAGGGAGGGAGATGCATGAGGGAAGGGATGTGGGAACAGATGTATATGTATGACTGATTCACTTTGTTATAAAGCAGAAACTAATAAAAAATAATAATATTTACGAAAAAAATAAATAAATAAATAAATAAAATAAATAAATAAAATACTGCAGTAGAAGAATGACTACACCATTCTGACAACTTACGAAATGACACAGACACAACATGAAGTTGCAAGACAGCAAAACCCAAATTTTTACAGGAAATTTAAAAGAAAATATGCCTTTCCACCATAGACAAAACAAAAATGAGACAGGAAAATCTATTTTAAAATTAATAATGAATGTATTTCTTATAAAACAATCAGGTGATTTCTACTCTAGCCATAAGACAGGCTAAATAGCATAAAGGTCCGTCTACTACAATAAAATAAATCCAGCATAAGATGCCAAGTTTGTTGCACTGTGGCCTCTTAGGAAGTAAGAAAAATCTCCAAGGGTACCCGAAAGAAAAGAAAAAAGAAGGGTGATCTAAGTAGGCGTAGTTGCCCAGAGGGTAAACGTACCAATCCACGGCCTAGGGGTAAAATGGGGCTCTCCCCCAGGAAAGGTGTTACTAACACACCCTAATTCCTGGCAAAGCAAATTCAGAGCTTCCGAAGGAGCACCAATTAGGTTCCAAGTTCAACCACAGATAAAGATGAACAAAATATGAACTTTATAATCAATTGGACAAGTTCTAGAAAAAAGTTCTATTTTTATTAAAAATCACATAAAGCTTATAAAGTAATAGGCAATAATCCAAGGAACACTCTTAAATATGAGTAATGAGGAAGGATTAACCCCCTACCAGATATAAAACAATAATTAAAACTGTTATACTGGCAAATAGAGACCAATGACACAAAGTGCGAAAACAGACCAGACTCAAGTACACATGGAAATTCAGTGTACGGTAAAGGTAGTGTCTCAAATCTGAGGACTAAAAAAACCTTCTTAATAAAAGGGTTGAGACAACTTGCAGCTATTTGGAAAAAGATAAACTTGGATCCACAACTCATATTACACATCATGATAAACTCCAAATGGATCAAATATTTATATATTTAAAATGAAACATAAGGGAATTCCCTAGCAGTCCAGTGGTTATAACTTGAGCTTTCACTGCTGTGGACCTGGGTTCAATCCCTGGCCAGGGAACTAAGATCCGCGGCCAAAAATAATAGTAATAAAAAAATGAAACATTAAAAAACTCCTATTAAAAAATATAAGGAGATCTTTTATAAACTTAGAGTGAAGGCCCTTCTAGTTATATGTCAAATTCTAGAAGCCATAAAAGGAAAGATTTATTAATTAAATTCAGTAAAAAACTAAAGACTTCTGCATGGCAAAATAAAAACTAAGTAAGGCTTAAAAACAAATGACAAACTGGAAAAAAAAATATTCGTCACCCATATTTCAAAGGGCTAAAGAAGCTCTCTTAGTTTCGTACAGGAAAATCCTCCACAATACGCTAACACACTATTTAAGTGGAAAAAACAATGACACAAAACTGTGTGTACAGTATAGTACCATTTATATTTTTTAATTGGGGGGGAGGGATTACTTGCATTTTCTTGTATATATATTTCTGGGAGATATCAAAGGCACTGATGCTGTAGTTTTGTTTCTGGAAGCTTCTTTGCACCAATTTTGGTTCCAAACAACTTGCTCTTATTTATTTTCCAAGTAAGACAATTTCAATACACAGAACAGTTTTTCTTCATTTTGGTTGAGAAATGGTTGTCCTGCTTAGCTAGTTATCATAGTTAGCATGGGGCTGTCAGATGATTGCCTAAAAGGAGACTCCTAAATGGATTTGAGGGGAGAGAAGGGTAATGATGGTAACAATGTTTCATTGTTTCCTTTTTTATCTTTTAAATTCTGAATCATAGGAGTGTATTACCTAATCAAAATAATAGTTGCTAGTCCAATATCCACACTCTTATACACTAAATTTTTTATACAAGTTTTCCATGTCCAAAGTATCTCTTGCTATCTTAATCAGTTTCTGAATTCAGAGAGCAAGTTCAGGGTGAGAGGGATACCTGAAAATCTCTCAAAGACCTAAATGTAAGAGCCAGGACTGTAAAACCCTTAGAAGACAACATAGGGGAAACTCTTCATGATGTTAGATTTGGCAGTGATATCTTGGGTATGACACCAAAGCACGGGCAATAGAAAAAAAAACAGACAAATTGGAGTTCATCAAAACTGAAAACGTCTATGTATCAGGACACTATCAAGAGAGAGGAAAAAGACAACCCACAGAAGGGGAAAAAAAATATTAGCAACTCATATATCTAGACTATATCTAGAACCCTGAAAACTCAGCAACAACAACAAAAAATCCACAATTCAAAAGCAGTCAAAAGACTTAAACAGACATTTCTCCAAGGAAGATATACAAATAGTCAATAAGCTCAAGAAAAGATGCTCAACACCATTAGTCATCAGGGAAATGCAAAGCAAAACCACAGTGAGATACAACTTCATACCCTTTAGGATGGCTATTATTTAAAATACACATACATACACACATACACACACACACAGAAAATAAAAAGCAGTGATGAATGAGGATTTGGAGTAACTGAAACCCCCATGCATTGCTGGTGGGAATATGAAATGGTATAGCTGCCATGGAAAACAGTTTGGCAGTTCCTCAAAAAGATATAGACTTATCATAGGATCCAGCAATACTACTCCTAAGTATATTACCCAAAGGAATAGAATGCAGGAATTCAAACAGATGTCTGTACACCAATGTTCACTGCAGCGTATTTTCCAATAGCCAAAATGTAGAAGCAATCCAAGTGTCCACAGATGATGAATGGATAAACACAAAGTGGTATAAACGTACAATGGAAAATTATTCAGCCCTAAAAAGGAAGGAGTTCTGGTACATGCTACAACATGGATGAACTTGAAGACATTATGCTAAGTGAAATTAGCCAGACACAAAAGGACAAATATTTTATGATTCCACTTATATGAGGTATCTAGAATAGACAATTTCATAGAGACAGAAAGTAGATTATAGGTTACCAGACGCTTAGTGGAGGGGCAATACAGAGTTATTGTTTAATGGTTACAGAATTTCTGTTTGGGGTGATGAGAAGGTTTTGGAAACAGATAGTGGGGATGGTTGCACAACACTGTGAATGGAATTAGTGACACTGAATTGACACTTAAAAATGACCAAAATGGCAAATTCTATATTAATATATTTTACAACAATTTTTAAAAAATTAATAATGTAGGGCTTCCCTGGTGGCACAGTGGTTAAGAATCTGCCTGCAAATGCAGGGGATGCAGGTTCGAGCCCTGGTCTGGGAAGATCCCACATGCCGCGGAGCGGCTAGGCCTGTGAGCCATGGCTGCTGAGCCTGCGCATCTGGAGCCTGTGCTCCGCAACAGGAGAGGCCACAACAGTGAAAGGCCTGCATACTGCAATGAAGAGTGGCCCCCGCTTGCCGCAACTAGAGAAAGCCCTCGCACAAAAACGAAGACCCACCACGGCTAAAAATAAATAAATAAATAAATAAATTTTTTTAAAAAATTAATAATATATCAAAAACCACTAAATTGTACAGTTTAAATGGGTGGATGGTATGATATGTGAGTTATATCTCAATAAAGATATTTAAAAAAATACCCAGACATACTGAGTCAGAACCAATAAGAACGTATCAGGAATTTATACTTCTAATAAATATCTTACACATATATCTTGGTATGTACTTGCAAGTATTCTGTAAGATAGTTTCTTAGAAGTGACACTGCGGAATCAAGGAATTGTCCATTTTTAATTATGACAGATACAAGCAAACTACTCTCAAAAAGTAGGGCATCCGGGATTTCCCTGGTGGCGCAGTGGTTAAGAATCCGCCTGCCAATGCAGGGGACAGGGGTTCGAGCCCTGATCTGGGAAGATCCCACATGCCACGGAGCAACTAAGGCCTAGAGCCCACAAGCCACAACTACTGAAGCCCACGTGCCTAGAGCCCATGCTCCACAACAAAGACAAGCCACCGCAATGAGAAGCCCATGCACTGCAACAAAGAGTCCTTGCTCACTGCAACTAGAGAAAGCTCGAGCACAGCAACGAAGACCCAACACAGCCACAAATAAAAAAATAAAAAAAGTATGGTATCGGGACTTCCCTGGTGGTCCAATGGGTAAGACTCCGTGCTCCCAATGCAGGGGCCCTGGGTTCAATCCCTGGTCGGGGAACTAGATCCCACATGCATGGCGCAACTAAGAGTCTGCATGGCACAACTAAGAGGTCCACATGCCGCAACTAAAAAAGACCCAACGTGCTGCAACTAAGACCAGGCGTGGAGTGAATGAATGAATGAATAAATTTTTTTTTTAAGTACAGTATCAATATACTCCCCAGCAACAGGGCGTGAGAGTGGCTGTTTCCCCTATATTCTTGCCAACACAGAATGTTATGAAATTTTTTAGTTTTGCCAAAATGTAATAAAGATAAATCTCAAAAGTAATTAAAAATAAACCATCTTAAACTTAAACAGTGCTGTATGTCAATTATATCGCAATAAAACTAGGGGAAAATACATTAAAAAAACAAAAATCGGACCCTTAAAATCTATAACTTATATGACATGAAGAGCATCTAATACTTCTCAAAAGAATAAACTAAACTTTAAACTTTAGTTATTAACATGCAAGTTACTAAACTGTGGATTGAAATTTTTAAAAAATAAATGACATATTTGAATCACTATAAATAATAGAATCCATAAGTAAACTAATATAAATTTAACAATCTGTCACGTAATTCAAGAAACACAAAATTTCACTTTTGAACCTGAACTTGAGTTTTGTCATTAAAAATTACATCAACAGTTAACAATGAGTTAGTACTAACCAGGATAGCAAATTATTTTTTCAGAGGGTCTTGTTTTTGCCCTCTCAACGTTGTTGAAAGAAAAGTTCGATTAAGAAATAAAACATATGATCTATATTTCTATGTTTTTACTAGAAATTTAAGGCTTAATATTTGCTTTAAAAGCAGCACTGATGGACTTCCCTGGTGGTGCAGTGGTTAAGAATCCGCCTGCCGGGCCTCCCTGGTGGCGCAGTGGTTGAGAGTCCGCCTGCCGATGCAGGGGATACGGGTTCGTGCCCCGGTCCGGGAGGATCCCATATGCCGCGGAGCGGCTGGGCCCGTGAGCCATGGCCGCTGAGCCTGCGCATCCGGAGCCTGTGCTCCGCAACGGGAGAGGCCACGACAGTGAGAGGCCCGCATACCGCAAAAAAAAAAAAAAAAAAGAATCCGCCTGCCAATGCAGGGGACATGGGTTCAAGCCCTGGTCTGGGAAGATCCCACATGCTGCGGAGCAACTGAGCCCGTGAGCCACAACTACTGAGCCCGCGAGCCACAACTACTGAAGCCTGCGTGCCTAGAGCCCGTGCTCCGCAACAAGAGAAGCCACCGCAATGAGAAGTCCATGCACCGCAAGAAGAGTAGCCCCTGCTCACCACAACTAGAGAAAGCCAGCACACAGCAACGAAGACCCAACACAGCCATAAATGAATGAATGAATGAATGAACGAATGCACGGACAAAAACCCAACTACTTTTTGAAGAATTGGGGGGAAATGTTTTGGTTGCTTTAAAATAAATAAAACAAAACTCCCAAGCTTTCTTAGACTACCAACATGCCTCATAACAGTGCATCTTTCTCTCCTTAGCCACTGATGCTTAATCTTTTTGGAGTCATGAACCCTTTAGAGAAGCTAGTAAGAACTATGTAAAAACGCATCCAAACAAACACAAAATTCTTCACAGACCATCGTATGCTAAGAGCAAGTACAGATAACCAAACCCTTCCAGAGATCCCTTGTAAAGCAATACCTCAGGCTGTAAAAAGAACATTCACAAGAATCTACCACATGCTAACTACTATATATAAATTTAATTCATTTTTTAAATTGAAGTACAGTTGACTTACAATATTGTGTTCATTTCAGGTATACAGCAAACTGATTCAGTTTTTTTTTTCAGATTATATTCCATTATAGGTTATTACAAGATATTGAATATAATTCCCTGCTCTATATAGTAAATCCTTATTGCTTATCTGCTTCATGTATAGTGGTTTGTATCTGTTAATCCCATACTCCTAATTTGTCCCTCTGTCCCTCTCTCTCCCCTTTGGTAACCATAAATTTGTTTTCTATGTCTATGAGTCTGTTTCTGTTATATATAAAGATTCATTTATATTATTTTTAGATTCTACATATAAGTCATACCAAATAATATTTGTCTTTCTCTGACTTACTTCACTAAGTAAAATATTCTCTAGGTCTATCCATGTTGCTGCAAATGGCAATATTTATTTTTTTATGGCTGAGTAATATTCCCCTGTATGTGTATGTGTATATATATATAAGCATATATGTATATATGCATATATACACACACACACACACATCTACATACATACATACGTACACACCACATCTTCTTAGGCCAATCATCTGTTGATTGGTACTTGGGTTGTTATGTCTTGGCTACTGAAATTTAATTCTTCATATATCCATTTAATACAGGCATTAATAGCCCCATGTTATAAATGAGGAAACCACAGCTCAGTTAAGATAAACCAAATTGCCTATGTACAGTTATTAAGCCAGGATGTGAATTTGGTTCTGACTCTAATTCATACTCTTTCCATCATTTATGAAGAACTAATTTAGAGGGCAGAAATACAGTCAACATCCTATGCTAAAGTAACTATTGGAAAAATAAACATCTAAGCCATTACCAACAGTTTTGTAAGTATACAGATAGCTTTCCTGAGGAACCACAAACTATATTCTGCTACAAATAATAAAAGTGGGATATAAACTACTTATATATTAAGAATAAGTATGTACTGTGGGTGAAATCCTTTCAGTACAAAACCTCATTATTAGCACTATTAAAAAAATACTATAGGGGGCTTCCCTGGTGGCGCAGTGGTTGAGAATCTGCCTGCTAATGCAGGGGACACGGGTTCGAGCCCTGGTCTGGGAAGATCCCACATGCCGCGGAGCAACTGGGCCCGTGAGCCACAATTACTGAGCCTGCGCTTCTGGAGCCTGTGCTCCAGCAACAAAAGAGGCCTCGATAGTGAGAGGCCCGCGCACCGCGATGAAGAGTGACCCCCCCGCTTGCCACAACTAGAGAAAGCCCTCACACAGAAGTGAAGAACCAACACAGCCAAAAATAAATAAATAAACAAATGTGGGTTTAAAAAAAAAATTTTTAAATAAAAATAAAAATAAAAATAAATAAGTAAATAAATAAATACTATAGAAAGATTGCTAAAGACAATCATCTCAAAGCCCTTTAAAAATTAGCTGTGCAGGGCTTCCCTGGTGGCACAGTGGTTGAGAGTCCACCTGCCGATGCAGGGGATACGAGTTCGTGCCCCAGTCTGGGAAGATCCCACATGCCACGGAGTGCCTGGGCCCGTGAGCCATGGCCGCTGAGCCTGCGCATCCAGAGCCTGTGCTCCACAACGGGAGAGGCCACAATAGTGAGAGGCCCGTGTACCGCAAAAATAAATAAATAAATAAAAATAAATAAATAAAAATTAGCTGTGCAAGACAAGCTCTAACACTGTCTCAAGTAAAAAGGTCTAGATAAAAATTTTTTTTTTTTTTTTTTTTGCTTTACGCGGGCCTCTCACTGTTGTGGCCTCTCCCATTGCGGAGCACAGGCTCTGGACGCACAGGCTCAGCGGCCATGGCTCACGGGCCCAGCTGCTCCGCAGCATGTGGGATCTTCCCAGACCGGGGCACGAACCCGTGTCCCCTGCATCAGCAGGCGGACTCTCAACCACTGCGCCACCAGGGAAGCCCTAGATAAAAATTTTTTAATCCACCTTTCGAAAATTCTTGAGGTCAGCAGGAATACAACCATCCTGAAAGGTAGGTGGTTTTGTAATCATTTAACATCTTTAAGCCTCAGTTTCTTCTCTATTAATTTGTCTATAGTCACATCGTTAGTAAACAGGAGGGCAAGATTCAACTCTAGGTTTCCTAACTAAAAATCCAATCGATATTCTTTCCACTAGGCCATGTAGGAGCAACAATCTGGATATACCCCATTTAAAATATTTGCCGTAATTTTACAAGTACATACATGGTTATACCATCACTCTCATCTCTGACAAGCCTCAAAGCCTGTTTTGGCTCACAAAACAGACTATTTGGAAATAACATAAAAAGATTAAAATCAAAATTCCTAAAATATGTACGTAGGTTTGATAAAAATTAATAGAGAAATCCAAATATTGTTAATGATCACATATTGTTGGGAATTCTACTTACCCGCTTTGAAGGACAGTGCTCATTCTTTTCATCTGTCATCTTCCCACTTTTAAGTGCTTTCCTTGGGTGCTTGATGGTTGTTTTTATGGCAGGTCGACATACATAGTTCTCCAAGTTCTTTGGAGGTTTTTTAGTTCTCTTAGCCTGAAGGCCAATTTTCAATTTTAAATTTCCCTCTGAAAAGTTTGTTTCTTTCACTGAAAACTGTTGCTGTGCATCAGTCAAACCATCATCTTTCCCTGCTTCGATGGTTCTTTCCCGATTCCACTTGCGAAGGTCCTCTTCCTCCTTTGTGTTGTTCTCTAGCTCTACTTCTCTCTTGCTGACCAGTGTACCAGTACTGATGGCAGAGGGACTCTTTCTTGAAAATCCTTCGGAATCAGAACCCAATCCTAACATAGCAGTACTTCTAGGGTCCATCACAAGTGTATGTTATTGCCAGGGAATCTTATGAAAATTTTACAGAACTGTGTTCCATAAAAAACAGGGATCTCCAAAACTGGCAACCAGCATCTCTTTCTCTGCAGGATAGACCATAACAAAAAATTTATCAGAATAGAGGCAATTATTAACATGAGAAATGGGTATGGGGGAGGAGAACAAGAAGATCAGGAAGAACCAAAAATCAGTTAAAATGGATCAAAATGCAGTTCAAAATAGATTTAAATTCATTTAGTTATAAATAAATTTAAATTTCAGAATAAGTTTATTATTCTCCAGATATCATAAATAAGCTGTAGTGGTATGGTGCAAATCAATGTTTAAGATCCACTGTTCTAACTCAAGCAACAAGCTTCTGCAACTGCCAGTAAAGCAAACACAGTCTAAGATAAAAATATCATATATTTTAACACTCCTCAGTTTCAAAGGAATATATTTCTTACATTTTAGTTAAATAAAATCAATTTCATTGAAGGTAAAGAACCATGTTTTGGGCTGGTTTCAGCACTCCAATACTATTTATAAGAGGTGGTAAGACTTTTTAGGTTAGGACTCTTAGGCTGGAATTATCTCTATTGCTGGTTTACAATTCCACTCTGAATTCATTTACTCATTCATTCATTAAAAAATATTTCTAAACACCTATCATGTGCCAGGCATTGTGCAACACCCTGGAAATACAGTATTCAACAAAACAGATCCAGTTCCTAAATTTACAAGCCTTATACTCTAGTGAGAAAGACAAACATTAAATAATTATATAAATGATTTAGAACAATTGTTATAAAAACTCTAAAAACCAGAAATATATTTTCACACGTTTTCCCAATAGCAAATAGTCAGCTGTCATGCTTCAATCTCCCAAATCTATAAATTATTTTAAAACCAGAACGTAGATTTATTATTTTACAATAGTTGGTACACCTTAACAGAGAATCTGAATAATCCACACAGGGCAACCCCCTTCTCATAAATAAAGATCCTCAGGAAACCATATAGGATTGGCATATAATCTAGTGACTAGAGAATATAAAACCAAAACAAAATAATTCACTATTCTTGAGGACCGACAGACTAGCCTTTATTTCAAGCATATATCCAAATCAAGATCCAGGACCAGTATCTGGAAAAAAAAGAACATCCTATCACTTAGAAAGTTCCATTTATGCAGTAGAATATTTTATAGTTTAAACTATGTGTCTTAAGACTTTTCTTTCCAAAAAGATTATAAGAGTTTCAAAGGCAAAGATCATATGATACAACTTTTACAACTCCTACAAGAAATGTTAAGTAGAATGCATAGTCCAATGACTGGCACACAGCAAGGCTCAACAGAAGGTGCCGACGATTTTATTAGCAGCGCTAGCAGCATTTTAAGTAGTTACTCAACAAATACTGTCCAACTGACTAAACTAAAGTGTATTCCTATTCTATTCATTCACACAAACAGCTGAAAGAGTAATTTTCAAATCAACTGTATATGACAATTATTCTTGCTGTCTACCACTTCATATATTAACACTTCACAATGGCATTCAAGGCTCTTCATAATCTGGCTCTAACTTCTCAAACTAATCTTTCCTTACTTCCCAACACACATCCGCTATGATTTAGTCAATTCAGTTTTCTTCAACTTCCCTGGTGCTCCAGTGGCTAAGACTCCAAGCCCCCAATGCAGGGGCCCTGGGTTTGATCCCTGGTCAGGGAACTAGATCCCACATGCTGCAACTAAGAGTTCGCATACCTCAACAAAGATCCCACGTGCCACAACTAAGACCCCACACAGCGAAATAAATATTTTTTTTAAATTCTGTTTTCTTTACTGTCCCTAACAAATCATGTTCATTTCTGCTTCTGTGCCGTGTGCTTTCTTTCCTTTTAAAAGTAGGAAGTCCTATCTTCCCCACAATGTGTTCACATCCTGAAATTCAAAACTCTGAAAATCAAAAGTTTTCTCCTAACACTCTAGTGACAAAATGTGACCTGACCTGATCTGGATCCATTTTGGTCTTAATTACCACAATTTCTATGAACAGTCATACACTTCAGTGCAGAAGTACTAAAGTGTTTGATTAAGGAATCTTCTTTGCCAGTTCTTCTTTTTTCTCCCCTAACTCTATAAACACTGGAGTGCCCCCAGGGCGTGCTCTTTCCTTTTCTATCTACACTAACTTCCTAAATGACCAGATCCAGTCTTTTGAATTTAAATGCCATCTAACACAGATGATTCAAAAATTTCTATCTCCAGACAAAGACCAGCTGAGACCCCTCCTGGAACTCCAGATTCATATATTTAAATGCCTACTTGACACACTGACTAGATAGTTAATAATTAGGCAGCTTAACATGTCCAAAGTCAATTCACCTTCGCCAAGCTCCCCAAATCTGTTCTTCCCACAGGCTTACTCATCTCAATAAATGAAACTCCAACCAGAAATATTTAGACCAAAAATTTTGAATCATCTGTGATTCCTTTCTTTTTCTAATGCCCCATATGTCCACTTGGTCAGAAAAGTCTTTACCTTCAAAATATATGTGGAACCTATTTCTCACTAATTTGACAGCTACCAATCAGATCCAACTGATAATATCTGCCCTGTACTATTTATTTCAATAACCTCCTGACTGGTTCCTTGTTCCAGCCTTTGTATCTCTTTATAGTCTTCTCAACTCAACAGCAGGGTAATCCTTTTAAAGCCTGTATCATATCATGTCATTCCTCTGCTCAAAAACCCTTTCAATGGCTTCCCATCTCACTCAAAGTGAAAGCCAAAGTCTTTACAATGGTCTAAATTCCCTACAATCCACTCTACTTCTCTTCCATCTCCTACCAGTCTCCCCACTTGGTTCCAAGAAGGGGGGGAGGGGCACAGGTATTCTCCTTCTGTTTTTCAAATTCAACAAAAATACTCCTACCTAAGGGCCTTTGCACTTATTATTCTACCTGACTAGAACACCCTTTCCCCAGGTCACTGCATGGTTTGCTCTGTCACTTCCATCATGTCTTTGCCTAAATAGAACTTACAGAAGAGGCATTCCCTTTACAAAATAGAAAAACACCCATCCCACCTCTTCTCACACTCTATCCTGTTTTATTTCTCCTGTGCTCTTTTCACCATCTGGTGTACAATATATTTATTTATTGTCTACACGCTTCCATTGGAATGTAAAGTCCACATGGAAGTGGATTTTTGTCAATTTGATTCAATTCCAGCATCAAGAACGGTACCCGGCACATAGGTGGTAGTCAATAAATATTTAAATTAACTCCATGCCTTATGTGGGTTACATGTTATTGGCTTCAATTTGTTCCTTTTCCAGTTTTTTCCCTCCTCTTTCTTGTTTCTTAAATTCAAATGCCCATCCAGGGTTTCGTGTAATGGTGAACTGATGGACCTGCCAAATATCTTATTGGTTAGTTATTAAAAGAAATCCTTTTTGGAATAAAGCAAATAATAATTTATACAAAAACAACTACTTTTACATACACTACTCACAAGTACACACATTTTTAAATTTCCCTATAATTTTTTTTTTTTTTTGCGGTACGCGGGCCTCCCACTGTTGTGGTCTTTTCCGTTGCAGAACACAGGCTCCGGACGCGCAGGCTCAGCGGCCATGGCTCAGGGGCCCAGCCGCTCCGCGGCATGTGGGATCCTCCTGGACTGGGGCACGAACCTGCGTCCCCTGCATCGGCAGGAGGACTCTCAACCACTGCGCCACCAGGGAAGCCCTCCCTATAATTTTTGATTTTCATAATGAAAGAATTACAGAAGTCTTAATGTATATTTATAAATATACGAAGTAGAATTTCCGTATTTCTTCCAAAGAACTCAAAGCATTTTTTACCAGCACTTACTCACTCTCAAAACATTCCAGAGAAGGGTTTGGAGAGCATGACTCTTCATTTTAAAAATGGAAAAAACTGAAACCAAGTGACACAGATTATTAAATAATAGCAGAGTATCAATAAACTGAAAAGGAAATTAATTTGAAAATATTGATCACTACCCTAGAAATGTATGTAGGAATAGAGAAATATTACGTTTCCTTAACTTGATCAAGGAGAAAAAAGAATAGTATCCTTAGGGCATATTCTGTGAATTCACTTAGGCAGTAAGACTGGAAAATCATGATTGGCAAACTCCACATACCAAATTTAAGTGTTTCTAGTAAAGATAAATCCAAGTTCTGAAGATACTTCACAACAAAGAATGCTTTTATCTGCTAAGTGTAAACTGCCTGAAAAGCAGTCCCTACAGCAGCTGCCAGACGTTGTTTTTGAATTTTCAAAGCAATGTTCTTTGTGAATGATATTCTTTCAGCTTTTGGAAAGATGTATCTATACGATCTAGGTTTTCCATCCAGGGGCAAGGATGCTATGTTGTTACACAACTTATTCTGGTTCCTACTATAATACATTCAATTTAAAACACAGTTGCAAGGAGAAACACAGAACTAAGAATGCTAGAATTTCTTCATTCATGCTCAAAGAGGCAAATTCAACATTCATCTCACGTGCAACTTTGAGATTTACATTTTCAAACCATTGAAACAATCCAAAACAGTCTAGCCCAAATTCAAGACGTGCAACTTTGGGATTTACATTTTCAAACCATTGAAACAATCCAAAACAGTCTAGCCCAAATTCAAGGGAAACTAACATTAATCTACAGCATGAAGCCCTTTTTCCCAGATCATTTTAGCTATGAACAAACTTTTTAGAAAATTGCTAATTACAGTTGACCCTTGAACAACAAGGGTTTGAACTGCACAGGTCCACTTAAATGAAGATTTCTTCAATAGTAAACACTACAGTACTACATGATTTGCAGTTGGTTGAATCCACAGACGTGGAGGAACCGCATATACAGAGGGCTGACTATGTGGGTTTTCGATGGCTTGGAGGGTCAGCGCCCCTAACCCCCGTTTTGTTCAAGGGTCAACTGTATATATTTTCTAAGTACTACAAATATTGAGTCCTTACAGTGGGTTTAGCATTAGCAATTTAAAAATAATAAAAATACCAAAGTTTTCCTGAGCTCTTAATATGTGCAAAACTCTATGCTAAAAGTTTTATACAGATTATCTCATTTTAAGCCTCACAATCAACATGAGGTAGTTACTATTATTCTTCTCTTTTTAGAGATGAAAAGGCAAGTTAACAGCCAACAAAAGGTAGAATCTAGGTCTGCCTGGCTCCTCTTAAACACTATGTTATTCTGCCTCCTAAAGATCATTTTTAGTCCTGATCATATTACTCCTCTCTGCTACATTTGGCATATTTGATATTTGAAACTCTCACCTGGCTGCTATGATCACACATTCTACTGGCTCTCCAACTACCTCTCTAACCAGTCCACCATTTCCTTTATGGATTCATCATTCTTAATCTATCCCTTCATCCATTCAATAAATATTTTCACAGTCTCTAAATATGTTTTGAGAATTGTGATACCCACTGTAGATATAGTCATAAGTAATACAAATATAGTCCTTGGTGTCATGAACTTCAAATTTAGCAGGGGAGACAAATGAATGACTGATCATACAAATATATATAACTTCTAATAAATGTGAAGGTACTACTATGTGAGGTAGTATATCAAGGAAACTTGGAGGGATGGGGAACATATCTTAGAAAAACATGTAACTATAAGCTGAGACCCAGTACGAGCAGGGAATAGCCAGGCAAAATGTGGAGGTGAAAATGATCCAAAAATAGGGAACAGTGGGTGTAAAAACTCCCTGAGACTATAAAGGTTAACAGTAGGTAAACCAAATGAAGAACAGCACAATACGAAAATGGAATGTTCAACGAAAATAGCTTGCAGAAGGTCTTGTTGGCCTACATGAAAGATATGGAATTCAAAAAGAAGCTCTGAAAAGGAGAGTAATGATACAATTTACATTTTAAGAAAATTTCTCTGGTTGCTGTGGAAGAATGATTAGAAAAATAGTAAAAGTTGATTCTGGAATAAGTCATAAGATTGACAGATTAGGGTAGTAGCACTGGAAATTCTTTAAGAATGGATGGATTAAGAGATACTTTAGAGGTATAATAGATATGATTTGTCAATAAGAAGTAGGAGGGGAGGGAAATAAAATATGAAGACTTGAGCAATCATATAATTGTATGGTGGTACCATTCAGACACTCCTTAAATATTTATTAAGTGCCCATTATGTAACAGAAACTTACATAGCACTGCAAAAAAACACAAAAATCCTGCCCTCATGGGGCTAGCATTCTATAAGTTGTTTTCCAGAATGACACAGAAGGGGAGATCAAGACTTCAGTAATAAACGTGTTTAATTTTAGATGCCTGTGAAACATTTAAGTAGAAAGGTCAAGTAGACAGATGGAAATATAGGCACATGATATATACAGAAGGAGGCAGTATGACAATATATGAACATAAAATAAAAGTTTTATAAGTTTTAGTTTTAAGTTGGTAAGAAAGGTAATTTATCTTATTAACTTTCCCTAATACGTAAAAATAACATTTTTTTTTTTGGATAAGTACATATCTAAAATTACCACAATGCAGACTAAACAATGTTTGCAGATTTTTAGCTTAAAATAAGTAAAATCTAGCTTGACTCATCTACGATAAATTTTCATTTTCCTTTGTGGTCTTTATTAAACGTAGTTAGAGACCGTAATCATTGTTGTATTTCTCAACATTCAAAACCAGATATAAATTAACTATATAAAACTTAAAAAAACTCATAGCTCATTATGCATTTTAATTTGTCCTGGGTTTCATGCTCTTTAAAATTCTTATAAATGACCATAATATTTCTTAGAATGTATCATATTAGCTAAGTAATCACAGTACCACCAGTTGATTAAGTCACAAATGTGGGGATCATCCTTGACTTCTCAACCTAACACCAAAACCTGTGAAAACCACGTAAATAATTTTTGATTACACATAGTTCCTATTCCACTGCCATTGAGTTGTACAAAAAAACAATTCTTACCCAGAATATAGTAGTGGTCTTCTAACTCCTTTGTATATCCACCTTGCTCTCCTCCAGTCCCTTCCTCCAGCCAGAAAGATGATTTTTAAAATAATCTAATTATGTCATTTCTCTGCTTAAAACCTTTGGATGCTTTCATACTGACCTTTGGATATAAAAGTCCCCTATCCTAATCATAATTTATAACTTAAATTTTCAGTATGGTACAGTAGTTAAAGACACAAACTCTGGATCCAGAATGTACAGGCTCAGATCCCAGTTCTGGTATATTAATTTTGGGCAAGGCACTCTATGCCTTGTTCCCTCATCCACGAATAGAAACTGTTGTTAGGGTTCAATGAACTAATACATGAGTAGTACTTACAAAAGTACTTCACACACACACCAGTGTTTACGTTTACTTTTTTGTTATTATCAGCCCCTACCTAACTCTAGCCACATCATTTCCCAGTCTTCTATAAGCACAGCAGGGGCAAATAAAACCCCAAAAAAGCAGTAACATATGTGTGACATACAAGTGTTCTAAGTACTTTTCAGTTCCCCAAATGTCTCTGTCTTCCTCCCTCTAGGAGAACATAGTTACTTCTCTCTGCCTAGTACTCTTTTCTACCTGCTTCTTTGATGACTTCTACTCATCCTTTCCATCTCAGCTTAAAGGTCACTTTATCAGGGAGACATTTCCTAACCCCTTAGACCAGGGGAGATCTCCCTGTTAGGGGGCCATATAGCATACTGTAAGTCCCTTAAAACTTATCATACTAGTAAGCTATATGCTTAATATCCATATTTTACACTAGACCATTTGTTTCATGAGAATAAGAATCCTATCTGCCTTAACACTGCTATATCCTTAGTAAAGTTCCTGGACCATAAAAGGCGTTCAATAAGTATCTATTGACTGAATAAGCCAACATTCACGTTACTGTATTTTTAATCACGTATAAAGAGAATAGACAAAATGAAATATTAAAGAACTGATATTTTAATTGTCTTTAAACACTATTTAACCTTATACTGTTTTTATAACTTAAAAAATAAGCTCTATGTATATCACCAGTAAAAGAGTAAGCAGTTTCCTAACTGGTTTAAGATGTTTTATGTTAAACCACTGAATCACTGATGTTACATAAGTCACTGAAATCAGAAAAAGCTAAAATATCTTCATGAAGATACCAAAAAAAATTTGAACTATGTCCCTAAATGACTTATACAACATAAACTACACTTAAAAAGCTGGACAAATTAAGCTTTTTTACTCAGCTACAGAACAACCCTTCATTTAAAAGACAGGGACAATCACCAACAATTCCTAACTTTCAAAGTACTAATCACCAGTAAATCTAGTTATTTTTATATTTATGTATTGTATATATTTCTTAAATTCCAAGATGCCACTGATTCTAAGAGGCTTCATAAATCAATGACCGCATTTTCAGGGGGAAATTTTTTTATAAACCACTACCACATTAAATGTAATTATCAGTTTTATTATTTCCTAATTTCAGAAACATTAAACTGGGAGGAAAGAATGTGTCTCATGACCAAAGAAATACTTATTATACCAACAAACTACTTCAGAAACTTAGAACAGGGAAGTGAAATAGCAGACATAAATTATAACTAGGTAAGCCACACGAGGAAAATATACACAGAAAGAATTCCCAAAGCTAATCCTGAGGAAAAAATTATACTCATCGACTGTCAGACAGATAATCTAATCAAAGCTTACTTAATTCTGCCTGACAAGCAAAGTTAATACAAATTGAATATATATAACTTCAATTGTTTTTTAAAAAAAGGAAGGATGAGGGGCTTCCCTGGTGGCGCAGTGGTTGAGAGTCCACCTGCCGATGCAGGGGATGCGGGTTCATGCCCTGGTCCTGGAGGATCCCACATGCCGCAGAGCGGCTGGGCCCATGAGCCATGGCCGCTGAGCCTGCGTGTCCGGAGCCTGTGCTCCGCAACGGGAGAGGCCACAACAGTGAGAGGCCCGCGTACCGCAAAAAAAAAAAAAAAAAAAGGAAGGATGGGGACTTCCCTGGTGGTCCAGTGGGTAAGAGTCCTCGCTCCCAATGCAGGAGGCCCAGGTTCAATCCCCGGTCAGGGAACTAGATCCCGCATGCATGCCACAACTAAGACCCGGAGCAGCCAAAATAAACAAACAAAAAAACAAACAAACAAATATCTTTTTTAATAAATAAAATTAAATTAAAAAGGAGGGATGGGTCCATGGTTGCAAGTAACATGTAGGGACATTGAACTCTATCCCTAGAGAATTCTAAAATGGCAACAGGAGGGAAGCAGAAGTTAACGTCAGAAAGATTTTCTCATTAGTGAATTATTACACTTTGACTGGGATTAAGGGCTGTCAACTCAGGGCCAATCCACTTGGTTATACACTAAACAAAAGAGTCATTTTCAAGAGAGTACCATTTACACTGTAAATACATTATATTTATTTTTCATAAAACTTTTCTGTGAAAAAATTGGAGCCGGAATGTAAAATGGTGCAGCTGATTTGGAAAACAGTCTGGCAGTTACTCAAAAGCCTAAACAGAGTTACCACATAACCTTGCAATTTCACTCCTAGGCATATACCCAAGAGAAATGAAAACATTTATCTTGGACTTCCCTGGTGGCGCAGTGGTTAAGAATCCACCTGCCAATGCAGGGGACACGGGTTCGAGCCCTGGTCCGGGAAGATCCCACGTGCCGTGGAGCAACTAAGCCCGTGCACCACAACTACTGAGCCTGCGCTCTAGAGCCCACAAGCCACGACTACTGAGCCCGCGTGCCACAACTACTGAAGTCCACCGCGCCTAGAGCCCATGTTCTGCAACAAGAGAAGCCACCACCATGAGAAGCCCGCACACAGCAAGGAAGCGTAGCGCCTAGTTGCCGCAACTAGAGAAAGCCTGCGTGCAGCAACAAAGACCCAACGCAGCCATAAATAAATTTGTTAAATAAAAAGATTTTTAAAAATTTTATCTACACAAAAACTTGTACACAAATGTTCACAGGAACATTATCCATACAATGAAATGTTATTCAACAATGAAAAGGCATGAAGTAGAGTCATCCCTCAGTATCCGCCGAGAACTGGTTCCAGAACCCCTACAAATACCAAAATCCGAAAATACTGAAGCCCCTTATATAAAACGGCATAGTATTTGTGTATAACCTACATGCATTTAAATCATCTCTAGATTGCTTCTAATTCCTAATACAACGTAAATGCTACATAAATAGCTGCAAGTACGATGTAAATGCTGTATAAATATTTGCGTGCAGCAAATTCAAATTTTGCTTCTTGGAACTTTCCAGAATTCTTTTCCCCAAACATTCTTTCTTTCTTTCTATCTATCTGTCTGTCTATCTATCTATCTATGGCTGTGTTGGGTCTTCGTTGCTGCACACGGGCTTTCTCTAGTTGCGACGAGTAGGGCTACTCTTCTTTGCGGTGCACGGGCTTCTCGTTGCAGTGGCTTCCCTTGCTGTGGAGCATGGGCTCCAGGCACACGGGTGTCAGTAGTTGTGGCACGTGGGCTCAGTAGTTGTGGCGCACAGGCTTAGCTGCTCCACGGCATGTGGGATCTTCCCGGACCAGGGCTCGAACCCGTGTCCCCTGCATTGGCAGGTGGATTCTCAACCACTGCGCCACCTGGGAACCCCCCCCCCAAACATTTTCAATCCATGGTTAGTTGAATGTGTGGATTTGAAACCCATGGATATGGAGGGCCAGATGTACCAATACATGCTACAACATAGATGAACTTGGAAAATATTATGTTAAATGAAGGAAGCCAGTTCCAACAGACAACACTGTAAGATTCCGTTTGTATGAAATGTCCAAACCCAGCAAACCCATACAGAAAGTAGATTAGTGGTTACCTAAGGCTAGGGTAAAAGGGGAATACAGGGGATGGGGAGTGACTATGGGTACCAAGATGCAATGTTCTAATATCAGATAGTGGAGATGGCTGCGTAACTATATGAATATGTTAAAAACCACTGAATTGGGGCTTCCCTGGTGGCACAGTGGTTGAGAGTCCGCCTGCTGATGCAGGGGACACGGGTTCTTGCTCCAGTCCGGGAAGATCCCACATGCCGCGGAGTGGCTAGGCCCGGGAGCCATGGCCACTGAGCCTGCGCGTCCGGAGCCTGTGCTCCGCAACGGGAGAGGCCACAACAGTGAGAGGCCCGCGTACCGCAAAAACAACAGCAACAACAACACTGAACTGTATGCTTCAAATTAGTGAATTGTATAGCACATGAATTATACCTCAATAAAGCTATTTAACATTTTTCTGGCAGATCAAAATAAAGTTTCTTGTGGAAGGGATTCCCTTCCTACTTTACATAAAAACAGATTATGGACTAGTGGCAGTCCTGATAAAACCTTTTTCAATTAACAGATTTCAATATGGCAAGAAGCTGATTTATTTGATATATGTTTGTTGCATGTTGACCTAACTGGTTATCCATTTGGAGAAAACAAAGTTAGAACCATTCCTCATTAAACACAAGAGTAATTTCCTCATGGACTTCCCTGGTGGCACAGTGGTTAAGAATCCGCCTGCCAATGCAGGGGACACGGGTTCAAGCCCTGGTCTGGGAAGATCCCACATGCCGCAGAGCAACTAAGCCAGTGTGCCACAACTACTGAGCCCGTGTGCCACAACTACTGAGCCCGCATGCCACAACTACTGAAGCTGTGCACCTAGAGCCCATGCTCCACAACAAGAGAAGCCACCACAATTAGAAGCCTGTGCACTGCAGCGAAGAGTAGCCCCCACTCACTGCAACTAGAGAAAGCCCAGGCACAGCAATGAAGACCCAATGCAGCCTAATTAATTAATTAATTAATTAATTAAAAATTGAATAATTTCCTCATGGATTTAAGAGCTATATGTACAAATAAAAGCACTTGAAGAGTATTGGTAAATATTTCTATAGCCTATGGTTGAGAAACCTTAAGCAAATCAGGAGACTAGAAACCATAAAGGAAAAAAGTGACCAATTTGATTACATAAAAGCATTATATACCGTAATGTAAGATGTAAACAAAATCAAGGACAAACAATAGATTGGGAGAAAATATAATGAACATGAAAAAGGATTAATATATCTAACATACAAAGTTATTCTATAAACTAGAATGTAAGAAAAGACATACAGGAGATATGCACAGGCAATTACAGAAGAGACAAAAATAATTAGAAACATAAAAAGATAATCTACCTCACTGGTAGTCAGAGAGATGTGAATTAAGATATTTTTCACTCATCACTTTGGTTGAAATTTAAGACTGATAACAACTAATACTGGCAAGGTGGGAAAGAGGGCACTAGTGGCCACCATCATTTTGGAAAGTAATCTTTTCTATCATAGAAAAATAAAAGCACCAATAAAAGGATACTTATTATAGCAGTCCTTGATGTGCTACATACAGAAAAACAGTTAAATATATATATACTCACACACAAATATACAGCCATGTATGCTATTTTTAAGTAAAAATGCAAGCCTGATCTCATATTTGTAAAGAGTAGAAAAAAACATATGTATTTGTATGCACATAGAAATAAATATGGATGATTATACACCAACTGACAGCACTGGTTACTTTAGGGGAAACGGCTTGGAAGTAAACGGGAAAAATCTTGTTTATAAATATTTTTTTCCTTGACCTGTTACAGAATTTGTGTAAGTTTTATAATTAAACACAAATCCAATAAAAACATATTTTTAAAAGATTTGAAATATACATAGGTACCATATGCACACACCTCTCAAGTCTCGTTCATATATACATGAAATTGAGAAAACTAACCCAATAGCTTTTGGATGTACTTTCTAACTCCATTATCTTAATACTGACTAGCTATTTCCTTAATATATTCGTCTCCTTTTTGTTTCCATTCAATAGACTGCCACCTACTGCACACCTCTTTATCTTTTTATTATTTTGTTTTATTGTGGTAAGAACACCTAACATGAGATCTACCAAATTTTTAAGTGTACAATACACTATTGTTGACTATACATACGATGCTATACAATAAATCTCTAGGGCTTATTCATCTTAACAGAAACTTTATGCCTATTAATAAGTAATTCTCCATTTCCTCCTACCCACAACTACATGCCTCTTCAAACTAGATCAGGAAAAAAAAAGACAAATGGGACTTTATGAAAAATGAGAGCTTCTGTTCATCAAAAGACACCACCTAGAGAGTGAAAAGGGAAGCCATACATTGGATGACGATATTTGCAACGCATATATTTGAGAAAGGAATTGCATTCAGAATATATATTAAGAGCAGGTACTTCACAAGAGGATGTCCAAACATCCAACGCACACATGAAAAGTTGCTTAAACTCACCAGTCATCAGTGAAATGCAAATCAATACCAATGAAATACTATTACCCACCAAAATGGCTAAAATTAAAAAGAATGGCAACACCAAAAGCTGGGGAAGATGTGGAGCCTGATAGTTATAAAGTCATAAAATCAACTTGGAAAACCGTTTGACAGTATTTACTAAAGATAAAAATATGCTTACCCCGTGGCCCAGCAATTCCACTCCTAGGTATATGCCAAAGACAAATGAGTGCATATTGTTCACCAAAAGAGAGGAGGTGGCCAGGTAAGGCTTCACAGCATCAACTTGAACTTTGTCTCAGAAGTTGGGTGGGTGTTCTCTAAGCAGCCAGGCACTGGGAGGAACATGAAAGTCATGGAGATATAAACGAACCGTGTATGGGAATGATGACAGTTCCAAACAGCTGAAGCACAAGGGTAGGAGGCCCAGTGAGACACAAAGCTAAAGATGTAGGCAGGATCTCGAAGAGTGCTAAAGAGTGTGTCCTGCCAAGGCACATGGTCAGGTTTGGATTCAGAAATCGCATGCATTTCAGAGATGTGTGTGGGATATAGCTAGGGAGGCTTGGTAACTGTATGCTGGAAGCCAGTCAGGGTGGGTCACAGATAGATGATTATCACTTTGCTGCCATTTTACTGATTCTGGAGAATTACTTTTCTTATACCCAGTCTGCCACTCTAACATTGGTATGCTACTTTAACTAATGATTCTCCAGAAATTATTGCATTATCAAAATGGTGAAGAGAAAAAGAAGGTGGACAGATAACAGACAGTACAGCAAAGATTTACTTAAACCACCATCTAACCACCACCATCCCATGTGAGTTTATGTCCATTTTTAAATGCAATCCCTGTTGAAGAACAGGTAAATAATGCAACTGTCATTCCATAACATTCATAATTAAGATGCTTATGAAACAAGAAACTTGGAGGTGGCCATTTTTAATCACCTAGTTATAAGTCTCAGTAAATAGTTTCCAGATTTGTGTGGAACAGATTCATCTAGAAATATTATTCGAGGCTTATCTGAATCCCAAATCATACTACTTTCTTAAACATCTCAATTCTACTTAAGAAGACTGCCTCTAACTATCTGGAAATTTTTGTTAATGTTTTCTTAAGGACACCATTTACATGGAAGAGAACAGGCTCTCTACTACATACGAATGATAATTCTGACTTAGACTTAGGAAAAAGAAATCATACATGATATGGATCCTTAATTCTCTGGTGATTTCTGTAAAACAGCAACAAGAGATCAGAAAAACTCTAGGGAATATGTTGTTACTAGAAAAGTTTCCCCTCAATGTTCTGGAATTAATTCCTTTTCCTGGACTGATGAAGTCCAAAACTACCAGCCTTTTAGGCACAGTGCCAATTCAACAGATGGACCCTACATTTTCCTAATGGTAGAGGTGGATCGGCAAGTGTGAAGTCATGTGCTCAAACAAGAGGATATGTTTCATGCATTAGCTAAGAGGGTTCCTGATAGGTTTTTAAATCAACAACAACAAAAAACCTAGGCACTTCCCTGGCGGCTCAGTGGTTAAGAATCCCCCTGCCAATGCAGGGGACATGGGTTCGAGCCCTGCTCTGGGAAGATCCCACATGCCGTGGAGCAGCTAAGACCATGCGCCACAACTACTGAGCCTGCGCTCTAGAGCCCGCAAGCCACAACTACTGAGCCTGCATGCCCAGAGCCCGTGCTCCGCAACGAGACGCCACGGCAATGAGAAGCCCGGGCACCGCAACAAAGAGTAGCCCCCGTTCACTGCAACTAGAGAAAGCTCACGTGCAGCAACGAAGACCCAATGCAGCCAAAAACAAAAACAAAACAAAAAACCTATACACTGTGATTGCTTTTATTGTCTGTTATTCCTATTCCTTCCAATTTCTGACACCTCAAATGTATTTACATAGATCCTTACCCACATCCAGAAAAACATGTCCTGCAAAATACAGTAAGTCAACCTAAACGATATTAAGCCCCTAAGAGTTACAAGTATTAGTTACATCTTACAAATGTATTCTAGGAGGTTAGGTATGTTGACTAATTAAGTCCACAGATGAAAAACCAGCTTAATAAAAGGAAGGTATAACAATGCCCAATGATAGGCTACATAAGAAATTAGGAGTCAGCTTGATCTCATTCTTACTCTGTAAATTTTCAAAGCTAGAAATGGTTATCATGTTAATGAGTAAGCAGCTTCATGTCTTTTGACACCTCATTCATTACTTTATAAACTTGTATTTATTTGTTTTACCTTATGTTGCCCTCCACAACGGATATCTAGGAAGAAGCTAATGACCATTCTGGCCATCTTTTCAGAGTAACCAAGTAGAAATAGGCACTCTGGTTCTTAATTTCACATAAAATGAGTGTTCTGAGCTCTGCGACACAAAGAGCTATTTAACAGATAAAAGAATAGCAATTTGTTCCTCAACATTTTATTTTTGTCTCTATGTCTTGACTAGTTGGTACTTGTTAGGTTTTCTTAGTCAGCAAAGTATTATCCCTAAAATTATCAAAAGATTCTTTCAACCCTGGCATTTTTATTAAGTGTCAAGAATACTCCACAACTCAGTCCAAGAACTTCATCTCTTCTCTACATTCACTATCCAGGTAATCTCATGAAGTCCCATGGCTCTAAACAGCATCTCTACACTGCTCAACTCCCAAATTTACATTTGCCCCAACCTCAAGACTTACATATCCAACTGCCCTACTCAATATCTCAACCAGAAACATTTAATAGAAAATTTGAAGTCAGTATACCCAAACCAAACTTAATATCTGCATTCCCGCAACCTGCTTCTCCCAGTGTTCATCATCTCAGTAAATAGCATCCAAATGTTAAGGCCATCACTGGAATCATTCTTGACTTACTCTTTTACTCAGACCACACATCCAATCCAGGTTATCCTCCCCACTACCTTCAAAATATATCCCCAAATCCATCTCCCTGATAACACTTTAGGTTCAACTCATAATCATCTCTTGCCTCAAATATCACAACCTCCTACTAACTGATCACTCTGGTTGCATTACCCTTGCCTTCCAAAGTGTATATATTAGACCAAGTCATTTCCCTGCTCAAAACCTCCCAACAGCTTCCTATCAAGTCCAGAATAAAACCTAGACACTTAGTCAAGTCTTATAAGTCCCTACATTATCTAGGCCCTGGCTACCTCTTCTCCTTATTTTCTATTATTCTTCCCCACAGTGTTTACTCTGTTCCAGCTCTTTCCCATTTCTGAAATACACCACACTACTGCCTCAGCACTTATGCTTATGCCCCAGATAGATTCATGGGGTCCTTCGTATCATTCAGATTTCTGCTCAAATACTGCCTCAAAGGACTTCCCTAACTACTTAATATCCCCTTGTTTACATTTCCTTTACAACACGTATCACTGAAGGACGTCCCTGGTGGTCCAGTGGTTAAGATTCCGTGCTGCCAACGCAGGGGGCCTGGGTTCGATCCCTGGTCAGGGAACTAGATCCCACATGCCACAACTAAAAAGCCCACATGCCACAACTAAAAGATCCTGCATGCCACAACGAAGACCCTGCTTGCTGAAAGTAAGACCTGACACAGCCAAATAAATAGTAAAAAAAACAAAACAGAACACTTATCACTGGAATGCTATGATATCATATCCATGTATACAATATCTATCTTACCACTCACTAGAAAGTGAGTACCATGATGGCAGTGATTCTTGACTATCATTATTCACTGCTCTATCCCCCGGGCTTAGCACAGTACTTGGCATAAAGTACAGTTCTCCCTCGGTATCTGCAGGTGGTTGGTTCCAAGACCCCTTACAGATACCAAAACCCAAGGGATGCTCAAGTCCCTTATACAAAATGGCATAGTATTTCCATATAACCTAAGCACATCCTCCTCTATACTTTAAACCAAGTGTCCTCAACCCCCAGGCTGCAGACCCGTAGTGGTCCGCAGCCTGTTAGGAACCGGGCCGCACAGCAGGAGATGAGCAGCGGGTGAGTGAGCAAAGCTTAATCTGCCACTCCCCATCGCTCACATTACCACCTGAACCATCCCCAGCCCGTCCACGGAAAAATCATCTTCCATGAAACCAGCCCCTGGTGCCAAAAAGGTGGGGGACTGCTGTTTTAAACCATCTCTAGATTACTTATAATATCTAATGCAATGTGTATGCTACATAAATAGTTGTAAATACTACAACGTAAATGCTACATAGTTGACGGCATGAGGCAAATTCATGTTTGCTTTTTGGAACTTTCTGGAATTTCTTTTCCCCCAAATATTTTTGATCTGTGGTCAGCTGAATCCGCAGATGTAGAACCCATGGATACGGAGGGCCAACTGTATACAATCAATACTTGTTGAATGCCTTCTGTTGGAAGGCACAGGAGGCAGAATGCTGGTTTTTATCTGACTCTGAACAGAGGACTTAATCCACTGATACTCCAAAGGCCTAACTGCCCAATGGACTGCCTTGATAAAACACAGGCACACAATAAAGATTCCTCAAGAGTTAGAGATTTTTTCCTAGAATTGATTTGCTCTGGCATAAAATAACGTATCCCAAGAAATATTTACTATACCTTAAGAACGAGTTTTGCTTGAACCACATGTAATATGATGGTAGCAATATGTTAAATCAATACTGAAAGATCTTGTCCTGGAGAAGGAAAAGGAAAATGTCCAAGGACCTTATTTTGTTCGTGACCGTATCCTAGTGCCTGGCACATAATAATCACTCAGTGAATACATGTTGGTCTTTTTTCTCAGTCAAATGAGGTGGTTTAATAAAAGAGATGGGTTCTGCTTTAGAAGACTACACTGAGCTCCCAAAAATCAAAGGAAATACTAATCAGCTTTTTTAAAAAAATAATAAATTTATTTATTTATTTTTGGCTGAGTTGGGTCTTCGTTGCGGTGCGCGTGGTTATTGCTGTGGCTTCTCTTGTTGCAGAGCACCGGCTCTAGGCGTGTGGGCTTCAGTAGTTGTGGCACACGGGCTCAGTAGTTGTGGTTCACAGGCTCTAGAGCGCAGGCTCAGTAGTTGTGGCACATGGGCTCAGCTGCTCCATGGCATTTGGGATCTTCCCAGAGCAGGGCGAGAACGCGTGGCCCCTGCACTGGCAGGCAGATTCTTAACCACTGCGCCACCAGGGAAGTCCCGTGATCAGCTTTAAAAAGAGATCTGTCATAACTAAACCCAACTCTGTTCAAAGACTTAAGGTTCTCTACCCCAAAATATTCACACAGTGAGATATATTCCTGTTCACTTTGGAGACAAATCCTTGATTTGGTAAGAAAGTAAAATGAAGCCAAACACAAACGCCTAACATGGAGTTAAGTGGAAAAAAACAAAAGTAGAATTTACATGTGAGGAAAGTAAGATAAACCAAGAATCAGAAAAAAACACGTATACATGTAAATAAGCTGTTTATACACACTTTCACAAATGTATTTTACATATTCTTATCTCCTATAGGAAATATATATAAGGGAGGTCATTTGCTTTCTTTAAAAAATTTCTCTTTTCAGGAAATGAAATAACAGCAAATCTGTATTATGCACTTGCTACATGACATAAATTATGCTAAGGGGCTTCCCTGGTGGCACAGTGGTTGAGAGTCCGCCTGCCGATGCAGGGGACACGGGTTCGTGCCCCGGTCCAGGAAGATCCCACATGCCGCGGAGCAGCTGGGCCCGTGAGCCATGGCCGCTGAGCCTGCGTGTCCGGAGCCTGTGCTCCGCAACGGGAGAGGCCACAACGGTGAGAGGCCCGCGTACCACAAAAAAAAAAAAAAAAAAAAAAAAAAAAAATTATGCTAAGAACTTCCACATATTATCTCATACAATCCTCCAACAATCCTTTGCTATAAGTATTATCATCATTTTACAGTCAAGGAAACCAAAGACCATAAGTATTTTAGTATTTTGCTAAAGGTTACATAGTAAGTAGCAAAACTGGAATCTGAGCTTACTCAATTTGATTTTTTTTTGGTCCACACTGCGTGGCTTGCTGGATCTTAGTTCACTAACCAGGGATTGAACCCGTGCCCCCTGCAGTGGAAGCGCAGAGTCTTAACCACTGGACCTCCAGGAAAATCCCTCAGTCAGATTTTAGAGTCCACAGTCTT
The DNA here is from genome assembly GCF_964165515.1 of Mesoplodon bidens. Taxonomy (NCBI): domain Eukaryota; kingdom Metazoa; phylum Chordata; class Mammalia; order Artiodactyla; family Ziphiidae; genus Mesoplodon; species Mesoplodon bidens. Next base: position 72,960,180 of record NC_138177.1, on the reverse strand, counting down.
AATCACTATTTGAAATTTGCAACAAATTGAGGAGAAATATACCAATGTGGAGGCTGGGAGACTTTTCAATATTAAGAAAAGCAATTATATATTATTTTATTTGGCTGGGTAACTACTGTAGACAAGGCCCGATTAATTAAAATGCTGAAAGAACATATTCTAGTAAAAATTTTCTGAGTAACTAAAAGAGAACCAATTATTTTCTTGATTTGAATCTTTGTTAAAATTACCTTTAACTGTAACAATATACTATTTTGTGTAAGTAGAGTATACTGAACATAGTTCCATCTTTATTTTTTTGATGATCTCTAAGCCCAAAGGCCAACCTTATATAGCACTGAAGACACAGGAAATCATAGGGGAGTGGGTGGAAAGTTCTATAGTGATTCAAATTACAGTCCCCTGAACTCATTCTGCTATGTTATATTCACTTTCATACCCTTGCAGATGATCTTCCTCTACCTAGAATGCTCTTGCTATACCTTACTGAATAACTCATATTTATCCTTTAAAACCTGTCTCTTCCCACTGGTCAGAAGCCATCCCTAACCTTTCCTTTCTCCCCACAGACTTAATAACTTTCTCCCCTCTCTACCTGGGAGAAATGTATTACATCATATATTAAGTTTGTTAACATCATGTTCCTCTTACTAGATTCACAACTCGCTTCAGGCAAAAAACAAACCAAAAAAAGAATCCTAATTTTTCCCCAACACCTAAGCACAGAAATGCGAATGGAGTAAGTACTGAAAAAATGTTAGTTGGTTAAATGATGAATGAATCAATGAACAAACAGAACAATTACTGTTCAGAAGAAATTAAACCCTGATTTGTTCTACATTTGAGGGTTTTTTTCCCCTTAAACACACACTCAGAATTATTTTTATAATTAACTTAAATCTCTAACTAATTGCAGTTTTAAGGTGGCTGCTCTTTTTTCTTTGATATGCTTCTGCATCTAAACTTTAACTTTCCAACTTGTGTTACCATTTACTTATCAATCATATACATGCAATCTCTACTTGTTTGAGATTCTTATTCTCCAATCTTTGTATCCTCATATATATATATATATATATATATATATATATATATATGTGTGTGTGTGTGTATATATATATAATATTGTTCAACCCATAATGATTATACATGATTAATTCATTCCCCCATTTTCTCAAATGTCAGAATTAGTAGTTTTTCTTTCAAAGACAATCTTTTAAATTCTCTCCATTAAGCCCTGTTAAGCTTTAAATGTTACTATCTAAACTCTAGGGCTTTCATTTTCAGCAGTGCTGAATTTAAGAAACCTTATCATAAGGAATGTCTCTACCACATTCTCAATGTCATTTACACCAAGAAGCCATGATATAGCTCCTTTATAATCTGACACACTGTCCACCTGTGGTCTTAGGACAAATAAAACTGAATGAGAGGAGTGATTTGGTATCAAGTGTAGAAAAGATAGAACAAAATGTAAAACAAGAAGATTAAGTCAAAGATTCATGATTTATTTACTGTGGGACTATAACAAAAGAAATAACAAAAGATAAGTTGACCAAACTTTCATTAGTGATGGAATTCACATTCATCTGTCAGCCTTTTCTGGAAGGAAAGGATATACATCTATATTCTACCTCACTAGCAACCACTTCAAATCTCTATACTCTGTTTCATCTTCATAACTCAATAGGAATATTTACTTTCTTTTTCTACAGTATTTCTACTCATCATAACCATGCTCTGTAATATGGTTCATATTTAGCAGTTTAAGCAATGAAATGTATTTTGTGCTTTTTTTGATACGTATTTTCAAACATCCACAAACAGAATTTCAAAACTCAAAACAAGGTGTATTTCATTCTCTTTAAAAAGCAAGTTGATTTTAGACCAATTTCAGCTCCTATTCAACATCACCAGTATCATCTGATTTCTTTGTGGTAACTAGATCCAGTTAGAAAATCAAGAGGAACCAAGAGTAACCAGGAAATGTTTTTAGCATCTTGTCACTATGACTAAAAAAACAAAACAAACGAAAGAACTAAGAGACATTATTTCTCACTCGTGTGTTTGAAAAAAGTTGATAAACTTTTCTAGGAAACATAGCAACTAACTGTGTTTTTCAATGCAAACATCTAAAGGCAGTGAGGTAAATTTCTACTCAGCTCATTTCTTTTAGTTTGCAGAGGGAATTCCTATTGACAGGTAATACAGATTGGAAGTATTTGGTATGAGTAGTGTAGTTCCAACTATCATCAGATAGTTTATTTAAAAAGTTATATAAACCCAACTATAGGGAAATAATTCCCCACTTAAGAGTTAAAAGAATATACACACTGAATTTATGGATGAAATAATATAACATCTGGAAGATTCACTTCAAAATAAGCAAAGCGAGGGAGGAGGAAGAGAGGCTAGTAGGTGGGATATAGTGTGATAACTGGGTGCGAGTAACTATTGAAACTGGATGTTAAGTACATGAGAACTCTATACCACTCTTTTCATTTCTGTATATGTTAGAAATTTTCCACACTTAAAAAAAGGAACAAAATTAAATTAAAAAAAAAGTATACACTCCTGTCATCAACTTGCATATGTCTGAGAGCAAATGACTAAAAACTATGGAAAGCAAAAACTATTAATGCTAGAAATAAAATTCTATGTACTCTTCAAACATAAAAAAGTTAGATGCTCAATGAAGGAAAGAGAACTCTGAAATAGCAATAAGATTATTAGTTAAATTTCATCATTACTTGAAGTCATAATTTATTATGTTGTGTCAACATAACACTGCTGGGACTTCCTGATGGTCCAGTGGTTAAGACACCGAGCTTCCACTGCAGGGGGCACGGGATCAATCCCTGGTTGGGGAATTAAGATCCCTCAAGCTGGGTGGCGTGGCCGAAAAATAGAAGGGAAAAAAAAAAAAATCACACTGCCATCAACACCCCCCAATGAGACAGTCACTAAGAAAGTGATTTCTTTTTTTTTTTAAGAAAGTGATTTCTAAGCCATGAAATGAGTTATCATTAACTAAGACGACAAATCATAAGTATGAAAATCTATCCTCTCCAAACGAAAGAATATAAACCAAATAAATTACAAGTAATTTAAAGAAGGATGATTTTTTTAAAAAGACTAGCAATATAGCTCAAAACAAAAACTACTTTCGTTTCTCTCTCTTATGATAGCCAGGGTTAAGATATCTCATGTTTCTGGAAAGGCTGGCACAAAGCAGACCTCACAGTGGATTAAAATATAAGGTAATATAAGGTGTTATGTTACCTTTAAAAGACTCAGATCAACATGCATAACTCAAGAATATGAAATTATTTAATGGAGATGCACCACCTACACATATGGTAAAACTTTTCCACTGTGTGCAGGTAGATCATTTTAGTCAGGACCGAATGTGTCCAAATTCTTTATTTGTAAGGCATGGAAGACTTAGAATAAAGCCTCAAATGGTACTGCTAATACTATAAAGACACAGTGCTTAGCAAGACATAGGGAAGTTATACTCCATATTTTAGAATACAACTCATGAAAATCACTTTCTATTCTCGATCCTTAAAGATCCTGTGTATTTTTTGTAATTATTGCAAGCATTGTTTTTTTAAATTGTGAAGTATCTCATACGTTATAGGAGACTATATACATATGTTATCCATATGCACAGATATAGACACACTACACACACATGACATGTTATTAAAAAAACAAAACAAAACCATGAACCTACTACCCAAGTTAAAAATTACAGAAAGTATTAAACTTTTCACAAATTTACATGACATTCTTACACAGAGGACATGACAATAAAGAGACAATCAGACCATTTTTCTTAAGATATCTCCATTATCTTACTGAATCCTGTAACCTGTACTATTAAAACACCTTTCTGAATTTCTTTTCTTTAAAAATTCAGTAATTACCTTTAATTTTCAGTACTAGATTCATGGGTAGTCTGTCAAATAGCTACTAGATTTCATCCCAGAAGTGTTGTCTAGGTACATGCATATCCAAAATGACATTAAGACCTTTTCACATAAACTCGCTATAGAAATACATCCAAGACAAGATCAGGAATGCTACCAACATTTGCCTCCTTTTCAAACCACAGTTTCTTCATCCCAAAATATCAAATGATATTAAAGCACACTTGTTAAGCTACAAAGTTGCATACAGAATGTGAAGACTTTGTAACTTCCTAAGAATAATAGCAAAACCTCTCTGGCAACTAAGTCATGAAATCTCAACTTCTAGGAACATGCTTCAATCCACCTTGCCCTTTAGCAAGCCCCCACTATCACACAACTCATAGCTTCAACAGGATTAGAATAGCTTCAAGGACAGAAGCCATATATTATTCATCTTTGTGTCCCCCGCATAAAAATAACTCAATAGGGGCTTCCCTGGTGGTGCAGTGGTTGAGAATCTGCCTGCTAATGCAGGGGACACGGGTTCGAGCCCTGGGCTGGGAGGATCCCACATGCCGCGGAGCAACTAGGCCCGTGAGCCACAACGACTGAGCCTGCGCGTCTGGAGCCTGTGCTCCGCAACAAGAGAGGCCACGACAGTGAGAGGCCCGCGCACCGCGATGAAGAGTGGCCCCCGCTTGCCACAACTAGAGAAAGCCCTAGCACAGAAACGAAGACCCAACACAGCAAAAATAAATAAATAAATTAATTAATTAATTAATTAAAAAAAATAATAATAACTCAATAACGTTTGTTATAACTAAGATAAATGCCAGGAAATGAGCTTCAAAACACCTCAGTCCCAATGCAAAACTGGAAAGAGATGAGTTTGAGAATACAAATTATTATTATAATGAAAAAGAATAAAGCTATAAACATTTGTGTTATATCCTCTTATCACCTAATTCAGAATCATGTATTAACACTGGAGAAATCAATCTGCAAAGAATAAAGAATAAAAAACAAAGATCTTAAAGTTCTCCTTATCGTCAGCATGCTCAAACACCGTCAAAGAACCTTTCACCTGAAACTCGTACCAACATCTCTACCCCCAAACAAAACTATTTAAAAAAAAAAAAAAAAGGCTTTTAAATGAGACCTGAATATAAATTGGTTCTATCAATACTTCACTACAATTTAAGTTTCTGAAATTTGTATGCATAATTCGTGCAACTGTGCTCATGCTCATTTTCTACAGTGAGGGTTTTTTCATCAGATTCTCAGAAGAATAAGTGACCAGAAAAAAACTTTTAAGAACTGCTAATCTAGCAAATCAAAAACATTCCATTTTCCAAGAAATAGTTAAGTTGGCTTAATTCAAGTATTCTTCCCTCATATTCATAGAGGGGATCCTTAGCACAAAATTAGCCTCTGGAAGAATTTCTTCAGCCAAGCCAAAAAGTTCCAATATCCACAGGCACAAACATCAACAATTCCAGATCCCAAAAACAGTTTACTTGGAAATGCCAAAAGAAAATGCAAAAGGCGGCACACTGTACCACAAACTGGCCACCCTATTAGATGCTTAAATACACTTGTATCCTTCCATAGTAAAATGTCTGGAAGATCTAAATTCCCTCCAAACTGAATAGGCTTTTTAGGAAGGTTTTCTAGTTTCAACTCCACACTGACCTGTGAGCCTCACTTGACTCAATATGTATCACTGTCTCAATATTTATTACTGTCAAGACAAATACCCTCATATGTACCCAGGCTGTTTCAACAGGGTCACCTTGATTATTCCCACCCCAAGGCAGGGAGCATTTATTGAAGACTTATTCAACAAATATTTGTTGAATGAATGAAAGAAGATCCTTCCTCCCTTAAAGTTAAGCTGTCAGCCCCCATGCAGCTGCTATGGTACAAGTTAAACATGCCTCCCTCAAACATACAAGCTAAAGTGTCAGAAATGCTATGCCTCCTCCATAAACAGAAAGTAATACAGTCATGGAATACCCATTTCTCACAGGCTAACCTGGCAAGGACAACCTATGTTCTGTCTGACACAACTGATCTCTACCAAATACCATCCAACCAGTCAATATGCCCCTATCTTTCCAATAAACTCAGATCTGCCTGACAAAGACCTCCTGAGACGCCATGGTATGGTGAATATACTACTGAACTAGTAGCCAAAATATGTTATAGGCCCAAGTTTGTCACCAATTTAACACATGACATTGGAAAAATTATCTCTTTATGCCTCAATTTGCTATTTTGTAAAATGGGAGGAAACACCCATCCCACCATTTTCACAGAGATTTATTTAGGATCACAAACAAACTGCAAGAGCATTCTGAATAAAAAAGCTTTATTCCATTATAAGGTGTTAATATAAACTCAGATCAACAAGAAGGCCATCCATTCTTTATACCCTCATAGTAATTGTTCAAGTAAAAATGTTCTGGGCCTTCACATCTACACAGTTCACTCTATTCTGAGGAACAGACTATTCTTAAGAATAACTGGCTATGACAAGTTTTCCCATCCCTGACCCCACATTTACATGCTGTATTTCTAAAATACTGCCACGACTTCTCTTTCCCAGCAAGTATTCAGGCACTCCCAAACCCTAAAATACACATACATATCAACCAGCAGGGAACACCCCAAGTTTTATTTTTAAAATAAGCTAACTTATAAGTGGAACTCCATTACACTTATACAAATACAAGCAAACTCTTCCGGAACACTTTCCTTCCCCGCATACACACACAAACACAGCCGCTATACACCAACATACCATCTGTCTTCTAGACCAAAAACATGTCTTTCAATGCACAAATTAACCAGTAACATTTATTAAACTTGTAACAGATCATTCTATCCTTCCTACATACAGTTCAGCGTGTCAGGGACACCACAGATCTGATCGTACACGTAAACTACCCTCAGAAGATCTTTCCTCCTGCCGCTCTTATCCCTTAAACGAAACAAACAGGACTATGGGGGATGCCCCAATCCTACCTCCACAACAAACTAACCTGTCAGGGGCACAGCCGACTCCGCCTCCACTCGCTTACTTTCCCAACCCCCTCCCCCAAGCCAGGAGTCCGCCTGTCAGGGACACCCCTTCACCCCCGCCAGGAGGGACTTCCCGGTAAGCTCAGGATCCCCTTCCCTACTCTCCCCTCCCCCATCCTTACCACCGCTCTCCCGGAGGTCCAGGTCCGGGAGATGACAGTAGCTCCCAGGAAGCCAAGGACTAAGTCGCTGAGGGAGTACCTAGGCCCAAAGGCCTCCCCAGGCGGTTCTACTCACCGTGTCAGAGGCCGAGGCCGAGAGAGATGAGAGTGCAGGGAAGTGGGGAAGAGGGGGCGGCCGCCACCAGGCTCCTCCGCTTCCCTTGGTCCACAGCGGATCCCTCCCGCTTGTCAGGAGGCGGCCAGCGGGTGAGCGGACTGGCGGAAATGCGAGAGAGGAGAGGGGAAAGGCGTGGGGCTAAGCGGGGGAAACTGAGGGGAGGCGGGTCCCGCAACCGAGACGAGGATCGTCTCCCCCTCCGCAAAGCGAACCCAAAATGGCGGCGGGAGCGGCGGCGGCGGCAGAGCGGCGGCGGCGGCAGCTCCTTGGGAGGGAGGGAGCGAAGGGCGCCTCGTGCCCCCCCACCTCCCACTCCTCCCTCCTCGCGTTTTCCCCCTTCGTCCTCCCCCCTCACCCGACTCGGGCGGCGGAGCGCGCACGGCCGTCCGCACGCGCCAGAGTGTATCTGGGCTCGTCGCTCGCTGCTCCCACCAACCACCGCCTTCGGCCGCCTTGCGCGCCCGCCAGCCAGTACGCACTCGCTCTGAGGCGCCTCCTCGCACAATCCCCCACTTCCCCTTGGCCCCTGTCAAGCCAGCTCTACCGCGGGCCCTCACGCGTACCTTCGGCAGCGAGAGCCCAAGCCTCCTCCTCCACCTCCTCTCCTCTCCTCCCCCCCTTCCCCGCCCCCACTGCCACCAACCGCCGCCACTGCCGCCGCCGCCTCCTCCTCCGCCGGCCCCCCCCGACAAACCCTCCACCCCTCGCGCGTGCGCCTCCCACAATCCCCCCGCGGGACTGTTCCATTCCTGTCGGCTGCAGGAGCGGGGGAGAAAACGACAGGCGAAGCCGGCAGAGCTTGTCGTTAGGACAGGAGTTACCCCGAGTGGCGGATAGACACTTATGACTACTTACCTAGCTGGCCGCAGCACCGCGACGCCGCGGCTCCCTTACCCTGCCTCGTCCTGGCCGCAGAGAGCTGGTTGGGGGCAGCCTAGCGCCCCTCCGCTGGCCGGTGGTTGGAGGCCGCGGCGGCTGCGCGTTGAGCAGCTTCCTGCCGTACGACCCGAGCTTGAGTCTTTGCTGCGGGACGATCGCCGAGGAGCCAGCGCTTGACAGTGTCTGCGGTTTACCGGGTCGGGAGAGCCGGTCCGCGACTCTCGGTGAGGAAGTGAACCGGCACGGGGGTTGTACCCATGAGGGAAAGGAGCGGGACTCCCAGCCTCCATGAGGTAGGGAGTGAGGGCAGTAGGGCCGGCCACCCTCCTAGGGGGCTTCCCTCCGGGCTCTGTGTTGCGGACCTAGGACCCAAGAAGGAACCGGCTCAGTGGTCGGCTTTTTCTTTCTTCTTTTTTTATTTTTAAACCCAGCTTAGATTTTCGAATTTCACACCACTGTCTATACGCGATGATGTTTTTGAGCACTTTTACACAAACCTCGTGGATGGATGATGCATTTTCAACCTCATTAGGCAGCCTTATGTTAGAGGATAAGGACATCATATATTTCAAGTTCAGGTCTGGACTCGATCTCCCGTGTCTTGTGTGTTCTTCAGAAAGTTATTCTTCTTAGTTCCTTATCAACAACAAACGAAAAACTGAACATAAAAATTAGTTAACTCCAAATCTGCCTTCAGGGTTGGTGTGTGGTAAAATAATAAAATATGTGTAAAGTAGAATTAGCTCCTAGGCGCAGGGAAAGTGCAGAGAGTTGATGTTATCGTTCACAGTACTCTTGATGTTGATAAAGTTTGTGGGTGTAATTGGTAGTTTGTGTCCTATTCTTCCAAATCGTTGGTAAAACAGTACAAAACTAGTTCTGTCAGATTTCCGTGGTTACTGATACTTGTTTCGTAAAACTCTGCATGAACATTTACTTTTTCTTGATGATTGAATTCAGGAGAACTATGGACTATTAAAATCCACAGATAATTCCAAAGCTTTCTTCTATTCTAGTAATCGTTAGTTTCACCCAGTGGGTAAAGCCAAATAAATTAGGTGAGGGATCCACTTGGGTTTACCTTTTCTTTCACATCTGTGGACTTGTAGGGATCTGGGAATAGTTTGAAAATCACTGTACTAGATTAATCTCAAAGGCCTATTCAAGCTCTAAAGTTCAAGTAGACGCTCCTAAATTTCCCCCTTAACATATTATATTTCAAAATATGGATCAGGTTTTATTTGTTTTCTTTTTTTTTTTTAAGGGAAATCCGCCTTAATTACCTCACTATATATTTGCTTTTCCTAACCTTAAGTCCCAGCTTTTTCATGAAGCCATTTAGGAGCCATTGATCTTTTTTTTATTGTGTCATGTATGCAGGTGTGTTACCCTACCAAGAACATTTTTAATTTGAGGGCAGGGACTATGTGTTATGTTTCTTTTATATTCTTTTGTAGTCTAGTGCAAAGCAAGTCATGGAAATGTTGAAATGAATGTTAGATACTTAAAATATGAGAAGAGAAAGAGAATTAACATTTGTGGAATACCATGCCAAGAGAACTTGTGTTCTTGTTTAATCCTTATACAACACTTTGAAATAGATCATCTTACCCCCATTTTACAGATGAGAAGCCTGAGGCTCAAAGAAGTCGGATAACTGTCTTTACACTTCAATTTGCCTGTCTCTTAAAAACTTAACTTTTTTCACTATACCACATTGCCTTCATAGTAAATTTCTCATTAGCAACATAATTGCATATGCTAAAAAGAAAAAACACCTTTAATGGAATTCCACTACACTTGTATATAAAGAAAGTTACTTACAGTCTCTGTCTTCAACTAGCTTTGGGTAACTGCACTGATTCATGAATTGTCAGCTAAGTATAGACAAGTAAGATCGTATTCAGTTCTTTTATGCTCCAGTGCCTACCAGAGACTAAAATATATTAAGTGCTCAATAAAATGACCTTATTGAATGAATGAACCCTGAATTATTTGAACCAAGGAAGGTATGGAAAACAGAATAATGGTTCCCCCCAAAGATGTCCGTGCCCTAATCCCTGGAACCAGTAAACACATAATGTTACATGGCAGAAGGAAATTAAGGTTACTAATCAGCTAACCTGAAAATAGGGAGATTGTCCTGAATTATCTGGTAGACCCACTGTAATTACAAGAGTTCTTTAAAGGTGGAAGAGGGAGACCAGAGACTCTGTCAGAGTGAGGCAGTAGGACATAGACTTGACCAACTGTTGTAGGCTTTGAAGGTGAATGGGCAACCTCTAAAACCTAGAGAAGTCAAGAAAACAGATTCTCTCTTAGAGCATCCAGAAAGAACACAGTCCTGCCGACACTTTGATTTTGGACTTCTAAACCACAGAACTCTAAGATGACAAATTTGTGTTGTTTTATGACACCAAGTTTGTGGTAATTTGTTACAGCAGCAGTGCATGTTGGATCTGTTTCTTTTACTTTAACCTTTGGTTTCCGCTGTTGTTGTTCACTAAAAGGAGACTGTCTATACATAATGGCCTGCCTCGGGAACCGGCCCCTTTGCCTGAATGTTAAACCACAGTGCCTTTGTTCAGGGAAACATCCCGTCGCTGTCCACCTTTGGATGGTTACAAGAAAGAAGAAATTAACACCTCCCCTCCCCGAGGCTGGCCATTCCAGGTGATATTTGCAAAACTTATGGCCTTTTTACTTCCTCATCTCCTCCCCTTCTCTGTGCTATAAAAGAAACTGGCATCCAAACCCGGATAAGGTAGTTATTTTGAGACTTTAGTCTGCCATCTTCTTGGTCTGCCGTCTTTCCGAATAAAGTCATATTCCTTGCCTCAACACCTCATCTCCGACTTGTTGACCTGTCATGCAGTGAGCAGAGCGAGCTTGGACTCAATTGCTGGGTCATTTGGTAAATCCACATTTAAACTTTTGAGGAAATGCCAAACAGTTTTCCAAAGTGGCTGCACCATTTTACAATTCCAGCAGCAGTGTATGAGGATTCCAGTTTTTCTACATCCTCCCCATTACTTGTTATTGTCTGTTCTTTTTTTTTTTTTTTTTTTTTTTTTTTTGGCAGTACGTGGGCCTCTCACTGCTGCGGCCTCTCCCACTGCGGAGCACAGGCTCCGGTCGCGGCCATGGCTCACGGGCCCAGCCGCTCTGTGGCACGTGGGATCCTCCCGGACCGGGACACGAACCCGTGTCCCCTGCATTGGCAGGCGGACTCCCAACCACTGCGCCACCAGGGAAGCCCCTGTCTGTTCTTTTTGATATTAGCTATCCTTGTGAGTGTGAAGTGGTATCACATTGTTTTTGATTTGCATTTTCCTAATGACTAAGGGTGTTGAGCATCTTTTCATGTGCTTATTGGCCATTGTATATCTTCTTTGGAAAAACTTTAAGTTCTTTGCCCTTTTTTTTTTTTTTTTTGCGGTCCGCGGGCCTCTCACTGTTATGGCCTTTTCCGTTGCAGAACACAGGCTCCGGATGCACAGCCTCAGCGGCCATGGCTCACGAGCCCAGCCGCTCCACAGCATGTGGGATCTTCCCGGACCGGGGCACGAACCTGTGTCCCCTGCATCAGCAGGCGGACTCTCAACCACTGCGCCACCAGGGAAGCCCTCTTTGCTCATTTTTGAGTTACATTTTCTTTTTATTGTTGAGTTGTAAAGAGTTCTTTGTATAATATATTATGGATATAAGTCCTTTATTAGATATATAACTTGCAAATCTTTTCTGCCATTCTGTGGGTTGTCATTTACCTTCTTTTTTTTTTTTTTTTTTTTGGCTATGCTGCAAGGCTTGCTGGATCTTAGTTCCTCCACCAGGGATTGAACCCAGCCCTGGCTATGAAAGCACTGAGTTCTAACCACTGGACTGCCAGAGGATTTCCTGTCTTTTACTTTCTTGATGGTATCCTTTGAAGCAGAAATTTTTAATTTTGATGAAGTCCAAGTATCTATTTTTTTTATTTTTGTTACTTCTGGCATCATTAAGAAACCATTGCCTAATCCAAGGTCGTGGAGATTTACTCCTATATGTCTTCAAAGAGTTTATTACTGAATTCTCAACTCTGTTCCATTGATCTGTAGACATGGGTCAGACATGTATGATCTATAGGCATATGCTAATACCACACTGTCTTGATTTCTGTAGCTTTGTAGTAAGTTTTGAAATCAGGAATGTGAGCCCTCCAACCTTGTTCTTTATTTTTCAAGGTTTTATACACTATTCTGAGTCCATTGCATTTTCATATGAATTTTGAGATCAGCTTGACAGTTTCCATTAAAAGGGCTGCTGCGATTTTGTTAGATAATAATATTTGTTAAAAAAAGAAAGAACTAAAAAAGAAAGAAAGAAAGAACTGATGATGTTAGTAAGCTGTGTTCTCAATGAAACAGTGGTGTTATAGAATAACAAAATAGTTACTCTTGAAAATATAAAATCTAAAAACGATAGGTGAGGGCTTCCCTGGTGGCACAGTGGTTAAGAATCTGCCTGCCAACGCAAGGGACACGGGTTTGAGCCCTGGTCCGGGAAGATCCCACATGCTGCGGAGCAACTAAGCCCATGCACCACAACTACTGAGCCTGCACTGTAGAGCCTGCGAGCCACAACTACTGAAGCCCGTGCGCCTAGAGCCCATGCTCCGCAACAAGAGAAGCCGCCCACAGTGAGAAGCCCGCACACCACAACAAAGAGTAGCCCCCACTCTCAGCAACTAGAGAAAACCCACGTGCAGCAGTGAAGACCCAATGCAGCCAAAAATTAAATAAGTGAATAAATAAATTAATTTATTTTAAAAAAAGATAGATGATAGCTGAAGAGTATTGATGAGTAACATAAAGGACTTGTATAATGATTGCTTTGAGAAACTGAAGACATTTACCCTGGAAAAGAAAAAATAGGGGACATAACTACCTTCAATTTATCACATGGAAGGTAGCTTGTAAAACTAAAGAGAAAGGCTGGGATGGTGAATGGAAGCTACAAGGAGACATTTCACCTCAGACTGTGAAAGAACTTTCCATAAAAGCAGGACTGCTTTGTGAGTTCCCCATCAGTGGAAATGTTCAGGCACTTGATAATTGATAATACAATATACACAGTGACTAATGGCAAAGGCTGCAGAGTCAAACATAGGTTTGAATTCCAGAACTGTCACTTTTAGGCTATATACCCTCAGGCAAGTTAGTCTATCCATCCCTATTTTCACATGGATGTAATATCTACTTCATAGGATTGTGTTGTGAGACAGTGCCTATAAATTGCTTGAATATAGAGCCTGTTTCTGAAAAACACTATTATTATTATTATTCAGATCATTGTAGCATTAATTCAGTTCTTGAACTAGATCACCTTAACCTGAAGAATTTGATTCTCTTCACACAATCTGTACACAAATGTTTCATTGCAGCTTATTCGTAATAGCCAAAACCTGGAAACAGCCCAGGTGTCCTTCAATGGATGAATGGTTAAACAAACAGGCACATTCATACCATGGAATAGTACTCAGGATTAAAAGAAAAACTATTGATGCATGTAGCACACAACCTAGATGAATTTCCAGAAAATTATGATGAATGGAAAAAGCCAATATTAAAAGGTTGCATACAATATGATTTCATTTATATAACATGCTTGAAATGAAAAAATTACAGAAATAGAGAACAGACTAGTGGTTGTCATGGGTTAAGGAATGGGAGGGTTGTGGGAGGGAAGTGCAGGAGGCTGTAGAAGGGCAACATGAGGGATCCTTAAAGTGATGGAAATGTTCTGTATTTTGACTGTATCCAGGTCAATATCCTGGTTGTGATATTGTACTATAGTTTTGCAAGATGTTACCATTGGAGGAAACTGGGTAAAGGATACATGGGACATGTATTATTTCTTTCACTTGCCTGTGAATATATAAATATCTCAATAGTGAATGTTTAATTTAAAAAATAATCTATGATTTTTGTGACCACTGTAGTGTTAGCTTATAGCCTTTGGGATACCTTTCTAAGTTTGGTACAGGCTTTTTCTGACTTCCTTTTCAGTGTACACTTGGCCTATGTGACAATACTTTTCTTTTTTCTTTTTAAAGAAAGAGGGCTCTAACACTAGCCAGAAAGTTTCGTCAGAAGAGTGACAGAACTTTAAATACAATAGTGAGTAAATGTCCCTTACAAGTGTACCTGAAAACACTTCAAAGGGTTTAAAGACTAAGGAATTATTTGTCTCTGGGATTTGTTTTATCCACACTTTCTTTCCTTCTTTTTTAAGATTTATTTCTTATTTATTTATTTTTGGCTGCATTGGGTCTTAGTTGTGGCATGCAGGATCTTCGTTGCAGTGTGTGGGCTTCTCTCTAGTTGTGGCATGCAGGTTTTCTCTCTAGTTGTGGCGTGTGGGTTCCAGAGCACGTGGGCTTTGTAATTTGCGGCTCGCAGACTCTAGTTGAGGCACGTGGCATCAGTTGCCCCGCAGTATGTGGGATCTTAGTTCCTTGACCAGGGATCGGGCCGCATCCCCTGCCTTGTAAGGCGGATTCTTTACCACTGGACCACCAGGGAAGTCCCTATCCACACTTTAAACAAAGAATGACTGGGATTGGAGGGAGGACTCTTCTTGCTTGAAATAGTAGAAATAGACAACAGGTAGAGTCTCAGAATGATGACAGTTGAACAATATTAGAGAAGTATTTTAATGATATCTTTTTTTTTTTTTTGCGGTACGCGGGCCTCTCACTGTTGTGGCCTCGCCCGTTGCGGAGCACAGGCTCTGGACGCGCAGGCTCAGCGGCCATGGCTCACAGGCCTAGCCGCTCCGTGGCATGTGGGATCTTCCCGGACCGGGGCACGAACCCACGTCCCCTGCATCGGCAGGCAGACTCTCAACCACTGCGCCACCAGGGAAGCCCTTAATGATATCTTTGAGAATTTTTTTCGTCATCTTCCTAGAACGCTTGAGAAAATTATTTATCTTTAATTTTAACCATCAGTCTTATTTTGGTTTGTTTTTTCCCTTTTTTTTATGGTGGTAAAATATACATAATATAAAATATACCATCTTAACCATTTTTAAGTGTATAGTTCCATGATATTATACATTCACATTATTGTGTAGCCATCACACCATCCATCTCTATAACTCTTTTCATCTTGTACCATCAGTCAGTTTTAATAGGAAACCTGTCATTTATCTGCCTTCCAGTTACAATGTGGTTAACTTGTACTCTGCAAATCGACATTCAAAGGATATGAAAAATCCAAAAGGAGAAATCATTCCTCAATTTTTTCATAGTATTAGCGGCTTTGAACCGTTTTCTTGCAGTGCCCTGATTTGTATATGTCTTGGAATGTAGAATGAGCAAATATTCCATTCTTCTGCTTTCATTTGGCCTGTCAATAGGATTTTTTTCTACTTACAGTTATTTTAAAGAACATGGAAAATGTGGTTTAGTCTGGATTGTATGCTTTGAGATCAGACTTTTGAGATTCACCCCCCGCCCTTTTTTCTTAAAATATCTTCTGTTAAATAAGCTCTGTGTGTGTGTGTGTGTGTGTGTGTGTGTGTGTGTTATTTACCTTTAAAAGCAGTAGGAAAATATTGAAGGGTTTTAAGAGCCAGACTTCAGTGGAAAGGATGGATTGGAGAACTTCAAGGATGGAGGCTGGTAGACCCAATGTTGTAATATGGATACAAGATGACAGGATACAAGATGGAAAGCTGGTCACATTTTCCTGACCAGCATTTCCCATAATCTCTAAAACATAGCCAGAGTAATGGCCTCAGTGACCACAGGCATACCTGGAGGAAGAAGTAGTGACCTCAGGACCATGTCACCCACTCTTTCTAGGACACTACCTCCCTCCAGAGCTGCAGCCCACAGCTGTCTCATAATAGTGGTTGTACCAGGGCACATTGAGAAGATCTAGGGAGCAGGGTTGGGTAGGCCAGATCCTGTTGGAATGGCATTGGGGTCTTGAGTAGTTTCGGGAGTTGGGAAACTTGAGGTTAGGTAGAGGGCTTAGGGTTGGAAATCAACTGATACAGAGGGTTAGAATTGGTATGGGAGTTAGCTGGTCACGGATCGGGGAGGACAGTATTGGAGGCAGGGAGTTGAGGTAATTGAAATAGGGGAGGATTGAGAAGAACTGGGGTTAAGAAAATTGAGCTGGTCAAAGATGGTGGTGTTGGGTACCAGGTGATGGTGGGTATAAGGTAGAGATCAATGCTGGGTAGTGTTGGGCACTGGGTGGTTGTGTCAGTGGTTGCCAAAACTACCTCCAGGTTCTGTGATTCCCTAGGAGGACTCAGAGGTCAGCACATAGTCATACTTACAGCTATGATTTATTACAGCAAAAGGATACAGAGCGAAATCAGCACAGGGAAAAGGCACATTGGGCAAAATCTGGAGGAAACCAGGTATAAGTTTCCAAGCGTCCTTTCCCAGTAGAATCACATTAGACACACTTGATTCCTTCAGCAAAAAATTGTGACAACACGTGAAATGTTGCCACCCAGGGAAACTATCAACAGAGTCTCAATGCCCACAGTTTCTATTGGGGCTGGTCATATAGTCATTATCCGCCTCACATGTAGTAAACTTCCAGACTCCCAGAAGGAAAGCAGGTGTTTAATGTAAACCATGTTGTTTGTATAAATAGTTCAGGCACAGTGACCCATTCTTACCAGTTCTGGGAATGGTGGGAACTCTCCTGAAATCCAAGTTCCCAGACACCAGCTAAGGGGCAACCTTGCAAGCAGACCTTTCTAAGGACAGCAGTCTTAGACTTGCTCTGTTAGCTCTTTTCTGCACAGTTGGATTAGGCAGCAGGTGGTGGTGGTGGGCGTTGGACAGTGGTGGACAGCAGTAGAGGCAGTGTAAGGCAGAACAAAGGAGAACCATTGAAGAACAGGGAACAGAGGGGACCTCAACCCTGCCTGTGTCCTAGTAGAATTCATCCTCACGCCTGGGCACATGCTCACAGCCACCACCTTACTCCACAGCAGCAGCCCTTCCACTAGCAGCCAGGAGAATGTTATTAATAGTATTTTGCAACAAGGGGAGTTCCAAGGGTTCCAAGGCCAAGTAAATTGGATTAAAATGAAGTCTCTTAACTATAGTTTTCCCCAAAGCCTTTAAATGTGTGAAAATGTGCATATATTATAATTATTCAAGAAGTGAATAACTATATAGCATTTTCAAATTTCTTTGGCCAGAGAACATTGATGCATTTTATGACTAGTTAGTATTCACCAAACTCATTTTGGGAACTGGTGCTCTAGAACTTTTGGTTTTCAAACACAGCAAAGGAGCCCTGCAGTCCCACATGTAAATGTGAGGCAGGCCAGTAGAGACCATGCCAGTCTTGTTCACCACTGTGTAGTCTGTATAGCGTGGGCACGTGAAAGCACAAAACACATTTTTGAATGACTGAATTAAGGAATGCTTTGGCATCTTTATTAGATAAACTTGCCTTTTCCGCGCTACCCAGACAGGGGTCCGTACGGCGTTGTTCTGGATTCCCTTGTAACTTAAGGGGAAACTTTCACAATGTCCGGAGCCCTTGATGTCCTGCAAATGAAGGAGAAGGATGTCCTCATATTTCTTGCAGCTGGAACCCACTTAGGTGGCACCAACCTTGACTTCCAAATGGAACAGTACATCTACAAAAGGAACAGTGATGGCATCTACATCATAAATCTGAAGAGAACCTGAGAGAAGCTTCTCTTGGCAGCTGGTGCCCTTGTTGCCATTGAAAACCCAGCTGATGTCAGTGTCGTGTCCTCCAGCGAGCTGTGCTGAAGTTTGCTGCTGCCACTGGAGCTACTCCTATTGCTGGCCGCTTCACTCCTGGAGGCTTCACTAACCAGATCCAGGCAGCCTTCGGGAGCCGAGACTTCTGGTGGTTACTGATCCCTGATCCCAGGGCTGACCAGTCTCTCCCAGAGGCCTTTTACATTAACCTGCCCACCATTACTCTGTGTAACACAGACTCTCCTCTGCGTTATGTGGACATTGCCATCCCATGCAACAACAAGGGAGCTCACTCAGTGAGTCTGATGTGAAGTTCTGCGCATGCGTGGCACCATCTCCCATGAACACCCATGGGAGGTCATGCCTGATCTCTACTTCTACAGAGATCCTGAAGAGATTGAAAAGGAAGAGCAGGCGGCAGCTGAGAAGACTGTGACCAAGGAGGAATTTCAAGGTGAATGGGCTGCTCCAGCTCCTGAGTTCACTGCTGCTCAACCTGAGGTGGCAGACTGGTCCGAAGGTGTGCAGGTGCTCCCTGTGCCTATTCAGCAGTTCCCTGCTGAAGACCGGAGTGCTCAGCCTGCCACTGAAGACTGGTTTGCAGCTCCCACTGCTCAGGCCACTGAATGAGTAGGAACAACCCCTGAGTGGTCTTAAGCTGTTCTTCCACAAACTCTTAAAATGGAAAGAGGTTGATGGGAAAATAAGCAGTTTCTAAAAGAGAAATTGTAAACTTGAAAACTAAAAGGAGATAGAATTCAGAGGAGTTTGTGTCATCTCTTAACCATACTATAAGCTCTGTTGGGTCAGGGACTGAACAGCTTTGTTCACCATCTTATTCACAGGCCCTGGCACATAATAGGTGCTCAGTAACTGTTGAATAAATGGATGCGACTCTGTTGTTGTTGTTACTGTTGAATAAACGGGTGTAACACTGTTGTTACTGCTGCTTTAAAGATTTTGGATGTAAGGTGAAAATTATTAGCCAAAATGAAGTAGGTGATTACCTGGAGATTTGATTTAGTTATGCTGTCTACTAGTGAATATTGAGCATTGCATTTAAGTATTTTAAACATTTTTTACCTCCCACATGGTTAGGGTTTTTTAGTTAAATACTTCCAACATACAAATGAATAAATATAATACACATGGTATAAAAATAATAAAGCAAATACTCATATCTATTATCCATCATTTGAAATAGATCATTACAGTTTCTTTGTGTGCCCTGCCCCAATCTTGTCCCTTTACCTCTTCCCTAAGGGAAGCACACATTATTCTAAATGTGTGCTTATCATTCTCTTGCCTTTCTCTTTCAGTTTTATTACATATATGTGTATTCTCCAGATAATTAGGATTTAAGTTTTTGAGTTTCATATAAATTATATCATTCTGTATATTACAGTTTTCACTCAGTATTAGTTTTTGAGATCCATCTATGTCTTACATGTAACTGCAGTTTATTCTTTTTATTTTTGTATGGCATTCCATTGCGTGACCATATCTCCGTTTATCCACTCTTCTATCAGTGGACATTTGGGCGTTTTACAGTTTCTGATAATTCATATTCTACTGCTATGAACATTGTGATACATATTTCCCAGTGTACATGTATATGTGTTTTTCTAAAATAAATATGAAGGAGTAGAATACCTGGGCCATAGACATGTACGTTTTCAACTTTACAGATAATGTCAAATTTGTTTTCCAAGATATTTGTATTTATAATTCCATTGACAGCATAGGAAACTTCCCAGTGCTTCATAGCCTCTTTAACATTTGCTGTTGTCTTTTTCATTTTTCTCAATACGATGGTTGTGGATGGTATCTCATTGTGGTGGTTTTAATTTACATTTCCCTGATTTGTCATAAGGGTCGAACTCTTTCCATGGGTTTACTAGCCATTTGTATTCCCTTTTCTGTGGAATATCTGTTCGTGTCTTCTGCTCATTTTTTTAATCAGTTTAAAGGCATTATTTATTCTAGATACTAATCCGTTGTGCAAATATCTTTTCCCAGTTGCGGCTTACCTTTTCGCTTTTTTTTTTAAAGTGCAGGGATAATGCTGAAAGGAATGACAAGGCTTATCTCCAGGGTCCATAAGGTGAGTCCTGACTGACCTAAGTGCTTTGTGTAAACTGTCTTTAGGTGGATTTCTTTTCTGGATTGATTGTATCCAGAATAAAATGCTCTGGAGAACTTCAGCTGTCTAGTTTTGCTCAGAAGAACAGTCACAATTCCATTTCTCTGCCCATACACTTCACTCCCAACTGCCCTAAAAATCCAATAACAGGTCTTAGTAGAATAGTTGCGCTTGGGAATTTACCCTATCATAGGAGAACTAACATTTTTTTAAAGGAGATAAATAAGCTTAAGTGCAGTTGGGTCAATGATTATCATCCCTTCATGAAGTATTTAAAAAAAAACAAGTTGCCGATTTCTGATAGTTGATAGTTGATTAAAATAATAAAATCATATGTAAGAAAGACTATTCTGTTGCTTTACTTCATTCTCTCATTTATTTAGCAAATAGTTTTTCAGCACCTTCCTTATGGCAGATACTCAGGATTCTAAGATGACTCATTTCACTAATAATGGTTACTATTTGGGTTTTTTGTTGTGGTTGTTTTATTTATTTATTTTTGGCTGCATTGGGTCTTTGTTGCTGTGCACGGGCTTTCTCTAGTTGCAGCAAGCAGGCGCTACTCTTCCTTGCAGTGCATGGGCTTGTTGTGGAGCACGGGCTCTAGGCACGCGGGCTTCAGTAGTTGTGGCACACGAGCTCAGTACTTGTGGCTCACGGGCTCTAGAGCATGGGCTCAGTAGTTGTGGCGCACAGGCTTAGTTGCTCTGCAGCATGTGGGGTCTTCCTGGAGCAGGGCTCGAACCCATGGCGGATTCTTAACCACTGTGCCACCAGGGAAGTCCCAGTGGTTACTATTTGTTGGGCATTCATTATGTGCCAGGCACGGTGCTAAGTGCTTTATTTCTCTTAATCTTCATGATCAACCCCTGAGGCAGATAATATGTTTGTTTCACAGATGCAGAAATTTAGGATTAGAAAGGCTAAGTAACTTGCCTGAGGTAACACGCTGTGAAGTTGTCTAACCCAGGCTAGATACCAGGTCTGTCTGACTTCATAGCCTGTGGCCTTAACCACTGTGCTGTATTGCATTTTATGGTCCATGTTTTCTTCAGGACCTCGAAGTCCAGTAGTGGGATCATGAATAAATGATTGTCATAGCATGGTGAAGCACCTAACCTGGATTAGTAGGGTCCAGAGGAAATCCTCCCAGAGTTATGTCCTAAAGGATAAGAACTGAGCTGGAAGGGCTTAGTCACTTCTATCTGATCATTTAATTACAGATTAGATTTCCTTAAAAAGGAGCCCTTCCTCTTATAGGATTCACCTTTTTTCCAGGGCTTCATGACAAACCTATGTACATAAAATAACCCATTTTTATAAAACAATATGAAAAAGCAAAGATGAACAAAGGGATGGATTCTGGCCCCAACTTATTATATTAAAAGGCTACAATTTCTTCTTCCTTTATAGCAGACAAGAAAGACCTGAGTCCAAAGTACAGAGGAATGTCAGTGAGAAGATTTTATGCTTTTTGTAGATTAGTTTAGAGTTACCTTCTTTATTGGCTCATGAATGCCTTTCTTTCAAGAACTGCATGATTTTCATTCTGGAACGGTGCAGAGGCAGTTGTACATATGGTTGTTTTCCCTGGAGACGAGACTAGCTGGGTGATGCCATATATAACACGAAGAAGTAAGGAATCCATTTTGCTAGCTTTTAATTTGCTGCAAAAAACATTTAACTAAAAAGTCAAAGGTTTCTTGTAGAAATAGCACCACCCTGTGGTCCTTGAATATCTTTAATTTTCCACTTGACTGCTACTTTATTTAGAGACATGATGCTTTCTCTCCAGTAGAATTGAGAACATTGTAGGGTGTATTGTTCAGATCCTATGGAGGTAACAGGCCTTGGATTCTCACTGGCTTAACTCAACACATGATATTGTTTGTGTTGTGTGTATATGTTTTGTTTTGCTCTTGATGTTGCTATATTTCCAAAATGGTTTACAGGGAGGGAATTCCTTTTCGGTCCAGTGGTTAAGAATCTGCACTTCCACTGCAGGAGGCACGGGTTCGATCCCTGGTCGGGGAACTAAGATCTCACGTGCTGTGCAGTGCTGCCAAAAAAAATGGTTTACAGGCAAATAGGGGATAGACATAGGGATGCAGTTTTGTCATCTTGGGATGCCATCTCATCATGTAGGTTTTAAGGTTGCCACAGCAGGAGAAAAAAGAGAATTTATACCCACTCTTAACTGGCTCTGACTAGAATTGACCCAAGTTATTTCTGTTGATAGCTCATTAGCCAGAACTAATCATGTGACCCCAATCTTTCTGCAAGGGAGGCTGGGAGATATAGAGTACATGTGATAAACATTGCTGTCTCTGCATTCGCAGACAGTGTTGGAGCAACTGTATTACTTTACCCTTTTACTTTACAGTAAATATGCAAATTCTGGTTCAGAGGTTTGTATGCGCAGTTCACTGAGTTGCAGTGTAGTGCAGTTTACTCTCACTTAGCTAGATGCTTTGCAAACTCCCCCATCTCATCATGTCTCTAAGAAAGATTTTTTTATTCCAGGGCACAAGTATGAAGTATTTGTGGTGCATTGGGTACTTGGAGAGGGAGATACAAAAATGAATAAAACCTGATCCCTTCTCTTTCAAGTGTGTGTGGCCTAAAATGGGAGACAAACTTGTGTGTAAGATAACATGATGTAATAAAAAGGATAAAGATTTTGGAGTCCGACAAACTTGGATTTGAATTCCGGTTTCATCACCTACCAACTCTGTGACTTTAGACAAAGTTATTTAACTTCCCTGAACTTTGATTTCCCTCATAATAAAACAGCATAATATTCTACCTATCTTCTAGGATTCTTGGCTCAAAAATAATGTGTGTATAACACTCTGTTGCCTAGCATTTTATAGGTACTCAGTTAACAAAAGCCATGAATGTAGTTCAAGGCAGAGTAAAAATGCATGCAATACAAAGAAAGTGCTATCTATAGAGAGGGAAAGATAATTGCTTTTGCCTGGAGGTGTCTGGCAAATCCTCACAGAGGATATGATATTTGAGGTGAGTCTTAAATGATGAGTAAGATTTAAATAGGGAGAGAGGGAAGCTGAAGTAGAATGAGCAGAAATATAAAGGCATGAAAGTGAATAACATGTTTTAGCATGGTTGGCTGGCTGGAGTATAGAGTTTATAAAGGAGTGGGACTAGAAAAGTAGGTTGAACTTATAGCAGTGGCCTTAATTATCATGCTAAGGACTTTGAGACTTACTTTGACATTAATAGGAAACCATCCAAACTTTTTGATTAGCTGAAGGTTAAACCTATTTGGGAGGACAAATCTTCTGGACTGTGAAAGATAAAGAGTCAAAGATTTAAAGATACCAGTTAAAAAGTTGTCAGGGAGTCAAAGGTCTTGTTAAATGGGTATAAGTGTTATGAGAGGTAGTACAAAAATAATATACATTTTCTGCACTCATGAAGCTGCTTGGTGAGACTAAATATAAATACAGGCAGCGTTCATACTATCTATTGACCTAGCGAGCAGCTCCCTTTCTACAGCCATCTCTCACAACCCTGTTTTCCTCATTCTACTGGATTCATACTCTAATCTTTCTCTTGTAACTGGCATCTTTTCACTTATACACAAGGCCTGTTATCCTTAAACTCAGCTTGGGAGTTCTCCAGTTAGCATTTCTCAGATTTATCTCCTGAAATCTCATCCTCTTCCCCAAACCTTTCCCAGTTCTGAGGTTTCCATGTGCAGTTCACTGACTTGCCTGTAGAGCAGTTTATTTTCCCTTAGCTGGATGCTTTACTCACTCCCTCATTACACGTCCTTAATGAAAGATTCTTTATTTCAGGACACAGCTAGCAAGAAAATTGTTGCAAGGAGTGTAATTATACCTATCAAATAGGAACATTGCACTAATCCCCTAATAACTGAGGTGACTAGGATTACTAGACAGCTGGGAATTGTACAATACTGGCCACCATTCATCACTGTAGGCAAGAGCATTAAATGAAGTTTCCTGAGTTAGGTTGTTAATGGCTGAGCTATGCTCCTGAACAATCTCTAACGGAATTGTTTCCATATGGGACACAGCCCAGACATAGCAACACAAGCTGGAACAGATTCAGAGTATGAATAATGTGATTGGACTTAGAGAATTATAAATAACAACAAGGATCTGTTTTAAATAAAACTAAAATGCATGTTAGTGATATTTTTCCTTGTTGCAGATATGGCTTAAAACCTCAGTGTTGTAGCAAGCATAAAAAGCCTATTAATTGTAAAACACTAAAATGGTTTCTTTTATAGTTGGACCCTGGACGTTTTTTGCACATAGGGACCCAGGCACCCCAATGCCTTGCTGCTCACCTGGATAACCAGGTTGCAATTGAGAGTCCCAGAGCTATTTCCCGCACCAGTGAGAATGATCCGGTGAGTTGCTGTGTATATGGGTTTTTTTCAGGGCTTATAATTTGTATTGCCTCATTTTGCACATAAGAAAAACTGAAACTGAAAGAAGCTAAGCAGATTTTTACATATAGTCAGTACCTGAGACAGCATTCTGGAACCCTGATCTTCCCCATCCCTATCTGATACTATGGTAACATAGCTCAGACAGGTCAGTCCATATCTGTTTTGGTTTAGTTCCTACCATTGAACTCACTTTGTGCCAAGGGTTTTGTTGGGTATAGAATAGGTACCTAGTAAATACTTAACTACTCAATTCCTTAGAAGTTAAATTTAGTAGTTATTATTGATCTTAGTGTATGATGGGTTGGCAAACTTTTCCTATAGGAACCATATAGTAAATATTTTAGGCATATGAGCCAAAGTGATCTCTGTCACAGCTACTTAGCTCTGCCATAAACAAATGGGCCTGGCTGTGTTCCAGTAAAACTTTATTTACAAAAATGGGTAGCCAGCCATAGTTTACCAACCCTGGTATGGAGAATCCTAACAAAATCAACTTACTTGCCTAGGACTACATAGTTTTCCTAATAACCAATCTGGTACTATCTTCCACCTTTCTAAGTGGATTTCCTAGTGTCTGGAGAGGGAACTAACTTGATTTGTTGAGAAGAGTGGTATTTAAAGTGAAGTTTATTGGCAGAAACCAGGATTCCAGCAGTATCCAGTGTTGCATTTTCTATTTCAGGTCCCATTAGGCTAAATGCTGATTTCTCCTTCCTCAGTATTATTGTTGCCTCTTATAAATGAAATTAGTTGTATGGTCTGTGCTTAAATGTGAAGGGAACCAATAGCTTCTCCCTCCCTTTTTGTCCCTACCCCTGCCCTCTGAGTTGCCCCATCTTAACATATGCTGTGCTTGTGGAGGAAAAAAATAACTCATTACCCAAAACGCCATCTCAGCAGGGTGTGTTTTATTTATGTCTCTAGCGTTAATCTACTTTCACAAGCACGAAATGAAATAGAATAAGTGAATGAAGTCATTGAATTGCCTTTCAGCTTTTCCCTGTAATTGTAGTCCCTTTATCTGCCAGTTCCTCAGAGGTTTCTATGGCAACAGTGGCATGCAGATGATCTTGTCACGTGACTGGATCATCTCTATGCTCGGCACAGAAGAATCCAGATGGCAAGATTTGTCTCTGCTCCTTCCACATCTAGGGTTTATGTTGCCGAGCAACTGGCTTCATCATTCAGGCCAACATCAGCTTTATGTATACACTGTGGATTTGGGGACAACAGCGAGCATTTTTTGTCTAAGAAATGAAAGAATATCTTTTCCAGCTCTGAGAGAGAAGTGTTTCCTCACTACAGTCTAGAAGGCCCTTGACACTTTTTCAAAGTCTTTGTCACTCTATCCATTATACCTGTTTGCATTTTTATTTCCTAGGCCAAGCATGGGGAGCAGCATGAGGGTCAGCACTACAACATATCCTTCCAAGATCTGAAGACTGTATTCTCCCACGGCCTGCCTCCTCGCTTTGTAATGCAGGTGCTCAAAACAGGGGAGGGAATTGGAGGGAGCTTATAACACAAGCTGTTGATAGCAGAGGGGTGGAATTAAATGAGTAGAAAACTATAAAAGATTTAATTTGAATCTTAAAAACAAATCAGATAAATTGAGCTATTGATTATCTTTTGTGAATAGTGCTGTTGTTATAATTACTTTAAGCAAATGCTTATCTGCAGTTAACCTCTTTAAATCCTTTTGGGAGCCAGGCAAAATATTCTTAAGTAAATAAATAATCCACTCTTTTCCTTGTGTTACCCAACAGATTTCTAGAAACTTTAGACTTCAAATAATTGTTAAAAATGAATTTAATACTTTCCTTAGCAAAATATCATGAAAATAGTTTATATGTGTAGAAAAGCAAAAACATAATATATTTTTGAGCCAAACAGAAATGATATTTGGATTAGATGCATCATTCATTGTTCTTCTTCAGTCTCATGAGTTTTCAGAAAATGTAGTTTTGTGGTCATAAATTCAACCCAAAGAATGTAATCTTGGGTTGCTTTGTAGCCATTGAAAGAATTCATAGTTAACTGCAAGCAGAGTTTGTTGGCAAAATTTGTTTTTGTTTTTTTTTTAAACTTTTAGTAAACATTTATTTATTTATTTATTTATTTGGCTGTGCCAGGTCTTAGTTGCGTCATGCAGACTCTTAGTTGTGGCATGCATGCAGGATCTAGTTCCCCGACCAGGGATCGAACCCAGGCCCCCTGCATTGGGAGCATGGAGTCTTACCCACTAGACCACCAGGGAAGTCCCTGGGGAAACTGGTTCTTTTGGCTAATTCCTGCTCAATTATTTTCAGCCTCAGAAATTATTCCTTCTTATTGAAATATCAAACTTGACTGTGCAGGTGATTTTTAGCTTAGAAACCAGAGGATGTCATTTCTTCAGTGTGTTTTATTTCAAGAAGTTAGATGAGACACCAGTAAAGGGGCTAATTCTAGGCCATAGACAGCTTGTCATCAAAAATTTTGTTAAGTTTGGAAATAGGACACGGTCAGAAGAAATCATCACTTTAAACTGTCCGAAGACATTCATAGTACAATCTCTAACATAGTTCTGAGAGCCTAACTTTAACTATTGCAGGTTGCTTTCAGAATGGTTAACCACTAGTGCTTTGGAAGGAATTACTCATACATTCTTTCCATAACTTCCATTTATGTAAAGGCCAACTCCCTCACCATTGTTTGTGTATTTTAGTACTGTCATATTGCCTAATATGGCATTTCTGTTTTAATATCTGTATCATGTTTTTGAAGGTTTCACTTTCCATTAAGTTTGAACTTACCTGTCAAAGTCCTTCTCCAGTTCAATTGTTTGGTTAGGATTTCTTTAAAAAATACCAACACTATCTTAGTCCCTATCTGATATACTTGTGAATAGTATTCGTTAGGTATTTATTCTTATCAGTAGACATTATTAAATACTTTATTTGCAAATCATTTTCACACATATCACTGCTCCCCAAATTTTTCCACCAAATTATTCCTGGTGGCAAAAAGGGAATGAATTTTGTGTGTCAGTTCTCTGGTGTATCTGTATATTGGTGGTGTCAGGTATGGCCTCATAGCTATGGGGCAGTTGGTCACACCTGCTCCTGAGCTGGTATGTATATAAGTTCTAGAGAAAAGTCTAGGTGGTTACAGTAATAAGAATTAGCTAAAGGGACTTCCCTGGTGGTCCAGTGGTTAAGAACCTGCCTTCCAATGCAGGGAACGCGGGGAACTAAGATCCCACATGCCATGGGGCAACTAAGCCCATGCGTCACAACTACTGAGCCTCTGCCCCACAACTAGAGAGCCCATGTGCCGCAACTACAGAGCCCAAGCACTCTGGAGCCCACGAGCCATAACTAGAGAGAAGCCCATGTGCCGCAACGAAAGATCCTGCATGCCGCAACTAAGACTCGATGCAACCAAAAATAAATTAATTAATTAAATTTAAAAAAAGAATTAGCTAAAAATAAATTTAAAAGAATTAACATTTATTTGATGCTTACCATGTGTCAGATGCTTTGTTAAGCATTTTACATGCTTTTAATATTTATATCAACCTTAAGTAGTTTACATAGTTATGTCTGGATTATTTGTAAATTTCACTTAACTGATGTAATATCTGTGCTTCATTTACAGAAATAATCAAAAGCTGACTGTTACACACTTGGTACGGGATAATGTGTTTCAACTTTTAGCTAAATTACATGGCTAAATTTTCAAATTCAATACCAACCTCTCCTAACTGAATAAATGAAAAATAGGCAATTTGATGCTATGGTTGCTATGTTGGACTCGGTGTATATTACCAAGAACTGGCTAGAAGCTCCACACCCCACCCTCTCCTTCCTCTTTCCCTGTTTTGTTAGGTGAAGACATTCAATGAAGCTTGCCTGATGGTAAGGAGACCAGCCCTAGAGCTTCTGCATTACCTGAAAAACACCAATTTTGCTCATCCAGCTGTACGATACGTTTTCTGTATCCTTTCCTGCTTGCCTGGGCTATCTGAGCCAATGCTTTCCTCCCTCAAATGTGGGAAAAGAAGAAATGCTTTATTTGTTCACAGTTGAAGTGTCCCTTTTGGTGGTGTTTTCTTTTCTTTTTTTTTTATTAAGAAAATACCTTTATTTTTAGCCAGAAGGGGTTAAGTCAGAATTGACACTCCTGTAATAAGAGTGCATGAAAATTCTAATATTTTGAAAATTGACAAAATTTATTTTCCTCAGGAACTTGTTTCTTTTACTCCTTGCTCTAATTGGAGGTTTTTGCAGTCCTAAATTTAAAAGACATAAGTAATCTATTTTAGTGGTACTGTCAAAACAGCTTTTTTAAAAAGAATTAGGTATGAACATATTAAATAGCATATTAACATACTCCAACTTTTGGTGGCTCATCTCTAAAATGACCCAATTCTTCATCTCATGCTGTGTTTCTCCTGTTTTAATTTATCACTTAAGATGCTTCATTTGCAGTTGAGTAAGAGAAAGTCCAACTCAAAATGGCTTAGGTAATAAATGATTTTTGCCTAAGGAAAAGGAACATCAGGTTTAGGCTCAGGTTTGGTTATTTCAGCACTTCATTGAGGTCATCAAGAACTCAGATTCTGGGACTTCCCTGGTGGTCCTGTGGGTAAGACTCCGCTCTCCCAGTGAGGGGGGCCCGGGCTCGATTCCCGGTCGGGGAACCAGACCCCGCAGGCATGCCAAAACTAAAGACCCCGCACGCTGCAACCAGGACCCGGCGCAGCCAAAACAAACAAATGAATATTCTTTTAAAAAAGAGAGAACTCAGATTCCTTTAATCTTTCTGCTGTCATCCTCACCATATTAGGTTTTGTCTCCAGGTTGATTTCTTCATGTTGACAAAATGGTTGCAGCAACTCCAAACATCTCATCTTCACAGAGCCATGTCCAAAGGCCAGAAAAGTAAACATTCCTTTCTTGCATTCTTTTTTTTTAAAACAAAGAAAAATTTCCCAGAAGCTTCCATCAGACATCCCTCATTTCATATTGCCCAGAATTACGTCACACATCCATTCCTAAATCAATTCCTGGTGAGAAAAACAAAACTACTATTCCTTTCTCTTTTTTTATAAATTTATGACTTTTTAAAATATTTATTTATTTATTTATTTGGCTGTGCCAGGTCCTAGCTGCAGCACACGCGATCTTTTTTGTGGCATGCAAGATCTTCAGTTCTGGCATGCGGCATCTTTTAGTTGCGGCATGCGGGATCTAGTTCCCCGACCAGGGATGGAACCTGGGCCCCCCACATTGGGAGCATGGAGTCCCAACCACTGGAAGGGGGTGTTTTCTTTAACAGCAAGTGCTTTAGATGGCGAGAAGGGAACAGGAAAAACCCTCAGTCTTTGCCATAGTATTCATTTCTGTGCAAAACAGGATTGGCTGATACTGCATATTCCAGATGGTAAGAACTTCCCTCACTATGTTGGGGTTATTCTGTTACTGTGGTAACATTGTGGCTTCAATTTCCTGACAGGGCTCTGACAGCTAAGGGAGAGGTCTTTGCTCCAGGTACAGGCTGGTCTGAGTTAGTTTTGGAACCTTTTGATAATTAGAATGAAGTATTTTTTGGCGCAGCAATCCTCACTTTGATAGGTAATGCCCAAGAGCATAAACTCCCACCTTAGTGTTCACCACAAGCTTTATTGCCATCAGCCAACAACTTTGAGTACCCACAGAGCCTTTGACATGGTACTCTTTGTCAGCATTCTAGGTTGTCAGCATGGATCTTAAAAACTTAAACTCTCATACTTCGCATATATCCCTCATTGTTTTGTTCAGTGTTGTTTGCATCCACATTTTCTGTCTTTAAAAACTGCCAGGAAGCTGAGGTGACCTTTAATCCATTTATTTGTGTATTGTGTGTAATGATAATATTTAAGATGGACCAGACCAAAAAGTAAACCTCTGAAGCAAGAAGGCTTTAAGAAATATATATGGGAAACTGAAGTCATCTCCCATAACTTAAAGAAGCATAGAGTATTTTGAGTTGAATACAGTCAGTTCCTGCCTAGTTTGTTTTCTTTTGCCTTTTGATTAGCTCATCTTTGGGTGAAAAACTGCCGGGATCTTCTGCAGTCCACCTACAACAAACAGCGCTTTGATCAACCTTTAGAGGCTTCAACCTGGCTGAAGAATTTCAAAACTGCAAATGAGCATTTCTTGAGTCAGGTGACTAGACTCCCAGAAGTTTGGTGCTGGACAATCTTTTAAGATTTTTATCTTCTTTGTGCCCTGAGTACCAGTAGACTATGGAGAACTAACATTGTAGTTGGGATAACTATACCATTTTGTATTTCTTTCATACATTTTATCCACAGTGAGTTCACATGCTGAAACTCATTTATCCATGTACACTAAAGGGGCAGCAGTAAGCTGGTCGCATCTGGTGGGCAGCAAAGTGAAGGCCAGGTTGCTTCACGGACTTTTCCAAGGTGACAGCCTAAAATCCTCTCACACACATTTCAACTACATAATTTTCTCCAGGTTAGATCTTTTAGGTACCAGAAACATATTCATAAAATTATTCTCTAGTGATTCTTGGATACAGTCTCTAGGCCAGGGATTTTCAACTCTGGATATGTCAGAATCACCTAGGAGCTTGTTAAAAATGCAGGTGCCAAGTCTTCATCCTGGGCCTTTTTAGTCAGAATCCCTTACTTTTTTGTGTGTGTTTCTTTAAGCTCCAGGCAGAAATGGGCTAGAAAGCATTCACTTCCCTGCTGAGCTCTCTTACAAGGCTTGAAAAATAGATGAAAATAGACTCCTAATAACCTTAGCCTCCTACCCTACCTTCTTAGCTAGGGATGGGTTCATCCTTAGGCTAAGTGGCCTTTTTTGGTCTTTGTTTTATTTTTAGATAAAAGTTCAAGAGAAGTATGTCTGGAATAAGCGAGAAAGCACTGAGAAAGGCAGTCCTCTGGGAGAAGTAGTTGAACAGGTATAAAAAAAGACACTGAACTTGTACTGTGTCTAACCAGAGACAGCCTCTTGTAGGACTGCAAGCCACTGTCTCTCTTTCCCTACAGGGCATAATGCGGGTGAGGAATGCCACAGATGCAGTTGGGATTGTGCTCAAAGAGCTAAAGAGGCAAAGTTCTTCGGGTATTTTTCGCCTCCTGGTGGCAGTGGATGGAGTCAATGCTCTCTGGGGAAGGACCACACTGAAAAGAGAAGATAAAAGCCCGGTAGGAAAACTGAGTTTCTCTATTTTGGTTTCTCTGATTTCAGAAACCATCATTTACGTAGGCTGGGACAAAGCCTTCTAGACCATGCAGTATATTTTCTTGCCTTGGAATATTTGAAATAAGATGTGTAGTGAAAATAGTATCAGAAGGAGAAGATGATGCCACATTCCATCATCCACTGAGTACCAAGTGCGTGACAACAAAAGCTGTGTTTTCTTTCCTTGTCAATTTTTTTCTTTCTATTCTCTTTTCAAAATGATGTTCTCTGGTCTAAGCAGAGACGATGATCAGAAGCATCAAGGAAGGGGGTGGGTTGGAGCAGTGGGTATTTTCTCCCTTGGTAACTGTTTTTTAATCTCCAGAAGCATGGCAGTTTGAGGAGCAGTGGCCATGTAGCTTATTCCAGAGGTACCTTCAGGTACTGTGGTTATGTAGTAGTTGAGGATTTTTTTTTCTTTTCTTTTTCTGGCCTCACAGCACAGCTTGTGGGATCTTAGTTCCCTGACCAGGAATTGAACCCAGGCCCTCGGCAGTGAGAGCACAGAGTCCTGACCAATGGACTTCCAGGGATTTCCCAGTTGAGGACTTTCTAGTTGTTGTCAGTGCAGATATCTCAGGGGAGCATCCGGGCAGAGCAAGTAATGTTCTCTTCTCTCCCTCTTTTCCCCCTTTCTCCTCCCTCTCACCTCTGTCTCACACACTGACCGATGTGCAGATTGCCCCAGAAGAACTAGCATTTATTTACAACCTGAGGAAAATGGTGAAAAATGATTGGGTGAGTGCATATGATACCTAACAGATTTCAGAAAGAAATGTATTTTCGTTTTAAAGATGTTCAACTGCCTCATTGCTAATACTTACTGGTCTCTAATGTTATGGACAGAAAGTTCTGATATCTTATTTAATTCTCATACCTGTACCAAGTTTTAAATCTATATATTTGGTTTTTTATCTTTCCACTTGACTGGAGTACACTTACTCAAAACCATTTTTTTGAAATATTGGCATAATTTCACTTTGCTGCAATTGTTCAAGGTGTTTTTATTTCTTATCAACTTTGGAAAGGATTTTGATAAATTTAAGATCATGTAGCAATTTACTGTCAGAGTCAAATTGAGAATTAATAATCAATTTAGTTGCCCTTTAACTGTGCTAGATCACACTGCCATACCACCATATGGCAAAAAAAAAAAACTGCAGATGATTAAAATGCATTTTTCTGTCTTTTTCAAATTCAGCTTTTTCTCCTTTCTTTCAGCAAGGAGGCGCCATTGTGTTGACTGTGAGCCAGACTGGGTCTCTCTTTAAGCCCCGGAAAGCCTATCTGCCCCAGGAGTTGCTGGGAAAGGTCAAATCACTGGAAAATTTGTTTACCCTTAGATAGTCATTCTGTCTAAATATACATACATATATATATATATATATATATATTTTTGGACATAATTTCAGACTTGGAGAAAAATGGTATTCCTCTGTGACTTCAGCTAGATTTCTAAAATGTTAACACTTTACCATGTTTGCTTTACTCTTTTTCTCCATCTATTTTTTTCCCCTGAATTATATGACAGTAACCTGAGATATGATGCCCTCTTTTATCTCTAAATAATGCATATTTCCTAAAATCAGAGATATTGTAGGGCTTCCCTGGTGGCGCAGTGGTAGAGAGTCCGCCTGCCAATGCAGGGGACACGGGTTCGTGCCCCGGTCCGGGAAGATCCCACATGCCGTGGAGTGGCTGGGCCTGTGAGCCATGGCCGCTGAGCCTGCGCGTCCGGAGCCTGTGCTCCACAGCGGGAGAGGCCACAGCAGTGAGAAGCCCGTGTACTGCAAAAAAAGAAAAAAAAAAAGATATTCTAATGTATAACCACAGCACAGTTATCAAAATCAGAAAGTTAACATTGACTGTTACCTAATCTATAGAATATATTCTGATCTTGCCAGTTATCCCAGTGTCCCTTACAGGAAAAGAAAGTCCTGGATAATGCACCACACTCAACTGTCAAGTGCCTTTAGTCTCCTTTAATCTGGGACAGATCCTCAGTCGTTGTCTTTTATGACCTTAATATTTATCTCTCTGTTTTTGAAGAGTACATGCTAGTTATCTTATGGGGTTGTCTGATGTTTTTTCCTGACTATATGTGATGTTAGAAGTTATATTGTGTCTTCTCAGTGCATAATATCAGAAAGCACATGGAACTTATTTCTCCTGTTACTGGCAATATAAACTTTAAACACTTAGTTAAGGTGCTCTCCACCTGATTTCTCCTCAGTAAAGTTACTCTTTTCCTTTTTTGTAATGAATAAGTATCTTGTGGAGATACACTTTGAGACTAGGTAAATATCCTTTTACTTCTCAAACTTCCCCTTACTAGTTTTAGTTTCCATCGGTGATTCTTCCCTAAATCAGTTATCATGATAATTGCAAGATGGATATTTTCTAGCTCCACCATTACTTCTAAATGTATCAGTTGGCCCTCTCTTATAAGAATTTTCCTTTCTCCCTTATGTATTTGTTTCAATATAGACATATGGATTCTTATTTAATGGGTTTAGAACCCATTAAATAATTACTATCATTATTTATTTTGCTGCTTAAGTTATCCCAGATTTGGCCAGTAGGAGCCCTTCAAGCTGGCTTCTGTGTCCCTTTAACATGTCCCCATCATTTTCTCCCTACCTTTCCTCCTCTGTCCCCATCATTTCTAAGCACTTATTTACTTTTGGCACAAGAATATGTTCCAGGGCTTCCCTGGTGGCACAGTGGTTAAGAATCCGCCTGCCAATGCAGGGGACACGGGTTCGAGCCCTGCTCCGGGAAGATCCCACATGCCATGGAGCAACTAAGCCCATGCGCCACAACTACTGAGCCTGTGCTCTAGAGCCTGTGCTCCGCAACAAGAAAAGCCACCGCAGTGTGAAGCCCGCGCACTGCAACGAAGAACAGCCCCCGCTCACCGCTAGAGAAAGCCCGCGCGCAGCAACGTGGCCAAAAATAAATACATAAATTTATTTAAATTAAAAAAAAAAAAAAAGAGTATGTTCCAGACTCATCTTGTACTTTCCATGCCCCAGCCCTAAAATCAGCCATTTCTTCAAGGAGCTTTGGTTCATTTTAGAGGAGAATGGTATTTAGAAACCAAGACCTGAGTGCTAGGTATACTTATTGCTACTGGGATGTGGGTGTCACTTCTTCTAGGCCCTCCAGCAGAGTTAGTAAGTAGATATATGCACTATTCATATATACAGACATACATGTATATGTGCTATATGCATATATGTGTTTATATATACACATCCACATTTGTAACCCTCTTCTCCAATGATAATCTCTCATTCACAGTGTATTTACATATTAGCTCAATCTTAGATTATAGTAAAAGTAGTTTCAGAATTGCTAAACCTTGCCTCTATACAAATAAGCTGCAAACTAGAGGGCAAATTTTTTTTTTTACTTGTTTTATTTAGGCTCAATATTTTTTAGAGCAGTTTTTATCTTTAGCCTAAGGGTCTTTCGTTCAAATATTCTGTTCAGAAGTTAGTTTGGGTTAGTTTCCCTCCTCCCTTCAGTGTTATGTTTGAACTTTGAAATAGTTTGATTCATTTGTTTCAGTTTATATAGGATCTTTTCCCCCATCCTTGTCATTTTGTTTAATTTTTTTTGAGTATATGAACTATCAAAACTGTTGTTGAGGGGCTTCCCTGGTGGCGCAGTGGTTGAGAGTCCGCCTGCCGATGCAGGGGACGCGGGTTCGTGCCCCGGTCCGGGAGGATCCCACGTGCTGCGGAGCGGCTGGGCCCGTGAGCCATGGCCGCTGGGCCTGCGCGTCCGGAGCCTGTGCTCCGCGACGGGAGGGGCCACGGCAGTGAGAGGCCCGCGTACCGCAGAAAAAAAAAAAAAAAAAAAAAAAAAAAAAAAAAAAACTGTTGTTGACTATTGAAGTTAGAACTGTAAAAAAAATTCAAACACGTATACGATTCTGTGTGTACACTCTCAGGTGGCATTCCCGCCCCTGCCCCCCGGCCTCCCCTGGCCTCAAGCGTTCTCTCTTTTTTAAGTGTATTTGTGGCCATGTAGAGCAAGGGTAGCCGGCCCCAGAGAATGTGGAGTAGAGGAGAAGAGAACAGAATCAAGGACCTTAACCTCAGAGTGTTTAAATAAATACTGATTTGTCACTTAACGAATACTGTATCCTTTTTCTTCTCCAGGAGGGATTTGATGCCCTGGATCCCTTTATTCCCATCCTGGTTTCCAACTATAACCCAAAGGAATTTGAAAGTTGTATTCACTATTATTTGGAGAACAATTGGCTTCAACATGAGAAAGGTCAGTTGCTTAGCTTTTCCCTCTCACAGAAGAATCCCACTGAGTCAGAGCATTGATATCTTCTTCCCTCAGCAGCAGCCTGTAATTTGTACTTCATCTTTTTTTTCCTTTTATCTTGACTTCTTTCTGGCTAATTACATGGTACAGAAGGTGTGGGGTTGGTTAAAGTTTGATTTACAAGAGACATTATATCTCTCCCTAAAATTCTCACGTTAGTCTAGAATAAGATGCTCATGCTAACAGAGGAGGTGAGAACGAACCCAGCCACTGGCAGTTTCCAGGTGATTGGGTTGCTGCCACACTCTGTCACATTTATTCATCGTTAACACACTTGCATTGAGAGGCTCATATGCTAGGTAGGACACCACCAGAACAACTGATGCTGTGTGAGAGGCTACTCCAGCACCAAACCAAATCCTTGCTATACCTGTCCTAGTATTTGTAGATGAAAGTGTTCCAGCTGCTCATTTAACCCTTGCCCTCAGTTCTGGGTGGGTTGTGGGTGTGTTGGGGGGGCGGCGTGTAGAGGAAAAATAAAGGTGGTTCTGTCACATAGAGAATTAGCTACAGTTGGAATAGGTTATTAAAGGAATAGGGGGAAGAGTATAAAGCAGCTGCAGCATGATGAGTTAGGAGGCACAATGGAGAGATTTCTAAAAGGGGGTTGAGGGGCTTCCCTGGTGGCGCAGTGGTTGAGAGTCCGCCTGCCGATGCAGGGGACGCGGGTTCGTGCCCCATTCGGGGAAGATCCCACATGCCGCGGAGCGGCTGGGCCCGTGAGCCATGGCCGCTGAGCCTGGGCGTCCGGAGCCTGTGCTCCGCAACGGGAGAGGCCACAACAGTGAGAGGCCCGCGTACCGCAAAAAAAAAAGGCGGGGGGGGGGTGGTTGAGAGATTTGACAAAGTCCTTAAAGTCCAGAGGATAGTCTTGAAACAGAGGGAGAGAGAGATGATGGTTGGAGGAACAGAGACAGAGAAGGAAATTATGCATAGAAAAAAATAATACTGGCGGGTGGAATAAAGGGCCTAGAAGTGAGGTTTTGGGGGTGTTAATTATATCAGAACATAATGTGGGTAACGTAGCCTTTGACTACAGAATTTGCTAAGTAACACAATGCTACAGGAGAAAACTGCCAGTTATCTGTGTTTGACTCCATTTTAGCTCATACAGAAGAAGGGAAAAAGGAGTTGCTGTTCCTAAGTAACAGGAATCCCGGGCAGCTGGAGCGGCTCTGTGCCTACCTCTAAGCCATGGTCACAGGGTACGTGGAAGACAATGGACGTTTCTTCAAATGGACCCAGTCAGATGGGGGAGTCCTGCAGTACACAAGAAGAGCAGCCGGGCACGTGCACTTACGGGGTCGGACAGGACTGCGGTCAGCTCCCAGCCTTCGTTGCAGTGGGTTCCTTGTGATGTGACTGTGGTGGCAATAAGATGTCCTGAAACGAACATCAGTTTATTAGTTGTGGTTTTCACATTTTACATAATCATGTAGCTTTTCCTAAAAAATTAAATTAAGTATCTTTCTTAAAGTGTTGTGTTATATTTATAAGATGGAAAGAGCCTTCAGACTGGCCGAATTGCATTTCTTTGGCATTCTGCTTGTTGAGACTAAATTCTACAGAAATTTTCCAGACTTTATTCAATTTAGGAGATTGAGACTCACAGCTTAACTTCTCCCTCCCAGACCATTCACTTCCTATTTACTCTTTTATCAATGGTCCCTGAGAACTTTCCTCAAACTCCAGCTGTCTGGCAACTTTGTATAGCACAGCCCCTTTCTACAGGTTCCTGAAAGATGTAAGTTCTAAACCCCTGCAGCATACATTGTATGTAGTGAATTAACATCTTTAATCCATGTAGAATAGTACTATCTGTGTACCATCTTTCTGAGATTTGAGAAAATAGTGACTCATCAATTTCAGAAGAGTCTGAGTCTCTCACCGTACCCAGGTTGTTGGTTCTAAAGAGTGAGAAGTTTGATTCCTAGATCTGCTGCTTATTAGCTAACTGTCTTAGCCTATTTCCTTCTCTAATTTTACCTTATCTCTGTTTCACCTTATGTAAAGGTAGTAATAATGCCAAACTTTCAGGGATTTTGTGAGAATTAAGTCACATAATAAAAGTCAAGGGCCTCACACATAGTAGGTCCCCATTAAATGATAGGTAGCTACTATTTACAACTTGGATTTTATTAATGCTTTATTTGAACAATTACTATGAGAAGAGAGTCTGAATGTATATCAGCATTTTTCACTAGAGAGCCAGCTGCCCCTACCCTATCCTCAAGGATTCCCTGTCAAAAATAAAACCTCCATCCCTGACCCAATCCCCAGACACTTTAGCTAGACTGATGTTCTAGCATCAGACTCAAAGATAACAGCCTTATAGAGACTGCTTAACCAGCTCCCACAGTTGGAAAGCTTGAATCCATTTAACAAATCCCTTTTAATATAGTTCTGCTTCTCTGACTGAACCCTGACTGATAGGCCTCCCAATACAGATAGTCAAGCCTTGAGATCTGTCTTTTCAATAGCTCAGACTCACTTCCTCCTCTCCATCCTTACTACCACTGCCTTTCATAACCCCATCGCTTCTTGTTTGAGTTACTATAATCATTTGCTAATTTGTTTCTCTGCCAACTACCCCTGGCTCCTCCCTCCAGTCTGTCTTTCACTGGGTTGCCTGAGTGAGCTCTCTAAACACAGCACATCATGCAATTCCCTTAATGTCATTCAGTGGCTTCACTATGCCTTTATTTTTGCCATGTATGGGTTACAAAGTTCAAACCATACAAAAACATTTCATGGAAAATCAGGCTCGGTTTCTCTCAGCTCCCTTTTCTAGAGGCAATCAAATTATAGAGACAAAATTCTTAAAAAATATGCATTTTTTTAAAACACAATAGTGTACTTACTCTTCTATACCTTGGTGTTTCCAGGTATCTTGGAAATTGTACCTGTCAGGAGTTTTTCATATAAATCGAGTGCCTGCTCTAAGGAATTTAAAAAGAAAAGGAAACAGGTAGCACACAGAACCTCCAAGAGGGACACTGTCACAAGCTCAGCAGCCACGGACAACATCCTAACCACAACAGGGGAGGGTCTGCTGTGATAAAGTCACCAGTGCTACTGTGACCATTGACACTGCAGCCTATGCTAATGATAATGGCAGCTATAGCCCCCAGAAACCAGTGCTGCTGCCTCCCCCAAAAAAGCAAGATGCCACTGCTCTTACCCTTACCAGATGCTGGACAGGACCTGAATCTGATTGACAAGCCTGATCCTTAACTGTAAATGAGGCTGGGAAATTGGCTTCCATCTTGGGAAGGCCAAGCTCATAATCAATATGCCTTATTCTCTTTCATGAATGTGGAATAGTAAGCTGTATGACTATACTATCATTTATGTACAAAATCCTTACTGAAGAATTGCCTCATTACTTTTGCAATTTGCTAAATATGGATTCTTAATTTTTTTCCAAATACTCTTATCATAATCTACCCTATCCAGTCCCCTTTTTTTCTTAAGATCCTTCTACTGCAGACCTGATCCTCATGCCCCAATTTTTTTTGTCTCCATGCTAAGCCTGCTGCACAGCTGGTCTCTTGGGGCTTTTCTTCATCACTCAGGTGGACTGAATGCAGAATGAAAAGTAAGCAAAACTGTCTTTATTTTCAGATGACATATTCTTGTATATAGAAAACCTTAGGAAATCTCAAAATAATCTACTAGAACTAAAAACAAGTTCAACAAGGTCAAGGTCACAACAATACAAGATTAATACACAAAAACCAATTGTATTTCTCTATACTAGCAGTGAAAAATCCAAAAATGAAATTAAGAAAGTAATTCTGGGGACTTCCCTGGTGGTGCAGTGGTTGAGAATCCGCCTGCCAATGCAGGGGACACGGGTTTGATCCCTGGTCTGGGAAGATCCCACATGCCACGGAGCAACTGAGCCTGTGCGCCACAACTACTGAGCCTGTGCTCTAGAGCCTACAAGCCACAACTACTCAGCCCGCGCACCTAGAGCCCGTGCTCCGTAACAAGAGAAGCCACTGCAACGGGAGGCAGAAGCCCGTGCACCACAGTGAAGAGTAGCCCCCCGCTCACCGCAACTAGAGAAAGCCCATGCACAGCAATGAAGACCCAACGCAGCCAAAAGTAAATTTATTTTTTTTAATGAAAAACTTAAAAAAAGAAAAGACATATAAGTGGCTGACAGGATAATGAAAAGATGCTCAACGTCACTAATGATGAGGAGCAAATCGAAACCACAGTAAGATACCACCTCACACCCACTAGAATGGCTACAAACCAAAAAGACAACAATAACAAGTGTTGGGGAGGATGTGGAGAAAAAGGAACCCTCCATGGGAATTCCCTGGTGGTCCAGTGGTTAGGACTCAGTGCTCTCACTGCCAAGGGCCTGGGTTCAATCCCTTGTCAGGGAACTAAGATCCCATAAGCTGCGGGGTGCAGGAAAAAAAAGGAACCCTTGAACATTTCCAGTGGAAATATAAAATGGAAATATAATTTTAGAAAACAGTTTGGCAGTTCCTAAAAATGTTAAGCACGAAGTTATCACATGACCCAGCAACTCCACCACTAAGTATCTACCCTAAAGAAATGAAAATATGTCCACACAAAGACTTGTGTTCAAGCAGCATGAGACTATTCATAGCAACATTATTCATAATAGCTAAAAAGTACAAATAATCCAAATATCCATCAACTTGTAAACGGATAACCAAAAATGAGCAAAATACTAATACATACTACAACATGGGAACTCAAAAACCTTACGCTGAGACTCCAAACACAAAAAAAAATACATTTGTATGATTACATGAAACATCCAGAAATGGCAAATCTATAACGGCAAAAGTAAATCAGTGGTTGCCTGGTGTTAGAGGTAGGAACAGGGTTTACCTGTAATCACACAGGAAGAATCTTTGAGGGATGATGTAAATGCTTTAAAACTGAATTGTGGTGATGACTGCACAACTCTTTATTTACAAAATCATACACTTAAGATGCATATAAGTGACACCTCAATATCATTTATTGTATATAAATAATACCTCAATAAGCGTGTTAAAAAAAAAAAACTGCAGTCAGATTTCTTCCTTCCCTCTATTCTTCACCAGGTTCATAGCTTCATCAAGGTCTGAGGCTCTCCCAGCCTCTTCTGGTTTCCTGAGATGTTCCCACACAGGCATTTCCCCAATAAAGCACATGCATGTATAATCCCACTTGGTGTTTGCTTCTGGCGTATAGTATACTGTCTTCAAGAGACAAATTAAAGTTGCGAGTCAAAAAAAGATACACTGTGCAAACACCAAAAGAAAGCTGGTTCATCTATATTACTATCAAAGTAGATATTAAGGTAAAATAGCATTATTTGAGAAAAAGATATAATTTATAATGGTGGAAGTTTCAATCCATCAGGAAAATAAAACTGTAAAGTAGTATGCAGTAATAACATAGCCTAAGAAAATAAAAACTGACAAAATTACAAGGAGATAGACAATCATAGCGGAAGAGTTAATATACTTCAGTGGGAGAAGATATTTTCAACACAAGTAACTGACAAAGGGCTTGTATTCAGAATAAAGAACTTACTCCTACAAATGGATGAGATGACCCCAAAAAATGGGCAAGAGATTTGAACATGCACTTCACAGAAGTGGCTATTCTAATGGCGATAAACATAAAAAGGTGCTCTCAATCTCACTAATAATCAGGAAAACTAAAACCAATGATATGGACTAAAAATTTTTAATGTTGACAAGGTTATGGAACATCACCTGAAAACACTCCTACACTGGTGGTGAAATTGTAAATTGGTAAATTTAGAAAAGTTTAGTGTTATTTACCGTATTCAAACATACCCATCCTTATGATCCAACAATTACACTCCTAGGTATATACACAACAGAAATGTGTGCATGTCCACATGCACAAGAATGTTAACTGTAGCACCTAATAGCCCCAAACTGGAAACAATTCCAAAGTCTATTATCAGCAGATTAGATCATTTGAGGTATATTTCTACAATGGCATTCTGAAGCAATGAAAATGAACCATAAGTATATGCAAGAACAGGGAAGAAGTTAACAATATTGAGCAAAAGGCAGACGCAAAAGAATATGTACTCTGATTGACTTACATTATATACATAGATAGACAGAGCGAGCCAGTCCACAGGGTTAGAAGTCAGGAAGGCTGTGAGTTTTGGACAGGAAGGAGAGGACACATGTGAGGCTTTAGGGTAGCGTCTAGTTTTCTGGCAAGGTTTTATTTTTTGCCTGAGTCGCTATTAGCCAGCAGAAGTATCCTGTGAAAAAGGACACAACAGCTGCAAGAGCCGTCAGGAGTATATAGGAGAATCTTTAGTGAGCCGCGCCAGGAAACCCACGGGGGAGGCAAAGAACCCAGCGCCAAGAACGCTTCAGCATGTCGCTTGAGCCCTGGTGCCCACAACTTCCGGCCTGCGCCACTGTGCCCCGCCCCTCGACAACAACGACTGATAAGCAAGACCGTTCCACGCCAGGAAGAGGCGGGGTATGAGGAGCGGTGTCATTAAAGCCCAACGAATCGTTTATCCTATGGGAAAGGTTGTGTTTATGGGCCAATAGGACGCCGGGAATGAGGCCCCACCCACAAGTCTGCCGAGCCAATCGGCAAGGAGCAGCGAGTGGGCAGGCTGTGGCTGTGCTACCCAGAGGAGCCGCGCAGCATGGCTGGCGGGGCCCGGGAGGTGCTCACTTTGCAGTTGGGACATTTTGCGGGTTTCGTGGGAGCGCACTGGTGGAACCAGCAGGTAAGGTCTCTGGGCGGCTGCCTCAGCTGAACCTTCCCGGATCTCCAGTCCTTGCTTCCGGCCTGTTCCTCTCGCCACCCGAGTCCAGTCCTTCCTCTGTGCCTCCCCAGGATGCTGCGCTGTGCAGGCCGACCGATGCCAAAGAACCGCCGGGAGAGCTGTGCCCCGACGTCCTGTACCGGACCGGCCGGACGTTACACGGCCAAGAGACTTACACGCCGAGACTTATACTCATGGATCTGAAGGGTTAGGTGGTGGCTGGAGTCAGCCAATTTCCAGTGTTCCCCTTCGCGTGTGGAGTCTCTAGCATCCGTTCGCGTCAAGTTCCTTGACCCCGACTATACTAGGCTGAAGGAACAGAGATGAGGAGCCATAGGGAGAGCTAACCACAGTATGCCAACACCTGAGGGGATGCAAGAAAGCAAAATTTTATTCCGTTCAAGAGCTATCTCTGGAATGGGCTACTTGTCCCTAGACACAGTGAGATGTTGAACTGTGGCGCTCCCGTAGAACCACTGGGTGTGGTCTTTGCCCAGGTCCCAAAGCTAAGGACTAAGCTGGGAAATGAAGGATGGAATCTGCATTCTCCTAGGCAAGGGTTTTTTTCAACCCATGTCTAATCAAGAAAGCTTGGAGGGGCCAAGTGCTGGAGTGATGATGACAGCAGGTTGTCAGGTGATCAGAGGAAGGTTAGCTGAACGATGGGAGGGACAGGGCTTTACCTAACATTGTCTGTTATTTCTCTACAGGTAGTCTGAGCTCCCTAAAACAAGAAGGTGGACTCTACAGGGACAAACAGCTAGATGCTGCAATAGCATGGTACTTGTGATGTTTGGAGAGGAATTGGGAAGGAACATAGGAAGCTGGAGAACTCAGGGAAACTGACACGATGATCAATCTCCAATTTCTTTCAGGCAAGGGAAGCTCACCACACACAAAGAGGAAATCTATCCCAAGAACCCTTATCTCCAGGACCTCCTGACTGCAGAGGTGAGGGCCTCTGCCCTGAACTTTTTTTTTTTTTTTTTTTTTTTTTTTGGCGGTACGCGGGCCTCTCACTGCTGTGGCCTCTCCCGTTGCCGAACACAGGCTCCGGACGCACAGGCCCAGCGGCCATGGCTCACGGGCCCAGCCGCTCCGCGGCATGTGGAATCTTCCCGAACCGGGGCACGGACCCATATCCCCTGCATCGGCAGGCGGATTCTCAACCACTGCGCCACCAGGGAAGCCCTGCCCTGAACTTTTAAGCCCAGTGCTACAACCAGAGTGCCTCCACTGGGGCAGAGAAAAAGAGAACTTTAGCCATCTTAAATGCCCTAGAATGGTATTTTAAGGAAAAGCACTTTTTTCTCCTACTAAAGGACTGTGAGTACGTGAACAGAAAGGAGGTTGTAGGGTGTGGCCAGCAAAATCAGGGAGGATAAATCAACTTTTGCGTCTAGACGGCCTGGACCTAAATGTAGATTTTCTCATCCCGCCCAGGGAGTGCTGAATAGTGATGGTATCTGGAGGGTCAAATCCATTCCCAATGGCAAAGGTGAGACTTCTCCAGATACTGCAAAATGGGGAATGGGGCAGAGCAGGAACATGGAGAAAGGTACGTTTCCTCTGCTTTTTCTGCAGGTCCCCCACCATTCACCACCGCTACAACTCCAAAACCAGTTATCCCCACAGAGGGCAGCATCAGAGTCTGGTCAGACTTCCTCAGAGTCCATCTCCATCCCCGGAGCATCTGTATGATTCAGAAGTACAACCATGATGGGTATGGAGGGCCCCAGAGG
This sequence comes from Mesoplodon bidens, assembly GCF_964165515.1. Classification (NCBI taxonomy): domain Eukaryota; kingdom Metazoa; phylum Chordata; class Mammalia; order Artiodactyla; family Ziphiidae; genus Mesoplodon; species Mesoplodon bidens. The sequence goes on along the minus strand of NC_138177.1, from coordinate 72,915,536 downwards.
CTGTGAGGCAAGAAACTGGGTCCCCACTAATGTTGGATGAGGCTCTTGAGGCCATCTTCCCTGCCTTCCTCCAATACAAGAGCTCTTGGGCGGAGGGATGGAAGTGGGGAAGTCCTGTAAATCCTGGACTGTGTTTATGCATGGCAGGGAAGTAGGTCGCCTGGAGGCTTTTGGCCAAGGGGAGAGTATCCTGAAGGAACCCAAGTACCTGGAAGAGCTGGAGGACAGGTTGCACTTCTACATGGAGGAGTGCGACTACCTGCAGGTAGCTGCGTGGCATGGCGGGCACTTGGGTAGAAACTCTCCTCATCCTGCTGACTTTCGCCATTCACCTCTCTCCAGGGCTTCCAGATCCTGTGTGACCTGCACAATGGCTTCTCTGGGGTAGGCGCCAAGGCCGCAGAGTTGCTACAAGACGAGTATTCAGGGCGGGGAATAATAACCTGGGGCCTGCTCCCTGGTCCGTACCACCTCGGGGTGAGTAGTTCTTGTGGGGAGAAACGGTCATAGGGTAAGGAGGGAGAAATGAGGATAGCCCAGTGAGAAAGTTGGTTAAAACAAAGTACTCTCATTTCTTTTACCAGGAGCCCCAGAAAAACATCTACCGTCTGTTAAACACAGCTTTCGGTCTGGTGCACCTGTCTGCTCACAGCTCTCTGGTCTGCCCCTTATCCTTGGGTGGGAGCCTGGGGCTGCAACCTGAGCCACCTGTCAACTTCCCTCACCTGCAATATGATGTAAGGCTCGATGCTCTTGTTCTGACTGCAGCTAGTGACAGGACAGCGTGCACGCGCACACGCACGCGCTCGCCGAGTCAGCCTTTATCTGCTACTGGCTCTATTCTTGAAGCCTCAGCTTGAACTCGGCTCTGATGTGGCCTTAGATGACATTGTCCTATGCTTATCCAGCCCTGGGCCAGACACACGCCTGCTTTGTCCCAAAGCATGCGGGCCTCTCTGCCATTACTATTCTGCCTCCACACTCTTTTCCACACCCAGAAGGCCAAGTGCTCTTCTCTGTATCCTCTTTACAGGCCGCTCTGCCCTTCCACTGTGGCGCCATCCTGGCTACAGCCCTGGACACAGTCACTGTTCCTTATCGCCTATGCTCCTCACCAGTTTCCATGGTTCATCTGGCTGATGCGCTGAACTTCTCTGGGAAAAAGGTATTAAGCTTTGTGAGGAGATGGGTCAGAGCTGAGAAAAAGCTCTATAACTTGATTTCTTCCTTATCTTTAGGTGGTCACAGCAGGAGCAACCATCCCCTTCCCCTTAGTTCCAAGCCAGTCCCTCCCTGATACGCTGATGCAGCTTGGAGAGGCCACCCCATGGACCCCACTGTCTGCGTGTGGGGACCCTTCTGGAACGTGCTGCTTTGCCCAGTCCGTGGTGCTGAGGGGTCTAGACAGAGCATGCCACACCAGGTGAGGGCTGGTGGTCCTTAGGAGCCCCTGTCAGACTTTTGTTTCACATCCTTTTCTCATACCTCTGGGTGTTCTAACGGCACTGCCCTGCTCTCCTTCCCTCTGGCCCACTTAAAAGAAAACAAAGGCTGTGAGCATCCCGATCCAGCTGATGGCCTGAGAACCTAAGTCCTAGTTTCTCATTCATGCTGCCACAGATTAAAGGTGGTTTTGGCTTTGTTCTGGCAGTCAGCTCACCCCAGGGACACCCCTGCCCTCCCCCCTCCACGCGTGCACCACCGGGGAAGAAGTCTTGGCCCAGTATTTGCAGCAGCAGCAGCCTAGAGTCAGGAGGTCAGTATAACACTTGCTCCTGCTCTCCTCCCAGACCTCCGACCTCCCCTGACTTCTTCTCATTCAGCTGCTGTCCTCTTGCCCCACAGCTCTTCTCATCTGCTGCTGACTCCCTGTAAGGTGGTTCCTCCTTACCCCTACCTCTTCTCCTCAAGCCTCAGCCAGCAGGGTTTGGTTCTGGATGGTCCCCCAACAGGGGCAGGTATGTAGGAGGTGAAGAAAACCAAGAGGTTTTCAAGCATGGGAGAGTTTTGCTATACCCCTTCCTGGATAAAGGTACTTTGGAAATTCCCAGTTTAACACTCCTTTATTCACTCTATGGCTCCTGAGAGAAGTGTTCTTCCTCTGGAGTGCTGGTATACAAAGGGGAGAGGACACAAAACTTACTGAGTTTACTATATAATCAAGTCTACCAGAAGCCCAGACTTCCCTGTGTGTGCAACAGACCAAGGGTAGAACAGTGTTCCACTCACAGGGCTCCCGTTTCCCTCCCTCCGCAGCGGTGGAGAGCATCCCAGTGCTCGGGGCCCTCTGCTCCTCCTCATCCTTGAACCGGACCCTGGGAGATTTGGCCAAAGATCTCGCCAGACTCGACCTGCGGCGCTGGGCCAGCTTCATGGACGCTGGAGTGGAACAGGATGACCTAGAGGAGACGCTGCAGGAGCTACGCAGCCTGGCCCAGTGCTACCAGAGTGGCGACAGCCTCATGGACTAAGCTCCAAGAAAAGGAAAGAGCTAGTTTACAATAAAAACTGCTGGATGCAGGAGCTCAGTGTCTTGGGACTGGCTACACCAACATACGCATTTATTACATTTAGAAACACTGTGATCAGATCACACAACAATAAATATGTACCACCAGACAAAAAAGAAAAGGAAAAAAACACAGAAAAGGAATTGCGCTGCACTCTCCCTCAATGTTCTTTACAACGTAGATTTCTAAGGTCTTCATAAAAGACACACAGGATGGCAGGGCCATCCATCCCCCAGCCTGCCACTGTCCTTGTCCCTGGCCCCCTGCTCTGCCAGCTCCTCACACTGAGCTCAAGGGTTTTACAAGCAAAGTACGGCCACCCTTCCCCCGATCAGGGTGCCTATTGGATTCGATCCTGTGCAGATGACACCCTCAAGCTCCCAGGGTCCCACTCATCCAGCTCTTCCTCAGACAGAAGGTCCCCGTGGTCAGACAGCTGGTCTGTATTGCTGGTACTGGTCGCATCGTCCTCATCCTCGGAGCTGGCCTCGCAGGCTGTGTGGAAGAGCTGCATGAGTTCTCGAAAACGATGGGAAACCTAGGAGGAGAGGAGGCGGCTTGCATTCACCTTTCTTAAGTTAGTAACATTTTAACATTTACTAAGCACTATATACTAACTTGAACAATCTTGTTTGTTCTACACAGTAAGGCAGTGAGGGCTGTGCCCTCCTTATAGATAAGGAAACTCCAGTTAAAAGGCTAAACATTTTGCCCAAAGTCACATTCCTTCTAAAAACAAAACTAGAGTGCAATCCCTGGGGCTTCTACCTCAAAATTCAATGCCCTCTCTCTTCTAGAGCCACGACTAACCACGCTGACAAATCAAGGTCTTCCTCAGGGCAGACCTTTATAATCACTAATCACCTCTTAGTTGGCCAACCTGTCCTCTTCCTTTCCTTGGTTCCTCTGGAGCTTGAAGCTCTAGCAGGGTGTCCCCTACTTACCTCAGTAGGGGTCTTATTTCCCAGCTGCTGGGAGATGATGCTAAAAGTCTGTGGCTGTGCTCCTTGCTCCTGGCACATGGTCAGAATCACACGGTCAGCTTCCCTGGAATCCACATAAGACAATTAATCTAAATCAGTAACATGGGTGTGTTCCATGCACTTTCTAAACACGCTCACACATCCATCCCCACCTACCTTGTCCACAGGACAACCTTTTCCCCCGTGGAGCTGACCTTGCTGTTGTTGGCACACACTGTAGCTTCTGTGGCCTTCGTCTGCGTCTCCCCCACTGGACCCTTGCCCTGTATTCCACTGTCTTTAGCCAAACCTCCTCTAGGGACTTTGGGAGAAATCTCTGAGGTGTCAGTTCCTGATGAAGAAGATTCATGGACAGGAGACACCCCATCCGCTGTCACCCCAGCTCTACTGGAAGGCAGCCAGCTCTCCTGAGTATCTGGTTTCCCAGATACCTGTCTCCCTGCTAAGTCTCCGGTCCTTGAGGAAACAGGACTCGGGAAGGAAGCAGGGGGTTCAACGTTTCCAGGCAATTTTTCAGTTTCTGAAGCATTCCAGACCAGCATGCAAGCCTGTGACTCACGCCCTGGCTTATGGCCCTCGCCCTCATCCTGAAGTCTGGGGGATGCCCTGGGGCAGGAGAGAACCTCAGGCCCAGCCTGGTTACTCCTAACAGCACACAGCACAGTTCCAGTTTTGGAGGGAAGCTGAGGAGTCTCTGGTGAGCAGGGCGGTGGGCCATCGAGGAGGAGCTGGTCTGTAAAAGTCACTTCTTGAGGAGACAGCGAAGTGCTCCCTGCTGCCAATCCTGTTTAGGAGGAAAATAAGGATCTAAGGGTATGGACAGGGCCACAATGCATCTAAGGACACAAATCACCATGGGGTCACTCTGGCAAGCTACCGTGATAAAGTTCTAAGGTCCAAGAGTGAGGTGAGGGTGGGGGCTAGGGTCGCTTACATAAAGATATGAAGTCCAAATGCCAAAGCTGAGAATGGCTGAGGCTTTAGAATGCAGACCATAGAGGATCTGGAGACAAGGGGAAGGGGTTCAGGAATGGGAACACAAGAAAAAAATGCTGGGACTTCCTGGTGGCGCAGTGGTTAAGAATCCGCCCGCCAATGCAGGGGACACAGGTTCGAGCCCTGGCCCAGGAAGATCCCACATGCCGCAGAGCAACTAAGCCCGTGAGCCACAACTACTGAGCCTGTGCTCTAGAGCCCACGAGCCACAACTACTGAAGCCCGTGCGCCTACAGCCCGTGCTCTGCAACAAGAGAAGCCACCACAATGAGAAGCCTGCGCACCACAAGGAAGAGTAGCCCCACTAGCATAACTAGAGAAAGCCCATGCACAGCAACAAAAACCCAACGCAACCAAAAATAAATAAATAAATTTATATTTTTTTTAAAAAAAGAAAATGCTGGATTGTGTTGATTTGTAGCACTCTTATTTCTGCAAGTAGATTGAGGCCACAGGAAAGAAAATTAAGGCTGGACAGTAAGGATTTCCTACTGGTTTATTAGTAAAAGAGGTGGTAGCCCATCCCTGAAAAGACTAATGTTATCCAGGCTCAAAGATGTTCTTGCTTGAAGTATGTGAGAATGAGACAGAAATAAAGGGAGAAAGGCTGGGCTGGCAGCTGGATCACTCACCTGGAACAGGCATCTCTCCCTTTCTGGTACTCCTGCCAGTCCTGCTCTGGGTTGCCTCAGTGCTTTCTCGCTCCTCTGGGGCTTCCTCCTCCATCACATCCTTGCCCTGCCCAGCTTCCTTAGCACCAGGCACGGGACTGGCCTCTCCGTGGGGGCTGCCGCCCACCAACTCATGGGGCTCCTTGCTCTTGTAGGATTTGCTGTCACAGACCTGCAGGGATGGCCTTCTGGGTCAAGGGTCTCCTGACCTCTTCTGTCTTAGGAGCCGACCGAAGGAAGAAACCCTGCCATGATGCTCAGCAAGTCAACCAACATGCATGCCTGCTCCAACTATTTTCAATGGCCCAAAAAAGAGTGCTGGATTCTACCAATCCTCTAACCAAGGACTGTATTTCTGCTGCCGACCAACCCTACTTTAGAGAACCAGCATTACCTTTAGGCTATTTTCCTCACACAGGTTTGTTTCGTTAAAAAAAAAAAATCTAAGAGGGAAATATATGAACTGGTTGATTCTTCCCTATTCCAGAAGCTTCACCTACAAGATTCTCTTTAAAAAGTAAAATCCATTATACATATATTTTTAAAGATTCTATTTATTTTGCATACACACACTAATGTGTATGTGTACGGCATATTACTTATCCACATGTAATCTTTTTAGGAATTCAATAAGGTACACATCTGTGGTAGCAAACAATACCCCAAACAGCAAGGCAACCTGGCGGTTGCCCTAGGCAGCTCCGATACCCCTTGGTACCAGTTCCCTCCTCACCTTGCTGCTGCAGTGGCTACAACTTCTCCTCTTGCTCTTCTTCATCTTGGAGTCAGGACCTCCCTCATGGCAGGAGCAGGCACAGTCCTTGGCCCCATCTGGCCACTCAGCCTCCTAGGAGACACTTGGGCTTGGTTAACTGCCAAGCATTTTTGGTACCAATAGAGGGAGCTAAGTTGTGAGCCATCTGAACAAGCCCGCCCCCTGACGCCCTCCCCCACTTCCTTTCTCTTTCATTATACACCATCTCTTCACGTTGCCTGGGGAAATCAATGCCCAAACTCAATTAAAGCCTACTATGAATCCCTGAAGCAATCTGTAAATGACCCAAAGACTGACATATCCCAATTGCCCAGATGTTTCAAGAAATATTTAAGTGAAATATAATCTGAGGCAAAGTCACTGGAGAGCTCCCTCATGAGATACGATCTACTCACTCGTCTGTCTTTGTTTCTGTCTCCCTGTGCCTTGAGCTCTCCCCTCTCCTCCAATCCCCTTGAGAGAGGGCTTTGTACATATGGAAGGCTCACTCAATGATACTCTCTGTTCAACAAACCCAAGACATAAGTACCATTATTATCCCCACTGACAATGAAGAAACTGAAACAAAGAGAGATCAAATAAATCGCTCAAGGTCATTCAGCTACTAAGAAGCAGTTTTCCCGAAGAAAGAGTACAAGACATGTAGTAAAGGGAAATGGACTAAAAAGGCTACTTCTTGAAGAGCAGTAGACAGCAGTGGGTACAAGCAGACTCTGGGGCCAGGCAACGTGGGCTCAGATCCTAGCACTGCCTCTGATTAACCATGAGACCCTGGCAATGGCCCCTCTCTGCAATTCAGTTTCCTGTTCTATAAAATGCAAACAAGAGCAATCTTTTCATAGGGTTATTGTGAGAGTTAAACGAGTGAATAGTCCATGTAAAATACAAGAGACACGTGATACTTTGGAACACAGCTCAGTATTAGCTGTTGTCATTATTATTAAAATGAGGAATCCTGGTTCTATTTTTTCACAAGAACAGAAAGGAAGAAGACCCAACGACGAGAAAAATAGCTCTGAGCTAGAGAAACAGATCCTTCTAACGAGGCAATCATGGGTGGGACCTCTTCAGCAGCTGCACCGTTCTTCCCATGGGCTCTGCATGTCCACAGCAGCCTGACCTTTGGTTCCTGCTCCATGACCGCCTCAGATCACAGAGGCTTTTGCACTACCCTAAGCCAGAGGACCACTCAGACAGAAAACTCAAGGCTTGATGCATGAAAGATGGATAATCCCCAACAACCTGGTGTACCTTATCATGATTTTGGACCCCAATCTCTTTTCTTCTTTTGTTCTTTGAGGCTGTGGGTATCTTGGGAGGTTCCTCTTCCTCTTCCACATCAGGCAGTGCCACTTCTTCAAAGCCATCAAACTGGGGAGGAGTTGGTGCCACTCAACACAGACTCTGGGCAGATATCCCTCTACACATGGCCTTCCCCCTTCACAACCCTACAGCAGCCTCACAGCCTGTACCTCATACTCTTTCTCCTCAGTCCAATTGATCTCTTCAAAGTCACCCATACGGCTAGCTGCTGGGCGCAGATGGTCAAAGAAGATGGAGAACTCATCCTGTAGGTGGTCATGGCCTTTGAGGAGCTGCCACATCTGTGTCTTGAGCTGGGGAGAGTTGCAGAAGGAAAGATGAAGTCTCCAGAGCCTCTCTAGGCCACCATTCCAAATCAATCCCACATACTTCTGGGTTCTACTTTCCTAGTTAACTGGGAGACACACAGAAGCCTCTCTTTGATAGCTAAGAACTCTTAAACTTCCTCTCCCTCCTTACTTGCCTACAAAGCAGGGGTACAGGCAGACCTGGTTTTAGTGTCTTTGCTTTACTGCACCTCACAGATACTGTGTTTTTTACAAATTGAAGGTTCGTGGCAACGCTGTGTCGAGCAAATCTATCAGGACCATTTTTCCAACACCATTTGTTCATTTCATGTCTCAGTGTCACATTCTGGTAATTCTCACAGTATTTCAAAATTGTTCATTATTATTATATTTATTATGGCGATCTGTGATCAGTGATCTTTGACATTACTACTGTAATTGTTTGGGGGCACCATGAACCACACCCATATGAGAAGTGAACTTAAAAGATAAAACGCTGTATATGTTCTGACTACTCCATCGACCAACTGTTCCCCCATCTGTCTCCCACTCCTTGGGACTCCCTATGCCCTGAGACAATTAGGCCAATTTCAGTTGAACACTTAGGCCCTACAAAGCCTCAGAGTGTTCAAGTGAAAGGTACAGTCGCACATCTCTCACTTTAAATCAAAAGCTAGAAATGGGGTTTCCCTGGTGGAGCAGTGGTGGAGAGTCCACCTGCCGATGCAGGGGATGCGGGTTCGTGCCCCGGTCCGGGAGGATCCCACGTGCTGTGGAGCGGCTGGGCCCGTGAGCCATGGCCGCTGAGCCTGCACATCCGGAGCCTATGCTCCACAACAGGAGAGGCCACAACAGTGAGAGGCCCGCGTACCGCAAAAAAAAAAAAAAAAAAAAAAAAAGCTAGAAATGATTAAGCTTAGTGAGGAAGGCATGTCTAAAGTCGAGACAGGCCAAAAGCTAGGCCTCTTGTGCCAAACAGTTAGCCAAGCTGTGAAAGCAAAGGAAAAGTTTGTGAAGGAAATTAAAAGTGCTACTCCAGTGAACACACAACTGATAAGAAAGTAAAGCAACCTTATTGCTGATATGGAGAAAGTTTTTGTAGTCTAAGATCAAACCAGAATATCAAACCAGTAACAACATTTCCTTAAGTCAAAGCCTAATCCAGAGCAAGGCCCTCTCTTCAGTTCTATGAAGGCTGAGAGAGGTGAGGAAACTGCAGGATAAAATTCTGAAGGTAGAAGAGGTGGTTCATAAAGTTTAAGGAAAGAAGCCATCTCTACAACATAAAAGTGCAAGATGAAGAAGCAAGTGCTGATGTAGAAGATACAAGTTATCCGGAAGATCTAAGATAATTAATGAAGGTAGCTACACTAAACAACAGATTTTCAGTGTACAAAAAAGCCTTTTATTGGAAGAAGATGCCATCTAGGACTTTCATAGCTAAAGAGGAGAAGTCAATGCCTGGCTTCAAAGCTTCAAAGAACAGGCTGACTCTCTCTTGTCAGGGGCTAATGCAGCCGGTGACTTTAAGTTGAAGCCAATGCTCATTTACCATCCCAAAAATCCTAGGGTCCTTCCGCATTATGCTAAATCTACTCTGCCTCTGCTCTTTTAAATGGAACAACAGGGACTTCCCTGGTGGCGCAGTGGTTAAGAATATGCTTGCCAATGCAGGGGACACGGGTTCGATCCCTGATCCAGGAAGATCCCACATGCCGCGGAGCAACTAAGCCCATGTGCCACAACTACTGAGCCTGCACTTTAGAGACCGTGAGCCACAACTACTGAGCCCTCATGCCACAACCACTGAAGCCCACATGCCTAGAGCCCATGCTCTGCAACAAGACAAGACACCGCGATGAGAAGCCCACGCACCACAACGAAGAGTAGTCCCCGCTCGCCGCAACTAGAGAACGCCTGTGCACAGCAATGAAGACCAAATGCAGCCAAAAATAAATAAATTTTTTTTAAATTATTAAATAAATAAATGGAACAACAAAGCCTGGATGAAAGCACATCTGTTGACAACATGGTTTACTGAACATTTTAAGCCCACTGTTGAAACCTACTGCTCAGGAAAGAGTCCTTTCAAAATATTACTGCTCAGTGACAATGCACCTGGTCACCCAAGAGCTCTGATGGAGATGTACAAAGAGATTAATGTTGTTTTCATGCCCACTAGCATAACATCCATTCTGTAGCCCATGGATCAAGGAGTAATTTTGACTTCCAAGTCTTAGTACTTTAGAAATATATTTCATAAGTCTACAGCTGCCACAGATAGTGATTCCTCTGATGGATCTGGGCAAAGGAAATTGAAAAGCTTCTGGAAAAGATTCACCATTCCAGATGCCGTTAAGAACATTCGTGGTTCATGGGAAGAGGTAAAAATAGTCAACATTAACAGGCTTTTGGAAGATGTTGATTTCAACTCTCACAGATGACTTTGAGGGGTTCAAGACTTTAGTGGAGGAAGTAACTGCAGATGTGGCAGAAACAGCAAGAGAACTAGAAATAGAAGTAGAGCCTGAAGATGGGATTAAATTGCTGCAATCCCATGACAAAACCAGAACAGATAAGGAGTTACTTCTTGCAGATGAACAAAGAAAGTGGTTTCCTGAAATGGAATCTACTCCTGGTGAAGATGTTGTGAAGATTGTTGAAATGGCAACAAAGGATTTAGAATATTACATAATAATACTACATAATATTACATAAACTTAGTTGATAAGGCAGTGGCAAGGTTTGAGAGGACTGACTCCAGTTTTGAAAGAAGTTCTACTGTAAGTAAAATGCTATCAAACAGCATTGCAGGCTATAGAGAAATCATTCATGAAAGGAAGGGCCAATCGATGGGGCAAACTTCCTTGTTGTTTGAAACTGCCACATCCACTCCAGCCTACAGCAACCACCACCTTGATCAGTCAGCACCATCGACACTGAGGCAAGACCCTCCAGCAGCAAGAAGATTACAACTTGCTAAAGACTCAGATGATGATTAGCATTTTTTTAAAATTTATTTATTTATTTTTGGCTGCATTGGGTCTTGATTGCTGTGTGCGGGCTTTTCCTAGTTGCAGTGAGCGGGGCCTACTCTTCGTTGCAGAGCATGGGCTTCTCATTGTGGTGGCTTCTCTTGTTGTGGAGCACGGGCTCTAGGTATGCGGGCTTCAGTAGTTGTGGCACGCAGGCTCAGCAGTTGTGGCTCGCGGGCTTAGTTGCTCCGCGGCATGTGGGATCTTCCTGGACCAGGGCTCGAACCCATGTCCCCTGCATTGGCAGGCGGATTCTTAACCACTGCGCCACCAGGGAAGCCTAGCATTTTTTTTTAATTGAAGTACAGCTGATTTACAGATGGTGAGCATTCTTTACTTAACGTGTGTAAATTTTTTAGAGCATAATGCTATTGCATACTTAATAGACTAAGGTATAGTGTAAACATAACTCTCACATACACTGTGTAACCAAAAACTTCATGTGACTCACTTCATTGCAATATTCACTCTATTGCGGTGGTCTGGGACTGAACCTGCAATATCTCCAAGGTATGCCTGTATATTTTTTTATCAAAGTATAGATGATTTACAATGTTGTGTTAGTTTCAGGTGTACAGTACAGTGATTCAGTTTACACACACACACACACACACACATTCTTTATCAGATTCTTTTCTCTTAGAGGTTATTACAAAATATTGAGTATAGTTCCCTGGGCTATACAGTAGGTCCTTGTTGGTTATCTATTTTATACAGTGTGTATATGTTAATCCCAAACTCCTAATTTATCCCTCCCCCACCCCCTTTTCCCCTTTAGTAACTGTAAGTTTGTTTTCTATGTCTGTGGATCTATTTCTGTTTTGTAAATAGGTTCATCTGTACCTTTTTTTTTTTTTTTAAGATCCCACATATAAGCGGCATCACCTGATACTTGTCTTCATCTGTCTGGCTTACTTCACTTAGTATGATAATCTCTAGTTGCATCCACGCTGCTGCAAATGGCATTATTTCATTCTTTCTTATAGCTGAGTAATATTCCATGGTATATATAAACCACACCTTCTTTATCCATTCCTCTGTCCATGGACATTTAGGTTGCTTCCATGTCTTGGCTAGGTATGCCTGTATTATTAACAGGTTTGATTCCCAGTGACACTACTCTCTATCCCTGCCTTACTGATCTCCAGCTCAGGCACTAACTCAAGGCAGAGCAAGGAAGCAACCCAATCCTCCCCATACCCGCCACCCAGACCATCACTTCCTTCCTCGAACTTCCCTTCCAGGGCACTTACGGCACCTCTAACCCTGTGAGGAGCAGTCAGCCTTTGGTTTCAGGTGGCAACCACCCCATCCCAGTGCTTTATGCTTTAGGTAAGCCTAAAAATTCCTTGCCTTCTTCATCCCCTCCACGAAGTCCACGGCTCAGAAGCAAGAGGATATGGAATAGGTTAGGGAAGGGAGAATGAAGGGCCTAAAGCCCAGGTGACAATGGAAAGGAAGCAGGACAGGAAAGAATACCTCAGTGATTTCCTGGGGCAAGCAGTCTGCACAGCTCTGGAGGACCTTGATAATCTTTTGGTGGTGTGAGGGGTTCTCTGCAAAGCAAATTTCCAGCTGCCGAAGAAACTTGCGACTCTTCTCGAAAGCCTGCTGCTCCTCAAACTACAAGAGTGGAAAGAGGGCAAAAGAGGAGTCATCTATACAGTGTGAGCAGGACTTGAGGGTTCTAAGCATAAGAAGCAAGAAAAATATGCTAGGGGCATGGGGAATAACAAGGCTCTGGTTTACAACTGTGAGATCATTTTTTTTTTCTTTTTGGCCGCGCTGCGCAACTTGTGGGATCTTAGTTCCCCAGTGAGGGATTGAACCCGGGCCCTGGAAGTGAAAGTGCCGAATCCTAACCACTGAACCACCAGGGAATTCCCTGTGAGATCTTTTTTTTTTTTTAAAGACTCTAGCATCTATCCACCTTGGGTCACTGGGGTCTACCAACCCAAGAAAACTAAGATGTAAATGAAAGATTCAAGAGTTATACATCTCAAGTTGCTTACTGTTTCACGGATTGTGAGATCAGACACATTTCACGGTTAACAAAGAATTTTCACATATATACTCATTTGATCCGCATAATAATACAAGAAAGGAAGATTATGTATAATCATACCATTACCATTTAACTGCTTTAAGACTCTCAAAATAATCTCATTATATCCTTTATTCCTGTGTTTATCCATCTTGACAGACACCCAGAACTAGTGGGATATTCCTCATGTTCAGACACTTATTCTCCAACATTTCAAATGTCACCTTACCATACAGGCCTTCCCAGACCACCGTGTATAAAACTGCAACATTCTCACTATAAAGCATTATATATATTTTACTGTTTATATATACACTATCATTTTTATTTTATATATATATATATATATATATATACATATTTACAATATATATGTCTTACTGTTTATCACCTAACTTGCCCCATGAGAACATAAGCTCCATGAGAACATAAGCTCCATGAGGGCAAGGATTTTAGTCTTTTATAATTACTATATCCCTAGTACCTAGAACTTTGCCTGACAAATAGTAGGTACTCAGTAAATATTTGTTGAATGAATGCCTGTTTCACAACAGTGAGAAGCAAAGTGCATACGATTTACCTAAGGTCTCCACTGGAAACAAAGGAAAACCCCCCTCATCTTGCATGTAAAGAAAATGAGAGAACGCAAGTTGGGAAGATCATCCCTTGAAAAGAAGAAGGCTCTTATGACCTTGGGCTAGGGGAAGGCTATCTGACTGGAAGCAGTCAGGAGACTGGAACACTGCTGATCAACACTATTCAATCCCAGTCTTGCTCTGACCCAAGAATCCTCGTGTGCTGTCTTTGCCCCTCTACTTACTAATCCACAGGCCAGGGCTTGCTCAGGCAATAGGAAAGCAGCAAAGTCCTTCAAGAGCTGAGGCCAGTCCTGGAGCAGGATTTGCAGGCTCCTGTAGAGATCCACAGCTGTCTGCCTCTGAGTATTTGACTCAAATTCATAGATGACCTGAAGGAAGTCCTCATATTTGCCAGGGATATGCTGCAGGGCTTCTCGGACCTATACAGGAGGACTTTCAATCATCAATACCCTTCCTTTGGGCCCCAACAAGAAACAATGGGACAGAGGGAGGAGGAGGAGTTACTGTTAGAGAGCTCTAGAATTATCCTTCAGAGGCTACTCCTCTGACAGGTCCTAAGATCTGACTGTTAATGGAAGACACAGGCCCATGAGCTAGGCACAGCTCTTTTTCTGGCAGTGGGGGATGGAAAAACCTTCATTTTCCAGGGACCAGAGCCCTACCCACAATACCAGGTAAGCTTTTCTCTAGCTCACACCCCTAACCTCTCCTTCCTGGTTTCAGCTCGATACTGAGATATATAAGGAGTACTTGGTATGTATATATTTCAGCACGATACCATCTGAGGGTAAATAACACATAAATTAGGAATGTTAGTAAAATATTAGGAGACAAGAAAAACCATGACTATCACTGCTAGTACTCCACTTTGCTGGGGGTATAAAGGAACCAGGTGGTTACCAAAAGAATGAGATAGGGACCACTGCCACCAATAGGTTGGTTCATGACTTTAAAGATCACTGAGGCCCACTTTCTGGCCAGTGTACCAAATGTCTTTCTTTCCAAGACAAGGGTTCAGTAAAGGTCCTTATTAGCCTGTCCTCTCACTGATGATGGTAGAAATCACCTTTCCCCATTTCTGCGCAAGAGAGGGGTAATATGCTAAGGCAGTAATAATAAATCTGCTTAGGACTGAAGTCGGTGTCCTTGTAGTTCTCTCACACAGTTCTTTTGGTAATTCCAGGAAAACAAAGCCAGAGGCATAGAAGGCTGTTGTGCAGCCTGAAAAGCATACTTCATTTTAAAAACACCTCCCCTGAAATAGAAGCAGTCTCACTGAAAGCAACTGGCAGGAACAGGAAGCAGCATTTGCCTACCCTGGTCAGATAAGCCTGAGCAAAGGCCAAATCCTTCTGCTCCCTGAGTGGATCTCGCTCGAGGATGTCCTCATCATACAGCAACAGCAGCTTGGAGGTGTCCTTGCTGGCCCGGGCCCGACTGCCCCGCTTGTTGCGAACTCGATGATTGCTCCGGCCCTTTCCAGCAGCTTTGATGTTCTCTCCTTAGAGTACATGTGAAAACAACTGTCTGTCTGTCCCTGCAACCTCTACTCTCCCCATCCCACCGCCCCACCCAAATCCTATTCGATATTATGTAGTAACTTGGGAGAAAAGCTGTTGGAAAAATGTTATGAGAGGCACGTCTGTCCCCGTCAAGTCAGGCCTATGCAGAGTTGGCAGCATAACTGCATTAACTAGCATGATAATGAGATACCCGGCTACTGCATATTGAAAATGGAAGTCTAAAAAGAGTGACTATGGTCTGATGTTGGGCTCTCAAGAGACTATGTCTTGGTGAGGAATAAGCAGTGCTTTCGAAATGAACATAACTCTTGGCCTCATGCATGACAGATGAATTAAGAACCAGTAATAAAAACTTGCATGACCTGAGTACAAATCTAGCAGCTGATGAAAGTCAAATTTAAATTTTCTGAGCGTCTCTTCTCTGCAATGGCACCAGGTTAAACATCTGTCTGGGGGAAGGGTGACTGACAGAGGATTTCCTCTGAAAACTAGCACCTGTTTTATAAGCTAGCCATTCTGCACATGTCCCTGAGACAATGAGGCCACCTGAGACCCACCCCCATTCAGGCCTGTCCAACTCACCTGGTGGGGACTTGCTGGTCTCCACTTCTGGAGCAGTCTTGGGGGAGGCAAAGGTGGTAGGAGGCTTCTCAGCAGGGTCTCCAATGGCTTCGTCTGTCATTTCATCCTCTTTCTGCAGGTTTTCCATTCCTTCTGCTTCTTCTTCCTCTTCTTCCTCAGGTTCAGAGTTCTCTTCCTGGGAGTTCTCTTCCTCAGACTCACCCTCCTGACTCATGCGCCTTTCAGATGCAAGCCAAGTCAGTTTCTCCATTGTTTCCTGCAAAACACCCCAAAGAGTGTCCAAGAGAGCTATAGTGGCTCACGAAGTGCTGACTGTACAGACTTTTTCAGGAGAAAACTGAGGTTAATTAACTGATTGGGGGGTGGGAAGCAGATTTTTTGGGGGGGTTGGGGTGGGTTTTTTTGCTTTTTTTTTCTAACCACGCTGCACAGCTTGCGAGATCTTAGTTCCCCGACCAGGGATCGAACCCAGGCCCCAGCAGTGAAAGTGCCAAGTCCTAACCCCTGGACCACCAGGGAATTCCCAAGCAGTTGTGTTTTTTTTTTTTTTTTTCTTTTTGCGGTATGCGGGCCTCTCACTGTTGTGGCCTCTCCCGTTGCGGAGCACAGGCTCCGGATGCGCAGGCCCAGCGGCCATGGCTCACGGGCCCAGCCGCTCCGCGGCATATGGGATCCTCCCAGACCGGGGCACGAACCCGTATCCCCTGCATCGGCAGGCGGACTCTCAACCACTGCGCCACCAGGGAGGCCCATGCAGTTGTGTTTTGAAAGGTCGAGCCTGAAGATAATTTTCTTTTGCCAGGGTCCATACTTATGATTTTATTTTTAGGTCATTTAAATCGTGCTCAAATGATTCAATTTAACATTTAAATGAGTTTAAGTCAAATGTAATAAGTAACATTTCACTCTTTCCCTCTCCTCTCACCTCAAGCCCCAAATTATGTCCCGTGATACCTTAAAAAGTCAAAAATGATTTTAGGACTATCTACAGTGCAAAAAGCAAGCAGGTGGCCTATCAATAAATTAAACCTATTACTGAGTCCACAAAATATTGGAGAACAGTCCCCAACTCTCACCTGGAGTTCCGGGACAGAGAGCACCGATTCCTCAGAAGCTGATGACATCTCATCTTCCTCATCTTGGGTAAGGTCGTCAAAGTCCTCTTCTTCCTCTTCCTCTGGCCCATCCTTCTCTCCTCCAGTTTCTGGCCCAGCTGGGGTCCCCACTGACTGACCATCAACACTGCATAAGTCTTCGGGCTTCCCTGAGGGGCTGCTAAGCGCCATTTCAGGGTCAGTGGAGGTTGAAGCATTCCTTGGGGACCCCTTGCTCACATCTCCTGAGTTTCCTTCATCAGCAGGCTCTTGAGAAGCCGAAGGGGTCTTAGCTGGTTGACTCCTCTCCTCCTCCTGTTGTAGGACCGTCTGTTTCTTCACCTCTCTAGGCCCGCTTGACTCCTCACTTGTGAAACCAGCATCCAATTCCACAGAGTGTTCTTCTTTGATTTCATCACAGCTGTCCTGCTCTGGGGATCCACCAGAGATGTCCTCCCCGGGGTCTTTAGGTTCCATCTTAATGATTTCCTCTAAATCCTCAGGAGAAGTGTTTAGAGATTCTTGGAAGCCCTGAGGCAGTGGTTCTGCAGCCTGCCTCCCCTCCTCTGTTTTCACAAGAGTCCAGCCATAGGCACTGCTCTCTGACAACTGTTCCTGGCACACTCTGTCTGCTGGTGGAGGCCCTGGGCTGTGCTCCTCTTTGGGGAAGACAGCAGCACAGAGAGGAGATAGTTCCTGAGGTTCTAATTTGGGTTCTAGGCCTTGAAAGGCATTTTTCCCCTCAGCCAAAGGACAACCTATGTCCACACTCACTTGGGCTTTATCTTCAGGGGTAGATGGTACAGAAAGATTCACAGAATTGCCAGAAACAATTAAGGGTGGGATGGAGGAGGCCACAAGGGGCTGGTTCAACGGACAGGGGAAGGAAGTAGGGTTAACCAAGAGGGTAGTGATGGGAATGGTCTGAGGACTCTGCGCCACAGTTGCACTGACAGGCTGGATCATGTTGCAGCCACTGCCAAGGCTCACAACCTTCACGGTGGTGGCAGGAACAGTGAAGATAACAGGCGCAGGGTGGATGAGGGGGGCAGGCTTCAGACAGAGAGAGGGCTTGGCCCCCTTTCTCTTTGAGGCTCTCCGTTTCACACATGGCTTTCGAAACTTAGAAGGAGCAAGTGAGGGCAGCATTACCTTGGGCACAGGGGCAGAGGAGAGCAGGGTCTGGGGCTCAGGCTGAGGGAAGCTGGTCCTGGCCTCAGGAGACGTAGTAGGCAGCACTGTTGGAGACTCAAAACTATCACCCCCAGGGACCCCCAGTGGAGGACCACCTGGCACTGTCTGTAAGACAGTAGCTGGCTGGATCACGTGAGGAATCGGGACCACCATTTTGCTCGGAGGGGCTTCTGACTGAGTTGACCTAGCTGCTGTTTTCCCAGAGCTGGAGCTAGGCTGGAGAGAGGGGCTGGGTCTGATGAGGAGGGGCTTCAGGACTGATGACCGCTTCTGTCTCCAGGCCTTCCTAGAAAAACGGTTGGCAACTGGCTTCAGCTTCAGGACTACACCCTTAGGCAGTAGCAATGGGTACCGAGTTTCGCTCCCCAGTTCCGAGCTGCCTTTTCCTAGGCCTGGGTCTGAGTTGATCTCAGTGGTTCCGGTCACATTTCCTACCTCTCTGGCATCATCAGTTATGCGCTGCAGTTCCTCCTGAATGGATGGCAGACTGGCCTATTGGGAACAAGAACACTCGGATCTAGCACATGCCAGAATTTGGTAAAAATAATTGGGCTTTCTAGCCCAGAGATAAACCCATGTACATATGGTCACCTTATCTTTGATAAAGGAGGCAAGAATATACAATGGAGAAAAGACAGCCTCTTCAATATGTGGTACTGGGAAAACTGGACAGCTATATGTAAAAGAATGAAATTAGAACACTCCCTAACACCATACACAAAAATAAACTCAAGATGGATCAAAGACCTAAATGTAAGGCCAGGAACTGTAAAACTCTTAGAGGAAAACATAGGCAGAACACTCTATGACATAAACCACAGCAAGATCCTTTTTGACCCACCTCCTAGAGAAATGGAAATAAAAACAAAAATAAACAAATGGGACCTAATGAAACTTAAAAGCTTTTGCACAGCAAAGGAAACCATAAACAAGACAAAAAGACTACCCTCAGAAAGGGAGAAAATACTGGCAAATGAAGCAACTGACAAAGGATTAATCTCCAAAATATACAAGCAGCTAATGCAGCTCAATATCAAAAAAACAAACAACCCAATCCAAAAATGGGCAGAAGACCTAAACAGACATTTCTCCAAAGAAGACATACAGATGGCCAACAAAGGATGCTCAACATCACTAATCATTAGAGAAATGCAGATCAAATGCAGATCAAAACTACAATGAGGTATCACCTCACACCGGTCAGAACGGCCAGCATCAAAAAATCTACAAACAGGGCTTCCCTGGTGGCGCAGTGGTTGAGAGTCCACCTGCCGATGCACGGGACACGGGTTCACGCCCCAGTCCAGGAAGATCCCACATGCTGCGGAGCGGCTGGGCCAGTGAGCCATGGCCACTGAGCCTGCACGTCTGGAGCCTGTGCTCCGCAACGGGAGAGGCCACAACAGTGAGAGGCCCGCATACCGCAAAAAAAAAAAAAAAAAATCTACAAACAATAAATGCTGGAAAGGGTGTAGAGAAAAGGGAACCCTCCTGCCCTGCTGGTGGGAATGTAAACTGATACAGCCACTATGGACAACGGTATGGAGGTTCCTTAAAAAACTAAAAAGAGAACTATGATATGACCCAGCAATCCCACTACTGGGCATATACCCTGAGAAAACCGTAATTCAAAAAGAGACATGTTGGGCCTCCCTGGTGGCGCAGTGGTTGAGAGTCCGCCTGCCGATGCAGGGGATACGGGTTCGTGCCCCGGTCTGGGAGGATCCCATATGCCGCGGAGCGGCTGGGCCCGTGAGCCATGGCCGCTGGGCCTGCGCATCCGGAGCCTGTGCTCCGCAACGGGAGAGGCCACAACAGTGAGAGGCCCGCATACCGCAAAAAGAAAAAAAAAAAAAAAAAAAAAAAAAGAGACATGTACCCCAATGTTCACTGCAGCACTATTTACAATAGCCAGGACATGGAAGCAACCTAAATGTCCATCAACAGATGAATGGATAAAGAACATGTGGCACATATATACACTGGATTATTACTCAGCCATAAAAAGGAACGAAACTGAGTTATTTGTAATGAGGTGGATGGACCTAGAGTCTGTCATACAGAGTGAGGTAAGTCAGAAAGAGAAAAACAAGTACTGTATGCTAACGCATGTATATGGAATCTAAAAAACAGTAATGATGAACCTAGTAGCAGGGCAGAAATAAAGATGCAGACATAGAGAAAAGACTTGAGGACACAGGGCAGGAAGGGTAAGCTGGGACTAAGTGAGAGAGTAGCATCGACATATATACACACGACCAAATGTAAAATGGATGGCTAGTGGGAAGCTGCTGCATAGCACAGGGAGATCAGCTCGGTGCTTTGTGACCACCTAGAGGGGTGGGAGAGGGAGGGTGGGAGGGAGGCTCAAGTGGGAGGGGATATGGGGATATATGTATACATACAGCTGATTCACTTTGTTGTACAGCAGAAACTAACACACCATTTTAAAGCAATTACACTCCAATAAACATATTAAAAAAAATAATAATTGGGCTTTCTAGATGTTAGGTACCTTTCCAGGACAGTCTCTAGACATCTTTTTAAGAAGGAATTTTCTGCATGATATCAGATATTTCTAAAAAGACCACATTCCAATTATATACTCTAGAAACTCTCCTCTGAATTTCCTTTAAGAAACTAGCATTTTAACCACTATTTTTAAAAGGTTATGGAATCAGGTGGAGAAGTGGGAGAGGAAGGGTAACTGAAGAAGATTTCTTACGTCCTAGTTCTACAACTAAAGCATCAGAGGTGTAAAGTAGCCTTTGACATTTCTGCCGGGTTTCTACTGACCTTCTACTTCAGACACACTGTGAGGAGGAGGGCTGTACCTTTAACCAGAATGGAAGCCGGTGTTCTTCCCTCTCTACAGGTGGCTTCCACTGATGTGGCTGGATCTCTTCACAGCACTTCATTAAGATGGGCAGCTGTCTGGTCTTCCTATAAAACTGAGCATGAAGAAATTAAGCATGAGTCACATTCCTTCCAGAAACACTGCCCTTTCTCAGGGTAGGGAGTGCGGTGGGCAGCAGTTTGAGACAGACACACACATAACCATATACACGTATCCATGAACACCATATGCTGACTGCTTCTGCATTTCAAATTAAGCTAATCTCTAATTAATAAATATTTTATCATTACTCAATATCTTCTGACGTGCTCCATTCTGGTCACCAGGAAGGGAAAAGTTCAGGTCACAGAAAAGGAAGCACATGGTCAGTCATCTTATCTAAAATTTGCTCCTGCTCAGCAGCCGCAGTGAGAGTGCCTTATTAATCCTTATCCTGGCCCATGGAAGCTTCCTTTTAAGCAAATAATGGTGCAAAGGACATTAGAAGGGAAGGAAAGAAGAACAGCAAGACTGAGACAGTTCAGTTTTAAGAGTGAATGAAGAGGGGCATTGAACTTACACTGACAATAAGCGCCAGACACTGTGCTACAAGCTGAGCATACAAATAAGGAAGCAACCCCTGCTCTCAAGGAGCTTACAGACCAGTGGGAGAGACAGTCAAGTAGAAACCAATAATGACATTCTGTGTAAGAAAGTACAAAGATGTGCACAAAAAATGACACACAACTCAAACTTGAAAATGAAAGATCTTTCTGGAGCAGGTGCAACTACAGAAAAATCTTAAAGAAACAGAGTTTGCTAAATGAAGCAGGGGAGGGCAGAATATAATTCATTTTCAAAATCATGAATGTGTTTAAGGAACCACAAAGAGATCGGTCTGGCTACAACTAAAGGAATGCAAAGAGACTTCAGAAGACAAGTCAGAGGTAGGCAGGAGAGGCCTTCTGTGCCATGTCAAGCAGTCTCAACTCTACGCTGAAGGATTTGACAGAGGTGGCTATGGCAGCAATCTGAAGAATGGAATAAATGGAGCCAGAATTAGAGACACCAGTTATAAAACTACTGCATTAATGCAGGTGTAACTTAATTCAGGTGCCTGAGCCAAGGCAGTGGGCAACAGAGTAGGAAATGGAGTAAGAAAACTGAAGACTTGGTGACAGACAGACAGACAGGAGTGATCAAGCAGAAGGAGTTGAGTGTAACTCCTAGGTTTATGGACTGAGAAAAGGGCTACACAGTAATGTTATACACAAAGAACATATCCAAGCAGAGGTAAGTTGGATGGAGGGGAGTCAGCTGGTGGTGGTGGTGCCAGTGGCAACAACTGGAGGGTGCAGAGGGAGACACAGTTCAGTCTGAGGCATCAGTGAGGCAACTTAGCTAAGAATTCCTTTAAACAGGTGACTTCATTGAGCCGGAGCTCAGGAGAGAAACCCGGACCAAAGACACAGATTTGAAAATCATGAAGAGACAGACACCACCAAAAATCAGCAATCTGGATGAGACCACACACTGCAAATTTACTGTGGAACACTGACATTTAAGGGTAGAGCAGGGGAAGAAGAGTTCACGAAAGAGCACCCTGAGGTAAAAGTCCTGGTCACACAGACGATAAGAGTATAGGAGTCTGAAGAAGGAATGTGTGAACAACATTATCAAAGTATCAATGTAACTGCAAAGTTAAATAGGATAAGAGCAGAAAAGTATCCACTGGATAGCCAATCAGGAAATAATTCGAGATGTTTGTGGAGATAATATCCACACTCTCATAGGTTAAAGAGTTAAAGAGGGGGGGGCTTCCTTGGTGGCGCAGTGGTTGAGAATCCGCCTGCCAATGCAGGGGACACGGGTTTGAGCCCTAGTCCAGGAAGATCTCACATACCGCGGAGCAACTAAGCCCGTGTGCCACAACTACTGAGCCTGCATTCCAGAGCCCATGAGCCACAACTACTGAGCCCACGTGCCTAGAGCCCGTGCTCCACAACAAAGACAAGCCACCACAATGAGAAGCATGCGCACCACAAGGAAGAGTAGCCCCCGCTCGCCACAACGAACACCCAATGCAGCCAAAAATAAATAAATAAATAAATTTATTAAAAAACAAAAAGAGTTAAGGGGTAACTTACTGTTAAGACAGGCAGATTAAACACATCTATTTGGGTTTGTTCCCTCTTGAATCCCCATGAAAACAACAGAAAGGAAATTTTTAAAGGTAAAAGCCTAAAAGGAGAGACAGAATGAGAGAAAAAGTAAAAGCAACAAAATTCTCGGGACTTCCCTGGTGGTGCAGTGGTTAGAAATCCAACTACCGGGCTTCCCTGGTGGCGCAGTGATTAAGAATCCACCTGCCAGTGCAGAGGACAGGGGTTCGAGCCCGGTCCAGGAAGATCCCACATGCCGCAGAGTAACTAAGCCTGTGCACAACTATTGAGCCTGTGCTCTAAAGCCTGCAAGCTACAACCACTGAGCCCACACGCCTAGAGCCCGTGCTCCGCAACAAGAGAAGCCACCGCAATGAAAAGCCTGCACACCGCAACAAAGACCCAACTGAGCCAAAAATAAGTAAATAAAATAAATAAATTTAAAAAAGAAAAGAAAGAAATCCGACCAGAAATGCAGGGGACACGGGTTCGAGCCCTGGTCCAGGAAGATCCCACATGCTGCAGAGCAACTAAGCCCGTGCGCCACAACTACTGAGCCTGCGCTCTAGAGTCTGCCAGCCACAACTACTGAGCCTGCGTGCCACAACTACTGAAGCCCACGCACCTAGAGCCCATGCTCTGCAACAAAAGAAGCCACCGCAATGAGAAGGCTGTGCACCACAACAAAGAGTAGGTCCTGCTCACTGCAACTAGAGAAAGCCCGTGTGCAGCAATGAAGACTCAGTGCAGCCAAAAATAAATAAATTTATTAAAAAAAAATTTTTTTTCAAAGCTAAAAAGCAGATGGAGGAGTGGCAAGTCACATGAAGAATGAAGAAAACCAAATCCCATGTGGAGAAAAGTTATGGGTCAACTAAATTTATGTCAAAGACTGGCAAAAGGATAAGACACCAGATACCTCCAGAAGTGAAGGAATTAAAAACAGGTCGAGATGAGGAGGACAGGTTTTAAATCTGCTGAAGAGGCAGTTAGACCCCGAATCCCCTCTCTTGTTTGATGTAACCCAGTGACAGCTTCTCCCCCTACCCTGGCAGAAAGAAGCCAGGGTTGTGGAAAAGATGCTCTCTGAACTGAGGCTGTCAGGCATATGAGGGCAGGCATACTATGCTTATCAAGTATAGAAGAGAAAACTCCAGCCTCTTTCCTCTCCTGCTTTCCCACATTCCCTCTGTCATTTGCTATTAAAGAATATTCAATGAACAACAATAAAAATAGCTATTAGACATCTTAAATATGATAGAAAAAATAAAGAACTCAAGTCAGCAGAACGGTTAGAAGAAAAAGCTGAAGTAGTATCTCCAAAAGTACAACAAAAAGACAGAGCGATGGGAAAAAAGAAGAAAAGCAAGATGAGAAGATGAGCCTGAGAGGTCTAACATCTGACCACTGAGCACCATAGGAGAGAACAGACCAAAAGAAGGGAAGGAAACCATCAATATGTAACTCAAGTACATTTCCCAATACTGAAACCTATGAGTTTCCAAAGTAAAGTTTATCAAGTACCTTGCATAATTAATGAAACTAGACACATACTGAGGCATATTATCATGAAATTTCAAAACACTAGAGAAAAAGGAAAAATCCTACATACTGCCAGAGGGAGAGGAAAAACAGGTGTAACATAAAGGTTCAAGAGTCAAAAGGGCATCAAATTTCTAAAGAGCCAGCACTAGAAACTAGAAGAAAATGGAGCCCTTAAAATGTTCTGATAAAAGTGATTTTCAACCTTGAATGTTAGACCCACTGAAGTGGGAGAATAGAGACATATTTCAAACTTTTGATTTTGAATAATTATAGATTCATAGACAGGTCTCATATACACCTGTTACATAGTAACAAGTTACATATACATACCAGGTATATAGTACAATAGCAAAACTAGGAAATTACATTGGTCATGTCATGTCATGACAGACAATGAATACAAGTAGTTTAAACCTAAAAATTTGTTTCTCGAGCACTCTTCCTCAGAATGCTACTAGGATGTGCTACACTAAAACAAGGCAAAAATGATGTGGGTTCAGAAATAAAAGGATCCAACGTAAGTAAGAGGTGAAATGAATCCCCAGGATGATGGTGAAAAAAAAGCCAGAGAAGACGTTAGTGCAGCAAGCCAAGAGAGCAACATGGGTAGAGTGGAACAGCATCAGAGCACTCTGGTAAGGATTTCTTCAGGCAGATTGAAAATGATAGCAGGACACCTAAAATATCTGAACACACTGAAAAGAGATTTATAAAACTGAAGTAGACTTTAGTGTTGAACTGGTAATACCTACATAATAAAACCAAGTCCCACTCATCCTCCAAAAATGCAATTATTAACACCAGGAGAAACAAAATGTCCAGCAGAAAAAGCAAAGTAATTATGATACACTACATAGCTCAGCTGTGAGGAGCTTTTAATCGTGCTTATAACGTAAACTCTAAAAACAATCTAAGTGGGCTTCCCTGGTGGCGCAGTGGTTAAGAATCTGCGTGCCAATGCAGGGGACATGGGTTCAAGCCCTGGTCTGGGAAGATCCCAGATGCCACAGAGCAACTAAGCCCGTGCGCCACAACTACTGAGCCTGTGCTCTAGAGCCTATGCCCTGCAACAAGAGAAGCCTCCGTGACGAGAAGCCGCGCACCGCAGTGAAGAGTAGCCCCCGCTCACTGCAACTAGAGAAAGCCCGCGCACCACAACGAAGATCCAACACAGCCAAAAAGAAATACATGTATAAAAAAAATAAAAACAGGGCCTCCCTGGTGGTGCAGTGGTTGAGAGTCCGCCTGCCGATGCAGGGGATGCGGGTTCGTGCCCCGGTCCGGGAGGATCCCATATGCCGCGGAGCGGCTGGGCCCGTGAGCCATGGCTGCTGAGCCTGCGCGTCCGGAGCCTGTGCTCCGCAACGGGAGAGGCCACAGCGGTGAGAGGCCCGCGTACCGCACAAAAAAAATAAATAAATAAATAAAAATAAAAACAATCTAAGCAAAACTGTGATATAATTATAGTGAGTGGTGAGACTATAGGAGTGTGGAGAGAACTAAGTCTTTGTCTTCCATGGTTTCAGTTTAACAGAGGAGGCCTAAATCCAAAAAATCAAGTGGGGACTTCCCTGGTGGTCCAGACACAGTTCAGTCTGAGGCATCAGTGAGGCGTGATCACATCGGTGGGTGTGATCCCTGGTCAGGGAACTAAGATCCCACATGTCACAGGGCAACTAAGGCCGCACACTCTAGAGCCTGTGAGCCACAACTAGAGAGCCTGCACGCTGCAACTACTGAGCCCATGTGCCACAACTACTGAGCCCGTGCACTCTGAAGCCCGCAAGCCACAACCAGAGAGAAGCCCACGTGCTGCAATGAAAGATCCCACATGCCACAAATGAAGATCCCACGTGCCACAACTAAGACCCAATGCAGGCAAATAAATAAATATTTTAAAAAAATCAAGTGGTAGCAAATATAAGCATGCCACCTAGATATGGAGGTAAATGTACCATCACCCACAAAAACCTTGCTTAGCAGGAAATAGGGAGAAAAATTATTGTCTTTCATGACAAGTCTCATAGAACTATTTGATTCTTTAAAGTATACTTTATAACTTTGATATAAATATCTAAACATAAAGAGTTAAGGAGAAGGATATAAGTGGACTGTGGCCTACCCTTTGAAGAAGGTTAGAGTGGAAAAAAAATAAGAAAATGAATAGCTAGAGGAAAACAGATTCAAGAAGTATTTTAAAATTTGAACAATTTTATATTTAGGAGAAATATGTATAACAGAGGAAGAAGATGACACCCTAGAGGAAAATAATGGATCACTGTTCCTGGAAAGGAAAGAGGGCGATTAACCTAGTGTGCAGGTGGGAGGAACTAACCTTAAATAAAAGGCTATTCATTGAGACTAAGCAAAAGAAAAGGAATGGCTGCACTCAGGCGAGGTCTCCGGTGGAGCGTGCAGGGAGCACTTACTTTAATGATGTTGTCAGGAGCTCTGTTCATGTTGAGGTTCTTGATTCTCACTGTCAGCTGGTGGGCAGTCTTGCAAGTGAGAAGGTACTTGCTGATTAGAGGCTTAGGAAACTCGGTCCCTTCAAAGTGCTTCAGTCCTAAAGCTAACAAACTGAGAAAGGGGCAGTGACACTCAATCTCACCTGACAGTCCATCCTGCTGAAAAGCCTCCCAGATGAACTCCACATTCTATAACCCACTTTTTCTACATCTAATTCTCGTACAAGTTAATGGCAATTCAATAGAAAATTTCAGATATTTACTGAGTGCTAAGAAGTACTATGTGAATAAGACTCAGTGAGGAGTTCCCAATTAAGTGAGAAGAGGAAAAACCAGGCATAAATCACTAATAAATGTCAGATCATGACACACTTTATACTAATAATACAAATGAAATTTGAAGCAAGAAGAATGGCTCTAACAAAACTAATATAAAATGAATATTGGGCACCATGTTAGACATATTAAATAGCACCAACACTACCTCCCAACATAACATATTCAATTACAGTTACCTATGTACATATTTGCTGATGGCAGTGGGGAAATACAAATCAAGAGCCATAAAAGTGTTCATAACCTTTATCGAATAATCTCACTCTTGAGAATTTACCCAAAGAGATAAACTGGAAAGATTTTCAAAAGCTCTATGTACAAAGATCCTTGGTGAAGCCTCACTCAGAACAGCTAAACAAGAGCGGGGGGTGGGCGGACTGGCAAATAAAAGGACTATCACAGGGCCATTAATATTGCCTTAAAAGACAATATACAGAAACAAAAATAAGACAATGTTACAGCATGGAATCTGATAGAAAAAACAATTTCAAGAAGACGTTAAGTTAAAAAAAGCAAAACAAAATTACACTTATATTGCCAATAATTATATAAGAAATGCAAAAAGAAAAATCATTGTCTTGGGGTGGTTAGGATAATGGATTAAAAAATTGTTTTCCTTTGAAAATTTTCCTCTAACAGTATTACAAGATAAGTTTTTACAGTAAATAAAAGACAAAAAACAACTTAAAATGTTTCAAAAATGTGTATGTCATTCCCTAAAAAAAGCAGTATTTGGCACTGCTGGAACAAGCACATACTACAGAACTGCGCCCATCTACACTGCTTTTCTTTTTGTCTTTTGTGTCAGTTCTTTATTATACAGGTCTTCTCCTTGGGATATTTTGTGCTCTTGTTCACCTCACAGTAAACCCTTACTTGTCCTCTGCCTTGGTGAAGAAAATCTTATCCTGAGGATTCTTTGCCTTCAGAGAACACACTGGAAGTAGCTCTGGATACATGAAAACCTTGCTTGTGGCTAGGATCCAAGCCACTTGCTTTGGCAAACAGGGAAATTCATAGGCTGTAAGAAAAGAATTCGTGATAAATGAAATTCTAGAACAAAAGAGGGCTTCACAAAAGCTTCTGAATGCATTTTTGCATTTAGATAGAGCCACCCCTACCTAACGTGATGCCCTTCCACCCACATGCCCCCCTCCCAAAAGTTTCCACAATCTTTCTCAGCCTAACATACACCTAAAAGGAGTCCCATTCAATGTTATTAAAAGTTGATTCTCTTTTTCTTTCCTGTGTGGAATACTTAACACACTAAGTAACATAAGCACTTATAAAGTACCTAGTAATACCTGGCAGATAGTGTATGCTCAAAAAATTTTTACCTCCTTCCCCCTTTAAATCCTTGAAAGATAAGTGACCTTCAACAATGCTTTCTTTCTTCCAGGATAAGATTCCAACTTCTTTAATCTCCCTCACAAATCTGGTATTCCAAATTTTATTTTATTTGATTCTTACTTAACTTTCATTAAGTTCTCCCAGATTCCTCCTGAGGTTGGGAACAAAAAAACCATAAAGAGAATGAGACAATTCAGTCTCATTCATTTCTGTCTTGCTGTCTAAGCCTCTCAATTCCAGGCACTTCTGCCTTTCCAGAGATAAGCGCCACTATACAGTCATATTTCTCCTTCCATAAATGTTATTTTTATATCCCCAGAAGAAAAACACAGGACACTATATGTATAAGTCGTAACTGTAGTCTGGTGTTAAATTAAGTTTTCATTACCAACATATAACTAATAAAGTAGTTTGAGATCAGTGTCTATGACATAATGCACTTAAATTCAACTATATTCAATTTAACTGTAAGAGTCAGAGATTTAAAATCAAGTCCAAAGACAAACCCAAATCCAGAGCAAAACACAACTAATTTGCTAAACTAGGAACAAATCAGAAGCAAATATTTAGTTTAAGGGAACAGCAAATATCTTCTCAAAATATACTAAACCAATGCAAGGTAGAAACCAAACCTTCAAATTTCTTTAAAATATTGAACATGGTAAATGTACAACATCTCTAATTTGTTCCTAACTCCCATATCAATGTTTCACTCAAAATGGAGATATCACTATATTCATTATGGGAAATAAAATGATCTTAATGAAGAAGTGAGTAGAAGCCTAAGCACAACCCGACTTTACCACCTGACTTCCATCTTTATCAGATACCAGTTTGTCTTGACCTGACTCCTAATACTTACCCTCATATCTACTTAAGTCCAATTATTAGCAGGAGTCCCACATCTCTACCCGCCACAACCCTGCCCTGTCCACTGCCTCCATCCCTTACTTAAGCTCAAGTATTATCACCTAATTCTAGAACTTAGATAATGAGCACAAAGGGAGGATAAAAGAGAGAAGGAAAAAATTACAAACACCCTGTCTCCTCCACCCCTAGGAAATTATCCCTAGGAAACTATCTATGGGATAAGACTCCCACCTCTTATTGCAAGTAAAAACTTAAAGCGGACACATCTGTCCCCTACCAGTCTTCTTGACAGTTTTACGAGGACTCCAGTCAACGCTGACATGTGTGTTGAAGTCTTCAATGAGCTGCACAGCTCCCATCAGGTTACAGGGTTGGAACAAGGTCTGAAACTTGGGGTTGAACTGATGATGAAGGGCGATGGAGCTTTGAGCAAAGGTTCCCAGCTCTTTCTGGGAAAACAGGACACAAAGGAGATCTCAGTTCCAGACAATTAATACCAGTAGCCCTTAGCCTCTGAGTGAAAAACTGTCCTTCCTACAATAGTATAAAAACAGGTAAAAATCATCATAAAGTCTTCCATAATTAACATTTTGCCATTAAGACTGTTCTTTTGCTGAGTCCTCAGATATCTGGGGATTTGTGATACACTAATTTGCTCTTGTTTTATTCTCAGTCTGAGTGTTCCTCAGCCTCTTGGGTGTATGGTCTAGCTCCCCAGCTAGAATTAAAATTCTCAAGAGTGAGAGCCATTACTTAATAAAATAAAATAAAAATTTTAAACGTCTTCATTGGTTTCTCTGAAGAACAAAGTATTTCTCATGATCCTCTGAACACAATAAGAGGGAAATAACACTCTGCTGACTATCGAAGGAAGCTCAGACTACTAGCCAACTCAAACTCCAAAGAGACTTACCCAAGAGGCAAAGAATATCCTCATTACCTACCCCAAAGTTCAGGAGCAATTTTTATAGGATTTTAACACATTACTGACAGGGGGATTTTTGCAGAAACTAACTCCTGTGGCTGTAATACGTCTCCGGTCAAAAATGTGTTAAAATTTGAATTTTTTTCTTTTTGGCCACGCCCTACGGCTTGCAGGATCTTACTTCCCCGACCAGAAATTGAATCTGGGCCCCTGAAGTGAAAGTGCCGAGTCCTAACCACTGGACCTCCAGGGAAATCCCCAAAATTTGAAATTAAAAGCCCTTCCTCCAAAATATTTCATAACGCCATGAGCAAAATTAATTTTATACATAAAACAGATACTGAGCCTAATAAATAATGAATTCAATAAAAAGAAGAGAAGTACCAAAAGCCCAAGATGAGTGGATCTAAAGGTAAGAGAACCCAATAAAAAGGTAAGAGGAATAGTCTTAAGAAACTGAATACTCTCTCTGTCCTTTCATGGGAACCAGTAACTTATGTTTTATCAGCAAGCACATGAAGCCATACGAACAGCTACCAAAACATGCAGGAGAGAAGAATAAATGTAGCTTATGATGAGTCAATATTTGTGAGAAATGACTTCCAAACTAACTGCATACACAATTCTTTAGAGTTAGGGATATTTGAAACCTTACAAGAAATATCCTGGTGGTACTGGCCTCCGAACTGAGACTGGGGTTGGAGGTGGCGAGAAGGTGAATTTGCGTCAAGAGCTGCACATGCTGGGGAGGGAAAGAAAATAATATAGTGACATGTTATGATGTTGTCATTTCAGGAACCCAGAAGACTTTACCAAGATGTTGGTGACTTTAGCATATATGTTTGGCTTTCTAGAGAGACTATGAGAACAACACAGTATCTTGGTATGAATTTTTTTCTCAAATATGGTTCCACTTGAGCAAAATGACAGAACCAGAGGAAGTTTAACCTCAAGCCAGAGGGACTAAGATTAGAAAGAAGAAAAAACTACTCTGGCAATAAGGCTGTTAAATTCAGAAGGGATTACTAAAGATTCTTTGAAATCTATCATTCTGAATACTATCAGGGTCCTTACATGCATTCTTACCTGAGCCATAAGGACACGAACATGATGACCTTTCAAGGTCCTAACTGATGTGAAGATCCTGTGGTCCTGTGGTTTCAGTGGTTATCAAGACACCTATTTCCGACTTTTCCAAAGCTGCTAATTTAATGTTTGGCTTTGAGCCAGGCCATGGGATGATCCAATATTAACATTACCAAGAAGAGTCTTACCTGCTGCATCTGCTGCTGGAGTCTCCTCCTCTGTGCTGGGTCTAGAATCAGAGTCTGATGAACTTTCTCACTCTGGGGCTTAACCCTCTCTACCTCCTGCTGCTGTTTGGCTGAAGATTTCCTCATCTTCAGCTGTTCAAGTAGCTCCTTCACTGTGCGATGCTGCTCATTTAGCAAGTTGGCCAGTGGTTCCTCAAACCTATCCTCAACAGGGAGATGATTGGATTTGAACATTTCCCTGGGTCCACAACACATCCAGTTCCTTCTAATGGTGGGCTAAGCAAGTCTGAACAACTTCCATCTACTGCTAATCCCCAAATCTCACTTTAGCCAATAGGCAAACTCCTATCCTACCCAAATCTTCTCCCGAAGTTGTTAGCATAGATTCAAATAAGATGGTTCTGAATCGCCCCCCCAACCATTCTTCTACATCAGTCTTCTAAGTAATATCGTAATGAAGGGGAAATTAAACAAAAATCTAAGAGTAGGGAAGTATCTGGATAACAAAGCAGCCAAGGAGCTAATGGGAACCCATCACTTTTCATCACACTGACAGCCAAATTAATCTCGGACTTGTTCTTAATGGTGATACAGAATCTTCTCCAAGTTTTCTAACACTACCCTCCTACCCCTACCTCCTGAGAGAGAGAGACTGTGTCTGGGGCTGAAGTAAGAATCCAAATGCCTAGCATGCTAGTTCTGAGGCAGAGGCAGAACAAGACACTCAAGTGATTAAGCAAGAGCTGAAACTCTGTGCAATCAGGATAAGACCTGCTCAAGTAGCTATGACTAGCAGGTTATCATAATTCAAGAAATCCTCTAGAATTTAGCAACAGTTAAATGATAATAATCTTTATCCCCAGAGGCTGTTGAAAAAAGTTATGTTTCCTTTTACAGTATTTACTGTGAGTATAGGCTGGCACAGGGTGAAAACCTAAAGACACAGGCCTGTCCTCTGTACAATTTTACTGAGAATTGAAATCTCTTGATTATCTGCATTACTAGCAGAGGAACAGAAGAACAGAAGCATGAAAAATGTAGATAATGCAAAAAAAAAAAGCCTGCACCTGACTTTAATAAGTATTACCTGGATGGGTAGTTGATAAGGGGAACACAGGTAACTCACTTTCCCTGTGATATCTTACTTAATCAAAGATTAAGCTAGGTTTGCATTTCTAGCTGAAAGAAAAGCAGCAGCAGCCCAAGCAGATCAACTGAATACCGAAAGGTAACTGAATTGGAATAAGGATTTTTAAGTAGTTACATAATGACCAAGTTTTAAAAACTCATACACAGAGTTGACTAGTGGAACTGAAATATGTTTACAGATCAAATCCCATGATAACAAGTTCCCAGGTTCTATTCTGCTACACTAGAATTTTTTTTTTTTTTTTTTTTTTTTTTGCGGTACGCAGGCCTCTCACTGTTGTGGCCTCTCCCGTTGCGGAGCACAGGCTCCGGACGCGCAGGCTCAGCGGCCACGGCTCACGGGCCCAGCCGCTCTGCGGCATGTGGGATCTTCCCGGACCGGGGCACGAACCCGCGTCCCCTGCATCGGCAGGCGGACTCTCAACCACTGCGCCACCAGGGAAGCCCTAGAATTTTCTTCTATGAAATATGGCATGAAATAAGTGGGTCAAATACAGACTCTAAGAAATTTTGAAATTTGTTCTCAAAAAAAAAAAAGGTAAATATATGAGGTGATAGAAGTGTTAATTAACTTGATGGGGGGAATCCTTTTACAAAGCATGCGTTTATCAAATCATCAAGTTGTACACTTTCAGTATCTTACAACCTTATTTATCAATAATACCTCAACGAAGCTGAAAAAAAAAGGAACTCCTGAGATTTCTGTTGTGGATATATTATGGTAGTTATTGTAATGGAGTATGACTGATATTTCTGACTTTTACACAATGATTAGTATACCTTGTCTTTTTCACTAAATTTGCAAGTTCCCTGAAGGTCTAGCTTTCAGGTGGATCCAAAGCTCTCTAGTTAGGTAATGCTGTTAAGTTAAAACACAGGACTAATTAGAGACTATGTGTCTTTCAGTTTTGCTTTGTTCCATGCATGGCACAAACCATACCCTGACATCCAGCCAGTCACCTAAGGATAGTATGCTGCTACTCAGAATGGATAGCAATAAAGTATGGATAAACTATGCAAACTCATCACAAAAACGGGGGAAAAATTTAAAGCCTCCACTATCCAGTGGGACAATGGAAGTGCTAATTTAAGTGAAGAGGGCAGTACACACATTTCAGATTCCAGGGCATTACTTCAGGTGCTTTATGGTTTGCTCAGTTAATGCCTTGGTGACTAACAAAGGTTCATTAACATTTACTAGATGTTAACGACAAACAGAAGAACAAAAGGGACATACTGGATATTACAATTTGGGGTAGTTTCTGTGGCTGGCCACATAGAGTCCTACACACCTCTCCAGCACCACTCACCTGGAGAAGCTGCTATGGATGCCAGCTACTGCTTTTTCTCCCTTCCCAAACAGGTACAGCTTGGTCTATAGCTGCACTGCCCCATAAGGAGACTTATTCACTTGACACCTAACACCCACAAGGGACTCTGCATCCTAATATCAGTAACAGCAGGTAGTCAGGGATGGGAAATTGTTAACCAAAATTTCTCAAAACCTTTTCAGACATACACTTTTCCTCCATTCTAAGTCTCAAGGTCTTTGGTTAGCCTACCGTAGGGCTTGAGGGGTGTTAAAGTTAGGCCGAGGCTCAGCCACACATTCCTCCTCCTCTGGGCCATCATCTTCCATGTTGGAGAACCCCATCTCATCTTGAAACTGAGTGCAAAGGAAAAGAAGGATTTTCCTGGGGAATGGGCATGCAAAAGTCACTCTAGCAGTGAGAAGGGAAAGTAAAGTAAAGTAGTTTACAGGACTTTAATAACGCGGGCGCACAGAAAGAGCCTGCATCACAACCTTTCTCACTTCTGGGCTCGCACAATCCCGCACATGGGGTAGCTATTATGCCAGGAAAAAAGTTTCTCAATCAGCCAACTTGTAATGGTAAAGACAGAGCATGGATAACTTGAAATGATCAGAATATCTTTAAAGAGATAAATTTATGAGAAAGGTAACTATTTGGGCTCAGAATAATCTAAAATTAGTTTGCAATCTTTAAGGATGCAACATGTGATAGTGAAGAGTCCATCCAAAAGCTTGCAAGGAAAACTTTATTAAGAATAACCTACATATGGATCATCAAAGTTTATTACTTAGCAAAATTCTCCTGTCACTATATTCTCTCCTGGGTGGACTGAAAGGGGAATGGGCTTGGTTCACACCACGCTTCTGGAGAGAGAGGCCCTGAGACCAAAGGACAGAGCTTGCTGGAGAATCCACTTTTACTATTCTGAGTTCTCATTCAAAGATCATTACTCACAGTTTCAAACAGCTCTTCCATCAGTTCATTCACTTCCTTTTCTGCAAAAAAGCCAAACGGTATGCTGTTGGCACTTGTTTGTTTCATTTTGCCATAGGGGGAATTCCAAGAAAATTCAATGAAAGTTGTTTTCAGCAAGGCTTTTAACAAAATCCCATATCTACCCACCATTCACTCATTCATTTAAAAACATTTATTGAACACCAACTATATGCCTTAATCCCTGGTTCTAGATGCTTAGATACATGACAGGACTTTACTCTCATGAAGCTTAAATTCTAAAGGGAAAACACACAAAAATGTAAGCTAGATGATTTTATAATGAGATAAATTCATATTTGTTGGCCTATCCTACTGAATGGAGTCAAGAAAGAAGTTTCCAGCAGTGTGTCATAGGACCCTATCTTTGGACCTGAACTATTCAGCAATCCCATCAACAACCTAAAACACCCAGAAGACACACTTACCAAATCTGTAAACGATATAAAGCTGAAAGGGATTGCCAGACCAACTGATAACAGATTCAAAATTCTAGGTTTTCTCAAATTAATTGGATGAAACATAATGGGGATAAATTTAAAGTCTTACATTTAGGATTTTCAAAACTCAGCTTCTTAAGTGCACAAAAAGGTAACATGGCTCAAAAACAATTAATCTGAAAAAGATCTCTATGTTTTGGTTGACCTTAAGTTCAATATGACACAGTAGCTCCACAACAGTGCTCACAACCAAGAAGGCAAGCATATCACTGAATCAAAGCAGTCTCAGACTCTATCTAGAAGACTGTGGTCATTTCTGTAAAAGCCCTTCTTAAGATGGCATTAAAAAGCTAAAATCCAAATGTTAGTGAGGATGTGGAGCAACTAGAACTGTAAAAAGAATGTAAAGTGGAAAGCCACTTTGGAAAAAGGTTTGGCAATTTCTCAGCAAACTAAGTATACAGCTACCTTATGACCACTGATTCTTCCACTAAATAGCTGACCCAAGGGAAATAAAACATTTGTCCACAAAACCTTGCACAAGGAAG
The DNA here is from genome assembly GCF_964165515.1 of Mesoplodon bidens. Classification (NCBI taxonomy): domain Eukaryota; kingdom Metazoa; phylum Chordata; class Mammalia; order Artiodactyla; family Ziphiidae; genus Mesoplodon; species Mesoplodon bidens. The sequence goes on along the minus strand of NC_138177.1, from coordinate 72,879,711 downwards.
TTCAGAGCTATCTTTATTCAAGACAGCCAGAAATTAGAAAGAACCCAGGTTCCATCAACACCTGGGGATTGATGAAAAATAAACAAATTGGTATATTTATACACTGGAATCCTACTCAGCAATAAAAGGGAAGAAATTAATGATACAAGCAATGTGCATGAATCTCAAAAACATTATGCTAAGTGAAAGAAGCTGTATACAACAGAACATATACTATATGATTCCATTCACATGAAGTTTTCAAAGAGGCAAATCTAGGGCTTCCCTGGTGGCACAGTGGTTGAGAGTCCGCCTGCCGATGCAGGGGACACGGGTTCGTGTCCCAGTCTGGGAAGATCCCACATGCCAAGGAGCGGCTGTGCCCGTGAGCCATGGCTGCTGAGCCTGCGTGTCCAGAGCCTGTGCTCCGCAACTGGAGAGGCCACAACAGTGAGAGGCCCGCGTATCGCCAAAAAAACAAACAAAAAATAAAGAGGCAAATCTAATCTGTGATAGAAGAAAAGGGAACAATGGTCGCACCTGGGAGGATGGTGTGGGGACTGACTGGGAAGAGGCAAGTGGGTACTTTCTGGGGTGACAAATCTCTATCTTGTTAGGGGTTTGAGTTATACAAGAGGAGGCACATTGAACCTCACTGAATGGTATACTTAAGATTTCTGTACTACAGTGTGTATAAATTTACCTAAAAAGAAAAACCGTAAACAAATACTGAGTTCTAATTCATGATATGTATGCTGAAATGTTTAGATATCTACAACTCACTATGAAATGCTTTTTAAAAAAATGGATTCATAGATGGATAGCTGCATGACTAAGCAAATATATGAAAAGTTAACTATAGAAGATAGGTAGTGGGTATATGGGTGTCCACTCTACAATTCTTTCAACTCTTCTATATGTTCAAAAAGTTTCATAATAAAATGTCATGGGGGAGAATTTTCTTTAAAATAAAGGCTAGAATCCAGACGAGGGTAACTTGGGGGTTGAAATGTGGAAAGCCTGGCATTTAGAGAAGTGAAAAAACTTGGTATGTTTAGCATAATAAAGAAAAAATGTAGAAAAAGAAACATACTATGCACACTTAAGAGTAAATTACATTTTATGGCAACAAAGGACAAACAGAGAAATATAAAAGATAGATTCAGGTTCAATAAGGAAAATGCTGGGGCTTCCCTGGTGGCGCAGTCGTTAAGAATCTGCCTACCGGGCTTCCCTGGTGGCGCAGTGGTTGAGAGTCCGCCTGCCGATGCAGGGGACACGGGTTCGTGCCCTGGTCCGGGAGGATCCCACATGCCGCGGAGCGGCTGGGCCCGTGAGCCATGGCCGCTGAGCCTGCGCGTCCGGAGCCTGTGCTCCGTAACGGGAGAGGCCACAACAGTGAGAGGCCCGCGTACCGCAAAAAAAAAAAAAAAAAAAAAAAGAATCTGCCTACCAATGCAGGGGACACGGGTTTGAGCCCTCACCCTGGAAGATACCACATGCCAGGGAGCAACAAAGCCCATGCACCACAACTACTGAGCCTGCACTCTAGAGCTCGTGTGCCACAGCTACTGAGCCCAGTGCCATAACCATTGAAGCCCGTGTGCCTAGAGCCCATGCTCCACATCAAGAGAAGCCACTGCAATGAGAAGCCCATGCACCACAACGAAGAGTAGCCCCCACTCGCTGCAACCAGAGAAAAGCCCTCGCGCAGCAATGAAGACCCAAGGCAGCCAAAAAATAAAAATAAATTTTTAAAAAATTAATAAGGAAAATGTTAATTGAAGAGGTGTTCAAGAGTAGGACACACTATCTGCAGAGCTGATGAACTCCCTGTCACTGGAGGTATCCAAATGGACTGAAAGGTCACATGAGAGAAGCTGTTAACAAACGCTTAAGTGGGAAGAAAATATATGTGACCACAGGAGGCTTTCCAAACTCTGTGATTCTAAGCTTTTTTTTTTTTTTTTTTTTTTGCAGTACGCGGGCCTCTCACTGTTGTGGCCCCTCCCGTTGCGGAGCACAGGCTCCGGACGCGCAGGCTCAGTGGCCATGGCTCACGGGCCCAGCCGCTCCAAGGCATGTGGGATCTTCCCAGACCGGGGCACAAACCCGTGTCCCCTGCATCGGCAGGCGGACTCGCAACCACTGCGCCACCAGGGAAGCCCCTAAGCTTTTTTATTTTTAAATTTTTATCATCCATGTAAGAAAAGTCCTATTAAAGGGATTATAATTAAGCATGATAACATAAGACGACAAGGGGTGGAAACAAAATTAAAATTCTATCCCAGTTTTTACTTATGACCATAGAACTCTATGACTAGAAAGGAAGACCTATCATTCAGGCAACCCAGAAAAGTTCACTATTTGATTGGCAAATACTGTCAGCCCCGTGAAAAACACCGGCTCTAAGGCAATAAACAACACAAAACCCAGGAGAAGCTCACAGTTTAGGGAAGGAGACAGATATAAATAAGCAACTATGAGAGAGATAAGTATTAAAAAGGACATATAAAATAGTATGGATATAATCAGGAGGAGGAACCAAGATGGCGGAGTAGAAGGACGTGCTCTCACTCCCTCTTGCGAGAACACCAGAATCACAACTAGCTGCTGGACAATCATCGACAGGAAGACACTGGAACTCACCAAAAAAGATACCCCACATCCAAAGACAAAGGAGAAGCCACAATGAGACGGTAAGAGGGGCGCAATCACAGTAAAATCAAATCCGATAACTGCTGGGTGGGTGACTCACAGACTGGAGAACACTTATACCACAGAAGTCCACTCACTGGAGTGAAGGTTCTAAGCCCCACATCAGGCTTCCCAACCTGGGGGCCCGGCAACGGGAGGAGGAATTCCTAGAGAATCAGACTTTGAAGCCTAGTGGGAATTGACTGCAGGACTTCAACAGGACTGGGGGAAACAGAGACTCCACTCTTGGAGGGCACACACAAAGTAGTGTGTGCACTGGGACCCAAGGGAAGGAGCAGTGACCCAATAGGAGACTGACCAGACCTACCTGCTAGTGTTGGAGGGTCTCCAGCAGAGGCAGGGGGTGGGGGGAGGCTGTAGCACACCATGGGGACAAGGGCACTGACAGCAGAAGTTCTGGGAAGTACTCCTTGGCATGAGCCCTCTCAGAGTCTGTCATTAGCCCCACCAAATAGCCCAGGTAGGTTCCAGTCTTGGGTGGATAAGTGACCTGGAAGTCAGGCCAAACACCCAACAAGGAGGGAACACAGCCCCATCCATCAACAGTCAAGTGGATTAAAGTTTTACTGAGCTCTGTCCACCAGAGCAACAGTCAGCTCTACCCACCACCAGTCCCTCCCATCAAGCCTCTTAGATAGCCTCATCCACCAGAGGGCAGACAGCAGAAGCAAGAAGAACTACAATCCTGCAGCCTGTGGAACAAAAACAACATTCACAAAACACAGACAAGATGAAAAGGCACAGGGCTATGTACCAGATGAAGGAACAAGACAAAACCCCAGAAAAATAACTAAATGAACTGGAGATAGGCAACCTTCCAAAAAAGAATTCAGAATAATGATAGTGAAGATGATCCAGGACCTCGGAAAAAGAATGGAGGCAAAGATCGAGAAGATGCAAGAAATGTTTAACAAAGACCTAGAAGAATTAAAGAACAAACAAAGAGATGAACAATACAGTAACTGAAATGAAAAATACGTTAGAAGGAATCAATAGCAGAATAACAGAGGCTGAAGAACAGATAAGTGACCTGGAAGACAGAATGGTGGAATTCACTGCTGTGGAACAGAATAAGAAAAAAGAATGAAAAGAAATGAAGACAGCCTAATAGACCACTGGGACAACATTAAACGCAACAACATTCGCATTATAGGGGTCCCAGAAGAAGGAGAGAGAAAGAACCAGAGAAAATATTTGAAGAGATTATAGTGGAAAACTTCCCTAAGATGGGAAAGGAAATAGCCACCCAAGTCCAGGAAGCACAGTGAGTCCCATACAAGATAAACCAAGGAGAAACACACTGAGACACATAGTAATCAAACTGGCAAAAATTAAAGACAAGAAAAATTATTGAAAGCAGCAAGGGAAAAATGACAAATAACATGCAAGGGAACTCCCATAAGGTTAACAGCTGATTTCTCAGCAGAAACTCTACAACCCAGAAGGGAGTGGCATGATATACTTAAAGTGATGAAAGGGAAGAACCTACAACCAAGATTACTTTACCCGGCAAGGATCTCATTCAGATTTGATGGAGAAATCAAAAGCTTTACAGACAAGCAAAAGCTAAGAGAATTCAGCACCACCAAACCAGTTCTACAGCAAATGCTAAAGGAACTTCTTTAAGTGGGAAACACAAGAGAAGAAAAGGATCTACAAAAACAAACCCAAAACAATTAAGAAAATGGTCACAGGAACATACATATGGATAAGTACCTTAAACGTGAATGGATTAAATGCTCCAACCAAAAGACACAGGCTTGCTGAATGGATACAAAAACAAGACCCATATATATGCTGTCTACAAGAGACCCACTTCAGACCTAGGGACACATACAGACTGAAAGTGAGGGGATGGAAAAAGATATTCCATGCAAATGGAAATCAGAAGAAAGCTGGAGTAGCTATACTCATATCAGATAAAATAGACTTTAAAATAAAGAATGTTATAAGAGACAAGGAAGGCCACTAAATAATGATCAAGAGATCAATCCAAGAAGAAGACAAAACAATTACAAATATATATGCACCCAACATAGAAGCACCTCAATACATAAGGCAAGTGCTAACAGCTATAAAAGAGGAAATCGACAGTAACACAATAATAGTGGAGGACTTTAACACCTCACTTACACCAATGGACAGATCATCCAAAATGAAAATAAGGAAACAGAAGCTTTAAATGACACAATAGACCACATAGATTTAATTGATATTTATAGGACATTCCATCCAAAAACAGCAGATTACACTTTCTTCTCAAGTGCGCACGGAACATTCTCCAGGATAGATCACATCTTGGGTCACAAATCAAGCCTCAGTAAATTTAAGAAAACTGAAATCATATCAAGCATCTTTTCTGACCACAACGCTATGAGATTAGAAAAGAATTACAGGGAAAAAAATGTAAAAAACACAAACACATGGAGGCTAAATAATACGTTACTAAATAACCAAGAGATCACTGAAGAAATCAAAGAGGAAATCAAAAAATACCTAGAGACAAATGACAATGAAAACATGATGATCCAAAACCTATGGGATGCAGCAAAAGCAGTTCTAAGAGGGAAGTTTATAGCTATACAAGCCTACCTCAAGAAACAAGACAAATCTCAAGTAAACAATCTAACCTTACACCTAAAGGAACTAGAGAAAGAAGAACAAACAAAACCCAAAGTTAGCAGAAGGAAAGAAATCATAAAGATCAGAGCAGAAATAAATGAAATAGAAACAAAGAAAACAATAGCAAAGATCAATAAAACTAAAAGCTGGTTCTTTGAGAAGATAAACAAAATTGATAAACCATTAGCCAGACTCATCAAGAAAAAGAGGGAGAGGACTCAAATCAATAAAATTAGAAATTAAAAAGGAGAAGTTATAACAGACACCACAGAAATACAAAGCATCCTAAGAGACAACTACAAGCAACTCTATGCCAATAAAATGGACAACCTGGAAGACATGGACCAATTCTTAGAAAGGTATAACGTTCCAAGACAGAACCATGAAGAAACAGAAAATATGAACAGCCCAATCACAAGTAATGAAATAGAAACTGTGATTAAAAATCTTCCAACATGGCTTCCCTGGTGGCGCAGTGGTTGAGAGTCCACCTGCTGATGCAGGGGACGCGGGTTCGTGCCCCAGTCTGGGAGGATCCCACATGCCGCGGAGCAGCTGGGCCCGTGAGCCATGGCCGCTGAGCCTGCGCATCCGGGGCCTGTTCTCCACAGCGGGAGAGGCCACAGCAGTGAGAGGCCCGCGTACCGCAAAAAAAAAAAAAACAAAACACATCTTCCAACAAACAAAAGTCCAGGACCAGATGGCTTCACAGGTGAATTCTATCAAACATTTAGAGAAGAGCTAACACCCATCCTTCTCAAACTCTTCCAAACAATTGTGGAGGAAGGAACACTTCCAAACTCATTCTATGAGGCCACCATCACCCTGATACCAAAACCAGACAAAGATACTACAAAATAAGAAAATTACAGACCAATATCACTGATGAATATAGATGCAAAAATCCTCAACAAAATACTAGCAAACAGAATCCAACAGCACATTAAAAGGATCATACACCATGATCAAGTGGGATTTATCCCAGGCATGCAAGGATTCTTCAATATACGCAAATCAATCAATGTGATACACCATACTAACAAACTGAAGAATAAAAACCATATGATCATCTCAATAGTTGCAGAAAAAGCTTTCAACAAAATTCAACACCGATTTATGATAAAAATTCTCCAGAAAGTGGGCATAGAGGGAACCGACCTCAACATAATAAAGGCCATATATGACAAACCCATAGCAAACATCATTCTCAATGGTGAAAAACTGAAAGCATTTCCTCTAAGATCAAGAACGAGACAAGGATGTCCACTATCACCACTATTATTCAACATAGTTTTGGAAGTCCTAGCCACGGCAATCAGAGAAGAAAAAGAAATAAAAGGAATCCAAATTGGAAAAGAAGAAGTAAAACTGTCACTGTTTGCAGATCACATGATACTACACATAGAGAATCCTAAACATGCCACCAGAAAACTACTAGAGCTAATCAATCAATCTGGTAAAGCTGCAGGATACAAAATTAATGCACAGAACTCTCTTGCATTCCTATACACTAACGATGAAAAATCTGAAAGAGAAATTATGGAAGCACTCCCATTTACCATTGCCACAAAAAGAATAAAATACCTAGGAATAAAACTACCTGGGGAAAAGGCCTGTATGCAGAAAACTATAAGACACTGATGAAAGAAATTAAAGATGATACCAACAGATGGAGAGATATACCATGTTCTTGGATTGGAAGGATCAATATTCTGAAAGTGACTACACTACCCAAAGCAATAGAGTCAATGCAATCCCTATCTAATTACCAATGGCATTTTTTATGGAACTAGAACAAATCATCTTAAAATTTGTATGGAGACATAAAAAGCCCCGAATAGCCAAAGCAGTCTTGAGGGAGAAAAACGGAGCTGGAGGAATCAGACTCCCTGACTTCAGACTATACTACAAAGCTACAGTAATCAAGACAATATGGTACTGGCACAAAAACAGAAACATAGATCAATGGAACAAGATAGAAAGCCCAGAGATAAACCCACACACCTATGGTCAACTAATCTATGACAAAGGATGCAAAGATAGACAGTGGAGAAAAGACAGTCTCTTCAACAAGTGGTGCTGGGAAAACTGGACAGCTACATGTAAAAGAATGAAATTAGAACACTCCCTAACACCATACGCAAAAATAAACTCAAAATGGATTTGAGACCTAAATGTAAGACTGGACACTATAAAACTCTTAGAGGAAAACATAGGAAGAACATTCTTTGACATAAATCACAGCAAGATCTTTTTTGATCCACCTCCTAGAGTAATGGAAATAAAAACAAAAATAAACAAATGGGACCTAATGAAACTTAAAAGCTTTTGCACAGCAAAGGAAACCATAAATAAGACAAAAAGACAACCCTCAGAATGGGAGAAAATATTCGCAAACGAATCAACGGACAAAGGATTAACCTCCAAAATATATAAACAACTCATGCAGCTCAGTATTAAAGAAACAACCCAATCCAAAAATGGGCAGAAGACCTAAACAGACATTTCTCCAAAGAAGACATACAGATGGCCAAGAAGCACATGAAAAGCTGCTCAACATCACTAATTATTAGAGAAATGCAAATCAAAACTACAATGAGGTATTCTACAATGAGTTAGAATGGGCATCATCAGAAAATCTACAAACAACAAATGCTGGAGAGGGTGTGGAGAAAAGGGAACCCTCTTGCACTGTTGGTGGAAATGTAAATTGATACAGCCACTATGGAGAACAGTATGGAGGTTCCTTAAAAAACTAAAAATAGAATTACCATATGATCCAGCAATCCCACTACTGGGCATATACCCAGAGAAAACCATAATTCAAAAAGACACATGCACCCCAATGTTCACTGCAGTGCTATTTACAATAGCCAGGTCATGGAAGCAACCTAAATGCCCATCGAAAGACGAATGGATAAAGAAGTTGTGGTACATATATACAATGGAATATTACTCAGCCATAAAAAGCAACAAAATTGAGTCATTTGTTGAGATGTGGATGGATCTAGAGACTGTCATACAGAGTGAAGTAAGTCAGAAAGAAAAAAACAAGTATCGTATATTAACGCATGTATGTGGAACCTAGAAAAATGGTACAGATTAACCGGTTTGCAGGGCAGAAGTTGAGACACAGATGTAGAGAACAAACGTATGGGCACCAAGGGGGGAAAACCGCAGTTGGGTGGGGATGGTGGTGTGCTGAATTGGGCGATTGGGACTGACATGTATACACTGATGTGTATAAAATTGATGACTAATAAGGACCTGCTGTATAAAAAAACAAAAAAAAAAAACAACTAATACTACACTTTCTTTGCGTTATTTGTATGGAAATATGTTAATATAAATGTTTCAGACATTACATGAAATTTCTAAAAATCTTATATGTTCTGGTATAATGTTATAAGTCATAATTCTAGTTATTACTTTAAAATGTATATCTCAGAAATAACTAAATTTCCCTGTCAATTGTATTATTATGAACTTTCATCAAATCTTTAACCGTGGTCATTTTTAAGTCTTTTGTCATTTACAGACAGTTCTGGGTGTACTCTGATGCTTTCGCAAAAATGTTCCTATAAAATGGTTTCATCTTCACGGAATTCATGGAAAAGACTGACAAGTACAGGTTTCTGGTAACTGACGATACTGCTGAACTGAATGAATAAGCATTTTCAGAACTCTAATGGAAAACTGATGAATTCATAAAAGTGCTAACAAAAGATCAAGATAAAAAAAATTGATTGCATGGGACTGAGTGAACTGATGAGGATGATTATAATTTTTGTGACTTTCTGTTTGAATAAAAAAAAAAAAGAAAAATCCCACAAGGACTCAGAGGCAAAAAATATACAAATCAATTTTCACTGCAAAATAAAGGAGCTGTTACAGTGGAGGTTTACTGGACTGAATGTCAATATTATGACACAGCATGAGTGTGTTTCGTGTTTGGTAATTGCAGTCATTGTTGCTTTTGTTGCGGTCATCCATTTACAATGCTTGGTGTCAGTTTATTTATCTCTTGTAAAAATAAAATACAGTGTGTGTGTGTGTTGTGAAAAAAAATAGTATGGATTACAGAGCAAGAAAATCAATCCTAACTGAGGAGGATCTCCCTGAGAAATTACAGTTGACCCTTGAACAACATGGAATTGAACTGTATGGGTCCACTTATATGCAGATTTTTTCAGTAAATATATTGGAACAATTTGGGGGGGACGTGCAACAATTTGAAAAAAACCTCAGACAAACCACAGAGCCTAGAAATAACAAAAAAATTTAAGAAAAAGTTAGGTATGTCATGAATGCATAAACTATATGTAGATACTAGTCTATTTTATCATTTACTACCATAAAATGTACACAAATGTACTCTAAAAAGTTAAAATTTATCAAAACTTACACACACACTTACACACCATACATGGCACCATTCACAGTTGAGAGAAACCCAAACATAAAGATGCAGTATGAAATCATAACTGCATAAAATTAACTGTGGCATATACTGTACTTCTGTAATAATTTCAGAGCCACCTCCTGTTGCTAGCATAGGTGTTGCAAGTATCTGCTTAAAACATCTCCTGAGCAGTTCGTCTCTCCAGCAAATTGCGTACTGTAGGAAAAAGTAATCTCTTGTGGTTCCTGAGTATTTTTCATCAAGTTTAGTACAATACCATAGGCCTTGAATAACACCATGGTACCCATGCGAAGAGCCACTAGTGATGCTGGAAATGCTCCCAAGAAGCAAAGAAAAGTCATGACATTACAAGAAGACGCTGAATTGCTTGATATGTACCAGAGATTGTGGTCTGCAGCTGTGATTTCCCACCATTTCAAGATAAATGAATCCAGTGTAAGGACCATTGTAAAAAATGAAAAGGAAATTCATGAAGCCATAACTGCCGCTATGCCAGCAGGTGCAAAAACCTTGCGCTTTTTGTGAAATACCTTTTTATCTCATATTGAAAATGCAGCTTTTATGTGGGTGCAAGATTGCTTTAAGAAAGGCATACCTATAGACTCTAATATGATTTGAGAAAAAGCAAAGTCATTATACGACAACTTAAAGCAAAAGGAAGATGAAGGGTCTAAGTCTGGAGAATTTAATGCCAGCAAAGGATGGTTTGATAATTTTAGAAAGAGGTTTGGCTTAAAAACTGTCAAGATAACAGGAGAAGCAGCCTCTGCTGACGCAGAGGTAGCAGACAAGTTCCCAGACTGAGGAGAAAGGATATCTGCCTGAACAGGTTTTTAGTGCAGATGAAAGTGCCCTATTCTGGAGGGGAAAAAAATTAAAAAAAATAAAGCCTCAAAAGACATTAGTAAGGAAGAGAAGCAAGCACCAGGATTTAAGGCAGGAAGGGAGAGGCTAAGTCTACTGTTTTGTGAAAATGCAGTCACATTTACCACCAGGACTGCCCTTATCTATAAAGCTGCTCACCTTGAAAGGAAAAGATAAACACGAGCTGCCAGTCTTTAGATATACAAAAAGAAGGGCCTTTCTATGGATTGGTTCCATCCATGCTTTGTCCCTGAAGTCAGGAAATACCTTGCCTTTTAAAGTTCTTTTGAAATTGGACAATGCCCCTGGGTACCCAGAACCCCATGAATTCAACACTGTAGGCGTCTAAGTGGTCTACTCACCTCCAAACATGTCTCTAATTCAGCCTCTAGATCGGGGGTCATAAGGACCTTTAAGGCTCATTACACACAATATTCTATGGAAAGGATTATCCACACTAAAGAAAAGACCCCAATGGAGAGAACATCACGTAAGTCTGGAGGAAGGATCACACCACTGAAGAAGCCATCACTGTTAAAGAAAAAGCCATGAAAGCCATCAAACCTGAAACAATAAATTCCTGCTGGAGAAAACTGTGTTCAGATGTCCTGCATGACTTCACAAGATTTACGACAGAGCCAATCAAGGAAATCATGAAACAGACTGTGAATATGGCCAAAAAAAGATGGGGGTGAAGGGTTTCAAGTTCTGAATCTTGGAGAAATTCAAGAGCTAACAGACACCACACCAGAGGAATTAACAAAAGATGACTTGATGAAGATGAGTGCTTCCAAAACAGTGCCAGACGATGAGGAAGAAGATGTAGAAGAAGCTGTGTCAGAAAACAAACTGACATCAGATAATCAGGCAGCCGGGTTCCGATTATTTAAGACTGCTTTTGACTTCTTTTACAAGGATGCTTCTATGATATAGACTCTGAAACCAAAGCACATGGTGGGAGAGGGACTGGTACCATACAGAAACATTTTTAGAGAAATGAAAAAGCAAAGAAGTCACACAGAAATTACAATGTATTTCCATAAAGTTACACTCTCTGCCTCCCCTTCCTCCTCCACCACCTCTCCTGCCTCTGCCACCCCGAGACAGCAAGACCAGCCCCCCCCTTCCTCATCAGCCTACTCAATATGAAGACAAGGAGGATGAAGGCCTTTATGATGACCCACTGCGACTTAATGAATAGTAAATAATCATCATGTCTACAGTTAATAAACTTATCTGTTGTGTATGTGTGTGTATCTTTGTGTGAAAATCTAATAACTGTATGGCAAGAATTGTATGAGATGTCTTTGTGTCATCATCATCATCATCGCCTAAGTATTCATCATGTAGAACATCATGTACAAGACTTGTATTGAAATGGATAGCCTATCCTTACATAGGCATAAAGTGAGTGATATTTAATATAAAATTAATAATTAATAAAATTAATGTTAGTTTTATTAATGATTTATAACTGTGCTTTCAAAGAATTACATTACCAACTGTGTATCAGTCTATTATCACATTTTTAAAAAATGTAACAATGTTTCCAATCCTGTACATGAATATGACTGTAATACTGTATGCCATAAAAATTTTGTAACCATTTAGCAGTGTACTGCTGAATGGTTACAAAATTTTGTAACCATTCAGGCCAGAGTACTAAGAAGCGATCTGTGAAGCAATCATATCAATTACACTAGGCTACTATCAAGCCATCATACTGTTGCTTCTTCATTATCAATGCATGAATCCTTATACCAGTAAATAAATGTTCCTTTTTCACTTTTCATTTTTCATTGTCTAGTGTTTGTAACATGTATATCTACAGTGTTTTGTATCATATAAGACAATATTAATATACATACTGACAGATGATTCAGCTTGTAAACAGATAACATAAACTTACAGTATCGATAAATACGGTACTGTAAATGTATTTTCTCTTCCTTATTATGATTTTCTTAATAATATTTTCTTTTCTCTAGCTTACTTTAAGAATACAGTACACAAAACACATTATATATAAAATACATGTTAATAACTTTATTTTATTGGTAAGCCTTCAACAGTAGGCTACTAGTAGTTAAGTTTTCGGGGAGTCAAAACTTCTAGTCGGATTTTCAACTACACTGGGGTTGGGCATCCCTACCCTCTGAGTTGCTCAAGGTTAACTGTATCTATAAACTGAAGAAAGTAACAAACAAGAAGGGAAGGCAAGTGTACACCAGGATGAGAGCTGAATTGAAATGCAATCTCCTACTTTTCTGCTTCAAGCACAAAATGTTTCCTGACCAGCACATGACACTGTGGACCATTCGCTCCTTCAAGACTCTTCCCTTGGTTTCTGAGACACAAGGCTTTCTTGTTTTTTCTCATACCTTCCTAGACCCTCCTTCACAATTTTCTCAAAACCTAAATCCTCAAGCCTTTTCTTTCTACACTTTCTCTTTGATTCCTACTGCTTTCCTTTCAATGCAACCTTAACTGTCATAACATACCAAAATAAATGTAACATCTTCATAAAGGAAACAGCATTCTAATCTTAAAAACATGAAAGATGAACTAAAGCAACAAAACAGAACATAAGTCCTAAAGGATTGTGTTTACATAATTCTCTTTGCACAAAGACGTGCATTATTTAGGTACATAATAAACACTTTTGGATACTTATAAAACTTTCTTCATAACCTCGTCAAGAGCCAACGTCTTACCTTCACCATGTTGTGTATACTATTCCAGTACAGGGTCATGCACACACTCAATAAAAATCAACAGTTCCTGAAATATGTTTTTCATCATTGGCAAACTAGCAATGAAATAATTTTAAACAAATGACTCAAGCCAAATTATTTGTTTTCCATGCCTCCAATCTTGCTCTCTTTACCCACCAAATCAATACATTAAACTGGCATTAAATCAAAGTGATATTTCTAAAATCCAAATCAGTTCCTATTTATTTCCTGCTTTGAGCTCTTTGAGCTCTCCTTTTCGACAGATCAAAACTCAGATCTAAGGTTCTCCATGAACTGAACACTGCTTAACTCTTCTATCACCACTCACTCATACAACTTAACCAAACTACTTACTATTTTCCAAACACATGTATTGTTTCATAATTCCATGGTTTGCAGAATTCTTCTATTTGCAATATCCCTCTCTGCCCCCATTCACCAAAAATTTCTTATTGCTCCTTCAAAACTAAAATAAAACATCCCATTTTGTGAATCCTTCCCTAACCCATACCATACATTAGGACAGTATAACCCTCTTTTAGGCCACTAGTGTATACACAAACTATTATTATAGCACCTATCACTTGGTACTATAACTGTTTCTGTTTGTATCCCCCTACTAAGCTGACATCCTACAGGCAGAGGCCATGTCTTATTCATTTTGGTACAATCGCTGCCAAATACTCAATACATGACTGTGGGATGTATAAATGAGTAACTGATAGGCTTCCCGAATATATACGTAAATTTAAAGAATTATAGAAATAAATGGGTAGAGGAAGCTTAAATGTCTTGAGTGGGCTACAAACTTCAACCTCAAAAATCTGCAAAGTAAACAAAGGTAGATGTGGAGAAGTCAAGACCAGGACTCATAATAAACACAGACTCACTGGTGATTCTTACTGCCCGGTCAGTGCGGAAATCCTCTGTGTCTGGTTCATCCAGGTCTTCCAGGAAATTATATTCTGGATCGTCATCATCATCTGCCTCATCTAGGAAAAAAAAATGTTTTAGACACTTATTCCCAACTCTGAACTCATATCTCTAACGAAAATTTAAGATGTTCAGCACCATAAGAATCTACTCCAATAAAGCACATTTATTCTGAAGTTTTTATTTTTATTTTATTTTTTACTTATTTTTTGGCTGCGCCACACAGCTTGCAGGATCTTAGTTCCCTAACCAGGAATTAAACCCAAACCCTCAGCAGTGAAAGCACAGAGTCCTAACCACAAGGGAATTCCCTATTCTGAAGTTTTTAAACAACTTATTCTTTTTTTCCTCAGTGCCTGTGCACAGATCACTTCCCACAGCGGACTCATCTCACCTATTCTCCCCAATTAGCCAAGTTCCTTCCTTCCTTCCTTCAAACAAAACTTAAATTTCTCAAAATGCAGCAAAAGCCTGAAAACTGAACCTATAATTTATCTCAGTAAACCCACTTAGAGTAGTGCATCTCATTAAAATAATATTTTTGTAAAACTCTTTATACAAAGGCATTGATAGTGAAAAAAGAAATGACCCTAATTCCCAATAATTAGGGAATGACTATAATTATGATGCCTTAGTATAAAATAGTATATACATATAGAATATAAACATTCTATACATGTTCAACACATTCATGACAAAAGTACAACACAATACACACATAATACTCATAAGCATAAGAAAATTATATCCCTACAATAACTCAGAAATAACTAAAAATATACAAAAATAACAAACATTTGTAATGGCAGAGCATAGAAGTATGGGTATTTTCCTCCCTTGCAATTTTCTCTAATGTTGATGCTATGATGTCTTTTAGATTCCTAACTAAAAATCTTGAAGGAGTCAATCAATTATGGATTGTTATATGTATTTTTTTCTTTAATAAATTTATTTATTTTATTTATTTATTTTTGGCCGCAATGGGTCTTTGTTGCTGCGCGGGCTTTCTCTAGTTGCAGTGAGCAGGGGCTACTCTTAGTTGTGGTACGTGGTCTTCTCGTTGCGGTGGCTTCTCTTTGTTGTGGAGCATGGGATCTAGGTGTGTGGGCTTCAGTACATGTGGCTCGTGGGCTCTAGAGCACAGGGTCAGTAGTTGTGGTGCACGGGCTTAGCTGCTCTGCGGCATGTGGGATCTTCCCGGACCAGGGCTCGAACCCGTGTACCCTGCACTGGCAGGCAGATTCT
Organism: Mesoplodon bidens; assembly: GCF_964165515.1. Lineage (NCBI taxonomy): Eukaryota > Metazoa > Chordata > Mammalia > Artiodactyla > Ziphiidae > Mesoplodon > Mesoplodon bidens. The sequence goes on along the minus strand of NC_138177.1, from coordinate 72,864,192 downwards.
TAACCACTGTGCAACCAGGGACGCCCCTGGATTGTTATACTAAGATAAAATTTTTCCTGGGACAACTTTAGATCAGTATCGTCTAACAGAATTTTCTGCAAGGTCGGAAATGTTCTACATATGCATTGTATGACAACGGTAGCCACTAGCCACATGAGGCAACTGAGAACTTGAAATGTGGCTAGTGCAACTGAGGAAGTGAATTAAAACAAAAAGCAAAAACAAAGTCTAGAAAATGAGAATAACTAATTCCTTACCACTATGTAGCCATTACACAGGAGAGGGAGATCTCTATGTATTACAATAGAAAGATGTCTAAATTATATTAAGTGAACGAAGAAAGTTGCAGATGCAGGACAATATGTATAGTATGATTCCTTTCTTGGGAAAAAAGATAAATATGTGCTTGATTAGACACAGAGAAAATATCTAGAAACAATTAACAAAGACTGAAAAATAGAACTCTTTCTTTTCTTAATTTTTCATAATAAATATTTTTTATTAAAAATAAAAATAGGGGGCTTCCCTGGTGGCGCAGTGGTTGAGAGTCCGCCTGCCGATGCAGGGGACACGGGTTCGTGCCCCTATCCCGGAAGATCCCACATGCCGCGCAGCGGCTGGGCCCGCGAGCCATGGCCGCGGAGCCTGTGTGTCCGGAGCCTGTGCTCCGCAACGGGAGAGGCCACAGCAGTGAGAGGCCCGCGTACAGCAAAAAATAAAAATAAAAAAAAATAAATAAAAAAATAAAAAAAAAATAAAAATAAAAATAGGGCTTCCCTGGTGATGCAGTTGCTGAGAGTCCGCCTGCCAATGCAGGAGACGCAGGTTCGTGCCCCAGTCCAGGAAGATCCCACATGCAGCGGAGCGGCTGGGCCCGTGAGCCATGGCCGCTGAGCCTGTGCGTCCGGAGCCTGTGCTCCGCAATGGGAGAGGCCACAACAGTGAGAGGCCTGCGTACCGCAAATAAATAAATAAATAAATAAATAAACAAACAAATAAATAAATAAATACACACACACACACACACTTTTTTTTTTTTATTTTTGGCCGCAATGAGTCTTCATTGCTGTGTGCGGGCTTTCTCTAGTTGTGGCGAGCGGGGGCTACTCTTCATTGTGATGTGCGGGCTTCTCACTGCAGTGGCTTGTCTTGTTATGGAGCACGGGCTCTAGGCGCGCAGTCTTCAGTAGCTGTGGTGTGCGGGCTCAGTAGTTGTGGCTTGTGGGCTCTAGAGCGCAGGCTCAGTAGTTGTGGCGCACGGGCTTAGCTGCTCCACGGCATGTGGGATCTTCCCCGGACCAGGAATTGAACCCGTGTCCCCTGCACTGGCAGGCTGACTGTTAACCTCTGCACCACCAGGGAAGTCCCACACACACATTTTTGATTCATAATCACTGGAAAATTTGTACTGATAAACCCCAATCTAACCTGACATTCTTTACTCAACATTTATTGTTTATTATATATAAATCTGCATTGTATATATATATAGCTATTTAAATGTAAAGGCTTTTTCACCCATCTATAGGTTTATCCCCCAATAAAAATGTTTTAAATCCTTACGAATGGAATCCTGTCTTTGTAATCTCTATAGTACTTTCTATGTAAGTCTCTTTACAGCAGGTTCTTTACAAACGTTGCTGAATAATATAAGTTCTGGGGAAAGCCTATAACATATGGATACTGCACACACGTTTGGACCCCCATCTGTTTAGGTGCAAGAACTACAATAGACACTTTCTGCCCATACCATACAAACGGGTCAGCCAATATTCTCAGAGAACCCATTTGGCAAACATGTTGAAATATCATTTAGGAAGGTTTCTTCTGAGTTCTGCTTAGCTTTTAGTACCCTGATTGTGGAACCTGCCCTCTGGGTCTAATTACTTTTTTGACTGATTGACAATGTCAGCATCTACCCAGCTGATCTCAATTTTGTGTACCCATCCCCTCTAGTACAGCCTCTTATTTTTTGCAAATGAGACTCTCACTTTTAATAATATGCAGAGCAGATGGTACTAGGAACATGTGAAAATAGTTAGCCACGTAATACTACCAAAATAAACCGGCATATGGCTAAAGTTTGGTACTGTGATCTATATCTAGCATCATTTCCTACTTACCAGCACTCACAAAATTCAGCTGGTAGATCTGCGGATCCAAACCTACCCTAGTCATTGGCTCTATGTTCTCTTTTTTAAATCTATCCTAATAAGGAAACAAAAAAATACTGTTTTAAAGAAAGAGGATTTTCACCCTCCCCACTAACCATTATTCCAATTCCTCGATCAACCCTTATCATACTTATTTCTCCCAGACCAGTAGTTTCCAACCATTAGGATATATAAGAATTAGATACCTAGATGATAACCATTAGTGATTCTGATTCAGTAGGTATGGAGTGAGGCCCTGGAATCTGTATCTTTTTTTTTCTTTTTTTTTTTTAATTTATTTTGGCTGCGTTGGGTCCTTGTTGCGGTACGTGGGCTTCTCATTGTGGTGGCTTCTCTTGTTGCAGAGCATGGGCTCTAGGCACATGGGCTTCAGTAGTTGTGGCACGCAGGCTCAGTAGTTGTGGCGCATGGGCTTAGTTGCTCCGCGGCATGTGGGATCTTCCCGGACCAGGGCTCAAACCCACGTCCCCTGCCTTGGCAGGTGGATTCTTAACCCCTGTACCACCAGGGAAGTCCCTGGAATCTGTATCTTTTTTTTTTTTTTTTTTTTGCGGTACGTGGGCCTCTCACTGTTGTGGCCTCTCCCATTGCGGAGCACAGGCTCCGGACGCACAGGCTCAGCGGCCATGGCTCATGGGCCCAGCCGCTCCGCGGCATGTGGGATCTTCCCAGACCGGGGCACGAACCCGTGTCCCCTGCATGGGCAGGCAGACTCTCAACCACTGCGCCACCAGGGAAGCCCTGGAATCTGTATCTTAACACCATCCAACAAATACATCCCTACACTCCCTGATTCTGATTCAAATTCTAGGGACAAATTATGAGAAACACCACCCAGACTCCCAAAATCCTGACAGCCAACTCTGTCTAGTCTTTCCTCCTCAACAGCCAGCATCTCAGCTCTTTCAACCAAGGTGATAACAATCAGGGCACCAAAGCTGCTGCCCTAATAAAGCCATGAAAACCTGACTTAATTACTATCAATATTTTGTCTTAGCTTAGGTCTAAGGACAAAATGCAGAGCTTGCTTATGAAGCATCACATGCATTTAAAAAATGCTTTAATGTCCCTGAGACTTCTTTGATTGAGATACGTTCCTAGAATATTAAATGGGGTTATAATCCTAGCAGTACAACAAATTGATTCTATAACACAGAGCAACACAATGAATTTCTCTGACACTTTTACAAAATGGATAGAATTATCTTTGTCCCTGTTCACTCCTTTCTGCAGATATTTTTGAGCCTTGGTATCTTGGACCTTGAATGTGTTGATAGAAAAAGTTCAATAAATGAACTTCAAGAGAATAATAAATCCCCAAAAACAGTGACATTAAAAAAACTTCATGTATGTAGATGTGTACATTTTTCTGGGGAGTGGCTGCACAGCTTCCATCAGATTCTCAGAGGGGTAAGGGATGGAAAAGCTAGCAGCTTAGACTCCTATCAGAAGACTAATGTGATAATACATCAGCTGTTGATTATTAAGGAACTGACTCTCCAGTTAATATGTCAATGACTCAGCTGCAAATTTCATCCTTTTCTCCTTCATGCAAGTTTGTGCATTTCATTGCTTATTACCACTTCTGCTATAGAAGGTGGGTGGAGAAGAACAAAAATGCTAAAATTCAAACCAATTTGCTTCTTGTTACCTGTCTTTTCTAAATGTTTAGGGAATTTAAATTTAGGACTAAAATTCCTCCTATTGCCACATTAATGCAGAAAACTAAAAGGTAACGTCATATTTGAAAACTCTCACAAGAGGCACATCAAACTATTATCAGTGATCCCTCTGCGGCATGAAACTGTCATCATGAGGAAAGGCTTTAACAGTTTTCTTTACACAATATTTGATTTCTTTACTCCAAGCACGTATTACCCTTATGGTTATAATACAGAATATAAGAGAAAACCCTGGGGAGCATATATTCTACAGAACCTAAATACGTATTATCTCAATGTCACTTCCACCCATCTGATTCCTCTCTTATCACTGTTGTCAAATATCCTTCAAAGGTCCATCTCAATTACCACCTTTTTCATGTTGCTATCTCTGGTCATGCTATAATTCTCTCTCTTCTCAAACCTTAGAACAGAGTTTATGCCACTTTTATGGTGCATCTGAGTTCATTCAACTTCATTAATCTGAAATGTATCATGCATTTAACAATGGGCCAGGCACCATTCATACATGTTTACTCCCTAACAAAATGATCATTTTCCTCTATCTCTCATAGAACCTAACACACTGCCTTGTAAACGAAAGTACTCAATACCAAATGCCAAAGTATGTGCAATATAGTTATTAATAGTTTTATAAGGCAAATATGAGAACTTACTTTCTTTCATTCACTTATCTTAATTTATTCCTGGCCATACCTACCCAAATATTTACTCAGTCTATTTCCATACAAGCTATATGTTCTCTTACTATCTTAAAGCATTATCCTTTCAACACAAAAATCTTACAGTAGTTGTCCTTAGAAGACAGGGAAAAGAGTAAAGATATGCTCTGTAAGTTGTCTGTAATTAAGTTTGATAGGACATCATGTGATCCAGAAATAGGAGCAATGAATTTGGCTATGGATTAAAGTGAGATAGTGAATGACTCTGTTCACATAAAAATGCAAGTAAGACTTTGGTTCAGCTATACACATTTTTTTAAAAGTGTGAATCTACCACAACACAACCAGTATGAATATCCTGGTCATTCCCCATTGAAGAGAGTCAAAAGGAAACAACAATAGTAACAAAATTGCCCTGATTCCATCAAAAGAATGTGACATCATCTGGAATCAGTACAAACTAAATCAATCTCTCATTTCCTCTAAATTTACAGAAACACTGCACAAAATGATGAATGGCAACTGACTTTCATTATAGTACGCTTAAAAAAAAAACCCACCAAAGACAATTTAACAATGTATTGTTTTAAAGTAAGAATTTTACTTATATTCTAAAACAAATAAGGGCTGCAGCAGGGATTCTTACACCATGTATGACTGTAGTCAACATTGTTTCTGTCTGATCAATTCTCCTTCCCTACTTCTGGAAACACTCTCACTTCTTTTGGGTAACTGCTCACTCCAACCCCGTTGTTTACAAGGTGCTGCCAATCACAGGACTTCATGCTGAAACAGTCTCCCTATCAAAGCCATGCAATACCAAGACAGTGGGCATGTGATCAAACCCAACCAATCAGAGTTGCTCCTCTGGATTTTTCAAACTGGAGCCTGTAGGAGAGAGTTGTTCTGATGTGGGGACAAACCAAGAAGTGAATGATGTGCTTATGATCATAGTTCCAGCCTTGTAGAAAAAAATAGGTTTGAGAATGGAGTTGACTGACAAAAAGTAGAGATAACAGCTGTTGAGAGGGAAAGTGGGTCTCAATTCCACTGTAGGTTTTTCTACCCTTCCCAAAGTCTGGTTTCATTCAGCAAGTTGAGAGTTAGGATTCTTTGACTTGCATCAGGAAGAACCTTAACTAACATGACAGTCTTCAAGTGAGTCAATGCACTCTCGTGAAATCATATATAAAATTATATGTACATTTAGGTTTCAGGGGAGGAATCTTAGCATTCAAAAGATTCCCCAAAAGACTCTTTAACAAAAACAAAAGGGGGGGGCAGTGGAATTTAACTACTGATTTAGACCACACTGTTAAATACACAATTAAATCAATTAACCAAAAACACCCCTTTCTTTAAGCTTTTAACTAATGAAAATTTTACCAGAGACCATGGACAGAGTAGATATTAAATGCAAACAAAACCACTTACCTTCATTCCCCACATCATCATTCATAAGTCCCCCCAGCCACATCTTCCAATCCTCATCATCTGCTGTATTGGGGTCATACATGTCTGGGGTGATGTCTGGAGCTCGGAGCTCTGCCTCTAGTTGCCCCAGGGGAACATCTTTCAGAGGCATCTTAGAGCGAGTTCGGAATGCAATGAGACTGTCATCCATGGGCTAGCCAATGGAGAAGGAAATAAAAACGTATCACTGAATGCCTAATGCTTTCAATTTCTCCGAACTTCATCATATCCTGTGTGTTTCTCTTCTTAGCTTAAAACACAAGGTCTCTTCTCTAAACCATATGGATTTATTATTCTTTGTCTGAGAAACTTTAAGGATAATGACATCAAATTTTTTTTTGTAGGTGCCAATGTCTTTTTTTTTTAAAGGTTATACTCCATTTATAGTTCTTATAAAATATTGGCTATATTCCGCGTGTTGTACAATATATCCTTGTATCTTATAAGGACATCAGTTTTAAAACCAACATTTCAGGAACATTTATAAGAGCTTTATTAAGATATAATTTACACACCATAAAACTCACTCTTTTAAAGTGTATAACTGAGTGGATCTTACTATGTTCACAGAGTTGTGTCACCATCACCACTATCTAATTCCAAAACATTTTCATCACCCCAAAAAGAAAGGCCATTTCCCTTAGTGGTAGTTCCCCATTCTTCCCTGATCCCAGTCTCTGATACCCACTAATCTTTCTGTCTCTATGGATTTGCTTATGCTGGACATTTTATATAAAAGGAATCATAGGGACTTCCCTGGTGGTCCAGTGGGTAAGACTCCATGCTCCCAATGCAGGGGGCCTGGGTTCGATCGCTGGTCGGGGAACTAGATCCCACACTTGTGCTGCAACTAAGAGTTCGCATACCGCAACTAAGAGTCCACATGCCGCAACTAAGAAGTCCACATGCCGCAACTAAAAGTCCGCATGCCGCAACTAAGAGGCCACATGCCGCAACTAAGAAGTCTGCATGCCACAATTAAAAAGATCCTACACGCCGCAACAAAGACCCGGCACAGCCAAAATAAATAAATAAATAAATAAATATTTTTTAAAAATAAATAAAAGGAATCATACAATATGTGGCCTTTTGTCTCTGGCTTCTTTCACTTAGCATGTTTTCAAAGTTCATCCATTTTGTAGCATGTATCAGTACTCATTCCTTTTTTTCTTTGTAATAAAATTTATTTACTCTATTTATTTTGGGCTGCGTTGGGTTTTCGTTGCTGCGAGCGGGCTTCTCACCGCGGTGGTTTTTCTCATTGCAGAGCCCAGGCTCTAGGCGTGCGCGCTTCAGTTGTGGCTCGTGGGCTCTAGAGAGCAGGCTCAGTAGTTGTAGCGCACAGGCTTAGTTGCTCCGTGGCATGTTGGATCCTCCCAGACCAGGGCTCAAACCCGTGTCCCCTGCATTGGCAGATGGATTCTTAACCACTGCATCACCAGGGAAGCCCCTCATTCCTTTTTATTGAGAAAAAAGGAAATGAATAATGTCTATTCATACTCTTTGCCCATTTTTTAATTCGGTTGTCTTTTTATTGTTGACTTATAAGAGTTCATTATATATTACAGATACAAGACCCTTATCAGATATGTGATTTGCAATTATTTTCTCCCACTTTCTAGGTTGTCTCCACTTTTTTGATGTATCCTCTGAGGCACAAAAGTTTTCAATTGTGATGAGGTCCAATGTACCTATTCTTTTTGTCATTTGTGCTTTTGGTATTGTATTAAGAAACCACTGCCTAATCAAAGGTCACAAAGATTTACTCTATGTTTTGTTCTAAGAGTTCTATAATTTTACCCCTTACATTTAAGTCAATGATCTATTTTGAGTTAACTTTTGAGTGTGGTGTGAGGTAAGGGTCTAACTTTATACTCTTGCATGTGGATTTCCAGTTGTCACAGCACCATTTGTTGAAAGACTATTCTTTTCCCATTAATTGGTCTTGGAACACTTGTCAAAGATTAATTGACCATAAATTTAAGAGTTTATTTCTAGACTCTCATTTCTGTTCCACTGATCTGTATGTCTATTCCTTTTTTTTTCTAAAAAGATACTTTAAGAGAAGAATGTATTTTTTATTTTTACTTTTTAAAATATTTATTTATTTATTTATTTATTTGGCTGCTTTGGGTCTTAGTTGTGGCACACAGGATCTTTTGTGTGGTGTGAGGGCTTCTCTCTAGTTGTGGCATGCAAGCTCCAGAGTGTGCGGCCAGTTGCGCACGGCCACGGGGAAGGATAAGCTGGGACGAAGTGAGAGAGTAGCATTAACATATATACACTACAAAATGTAAAATAGACAGCTAGTGGGAAGTAGCTACATAGCATAGGGAGATCAGCCCGGTGCTTTGCGCCCACCTAGAGGGGTGGGATAGGGAAGGTGGGAGGGAGACGCAAGAGGGAGAGGATATGGGGATATATGTATACATATAGCTGATTCACTTTGTTATACATGAGAAACTAACACAACATTGTAAAGCAATTATACTCCAATAAAGGCGCTAAAAAAAAATAACAACAACTGGCTGGGACTTCCGTGGCAGTCCAGTGGTTAAGACTCCACGCTTCCAATCAGGGGGTGTGGGTTTGATCCCTGGTCAGGGAACTAGGATCCTACATGCTGCGCAGCACAGCCAGAAGAAAAATAAATAAATAAAAATTAGAAAAGAAAAAGAACTGTCTAATGATGGAATTTAGAAAGTCATCATTTGACAGTAACCATAATAATGACTGTTTCAATCAAGAACAAGCAATGGATGCTAAAATTAGTGGGTGAAAAGATATTTTGCCTCAAAGATACATATTAATTTAAAAATGGAAAAATAATAATTTTACAGTGAGGAAAACAAGCAGACACCACCTTAACCATGTGATCAAATTTAATATGACGGAATTTATGTGCCTCCTGATATCATGCACTAAAAAGGACATGTCACTTTTGTGATATTTGTGCCCAAAGTGCATAACCTGAATCTAATTAGGAGGAAGTATCAGAAAAGTCAAAATTGGGGAACATTCTGTAAAATAATTGCTCTATAAGGTTAAAAAATGTCAAGGTTATGAAACTTTGAGAAACTGTTGCCAATAAAAAGAGTCTAAGAGAAAAGACGACTAAATACAACATGTAATCCTAGACTAGATCCCGGATCACAAAAAAAAAATCATTTTTCTTTTGCTTTATATAAAAGATATTATTGGGACAATTGGAAAAATCCAAATAAGGACTTTAATAGACTATTATTATATATCCTTATTTTCATAATCAAATGTCCTCATCTATAGGAAATATACACTAAGATATTTAGGGGTAAAAGCGCATCATGACTGCAACACACTCTAAAGCAATTCAGGAAAAAATAAATGTGTACAGAGAGAGAGAAAGAAAGCGAAAATGATAAAGCAATTGTGGTAAAGGTTAATATTTGAGGAATCTGGCTGAATGTTGTTCCTATGTTCCAAATTTTAAAATGCTCTCTGTCACATACCTTATTTCTTCCTTAGGAACTGCCACTCTCACTTAATTCTCACTTACAATAAAATAGCACAAACTAAATAGAGTATCAAAGACCTATAATTTCATGACTGTTACTTATTGTATCAAAATTTAATATCTTCCCTTCTCCCTTCCCAATCTGAGCAATGACTAAATTATTCCATTTGACTTTTTCAGTAATTTAGAGTTATGTTTACCTGGAAAGAATCCATGCAGACTGGACTGGAAGCCAGCTCCTCATCTACCGCATGCAACTTCTCCATGAAAGTACTATCCTTGGTCTGTTTGGGCTTTGGTGGGGGTGGAGGCCCCATGGGCACTACCTCAGCACTGATATGCCTAATGGCAGGTGTGGTGACTTTCTCAGCCTGATTAAAAGGGGCAAGTATGTTAAAAATTAAAGGGAGGAAGAGAAGAGAAAAAAAAAAAAGCGGGAGGAGAGAAGCATGTCTTTCATATGCTAGCAATCTTTCTCTTCCCATCTATATAGAGGTATATAAAAACAAAGGCACTGTCAAGTACATTAATCTAATTAGGTTTCATCCTATTTCCAATGAAGCCAACAGGATGCTATTTAGGTTATCAAAAGTGGGAAAATACAATAAAAATGGCTTTAGAACAATATTAGAAAACACATACAAAAAAGAGAAGGGTAGAAGGAAAGAAACTCTGCTAGTCACTCACATTTGGCCCCTTAATAAGAACTCTCCCTGTCACTGAGTTCCAGTTTTCTCTTAACTGTTCACTGACTTAAGGGAATTTGAAATTCAGTTATAACTAGTCACAAATACCAGGAAGATAATGGCATGATTACTGATCTTGAATCATGTCTGGCAAAGGGTGACAGCTTAGAATCACCATGGATAAATGATGTATTTATACAGTTAAATAATCTACTTATAGAGCATCTCTAATTTATCTTGCTAGTATGATGTGGATTTACCTCTGATAATATGCCACTCTCCTCATCTGTTTCAGTCATCTCAGAAGACTGCCTCAATCTGGATTTCTTTGCCCCACGTGGAGACGAAGCAGTGCTTTCAACATCACTTTCCAATAAACTCTACAAAACAAATCCAGTTCACTTTCATATGTATGCCCCTACCTCATTCCACTGAGTTTGAAGTACCTCAATAGAATGAATCACAAAATATCAATCACTGAATTACAGTAAGAGAATAAAATTTAAATAAAAGCTTAATTTGCTGAAGGTAGGAACAGGGATCATATCTCTATCCTCGTCAGCATTGTGAACTCTGTAAAACTGTAAGGCATTGATTTAAAATCCTTTAACAAACAAGTCAAAGAACACATTAAGAAATAGAATATTACATTAACTATGAAAATGAACAAACTATAGCTACAAGCAACAGTATAAATGAATCTCAAATGACTTGCATTGAACCAAAAAAAAAAAAAAAGCCACACAAAAGAACAGACTATGGTTCCATTTACCTAACGTTCAGAAACAGTAAAAAATTGAACACAGTGTGTAGAGCTGCATATTTAGGTGACATAAGTAGAAAGATAAGCAAGGAAGTAATTACCAAAAAGTCAAGATGGTGGCTGTCTATACGGGAAGAAAAGTGACTGTGATAAGAGGTGTCTGGCAATGTTATACTTAATGACTTTAAGGAAGTTTCATAAGGATTAGCTTTATAGTTATTTAAGCTATATATTTTAATTTTTATCCTATGCACAGTTCTGCATGTTATATGTGTTATATTTCATAATACAAGACATGAAAAAATCAAGGGAGCATGAAGAGGAGTCACAGTCTTAGATTTATGCAAAGAAATGAGTAGAAAAAAGAACCGTGTTTCAACCCTCTGTATAGAACAAGTGATATTATTAAGGAAGCAAAGTACACTCTGCCTTGTGGAGCCAAATTTTTTCTATATTACCAACTAACACTCACACAGGTAACCACTGACCTCTTCAGCAGTCTCATCTTCTTCTTCATCATCGGGTTGGTACTCTTCATCTGAGGAATCATCGTCTTCAAGGTGGATATCCACAAACTGAGGAGGCTACATAAGTACAATTATAGAAAAAAAATAATAGAAAACACGAATCATATGTATTTGGGAAATAAGGAGAAGAAAGCAGAGCAGGAAAAAAAATAATCCTAAGAGCACAACAAGCAGCTAAAGCAAGTAATAAGAGGCAGGAGTTAAAAAGATTTCTAGCATGAGAGTCAAACCTAAGACTAATGAAATGGAAAAAACCAAAGCTGGAATTTAAATAAATACATAGGTCCAAAAAAGTTAAGAAACAGAAGCATTTCGAAACTAATGAAGTCTTTCTGGAAAAGAATAAGAATTACCTCTTCCAAGTTTACCTTAATTTCATTGGCCTTCTTAATTGGTGAAATATTCCACGTTGGAATTACCTACCAACAAAGAATATAAACAGTTAAGTTCCCTTAACTAAAATAGACTGTTTTTCATTTTTACTTCTTCTTTACCATCACAAGGAGCCATCAGACTAACACGTAGCTGCAGTGATGTAGGGGTACTGATCTACACTGTCAAATATTTGTCAGAGCTTGGCAGAAGAAAAGGAGAGATGAATCTATTTCCATCATTAGCATCTCTGCCTTAAACCCAGTAAGAATCTGTATTACCCATAAATGGACAAAGTGTCTATATTGTCTACTTTATATTACAGCTTGGGCTCACATAGAATAATAAATACGAAAACTATTTGTAAACTACAATAGGACACAAACCTAGGACACTACAGGTGACAGCAGCCTTTTGCCATCAGTATGTCTTAATCAATTACATAAATCCACCGCAAGTATGCCTCCAAAACGCTAGCTACGAAAAGTTCTTAGGGAAAGATTGCGGGGTGAAGTGTCAGGTCGTACACAACTTCTTTTCAAATAATCCAGGAAAAAACAACAGACAGACACAGAGAGAGATAAAGCAGATATGGCAGAATTTTACATTGTTAAATCTAGATGGAATCTAGATTCACTGTAAAATTCTTTTCAACCTCTTCAGGATTTTAAAACAGTAGAGGGGCTTCCCTGGTGGCGCAGTGGTTAAGAATCCGCCTGCCAATGCAGGGGACACGGGTTCGAGCCCTGCTCTGGGAAGATCCCACATGCCACGGAGCAACAAAGCCTGTGCACCACAACTACTGAGCATGCACTCTAGAACCCACAAGCCACAACTACTGAGCCTGTGTGCCACAATTCCTGAAGCCTGAGCGCCTAGAGCCCATGCCCCGCAATGAGAGACGCCACCATAATGAGAAGCCCGCACACCGCAAGGAAGAGTAGCCCCTCCAACCACTGCAACTAGAGAAAGCCTGTGCCCGTGCACAGCAATGAAGACCCAATGCAGCCAAAAATAAATAAATAAATTTTAAAAATAAATAAATAAATAAATAAAACAATAGAGTTGGTGGGGGGACGTTTTTAAAGAATTCTTTAAAACCTCTTACATACTCCTGACACAATACCACTCGAGTGCATAATTTCTTGACCATCTAATTGTGACCCAAACAAAATCATCATGAACAAAATCCAACAGACCATAAGGTTCTGTCTCTATAAGGAGCCTTAGGCCCTCCACATCTCCTCAGCCCTGCCATGTTGTGGCTACTTATCTAGCTCTGTGGAGCCAGGCCCGATACAGGGTAAAGGGAATGATGTGATTCACGTTCCATACCTCTTCTCATGTTTGTTTCTAAACCAATCAATTTTCCTACTGCTAAATCCATCAGGAAGGAGTCAGTCTATTAAGATTAAGAAGCAAGGGTTTCCCTGGTGGCGCAGTGGTTGAGAGTCCGTCTGCCGATGCAGGGGACACAGGTTCATGCCCCGGTCCGGGAGGATCCCACATGCCGCGGAGCGGCTGGGCCCGTGAGCCACAGCCGCTGAGCCTACGCGTCCGGAGCCTGTGCTCCGCAACGGGAGAGACCACGACAGTGAGGGGCCCGCGTACCGCCAAAAAAAAAAAAAAAAGATTAAGCAGCAAGAGAAATGGACTCTAATCTTTGCTCTCCCTCATAAACTATAGCCTTGGGTTGTCTACCTTCTCTGCAACTATATACGTGGTTGGTAGACATAATCCAGAGCCTGATTTGGACCTCCGTGGGTTTTTTTTAATCAAATATGGAATTAATATTAATTATATTCTATGTCAGGTAGACTTCATAGAACTTCTGTCTCACTGATGGCTGCTTTCATCATAGCTACCACATGTTCATTTGCGATTACTTCCTGGAGAAAGATGAAATTTCACTTTATGCAACCAGGGTTAGTCAATTAGACAAATATATACAAATATTTATATATGATGTGGCTGTCAAAAAAAGCCAGTGCATAGGGGGGCAGAATTTGCCACCCTAAAATATGTCTTTGGCATATTAAAAAAAAAAAAAGCCAATGCAACCTTAGGCTGCATTAAGGGAAATATGGAATCTGAACACTGAGGGAATAACCTAACTTTATTTTTTTATTTTTTATTTTTTTTTTGGCTGCACCGTGCGGCATGCAGGATCTTAGTTCCCTGACCAGGGATTGAACCTGTAGCCCTGCAGTGGAAGTTCATAGTCTTAACCACTGGACTGCCAGGGAAGTCCCAACCTAACTTTAATCTATACTAGTTAAACCCAATCTGGAGCACTAGATCCACTTAAGGCATACTTTTAAAAGGATATGGACAAACTTGGCACATGCAGAAGAAAAGGATCAGATTGGTGAAGGTACTCAAAGCCTTGTCACATGAAGACCAATAAAAAATTAGGGGACGTTTAGCAAGAAAAGAATGTTATAAAAAGATATATTGGTTTTCTTCAACTAGAGGAAAGGTCATGTGGAAGAGGAACAGACATTTCTTCTACAGGGCTGCAAGGAACAGAACCAGACAAACAGACAAAAACTACAGTATGCATTCTGGGTCCATATGGCAAATCTTTCTTACTATCAGAGATAGAATGGACTCCCTCAGGACTATCACCTGCCTTGTCGCAGAAGGTAAGCACAAACTGGACAAGTGCTTGTTAAGCAGATAGAACACAGTGCCCAGCATCAACGAGCTTGTTGTATCAGAATGCTTCAAAAATCTTCAAGAGGTTCTCATACTTTAGTGTGCAAAAGAATGTACTGTTGTGCTTTCAACAATGTATATTCCCAGGCCCTACCCATGGGTCCTGATTCCTAGGTCTGAGGTAAGCCCAAGAATGTGCATTTTAATAAGCATTCTTGAGGAACCCCATACCAGGGTGATCTTGATGCAACTGGTCCCTGGAACACAATTTAAAATGCACTACTTTAAACACTTCACCACATATCTCACAACATGAATAGAAAAACTGTCATCACTCATTGCTTTCAACCGCTCCAAATGGTTATCTACCTAGCACTTCCAAAAAAGCAACTAAAATAAAAATAAACTATGATAATGATTTCATATATTGCATCTCTACATGTCTATTTGCCTTTTACAAATATTTCTTTAAGGAGTCAAACCCAGATCATAATAAATATTTCCTATATTTTTTCCCTACAAATAACCTGGAATTATATACTATTAACAAAGCTAAATAAACAATAAAGAAAAAACAGAACACCCACCACTCCTTTCTCCACCACTTCCTTCAGTTTAGAGCGTGTCATTTTGGGTTCCTAAGAAGGGAAAATGAGAAGAAAACAGTCAATAAAAATCATCGAGCGATGCTTGAGTTTGCCCCCAACTGCCAAATTATTTACAAACTCTCAGGTGAGTTTGTAAACAACTCACTACACTTAGCCAGTTTACAGATAGTTCTGTTCCATGACATTGAAAGAACGATAACTACTCACAAACATTGGCATATCTTCCGTCTCACTGATGGCTGCTTTCATCATAGCGACTACATGTTCATTTGTGATTACTTCCTGGAGAGAGATGAAATTTCACTTTATGCAACAAAGATGTATCATCTAGATAATACTCATGTCTCTGTAACTCTGCTAGATATACGTAGATATACGTAGAAGATAAACAAGAGCTAGATACCCAAATGGTTTCAGATTAGGGTAAAGCAAGGCACTGAAAGCAAAGAAGGAAGTTTTGGAGAGAAGCACACAGCTTCCAAATGTAGCAAGCAAATGGACCAATCTCATTAGCTGATACTAACAGGAATGGCTCAAAAAAAAAAATTTCTCAGGTTAACTATCTGCTTAAGAGAAACAGTAATAAACAGCAAAGGCTTTATAAATAGATGTACTGCTACATAGCGAAGAAGAGTATTTGCATATGTGCAAAGGACTGTAAACTGTTAACTGGGCATCTTTTAAGACACACTGACCCACAAGAGTAAATCCACTGTGAACATTATCATCTTCCATTATCTTTGAATATGCTAAACAGTAAACAATCAAATCAGTGGAAGGAAGCAGAGTAACAGTCTATCTTCCCAATTAAGTTCTTTCACGTGTTCACATTTCAAACTTGTGCTGAGTGCAAAGAAAAGGCTACCTTGAAATGTAAAATATTTTGCCACAGGGAACTCAGAAAATTAGTAATTCACACACCAAGACTCAAGAGTTTCCTGAGAATTTTTATTTGCTCCTGGTGAAAGAGTTCTATTCCCATTACACGGCTTCCCCCATCTTACTCACATGAAGGATGTTTCGCACGTTGACTGCTGTTAGGTTGTGCTGCTTGGCGCCGTCCTCTAAGGTGCGGTCCAGCATGTCATCCAGCTTCAGGTCACAAGCCAAAGTCCCTTCTTCTTGACCCTTTCCATCTCTTTTCCTCTTGGTACCCTTTTTCTTTTTTCGCCTTTTGTCATTTTCTTCACTGTCTTGCTCTTCTGCAAATAAACCAAGAACGTCACAAGAATCACCAAAGCAACTGCTCCCGGAACTTAACCCAAAAAGCCAACAGTAAAAGAAAAATACAGCTGTCTGGCCCTGGAAATCGAAGAAGACTAAGATATAACAGCGGTGGTAAAGGCAGATGTGGTAGTACTGTTGTAGTAACAACACCTAACATTCACCGACTATTCGTTTGATGTCAGGCATTCTTCTACACACTTTATACATATTAATTCACTTACTCCTCATAACAACCCTATGAGGTAGGGACTATTATTTTTCCCACTGTACAGAGGAAGAAACGGAGGCAGAAAGATGAAGAAACTTTCCCAAGAGCTAATAATGACAAAGCCACGTTTTAAAGCCGAGCACTCTAGCTCTAGAACGCCGTCTTCATTAATACTCTATACTACCCAGATAATACACCAGAAACCCAGGTTTATGTCCCAGATCTATAACTTAACTGGGTTGCCTTGGCAATAGTCTTATTTTTTTCTTTTGTAAAATACAGATATCTCCCCATCAGGGACACCACGCATATTAAGTGAAATAATATGTATCAAAGTGCTTTATAACCAATGAAATACTATACAAATGTGATTTATCATTATTATTATTATACTGAGTCTAGAAAGGAAAAAACAAGGAGCAAATCAATAAAAAAAATCCACTCTGATTAAAAAAGGGGAAAGGGGATGAAGTACCTCTATTCTACAAGAAAGGAGCACATATAGAACCAGATAAAAGGAAAAGCTTCTTGATTATTAGAATCTGGTTAAGTCTTGAAGTAGATGATCACGCAACACCAAAATGAGGTTCTTATCTCTCTGATACTTTTTGGTCTGCTACCCTCTGAAAACAAGGGATTAGAGAAGACTAACACCAGGACGACCTTTTTGGTTTAAAAAGATTTTATGACCTTCAAGCTGCACCCTGGTTATGGTTACTCAATGAAAAATTATTAGTAATTTCAAACAACTGCTTTTGCACTAGTGAATATATATCAAGAATTTGATAAATGTTGGTAACTTTCAATCCAATCTTCTTCTTAAGGAAATAATTACACATGTAAAGACTAATCAAGTTATTCATTTCAACATTAGTTATTCTAGCAAAAACACAGAAAACACCTAAATGTCGACTGAAGAAAAACACACAACCTAAAAGTTGCAAGTTATGTTTTATTCAGGGA
Source organism: Mesoplodon bidens (assembly GCF_964165515.1). Classification (NCBI taxonomy): domain Eukaryota; kingdom Metazoa; phylum Chordata; class Mammalia; order Artiodactyla; family Ziphiidae; genus Mesoplodon; species Mesoplodon bidens. The sequence goes on along the minus strand of NC_138177.1, from coordinate 72,846,696 downwards.
CCTTACTGAGGACTACAGCCTGGGAGACAGCCTCTCAGATAGCTCTGAGGGACTGCTCCAAAGAGGTTAGGGAGAAGCCAGGATATATAGAAGTTTTCGCTGGGGAAAAAAAAAACACATGTAATTGAACATCAAAAGATTACTGCTAATCGCAAAAAAAGACATCTCAAATTAATGATTTTAGTGCTCTTCTATGTAAAGGAAGATGCAAGAGTCTTGGCTCATTGAAGTTATTCCTTAGCTATGCATCTTAACTATCTAGGGCCAGTATTCTGTTTTTCTCCAACCTGAATTCCCCTCAGGGTGCACCCTTTGGGGTTGGGGTGGGGTGGGGGTATGGCTGCAGTGGCTGATGCCTTCACTGCAGGCAACATTCATTGTTTACTGAAAAGGTAGGCAACACTTTTTGTGTGCACAGCCAATATGAAAAAAATGATTAAGTGAACACTGGTACACCATACACTGGACTGTAACTGACCCATTAAAAATAGTCTTTTTAAGCAATTGATGGGGGGGACAAGTTAAAAAGGTCTACAAAGAGTTTTTAATGATATGGAAAAAATTTTGATAATGATTTTTTTTTTAAAGAAGATGTTGCGGGTAGGAGTTTATTAATTTATTTATTTTTGCTGTGTTGGGTCTTCGTTTCTGTGCGAGGGCTTTCTCTAGTTGTGGCAAGTGGGGGCCACTCTTCATTGCGGGTGCGCGGGCCTTCTCACTATCGCGGCCTCTCTTGTTGCGGAGCACAGGCTCCAGACGCGCAGGCTCAGTAGTTGTGGCTCACGGGCCTAGCTGCTCCGCAGCATGTGGGATCCTCCCAGACCAGGGCTCGAACCCGTGTCCCCTGCATTAGCAGGCAGATTCTCAACCACTGCACCACCAGGGAAGCCCAACAATGATTTTTAAGTAAAAAAAAAAAAAAAAAAAAAGTAGAATTCAAACATACACATCTTACATTTGTATAACCTAAACAAAAAATGGGCTACCTTGAGGTACATCCCAACAAAGTGATAGATGCAAAAGAAATATAAAACTCTAGAATGCATCAGAAAAGTGACAAAACTCTTTACTGATGGTCATTTGAGAAAGCAGCAAAAGGGGAATTACATAGCATACTACACAACAAAACTGCCTAAAAACCTTTGTACACATATCTTTTCCCAAAGTCTCTCTTCTCACCTCATTTACCCCTTTTCTCCATAAACTCCAAAACTCTTCTCTGTCTTCACCACTCTTGAATCTCCTCTTTCTGCTCATCCCTTCCCTCTTGCATCCTTTCTCATGTAGACCAATCTAGCCAGTTCTTGGTTTCTGCCATCCACCTTTCCCTCCTCATCTTACCAGTATTTAAACAATGACCTGGTAGTTGCAGAGCAAGAAAAGGATTTCTGACACCCGAAGAAGTTTTGATTCGGCTTCATATTCATATCCTATCATGTTGTTGGTAACACTGTCAATTGAAAAACTGACCCAGGGAAAAAAGTATGAAAGACACAAGTTAAAACTATTAATGTTATACCAGAAATAATAAAGTGTGTTATTAACTAAAAATTAACCTAAATAAATAAAATCTTCCTTACGAAATTTAGATCTACAAAATGTAACAAAAATTCTTAGAAGTGAAGACCAAAAAAAGGAAATTTACAATGGAAGCAGCTAAAATTAATAAAATTTTATACAGATAGTTGATGAGGAATCAAATTGGCCTTTAAAACAGTGCTTCTCAAACTCTCTGTGGCGAAAAACTAGTCTTGTTTTTGACCAATCCCCTGTAGACTCATACTTTTATAAAGTAAGAATACAGCCATAATGTCAAATGTTACAACATTTCTCAAGTCTTATTCTCAGTTTCCATGAATTATTTTGTTTCAAACCAGTAACAAACAGTTCTCAAACTAGCACTGGTTTTCAGACCACACTTTGAGTAACACTGCTTTAAAATATACACTGAAAAACATTCAACCCCAATAAAAATACAAAGACAAACATAAAAAATAATTTTAAAGAACTGTGAAGAAAACTTATCACAAAATTAAAATGGAAATAACAAAATTCGCTGCAGAAAATACTTTTCAATGGAAAAAGCATTGGAGTTACCATAATTCCCATTCAGAATGGCTATCTTACAAACACAGAATCAAAGTAATCACTGTGGGGTTACACGATCTCATCTAATTACATCCCCCTAAATCACATCACACTTGTTTCTCCTCTGATTTCTGATTTTAAGGCTGAGTTTAATAGGGAATGTGGGTCTATAAGGAAAATTGAACACATTCTAATACATTGCACAGACAATCCAAGAAAGAACAGACAATTCAGTTACATCTTACTCTGTTTTAGAACTAATCTGTTATCTTACTTTTAAAATATTGGGATACCACTGACCCTAAGAATTCTAAAGAACTGAAATTTAAAAATTAAAAAAAGGAAAACAACAACAAAAAAAAGCACTTCCCTGCTGGTCCAGCGGTTAAGATTCTGTGCTTCCACTGCAGGGGGCACAGGTTTGATCCCTGGTCAGGGAACTAAGATCCCACATGCCGCAGTGGCCAACCAAAAATAAATAAATAAATAAAATTTTAAAATTTTAAAAAGGAAGCCACTCTATAAAAATCAGACTAGAATAAAGAAGAATATCTAAATTTTCCTTCTATGAGAAAGGTGGGATGTGGCTAAAAACAAGGTATTTGCTGAGAAGCACATTTAATGATGTAAGCAGTAAGTTAAAAGTAAATTTGCATTGTAAATGTACTGCAAAATGGATGATGTCAATAAAAACATGGGTGGGTTCTGTAATATCTAAATCACCCAAGTCGCTTTGTTGTATGAAAATAGCTGCTTAGGGCCTCCCTGGTGGCGCAGTGGTTGAGAGTCTGCCTGCCGATGCAGGGGACACGGGTTCGTGCCCAGGTCCAGGAAGATCCCACATGCCGCAGAGCGGCTCAGCCTGTGAGCCATGGCCGCTGAGCCTGCGCGTCTGGAGCCTGTGCTCCGCAACGGGAGAGGCCACAACAGTGAGAAGCCCATGTACTGCAAAAAAAAAAAAAAAAAAAAGAAAGAAAGAAAGAAAATAGCTGCTTAACAGCCCTGTCAAAAACACACCCACGACTTCTGGTTCTGGGTATTGTATTTTTTTATCAGGTGAAACCTTCCTGCCAAAAACAACTGTGAAACTATATAAAACTATAAAATTACATAAAAGCAGAATAAAATAAATACAACAGTCTGAAGGCACTGGAGAACAACCCCTACAGAAATGATTAAGGAGTTGTGATCCTTCAGAGAAGGGAAGCACATAAGGAGAATACAAGCTGAAAGCAGTATTCTTGCTTTACTAAGAAGCTAGAGATTTAGAGCTGCTGAAGCAGTTGAGACTGAGGGATAAAATTCTGCAGAGGAAACCAAGGAAAAATGAGCCCAAAATGTCTCTGTTCAAACTCCTCTTAAAACTATGATTGAATCATGGGGAATTCCCAGGCGGTCCAGTGGTTAGGACTCTGCGCTTCCACTGCAGGGGGCATGGGTTCAATCCCTGGTCGGGGAACTAAGATCACACTCCACAAGTGTTGGGAAGACAGAGGTTGTGGTTGAAGTCTTGCAAAAGAGGAAAAGGCTTCATAAACACTATAGCTTTTTTAGAAGTGTTGAAACCCCAGAAGAGCCACCCACTAGGAATATAGGCCACAATCTAGAAAGTTGAAACAAAGTAGACTTAATATAGCATAAAACCAACCCTTGGCAGAATTTAAGTGACCCTCCAAAATTATCTGCCTGCCTGAAGAAAACATAACCCTCTTTACAGGACGGTAATAATACCAATGCCTCTAGAATTTTTCATCCACAATGTCCAGCATCCAATCAAAAATTATAGGGCTTCCCTGGTGGCACAGTGGTTGAGAGTCCGCCTGCCGATGCAGGGGACACGGGTTCGTGCCCCGGTCTGGGAAGATCCCACATGCCGCAGAGTGGCTGGGCCCGTGAGCCATGGCTGCTGAGCCTGCGCGTCCGGAGCCTGTGCTCCGCAACGGGAGAGGCCACAACAGTGAGAGGCCTGTGTATCGTGAAAAAAAAAAAAAAAAAATTATAGCAAGAACCAAGATGCCAAAACACTAGGGGATGGGGAAGGATGACAGTAAAAAAAAAAAAAAAAAAAAAAGACCTATGGGTGAATCAGATATTAGAAAAAGGATTTTTAAATAATTATGATTAACACATTCAAGAAAATAAAGGAAAAGATGGAGAATTTTACATAGAATCCATAGTGCTAAACTGGCATGAATAATTTAATAGATAAGACACGGCAAAACAGAGAATTAGTGAACTAGACTACAAAACAGCAGAAACTGATGCATGGAGAAAAAAGAAAAGAATATAAAGAAAAACGATACACATGGGACATGGTGAAAAGACCTAACATACATGTAACTGGAATACCAGAAGAAATACCAGAAGAAAAGAAGGAGACAAGGACAGAAATGATATCTAACATTTTTATATTGACAAGGATTTTTTTAACTGATAAAATATCAAATCTCATATTCAAGCGGCTCTACAAGCCCTAAGCAGATAAAAACAGAAAACCCAAGTACACACATAATAGTCAAAATGCTGAAAACCAGAACAGAGAAAATCTTAGAAGCAGAAGAAAAAAAGACAAATTATCAAAGTAACAACAAAACTGACAGCTGAATTTGCAACAGAAACAATGGAAACCAGAATATAACAGAATGCATCTTAAAGTTCTGCAGGGAAAAGAAAAACCTAAAATTCTATACACAGTGAAAATAATTTTTAAAAATGAAGGCAAAACTAAGATTTTTTTCCAGACAAACAAAATCTGAGATAATTCATTGACAGGAGACCAGGTCTGCAAGAAATACTAAAGGAAATTCTTCAAGATGGAAAAAAAATGACCCAAGATGAAGGCAAAATAAAGAACTTCAGGATGAATCAAGACATAAGAAAGGTTAACTGTGTGATAAATATAAATCAATACTGACTCGTTAAGACAGTAACAATAACAATAATGTCTTGTAGGGTTTAAAACAAATGAAGTAAAATACAATAACAATAACACAAAAGGCAGGAGTAGATATATAAAGTAAAACTTGTAAAGTTCTTACATGGTTTGGGAAGTGGTAAAAGTACTAATTTAAGTTAGATTATAGCAATTTCAAAGACTGCATATTAATCTATAGGGTAACATGTAAAAGAAAAATAAAAGAAATCAAAACTAAAAAGCTAATAGAGAAGAAAAGTAAAAGCATTTGATTAATCCAAAAGAAGGAAAGGAGAAATAAAGGAACAAAACAGAAATAGGGAAATAGAAAATTATATCAGAAATTACATTAAATATAAATGAAGTGTACAATCTAATTAACAAAGATGTTCAGACAAGGTTTTTTGTTGTTGTTTTTTTAACTCTATGCTATTTATAAGAGATACACTTTAAATATAAAGACACAAAAAAGGGAACTTCCCTGGTGGCACAGTGGTTAAGAATCTGCCTGCCAATGCAGGGGACACAGGTTTGATCCCTGGTCCAGGAAGATCCCACATGCCGCGGAGCAACTAAGCCCATGTGCCACAACTACTAAAGCCCGCGCACCTAGAGTCTGTGCTTCACAACAAGAGAAGCCACTGCAGTGAGAAGCCCGCACACTGCAACGAAGAGTAGCCCCCACTCTCCGCAACTAGAGAAAGCCTACATGCAGCAACGAAGACCCAACACAGCCAAAAATAAATAAATAAAATAAATAAATTTATATAAAAAAAGACACAAAAAAGGTTGAAAGCAAAACAATGTAAACACTTATACCATGTACACATTAATATCAAATACAAAGCATACTTTAAGGCAAGAAGATAAAGAAAGAGATAAAAAGGAACATTTCATTCTGAGTCAATTCAACAAAAAGACATAACAATTCTAAATTTCTGTGCACCTGATAATACAGCTTAAATATATAAAACAAAAGTTGAAAGGGGAGGGCTTCCCTGGTGGCGCAGTGGTTGAGAGTCCGCCTGCCGACGCAGGGGACACGGGTTCGTGCCCCAGTCCAGGAAGATCCCACATGCTGTGGAGCGGCTGGGCCCGTGAGCCATGGCCGCCGAGCCTGCGCGTCCGGAGCCTGTGCTCCGCAACGGGAGAGGCCACAACAGTGAGAGGCCCGCGTACCGCAAAAAAAAAAAAAAGGAAGTCATAATGGATATTAAAAATATTTTAAGATGAATGAAAACAGAAGTATGACATATCAAAATTTTCAGAATGCAGCTACAGCAATGCTTAGAGGGCAAGTTTTAACTTTAAATGTATATATTAGAAAAAAAAGATTGAGAATTTTACTAGAAGCTAAAAAAGAACAAATCAAATCCAAGGTAGATTGTAGGAAGGAAATAATAAAGAACAGAAATCAATTAAATAGAAAAAAAAAGTCAAGAAAGCCAAAAGTTGGTTCTTTAAAAAGATTAACTGATAAACCTCTAGCCAAACTTATCAACAAAAAAAATAAGACACAAATAAAAAGAGGACCTCACTAAAATCAGAACTAAAAAGACAACCTCATTAAAAATCCTAGACAGGCCAAAATAAACATTACAAGTAACTTTATATCAACAAATTTGACAATTTAGAGAAAATGTACAAATTCCTTGAAAAACACAACTTACCAAAACTGACACAAAAAGAAACAGGAAATCTAAATAATCCTATAATTATTAAAGAATTTAATCCAAAACTTAAAAGGCTTTTGATAAAGAAAACTCCAGGCCTAGACAGTACCCTTGGTGAATGCTTACAAAACATTTAAGAAAGAAATAACACCAGTCTTAAATGAACTTTCCAGAGAACAGATAATGATGAAAAATTTCCCTATTCATTTTATAAGGTCAGTATAACGCTAACACCAACACATGAAAAAGACCTTATAAGAAAGGAAAATTAAAGCCAGTTATCTCCCATAAACAAAGACACAAAAACCTTAAACAATATATTAGAAAATCTAATACATCATGACCAAATAGGTTTACCCCAGAAATGCTAGTTTGCCTTAACATTCAAAACCCACTCAATATATGTTATTAGGCATATGTACATGAAAAGAGAGTTTTAAAATATGTAGAACTAGGGACTTCCCTGGCAGTCCAGTGGTTAAGGCTCCACACTTCCACTGCAGGGGGCGCAGGTTTGATCCCTGTTTGGGGAACTAAGATCCAGCATGCCAGGTGGCACAGCTAAAAAAATTTAAATAAATAAAACATAAAAACAATAAAAATAAATAAATAAAATATGTAGAGCTAAAACCGACAAAACTGAAAAGAAATATAGACAAATCCACAATTAAAGTTGGAGACTTCAATATGCCTTTCTCAGTAACTGACAGAATAGACCAAAAAAAAAAAAGAATCCGTAAATATAAATAAAACCCGAACAATGCTGTCAACCAACTTGACCTGACATTTACAGAACAGTGTACCTTAAAACAACAGAATACATATGCTTCTCAAATACACATGGAAGAGCTACCAATAAAGATTATACTGGGGCCATAAAATAAACCTCAATAAATATAAGAAGTACTGAAATCATACAAAGTATGATGTGAACTCAAGGGAATTAAATTAGAAATCAGTAACAAAATGATAGCTGGAAAGTCTCCAAATATTTGGAAGTGAAAAAACACACTTCTGGGCTTCCCTGGTGGCGCAGTGGTTGAGAGTCCGCCTGCTGATGCAGAGGACACGGGTTTGTGCCCTGGTCCAGGAGAATCCCACATGCCGTGGAGCGGCTGGGCCTATGGGCCATGGCCACTGAGCCTGCACGTCCTGAACCTGTGCTCCGCAACGGGAGAGGCAACAACAGTGAGAGGCCCGCGTACCACAAAAAAAAAAAAAAAAAAAAAAAAACACACTTCTAAAAAGTTATAGTGGATTTTTGTTTTTGCTGTTATAAGCCATACGGTACTCTATAACTATAAAAATTACATTTAAAAAAACCACATTCTGCAACTGAACATAGAATAGGACTCCAATCCTGTACAGAAAACCTGAATGTGTGTGTCTCCCTAAAATTAACTTGACCATGTGTCCCCCCAAAATTCATACGTCGGAAGCCTTACCCCTGGTATGGCTGTATTTGGAGATGGGTCCTCTAAGCAAGTAATTAAGGTTAAATGAGTCCATAAGGGTGAATCCCTGATCCTATAGGATTAGTGTCCTTATAAGAAGAGATATCAGAAAGCTCACTCCCTCTCTCTCCACACACATGCACCAAGAAAAGGCCATGTGAGGTCACAGTGAGAAGGTGGGTGTCTACAAGTCAGGAGGAAAGCTCTCACAGAAACTAAATTTACCAGCACCTAATATTGGAATTCCCAGACTCCAGAACTGTGAGAAAATAAATTTCTGTTGTTTAAACACACACACACACACACACACACACACACACACACACACACACACCCCACCCCCCTCTTTTCTTTTCTTTTTCTGGCCATACTGCTCGACAAGCAGAACTTCCCTGACCAGGGATTGAACCTGAACCCCTTACAGTGCAAGCGTGGAGTCTTAACCACTGGACCACCTGGGAAGCCCCACACACACTTCTAAATAACCCATAGGTCAAAGAAGATACCCCAAGAGAAATGAGAAAATATTGTCAACTGAAGTTGATGAAATGCAATATACCAAAATTTGTGGGGCATAGCTAGCACAGTGTTTAAAGGGAAATTGATACATTCTATAGTATTATTAGAAAATAAAGTCTCAAATCCATGACCTAAGCTCCCAACTTAAGAAACTAGAAAAAGACCAAATTAAACCCAGAGCAAAGAGACAAAAGAAAATAACAGACAACAGCAAAAACCAGTAAAATAGAAAACAGAAAAATAGAGAAATGAATGAAATCAAAATGAAATGAATGAAACCAAAAGCTTGTTCTTTGAAAAACCTCTAGCCAGAATGATTAAGAGAAAGACTAAATTACAAGTGTGAGGAATAAAAGAACAGACATCATTACAGAGCCCACAGACATTAAAAAGATGACAAAGGAATATTACGAAAAACTTTATGTCAGTAAATTCAACACCTTGGATAGAACAGACAACTACCTGAAAAGATACCAACTGTCAAAGCTCACTCAAGAACAAAGAGATAACTGAATAGCCCTTTATCTGTTAAAGAAATTGAATTCATAGTTAAAAACATCCTACAAAGAAAACTCCAGGCCCAGATGGCTTCACTGGTGCATTCAACAAAACATTTAAGGAAGAAATAAAACCAATTCACAAACTCTTCAAAAAAACAAACAAAAACAAAAAAACACAAAGAAGAGGAAGGAACACTTCCCAACTCATTGTATGAGGTCAGTATTACCCTAATACCAAAACCAAAGACATTACAAGAAAAGAAAACGACAGGGGCTTCCCTGGTGGCTCAGTGGTTAAGGATCTGCCTGCCAATGCAGGGGACACGAGTTCGATTCCTGGTCTGGGAAGATCCCACATGCCACTAAGCCCATGAACCACAACTACTGAGCCTGCGCTCTAGAGCCCATGAGCCACAACTACTCAAGCCCACGAGCAGCAACTACTGAAGCCTGCGTGCCACAACTACTGAAGTCCGCGCGCCTAGAGCCCGTGCTCCACAACAAGAGAAGCCCCTGAAATGAGAAGCCCACTCATCACAACGAAGAGTAGCCCCTGCTCGCCTCAACTAGAGAAACCCTGCATGCAGCAACAAAGACCCAACACAGTCAATAAATAAATAAATATATTTTAAAAAAACTACAATCACAGACACAAAAATCCCTGACAAAATATTAGCAAATCAAATCCAGCAATACAAAAAAAAAACCTATATTATGATCAAAAGGGTCGATTTATCACTGAAATGCAAAAATGCTTTGAAATTTGAAAATCAATCAATATAATTCACCATATTTACAGACTAAAAGCAAAAACGAAAACAAAAGATAATCTCAATAGATGTAGAAAAAGCTTTTCACAAAATACAACATCAGTTCATGATAAAAACTCTCCACAACTAGGAATAGTAGAGAACTTCCTCAATCTGAAAAACAATAACTATAAACCAACAAATTCTGCTTAGTGGTGAAAAACTGAGTGTACTTCCCCTAAGAGATCAGGAACAAAGGAAAAGATGCTCACTCTCACTACTTCTCTTCAACACTGTACTGAATGTCCTAGCCAGTGCATAATAAGATGGGGGCTGATGGATGGAGAGGGGAAGAGAGAGGGAGAGGAAGGAAGAGAGAGGGAGAGGAAGGAAGAGAGAGGAAGGAATGGAAAGGAAGAAAGAAAAGACACACAAATTGGAAACGAAGGGAAAAAAACTCCTTATTTGCAGATGACTTAATTATCTATGTGAGAAATCCCTCGGTACTTCCCTGGCAGTCCAGCGGTTAAGACTCTGCACTCCCAATGCAGGGGGCACAGGTTCGATCCCTGGTCAGGGAACTAAGATCCCACATGCCACACAGCACGGCCTAAAAAAATGTGGGAAAAAAAAGAAATCCCTAAAGAATCTACAAAAAAGTACATAAAGCTAATAAGTGAATTTATAGCAAAGTCACAGGATATACCAATATACCAAAATCTGTATTTCTATAAATTAGCAATGAACTGAAAATTGAAAAGAAAAACTGACATTAGCATAAAAAATAAATGCTTAGGGCTTCCCTGGTGGCACAGTGGTTGAGAATTTGCCTGCCAATGCAGGGGACACGGATTCAAGCCCTGGTCTGGGAAGATCCCACATGCTGCGGAGCAACTAGGCCCATGTGCCACAACTACTGAGCCTGCGCGTCTGGAGCCTGTGCTCCGCAACGAGAGGCCGCAACAGTGAGAGGCCCACACACCGCGATGAAGAGTAGTCCCCGCTCACGGCAACTAGAGAAAGCCCACACACAGAAACGAAGAACCAACGCAGCCAAAAATAAATAAATATAAGTAAATAAATTTTTTTGAAAAAAATAATAAATAAATAAATAAATAAATAAATAAATAAATAAATAAATGCTTAGAACTTCCCTGGTGGCGCAGTGGTTAAGAATCCACCTGCCAATGCAGGGCACACGGGTTCGAGCCCTGGTGCAGAAAGATCCCACATGCCACAGAGCAACTAAGCCCATGTGCCACAACTACTGAGCCTGCACTCTAGAGCCCAGGAGCCACACTACTGAGCCCGCGCACCACAACTACTGAAGCCCTCACGTCTAGAGCCCGTACTCCACAACAAGAGAAGCCACTGCTATGAGAGGCCCGTACACTGCAATGAAGAGTAGCCCCCGCTAGCTGCAACGAGAGAAAGCCCACACGCAACAAAGACCCAACACAGCCAAAAATAAATAATAAATAAATAAATTTAAAATAAATAAGTACTTAATACATGAAAAATTTATATACTAAAAACTACAAAATATTTCTGAAATTTCTGAAAACCTAAATAAATAGAAATATATCTTATTCATGGATTAGTAGACTCAGTATAGTTAAGATGGCAACCTTCCCGGGACTTCCCTAGCACTCCAATGGTTAAGACTCCACGCTCCCAATGCAGGGGGCAGGGGTTCGATCCCTGGTCAGGGAACTAAGATCCCACATGCCGCATGACGCAGCCAAAACAAAAAAAAGACAGCAACTTTCCCAAACTGATCGACAGTTTCATTATCGATCAATAGGCCAGCAAGTATTTTTGAAGAAAATGACAAGCCAATCCTAAAATTTACACGAAAATGAAAAGTACCTAGAATAGCCCAATGATCTTGTTTAAAAAAAAAGTTGGAAGACACAGACTACCTGATTTCAAGACTGCGATATTGGTGAAAGGTTAAATACATAGACCAATGGAAAAGAAGAGAGTCCATGAATGACCCACACAAATAGTGACATAGATGCAAAGGTAATTTAATGGAGAAAGAAATCTTTTCAACAAATAGTGCTGAAATAACTGGACATCCATAGGTGAAAAAAGAATCTCAAATACACCTCCCACATTATACAATAATTAACTCAGATGCCAGAACTCAAAAGATCCTGCATGCCGCAACGAAAATCCCGCCTGAAACAACTAAGACCTGGCACAGAGAAATAAATAAATAAATATATTTTTAAAATTAACTCAAAATGGATCACATACACCTATACGTAATGTGTAAAACTACAACTTCTAGAAGAAAACAGGAAAAAAATATTTGTGGCCTTGGATTAGGCAAAGGTTCCTTGATACGACAGGAAAGCATAATCCGTTAAAGTAAAACCTGGGACTTCCCTGGTGGTCCAGTGGTTAAGAGTCCGCCTCCGAATGCAAGGGACGCGGGTTCAATCCCTGGTTGGAGAACTAAGATCCCACATGCTGAGGGGCAACTAAGCCTGCACGCTCTAGAGCCTGTGCGCCACAACGAGAGAAGCCCACATGCCACAACAAAGATCCTGCATGTCGCAACTAAGACCCAATGCAGCCAAATAAATAAATAAATAAATAAAATTTCAAAAAACAAACAAAAAAAAACCTTGAAGTAGCTCCTCATGGCTAATGCTGAAACAATTCAGGCAAAATAAATAATGATAACATGGCACTATAACTCAAATAATAAAACAAACACCCATGAGTCCACACTCATATAAAAACTGAATAAATAAATGAGGGAGAAGAGACTGCTCTTCTTTACAGAAAAATTCCAATTAATAAATGTAAAAGGAACAACAGAAATAAAAAATCAGCATTATAATTGTTGCAGGTGATCTACCAATGGAGGCTAAAATTAGGGGGGAAACATCTGAAGAGAAAAAGGATATATGCAAAGTTTCAAAGTAGCTCATGCAAGATATGCAGTAATTACGAATGGAATATAGACAAACAACAGAATAATGAACAAACATTTCACCAAAACATATCTACAAATGGCCAATAAATACATGAAAACATGCTTTATATCAGTATTCATTAGGGAAATGCAAGTTAACACAAGGAAATACACCTAGTAGAACAGACAGAATTAAAAAGTCTGTTAACTGCTGGCAAGGATGTGGATCAATTGTAAATCTCATATACATTCCTGCTGGGAATTGTAAAATGGTACAGCTACTCTGGAAAACAGTTTAGCAGTTTCGTATAAAGTTAAACATACGTTTACTTTAAGACCCAGCAATGCCACTCCTAGTTATTACCCCGAGAAAAATGAAAACGTACGTCTATCAAAGAACCAGGGACTTCCCTGGTGGTGCAGTGGTTAAGAATCTGCCTGCCAATGCAGGGGACACGGGTTCTACCCTGGTCCAGGAAGATCCCACATGCCGCGGGTCAACTAAACCTGTGCACCACAACTACTGAGCCCATGTGCCACAACTACTGAAGCCCACATGCCTACAGTCCATACTCCGCAACAAGAGAAGCCACTGCAATGAGAAGCCTGCACGCAGCAACGAAGACCCAATGCAGACAAAGACAAATGAATAAAATACAAATAAATTTATTTTTTTAAAAAAAGAATTATATGTGGGGATTTCCCTGGTGGTCCAGTGGTTAACACTCCACACTCCCAACGCAGGGGGCACTGGTTCGATCCATGGTCAGGGAACTAAAATCCCATATGCCACATGGGGTAGCCCAAAAAAAGAAAAAAAAAAACTACACGTGAAGGTGTACAGCAGCTTTAGTCATAACAGGCAAAAACCAGAAAGAACCCAAATGTCCATCAGCTGGTGAACAGATAAACAAATTGTGGTATATCTATACAATGGAATACTACTCAGCAATGAAGAACAAACATGAATTAATCTCAAAAGCATTACACAAAGTGAAAGATACAGGATGCACACAATACTGTAAATCAACTATACTTCAATAAAAATTTTAAAAGATACCAGATGCAAAAGATTACATACATACTGTATAACACCTATATATAATATAGTAGAAAACACAAAACTGTAAGAATAAAATTGAGATCACTGGTTCCCAAAGGCTGAAAATGAAGGACTGCAAAGGGGAATGAGGGAACTTTTAGAGAGAGATGTTCCATATATTGACTGTAGTGGCAGTTACACAATTATATCCATTTTTCAAAACTCACTGAAAAAATTTTATTGTATGAAAAGTATCTCAATAAATCTGACATTAAAAAAGAATCAATGGGGCTTCCCTGGTGGCGCAGTGGTTGAGAGTCCGCCTGCCAATGCAGGGGACACGGGTTCGTGCCCCGGTCCAGGAAGATCCCACATGCCACGGAGCGGCTGGGCCCGTGAGCCATGGCCGCTGAGCCTGCGCATCTGGAGCCTATGCTCTGCAACAGGAGAGGCCACAACAGTGAGAGGCCCGTGTACTGCAAAAAAAAAAAAAAAAAAAAAAGAATCAATGTAACTCTCCATATTAACAGAATAAAGGAGGGAATTCCCTGGCAGTCCGGTGATTAGGATTCTGCACTTCCACTGCAGGGGGCATGAGGTCGATCCCTGGTCAGGGAAATAAGATCCTGCATGCCACACAACATGGCCAAAAAACGAAAAAAAAAAACAGAATAAAGGAAAAAAAGACACAATAATCTTAATAGAGATTTTACAAAAGCATTTGACCACATTCAATATGTGATAAAACTCTCAGAAAACTAGGAAAAAATTTTCCATAATCTGATACAATATATCTATAAAAAGCCTACAACTATCATCACACATAATAAGGAATACAGAACACCTTCCCACAAGTTCAGAAATAAGACGTGGATGCCCACTATCACAACTTCTAACCTACATAGCAATGGAGGTCTGTTATTTGCGATGAGAAAAAGAAATCACAAGTATTCACTTTAAAACCATTTGTTAAGCTAAATAAAGAAGTCTTTATTCACTTGTCTGTATGTGTTATATTTCACAGTAAAAATATAACGTTTCAGGCTTCCTTGGTGGCACAGTGGTTAAGAATCCACCTGCCAGTTAAGGGGACATGGGGTCTACCCTGGTCCAGGAAGATCCCACATGCCACGGAGCAACTAAGCCCGTGCGCCACAACTACTGAGCCTGCACTCTACAGCCCGAGAGCCACAACTACTGAGCCCTCGTCCCACAACTACTGAAGCCCACGTGCCTAGAGCCCATGCTCCACAACAAGAGAAGCCACCGCAATGAGAAGCCCACACACCACAACGAAGAGCAGCCCCGCTCAGTGCAACTAGAGAAAGCTCGCGCACAGCAACGAAGACCCAACACAGCCCAAAATAAATAATAATTTTAAAAAAAGAAAAAAATATATAATGTTTCAAAAAAACTTTAAGGAGGCCTAATCCTATGACCTAGCAATTCCACACAACAAAAATTAGGCACATATGTTCACCAAAAGATCTACAGTAGAATGTTCACAGCAGCACCATTCAGAATAGCCTACAACTGGAAAGTATTCACTCATTAAGAGTTGAACTAATAAAGAAAATATAGAATATTCTAACAACAGAATGCTATATCGTAATGAAAATGAACAATCTACAAGTACATGCAACAATGTGGACCAACTTCATAAACATAATGTTGAGTGGGAAAAGGCAATCAAAAAACATATGCATATTTCACATAAAGTACAAAACAGGTGAACTAATCTGTGCTGCTAGAAGTCAAGATAATGGTTACCCATGGGTGGGTGTCAGTAATAAATGAAAGGAAGGACTTCTGAGCACTGGTAATACTATTTCTTGATCTGGTTGCTGGTTACATGGGTGTATTCAATCTTTGAAAATTCAGTGAACTTGGATACCTTGGGATATGTGCAGTTTTCTGCATATTATACTTCAATAAAGAGGATTTTTTTTTAAAGAAAAGAAAAAGAAAGCCTACCCATTGGAATAAAGAGTCCACCATCCTCTATCTCTTCCTCAGCTTGGTGAGCTAGAGTCCTGAGTGGCTTTTCTTGAGGAGAGGCACAGACATCTGGCTGAGATGATTTCCTAGGCTGGGCTGCTGGTTTTGCAGAGTGACTGTCTGATGGTAATGAAGCCATCTCCCCTCCAGAATGCATTTGAGATTTTCCTGGAAGAATCACAAATATTGCTCCACACTTTGTCCATTCTCAATTATACTCTGTTGTAAAAATCAGCATCTTGTTATAAAGTCCTTTTTAGTTAGATAACTTCATTAATGATGCATTTACTATACAGGCATTCCTCTCTCTTAAAGACAGTATCCTAAGAAAAATATTGAAATCGAAGCTCAGGTCCAATTTACTCATCTGTAATGTCAGGGAATTGAACTAGGTAATCGCTAAGGTCTTTCTAGTTCTAACATGCATTTTTTTTCCCTATGAAAAAATCATATCCGTAATTATAGGGTGGGGGGACAGATATTCCTGGTAACCAAGGGACATTTTATATAGATGACCATTAACACCACATTTAATCAACTATAAATGATATAAGACTTCCCTGGTGGCTCAGTGCTTAAGAATCCACCTGCCAATGCAGGGGACGTGGGTTCGAGCCCTGGTCCGGGAAGATCCCACATGTCGCAGAGCAACTAGGCCCATGCACCACAACTAGTAAGCCTCCACTCTACAGCCTACGGGCTACAACTACTGAGCCGGCATGCCACAATTACTGAAGCCTGTGCACCTAGAGCCCGCGCTCTGCAACAAAGAGAAGCCACCGCAATGAGAAGCCCATGCACCGCAGCAAAGAGTAGGCCCCGCTCTCTGCAACTAGAAAAAAGCCCGCGTGCAGCAACGAAGACCCAATGCAGCCAAAAATAAATAAAATAAATAAAAACTTTTTAAAGATATACATTATAAAATGTCCTGAACTTTCTGACTCTGTAAGATCAATCTTACAAAGCATTAGAGTAAAAATCACCATAACATTATAAATACATGGTTATACAGTTCATTAGACAACTTTCTCCTTTCCTCACCTCAACTCTTTTTTGTTTGTTTGTTTGTTTGTTTGGCTGAGCCGCATGGGTTGTGGGATCTTAGTTCCCCAACCAAGGATGGAACTCAGGGCCCCAGCAGTGAGAGTGCTGAGTCCTAACCACTGGACCACCAGGGAATTCCCTCCTCACCTCACCTCTTAAAGAGTGTTTTCTTTCCATTTTTCATGAGGGGCATTAAAAAGACAAAGAGGGGCTTCCCTGCTGGCGCAGTGGTTGAGAATCCACCTGCAGATGCAGGGGACACGGGTTCGTGCCCCGGTCTGGGAAGATCCCACATTCCGCAGAGCGGCTGGGCCCGTGAGCCATGGCTGCTGAGCCTGCGCATCTGGAGCCTGTGCTCCGCAGCGGGAGAGGCCAGAACAGTGAGAGGCCCGCGTACCGCAAAAAAAAAAAAAAAAAAAAAAAGACAAAGAAACATTCATGCAGTATCAAAAGCAAACATTAGAATCAAGCTGTCATAGGAACAAGAATACATACAGGCTTGTGTATACACAGAAGATCTATAGAATATACACAAGGCATTGTTAAATAGTGACTGCTTCTGAGAACTTAGATAACAAAGTGAAAGGGTGCCTAACTTTTCCCTGTGTACTTTCTGCATCTAGGAACTTTTTTTCCATGTTTGTGTATTACATAGTTGAAAAAAATTGTTTTTCAAAAAGAGATCAAGTTATTTGTTACTGAGCCCCATTCAAAACAGATAATACTTTTTTAGACTTATCCCATCAACATTAGCAGTTTCAACTGGTATACACAAGATTTTTAATTGGAGGACACCCTGTCAACAAAGAAAAAAAGCCTTTATTTTCAACTGAAGTATGAATGAATCCTTAATTCTATTTACTCTCAATCTTACTTCCTTTACTTCAGGAGACCATGATTAACTCACAATGTCAAAAAGGCTAAAAGCTGTGGTTTTAATAGGGACTGTACAACGAGTTGAATTCTAAATCCAACAAATCAAAAGTTCCTCTCAGGGGGCTTCCCTGGTGGCACAGTGGTTGAGAGTCTGCCTGCCAATGCAGGGGACACAGGTTCGAGCCCTGGTCTGGGAGGATCCCACATGCCACGGAGCAAGTGGGCCCGTGAGCCACAACTACTGAGCCCGCGTGTCTGGAGCCTGTGCTCCGCAATGAGAGGCCGCAACAGTGAGAGGCCCGCGCACCGCGATGAAGAGTGGCCCCCGCTCGCCGCAACTGGACAAAGCCCTCGCACAGAAACGAATACCCCACACAGTCAAAAATAAATAAATAAATTTATATTAAAAAAAAAAGTTCCTCTCAGGCATATTTCTTATAAGAGGGAGGAACTTAAATCAATAGCACAGCAGAGCTTTCTCATTAATCAACAATCGTTATTAATTTTGAGAATTAATGTCTAACATTTAAAAACTGAACTGATGCAAATGATTTTTTTAAACAAACATACCAGAATCTTTACATCTAAGCAAAATACAGAAGTTCACTTTGGTAGGTAGAGCTTCCATTGATACTTTTTCCACCTCGAACAGTTGGAACTACTCCAAAACTATCCCTACAGTTTATCAGCTGCACCATACTCTACATAGAGAAAATATTCCTTTTCTCTGCAACCTTTTTTTTCCTGATCCCATCTCATTGCTTCTCAATTTAATTCCCCTCCTACAGAACCCCCTAGGATCCCACTCTTCTTTTCCTCTTATCAATCTGCTAGATGCCAAAGACCTTAGAAAGAGAAGTTAAGAAGGGTAAGAGAGGAACTTCCCTCTCTTAACCTCTCAGTGGTTAAGAATCTGCCTTCCGGGCTTCCCTGGTGGCGCAGTGGTTGAGAGTCCGCCTGCCGATGCAGGGGACACGGGTTCGTGCCCGGGTCCGGGAAGATCCACATGACAAGGAGCGGCTGGGCCCGTGAGCCATGGCCGCTGAGCCTGCGCGTCCGGAGCCTGTGCTACACTAAGGGAGAGGCCATAGCAGTGAGAGGCCCGCGTACTGCAAAAAAAAAAAAAAAAAAAAGAATCTGCCTTTCAATGCAGGGGGACGTGGGTTTGATCCCTGGTAGGGGAACTAAGATCCTACATGCCGCAGGGCAACTAAGCCCGTACGCTCTGGAGCCCACACACCGCAACGAAAGATCCCACATGCCTGCCGCAATGAAGATCCCGCGTGCCGCAACTAAGACCCAATGCAGCCAAAGAAATAAAGAAATAAAGAAATAAAAAAGGGTAAGAGAGAGAAGTAAAAGCCTTATTCAGAGCACAGCTGTAACTTGTTTACTGCCAGTCTAACAACTTCAAATTGATAACATGAAAATAATTAGCTGAAAACTGTAAAAACCAACTAATTTTAAGCTGAAATCTGCCTAAGTTAATCATTTTTAGAAGGCAAAGAAAGGAAAAAAAGGCTTAAGTTTAAATCAGGGTCCATAAATCAGTTTTAAAAGAACAATTAAAATTCTATGAGAATAAACACCAATATAGAGAAAGGTTTAATCACTAGCACCTGCAATCTAGAAACATGATTTAACAGTGTATATCAATTATAACACAATGCTGATACTTCAAAATAACCTAGATGTTTTTTCTGTTTTTTCCCCCACATAATCATAATAAAAAAACCAAAATGTCACTTAAAAGAAAGCAAAACAATGAAAAGAATATGCACTAAATTATAACAGTAATTACTCTGAGCAGTAAGATTATGGGTGATTTTTATTTTCTTCTTTCAACTTTTCAATATTTTCCAAAACGCACATGTATGAATTTTCAATCTTCCTTCTTTCCTCCTTTCTGCTTTTTATGTGACATTTCTATTTGGCTGAAAAAAGTTACTTGGGGGGAAAAAGGAGTCATAATGTACTTCTTTTACTGGTATTACTTGTATATACAGCTAATTGAAGTACAAGGTGGGAGAATCAACGGGGTAGTAGTATTACAGATAATCCTAAAAAATAAATGTTTATTTATCTACACTTGGATATTTGTAAACTGACCACTGAAAATATCTCTAGATTCCACTCAATAGGTGAGTGACTTTGAACCCCTACTTAATTTTACATTCCTTCTCTAGCACTTTAATCCTGCATTTTCCTCCATTTCCTCCTGTCTTCATATCACAAATACAACCTAGCCAAAGAAAAAGTTCTATAGTCTTGCCGCCCTCTCTAGCGATTTCCATTCTCCCATGGCACAAATTATTACTGGGGCTTTCATCCCTCCCTCTTCAATGCCATCATTTGATTTCCTTTTTCCAAAAGTCTCTCCTAAATCTACTCTCAAAGATCATCAACCTTTAAATGTAATATTTTCTCAGGCATCATTATATCTCCTTTGTCACTAAATTTTAAATGATGTTTCTGTTCTTAAAACTCTCCTCCCTCCTTGACTTCCACTATTACTTCTCCAGTTTTCCCTTCTGTCATCTTCTTCCATGCTCCTTTCCATGAAGAAGAACCACAATTAACACTTTTCTAGTCCTACCTCTTACCAACTGAGATTAAGAAAACTCCAATCTCAATTTTCTATTTTTCCTTGATGGCACCTCACACTCCATATATCTAAAGCTGAACTCATTTCAACCCCCTCAAATACCTTCCCCGTGAAGGCATGCTTCACCATCCCCCAGTCCAGTTATCTTAAATGGTATCAGTCTCTGAGTAACATTAATTCTTTCTTTGTAATGTCTCTGAGATATACCCTTTCTTCTCTATCCTTACTGTCGACATCCTACACCAATACTTTATACAGTCTCAAGGGCGTAATAGCATGGCTCTGTATAGTAATCTGGATCTGTCCTTTCTATCTGAAGCCCTGCTACCCTCCCACACAAACACAGCACTTCTACGTTTGTAGAAAATGCTATTCTGCCTCCACTCCTTCACCCCAATCCGTCCAATCCTATCAATCCAAGTTCTGATTTCAAAAATCCTAATTACTTGTACCACACTAGCACTTAATCACATAGTATCTTAAACTGCTCCAAATGAATTATCCATAATTCATTTGGAGCAGTGTCTTGTCTTCCCAACTAGACTATAAGCTTTCTGCAGTCAGAACTATGCCTTCTGCTTCTTTTGTTAATTGGCTATAACCTTCAGGAAAAGTTGAAACACCTAAGTGTGAAAAACAAAGCCCTTCACAATCTAAACACAATCTACTGCTCTGAAGATATCTCTCACTACCTCTTCTGCCTCTGCCTCGGCCTCTGCTCAGACTGTTCTTGGCCTAAGATACTCCATGCCACCAGTCCATCAAACCACAACTCATCCTTCAAGTCCTTAGGGTTATGTCACCTCTGTAGAGCCTTACCAAATGCTGCAGGCAGCAGTCTCTCCCTTTAAGCCACTGCCCCTCCTCAAGGCCCACTTCATAAATACTCACCAAATCACAAAAGGCCATACATAGTTCATCCCTCCAGAAATGATGAAAAGATAAGAGAAAGGAAAGGATACAGAAGATGATCCAGGAAATGGCAGGGGAGAAGAAAGTTTCCACCCATTCATAACGTTCAACGCTGACCCTTACAAGCACCACAGCTCTAATTCCGTAGCAAATCAGCCTCCTCTTTCAGAAACACTATTTTGTAAAGGCACTGCAGAGAGTGCGATGACAACAGCAAAGGCAATGGCAAGCTGGTACTGACAAGGAAAATGTAACCTAAGACCTTCCATATCTTACCTCCTTCTTCCTTGAATTCTTCACTAGGATCTCCTGAAAAAGGCTCCTTTGCGATAAGATGATCACCTCTGTCTTCTTGAGCAAGTGACCCAGGCCTGAGTGTAATTTTCTTCCCTCTCCTTGAACTAGTGGCCTGGAGTTTTCCTCTACCAATGTGTATATTTAGGGGCTGGGAAGACTCCAAGGAAGGTAGGGTGATTCCCTGAGAGATGGCCACATCGACAGCTTCTACAACTGGTGTATTTGTGTCCTGGGTGAGCATCCCACAGTTCAAAGATGGGTCCTCCATACCAAGCTGACTTCCTGCATCCTGCACAGACTGCACTTCAAGGCCAGCTGCTCTGCCATAACCTGGACCCCAGGACACGGACACTGACCCCAGGTCTTTAACTTGGTCAGATTCTGGTTTAACAGCTGACTCTAGGTCTAAGTCATCTTCCTCCTGGTTGCCCTGATGCTGTGGGGACTCTGTCAATGTAGTTCTTCTCTTCTTACAGGGCAACATTTTGCAAGTCCCACTTCTGTTCCATCCTGAAAGGATAAAGGCAAGTTCTTATCACCTTCCTATTAACTAATGATAATAACATTTCCTCAAATCTTTTCACTTATTCATGTTCAATCATGAACACAGTACTTTACACCAAATGCACAATGTCCCATTAGGTGGGAGGTGAGAGACAGTGTTAGACTGCCTGAGTTCAAATCCTAACTCTATTACTGATTAGTGTGTTATCTTGGCTGAGTGACTTAACCTCTCCAAACTTCGGTTTCCTCAACTGTAAAAAATAATAATTGTTCTCACCTCATGGAGTTGTTATAAGAATTAAATAGTAAGCGATTAGTGTTAGTTATTATTATTACCATCAGGGAGGCAAAATAACGTGATGCTGAAAGCAAGCTGTGGAGTCAAACTGTCTGGATTTGTTTCCCAAGTAGGCTTCTCTCCAGCTTTGTGACCTTGCATAAGTTACTTAAACTGAATCTTAGTTTCTTCAGCTATAAAATGAAGTAAAAATAGCACCTACATCATTAGATAGTAATTTCTTAGATCAATAAATGTTTGCTATTGTTGCTTTCATAAACAGATATTTCCATTAACAGAAACAATCCAAAAGCAAAGTGTGGTTGTTTAAAAAGGTTAGACTATATTAACAGAAATTTTGTGTTGAAAACAAGAAAGAGATTCCTAACTGTTCTCTATACTATGTTACTTCTGGACTCTTGGCTTCAATTCCAATTATCACATTTTAATGGCAACACTAACCTAAAGTGGACGGTGTCTTCTCTTATGTTCGCATAGCAGCTATTTGCAAACCTCTTTTTTCATACCTACCACTTTTATGATTGCTTCTTGTCTCCTTCCCACCACCCTGCCCCAAAACAATGTGCTTTTTGAGGGAAAGGACTCTTTTCAGCTAGTACGCCTAGTACTCAGCAGTATCTGCCCTATTGTAGATACTCAATAAATGTTCCTCGAATGAATGAATAAAAGAGTGTGTGAACTTCCTATTCTGTGCTTATTCTATGCAGCCTGGGTCAAGAGCATTATATGGAAACTGACTGCATCTGTCTACCCCAAAAAAACTTTACTCTCAATATAACAGGTCGAAGAATCGAATAATCTGCCTCCTGTTACAGTGAGTTCTTCATCACTGACAATGTTGAAGCAAGGCCTGAACGCCCATCTACCAGGGGACTAGATGAAAGCGTGGACTACAGGACTGCAAAATAAAGTTCTTTCTAAGAGTCTCAACTATAAGGTTAGTTTTAAACCTCCTTAATTCAGTTTCTCCAGGACACTAAGAGAGATTCCCCCACCCATGCCAAATCAACTAATGTCCTTATCTTGATAATTAAAGTTCAATAAACACCTGAAGATTCCGCTAATAAGGGAATGGAAAAGAATGAAGGGGAGTGGGATTAGTTCAGGCGAGTCGTATATTTCAGATAAATTACTGAGGTCCAAAAAAGGAGGAAAAAAGATTTTTAAAAAGGCAGCTACTATTCAAAGTCAGCAGCGTGCAGGGATCAGCTCCGGCACTTCAAAGACAGCAGAGGCTCTAAAGAGCACCACCCCCCCCAACTTTGGGAACTGCAGTCAGACCGACAGTGAATGAAGGCAAATCCGGAGGCAGGCCCAGCGTGGACCCCTCCTGGGAAAAGATTTCACAAAGGGGTCCTAACTGCGCTTCTGACCTCGCCGCCGAGCGCTGGCCCAAGTCCCCACTCTCAGCTACACGCTTTCACTCCCCTACCTCTGTCACGCACCCCGCACCAGCCCTCAGACCCGACCACCTCAGCCTGGACATCCTTCGCCCGGACATCCAGCTCCCACCTGCCTCTTCCCGCCCCACGGTACACGACCCAGTACCCTCACCAGCCTGCCCGATCCCGCGGAAACTCAGCTTCGGTACCACCGGAAGTCAGCCAACGTCAGTGACTGACGTGCGCGCCCCCGAGTCGCGGTGCGCGGCGTCGGGGCATCAAGGAGCATGCGCCAACCACAGGTGCCATCTTATTTTAGGGCAGAAAGAAGCCAAAGGGCTAGTATGTCCGTTGTTGGCAAAAAAATTTAAAGGCAATACCTCGCTTTCTCTGTCCATGGAGCTATCCTACTCAAAACAAAACTGGGGGTTAAGGTTCAGTGGTTTAAGTTTACAATTAACCCTTCTCGCCTCTAGACACCTGGAATACAGGACCAAGGAAATGGAGAATTCATAAAATTCCAGAAAGAGGAATCACTGGGTTACAAATAGTGCAGTTTCCCGAATAAAGCTAAGGCAGTCTTGGACTCAATCCACAGTAATTATTCATATCTGTATAATACTCTGCTTACAAAATGCTTTCACCTATGTTATCAAAGGTGATTTTTTTTTAATCTTCACAATAAATCCTATGGGACAATGGTATTATTATACCTTCCAATTTACACAGGACAAATTTTTGGCTCAGCTGGGTAAGTGATTTCACAAAGATACACAGCTATCAGAAGGAATCAGGTATCCTGACTCCAGCTTCTAATGCATTAATCCAGTGTCCAGGAAGGTGCCTGGGGCATAGTCGATGTCCAATAAATTCAATACATGTGTTTTGAATGAATGAGTAACTCCTAGAACTGTTCTTTCCTCTTTTCTACAAGGACAGAACGTCAAAGCTGAAAAAATACATTCAACTTTCTCACTTTACAGGTGAACCATCAACAAATATTTATGCATTTAAATAATTTATTTGACCTGATTCTGTCTGTAAACAGAATCCGACAGGATGAAAGTATCCACAGCCAAAAATGATGAGCTTGATGTAATCATGGAGATAACCGCCAGTAGTCTGACTCTTACGTGAATCATTCTAACTCTTCCAAATGTCAAGGAACTCTCTAGAAGCTTGGAGTTTCACTTGTGTCCTGCTTTTGAAACTACAGAATACACAGATCTGTTGGTTTGCTCGCTGGCTCTCTCTCTCTCTCTCTCTCTCTCACTCACTCACTTCCCTAAGCAGTTCTAAGCACTTGAAGCTTTTGGAAGAGAAATATCCAACACTGATTAACTTTAGCACTGTTTTTTAGTCTTTTTTAAAAACAGCTTCAATTTACACATCACAGAATCCATCCGTTTTACTTATACAATTAAATTATTTTCAGTAAATTTTCAGAGTTGTGAAACCAACACCAGGTTTGGTCTTTAATCAGAGCTTCTGAAGTTTAAGAAAGTTTCCATAATAATCTTTAGTGGTCTCAGAAACGCATAACAATAAAGGCAACTAATACTGAAATGCAGGCAATATAGAATTTTATTTTTCCAAAATCCTGCCAGAACATTCTGCTGCTATATTAAGCCCAGGGAACCGGAATCACAAGATCTAGGGGATCTCATACGATAAAGTACCTACACTTGTCCTTAGGCCTCGGGGTTTTCGCCTTACAGACCCACGGCCCATCAGTAGGCGGGGTCTCATTCTCTGGAAATCTTGGCGATGGGAGGGGTGCCCTCCCAGAGATCTTCCGGAAAAGGGCGGGGCTTGCCTTCCGGAACTTTTCGGACAGAGGCGGAGTCTTCTGCCGACGGCCGTTCGGAGGAAGGCGGGGCCTACCTCGCATCAGGACCAGTCTGGCTGCACCTGCTTCCTTAGCTCAGAGCATCCCTGGAGCATCTTAAGAGGCGACCGCAGCTGGCAACCAGAGACCAGTTGCAGGAGGCGTCCGCCAGATACCTTCCCCTTCTCCTGACCTAGCGCTCTGCAGCGGCGGCCTCCGTACTGACCGGAGGTCCCAGAGTTGTCTGACCATTGCAAAAGCATTTATAGCAATAGCCTCTGATTACGACATGGCTGAGATCACCAATATCCGACCTAGCTTTGGTAAGTAGAATCTGGCAAACTAAGCCTGGGGTAGGCGAAACCATTGCAAAGCCAAGGGAGCCCAGTAGCTGGGCAGAGCGTGAAGCCCAGACCAGGGCCTTCAAGTGCCAGCCCCTCTAGAATCAGGCCTGTGGTGGTGGGTAGAATCGGGCCTACGGTGGTGGGTAGCAGGCAGTGTACACCCGAACTTAAGCTATGGACTGCACGGGCTGTGAAGGCCAGAGCCACACCGAGGGTGGGGAGGCCCAGGATGCTAAAACCTTGTATGGTGCGCTGTCAGCACTGCTGGAGGTGAGAAGCAGAGAGCTTGAGGAGGATGTGAACCCCTCCTTCTGGGGGAGGAGAGGTGAGGTAGGCCGAGCCCTCCCCCTTGGGGCACGCAGGGCGGTGCCCCTTCCTCCCCCTCCCACTCTTCAGGCCTGCGGGGGAGGGAGGTGGCAAGGGAGATGGGGCATCAAGATGGCAGCTTGGGGGCTGTGGGCTGTGTGGCTGGCAGCCAGGGGAGGCGGCGGCCTCTGGGGAAAGAGGGGTGCGGGGGTGGGGAGCAAAAAGGAAGCCACTCCTTAAGCCGGTCAGCTGGATGCTGGGGCTAGGAGGAAACGGGAGCCCTGCAATTTCTATTCTGCATCGTAATGATGGGATCCGTCCGTAGCTACCAAATGGCGCTTGGCGCTGCTGGGCTGGGGGATGACGTGATGTCTATTTCTGGGCCTCCTAGCAGCGCCTAGGCTCTTCTTCCCAGGCCTTTGTTCCCTGTTTCCCTAGGCTGGCTTTTCAAAAAGGGGGACTCACCCGCGCTGGTGCTGGCGGGGGCCCGATCCAGGCCGGAGGGGGAGGGGCGAAAAAGGCCGAGCCCGGGGAGGCCGCTTTGTGTACCAGAGAAAGCATTACGTCATCTCGGAGCTGCTGGTCCCCGACCCAACCCTACGGGCTCCAAGATCAGTTACACTCCCTGGAGCAGAGTGGGGTAGAAAATAGGGAAGCAGATGGGAAAGAAAAGCTCGAGAAGCAAGTTTTTCCTCTGGGGGATTCCTCCAAAATGTGCTAGGGTAGCAAACTTCCTGTGCTATGCTTTCCTGGCCCCAAAATAAAAAAGAATTGCCCTGTTTCTCCCTCAGTTCTATCCCGGTTTGTATGGGAGAAGCCAGTGAGAGTTGCTGTCAGCCTAGGGTTCCTCCTTTTCCCTTTAAGAGATTCTATCCCTCAGACAATCCAGAAGGTTTGAGCATCCAGACTCCAATATTTAGGGTGGGGCCACAATCCAACTAGGAAATGGCTTTTCTCGCTCCCAAATAAAAGGTTTATGGAAATGAACAGAACCCAGTGTGCTCTATCCCCTCAGTGCCAGGAAGAAGACATCAGATCAGAGAAAGTATACGGACAACAGATCACACCCATTTACTACTTGTTTGCACTGATTCCCTAAGGCTAAATCTTGATTATATTTCTTTCTTCCACTTCACCTTCTGCATTTTTATTCTTTGAGCCCTAAATTTCCAAAATAGATGTCCCTTTTGTCATCACATGAGCACCTCATGATTTTTCTTCTTGCTCTTTCATTTTCTTCTTATGCCTTCTTTCCAACATATTCTTTTCTTTTAATTGCAGTTCCAGAGTCCTTGGAAAGTTAGATGCTGTAGAGCATAATACACTGATCTCATTTAGAAAGAATGTTAGTGGAAAAAGAAATTATCAGGCCCTTACATACTACATTTTATTTAATCCTTACAAATATCCTCAAGTGTATTCATTATTATATATATATATCTGCTAGATGAGGAAACTGAGGCTAAGGGAGATAAAATAACTTGGCTAAAGTAAAACAAACTAGTTAGGGTAGTGCTAGGATTTAAACCAATTTCCAGTTGATGCCAAAGTTCATTCTCATTTTACTGTGTCATGCTGGCCTACTTGACAGGGAAAACCTATTTTAGCAAAGGAAGTGTCAATAAGCAGGGCTGGTCAGAGACTGAGACAATTGGACAAAGCCCAGATGTGTCTCGCAGATCTTTAAATCCACACAGAGGATCTCCTCTACAGAGAACTGCCACTTCTGACTTTTTCACATCTCATAGAGCACTTCATTTCAAACTCCCTAGCCCTTGAGAGATTCACCAAGCCAACACTCAATTATCCATGACCTTGGAGGACAAAAGGAGCAAGCAGCATGGGTCACTGCAATTTACTACTACTTGAAAACACTCACTTCAGCTTTTAGTTCCAACTTCCTTTTCCCACCAAGCTTTTGACTAAAGCTAGACAATATCTCTGATTTTTCTAGTTCACTGCCTTGGGGGTGGGGGGAGAGAGGCAGGGGTTAACAAATACTAAAATGAAGAAGAAAGTAGGACAAAAGTGGGAAACAAGGTGGAGGAGATAGCCCAGGTAATTCACAAGTGGATTCATCTATTTCTCTTTTTTTCCTTCTCTATCCTCCTGAAAGATGAGAATCCTTCTTCTCTTTTACCTGCTCCACCTCTATTTTCTAGCAATAAAAGTTGAGGCACTGTAAGCAGCAGTGGGGATCTCTCAAGATCACAGAGTAAATCTATGGTAGAGCCAAAAGGATCACTCAGATGTCTCCCATCCCAGGCCTTTAGACTCCCTTTCAAATCATTCTCAAAAATATACTTGTCTTGGTAGTTCCCTGCTTTTCTCTTCTCATAGAGACAATCAATCTTCAGTTTTACTAATCGGTAGCAAGCAATTTTCAGGAAGTCCCTCATGGGTGAATGGAGAGCCACTTTTTCAAATTGTGCCTATTCTGGTTGACAATTGAACCCAATCAATTGTTCAAGCAAATATTTACTGAGCTCCTGTTAGATGCAAGAGACTCAGGGATTCAAAGATGAACAGGGTGTTGTTTCTGCCCACTCTCAAGGTGCTTACAGCTAAGGCTACTCCCATTTTGTGAAACCTCTCCCTAACAGCTTTTATTTCACTTGAT
Source organism: Mesoplodon bidens (assembly GCF_964165515.1). Classification (NCBI taxonomy): domain Eukaryota; kingdom Metazoa; phylum Chordata; class Mammalia; order Artiodactyla; family Ziphiidae; genus Mesoplodon; species Mesoplodon bidens. The sequence goes on along the minus strand of NC_138177.1, from coordinate 72,817,814 downwards.
ACTCTGAAAATAAATGCTGTTATTATTCAGTATGGCCATGGACACAGTCACCTTGGTTTACTTTGTTAAATGGCTTTACTCCTAATCTATATTAATATTTCAAAATGTAACCGCTTTTCTTACCTGGTCCCAACTTTCATAGAACCATGGAATGTTTGAGGTAGAAAGAATTTCAGAGACATTTATTCCAATCCTCATTAAAGAAATCTTTTTTAGAATATGCCTGACCAAGGTGATCCAATCTCTGAAAGTTTTCAAACGGAGATTCACTGCCTCCTGAAGCCATCTGGGCCACTGAGAGACAGTTCTACCAATAATTTGATTCTTTTCATTGAGTCAAAATCTGTCTTCCTGTAGCCTGTATGCGCTGATGTTAGACCTGCCCTCCAAAGTAAAATCACATCAGACCTTCTTCCAGCAAAATGCCTTAAATAATTGAAGAAAGTTATTATTCCCAGACCCCTCAGCTCCAGTTCCTTCAATTTCTCCTCACTTGATATGGTTTCCAGGCCCTCTACTATCCTGCTTATCCATAATGTAGAGACATTCTGGTGTCAGATAGACCAGGGTTTAAATCCCATAACTGCCATTTGCTACTATGTGGCCTAGTGTAGACCTGAGTCCCCAGCTTCCTCAGTTGTAAAGTGGGGATATTAATGGTACCTATTCAATGAGTTATTTGTTTTGGAGAGAAAAATCTCTAACATGATGCCTGGCAGGGATATCATAAAGGTACACAAAAAATAGCAATTTTTATTCTTGTCAGTACTAGATAGAATACTCCATATGTGTCGTGACCAGTGCAGATGAAATTATACTACCCCTCCTGTGATCTGGACATTGCACTGATAATGTAAGTTAGCATCAGCCTAATTATACTCCAAGCTTTTTGTCACCTAAACTGCTAAGTTATTTTTACTCACACTCATCAAGTAAGGTCTCCCATTGCCTACTGATATGTTTTGAAGGGCAAATAGAATTTTACATTTATCCCTGTTATGTGTAAAAATATTGACCTCATCCTGTTTTTCCAATCTGTGGAAGCTGTTTTTTATTTTTTATTGAGGTATAGTTGATTTACAATATTGTGTTAGGTTCTGATGTACAGAATAGTGATTTGATTATATATTTTCTATATAAAATAATATTCGTTTTCATATTCTTTTCCATTATGGTTTATTACAGGATACTGAATATAGTTTCCTGTGCTATATAGTAGAATCTTGTTGTTTATCTCTTTTACGTATAGTAGCTTGTATCTGCTAATCCCAAACTCCTAAAGTGGAAGCTGTTTTGAATTGACTAATTCATTTGTTCACTGAACACTTACTATGTGCCACATGGTTCTAGGACCTGGGAATATAGCAGTGAACAAAACAGTCACTATTCTTGTTACACTTACCTGGTGAGGGAAGACAGACAAATATATGTCAGGGGTAATAAGTGCTATGAAGAAAAATAAAGCAGGGTAAACGGGATATCATCTTACATATCTGGAATATGCTAGAATCACATTTATTTCCTTATTTCCCCTGCCCTATCCAAGACTTACCCTAATGAGTAGTATGGATAACTATAGGCCTTATCTAGATCTTTAAGGCCTAAACCCAATTTGGCTTCAATGAACTTAAGGGGGAGGAAATCCCCAAACCTAATTGTCTAAGTCAGGGGCCCAATTTGTGCAGGAAAAGACAAGACTAGAGGAGGGGAAGGAAAAAAATCTGTTTCTGTTTAGTTATTTGTTTACTTAACAAATATATATTAAGTACCTGTTAGGTGTTTTTAGTGCTGGGGATACAGAGATGAGCTAAACAGACAAAATCCTTGTCCTTATGAAACTTACATTCTAGTGAAGACAGACAATAAATAGTAAAATTATATGTGTGTGTCTATATATATTCTTATGTGTATGTGTGTGCCTGTGTATGTTTGTGTGTGTATGTGTATGTGTGTGTGAGAGAGAAAAGCATGACAAGACATGTAGAGAAAATTAAGCAGGGCCAGGAATTGTGGATCTCAGGGGTGGAAAAGTTTACACTTTTAAATAGGGTGGTCAGGGAAAACCTTACTAAGAAGGTGACAAGGTCTGACATTTTCCACAGCCCCTATTTCTCCCTATTTAAAATACTTGTATTTCATACTAAAAGATTTTATTATTTTATCTTAAAACACAAGTATTTTAATTTAATTATTTTATTTATTTTCTTTTATTTCATTATTTTATCTTAAAATACAAGTATGTTAAATACCTGGGAGCTGAAATTTGAAACATATTTCAAGTACTTAGACGCAGAGTTCTTCTACTTCTTACCACCAACCTACTTTTATCACCCTTGGGCACACTACCAAAACCATCCAAAATCAACCCCACATCCTTCTACCCTACCTGTCAGTCAGTCAGTCCACACAAGCCCACTGTTGCAAACCCTGTGCTGGATGCTGTGGAATATCCTCCTGAAACCAGACACAGTTCATACCCTTGTGTAACAGTTGAGGTGAATGGGTTCTCACGTAAAAAGGTGACCTATAACACCTTAGTCGACCTATAGCCGACCTATAGGGTGGCTTTATGTGAAACACAAATCAATATGAGCAAACCATAAGTGCTGAGGGAAGGCCAAGAAAAGAACAGGCCGTCAGGTGGGGCACTTCAGGGGAGGCTTTCTAGAGAAGATAAGTATTTCATCCATGTTTGGTGGAAAGGAAGAGCCATGGACTGGTTGGAGAGGATGGGTGAGGGAATCTCCAAGAGAGGGGAGAAGTTCATAAGCCCAGATGAGCAAGTTTTGCTTTGGAGGCTAGGTTACAGATTAGCTTGGCTCCAGCCAGAAGCACTAAGCAGGGGTTCTCTGGGCAGGGGTTGAGGTCCACCTGCCTTGACACGTCTCTGGTCTCCACCTTCAGATGTGTCACCAGTGGTCGCTGGCCTCATCGGGGCCTCTGTGCTGGTGGTATGTGTCTCGGTGACCGTCTTTGTCTGGACATGCTGCCACCAGCAGGCAGAGAAGAAGCACAAGAACCCACCATACAAGTTTATTCATATGCTCAAAGGCATCAGCATATACCCAGAGACCCTCAGCAACAAGAAGAAAATCATCAAAGTGCGGAGAGACAAAGATGGCCATGCGAGGGAAGGTGGACGTGGGAACCTGTTGGTGGACGCAGCAGAGGCTGGCCTGCTGGGCCAAGACAAGGGTCCTAGCTCTGGATCCTGTATAGACCAATTACCCATCAAAGTGGACTATGGGGAAGAACTGAGGAGCCCCATTGCGAGCCTGACCCCCGGGGAGAGCAAAACCACTTCTCCATCATCTCCAGAGGAGGATGTCATGCTAGGATCCCTCACCTTCTCAGTGGACTATAACTTCCCAAAAAAAGCCCTGGTGGTGACAATCCAGGAGGCTCATGGGCTGCCAGTGATGGATGACCAAACCCAGGGCTCTGACCCCTACATCAAAATGACCATCCTTCCTGACAAGCGGCATCGGGTGAAGACCAGAGTGCTGCGGAAGACCCTGGACCCTGTGTTTGACGAGACCTTCACCTTCTATGGCATCCCATACAGCCAGCTTCAGGACCTGGTACTGCACTTCCTCGTCCTCAGCTTTGACCGCTTCTCCCGGGATGACGTCATTGGGGAGGTCATGGTGCCGTTGGCTGGAGTAGACCCCAGCACAGGCAAGGTACAGCTGACCAGGGACATCATCAAAAGGAACATCCAGGTGAGGAGGAAGAGTGTGTTGGGGAGGGATGGTAGGTTGGGCGAGAGAAGGGGACAAGTGGGAGGGGAGGGAGGAGATGGATGGCAAAGAGGGGCTGTAGAAAGGAAGCTCTTGGCTGTCAAGGATAAGCAGTGGTCAAAGTAAGACAGAGAACCTGGCAGGTTAGGTCTCCTCCAAGAAGCAACTTCACGAGGAGAGAAGGGCAGGTAGCTTCTGAAATTTCACTTAGCGGTTGGCATCCTGATGCTGCAACCAGCTTGCTTGGAGCAGGCTGGCTCACCAGTCACAGACCCATTACTTCAGGGATAAGGGGGCTAACTTCTAATCCAAAATGTGTGATCTTCCTCAAGTGAACTTATTTCTCACAGCTGAGAAGCTGTGAAATCAGTAATTTTCCCTTCAGCTTCCCTTTCCCAACCCAAATCTAGAGATGTAAGTAGTATCATCTGTATGACTTTTAACCATTTTATAAATGAAACTTAACTGCGTCACCCTTTGGGCCCCTTACCCAGGCCCAAACCTTTGCCACAGATACTCCTCTCACCGTTTCTCCTCTCCTCCTTGTTTGCATTAGAAGGGGGATGAGAGCCCTCCATCCTGCCTCCTCTCCACTGGGCCAGCATTGGCTCTTGAGTTATTTCAGGGATGCAAGAACTGTAACCCCCAGCCCCACTAGTTCATTTCCTCCTCAATCTGGGAGGCAGTGTAGCTCTGTGGTTCAGCACGAGTTCTCTTGATTCAGACTGCCTGGCTTCACCTTCCAGCTCACCACTTTCCAGCTGTGTGATGTGGGTAAGTTACTTAACTCTTCTAAGCTTCTATTTCCCCATCTGTAAAATGGAGCTGATAATATTGTCTTCCTTATGGGTTATGAGGATCCAATGAGATAATATACCTGGCATACCATTGCCCTTATGGAGCTTTTACTTTAGTGGAGGAGAAATACAAAAAAATCTTGGCAATTATCACATAGTGAGTAGGGTAGGTGCTATGAAAGAAGTTGTTGAAATTTTACACTTAGAGTTTCATTCCTTTTTCAGGATTTACCATAAGGAGTTAATAGCAAGGACTTTGAAGTCAGACCTGAGTTTGAATCTAAATCGCACCCGTTAAGTGACCTTGGGCAAGCTGCTTAAATTCTCTAAGTCTCAGTTTCTTACAGGAATTAAGATGATGAATTTACATAATCCCTAGCCCATAGTAAACCTTCAATAAATGGGAACCATGATTATTATTACTATTATTATTTCTATTATTAATAAAGTTTGATCCCTGGGAGAGATATATGACTTGTAGGTATTTATATTTTGTTTTGACAAAGTGAAGGAAGACAAGGGAGGCCTGGATCAGTGGAGAAGAGGATAGACGTTTCAGAAAGGATATCAGGGCCACTAAAATCAACTGCACTTTTCCCAGAAAGAACTCTGCCTGTAAATGCCTTACTGGTCTCTTACTGCCTTCTTCAGCTGCCATCCCACGCCAGACTCAGTGGGGAGGCAGGAGGCTCAGGACTGGAAGGAGGCTTCCAGGCCAGTAGAGCTGAGTGTGCTCCCAAGAACAAGGTTTGGCCACTGCTGAAGGGCACTGTGCAGTGCCAGGCTGGGGAGGGGAGGGGAGGCAGGAAGTGGCTCCCCCTGGACGTGTGTTCTTACCCCCTCTGCTGTGTAGGCGCCTGTCCCACTGCAGCCAGCCCAGCCATGCTATTGCCCAGAGAACCACTGTTGCCACATGGTCCACTCAGCTCTACCTCACAGGGGCCGGGGGAGTCCAAACATTTCAAAGACCATTAGAGGCATTTGGTCAGGGCATAAACACTGGTCTGTTGCCAGGATACAATGAGACATCCCCGAGTCCAAGACAGCAAGAGTTCTTGTATCCTCTGAGGTTGGAGTCAGAAGGCCTGGACAGAAGCTGCAGTAGTGACCTGTCTCATCCCCCTGCGTCCCTTCCCCTCTCCTTCCATTTCTTTTCCTCCAGATTCTGCCAAGCCGCTCCCCTGATTCCTGACTCCCCTTTATAGCAGCTCCAGTGCTCCACTCCCTGCCTTCATCTAGCTCTCCTCGCAGGGTGGTTCTTTCCCAGCACAGCCTTCCCTGGAGGACCAGCCTGGTAAATCCACCAACTAGCTGGACTCCTTCAGACAGCTCATGCAGTCACAGCCCACGGCTGACTGTGGAGGATGGCTCTGTACCAAGCTGCAGCTGGGAAGACACTGGCAAGGAAAGGGACTGATTTCGGCTGGGAACAAAACAGCCTCAAATCCAGGACACTGGGCAGGGAGCACAGACAATGGCATTTGCTAAACTGCCAGGGGCTCTTGGGGAGAGCCAAGCTTCTCTCCACTTTATTAACACCCTTCAGGAGGGATAAGCCAGGGCTGGGATCCTGAGCAACACATCCCCTGGAAGAGGCTCCAGACAGGACACCCAGAGCCCCTGCAGCACCACCCCAGAGCCTTGCAGCCTCCCAGGTGTCCTAAGCCTGTTTTCCCCAACCAGTGCCAGTGGGCAGAGCTGTGTTCCATCCTGGGTCGTGGCTGTCATCTCTCTAGTCACTCAGTCTAGTCAATCAGTCCCCCTGATTCCCCAGCAGTACAGCCTCCAAATGTCTACCCTAAACCCTCCCTACTGTAGCCAAGAATCTGCCCTTTCTGGATCTCCCCATGGCTCATCAGTTAGAGCTGCTTTGGACTATTCCACACTGTCTGTAAAGAGCTCTTTCTGGTCTGGGTAAGGTACCCCCTTATAATAATGGAGCCAAATGCTCCTGGGTGGAGACTGGTGAGAACTGCATTTCTCTAGACAACCACCCACCCCTAACTGCATTTCCTGACCTTTAGCAGAAAATTCAGCTCTTGTCCTTTCCGTTATTACAGTGCAGTCCAGTTGAAGAAGCCCTGGACTGGTCATGATTTCTGATTCTGTCCATTTCACTGACTAATTCTGGGCAAGCAGTTACCTACTCTGGGCCTCAGTCTCCCTCTAGGCTGGATCATGAAGGCTAATGGAGTGACTCTGTGAGAGTACTCAGCTCTTAGGAATATACAGAAAGATATAAGAAGCATTAAAAATTAACACTCAATTATTAATGAAAGAAGTTCACAGTATAAACTCTATAATGCCCAAAACTCTCTGAGTTGGACTTTGGAACTGGATTTTTTTTTTTAGTGGCAGCTTTTTTTTTTTTCCTAGTATTTTATTCAGATAGAAATAAAAGTGAATTTACATTCCCATAATACATCCCCCACAAGGAGAAGGGAGGTGGTTCAGCGAGGGCTGGGGTTAAAGAAGAGACAGTGGGAAAGAGGTGATTTACAAGGTGGATAATAGAGAGTTTTTAGACTCCTAATTTCTTCAGGTCATTGTTTCCCAAACCATTTCCTGTCTTTCTACTACCAGATTGGTGTTCGTGACCTGGGACAATGGTCATGGGAATGATAGGATTCTTAGAATCTCAGATTTACAAGAGACCATGGAGTTCATCCAGTCTAGTCAAAAGGGACTGAAAAGAGAGAAAGAAAAAGGAATGTCAGTTATCCAGGAACAATAAAGAAAATTGCTATGTAAAATAAGTAAATAAATAAAACCACATACACAAAAAAGAAAGATGCTATATTTGTGTATTGGGGAGAAGACAAGGAGGGATGTGATTGAATGTTGAGGTTTTTGTTTCTTTTGTTTTCTCATGACTGTGATTTATGTGGAGGTAGCCCTGAGAACTTCTAGCCCCAGTAAAGGTTTATTGAGCACGCATGAGTCCTCCTCTTTGCAAAGATGCTGTGGCTAGAAAAATCACTGTGGGCGGGGCCCTGCTAATTATAAGAAATAGACTTATCCCTCGCCTAAGTATTTCCTTCAGCTGAACGTCTTCTTTAGGACCCCTGCTCTTGTTCCTCTTTTCCACGGAGTGAGAAAGGATCCCGCTCTCTGAGAGCAAAGCCTCCCAGCTCTGTCAGGCATGGATAAAACCCTTTCTCCCCCTTGTCCTTCTGCTTGCCTGCCCCCCAACAGGGTCTTTACCTCACTAGGCCAAGGGGCTGGGAAACAGAGTCCGCTCCCAGCCCTTGACAAAGAGCCCTTGACAAAGAATCATTGACAATGCCGCTTGGAATGGGAATTGGGTGGAAAGAGAAGGGGAGGGGGGAGGGGGAGACTTGAAACTCCGGCCTTCAATGCAGAATGGAATGGCATTCAGGTGGTGTTGTGGCTGCAGACTTGGGCATCACAAAGGGGCAGCTGAATGGGGATGGGCGTTCTGCCCATGTAAAATGGCCAAACATGAAGGGGGGGTGGGAATCAGATGGAGAACAGTTGTCTGAGGAGTGATGTTAGGGGAGGAAATTATTGTGAAGGTAACCAGAAATTGTCCACCTTCCCAACGAACTAAGGAAGGGGCACGGGATTTAAATTAGGATGATTTTGTTACAATGGATGATTTAGGAAACAGTTTTTTTTTTTGAAACAGAGTTTTAAATAAATAACCAGAAAACCTAAGTATAATCTTGTAATCAATGTTATTTTTGCAAATAAAACTTTTTTTTTTTTTTTTCCGGTACGCGGGCCTCTCACCGCTGTGGCCTCTACCGTTGCGGAGCACAGGCTCCGGACGCGCAGGCTCAGCGGCCATGGCTCACGGGCCCAGCCGCTCCGCGGCATGTGGGATCTCCCCGGACCAGGGCACGAACCCGTGTCTCCTGCATCGACAGGCGGACTCTCAACCACTGCGCCACCAGGGAAGCCCAAAACTCTTTTTTTTTTTTTTTAATATTTTATTTATGTATTTTGGCTGCACAGGGTCTTACTTGGGGCATGCAGTATCTTTTAGGTGCAGCATGCAGGCTTTTAGTTGTGGCATGTATGTGGGGTGTAGTCCCCGACCAGGGATTGAACCCTGGCCCCCTGCACTGGGAGCACGGAGTCCTACCCACTGGACCACCAGGGAAGTCCCCAAGATTGCATATTTAATATTTAGATACCAATATTCAAGGATGGCCCCAGAGATAGATATCAAAACTCATTAACATTTCATTATTCATGGAAATGGAGGGGAGCAGTGGCCCAAATAATCCAGAAGTTCTTTCTAGATCAGCACTATCCGCTGGATGCTATGATGGTGGAAATGTTCCATATCTGCACTGTCCAGTATGGTAGCCACTGGCCACATGTGGATACTGAGCACTTGAAATATGGCCAGCGTGATTGAGAAACTAAAATTTTAATTTTATTTCATTTTAATGAATTAAAATTTAAATAGACACATGTAGCTAGCGGCTACTCTATTGGGCAGGCCAGTTCTGAATGTTTTAGAAGGCATTTAATTTTCTTTTTCATGAGGGTTTACTCTCCTGATGACATTTGGCTGTGGCTGATAGTAAAAATGAGTTTACCTTCTCTGATTGCATTCTGACTCGTCAAAAGGAAGCAGCCCAGAAGTATACTGGCTGGCAAGGGAAACCAGCCTGTGATTTTACACTGGCTGAGGGTACTTCCCGTGGATGAATCAAGAGCTGGCTATATGTTGGGGTAAGGAAAAGATGTGGGGCTTCAGTCTAGCAGAGAATACCATGAACATCTTTTTTAAAGTCTATTTTCTTTTGTACTTCAATTTCAAAAGCTAATGGCTAAGTTTAAAGTTCAGTCACATCCAGTACCCTACGAGAGACATTTCCTTATGGTCCTGGTATGAAATATAGCCTCAAGAACTTTTTTAAGCCAAATGGAAATATTATCACAGTTCATTCCTCGAGCTGACTTAAGACATAATCAAAGCATCAACTATTAGGGTTTTTCGCTTGTTTTTCACTGATGAGCTAATTAACTTATTCACTGATGTTATTCTTTACTGCACCAGCCACACCTGAGCAGGTAGTGCACTAGCCCATGAGCTTCTGGAGGGTGGGGGTCTTCTTTGTGCATCATTTCAGCCCTAGCTGCTAGCAGAGTGTCTGGCGCTTAGTGAGTGCACAGCAAGTCATTTTGGTGTGTATGTGGCGTATGTAAGGCTGGTGGTCAGTTTGGTCTATTTTTGCTCAATCTAAGAATTCCTCAAGTAGGTGGCATTCCTTTGGGGCTATGAAGAATACAAGGAATAGGATTTGATAGTGGAGGGATGATTTGGTCTCGAAATTTTTTTTTTGTCTCAAATTTAACTTATTATGTCCTAAAGTCCTCCTATCCCACCTCCTTTTGTTTTCTTTATCCCAGCCTCATCCCTACTTCCTAAGCTAGAAACACAAGAAATAGTCCTCCATCTCTTCCCTCGCCCCTATTTTTTCATCCAGTTAGCTGCCCCAACCCAGAAAATACTGACAATTCTTCCTGAGACATATCCTACCCCAGGTCCATCTCTTCTGCCACAGCCCTGGTTCCAGGCCTCATCATTTCTTCCCTAGCCTGTTGCAGCAGCCTCTTAACAGAGCTTTCTGACTTTGGTCTTTCTCTACTTTAGTTCCTTCTCCAGCTTTCACTCGAATAGTATTATTATTAATATACTAACAACAACAATAACTGTCGCACCTATGCCTACAGACCTCCTCTTGCCTGGGTGCTGCGGCTGGCTCTGCTGTTTGGTTAGCTCACCCCCACTGCCCTTCACCTTCGCCTGGCCCACCTCTCTGGGTTCCTGGCCCGTCCCTCCTGCCAGCACCCCAACATCAGGCACACTCTCGCCTCTCAGCATTCTCTGAACACAGCCTACCCTTTCAGCACCCAAAGACTTTGTACCGGCCATTCTGCCGCCCTGACCCACGGGATCTTCTCTCTGCCCATTGCCTGTGTCTCTTACTCACCCACCATCAACTCAGCCCAGACGTCAGCTGGCAAAGCCTCCACCTGAATCTCTCAGCAGCACTGAGGATTTTTATTTTTGGCTGCGCCGTATGGCTTGTAGGATGTTAGTTCCCTGACCAGGGACTGAACCCAGGCCCTCAGCAGTGAGAGTGCAGACCTACCCACTGGACCGCCAGGGAATTTCCAGGCTTCTCACTTTTCTGACAAGTAAACATGTTTGTTTACATCTCTGTCTCTTCTAGTGTGTGATAAGCTCCTTGGGAGCAAGAACTGAGTCCTATCAGTTCTGAATCCCTGGCACCTGGCATGTAATTAGTATCCAAATGTTTTTTTTAATATATATATAAATTTATTTATTTGTTTTTGGCTGCGTTGGGTCTTCATTGCTGCGCGCGGGCTTTCTCTAGTTGCAGCGAGGGGGGCTACTCTTCGTTGCAGCGTGCAGGCTTCTCATTGCGGTGGCTTCTCTTGTGGCAGAGCACGGGCTCTAGGCGCGTGAGCTTCAATAATTGTGACACGTGGGCTCAGTAGTTGTGGCTCACGGGCTCTAGAGCGCAGGCTCAGTAGTTGTGGCACACGGGCTTAATTGCTCCGTGGCATGTGGGATCTTCCCAGACCAGGGATCGAACCCGTGTCCCCTACATTGGCAGGCAGATTCTTAACCACTGTGCCACCAGGGAAGTCCTCCAAATATTATTTAAAATGTTCTTGGAGGACTAGAGGTTTTTTTTTTTTCAAGCTCAAAATAGAACCTAGCATAAAATTTCAAAGTGGGGAAACAAAGTTGTGGGCATCCGAGGTGGCTGGAGAAGACACTCTGAAGGTCATACACTGGGGCAGGTGGAGAGCAGGTGTGGATATTTACCTTGTGAAATGGAGGCACAGGCTTCAGAAAGTTCAGGGACTTGCCCAGGGCCAGCTGGTGAGTAATTGGCCAAGTTACTCAAACTCAAGTTTCCTGTCTCCCACTATACAGTCTTCAAAACATTTTTTATGGCAAGAACCGTATGAGGAACTTCCATGGAGGTGCAGTGGTTAAGAATCCACCTGCCAGTGCAGGGGACATGGGTTCTATCCCTGGTCCGGGAAGATCCCACATGCCATGGAGCAACTAAGCCCGTGTGCCACAACTACTGAGCCTGCGTTCTAGAGCCTGTGCACCACAACTACTGAGCCTGTGCTCTAGAGCCCACGAGCCACAACTACTGAAGCCCGTGCGCCTAGAGCCCGTGCTCTGCCACAAGAGAAGCCACCGCAATGAGAAGCCCGCACACCGTAATGAAGAGTAGCTCCCGCTCGCTGCAACTAGAGAAAGCCTGTGCACAGCAGCAAAGACCCAACACAGCCAAAAATTAAAATAAATTTATTTTTTTAAAAAAATTTAAAAAAAAGAACTGAATGAGAGAATAGGAGAGAATGCACATCTCTGGTACACACTGTGTGCCAGGCACTGTGGTGTTTTACAATTCTAAATTATCGAATCCTCTTACTAATCCTGGGAAGTTGGGACTATTTTTATCTCCATTTTACAGATGAGGAAGTGGAAGTAGCTTGTCCCAGGTCAGACAGATGAGAAGTAGAGGCAGGATTTGAATCCAGGCCTGTCTGGCTTCAGAGTCTGCGCTCCTAAATACTAGGCTATGCTGTCTCTCCCTGCAAATGATTTTATTTAGTATCAGGATTATGATGAGAACATTTCCTTTTTCCTCCACATGCTTTCTGTGCTGTGGCCTGCTCCCTCTGCTGGGACTCTCACCTGCTCTTCTTCTCCCCAGAAGTGCATTAGCAGAGGGGAGCTCCAGGTGTCTCTCTCATATCAGCCTGTGGCACAAAGAATGACAGTGGTGGTCCTCAAAGCCAGACACTTGCCGAAGATGGATATCACCGGTCTCTCAGGTAGCAGCTATTTACTTCAACCTATTTATTTTTTCTCTTTTTTTTTTACATTTTTTTTTATTGGAGTATATTTGCTTTACAATGTTGTGTTAGTTTCTACTACACAGCAAAGTGAATCAGCTATACGTATACATATATCCCCTCTTTTTTTGGATTTCCTTCCCATTTAGGTCACCACAGAGCACCGAGTAGAGTTCCCTGTGCTATACAGCAGGCCCCCATTAACTATCTACTTTATACATAGTATCAATAGTGTATATATGTCAATCCCAGTCTCCCAATTCATCCCCCTCCCTTCCCCCCTTGGTATCCATACATCTGTTCTCTATGTCTGTGTCTCTATTTCTGCTTTGCAAATAAGACCTAGACGTGTCTATACCAATTTTTTCAGATTCCACATATATGCGTTAATATACAATATTTGTTTTTCTCTTTCTGACCCACCCCACTCTGCATGACAGTCTCTAGGTCCATCCATGTCTCTACAGATGACCCAATTTCATTCCTTTTTATGGCTAACATTCCATTGTATATACGTACCACATCCTCTTCATCCATTCCTATTGATGGACATATAGGCTGTTTCCATGTCCTGGCTATTGTAAATAGTGCTGCAATGAACAGTGGGGTGCATGTGTCCCTTTGAATTATGGTTCTCTCAGGGTATATGCCCAGTAGTGGGACCGCTGGGTCACATGGTAGTTCTATTTTTAGTTTTCCAAGGAACCTCCATATTGTTCTCCATAGTGGCTGCATCAATTCACATTCCTACCAACAGTGCAAGAGGGTTCACTTTTCTCCACACCTTTCCAGCATTTATTGTTTGTAGATTTTGTGATGATGGCCATTCTGACCGGTGTGAGGTGATATCTCATTGTAGTTTTGATTTGCATTTCTCTGATAATTTGTGATGTTGAGCATTTTTTCATGTGTTTGTACTTCAACCTATTTCTACCTGTCTGTGCCCCGCCCACCACTGCCCCTTGCCTGTGACCCAGACACCCCCTCTCCACCTTTCAGGACCCCTGGCACCTCTCATTGTCCACCCATTCCTCTCTCTGTCTACATTCTCTTCCTGATGAATGTAGCTGGGAAGGTGCTTTGGGTAAGCAAATGGGGTCTCTACATTTGGCGAGGTATCCTCAGTGCTATGCATGCATGCTGGATGCTGTGCCCTTGCTCCAGGTGAGACTCGGCAAAAAGCCTGCAGGCTTTGTTAGTCCCTGTTCCCTTGAAAATGCTTCTTGGTGTCATGGGGTTTCTTTGGCCCTGACTCGAGGTGGCTGTTCTGTTCCATGCCTGCCTGGTTTCCTTGGCCCCTTGTCCAGGTGGGCAGACGTGTACACAGTCAGTGTACACTTAGTGTGCAATCACTAAAGACCACACGGGGTGGGGGATGGGACACCAAGGAGATGAACAGCAGAAGCCCCTCCTCCCCAACCAGAAGCCACCATTGTATAGGAGAGGACTGTGTCATAGGCCTGTCTCCCTTTTTCTGATCTCTTTGGGGGCCCCAGATCCTTATGTCAAGGTGAACGTCTACTACGGCAGAAAGCGCATTGCCAAGAAGAAAACCCATGTGAAGAAGTGCACTTTGAACCCAGTCTTCAATGAGTCTTTCATCTACGACATCCCCACTGACCTCCTGCCCGACATCAGCATCGAGTTCCTTGTCATCGACTTCGATCGCACCACCAAGAATGAGGTGGTGGGGAGGCTGATCCTGGGGGCGCACAGTGTCACAGTCAGCGGTGCTGAACACTGGAGAGAGGTCTGCGAGAGCCCCCGCAAGCCTGTGGCCAAGTGGCACAGTCTGAGCGAGTACTAATCCTCTTCTCCTTGCCTCTAACCCCAGGGCCGGGCTGGGCAGGGACGTGGCGGGGAGAGAGATAAACAGAGAGAAGCGGACTCAAAACCTCATTTTAGCTGTAGAAGAAAATTTCTTACGAAACAAACCCCACAAAGAACACCCCACATGACCACAGCTGCAGATCAGTTCTTAGCGATGATGATTTTTCTCCTTTGCAAGGCACTAGGAAATCCCTTTTTTTTTTTTTTTATGGGGGAAAAAACGAGAGGGAAAGACCTCTACAAGTCTATATATAAAAATGTAACCTTATACTTGCATGTCTAATACAAACTGAAGAAATTAGCCTAACTGCCAACATCAAGGTACAGATTTTAATCCATGAAAATTGTGTTTTGTGCCGAATTGTATTTGCTAATTACCTGAAATTGGCCTCTTTTTATTGGGCTTCTCTAGAGAGTTATTTTCACTCCCCACCTCTGTGGAAGAATCTTTTGCTCTTGTAAAACCTCATGTTTTTATCATCCCCATCTTTTCTCCCTGTTACCTCTTACATTTCTGCTCTTTGACTGAGCGCAAGGTCCAGAGGTCTGTAGTAAGCCAAGAAACAAAGGTGGAATGGATAAGGCAGGGTTTGCAGGAGAAAGAGTACTTGAGAAATGAGGTATGTTTGTTATTAGCTCTCCTGCTATGAATGGGTAAAAGGCAGTCCTTGATTAATTTGTGATCAAGTACACGAAGACATCAGACTTTTTGGTAGAATTTGGGTTTACAAAACTAGATGACTTGTCTAAAAAGAGCTTTGGCGGCTTCAAATTCAGCTACAGGATAGTACCAGTGAATACATCCAGCTGATCCCAAATGTAGGTATGAAGACAAGGAAAGGAAAATGAGATGACTGCCATCTCCCTTTGTAACTGTGTCTGGAAGGACAGCCATTTGTTGGTTGATGGTTTAGAAATCATCAGAGTTTTGAAGGATTAAACTGGCCTTTGTTTTTCCAGAAATGCTGAAGACTGAGCTTTAGAGTCTTCTCAAGTAGCTTAGATGAGGTTAGTTTTGCTTTATAAGGAAAAGGGACTTCAGAAATTATTCTTTCTCTTTAAATTTTTCAATCATGGCTCTTAAAAATAACTAAATGAGTAAAATGAGTACCTGTGACTAAATTAATAATAAAGATAACTTGGACTTTTTCAGAACATCCTTTCCCTGAAAACAAAGTGCTTAGTTCTTAGAACTTCTGAATCTCAAGATAAGATGAAGGTATGGGTAACCACAGAGTTCAATCCTCCTCTGCCAGTGGACAATAGAGGCTGAGAGAGATTCAGCATCTTGCTGGGATTAGAATTCACATCTCCTTATTCCTAGACCAGCCATGTCTCTTAGAGTTGAGACTTTTCAGATGGCAGAGACTTCACTGACAATAAGTAAGCCTGGATAGGCAGTAGATATTTTTGCCAGCCTGAAAAGGAACTCAAATAAGCAGCAGCTTGAACCAAGGCCTGAAAGATTAGCCAAGATTGAAATTCCACATTCATACAAGAACATCACTATCTGACTTGCTTCTGAGAAGGGAGTTGAAAAGCTGAGTCTCCGTGGAGAGAGTGGTGATGTTGCCTTTGACATTCCCTTAACTCTGTGGATTTAAAACCAATCTGTTCCCCGCCCACCCTCCATTCTTTTTTTTTTTTTTTAACCTGGATTCTTGACAATGCAGAGCAGCAGTTCTGAGCAGGCACAAAGCCCACTCTCTGTTCTTGTCCCTGTCATCCCACATCCCCCATAATCTGACTCACAATCTCATCATCAGTTGGGTTCACACCACCAGTCTCTATCCAACACTCCATGGAATGTAAATACTGTATCATACGTAGAAGAAAATAATTTTTGTTTTCTAAAAATGCATTTTGAGATAGTTTCATGTAAATCTGACAGGAGCACTCTGAAGCCCCATTAGGAAAAATTTTTAATGGTTCCTCTTCATCGCCTTAATGTCTAAAGATCAGAAATCGCTGAGCAACCGCTTTTGTTTCCTTCCCAGAAACAATGCAAAGCAACAGGTGGAGATAGTCTGGCCTTTGCCCTGCTGTGTGTGCCTCTGTAGCTCCTCCTGACATAAGTCTGGGAAAGCAGCTTCACCCAACTCCTCTCTTCCCCACCTCCTTGTAGCTTTATTCCTTGCATTCTTTGGGTCTACTGAGCAGTGGGTGGTGAGGTGGCAGGGAAGGAACCAGTAGTTCTGTAGCCTAGGAGCTGCCTCGGTGTCTTTCTCAGAAAAATGGCAAAGAGGCGGACAGTACAGGGTTCCTCCCTCCTACCTCAGGCCTGATCCATCGTGCCCTTGACTTTGCTCTCCCAAAGTGTCTTAGCTGGCTTTGGTTTTCACATTTGTTCCTCCCAGAGCTAACTGCTAAGGGTGGAGGAGGAATGCCTACTCCTAAGAGTCAGTTAAAAGACAAGAGAGTCACATTCTAGCTTTTGCACAAGGCACTCATGGTCAGGAATAGGTTAGGGAATGGTCACTTCTGATTTTCCAAGAGTCAGTCCTTCTCTGCTGATATCTTGATTCCTTTGGGAAGATAAGAGTTTTTGTTAATAACAAAAGTCCCTTTTATGAGTTAGTCCTTCCTTCAGTTCTTCTCAGTGGAGCACAGCCAAGATGTACATGTTTATGAGCAGTGCTCTGGATGTGAAAACAAATAGAACTGGCTCATGGGACAGGGGCGGCTTGCTCAGGAGAGGGAATAATGCAAGTCCTTTTTCTTGGAAGGCTTTTATTATGGCCACGATAGTGACATTGCCCTCACCGTGCTCCTTCTCCGATGTGGTCGTCTTTCTTTACCTTGTGTCTTCTCTTGTAAAAATGAAACTCAAAAATAAAATAAACGTGTCAAATTAAAAAAAAAAAAACGAAAAAGCTAACATGAATTGTGTGAAACTGCATAATGCTGTAACGCTAACCTACAATATGTAATGCTATCTTGTATGTTGAATTTGTTAATGCACCACACAAGTGCAGAATAAAGACTGATTCACATTAAATAGGCCCGGTGACATCAGCATGATTTTCTTGGAAGCTGGATGACTATGAATGATGTGAACATTCAGACTCCAATAGGATGTACTAGGGCATGTTCTCCAAAGCGTGGTCTTAGACCACCCAATTCAGAATCATCTGGGACACTTGTTTAAAAATGCAGATTCCAGGCTCCAGACCGAGAGTCCTTTTTCTAGTCCTTCTGTTTTCCTCTTAAAATGTAATATTTAAGATCATAACCACCAGAGAGAGAGAGGATGGCTTTTAGTGTTGAGAATTAGTCTGCCCCTTTAATTGGAAGTATTTCCAAAAGCTATGCTGAGACTGGCTGATTCTGTTCTCTTATTTATTCATTAGTCAGGAAATATTTTTTTTTTTTTTTTTAAATATTTATTTATTTATTTTTGGCTGTGTTGGGTCTTAGTTTCTGTGCGAGGGCTTTCTCTAGTTGTGGCAAGCGGGGGCCACTCTTCATCGCGGTGCGCGGGCCTCTCACTATCGTGGCCTCTCTTGTTGCGGAGCACAGGCTCCAGACGCGCAGGCTCAGTACTTGTGGCTCACGGGCTTAGTTGCTCCGCGGCATGTGGGATCTTCCCAGACCAGGGCTCGAACCCGTGTCCCCTGCATTGGCAGGCAGATTCTCAACCACTGCGCCACCAGGGAAGCCCCAGGAAATATTTTTTAATCGAGTCTCTATCATATGCCAGGTACTGGGGATACAAGACATTGATGAGCAAGAGTCTTGCATTTGAGGAGCTTAGAAGAAGACAAGCATTAATCAATTAATCACACTAATAAATATTTAATCACACTGAGAAATGCCCTGAAAGAAAAGGAACGCTGTGTGTACACGCAAGTAGTAGAGAGAAAGAAAGCAAGAGAAAAGCTTTAAAACTTTTTAAAGTTTCAGTTAAGGAGCTACAAAACATTCTTAAATTGCAAAACTAACATCCTAAGCATATTATAAGAACACTGGAAAATAGAGAAGAGGAAAAAAAAAATCAAGATTCCAAAACCTTAACAACCATTTTGTCTTCTAGTCTTAGTTCCTGTACATTTATTCCCCGATACATTACTCAGGATCATTGTAGAAAACACATAAAATAAAGTACAATTCATAGGAACTGGAAAAAATCCACCTACAGGCAAACAGTATTAATTTGGGCATATCTCCTTCCAATCTCTTTGAACTACCTTATGATTCCAATCATAGTATGTATATAATTTTACATATTACTTTTTTCTAACATGATAATATAATAACAATGATGGTAAGAGTATCTTGGCACTCAAGATGTTTTTGGCTATAATTAACAGGAAACCCAATTCAAATTGGCTTAAACATTAAGAATATGGATCGGTTCACCTAAATGGAAGTCCAGAGGCAGGTTAGGCTTCAGAGTTGACTCAGCAAAAGGTCACTAATACTATGAGGGGCCCAGGTTCTTTCTGTGGGCCATTCTGACATTCAACGCTAGCTTAATCATAAGGCTTTTATGATATTTATAGAAGCACCCCCCGGGGGGGGAAAGGACCTCTCCTAGAAAAATAAGTTCAATCATTCCTAGAAGCCTCTAGCTATTCTTTCCTCTTACCTTGCTGGTCCAAAATGTGTCACATGGTCATTTCTGAACCAATCACAGGCAAGGAGGATGGGATTATCTTTAGGCCATTTAGGACTGTCCTGGAACTGAGTATGGGAGATGGGTGGATTCTTGAGTAAAACATTTCCTTTGGAAGAAAGAATTGATGCAGGGTGGGCAATGAATGAAGAACATCACATAGTTGTTTTGTTTTTTTTTTTTGGCCGCCCTGTGCAGCTTGTGGGATCTTAGATCCCCGACCAGGGATTGAACCTGGGCCCTCAGCAGTGAAAGTGCGGAGTCCTAACCACTGGACCGCCAGGGAATTCCCACATAGTTTTCTATAGTACCTTTCACTCCAAGGTATTTTCTCCTGTGATCTTGTATCAAACTCTCTGAGAAGAGTTGCCAACCTACCAAGTGCCTCACCTACCAATCTCATCCATCCCCCATACCTTGTGGTTTGAAAAGACAAACAGCCTAGTGCTTGAAGTCTTCTTTAAATAATTCAAGAACAACATACGTTTTAGCCATAGGGCATAATTTTTCAGAAAACTGAGAACAATTTATTCTCATTCAGTATAACTTTTACAAGATAGTAAGCTGTAGAGTATCTCAATTGCCTAATACCATATTAGGTCAAATACACCTTCTGAGCACCTCTAATAAATGCTCAAAATTCTGCTTGGTGTTCAAGAACAAACTCGTAGAGGAGGTCTTAAAGCTCAGCAGGCCCAGGAATAGATGTGCTAACAGAAAAATCGATAAGAGCCTGGGAATTCATTAGCTGCTCTCGTGTTCAAGTCTGGGGAGCTGGTAATTCACCTCAAACATCATGGTAAACCTCAATCTAACTGGAAAGCTCTGACAAGCTGTAAGGAGGGACTCATTCTCTTTTTAATAATAGTAATAGCAAAAATAGCTAACACGATTGAATGCTTATCAATGCTGGGCACTATTTTAAGGACTTTATAAATTTAAAATTCAATCCTTCCAACAACGCTGCTGGATATGTGCTGTTATTATCCCCATTTAACAGATGAGAAAACTGAAGTCCAAGGAGTGGGACTTACCTGGTGGTGCAGTGGTTAAGAATCCACCTGCCAACACAGGGGACATGGGTTTGAGCCCTGGTCCGGGAAGATCCCACATGCTATGGAGCAGCTAAGCCCGTGCACCACAACTACTGGGCCTGTGCTCTAGAGCCCACGAGCCACAACTACTGAGCACCGTGTGCCACAGCTACTGAAGCCCGTGCACCTACAGCCTGTGCTCGGCAACAAGAGAAGCCACTGCAACGAGAAGCCTGTGCACTGCAACGAAGAATAGCCCCTGCTTGCCGCGACTAGAGAAAGCCCACGTGGAGCAACAAAGACCCAACGCGGCCATAAATAAATAAATAAATAAATTTATTAAAGAAAAAAAAAAGTCCAAGGAGTTTAAACAACTTGTTCCAAGTTCCACCACTTATAAGCAATGCAGCTCGGATTCACCCTGTGCACTCTGACACCAGAACCTCTTTTTTCTACCATCACTACTGGTGGAGACTTCAAAGAAAGATGCAAACAGACGCTATGGGAACTAATGCAAATTAGAATGTATTCATGATCTTGATGCCAATATCCTCAAGAATGTTTTAGAAGGTCATCTGCTATTGTACGAAACTGGACATTTTCATGATTTACATTCACTCACACCAAATCAGCCTCTTCTCAGGCATTTTTCCAAGTTAACATTTAAACATTATTGTTTACCAAGGAGTTGAAACTCCTGCTTGTCCTCCACCCCCTTTCACTCTCCCACCATCTGATTTGATCAAATCTCGCAGGAGTTTTTGCACTTTAGAATTAGAGGCACCCAAAGGACAGAACTGAGACTCCAAGAGCTGTATGCTTGTTTTCATTCACTGTTGAACTCCCAACACCCAACACGAAGCCTTGGCATTCAGTAGGCACTCAGTAAAGGTTTGTAAAATAAAGGCAGACAGGCAGTGAACAAAATACTGTCTAGGAAGCAGACCTAAAGCAAACAGAAAATGCCTTTGCCTCTTCTTCCTATTTACTCTGAGTCAGAGTTTCAAAAGAAGTCTGGTCTAGAGTTGTTTTTTTGGTGGTGGCGGTGAATGTATATTAGCTGCAACCAGACCCACATACTCTCTTGAGGAGTCTAAGGATATGAAAGTAAGAACAGCCTCAGTGTTTTGGGTGGGACTGTGCAAGTTATTTCTGACTAAATTGTATGTGCATGCATGCCTTCCAGGCCAGCAGAGATTTTACGTCGATTGCACTGTATTTGAGTACATAGTTAGAGTCACCTTCGTATAAACCATAAGTTTCTCTGCCTCCACTCTCTCACCTACACACTCCTCTGCAAGGAAAATAAGAAACGTATCTGGTGGGGGTTATTTCTGGAGCTAAAGACTTTCTCCTGGCTCAGAGCAAACTGTAATAAACTCTAGTAATAACCAGCTCTGGGAAGGGCAGGAAATGACACATGTCCCCACCCCAGCAGCTTTTGTTCAAAAAACTGGGTGACTTCATGATGTAATCATGTGTGCTGGGGAATGTACACACTGAACCAAAAGCTGCTCATCATGTTTTTTTCTTCTTTTTTAAAGCAAGGGCTATCAGACAAAGCTAAAATATTTCAGTAATTTTGTCTCAAGGCCAACTCATATTTAAGAGTTGATTGGAGGGAGTTCCCTGGTGGCGCAGTGGTTAAGAACCCACCTGCCAATGCAGGGGATGCGGGTTCAAGCCCTGGTCCGGGAAGATCCCACATGCCGCGGAGCAACTAAGCCCGTGCACCACAACTACTGAGCCTGCGCTCTAGAGCCTGTGCTCGGCAACAAGAGAAGCCACCGCAATGAGAAGCCCGCACACTGCAACGAAGTGTAGCCACCGCTTGCCGCAACTAGAGAAAGCCCATGTGCAGCAACGAAGACCCAATGCAGCCAAAAATAATTAATTTTTTAAAAGTTGATATATATTTATATATATATTGATATATATATTGATATATATATTGATATATTTCAAAATATCCCAAACATTAAGACCTAACAGCACTTTGTGCTATCCAATGGCTTCCTTCATAACAAGGTATGAATTTGTATTTCTTGCCCATCCCTACAGCCAAAGCCCTTGTTTCCTTACTCATGAACTACTAGAGCAGACTTCTTGTTGCTTACTTCCAGTTGCTCCCCATCCCCACACCATTCTACATAGAGCCACGATTTTCCACATCTGTTAACTACAACTCATCACTGCTTTAAACAGTCCTCCAATGATCTACCAAGACAATTTGACATCATCAAGCTCAGTGATTCCTAATTCAAGAATGGCGGCATGGCTGCAATCAGAATCACCTGGGAGGTTTATGTTTTAATATAGATTCCCGGGTCCTATCA
This sequence comes from Mesoplodon bidens, assembly GCF_964165515.1. Taxonomy (NCBI): domain Eukaryota; kingdom Metazoa; phylum Chordata; class Mammalia; order Artiodactyla; family Ziphiidae; genus Mesoplodon; species Mesoplodon bidens. The sequence continues at coordinate 72,795,572 of NC_138177.1, read as the reverse complement.
GAAATCTATGAAATCAAAATCTCCAGAGGTTAAAGTGAGAAAATGAGAAAAAACAAAACAGCTCTCTAGTTGTGATGTGCGGGCTTCTCATTGTGGTGGCTTCTCTTGTCGCAGAGCACGGGCTCTAGGCACTGGCTAGCGGGCTCTAGATCGCAGGCTCAGTAGTTGCGGCGCACGGGCTTAGTTGCTCCGTGGCATATGGGATCTTCCCGGACCAGGGCTCGAACCCGTGTCCCCTGCACTGGCAGGTGGATTCGTTTTTTTTTTTTTTTTTTTTTTGGCAGGATGATTCTTAACCACTGCACCAACCAGGGAAGTCCCTCAGCCATCTTTTAAAGCCAAGTGTTTGCCAAGTTAACAAGGACTTTTAAAAATAAGACTTCAAATTTGTCTCACCCCTCTCGACTGACTTTGGAAAAAGTGAAACACTGCCAATTATTTGTCAATGGCGTACTAAACTCGTATAAGCAATTTTTTTAAAAGAAAATAAGCAATACATACGAGGAATGAGGAATTTCAGAAATTACATCTCTGATCTTATCTCTTCATTATTCTATTCAGGTGAAATTCAGTCTCTCAATTTTGCCTCCTCTCCCATTCACTCTTAAAGAGTCGGCTCCACTGATCTGCCCGAGCTATGTTAATTCCTTCCTTCTTTGAATCCTTGTAACACTCTGACTTTGAAGTACGTAATCTGTTGCTTTAAGACTGATCTCTAGTTGTTTTGTATATGCAAATTTAATCAAAGCTCCAGAGCAGGGATATTTTACAGCCCTCTGAATCCCTCACAGCTCTTAAAGCAAACAGTGCTTAGCGCACATAAGTGTCCATAAATACTTTGACTGTAATTCCACTGTCTATCCTAACAGAGGTTACATTAGAACATAGAATGCTCCTCTTCCATTACCCATTTTAATAGTGGACACACTGACAGTTACTCACCTACTCAATAAATGTTAAATCATGAGGACACAAAAATATATTCCCTTAATGTCCAAACTAAGTCCTCTCTACCACTGATGCCGATTTAGAGTAGTGGAGATAAAAGCAACGACCTTCACATAAAAAATTATTCCTCATTCTCTCACATTTAGTTTACACACTTGAAACAATTTCAGTTAACCCTTGATCCGGTGGGCAAATGCACTACCACTTTCAACATGTTTTTCCCGTCAGCCCACCAAAGAGGTAGGCTCTTTTTAAAAAATTTTGCCTTGTCCCTTCGCCTCTCCCCAGAGATGCTGGGGTATCAGTGGGGTCTCTCCGGCACCTACCCTGGAAGCAGCAGTTCACTCTGCGACCTAAGTCCTCCAATGGTATGGCCAAATACCAAGTGTCATCCATCTACTGGCTCCAGGACAGTAGGCAGTGCTTTAGGGTCAGGAATCAGAGCCAGGTGGTGCCTAGAGCTGGGACCCCAGCTGTCACATGGGGGAGACTCTTCCACAGTTGGATGGCAGCACCTCCACCTCCCATCCACCCCTCGACCTAGGCAAGCACTGAGGTAATCTCTGGACAAAGCAGCATTCTGGGGCATGCTCCCGAGCACTTGACACAGGTGTTCTATATACGGTGGGCACTCAAATTTTTTTGAATCAATATTTTCTGGAATATAAAATCTCAAGGTATTAAGTTTTTTCTTAAAATGACCCTTGTGTAACGATTCCAGACATTTCTACCCATACACAGGTAAGTAAAGGAAAGGCCCAATAAGTTGTTTAAAAGTTTTGTATTGTGTCATACAAACTGTCATCATATACAAGTGCGTAAGTGAAAAACTTTTCTCTCCCCACTCTTCCCCATACATTACAGTAGACCAATTCTTGCTAATATATCACAAAGTTAAAACATATATCTCTTTTGGAATTCTAAACAGTTAATTCTAGACACCAGCTTTTGTAACTTACCAATCTGGTATGGACATGAACAGTTCCAGTGCTTTTCAACTTGTCCCTGAATTTTTCTCTCCTCAAAGTTCCAGGCAGTAATTGATTTTAATGCCCTCAAATTAGATAAAGCTGACTATTTAGAGCTTATAAATTATTTACACTATACAATCACTAAGAATAGAGCTATGACTCACACATATTATACCCCTCAAACTATTTAGCACCATGAATAGAATTCTCCATACTAACTGATGGGCTAAGTAATCCAATGATCAAATATATGACAGTGATAGTCTTAAAAACACCCATTTGTTATTTTTCTTATATACATTACAAACTCCCTCCTGTCTTATAGATATAATTACATAGCTGTCAACTTCTTGCTTGATGCTAATAACAATTCCCTAGGTTATTAGTAATGAGAAGCTAAGGCATTAAACCTAACAGGCTCTAAGCTAGTTTAAATGTGGTGAAATACTGTTAAAATAGAATTGCACTGTACTTCTTTTCTAACTTCACACTTCTCCAAAGTGCTATGGTTCCTGTAAGATTTTTCTCCTGCATAGATTCAAATTCTGCATCTTTCAGTTTTGGATGGCTTGAGTACCATAAACCATGATTTATTTGGTAGCAAAAACGTTTCAGGAGTTTCAAAAGGGATCACTGCTCAGCTAAAAAAGTTACAACCATCACTTTCCTTTAAACCTAGAACACATACCATTGATTGGAAGAAAAAATACAACAACCCTGTCCTGACTGTAATAAAAATGGAAAACAGTGAATTAAGCTGTGCACTTTTTAAGAGATGCTACACAAAGTCATGTTCTTAGAGTTTAAAGTGGTCACAAACACTGCTTCAGTGACATTTAATGTTCAACATATGCTACATTACTCTTAGCACTTTTGTGCTTAATCTCCACACATAACAAGTTCAGGTATCAAAATAATCCTGATTCTAAAAGAAAGAACTCACCACCAATATTTAAAGCTGATTCTTCCCAAGAAGATAGGATAGTTTCTCAACTATGCAGTTATCAAAGTGGTACTGTCTTAAGCTAAGCTTTGTCAAGGCTCAGGCAAAACCCTGAGATGAACTTATTAGCAAGGTCCTTGTAAAGAAATCTTCAATGAGAAACTCAACATATGGGAATTTTAAAGCTTCAGACTGGCTCATTACACAGAAATGCCACAGGCTTTCTTAGAACACTGAGTCTAGTGATTGTCTGTGTCAAGGAGGCACATATACAATTTTACTAACTCCTGATGTCTCTTCTGTATGAAAAATGCAGTCAGTCTGATGAAGGGCCTAAAAAACATTCTGCCAGGCCTAGCTCTTCTAGAGAGCACAGGGAAGCTAAGGGAAAGTACTAGGAAGCAATTAATGTAAATGTATTGGTGTGTGCATCTCTGGGGAAAAAATAAACCTGTACAAGGCAATGGCTGTCCCAACCAAGGATTTAGATTAAACAACAGTTTAGTAACCCAGTAATAGTTCCCAAAATGTTTACCTTTGAAGGTAAAGAAGGGCAAAACCCTGAAAGGAAGAGTAAAATAACCTTGTAGGAGAAAGCTTCATTACATTTTATATTTTTCTGTTTGCTCTCATCCATCCCAGTGCATTTGGGTCAAATGTGTACTTGTTAGAAAAGACAGGCTCCTCTGAGGAGCACTGTTCTGATCCTAACTTTTTCTAGCCAAGCTCCTGCAAAAACATACAGCCTGATTTCCCCAATCTGATCACTCCATAATCTGCAACAGGAGTCAGTTCCACAGCTATTTGCTGAACTTTAGCACCGATCTCTTTAGAACTGATTTCCCGATGATTTTTGTTCTGTCTCCAGGAAGCACAGCATGAACAGAAAAGACTGAAGTCCTTCCCTGGGACAGTCCCAGGAAATTGCAGTTGAAAGAGAATGCAGAATACTGCATGGCAAAAAATTCCTCTTGTGAGCTTAGTCAAACACATATGGTATGCGTATTCCCCCGGGTACAGAAAATTTACATTAATTAATATCAGCAACAGAACCCAAAACATTGGTAAATCGAATTCTAATGTGACAATTTAAAAGTAGACAGTGCTCCACTGGGTTAATAAAATCAGAATTAGCTAAGAAACAATATTTTAAATACCATATCATTGAAAACTCCTAGTGGGCATGTCCCCTTCATCAGTTATTTTTAAAATAACGGTCATAACAGGAGAAAGAACAAGCACCATGCTCACTAATGCAGATTACTGGACTGCTCTGATTAAGCACTGCAGTTCACAGATAAACATTTCACATCTTCCCTTCAAGTTACTGAATCTTTCTTCTTCCGGAACGGTGATTTTAGCCTCTTCCACACACTGTTTTTGGGTTTAGATTTTTTCTCCATGGCCAGCACTGCCTCCTTTTCTTTCCTACGTATCTCCCGTACAAGGGCATGGAATACATCATCAATGTAGTAGCGGTATGCAGCAGATGTCTCAAAAAAGGGGCAGCTGAATTCTCGGGCCAAAGCCAATCCTTCTTCCTTGGTGACCTTTAAAAATGTAAACATGAGAAAATTTATAGTGGTAACAGCAGAAAATAATCACAACTGCCCCAAAAAGTGAAGGGGTTACCTTAACAGGAAGAGAGTGCCTCAACTCTGGAAAGGTCCAAGCAGAGCAGAGTGATATTTGTAATGTTGGGAGGCTGGATTACATGACTTCTAATTCCTTCTGCTTTCAAATTATGTGATTCTATTTCTAGTCTATTTTAAAGATAACTTTTTGGAACAGGGAATAGTTAGTTATAGATATCAAATATACAATCTTAATTTTCTTCATACTTTTCATTTTAAGAATGTAAATCACAAGGCAAAGAGAGGTATATTTAAACTACAATACTGAAAACCATAAGGAACCTGAAATCAATATATCCAATTATGGATATTCCATAATTTCTCCTACTTTTGGACATTTAGACCTATTCTAATTTTTTGCTACCATAAATAGCCTGGCAATGAACATTTCATATATAAATCCCTGAATAGATTAATTCAAACAGGAATTAACTGAGAAGCATTATGAATTTAACTACTATCATTGTACCATTCGTTGCTTTCACTGTTAGTGATAAATGTGCCCCTTTCACCACTCCTTCAACTCTATACCAAACAGCAAAATTTTAAACATTGTTGCTAACTTGAAGGGTATCATTTATTCTAAAATCCTCTACAATTTCTCTTATTCTCCCTTTCCATGGCTCATAATCCTCACCATCAAGAAGTATACCTTGAAGCCTAAGTTTCTCTTTTTGCAACATAAAGAGATTTACTTCTGAGGTTTTAGAAAATGAAAATCCCATGATCCTTCACTTAATGTGTATTCTATTTGTCATCTGATTAGTATCCTGTGGATTTTGTCCTGTAAACTGATTCCTAAAATCCAGATTTTACCCAAAATAAGAGCACATTAGTAGATATAGGGAAGTTTTCCAGGCTAGGGAGAAGCTAACTTAAAATTTTCTTTTTAAGGCAAAGAAATTTATAAACAGAGAAACACAAATGACTAATCCCATAAGACTACACATAGCATTTTCTAGTCTATCCTCACCTGTCTTAGCTGCTTTAGGTCAGACTTGTTTCCCACAAGAACCACAGGGGTATCATCAGTACGTCGAACTCGATAAATAAGCTGTTTAAACTCCCGAACTTCATGGAAACTTCGACGATCGGTGATAGAATAACAGATGATAAACCCTTCTCCTGCCCTCATATATTGATCCCGCATGGCTGTAAACTCTGCCTAGAGGGAAACAAGGATTATTAGTGTATTGATGCAACCTGGAACTATATACACTTTAGCTATTTATTTCAGATTAAAGAGAGATGTTGGTTACCTGCTATCCTGAGTCAGAGTGCATGAAAAATTAAAAGAGATGAACTAATGATCTTCTCTGCATAAGTCTTCCCCTCCCCTTTACTAGCACAAAAAGGTCTTTACTCATAGCATTTTGGGATTTAATACCTGTCCAGCCGTATCCAAAATGTCCAGATTGGCAGGCTCATCATCAATACGGATCCGGATTTTATAAGCATCTTCTACAGAAGGGAAGAAAGGTGGTACTATTAACCCATAAATGCAGGAATATGTAACCTTATTTTGAAATTCATCTTATGATGGAGAAGTAGATTACACATTTAAGTGCCCAAATGTTCTCAGGAAGCTCCTAATTCCATTGAGATATGTAAATTGGGTCTTCAACTAATTTCTTTTTTCCCACGTAAACCATGACATAAGTTTATTCATAGCTAAAGCTTATTAGACTTCACCTACAATTCTAAAAGAGTTGAGAGATTGTCTTTTTGAAAAATGTTAGGCCAGAAAAGTAACTTTACCATTTACTAAATAGTTATTAGACGCCAGGCATTATACTAAGTGATTTATATATGTTAGCTCATTCAACAGTGACAATAATTCAGTGAGGTAGGTATTATTACCTCCATTTACAGGTAAAGAAAATTAAATTCTAAAACATTAAATGTATTCCCCATGTTACAAAGTTCATTAATGATATAGCCAGAATTGAATCCAAGGGCTGCTTGACTCAAAAGCTTTATGTACTTAACCATATGCTATAGTTCTCCTCATTTTTAACATTATAGGAAAAGCAAAAACCAGAGTTTACTATTTTCTAAAGAATCCATATTGTCATAATTTCTCCTTTATAAGAGCACATTTCTTTATGTATTCTTATGGTAACCTTGGAAAATACAGCAAAGTAAAAAAGAAGAGAAAAACCTCACTCAGTATCCATCATTCAAACAATTGCTGCTTACATCCTTATGTATTTCCTTCAAACATTTTTTCTTAAACCCCTGCTTCTGACTCTTCCTCAAAAATGAAGAGCCTACTAAATCAATGATTCTCAAACTACAGGTCATGCATGATCCGTTAGTATTTGCGAACTGTGGATGAATTTAATGGGTTGGGACCAGCATTAAAGTAAACAAGCAGAAATCTAAAATGAAAGAGGAAATACAAGAGTGCACCAAACTTAGTGAGGTAAATATAGTTTCATGATATTTTAATTACATATGTGCAAACATATACTTATATGTGTACTGGTTACAATATAAAGTTTTTCTTCTTAGAGTTAGCAGCCAAAGTCTGAAACAAAATTGCACTAAACTGTAATCTCAATGGCAGCAGACCCCATATCTTTTTGCTCACTACTGTGCCCCCAGGGCCTAACAGAGTGCTTGGCACATAACAGGAACTCAAGAGATGAAAGTATTTGTTGTTGAAATCAGATAATATTGTCAGAAGAGCAGCTGACTGGGGAAAAAAAATCAACTGATTAAAAAAAGTAACTTTTCAGGGGACAAGGATATGGGTTTTACTTTATTATTTTTTTTAATTTTATTAAAAAATTTTTTTTTTTATTTTGGCCACACCATGCGGCTTGTGGGATCTTAGTTTCCTGACCAGGGATTGAACCCAGGCCCCTGGCAGTGAGAGCACTGAGTCCTAACCACTGGATCACCAGGGAATTCCCAGGTTTTACTTTGAAGAAAGGAAAAGATACTTTTTTTTTTTTTGGCCAGGCTGCATGGTATGTGGGATCTTAGTTCTCTGACCAGAGACTGAACCCGTGCCCCCTGCAGTGGAAGTGGAAGCACAGAGTCTTAACCACTGGACCACCAGGGAAGTCCCAGGAAAAGATATTTCTGGAGTTCTAAGTAAATTATCCTAGGCCCTAAATTAATTTTATTCCTAGAATTCCCACCATAGTGTGAATTCCTGAACAACCTTCTAAATTTAATATAGTACATGAAAAAATAAGAACTGTTTCTATTTTCCCCAAGCCACAGAAGCATCTACTATATAAAATGACCACATCCAAAGATGGGTTAGCACAGAACACTCATTGCCTCTGTGGAAAAAAGAGCAGCAGAGGACTGACCCAATGGAAATCCTTCCTAGAGACCCAGGATCATGACAAAGTGTCACATCCTGAAAATACAAGTAATATGGCAGGTATTCTGTGCCCTCCTCTATCCCCATCACCATTTTTCTTTTATCCTGGGATATAACTCCTAAAAATCAAACCTGCCTCCTTATGGTTCAGGAATGATAGTAACGTTCTTGTTCTTAGTGTTTACATAGAACAGCAGTTTTTAAAAAAAGGCAAAACAAAATTACTTCTTACTCTCTAACACTGTTTTACTAACAATACAGCATTAAGGATTATAAAAGACACGAAGACCTTGCTATATAATGAACTTGAGGTATAAGGAAGTAAATGAAAGGCTTCTAGTGGAACAAGCCCAGGCTCTGCATGTCTGGGTTGTAAGAGTTCAGCAGGCTGGCTCTACTTGTTTTTCTGCTTCCTTCTGTGGAAGTTCAAACCAGCTGACTCATAGTTACAGAGTCAGTCTCAAGTCAGACCCTTAGAAAAAATAATAGCAAAAGGCTTCGTTAAGTGGCCTTTAAATTTTTCCCTTAACCTGGCAATACAATATACCAACCATAAAAATATAACAAAGAAAGTGTCCCACTAATGTTCAATAAAAGACAGACTAAGATGGCTGATACACATATACAGTTAAGCTAGGAAAAAAAAATCCATTTGCTTACCAACTGCTATGATATTCTTATTAAATAAATCTGAATTAGACACCAAAAAAGGCTCAAAATATAAATGGTTTAAAATTGTTTGAAAAAACTGACACCAAGACACTTTTATGGGGTTTATTTGGAAAACCGAAGCGATAATCTGACTTACCAATGGTGGGATCATGATCTTCTGGAAACCGGTGGCTGATGAACTGCATGGTCATGGCTTTAAAACAATAAAGGAAAGTTAAAATCCACACAAAGGTCACCCACAGAAAGAACTGTAAGTATCAATATTGCATGATAGCCAGTCTCCCAGTTGGTTTGGGTGGAGGGCATTTGTTGTAAGAATTTTTCATTCTAACTTCTTTTAAAATGGAAGAAAAACATCACCTACCGCTTTTCCCTACACCGCCAGCACCCAGCATCACTAGTTTGTATTCCCGTGACAGCCCTGCAGGGCTGCTACAGCTACCAACTGGTCGAGTTCCAGAATCCATTGTCCTCTTGGAGAATCCTGGGCTGCCCCGAGGAAAAGGCACCTGGAAATAAAGAAGAAAATATTTAAACCAGGATTTAGACACCGTGACGACAGTCCTAGAGCCAGTGCCCTACCTTCCCATACCCTGACCTATTACTCCTGCTCCCTTTCTGGCGGCCCTAAGAAACCCTACATCCTCACCTTCCCTCCGGGACAGCTCCCTCCTATTAAACATCACAGGTTTCCCGAATTACTACACTTTCCAGAAAGAATAAAGAGACAAATAAATTTTGAATTTCTTTTCAAACTGGAGCACCGGCACAGCATGAAGGAGTCCAGTGAGAAAGATGAGGTTTGGGGACCAAAGGAACACCGCCCCTTAGGCCGCAGGGGTCCTCTCACACCAGCGGTACCCGGAGGTTCCGCCCCCTCCCCATTCCCCTCGACAGCTCCCCTCCCCCAGCTGCATCTCCGGCCCGCCATCAGGCCCCCCCACCCTTCCGTTTCACGAGCCAACCCACTCCTGCTGCTCTTACCCGTCGGGACTTGAAGGCGTCGACCGGGTTTGATCACTCACCTCGCCCTCCTCACTCGCGGCGAGGTTCGGCACTGACCTGTGACCCCTCCCGCAGCCGGGAAAGATGGCGCCACCAGCGCCCGCGTCTCGGCGGGAGGGGCGGAGCTGCCCCGTGACGCCCGCAACGGGCCCCGCCCCCCGGGGAGGGCCATCTCCCCGGCAGGTCCTCAAAACCCGTTCCGCGACTCACCACCGCTAAGGGCCTTGGGAGAGTAGCATATTCAGGACATGCCCACAAAGGCGTTAAAACAATTATTAACACAAGTCAGATAAGTATGTGATAAGCGACACACAAGGGGCCTCTAGAATAACAACTTACCCAGTACTGTTGAAGATTAAAAAAAAAAAAAATTTGGCCAAATGAATGTGGAAACAGGAAACGGGAACCCACCAAATCCTCCCAAGAAACAAGACCAAGATCAAGTTTAAGGCTTAACAGCAGAAAAAGCAAATTTCCCCAAAGAGACAAGGACAATGACTTGGGCTCTTAAAAACAGAATCAGGTCTCAAAGATAATGTTCTAGTTAGACTAATCAGATTTCTTTATATATTTTAAACAAATGTAAACGAAAGATATTTAAAAATTAAGGTTTTTTTGGTTTTGTTTTTAACAAATGTATTGATACTACCCTCCGGCAGGAAATGATAATTCAAGAGTTTTCAGGGGTCCTTAAATTAAATACAGCAATAAATGAAGGCACTATCAACTATATTCACCTCTAGGTAGCATACATAAATACTAGAAGGAACTTCACACAGGGAAATTTTTCTGTTGCAACTTCTGCCCACCCTTCTTCCTTTTTAAGCATGTTTTTCCAAGAATAACTTGTATTTCCTTTAAAAATATTTCCTTCACTCAGTCCCTTTACAAACCATGTTCAATAAAGGGGGGCTAGAATATCAAAGTGTAAAACATCCACCACAAAAATCCTTTACATTTCATTTCGACTTTCAAGGGTTTACTCTGGAAAGTCATAAAACTCTTGGAACTGCATGCAAACTTTTGGGTCCACGTATGTATTTTTCTGATGGGGTTATGATATCATTATGCTATGAGTAAAAAAGTTTATGGATTTTAGCGTATGGATGGGTTGTAGAAGAAAGAACAGAGAAACCACAAGCAGAATATTTATACATTTATTTATAATGAAATTATGGTCTAAATATTTACAACATATAGGAAACCAGAGGATACGTTTATACAAAGCCAGCCTGCAAAGTATTCAAATGTGCAAAAATGACAGTTCGGTATCTCAAACTACTCCTGGTTCAGCAGACTAGCTCCTTCACTTTCACACATCAATATTTGATACAAAAAAGTTCTTTTGGCAAAACCTGTAATGCCAAGAAAAAGGACAAGTTGCAATTTCAGTCACTAAGTCCACCATTCTATTGCAAGCAGTCAAATCTCTCTATTTTAGCTGCAACCAGTTCTGAGAGAGACAGACCCCTGGGTTTCATTTCTGTGATGAGTTCTGACCAACTTTTGATCAAGTAGTTGTCTCTGACCCAGCTGAAGACAATGAGCTTAGATGGGCAATAAAAACAGCAACGGCTATCTGAGACAAGAGTGCCTGAAGGTGCCAGCTTTGGATCATCCCAATGGAAAAAAAAACCTTCACTATCCCAGGATCCAGCTATATCCAACAGTTTTAAATTAGTAAAACCACATTTTCCAAAACAAAGAATCCAAAAATGAAACAGGGATGAGGAGGTTCTTAGATTTAAGTACTGAAAGGATGGATGGTCTTAAAATCATTTCCCCACTAATAAACAGTAAGGCTTTGTATGTAACCAGTTATTATCAAAATTCATCAAACAGTAGTAAAATACAAATAAAACTTGCTTTACGTCAGAATAGGGGCTATTCATTTGGAAAAGGCTGGACCAGGTAAAGGGTATACTGGAATGACCCTGTTGAACAAGCACATTTCACCAACTGTTAAAAAGCTTCTGAGACAAATTTATGATTCTAAGTAAATTTTAACAGATGCTATGCCACGGCAGAAATAAGGATCTTTTAAAAAGAATGGAACCCCTTTAAGAAAGGGGACACTCATCTCTGACTTCTGCAAAGGTCCAAGATGGTTCCCAGTACAGGCCCCAGAGTCTTGTTAAATCAAATGCATGCATTATTGCTAAAGAGTCACTGAGGCTCAAAACTCTGCTCCACTGTTGCCTATGGAGCCATCCAGAATGGCATCTGTTGTTTAGCTCGTGGTTGTGATGAAGGGTACTGATATCCCAAACTCCAGCCCTGTGGAAAACTACTTGCATTTTTATGACCTCCGTGTTCCTCCTCTTCGTCAGATGAATCTGCAGCATAAGCCACCAAGCCAAATCCCTTCTCTGTAGTTTTCATCTTCTTGACTGGATAATCTAGAAGAGAGAAAAACCCCAACCCCATTCCCCGCCAAGAAAAAAAAAAAAAAAAAGATAATACCATAAATTCGTTAATTAAAAAAAAGATGTTAATTGTAAGTGGTTAATTGGACACCATTTTGAGGTCACAGGGTCAATGGTCACCCAAAAACGTTGAAGATCACACGAAAAACAGCACCAGCATCAGCAAATGTGAATCCACCAGAACCATGTAAGAAAGCAGAGAAAGAAAAAAGAAACACACACACACACAAAAAAAAAAAAAAAAAAAAGAAAAAAGAAAAAAAAAGGAAAGTTAGCAAGTGAGTCTCTGGAGGCTGATATTTCACCTTTTAAAGAGTTAAAAGAAAAGAAGAAAAGAAAAAAAATGTATTTTCTTCTGTTCATTTTTATTATGACTACAGGCAAAGAACAAAAATAATCCCATTTATGGACCTCTCCAGGATTTAGAGTTCTGGGATACTAAGAAGCAACATTTTTAAAAACAGCCACTGGCTGACCATTCCCAACCAATAAATAGAGCTATAAGGGGAGATGTGGCTCAGCTCCCAACACAAAGAAAAATCTTTAAGTCTGTATCAGATTATCTCCAGGTATTCAAAACAACAAAGGCAACAAAATTTTGAAATGACCTACCAATCATTACTTTTTCCTAGGGTTTTAATGTCACTGATGCTATGTATAAAATATAAGTCGACTGACTCTTTTCTAGACACACGTCGGTTGAAAATAAAAGGCTGTGTAACTATATGCTGTCCTTATAAATAAAAAAAAAAGTATTCTCATTAGCCAGTAGATTACAGAGGTTGGATTAAACATCTGAATGAGTCACACCTGAATGAACATCAGGTTAGAAAACCAATAGTTTAAGACCAGTCTTAGCCATTCCCTTGTTCCCCCAGCTACACCTTACTCACCATGACTCCCTGTTAAAGTCCCAGACCCATTCCTTTCATCAGACTCTGTTTTTATTCCAGTCACTGGAAAGGCTGGTGGAGGCATCAACTGCCTGTTAAAAGAAAAAGTTAAATAATTTTTCAGACAAATTCAAACAATTTCAACATCTCCAGTAGATAAGAAGTAGAATAACAATATAGTCTGCAGATAATCTTTCAAGTTCAGTTTAACCATTAACTTCAACCCTTTCCACCTGACTCCCCTACTCTTCAAGCTGTTATCAAGTTGTAAGATTAGGAAATTCCCTGGCAGTCCAGTGGTTAGGACTCCACACTTCCACTGCCAGGGGCCTGGGTTCCATCCCTAGTCAGGGAACTAAGATCTCGCAAGCCGAGCAGTGCGGCCAAAAAAAAAAAAAAGTAAGATTATAAGGATATAATAGAATGAATGAAATATATGAATGAAATAGATACAACAGGGAACTATATTTAACATTATGTAATAGCCTATAAGGGAAAAGAATCTGAAAAAAAAATAGGTATGTAGGTATACACAACTGAATCACTTTGCTGTACACCTGAAATTAACACAACATTGTAAATCAACTACACTTCAAAAAAACCAAAAAAGTCAAAATAAAGAAGAAAAAAAAATGAGATCTTTCCAATGCAAATTATCTTTGTCATGACCTGGAAGTAGTTGTCTTAACTGTTTGGTTTGTATGGATATGCCTTTGTATACTTTCAATTACATGTAAAACATGGTTTATCCATTAATGGAATTTGCCAGTCACATTACATATTTCTAGGCAGTTTATAAAATGATGCACCAAGAATTAAAGTATGATATTCTCACTTAAGAAATGAAAAAAAATAGATATAACAGAATGAATGAATAAGACAGAATGAACTGCTGTGATAAGTCAGCTCCATCTTAGGAAGGCTAACGTAATATAGGAAAGGAGAATTCAAGCACTGGATGGCAGGCTGGACTCCCATTCAAGCACCTGCATCAGTGATATTCTATGATTCTAAGTAGCAAAAATGGTGTAATACTTCTTTTACTGTCTATCCTTAGGAAAGTGTCTAAGACTCAGACAATAAAAGTAAAAGGAAGATAGGTGAATAATCAAATACTGAATTATTCAAGGCTGAGTATAACTGCTTCTAAGACTGTGTAAGAGATATCATATTTTCCATTACTGCATCAATTACAACAAACAGGAACTTGTTTGATCCAAATGATTTCATTCCAGTTTCAGAACACAGAAGCTCATAGCAACAATCATTATTCACATTAATAGTACAAAAAAATGACACCTGAATGTTATTCATATATAATTATGTTACAACCAACTTACCTGTCCCTCTCTCGCTCTTTGCCTGAGGAACTTGCCGGCTTCGATCCTGCACCTTCAATCTCATTCTGACCGGAGAAGCCTGTACCTAAATTAGTCATATGAATGGGTCCATGCTATGAGCAGAAAAATACAGTGGCATTAGCAAATCTACAACTGCTGTATTGACTTTAGCTCCTTAATGTAACTGTCAAGTGCCTCATCTTTCTGATAAATTGCAGTAAGCTGAACTACATAGCTCTTTGGGATTTGGAGTGTTACTATAGTTTGAGTAGAGACTGTTATTTTTCTCTGTAGGACTTGGTTAGGGATGTTGTGATTCACTATGCTATGTCTGTGTTTTCAACTATCTATGACTTAACTGGTTTGTATAAATCTAGTTATAAACTACAAAAATGCTCCAAAGTTTGTTTCAAAGAATGCTTCAAGGATTCTGGCAAAAAGGTGCTTCTCCTGATAAAACAAAATTGCACCGAAATTATATATTTTAATAAAAAACTCATTAGTGAATGACTGAGTTTATAATTACGTACATGCACAGAATCACTGCATTCCTGGCTATCTTTTTTTAGGGGTGTAGGAATTGGAGAAAGACATCATCCTCTTTTTTAGGAGGGAAAAAGAGAACACTAAGTTGAAAGCCAAGGTTTTAAATATAAACCATATATTGGTAGAATAACAGTTCTTCCCTACACATTTCACTACAAGCTATCAGAGGCGTTTAAGAGTCTGCTGTATAAAGAGGAAGTGCAGAATTCTACAGAACTTCCAGATGCTAGTCATAGGAGACTTCTCTCTAGGCGGAGAGCTTTGTACTCTCTTATCACACTGAACCCAAAGACAAAACCCACCCAAAGGGAATCACTCTTGCTTTAAATTAATCCCCAAGGATAAATACCTAATCTAAATGGATTCCAGAAAGCAGAAATCCCAGTACTGGGAGGACAGTGGATACAGATGTGAATTTATCTTTCTTTAAAGGGAGAATACAGTAAGATAAGATGAGGAAAGTAAAACAGGATATTTTATTTAACCTGGTATCCAAGAAGTCCAGATTCTTGTTCATCTGGTAGCTCCTCTGTGAATCGCCTCTTCTGTGCCTGAGGTTGACTTGGGAGTGGGGGCTGGGGCGGGGGCGGGGGGCCAGCAGGCAAGGCAGTTTTGACAGGAGCAGCAGGAATAAAAGGCCCACTCATCGGACTCTAGGACCAAAACAAACCAAGGAG
Organism: Mesoplodon bidens; assembly: GCF_964165515.1. Taxonomy (NCBI): domain Eukaryota; kingdom Metazoa; phylum Chordata; class Mammalia; order Artiodactyla; family Ziphiidae; genus Mesoplodon; species Mesoplodon bidens. The sequence continues at coordinate 72,780,177 of NC_138177.1, read as the reverse complement.
GAAAAAAGTGTGAGAATGTCCAACTAACAAATAACTAAAGGATGATTAAAATATACTTTAATGTTCAATATGTTTCATATGAATCCTTCATCTTCTGGTCCTAAGTTTCCTTCATGTATAATGTGGTAACAGCATCACCTAGTCTTCCTACCTTCATGGTAGGAAAACATGAAATTGACAAACTCGATAGCACTTTGAACTCTCAGGAAAAACCTGATGCGCATTTTGGCCATTAGGAGCAAACATGATCATTAACAAACAATAGATACTCCAGCCACTTACTTAGTTCAGAAGTTCTCAAACAAGAACATTCTCTTATTTAAAGCCCTTTAATCAATGTGATTAGCTCTTTCTGGATCATAAATGCTGCTAATGCTTGTGGCAAAGGCAACTTCATCTATCATTTCCATGGGTAAGTTGTTATGTCAAGAGCAAGTCTAATGTTTTAAGAGGTTGTTCCCAAAAGGAAAAGATAGATATATTAGAGAAAACAGGCACTTCTAAAAGGAAAACTCTCATTAATAACAGCTAATATTTATTGACTGCTTACTTAATCCTTGCGACTCTTTGAGATATGATCATTATGTCCATTTTGCATATAAGGAAAACCAAAGCCTGGATAGACTAAGTTCTATCCCAAGATCACATAGCTCAAAAATGGGGAAGCATCACGGACCCTGCAAGTCTATCTCTAAACCCCAACTCTTACCCACTTTGCCATACCGCTTCCTAATTACAAAAGGATGTGGCTCAAAGCTGCAGAACTATAGCTATGCCTAAATATAAAAGTCATAAAATAATTATGACTAGGGGACCACAAACAGAAGTGAGTTCGTAAGCCCATTTTTGGTTCCACACTGTACAACCCCCTTCAGTGCTCACAGCCCACTGGTAAGGAGGCTGGGCAATGGTTTGAGGCTGCAATTTACTCTGGCATGGGTACACTATGAGAGGCCCACAGAGGACCCGCCATAAATCCATTACCATGCTTCCATTAGTCTCTCCCCTGCCTCTAAGAAGGACTGTACATAATCTAGATGAGCTGGCTACTGACTCTTTTCCTAAAATTCTAGTTTCTTACCTAGCTTAAGAAATATATACCAGCATTTATAATCCTTGAGTTTGGAAAGTACATTATCTCTTGGCCTAGGAACACCTGTATATGGTATAATATTTCTTCTAAGATGAGTAAATCAGTTCCAATCATTTAGATGAGTGCAGTACGCCAGCCTTTCTCCATGAGAACTTTCCTAACACTGCAAGGCCAGGGACAGGCAAACCATGGTTCTGGCCTACCTATTTCTGTAAATCAAGTTTTATTGGAACCCAGCCATGCTCATTCATTTGGTATTGTCTGCGGCGGCTTTTGCGCTACAGCAACAAGAGTGCAATAGTTATGACAGAGACTGTATGATCCACAAAGCCTAAAATATTTACCATCTAGCCCTTCATAGAAAGCTTGGCATCTCTTGCTCTAAAGTTGTATTTGGTGGCAAGAGTTATGAAACTGACTGCAAACTTTAGGATGAATACATACATGTACACACTACTCCAAAGTATTCAGGTAGTTTGGTGGTAGGAACACAGGAAAAAGACAATAGGTAAAAAAAATACGTCACATTCCATATTACTTCTAAATAATACCACCAGCTTTCCACCCGTTCCCTGCCCCAATTTTTCCTAATTCAACGGTCTCATGTATCATATCCTGGCATCCTACCTGTCCAGTGCTAGCTGGAGGCTGCACTTGTGTTATCGGGTATTGTGTTGGCACAGGTGGAACTCCAGTAGGTAATGCTGGCAAGACTCCAGGTGCCAAAGAAACAGCTGGTGGCACTATGCTTGGTACTCCGTAGGGAGGTTGAACTGGCTGCTGAGGAGGGGGAACAACAGGGTAACCAGACTGATAGCCATTGGATGGATAATATGGTGGCTGAGGAGGGACACTACTTATAGCAGAGGGTTGTGTATAGCCTGAGGGGGAAGAAAAAAAGTGTTTAATCAGCTGCAGCAGAATGAGACATTTTCGCTGAATATTAAACTTAATCTCTAGGGAAGAAAACTACTGAGGCACAAATGGCTTTCCAAATTACCCTAAGTTAAAGGGAACATTATTAGTGCCCTGGCACAGTTAATCTAGCCTCAAGTATTGTATTTTATACATCAATATCACTAGCAAAATATTTTTTAGTTAAACACTTCAAGACATACACACCTGGTAAAGGTACAGCAGTATTAATCTGATTCACAAATCTAGAGTATTCAGCATGAACCTGAAAGTGAAGGGAAAACAAATCAATATGGAACAGACCCAATTCACTGAGTATGTATAAGGATATATAATTCTAAGATCAAAGCAATTAGGAATTAAAACATTTCCACTGATGTTTCAATCAAATTTAGACTTGTTTAATCTAAATTTTAATAAGGCACACCTATAAATTATTAAGCCAGGTTTTGGGAAGCAGGGGCATGGACATCAGGAGCATCCTAACTCCCCCCCCCCCACAAACTGACACAATTCTGGGGTACAAAATAAATTCAGAGAGCCACAGAAATTAAGCAGTTAGGAAATTTTTAAGTTGTCTGTATAACTGTAGAGAAGTAATTCATTCTTTTATTTACTGGGTAATTTGCCCTCAAGGAGCTCATGGTTTAATGAAGGTTTAGTACTTCCCCTGTCCAGTTCTTTATTATAAGCATCTAAGTCCAACTTCAAGTGGCAACAAAGAAAAAGAAGGGGAATGGTCAAGGAAGTTATATGGTACAAGGGTTGGTAAATCAGGTTACCTCACAAAAGCAAAGAAAACAATAGCTTCTTCCCAAAAAGCTTAATACCAAATAACACAAGGTTGAACATATTCAACCACCAAACCTGATTTCCTATAGGTGCTATAAAAACAGCCCTATGGTTTAACTTCTGGTTATTTGATTATAGAATAAAAAGAATTGATAATTAAATCAATTATCCCAAAGGCATTGCTAATTGGTTTTAAATTATTATAGCTCCACCCTTACTTTAGCTAAAGCTACTATTAAATTTGGAATGTGCATCATAAACAACTTGACCGGGACTAATAGTAGTATTTAAGTAACTGACAACAATGAGATTTTATGACACTATATACTAGAAATTTCATACTGAAATAGCTCCTGAAGAAGAAATGCAAGCCAACTGTGACCCTGGCTAGGGGAGTTTGACTTCCTTATAGAGAATATTAGTTGCCAGAATAATGTAGAGGTGTGAATAGTGTTGTTCCCACCCACCACCAAATTCTTGTCTGCCCAGAACCTTGGAATATGACCTCAATTGGAAACAAGGTTTTGCAGATGGAGATCATTAAGATGCAGTCACACTGGATTAGGGTGGGCTCTAAAACCAATGACTGTTATTCTTACAAGAAGAGATAGACACAGAGATACAGGGAAGAAGACCAGGTGAAGATGGAGGCAGAGTTATGCTGACACAAGGCAAAGAATGCTAAGGACTGCAGGTAATCATAAGAAGCTAGCAGAGAGGAATGGGATGGATTCTCCCTCAGAGCCTTCAGAAGGAACCAACCCTGCCCACACCTTGATTTTGGACTTCTGGCTTCCTGAACTATAAGAGAATAAATGTCTGTTGTTTTCAGTCACCCAGTTTGTGGTAATTTGATATGGCAGGCCTAGGAAGCTAATACAGGTAGAAAAATAGCTAAGACACACAGTCCAAAATGGCAGTAGATCTCCTAGATGAGTTTCAGACAGATAAATATAACTCACTGTTTGCAAGAGATTCTCACAGAGCTTCTTGGCAGCAGCCAGGCCTTCTGGTTTGGGATGACTGCAAAGACATAAGAACCAAGAAATTTGAAGGGGAGAAAAAGAAAAGATACAGAATTCTGCTTCCACTTTGTATGCTGTTTTATAAATGTAATATATTCAATATAGTACAAATCTAAGTTTCCAAAAATCACGAAATAGGAACACAAAAATTAAGTCATTTAAGCCCTTTAAGATATAACTAATATCATTACCCAAATGTTATTGGTCTCCTTCTTGATATAAAGAAAAGATATTTGAAGGTCATTAAAATTACTATAAGATGTATTAATACTCTCATAGGTTTAAATGAAAGTTATTTTAGGCTTATCATAGCTCATTTTATGATCACAGACCCTTATAAAACCCAAGGATTTGAATACTAAAAAAACCCAACCCCACCTCTTAATTCAGTTTTTATTAACTAATTACAAAGTGATTACTGCTATATTTACTTAAGTTCCTTATGTTACTACTTATTAAGCCCATTTTCTCTTGCTCCTTTTGAATCATTCCTGCCTGTACTGATCAGCTGACAAGTATCCAAATATCTTCAGCCCTATCCATCCATACCTGATGTAAATGTACATAGGTTCAAAAGCTTCTCGGCCAGATGCTGGCTCAATGCAGCCTGAACCTTTCCCTCGCAGGAAGACTTTGGCACCCGTTTCAATCTGAATGTGCTGCAAATAGGAGCAGCCTGGACCTTCCACTTTCTCCTTGACGTTAAAAGTGGGCACAGCATGTTCTAGACCCACGAATAATTTATCTTGAACATAATGCATCTGCAGAAGAATAGAATACCTCAAATTAAACAGAGAATACATAATTAAAACCTAATATTGAAAATTATTATGCAAAATACTTTAATCCTCCAAATACTTTCAATCACTTCCAGAATAAACACCCCCTTATAATTTCTACCATGAGCCTAAAAAATAAACCCTATCAAGTAGCTTAATTTAAATGCAAACTACATATTCCATGTATATACCCACAACATTAACACCTTACTCTGTTCAGTGCAATCTGTTTAAGCTGTGAAAACCCAAGATTCAATACTGAGTAAGCACACCTACTTACCCCAACTGATGTAAGTTAACAAGGAACAGCAAAGACAGTCTACCGTAAAACTGGAGTAAAATGTTGGGTAGTACAGTCAGCCCTATGATGTTCTCCAATAAGGGCTGCTCTCTCCAACCCTTTTTTCTAGGAGGATTGTATCAGCAGAGTCTTGCTTCATCAGACTCCGCCTTCTTAGTCCTCCAGCTGCCATCAAGTTTACAAATTTAAATCAAACCACTAACTTCAAAGTGTACAACGTGTGTATTCTTTGATCTATCAATCCCTTTTCTAGAATGTGTCAGTATAAAGAGATATGTATTCAGATGTTCACTACCTCTCAGAAACCTAAATGTTCCATTAATAGGATATCAATGGCAGTAACTTTCAGATTGGAATTTCAGGTTTTTCTTCATACTTTCTGTAGTATTTGGCATATATCAATTTTACAGAAATGACAATGCTGATAATGATCTCTCCACAAAACATACCCCTGACTGGAAAGGAGGCTTCTGGCTAACAGCTGGAGACAGCTGTGCAATGGGCGCTGGCTGGTGATAGACAGTGACTGTCGCACCATTAAAGGTTGGACTTGTCCCTGTTGCAGCTTTGACCACCCCATTGGTAATAATTTCTTTGATTCGGTTTACAGCTCCTAGGGAAAAACACAGATAGTAAGATACTACACTAAAGAAATGAACGAACTGACTAGTATCCAATGGTAAACACAGGCCAATGCTCAATTACTCATGTTTTAATCCGTTTTATAGATTCCCCAAGCACATTCATGACTAGTTCATAAAGAAGAGTTAGAACAGCCATCAAGAACAAATAGTTGGGCCTCCCTGGTGGCGCAGTGGTTGAGAGTCCGCCTGCCGATGCAGGGGATACGGGTTCGTGCCCCGGTCCGGGAGGATCCCATGTGCCGCGGAGCGGCTGGGCCCGTGAGCCATGGCCGCTGGGCCTGCGCGTCCGGAGCCTGTGCTCCGCAACGGGAGAGGCCACAGCAGTGAGAGGCCCGCATACCGCAAAAAAAAAAAAAAAAAAAAAAAAAAAAAAAAAGAACAAATAGTTTGCCAACTTATTACGTATAATACTTTGCCCTTCACAAAAAACAGTAGGTGAGCCAAAAACATTACTTACTGTCCACTAATTCCCGTGTCTGGCCCTGAACATGAAGATATAATGGACGATCCCTATAAAGAGAAATATAAAATGATGATCCCAAACTGGTCACAAACAAAGGAGCCAAATGGGTCACCAAATCTAATTTGTAATGTTTCACAAAGTTTCCAAATAAGTAAAAGAGACTATATACACGAAAATGGCTGTTGCTAGTTAATTTCTAAGAACATGGTTTTACAGCTGGGGAATGAATAAACTTCGTTGGTTGCTTAAAGTTAATGGGCCCACACAGGGATCAAATATGCTCTTATGGGCTCATGAACATTAGTCTCCAGTCAACTGGATAACCCAATGTTTGAAAAGAGAATTCTTTTTTGTTGGCTGTCTAATTAAAGTTACAGACAAACGTGCTCTTGGCTATCCAAACTAATGAGACAAGCGTGATGGTGGCATATGGATACATTTCTTTAAAAGCTCGCACCTGGGACTTCCCTGGTGGCACAGTGGTTAAGAATCTGCCTGCCAATGCAGGGGACACAGGTTTGAGCCCTGGTCCAGGAAGATCCCACATGCCACGGAGCAACTAAGCCCGTGCGCCACAACTATTGAGCCTGTGAGCCACAACTACTGAGCCCACTTGCCACAACTACTGAAGCCCATGCGCCTAGAGCCCGTGCTCCGCAACAAGAGAAGCCACCGCAATGAGAAGCCCGTGCACCGCAATGAAGAGTAGCCCCCGTTCACCGCAACAAGAGAAAGCCGATGCACAGCAACAGCCAATCAATAATCAATCAATTTATAAAATAAATAAATAAAATTAAAATAAAGGCCCATACCCAACTGAGAAGACTCTTTAGATTCTAAATATAAAGTGGCTTAGATTCAGATTGTGATTATAATAATGAAGAAAGTGATCACTAACCATACAATTAATAAAAAGCAGTAGGTAAAATATAACCGTGTTTAAAGATTAAAAAGTTTAAAACAGCAACCCTCCATAAACAAAGTTAAAATATAGTCTTGGTTTGGGGTGGGGAGCAGATTTTGCCTCCTAATTATATTTAGTTTAAACCAATGTGAAAAAGGTTGCACTGCCTGAATACCTGCCCTCAAAAACTGAATAATGGAAGTAACGAAACTAAACTGAGATGAACCCCTTACATGGATAACCTACAACCTATAATCATCATAGAGGCAATAAGGAATTTGATAAAAGGATTTTTCTAAAAGGGAGATTATGACAAAGTAGGAACCCATTTGTTGGGGGAAATATTTCCATAGGAAAAAAGTTTAGAAACATATACATTAAACGTTAACAATTACTATCTTCTTTTACACTTTAGTGTAACTTATTTCCTCCAATAAAAGTATTAATTATGAAGTAAAAAACCAAAGAGCAAGAGGAAAGAAAATAGCTGCTAACACTTACATCTGTTTGAGACGTCCCAAATTTTGCTATAAAGCACGTGTGTGTGTACAGCTACTAACCAAACATATACACATATTGCCTACGAATGAAAAATATGAAGCTAATTTGAGTCCTACGTCCAACCTTTCCCCAAAGTACAGGATATGCATACACACCCTGGTCCTACTTTGGCCTTCTCCTCAGTTGTCATGAACCTCCCTCGAGTTGACACTGCAGCCCCACTAAGTCGGCTGATCTAAAAAGGAAACATTCTATTAAAAAGATGATGTGGCAACTGAGTTCAATGACAGGTAGCAGGATAGATTTTCCCCATTAATTCACTCCACCAATAGGCAGGAATGAGTTCTCTCCTATTACCTGAAACTTTGATTCCATTGTTTCGTACTCAAACTAACTCAAGGAATTCACCCGTATGTTTCCTTACCTTCACTAAGAAGTTCTTCCACAGTTAAACCCAATCCTGACTTCGTAGACGATGACCCAAATCCACTAATAAAAATCTGACTCCTGTTTGTGTTTAAAGGCCTTGTTTATTCTGAAACTACATCCACCCACCACCTTCCCCAAAGAGGCCCGACATCTCCACACCTCATCTTGAGTCTGTCCTCGGGTCAGCAAGTTCCTACACGTGAGAGGCACATCATTGATCTCCACTTCAGCCACCACCAGGTCATCCTTGCTTTTATTACTAGTTAGGCCTTTGCCAGGGGCTTGAAGCTACAAAAAGAGAAATTAGATTAAAAAGTTTATATAATGAAATAAATACCTCTTTGTTGTCCAATTTGAAACTACCCTTTCCCAAGTGCCATCACCTCCTTACCGTTCCCTTTGCCTGCCTGCAAACACACTGGAAATACTCCTTGGTCATTCTTCATAAATGAAATAAAAAGCAAAAAAACCTCATAAAATGACATCAAGTACAGTCAATTTACTTGAAGGCCATCATCAGATTTCTCTGTAACCTTGGCCGTGTGTACATTTTTATGTCCATATAATTACAGAAATGTTATGGAATAGAAGCTGCAATCTCCAAAAGGAAAATTAAAGGGCCAAGTTATGATGCTTTACTGCTCAGTTAGATAGCTACACGTGTAGTAAAATATAGGGCAGGGTAGAGTCCATGCACAACATGAGTCCAACAACTCATACATCTCATTTGTGTAATGGGAAGTTGCCTTTGTGCCAACGGTAGAGTCACAACACAACAAATTCAACTAATTCCATCCTTACAGTGACCTCAAATGGTATCTAATTCACATCCCTTTACTCTCTATTAAGGAAGAACAAAAGAGGATGAATGAAAAGCCGAGTAAGATCCTAAAACCTGATCTGTTTTCTCTCAATTTAAACTACAGACAAATCCACAAGATTGTAAATCAACTATATTTCAATAAAAAAAAATGGAAAAAAAAATGCTGTACAGCAGAAATTAGCCCAACACTGTAAATCAACTATACTTCAATTTAAAAAAAAAGAAAAAGAAAAAGAAACTACAGGGAATCCCCTGGTGGTCCAGTGATTAGGACTCCATGCTCTCACTGATGAGGGCCCGGGTTCAATCCCTGGTTGGGGAACTAAGATCCCACAAGCTGTGCAGCACAGCCAAAAAAAATAATAATAAAATAAACTAGAGGCAACTCCAGGTAGCTGGATCTGAGTGTTATCTGAAAAAATTTTAACCTCAAGATGGCCTTCCCCAACCTTTAGTTACCCTGGACAGCACAGGAAGGTAAAATACAGATTATTTATTTGCTCATTAGGTACATTTTTTCAATATGGAGGCAAACTAAACAAACTCAACAATATCTCTTTTCATTTGTTTAACCCCTTTCAGAATGCATTTACACATCTTATCTCACTGAATCTTTATGGCCACCTTTAAAGGTACATATCAGTGTTGTCCAACAGAACTTTCTGTTTCTACTTGCCAGTCTGATATGGGTGCCACTACCCACATGTCTATCGAGCACTTGAAATGTGGCTAACGTGACCAAGGAACTAAATCTTAAAATTTACAACCAGTAACTGGGGATTCTGGGTATCAAAGCTAGGAATTCTGATTCCAAATCCAATATTTATGCACCATGCTGCCTCCTGCTGAGTTCAATTACCATTTTAGAGATTACTTTTTAGAGGAAAAAATGAGTCTAAATGATTAACATCTGTATTAAGAATTTTAACATTCAAGTATCCATCCTGTCAGTGTGCTTTTAGTATTTCCTTCTAGACCTTAGAAAGAGACAACTGACTCACACGATCTTTTCACACCATAAAAATACAATGAATAACAAACTTCCAATTCACTAAAAGTTTTCACCAAATCCACAGAACTTGAACATTAAAGCATCCATACAGGTGCCTACTGATAAACGATGTTGATGTTATCTACTGATAAACTGGAAGGCTGATGAATTGCATTTTCTTTCTTTTTTTCCCCCCAGCTTTATTGAGGCACAACTGACAAAAACAGTATACGTTTAAAGTGTACAACTTTGTCTTGATATATGTATACAATGTGAAATAATCACCACAAACATACTAATTAACATATCCATCACTTCACATGAATTGCATTTTCAAACACAGAACTCATCTCTTCCCAGGTACCATGGAAAGCAATTTTAATTTAAGCCAAAAGAATTTTTTTCAAAGTATAACTACAGTGGAATGGGCTGTCTTGGAACACACTTAATTCTCCAACTCCAGAGGCTTTCAAACAAAAGCTAAACACCCAATTGTCCAAGGTGACTCTGAAGTCAGACATCTGTGCCTACCATTTACAGATCTAGGACAGTTGCTTTCTATTCATGAACCTAATTTTCCTTATCTATAAAGTGGTGACGATAACCCATTCCATAAAATTGTTGTAAGGATTTTTTAAGTGCAAAGCATGCATTCTAGCAATATAAACGGAACTGTATTATTCTTCCTGTAGAAAGATTCTTGCATTCTATGGCAAGGTAAATTAAAGGCTTCAAAGTTCAGATCCATTCTAGTTGTAAGATTCTAATTATAACAGGGATTTTATAAAATGACCAAATAATTTCCTCAATTTGTACGAAAACAGCAAAACAACCCATATATAAATTACTCATTTTAGTTCATGTTTAACTGCACTTCAGTTAGGCAGTCATGAGAAATCTGTATCTACAGCTGTATCTACAGCTTCTAATTAGACACGACATTTTAAAGCTCACATGATTTACCTGAATTTCTCTCTTGACTTCAGGAAAAATGTGTATGTTGTCAAAAAACATATTACATCATTGCTTTAGATGACTATATAGAACTTAAGCTGAACTACGTGAACATAGACAAAACAAGCTTTTTGGTCCATAAATGTAATCAGCCCAATCAAAATTGTCTCCTAAAAACAAATGACAAGATATCATCAAATATGTTCCAAAACTAAGTAATCTTTAAATTACTGTATCGCTGTTTTCTCCTTCCATGAACGCAAATTATTGGGAGATTACAAGATTACAAAATAACCCCCATTAAAATTGCAATTAGCAGAATCCCCTGAACTTCAAATACCTTCTCAGCAGCATTCTGAGTTGGTTTCAGCTTTCCTTTGGCCATAAGCATGGCATTGATCTTGGCAGCCACAGCAGCAGCAGCATCCAAGGCTCCAGAGGGAGCAGCGGTGGAGCCCCCAGGGCTTCCCCCACCGCTGGTAACCTCCCCACCTGGGGTCGCTGGTGGCAGAAAGAGAAGGGGGGCTGGAGCTGGTTGGTCCCATTTGCTGCGGCGCCTACGGAAGTAAAAGGAAAATATTGGGCTCCACCAAAGCTTTCATTTATATTTTTCTCCCCTTACTACGCCTTAGCATCCCATTTCCCCTCTATCATGTTCCCTTTGCAACTTCGAATCTTCTATCAGAGCTGAAATTACCATCTCTCCTTAAATAGACAACTATTGCAACATTTTCCCAAATACTTCTTTCAACCTTTTCCCAGGGTCTCCTTCCTTTCTATTCCGTCGTCCCTATCAAAAGATTCCACTCTGTCCTATACGCCCTCGTTTTCGCCTTCCCCTTGTCTAGTCCTTCCCGAAGTCCCTGCTTTCCTCCTCTCTCTGATCCCCGCTGGCCTTTTCCAGGGGCCCCGGGCCTGCTCATCACCCTTCTCAAGAGTCCGGCCCTCCAATATGTACACTTCCCAACTAAGCGCCCCTCTACCCATACACGGCTTCCCATGATCCCTCCGCCTCTCCTACGCCCCATGCTCGCTGCGATGCCCTCTCCCGCGGAGCTTTACCCGCCAGCTCCAGGATGTGTCGCGCTCCCCGCGGACATGGCGACCGGCTCTGATCAACCACCCGCCAACTACTCCGCTACCACCTTTCCGTCACTTCCGCCCCAACGCCCTTACGCAAAACCTCTTCCGATCGTGAGGAAAAGCGGTTCCGTTGTAAATGTCTATTCCGATTGGACTCTTGTTGATTTCAAGGCGTCTGGCGTTCTGTGAGAAAGGGTGTGACCTTCCTGCTTGCGCCTTGCCCTTGAAAAAGATGGCTGCTAAATCCCGTACTAAGGAGGAATTGGGGCAAGGAGAATCCATCTTTGTTGTGGGCAAATTGGTAGCCTAGAAGACAATACGCATGAGTCAGAGAATTAAACAGGTTTTCCTGTTTAATTTTCAGTCACATTCGTGTGGAGTCCCAGCCTCTTGCCTGGGAGAACGCTTTCCCACGAGTTTTTCGAACTTCACGTTTCAGTTACCTGTTTAGGAAAAAGGAAACGATTCGTCCCAAAGGTCATTCGAAGATTTTCTCTTTTTTTTTCATTTCTATGCGCCTAGCGCTGTTTTAAGAGCAGGGCATATAAAGACGAACAAGCCGCGGGTCCTGCCTTTCTGGCAGTTACAATGTGGCGGGGTAGGCCTGCGGGTAAATACATGGAACAGGGTTGTAAAATAAGCAGAGGTGGAGAAGATATAGTGCTCAACTTGGAGCTTATACGCAGGTATTTGAAAGAAACGGAAGTTAAACGTGCGGGTGAGGGCTGGAGAAATGATCCAGCATAGGTTATGAAACACGGTTTTCCGGGTTTCTGCCTACTTACGGTTGAACTGTCCGAGAGTGGGGCGGGAACCAGAAAGCCCTTGGATGCAATCTGAGTTGATTCTGAAAGCCAGAGATTTCCAACATGCAGGGTATCTTGGAGCAGCAAGGAGTCTCTAGACTGAATAATAGAATACAATGCTATTTTTCAAATAAGTACATTCTGATAGGATTAACAGAATACAAATTCATTTAAAAGCCAAGTTTATAGTGTTTTCCCGTCAGCATTTTTTTTTTTTTTTTTTTTTTTTTTTTGCGGTACGCGGGCCTCTCACTGCCGTGGCCTCTCCCGTTGCGGAGCACAGGCTCCGGACGCGCAGGCTCAGCGGCCATGGCTCACGGGCCCAGCCGCTCCGCGGCATGTGGGATCCTCCCGGAGTGGGGCACGAACCCGCGTCCCCTGCATCGGCAGGCGGACTCTCAACCACTGCGCCACCAGGGAAGCCCTTCCCGTCAGCATTTTATAAATAAATGTCCCTTCCATACAAACGCCACCTTTATCGTATATGAAATTATATATATAATATTTCTGCATTCTTTTCTATTGCATGAATCTACTTTTTCCTTTGCTGTAGTGCTTTTATAACAATAATTTTACACCTACTTTAATATCTGTTAGGGCAAGTGGATACACCTACATTTCTTTGCTTATTCTGACAGGTGTATTTTTACAAATAAATTTCAGATTAAAAAACGTTTTCCTTTCGTGTTGTCTCCCCCAAAGTACAGTGTTGTTGGGATTATGACAAAAATTACATTGTGTTTATTTTTTTCCTTTTTTAAAAAAATTGAGCTATAATTCACATACCGTAAAAATTTACTCTTTTTAAAAGGGTATCTTACAGGTACAGTTCATTGGTTTTTAGTGTATTTACAAAGTTGTACAAGTATCACCATGATCTAATTCCAGGTCATTTTCATCACCCCAAAAGCAACTCTGCTCCCGTTAGCAGTCACTTCCCATTTTCCCCTCCCGCCGGCCACCAGGCACCACTAATCTACTTTCTGTTTCTGTGGATTTGCCTATTCTGGACAGTTCATGTAAATGGAATCACAATATGTGACCTTTTGTGTCTGGCTTCTTTCACTTAACATAATGTTCTCAAGGTTCATCCATGTTGTAGCAAGTATCAGTACTTCATTCCTTTTTATGGTCAAATAATATTCTATTGTATGGATATACTACAATTTGTTTATCCACTCACCTGTTTATAGATACTCGCCATTTCTTTATCTCCTTTGGAGAAATGCCTACTCAAATCCTTTGCCCATTTTAAAATTGGGTTATTTATCTTTTTATTGTTAAATTGTAAGAGTTCATTATTTATTATGAATCCAAGTCCCTTAAGATATATGACTTGCAAACATTTTCTCCCATTCTGTGGGTTGTCTTTTCACTTTTTTTTTTTTTAATTTTGTTTTTTGGCCGCACAGCACGTGGGATCTTAGTTCCCTGACCAGAGATCGAACCCTCACCCCCTGTATTGGCAGCATGGAGTCTTAACCACTGGACCTCCAGGGAAGTCCCCCTTTTCACTTTCTTGACGGTGGCCTTTGAAGCATAAACATTTTTTAATTTTGATGAAGCATTATAGGTTAATACAAGATATTGAATATAGTTCCCTGTGCTATACAGTAAATCCTTCTTGTTTATGCATTTTCTTTATTTTTAAACTTGGGAAGTATTGACAAGTTCACAAGATTCTTCCCACCCAGGAATGTGGTATGATTTTCCATTTTTTGGAGTCTTCTGTTATGCCCTTCAGTAAGTCTTACAGTGTTTTTCTTCTGGATTTTGGTTCCTTTCTTTTTGAATATATTCATAGGTATTTAAAATTTTTGACTGCTATTTTGAAAGACGTTTGAATTCTTTCTTTTTAAACAATTTATTGTTGATATAAAATAAATCATTGATTTTTATATTATCCAGCTACCTTGCTAAACTCTGAATATTCTAATAATAGTATAGCCAAATCTCTTGGATTGATAAGATAGTATAATGGACAAAAGCACATGCCGCCTATGTTTATTTCCCAAAATCGCCACTGAATTAGCTGTGACCTACTACTTCACTTCTGAGCCTCAGCTTCCTTACCTTTATTTTATTTACTTTTTAAATTTTATTTATTTTTGGTGGTGTTGGGTCTTTGTTGCTGCCTGCGGGCTTTGTCTAGTTGTGGTGAGCGGGGGCTACTCTTCATTGTGCTGCGCGGGCTTCTCATTGCGGTGGTTCTCTTGTTGCGGAGCAAGGGCTCTAGGCATGCAGGCTTCAGTAGTTGTGGCACACGGCCTTAGCTGCTCCACTGCATGTGGTATCTTCCCGGACCAGGGATCAAGTCCATGTCCCCTGCATTGGCAGGTGGATTCTTAACCACTGTGCCACCAGGGAAGTCCCTTCCTTACCTTTAAAAGGGAGATAATGAGGGAATTCCTTGGCGGTCCAGTGGTTAGGACTCCTCACTTTCTCTGCTGAGGACCCTGGTCAATCCCTGGTTGGGGAACTAATATCCTGCAAGCCGCGTGGTGCAGCCAAAAAAGAAAATAAATAAATAAAATGAAAGGGAGATCTAATAATAATAGTGCTTCTCTCACAGAGTTGTCGTGAGGGCTATGTGAGTTAATAATAAAAGTTCTTAGAATACTAAAGGTATGTGTTTCTAATTATTTTCTAGGTATAAGATACAATTTATAAAGAATGTATCAATAAAATTAATTTTTACTTAATTTCTAATGTTTGTACTACTTATTTTGGGGGATTCTCTCTTTTTTTTTTTTTTTGCGGTACATGGGCCTCTCACTGTTATGGCCTCTCCCTTAGCGTAGCACAGGCTCCGGACGCGCAGGCTCAGCGGCCATGGCTCACGGGCCCAGCCGCTCCGTGGCATGTGGGATCTTCCCGGACCGGGGCACGAACCCACTTCCCCTGCATCGGCAGGCAGATTCTCAACCACCGCACCACCAGGGAAGCCCCATGTTTCTATATTGTTACAACATTGTACAGATACATAAACAATATGCAGTATAGTGTTGTTTGTGTATGTTTTTTTAATTGAGGTGAAATTCACATAACAGACAATTAACTATTTTAAAGTGTACAACTGAGTGGCATTTCGTGCATTCACAATGTTGCACAACCGCCACCTCTGTCTAGTTTCAAAACTTTTTTCCTCACCCCAGAAGAATACTCCATACTCAGTAAGCAATCACTTCTCATTCTTCCCTGTCTCCCATCCTCTGGTAACCATCAGTTGGCTTTCTATCTATATGTATTTACCTATTTTGGATATTTCATGTAATCATACAATATAGGTGTTTTGTGTCTGTCTCCTATCACTTAGCATATTTTCAAGGTTCATCCTAATTGTAGCGTGTATCAGTACTTCATTCCTCTTTGTGGCTGAATAATATTCTATCAGATGTATATACCACAATTTACTTATTCATCTGTTGATGAGCATTTGGGGTTTCCACCTCTTGGCTGTTGTGAATGGTGCTGCTGTGAACATTCATTAACACATATTTAAGTATCTGTTTTTAACTCTTTAGATTTTATATCTAGGAGTAGAGTTGCTGGGTCATATAGTAATTCTAGATTTAACTTTTGTGGAGTCACCAAAACGAAGGGCTACAACATTTTACATTCCCACCAGAAATGTATAAGCATTCCTATTCCTCCACATCCTCTCCAACACTTACTATTTTCTGTTTTTGTTGGTTTGTTTTTATATATATCACCATCTCAATGAGCGCAAAGTGGTATCTCATTGCGGTTTTCATTTGCATTTCCTTAAGGACAAATGATCTTATACTTGCTGGCCTTTTGTATATCTTCTTTGAAGAAATGCACTTTCACTTTTGAATATAGTGTTTCCTTCTGATAAATATTATTTGTAAATGTTTGGGAAATTTTCTTCTATTTTAATTTTATTAAGCACTTTCATCAAGAATGAGTGTTAAGGACTTACCTGGTGGCACAGTGGATAAAGAATCTGCCTGCTAATGCAGGGGACACGGGTTCAATCCCTGGTCCAGGAAGATCCCACATGCCACAACTACTGAAGCCCGCATGCCTACAGCCCGTGCTCCACAACAAGAGAAGCCACCGCAACGAGCCTGCGCACCACAACGAACAGTAGGCCCCGCTCGCCACAACTAGAGAAAGCCTGCGCGCAGCAACGAAGACCTAACCAAAAAAAGAAGAATGAGTGTTAAGATTTAGCAAATCTGTTTTTGGTAGGTTAGTTTTTTCTTTAATGCATATTGTAAACAGCTCTGATGCTAGATTTCCTAAGATTGAACTCTCCCTCCATTTTGGAATAAACCCTTCTTGACCTGCTGAATTTGATTTGCTGATGTAGGGGAGGAAGAGTAACTTTTTCCTCCTACCCTTTTTGGTTCTTGGCTGAGTCTCTGTAACAAAACACAGATTAACAAGAGAAGAGAATACAAATTTATTTAACACAGTATAAGTTTTATGTAACACTGGAGGCTTCATAAGGAGATGAAGATCCAAAGAAATGGTTAAACCTGAGAGTTTTGTTTTGTTTTGTTTTAATTTAGTTATTTTTGGCTGCGTTGGGTCTTCATTGCTGTGAGTGGGCTTTCTCTAGCTGTGGCGAGTGGGGGCTACTCTTGTTGCCGTGCACGGGCTTCTCATTGCCGTGGCTTCTCTTGTTGAGGAGCACGGGCTCTAAGCGTGCGGGCTTCAGTAGTTGTGGCTCTTGGGCTCTAGAGCGTGGGCTCAGTAGTTGTGGCGCAGGGGCTTTGTTGCTCCGCAGCATGTGGGATCTTCCCGGACCAGGGCTCGAACCCGTGTCCCGGGCACTGGCAGGCAGATTCTTAACCACTGTGCCACTAGAGAAGCCCTTGAGTTAATTTTAGTCATTTAAAAGTCATCCATTTTACTTAGAGTTTAAAATGTTTTGCATGAAATTTGACTAAAGGTCTCTTATTCTTTTAATCTCATTTGTATGGCTGTTTCTTTCTCTTCTCTTTTTTCTTTTCTCTTTATTTTCCTTAGCCTTGCCAGGGTCTTGTCTATTTGTTCACCTTTTTCTTTTTAATTTTTACTTATTTATTTATTTTTGGCTGTGTTGGGTCTTTGTTTCTGTGCACAGGCTTTCTCCAGTTGCAGCGAGCAGGGGCCACTCTTCATCACGGTGCTCGGGCCTCTCACTGTCGCAGCCTCTCTTGTTGTGGAGCACAAGCTCCAGACGCGCAGGCTCAGTAGTTGTGGCTCACGGGCCCAGTTGCTCCATGGCATGCGGGATCCTCCCAGACCAGGGCTCGAACCCATGATCCCTGCATTGGCAGGCAGATTCTCAACCACTGCATCACCAGGAAAGCCTTGTTCACCTTTTTGAAGAACCCATGATTTAGTTTTAATCATCATGTTCATCAATTCATCAATAGTATATTAAAGTTTTGTTTTTATTAATTATCTTCTCCTTTTGGTATTATTTTGTTTAATGTTTTTCCTAGCTTCTTAAGTCAAATGCTTAGTTCATTTATTTTATTTTATTTATTTTATTTATTTACTTATTTGGCTGTGTTGGGTCTTCGATGCTGCATGCCGGCTTTCTCTAGTTGCGGTGAGCGGGGGCTATTCTTAGTTGCAGTGTGCAGACTTCTCATTGCGGTGGCTTCTCTTGTTGCAGAGCACGGGATCTAGGCACACGGGCTTCAGTAGTTATGGCACATGGGCTCAGTAGTTGTGGCTTGTGGGCTCTAGAGCACAGGCTCAGTAGTTGTGGAACACGGGCTTAGTTGCTCGGCGGCATGTGGCATCTTCCCGGACCAGGGCTCGAACCCGTGTCTCCTGCATTGGCAGGCAGATTCTTAACCACTGCGCCACCAGGGAAGTCCAAGTTCATTTATTTTAAAGTTCTCTCAGAATTTCCCCAACAAAATTTCTCTAAGGGTGCAACCAAGTCTGATTTTCTAAACTCCATTCAATAGCACTTCCTTATATTGCTAATTGAAAAACGTCTCTCTAAAGTAAGAGAGGTTAGGCTGAGGTCATTTTTTCTTCCCGTTTGGTGCATGGCCAAAAAAAATTGACATATGAATCCCAATGACTGTGCATTTCCTGGTGCTCATTTAGGTAGTATTAGGCCATCTATCAACTCCAAGGCAGCGACAGCTTGGAGTTCAAATAAAACCCATACAGACTTCCCTGGTGGCACAGTGGTTAAGAATCTACCTGTCAATGCAGGGGACACGGGTTTGAGCCCTGGTCCGGGAACATCCCACATGCCACGGAGCAACTAATCCCGTGTGCCACAACTACTGAGCCTGCGCTCTGGAGCCCGCGCACCTAGAGCCTGTGCTCCACAACGAGAGAAGCCACCGCAATGAGAAGCCCACGCACCGAAATGAACAGTAGCCCCCACTCGCTGCAACTAGAGAAAGCCCGCGTGTAGCAACGAAGACCCAACACAGCCAAAAATAAATAAATAAATAAATAAATTTAAAAAACAAAGAAAAACATTAAAAAAAGCAAATGTGAAAAAAATGTTAACATTTGGGGAATCTGAGTAAAGGGGATACAGAAATACTTTGTACTATTCTTGTAGCTTTCTCTAAATCTAATTATGTCAAAAGAAAAAAATACCAAGGGTAAAAAAAAGGAGGAAAAAGAAGGCTATCACAACGGTAAAACAATAGGAACAACAACATGGCACCCTCAGAAGCAAAAAGGAGAGGCAACCCACTAAAGTTCTGTAAGAACTGAATTGCCAGAAAAACACCAAGCCTGAACTCTTGGGTCCTGTGTTTGACTCAGATCAACATGGCAAGGCATCTCAACCTCTCCAGAGATTCTTAATCCCAACTACAAAGGATAATGGCAGAAAAGAAATATTTTAGGAGCTCTGTTCCATGGGGGGAAATTTTTATCAGTGACTGTCTCAGGGATGATCTAAAGATCAGCGGTGAAAGGAAAACTTCCCAATAAGAAAAAATGATGTAATCAAATGTTTTGACTAAGGAACTCCCTCCACATCTAAGGATGTGAGTCAGCAAACTGGTGCTGGGAATTCACTCATGTCCTCAAACACACTCTCACCCACCCGTGGGTACCCCTACAGTATCAATGGAATGCTTGCCCTACAACGCTAGTGTGCTGAGCTGAGGGATGTAAAATAACTCTGAGGATTTGACCAATATATGGTGCTGATATGCTGGAGGATACATTGTATTTTCTCCCTTTTAATTAAGAAATTTTTTGTAATTGTGTTCTCTTCTAGTAATGTACATCAGATTTGACCAATATATGGTGCTGATATGCTGGAGGATACATTGTATTTTCTCCCTTTTAATTAAGAAATTTTTTGTAATTGTGTTCTCTTCTAGTAATGTACATCAGATGTCTGGGTGCTTATTTTCTAAAAGGTGTAAGATGGAGCTAGTCTGCAAAGAGAAGCAGGAGACTGGAGCAGGTGTGCTGAGAGAAGCAGAAACAGGAACCAAATGAAAAGCAAAAGGAATAAAACTTGCTTCCTGAGGGCTGTACTGTATTGTCTTCCCATTATCTCACCTGAATCCACTCAGATCTACTGAAACTCTAAAAATGCATTCTTGGCTCTACTCGTTCATGCCAGTATGCCCACCCGCTGCAGTGAAGATAGGAAAGAGAAGGCAGGGATAGGTAGGCAAAACGGTGAGGATTTTTGAAGGACTCTGGTATAATAAACATCAACCTGTCCTTAGATACAGGTTTCAGCACTAGAAGTAACTCAAGGGAGTTTCTGTTCCTTGCAATAAAAGAGGAACTGTAGAAAACCCAAGAGGAAGAGAATGACTGATGGAGCAGGATCTGGAAAGAGAAGGATTTAAGAACACAGATATAGAGATTGCTCTTGGACAGGAAGAGGAATACTTCTTCCTGGGAATTAAAAAAATTCCCACAAGCTCAAAGAAAAACTGATTTGATTATTCTGTAGCCATCAGAACCTTTTTTTTTTTTTGGGGGGGGTACGCGGGCCTCACTGCTGTGGCCTCTCCCGTTGCGGAGCACAGGCTCCGGATGTGCAGGCTCAGCGGCCATGGCTCGCGGGCCCAGCCGCTCCGCGGCATGCGGGATATTTCCGGACCGGGGCACGAACCCGCGTCCCCTGCATCGGCAGGTGGACTCTCAAGCACTGTGCCACCAGGGAAGCCCCAGAACCTATGTTAAATCTGTTGAATCAATGAACAACTCACCTTAGTGAACACCGTCCAGTGTCAGGCCCTCATTTCTCAAAGTCAGACAATCTTCAATCAACAGCAGTCTCATAAGAGTAATCATCTTCTATGGATGATATCTATCTAGTTATACCTCTGAATATCCACCAGTTCTTGAACTCCAGCTTCCCCAAATCCTGTAGCTAGAAGATTTACAGTCTGCTCTGCCCATAGAGATAATGTCTGACTAACATGTCTCTCTCTTACTGTAGTAAGCAATAAATTTAGTGAACATTTCTGGTTCCTTCTGCCATAAAAAATACTATTTACTGATCTATCTTGCATTCCCTTCTGCTTGAACCAGGGTGCTTCTCATAACAACAGAAAACCTAACTCAAAATGTCTTGAACAATAATAAATGTATTCTGTCTCATAGCTACAAGTCCATAGATGGTGTACACTCAGCTTCTCTGCTCTGCCTGCCTCCATGGGAAGGCTTTGTCCTTAGACTGGCTTCCTTCATGCTGACAAGATGATGGCCAACACCAACTGGGGCACATGTTTCTATGTTTAGGTCCAGCAAGAGAAAGAAATCCTCTCTGCCACTCCTAGAATAAAAATCCTTCCCCCAGTTCAGTCTGATTGGACCAGGATATTAGTTGATTGGCTTAATCCTTGACTCTTGAACCAATTACGGTCAAGAGGATGGTTACATTGTGATGGGCTTAAACTAATCAGGATCCACTCCTAGAGCTGGAGATGGAGTTAGCTTTCTCCGAGTCATCTGGGCTCTTGAGGAATGGATACTGGAACAGAATTAGGTTCTTTAGAAAGGAAGAGGGGGACATGGATGCTATGAAAGCAACCAACATGGTCACAAAGCTACTGGACCTTTCCTTCTATGAGCTTACCCGTAACAACTTTCCACTGAAACCTTCGAAGTCTAGATCTTCAAGACCAGGTCTCTTTCCAGACCATGTAGTCAACTGCATATTGGATCACTATACCCAAAGGTTCACAAATTTTTCAACCTCCTTTTCCTCCTGTATTTTCTAATGCCAATGCTATACATCTGCTATACGTCGATCCAGCCACCCCTTCATGTACCCTCCATGTACTTAATTCCCCAAGCTTATACACTGGTGGTCATTCTTATTTCCTCCCTGCTCTTTACATCCCCAGTCACTTGATTCTATTTCCTAAATATAATCCATATTTCTTACCTCCTCTACTTCCTAACTATCCCAGCCCCTGTTTACAAAAGCCTCCTAATTGATATTTCTTCTCCTACCATTCTCAACCTCCTTGAATGGTCTTTCACATTGTCAATAGATAGATAATTTTAAAAAATAAATCTGATTCTGTCACTGTTTAGATTAAAAGCTTTTAGTGGCTTCTTATTCTACAGGATAAAATCCAAGCTTCTCTGCCTGGTCTAAGGTCCTCCATAACCTCATTACTGCCTCCCCCACCCATCTTTCCTGGTCTTTTCCTTGGTACACACACTATTGTGCCAACCATGCTGAAACACTTGCATTTCCCCAGATTCTGCATGCAGTTGCATGCCCCCATGTCTTTGATCATACTGTTCCCATCACCTGAAATGCCCTTTCCCTGGACAAGCATCTACTGATATTTCAAGGCTTAGTACAAAACTCATCTCTGTGACTATCCCAGGTAAAGCTAAACACCTCTTCCTTTGTAGTACCTTGGAACTCTCTATTAAATCTTTAGTATAGTACCTTTCATGCTGTATTTACAAGTATTGTTTATGTTGCCTTTACTAAGAGTGAACTCTTTGAGGGCAGGAGCTATGTCTGAATCATCTTTGTGTATCCCAGGGCTGCATGGTGCCTGTCACTTACCAGATGCCCAGGAAATGCATTTTGGATGAATGTATGAAAGATCAAGCTGATCTGGTACATGTAAAAAATTTTCGTGCATTGCCGAAGCCTCATTCTGAGGCTGGACACTGTAAGTTGTAGTCAGATACCAATGTTAGTATAGAGTATAGCAGGGTATCCCACCAAGAAATTGACTAGCAGTGTCCATTACTGAAGACTTAAACTCTGTTTGGTTTTAGAACAATGGCCCCAGAAAGAGCCTCTGCTCATCTATGTGCATGGGCAGGCATCTGTCCCATTCCTTTCTCAGGAAGGTGAATACCTGACATCTGAAATGGAAACCTACCTTTCATGTAGGGGGCCTTAGAAGACAGAAAGGCTAGGATGCTCAGAGCCACAGCCTGGGATGCCCAGTGTGGGGCACTCTAGAGTGAACCTGGCCCAGAGCAAATGGAGTCAACAATGAGGCTGTCCTGTTTCAGAGGAGCACACTGCTAGGATTGGAGGCTGGGGCAGGCAGGACTTGGCTGCACTGTAGATGGACCTGGAATGTTGAACAGATGGAGGAGGAACAGATGCTTCAGTGAGGCAAACGGGAAGGGACAACCATGGCCTGGCAGCCATCAGGGCTCTTTCCTCCATGCTTGCTGTTGCATATAGCAGTAATCCATACCTTTTAATTGTTGAGTACCATTCCATTGTATGAATATACCACAATTTATTCCTCCATTCACTTGTTGATAGAAAATTAGGTTATCCATTTGAGTTGTTTCCCATTTTAAGCTACTTCAAATAAAGCTGCTGTGAACACTGGTGTACAAGTCTTTATGTGAATGTGTACTTTCATTTCTCTTATGTAAATGCCTAGGAGTAGAAAGACTAGGACATATGGAGTTATGTTTAACTTTTTAAGAAAATGTCAAATTGTTTTACAAAGTGATCATATAATTTTATATTCCCATCAGCAATGTATGAAAGTTTTGGTACCCTACTTCCTCACCAACTCTTGGTATGGTCAGTTTTTTTTTTTAGACATTCTAATAGGAATGTAGTATTATCTCACTGTGGTTGTACTTTGCATTTCCCTAGAGGCTAATGATGTTGAGCATCTTCTCATGTGTTTGTTTATTTGCTATCCATATGTCTTCTTTGATGAACTATCTGTTCAAATCCTTTACCCCTTTTAAAAAATAAAGTTGTTTTCTTATTATTGAATTGTGAGAATTCCTTAGATATTCTAGATGCAAGTTTTTTTGTTGCTGTTGTTTGTTTGTTTGTTTTTGGCTACACCAAGCAGCATGTGGGATCTTCCCCGACAAGGATCGAACCCATGCCTCCTGCATTGGAGGCACGGAGTGTTAACCACCAGACCGCCAGGGAAGTCCAGATACAAGTTCTTTATAAGATCTGTGATCTGCAAATATTTTCTCTTAGTCTGTAGCATATCTTTTCATTCTCTTAACAGTGTTTTTCAAAGAGCAGAAATTCTAGGCTTGTGGTTGCTGAGGGGGAGTGGGGACGGGGAGGGATGGATTGGGAGTTTGGGATTAGCAGATGCAAACTATTATACGTAGAATGGATAAAAAACAAGGTCCTACTGTATGGCACAGGGAACTATATTCAATATCCTGTAATAAACCATAATGGAAGAGAGTATGAAAAAGAATACATACATATGTGTATATATGCATATATACCCTATGTGTGTGTGGGTATGTAGATATATATATATATATATGGTTGACCAAAAAGTTCAGGGTTTTCCAGTAAGATGTTATATATACTGAATCACTTTGCTGTACACCAGAAACTAACACAACATTGTAAACCAACTATACTTCAATAAAAAATAAGCTAAAAAAATTTCTTAATTTCAATGAAGCTCAATTATCAATTTTTTGCTGTTACAGATTGTGCTTTTGATGTTGTATCTAAGTAATTTTTGCCTAACCCAAGGTCATAAAAAGTTTCTCCTTTGTTTTCCTTTAGAAGTTTTGGAGTTTTAGGTTTTACATTTAGATCTATGATCCATTTTGAGTTAATTTTTGTGCATGGTGCGAGGTAGGGACTGAAGTTCTCTCATGCACGCTGTTTTTTTTTTTTTTTTTTTAATGTGGGTGTTCAGTTGTTACAGGATCATTTGTTGAAAAGACTACGTGTTCTTTAGTAAATTGCCTTTGCACCTTTGTGGAAAATCAGTTGACTGTAAATATGTGGGCCTATTTCAAGACTCTCAATTCCACTGATTTATATGTCTATCCTTTTGCTAATATCACACTGTCTTGACTACCGTAGCTTTAAAGGCTTGGAATTGGATACATGAGTACTCCAACTTTATAATCTTTTTACTAAATTGTTCTGGCTATTTTACAAAATCTTTTGGCTATTTGCACTTCCACATGAATTTTAGAATCAGCTTGTCAATTTCTTTTAGAAAGGCTGCTAGAATTTTGACTAGGATTGCATTGAATCTACAGACCCATTATGAGGGCAACTGACATCTTATTATTGAGTCTTCAAACTCATGAACACAGTATACCTCTGCATTTATTAAGATCTTCTAAATTTCTCTCAGCAGTGATTTGTAGTTTCCAGTGTACAAATATTGGTACATCTCTTGTCAGATTTATCTTGAAGATTTTTTATTTTTGATGCTCTGGCAGCTTCATCTTAATGTAGAAAATAAAAGAGATGGATCACTCTGCCTTTGCAATTTTTCTGTAAATATAAAGCTCTTCCAAAATATAAAGTTGAGAGAGACAGAGATTGATTCAGAAGTTGCCCTTTAGCACTGAAGCTGCCCGTGCCCCTTACCAAGACTGGAGGATTTTCTCCAGTAGCTCTTGACAGACACATGAAGTAGTAGACGTGGTGGCTGATTGGGTTTGATGTGAGGTTAGAGGTCTGGATTAGGCGCAGGTCCCTTCCTCCTGCCACTTGTAGTCCTCCAAGCAGCTAGTCTCAGTCTCCACTGTCATAAATACAAACACCAAGATCCCTTCTCTTTATGCTCTGTGGAGGGATAACTCAGTCTCTTCTGCCACCTCCCCCAATTCCTCTTTGCCTAGGCTTTGGAGTGCAGGACAGGGATGTGGGGCTGAAAAGACATGTGGATGAGGGAGGGGAGGATATTCAGGTGACTGAGGGGAAGGCCCAGATTTTGGAAGTCCCTTTTAGGAAAGGGAGACACTGTAATCTACCACTACAGGTCCTTGGATTCTGAGATAGAAAATGGGGCTGGAAAAGTATGGCTCTAGAGGGTAATATGAACGTGAGAGATGGCAAAAGCATTTCTGTTGGGTCCAGTTCCTCCTCTTCCTCCAGCAGTTGTGGGGGAAGACCATCGAAGGCAGAGTTGTCACTATCCTTCTGTCCATACCCTACTACTCTTTCCTTTGGCGCTTCCCAAGGGCAGGGGCTGGCACTTCTGGCACTCCGGAAGGGGAAGAGGTTAGAGGTGGAAAAAATGCCCAGAGGGTTTTTTTTGTTTTTGTTTTTGTTTTTGTTTGCGATACACGGGCCTCTCACTGTTGTGGCCTCTCCCGTTGCGGAGCACAGGCTCCGGAAGCGCAGGCTCAGCGGCCATGGCTCACGGGCCCAGCCACTCCGCGGCATGTGGGATCTTCCCGGACCGGGGCACGAACCCACGTCCCCTGCATCAGCAGGCAGACTCTCAACCACTGCGCCACCAGGGAAGCCCAGCCCAGAGGGTTTTGTGATGTACTGGAAAGAGTTAGATTCTAGGAGTCAGGAGACTTTTATCTCAAATCCTCACTCTGCCACTACTTCCCCTGTGGCCTTGGACAAGTCACTTTCACGCCCTATAAAATGAGAAACTGAACTAGATGATCTGAAAAGCCCACCCATCTCAAAAAGCTTATTATATTTTATGAGGATAGGGACCATATTATATTTTTGTCTCCCCAGCATCTAGCACAGTGCCTGGCACATAGTAAGTGTTCAAGAAATGCTGTGATGGGCTTCCCTGGTGGCACAGTGGTTGAGAGGCCGCCTGCCGATGCAGGGGACACAGGTTCGTGCCCTGGTCCGCGAAGATCCCACATGCCGCGGAGCGGCTGGGCCCGTGAACCACGGCCGCTGAGCCTGCGCGTCCGGAGCCTGTGCTCCGCAACGGGAGAGGCCACAGCAGTGAGAGGCCTGCGTACTGCAAATAAATAAATAAATTAATTAATTAAAAAAAGAAATGCTGCGATTAGTGAATGAATGGATGAATCAAGGAACAAACTAACAAACTACTAAAATGAAGGGGCCCAAAGTGAAGTTCTTAAACTTGGTCAGTTGGCGGCACCACCTCTCTACATAACCACAAAGGAGTGTTGATAGTCTCAGACCAAGGGAAAGGATTTAGATTAGGAAAGAATAAAGGTAAAAAAAAAAAATGATCAGAGGACCGGGTATTTCAAATGGAAAGCAGAACCCTGAAATTCTGACCCAGCTTCTGTTTTCCAAGCCAAGAGACAATAGGTCCAGTACATTAAAAGACATCGTGGCTGCCAGATGGACAAGGTGATGCAACATGGGTGGAAGAGTAAACGTGGCCCTGAGAGAGGGAGTGATTAGCACAAGTCACATGGGAGCAGTCCCTGAGGCCAGGAGGCAGCCCCTGGGGCTCACCTGAACTTGGGCTGGGCACTCCCCTTCGGCCACCCCCTTCACACCCATCCCTGGCTGAAGGACCCAAACATCTGGCACCCAGTCTGAATCTCTTTCACCCCTGGGTCTCTCCTATAGGGTTCATCAAACCCATTGTTGATTATCCTGAAAGGGCCCCTCTCCTCCCCTAGCACTCAAGGGAACTGAACGTCAAACATCTTAGTTGGCTAGCAGAGGACAGGAAGGTGCTGAATATTTTGAAAAAGCCTCACTCTTTTATCTATACCCTGCCCCTCGCCCCACGTCTTCTATTTTCCCCCATCACTGCAAATTCTGCAAAGGATAGGGATACGGGCACAAAAGGGGAGGGCCCAATGATGCACTTTTTCCATTTAGGGCTGAGATCATGCAAAAAGGCAGGATGAGGTGTGGTGAGGGTATATCTCAGAATCCACAGCTCTGAAAGGGGGTTTGGGGGTTGCAGGAGAGAGTAGGAGTACCACTGACCTCTCTGTCTCCACAGATTAGAGAAGGAAAGGGTGAAATGGCAGTGGGAGTGGTAGAGGTTACAGGACTTCTTAGCAAGAAGAGAACTGAGGGCATGCCCCAGGCCTGCTCAGGTCCTCGTAGGCTGTGTTCCCCAGTAGGGAGGGAACAGGAAGCTGTGACTTCCTCTCCCCTTTTCCTCCCTGCCCTTAGCCTCAAAGTCACTTGATGCTGCAATGAATTCCAACCTGTGTTTTAGTTGGCACTGTTCCCTGGGCATGGGGATAATAGCTGCTCGGTACCTTGCTCCCTTGTGCCACAAACACCCCCAACTTTTCCTTTGAAATAATAATCACTCATGCAAATAGCAATGTATAAAGTGCTTTTTCATGTGTTATCTCATTTTACCACACCAATCCCGTAAAGCAGAGACTTTTACCCGAAAAATTTAAGCTAGGAAACTGAGGCTCAGGGGAGTAAAGTAATTCACCCACAGTCACACAGCGAGTGAGGAGCAGATCTGAGACTCCAGAACGTCTGCTCCTTCTCTCTCAAATACCTATTCTGATTCCGTGCCTCCATGCTCCCTCCCAGGCCCCTTCCTCTTGGCTCCAAGGGAACATTTTCTGCAGAGAAGGGGGCCCCTGAACACTGTTACGATTAGAGGGGGCTCCAGTTTGGTTCCTGTCGTCCCTGAGATGGGGTATCTGTGGCCCTCTCCCTGGAGTGGAGGCTTGGGGCTGCCCTGCATAGTGGGATCATCCTTCCTCCCCCCACCCTCTTCTGCACAGAGCTCTACACAAACACAAACACATTTATCCCAACGTTCAGGTTCTCTCTCACTCTGCCCCACCCACCACCAAGACCAACAGAGAAGAGGCAGTTTGTCCCTCCACCGCCCGCCCCCTGAGGTGTGGGCGTGGGCTGGGCCTCCAGGCAGCCAGAGACCCCGAGAGAAGCAAAGAAGCGCTCAGATCTACACCGTCCTGCTGAGAGCCTTAGGTGGCCCCTGCCAGTCTGGCAGGCACCCCTGGCCCCTCTGCCCAGCACCACCGACGTCTGATGATGCCCTGTGATGCCCACGCCCAACACCTCTGTGCTTCCACCTGCTTTCTGGGTCAACACCTCTGGAGGCAGTGTGCTGAGTGCTGATGAAGCTATGACGCCTGTTGGATTCCTAGCCCTGAGGGTTGCCCTGGCCTATGGGCTCGTGGGGGACATCGGCTTGCTGGGAAATTTGGCCGTACTCTGGGTTCTGGGTAACTGCGCTCGGCAAGCCCCCTGCCCACTTTCTGATGCTTTTGTCTTTAAACTAGCTTTGGCAGACCTGGGGCTGGCACTCACTCTCCCCTTCTAGGCAGCCGAGTCGGCACTGGACTTCCACTGGCCCTTCGGAGGTGCCCTCTGAAAGATGGTCCTGACAGCCACCGTCCTCAACATCTACGCCAGCATCTTCTACATCACGGCGCTGAGTGTTGCCCAATACTGGGTGGTGGCCATGGCTGCAGGACTCGGCACCCACCTCTCGCTCTTCTGGGCCCATGTGGCCACCCTGGCCGTGTGGGTGGCAGCTGCCCTGGTAACGGTGCCCGCAGCTGTCTTTGGGGCCAAGGGCGAGGTGACTGGCGTGCGTCTGTGCCTGCTGTGCTTCCCCAGCAGGTATCGGCTGGGGGCCTACCAGCTGCAGAGGGTGGTCCTGGCCTTTATGGTGCCTCTGGGCATCATCACCACCAGCTACCTGCTGTTGCTGGCCTTCCTGCGGCGGTGGCAACGGCAACGGCAGGACAGCAGAGTCGTGGCCCGCTCCATCCACATCCTTCTGGCTTCCTTCTTCCTCTGCTGGTTCCCCAACCACGTGGTCCCTCTTTGGGGTGTCCTGGTGAAGTCTGACCTGGTGCCCTGGGACAGCACTTTCTACACCATCCATACCTATGTCTTCCCCATCACCAACTGCCTGGCACACAGCAACAGCTGCCTCAACCCCATGCTGTACTGCTTCCTAAGGCGGGAGCCCCGGTAGGCCCTGGCAGACACCTTCAGGGATCTGTGAGCAAGGCTGTGGCCCCAGGGCCGGGGCTGGGTAGAACAGGTGGGCAGGCGGTGGATGGAGAGCACCCCTTGGGAGGGTGACCCTTCTACCAGGCTTACCAACCTGGACAAAGGGACACCTAGGTGAAGGGGGCAAGGTAAACCCCCCCCTCTTTGTGGGGATCCACGCATCCTAGGGAGAGAGAAGGTTGGCCTCTCTGCCACGATGCAACGCCCTCAGGGAAAGTTTGATCTTTGATCCCCAACTCTGGCTATGGGGGAACAGGGAGGCTGGGACCCAGGTCAGGGCTGGGTATGAACAAGTGGAAGTCTACACATGGAGATGGGAATGATGAGTATCTGAGAACAAACCTCAGGAGCATACACAAAGTGTCTGTACCTTTCATCTAAGTTCCACCTCCAGGTCAGGGTGGCCTAAAGGATTCTTTGCCCCATTTCTGCCTTCTGTGAGAATTCCCAGGAAAATTTCCTTAAGGGTTCTAGACTAATTGGGTCATAGGTCAGTGCCTATCTCCCTCTATCCCCTCCACCCTCCCTCCCTCACCTCAAATGGGGTGTACCCTTGTCCCTCTCTGGTGCTGGGGCCAAATATGCCCTTCTCCTCTGGCCACCTCTACCTTCTTACCATCTCATTAGTGTCTACAGAAACTTGGTGCCCACAGACACCTCAGCTGCAAAAGCTGTAGTTCTCCCTGCTGTGTGTGGGGTCTTGCTGGATCCCTAGCTCCAGCAAAGCCCAGAGGGCAAACCCCTGTTTCTGGCTGGGAGTACCCTTGTGTCTCTCCTTAAATCAGGATTTGCAGGGAGAAGTGAAGATAAGGACAAGCCAAGGATGTGGGTGGGGCATAGGGAGGCAAGAGATGCGGAAGGGGGTTGGGAGAAGAGGAGGATGAATGTGCAGCTAGAGGAGTGGGAACCACAGAATATGGTGCTACTCTTCCTCCTCCCCCAAGGGCTTAGCTCAGAGCATCAACTCAGGTGTCAGAACACCTGGATTCACATCCTAGGTCTGACACAAACCAGCTGAGGGACCTTGGTAAGTTACTTTACTTCTCTGTACCTGTTTTCTCAATTTAAAATGGTCTGTTAAGGATTTAACAGTGCCTGAAATAGAGTTTTAGCTATTATTCTTACACCCCATGTAAAATGGAGAGAGAGAGAAGACAAAAGGAAGAAATAAGGAGGCAACTGGGAGACAGGGACAAGGAGCCATAAAGGTCTTGTCTGGAATTTTTACATGCTCTGGAGTGAAATGAAAGTTTTACATAAGGAAGTGAGTGAGGGGTTGGCCCCTCAGGCCCCTCTTGAAGGTGTGCATTCCAGGGCAGGGGGGTTCCCCTTTGGTTTCTGTATCCATAGATACCCAGCAACGATAAATGCTAGCCATCAGAAGGGACTTTCCGGGGGGCAGCCCCTGGGAAGGAGGGAGGTGGCAGAGGGAAAACGGGGTGGAGCTCCCACTGCCATTGCCCCGGGGGCACCGCCTGCACCAGCTCCATCCAGTTGCTGAACAGAAGAGGCTCTAAAGAGCCGCCTAATTCACACCATATTAAGCAATGCTAAAGAGATTTAATTAGCCTCTTGATGTTTAATTTCCTTTCTTTGATAATGTTTAAACGGTTCCAAAATCCACATCTATTTCCAGCCAATTCAGGATGGAAAATCCTCCACCACTCAAGTGCCCCTCTTCCCACCCCCTGCAGCTCCTCTGATGGCCCTGCTGGGGCTCTGGATATTGGCTCTTCTGGGGGCATCGCTGCTTTATGGGCTTTATGGGACCCGGAGGTAAATATTGACAAAGTTTAAATAGGTCCAAGTCAGAGGTGAATGAATGCATGCAGACCCACCCTTTGGGATGGGAGATGGAGGGGAGGGTGCAATGGAAAGGAGTCATTGCTGTGGCAAGAAGCTGGGCCCTGGCTCCCTGGAGCTCAAGCCAGAGAGCTGTGAAACTGCCAACAGGGTAGACAGAGAGTAAGACTGAGTTTCCAAAAATGGGAATAGAGAGGGGACAACGGACAGAATGGGAAAGACATGAGAGAGGGTCTAATCTCAGAGGAACTACCATGTCAGAGAAATGTGTGTCTTGTTTTGGGATCAAGGATGAGGAGGGGGTTTCAGTCCAGGGGCGGCAGGAGGGACAGAGCAGCTCTCCTGTGAGCTGTGGGCTTCTTGGAACCCACGCTCTGGGCTCTGCGTCCCCAGGTTTCCGATACCCTCCTGACCAGCATCCTTCACTGGATCTGTAAGAACGCTGGAGGAGCCTGCATTCCCTTTCCTGGTGGTCTTTGGATGCTAACATCCCCCTGCTCTGCCTTTACACCTTTGGGTCCCAGCTGCTTCCCGCTGACGTGGCAGACAGCTGCTGAGCCATGGGCCATCATGTTGGAAACTCTGGAGCTCTGGTGTTTTTCAGCAGAGTAGCCGAAGAGGGGAAGTGGAGGACTGCAGCTAGGAGGGCTGGCCCTTTCCTGGCTCCTCTGCTGGGCTGGCAGCCCTCTGCACCCAGGTTTCCCTGTCTATGACACGAAAACAATTCCTACCTCACAGATTCCATTATGGATGAGAAAGCACCTTGTCAAGGCCAGATGCTGATGGATGAGAATTACAGGAGCGGAGGGTGCTGGTTGCTCCCCCAAGCCTGCCCCCCACCCCAGGTGATTTCAATTCCTCTTTCTAGCTGAGGTCATGAGCCCCATCCTTCCCATCTTACCCATGGGCTCCAACAGAGGTCTGTGCACTGTGCCAGAATTTATACAACTCTAGACTCTCACCCCTCCCCCTACAGCCCCAGAGCAGGGTATTAACCAGAAACAGGAAGCAAAAAATTAACCAAAAACAAGAACTGAAACCTACTTAATCTCTCACTGCCTCTCAAAATGGCAAAGAGCAAATGAGCAGCTCCTATGAGGGGAACCGTCTTAAAAAGGTTAAACCGGGGCTCTGGCACTGAAGAACAAGGGCAGCGTGCGGGCTGAACCTGAAAATGAACGACTCTGGGGAGATGCTAACAGAAACTGTGATGAAAGGGAGGGAAGGGGGAAAGAGGCTGATGCAATTCCTGAGCATGGCATGCAAATGAGATGAAAACAAGTTTTTTAATGTTGGAACCTCCAACAGCCACTGGAACCTAAGTGCCCCTTCATTATTATCCTTGTATTTGTGAGAGTCAAAGATGACAACAAAAAAAAGGTTGGCAGCAGTTTCTTTTGTTAGCGCCCCCTGTCTTCAGGGAGGCAGTCACCCTTCCTGGGAGAGGAAGAGGCTCCTTTTGGAGGAACACACGTCATTGCCTGGCTCTCCCCCTCACCAGCAACCTCAGAACTGGCAGACATTAACAGACAGTACTTCCTGGAGTTCCAGGACTTTAATTTTCCCTGTTTTATCTTTTTTTCCCCTTTTTCTTTTCTTTTTCTTTTTTTTTTTTTTAACAATCAAATTTGCAGAAAACTGGCTGGGGCTGGCAGGCACTGGGGGCGGGGGGAGGTCCATTGAAAAATCCCCCAAATTCACGCAGAGGTTTCAGGTCATGGTTGCTGAGGTGGGGGATGAGGTCAGGGTTTGTAGAGATTTCCCAACTCACCCAAGAACTGTTTTGCCAAATGGCTGGGGAAGAGGTCAAAATGGGTCCCCCAGTACTATAGATGAGTGGAGAAGTCATTGTTCCCCCCATCCCTCAAGTTCTTCCGAGGTGTAGAGATAGAAGGCTGCGATTTCTAATTGCCTACAATCTTCTCTTAAAAATATAAAACACGTGCAGTTGGCTTTGGTACAAAAAAGAAAACAACAACAACAAAGAAACATTCTGGTCCCTGTGAGTTTTTCCCCTCACCCCCCAACAAACCTTTACGGCCACCTCAACCTGTATTCCATCAACTCTAGGAAGCCAGGTTATCTCCCTGGGGTTTCCATAGAAGACAGAGAGAAGGGAGAACAGCAGTAGGAGGTTGAGGGGAAGGGGAGAGGGACATGGCCCTGACCACAGCCCTTCCTGAAGGGGCAGTAGGGTCTTATGGCTGCAGCCTCTCCTCAAAGATGGGTGTTGCTCAGGAGGGGTGTCAGGGCTAGAACCCAGCAGCTGCATGGTTAAGCCTGAATAAACCCCAGTAGTGTTAAAGGACAAGGCCCCCTGATCCCTATGGCTTGGTTCCCATGTCCCTGGTCCTCTAAATCTCCCCTCTCCCTCCATAACTAATAAACAATAAATAAATAAATTTTCCTAAAGTAGAGGGAAGAAGGCATGAAAAATTGGCATCTGCAGTGTAGCTTCTGGATGCCACCAGGGGGCACTGTGGCTTAATACCCCCAGCTTCCTAAACGGCCCCCCTGTGTCCAAGGATCCCAAGAGCTGGCAAGGACAATCAGCAGTTCTTTCAAATGTTCCCTCTTCATTGGCAGATTGGAGCCCCCAGGCTTGCCTCCCTCAGTAATGTTCTTCAGGGGGACACGGGGTGGGGGGAGGGGCCCCCTTAGCTCTCTGAAGCTACAGGCTCCCCGTCGCGGCTCTCAGTCTCTTCCGGGATGTCCTGCATTCGGGTGAAGTCTGAAGGAGGACGGGGCAAAGTTAGTGAGTGAACAGATGCTCCCGTGATCAACTGAACCGCTACACTGACGCCTCCCCGTCTGTGGGCTGAGGAGCTCAGAGAGCTGTGAGGGAGGGCAGAGGTCTGTAATCCTTGGTTGAGGGGAAAACCTCTGTCAACAAAGGAAGGTATCCACACCTAAGTACTTGGTAAGTATATGGAGACACAATTTGATGAATAAAATGCAAAATATGTTAAGATTAGTATGAAGTCACAGTAGCTTTGGGTTATTTTGTATTTCCTGAACCAACTATAAGAACTTGGAGGTCTTTGAAATTTTTTTGCTTTGGAAATCTATTTCTGCTTGAAAAGTTTGGGAATCATGGACTTACTACAGCAGAGGCCCCTACATTCTTTGCTTCCTAGAGTTCCACTTCCCGTCTACCAGGAGGCAAAACAGGAAGTGCTCTGTGCCCCTCCCAAGACTTACTGTAGACCTCAGTGGTTGGTTAGGGACCATCCTAAATGTTCCCGTGCTTTAGGATGCAGGCTGCATTTGGAAACCACAGCCCAAGGGTCTGTACCCAGGTTACATCCCATTTCCATTCCATGTCTCCACCAGGATCTCACCTCGTGGACTATGGGGCGGAGACAGACGGCTGCTACCTTCCTCCTCGCTGCCGGTGTCGGGGTCACTGCTATCTTGCAGCCGCTCGTCGGGGCTGCCCAGCTCCTGCCTCTCTCGATCCTCAAAGGGTCGATGGACGGAGCGAATAGTCACAGGCAAATCCAGGCGGTCGTGGCCTCGGCTGGGCTGTGGACGGCAGGCCAGAAAAGCAGGAGGCCAAGGGAATGAGAAATGTGAAGACTCAACTCTCAGCACCTCTACCACTGACTGATTTCTTTCCACACCCATCGCAACTGTTCAGTCCTCCCATCAGCATCCTATATCCTTCAAGTCTGATGCCTGATGTCATTTGGCCTCAAATCTCCAATTGCTTTCTGGTTTTCTCATGGACCCTGATATCCACCCTGATGCCAGTTCACTACTTCAAGCTTCCTTACCTGTGGGGGGGTGAAACTCAAGTACAGGGCATCGCCTGCAGGGAGGCTACGCCGCCTCGGATCCAGAGGCCGCCGGGCCCAGGGGGCCTCAGCCGGGAGTGGTTCCGTGTGGCCCAAGGCGGCCAGCTGCCTGCGAGCCTCTTCGGCCTCCCGCTCCAGCAGGGTGCGGGCATGCTCGCTCTCTCGGAGCCGGGCTTCCAGGCTAACAGCCTCCGTCGCCCGCTCTTCGCCGAGGCGTCGGCAGCGCCGTAGTTCCTCCTGCAGCAGCGCGTGTTGCCGCTGCAGCAATGCCAGTTCCGTAGCCTGCTTTTCAGGAGCCACAGGGGCAGCCCCGGCTCTGCCAGCCTCCCCATCCCGGGAGTTGGCTCGCGTCAGCTTCTCCCGCCGCTCGGGGCCCTCAGGGAACCGGGCTTCCATCAAAGTGTCCTGCTGGGCCACAGCCGCCTGCGGGTGGAATGGAGATGGAGGGGTGTATCAGGACCCCCTTTCTTCTACCCCTCGCCCTCACTCCCCAGGGCCCAGGTCACGATTCCTGGAGAGCTTGAATCGGGAAGGCTTAGAAAGGCCTGTTAGGATGATTCTGTCCCACCTAAATGGGCAGCTTGGGTCTGGCTCCTTCCCTTCCCACTCTAGCCCTTGCCCCACTGACCTGTAGGCCATGTAGAAGTCCATAGAGGTTGACCAATCGCTGCAATGCTTCCTGAGGACAGAGGAGAGGGTGGGAACAGAGTCCAAGCTTCAGGATGGGAGAACTGCCCAGAAGTTGAATAAGTGTGGGCGTGGAACAATAAGACTGCAGGTACTTTGAGGTGTACACTCCCCCTCCCAACTCCAAACTGGGCTCTAATTTCTCAGATGAGAGTACCCCTCCTTTAGTCTCCTATATCATCACAT
Organism: Mesoplodon bidens; assembly: GCF_964165515.1. NCBI lineage: Eukaryota > Metazoa > Chordata > Mammalia > Artiodactyla > Ziphiidae > Mesoplodon > Mesoplodon bidens. Next base: position 72,744,058 of record NC_138177.1, on the reverse strand, counting down.
TCCCATCTCACCTCCTGGGGAGATCTCAGCTGATTTCCATTTCGATCCTGCAGAAACGGGCAAAGATGGGGAATCAGCAGACACACAAGTCCCTGGTGCCTGTCCCTGATAGCTCTGAGTCAAGGATCTATAGGGCAGCTGTCCCTTTCCCTCCCTCTAGCCAAGTCCTGACACCTCCTGAAACCCACCTTCTGGCTGGAGTCTGAGTCAGCTCTGCAGAGCTCAATGGAGCCATTGAAGGTTCTGGCCTCACCATCTGTTGAGAAGGGGAAAAGGATGGGCTGAACCACTTCCCCAGCACCCTGATACCACTCGGTCCCTGGTACCACCCCACTCTCTTTAACCCCTCCCACGTGCTACCTTGGTCCCCTGCCCTGGCACTCACTGGCAGTGACTCCAGGACTTGTGTTACCACCGCTATCCGTTTCCATGGACAGGGCTGGTTCCCGGGGTGTCAAGAGTAGCTCCACTCCAGGCCCCACCAGCAGGTCTTTCAGGCCCTCCACTGCGGGGAAAGAAGAGGTGAGGACCGGAGCAACAGAGAATCCTGCGGGGGATGGGAGGGGATGCCATTCACTCAGTACATGGAACATGCGGGCATCTAGGGGAATGCCCCCTGCACATGTAGTGGGGTCTCACTGCCACCACCACATACAAGGCAAAGGTCATTAAAGGTCCCAAGGGGCAGCACAAGTACGTGCAGGATGAGAGGTGTCAAACAGCAGCAAGGACCATCTTCCCCCGCAAACAAAAGGCACTCAGGGGAGTTATGGCCTATGGGGCTGACGTCCCCCTTGTCTGTGTGTGTCCAGGTCTAGCCACGGGTCCATATCTTGTGATGGTGAGTGGATGAGTCTGGACTCTTCCCTAGGAGCCCCCTCACCCTCACGGATGGCATCCTGCAGCAGCCGCTCGCCACGAGGGGACTCGAGGGACTCAGAGCGGAAAAGCCCCCTGGGCAGGGTGGGCAGGGGCATCCCACTGCCGCCATCCTCTTCCACCTGGAAGTGGGTCATCTCGGCAAACAGCCCAACCTTCTCCTGCAGCAGCTCCACCAGTGCCCGGTCTTTCTGCTGCAGCTCCACTGTGGATGAGAAACAGGTGAGCACCCGGAGGGGCCAGCAGTGGAGGGGCAGCCCCAGGGGTCAGGGGCCAGGCCGGGGCAGAGTGGCAGGACTTAATTTTGGTTTTTTAGCATTTATGAAAAAGAAAATAACTTTTTTGGGGGAAAAGTAACACATGGATTTTTGTTTTAAAAACAAAACAACGTGTGGCAGGGACTGCAGGCTGTCCACCAGTTTCCATTCTCCCCACCTTCCTTTAATTAGAGAAGGTGTGCAAGTTTCATCTGGGCACACGGCTGACCAGTTACACTCGATTTCCCAGCCTGGCTTGCAGCTAGGCATTGCCACGGGACTAAATTCTGGCCAACAGATGTGAGAGTCTTCCAGATTTGCCCTTAAAAAAAAATTGGTATAAACTCTCCTTGTTCTTTACCCCCTCCTTGCTAGCTGGGATGCAGATACGACAGCAGGAGCTGGAGCAGTGATGGAGACACAGACGTAGAGGACATAGAAATGGGGAACCTTCACGCTGAAGAGGGCAGAGCGGCACCACTACCCTGCACGTCCCACTTCTGGACTGTTATGTGGAGAGAAATAATCTACCTCGTGTAACCGACTGAGTTTTGTTACTCTTTTTGTATAGCAGTTAGATCATACCCCAATTAATATAAGGCCCTATAGTAAAAAAGTAAGTTACAATCTTAACTGTTATTCCTAGTTTCCCTGCCCAGAGGGAGCCACAGTAATAATATTTTATCTTCCTAGAGATATTCCATACACATATACAAAATACATATGACATATATCTATCCCCACTATTTTCACATCAGTGGTAGCATATACTTTACAGTGTTTTAAACCTTGCTCTTTCCGCTTCACAATATATTTTGGTTATGGATCTACATCAGCCCTCATAGAGCCATCTCACGTTTTAGACAGTATTCCGCTGTGTGGATATATCATACATTATTTAAACAAACTCTATGGGTGGACTTACTCTTGATACGCCGCAGGTAAGCCTCATCCTCTGTCTCAATCAGGGGGAAGTCCTCCCTGGATGGGCATCTGGAGGGATAACAGGTTGGGTGAGGTTTGGGGAAGGAAGTCAGGTTACACACCAGGAATCTGCCAACCCTCCTTCCCAAACGTGCTCTATTTCTCCCTGGTAAGCCTCAGCAGCTCCACGCCCTGGCTTCATCCACTCTTGATCCTCTCCTTTTCCTAGCACTGATCATCTGCATCTACTGGTCTGTACCTCTCCAAAGGTCACCTGGAGAGGCAGCGTAGTGCAGAGGGACAACTAGTTTTTGGCATCAAGCACCCTGCGCTCAAATCCTGGCTCCACAATTTACCAGGTGGTAACCTCTCTATTTCCTCATGTGAGAAATGGGGATAATATCTTCCTCACAGGTTTTCTGTAAGGATTAAATGAAATAATGTACCACTGCTTTGAACACAGCAGAAGCTCAATATAATGAATAATATTATTTTCGCAACTACAAATATTAATTTTATTATTTATTAATATTATTAATAAAAAGGGCACTATAGATCTATTGTCAATGGGACAGGTACTTTGCCTTACTTTCCTAGAATTGGTGATTTCATACTTTGCACGCACTTCTGAAAAAATTGTTCAAAGTCTTTGCAGAAGTAAACAAACAAAAAAAAGGTTTACATAATATAAAGTAGAGAAGAATCCACTCTCTGAAAGCTAAAACAAAAAATTCATAGGACTTCCCTGGTGGCACAGCGGTTAAGAATTCGCCTGCCAATGCAGGGGACATGGGTTCAAGCCCTGGTCCCGGAAGATCCCACATGCCACAGAGCAACTAAATCCGTGCATCACAACTACTGAGCCTGCGCTCTAGAGCCCACAAGCCACAGCTACTGAGCCCGCGCGCTGCAACTACTGAAGCCCGCGTGCCTAGAGCCTGAGCTCCGCAACAAGAGAAGCCACTGCGATGAGAAGCCTGTGCACCGCAATGAAGAGTAGCCCCTGCTCGCTGCAACTAGAGAAAGCCTGCACGCAGCAACAAAGACCCAAACCAGCCAAAAATAAATAAATTAATTAAAAATTAAATTACTTAAAAAAAAAAATCATAAACATCCTAACTGAATTTATTCTTCAGGCATAATCTTTGAGAATCCATTTTCAACATTTTACATGCACTTCACTTTTTTTCATCACAACAGACACACAGTTGACTGCCTCAAATCTAATGTGTGTCCAACAGAAGCCAAAGATCTGCTGCTATAGCACATGAAATGATTTCCTTCTTGCCTCTGTTGTATGGAGTTTGAGTTTTGCTCCTCTTACCACTAATATCAATGCTTTCATTATCCTCTTTTTCATTCATTTTTAGAAAATAAATGTAAAAGACAGTACAATAGGGCTTCCCTGGTGGCGCAGTGGTTGAGAGTCCACCTGCCGATGCAGGGGACACGGGTTCGTGCCCCGGTCCGGGAAGATCCCACATGCCGCTGAGCGGCTGGGCCCGTGAGCCATGGCCGCTGAGCCTGCGCGTCCGGAGCCTGTGCCCCGCAACGGGAGAGGCCACAACAGTGAGAGGTCCACGTACCGCAAAAAAAAACCCCAAAAAGACAATACAATCCAGATAATAGCCCACTGCCTACAGACTAAGATGTTAACGGAGGTGAAATTGTACTCCTGGCTGGCAGATATGCCAGAATGTGACAGCTTAAAGTATTCCTTTGGCTTGTCAGCTCATGCTGCATTTGGAAGGTGGTCGTGGTCGTATCATATAAAGTGCGACTTTACAGGACAGTAGAACATAGATGACATTTCCTGCCTTGGGCCATCTTGTCTCTCCCCCCTGGCTTCTGCCTCCACCTCTGAACCCTGGGTTCCATTCCCTGGGAGTGCTGTGGCCTGGGGCCTGAAACTGCAGGTACTGTGAGGCCATACACACACTCACACTCGCACGCTCTGCTGAATGACGCGGATCCAGGTGCTCCGGTCATCCCGGGATGCCGTGTGGACCTCATACATCTCAGGGGGTGCCGCGCTGATCAGAAACATCCCTTTCTCCTGGTTGGCGATGTCCCGCACGATTAGATTCTGCAGTGACACCACCGAGGGCTTGTCCTGCCAGTCAGGGGAAAGGAAGGATTAAAGCTGGGAATCCTGAACCCTGGATATTTGAGTCTTCAGTCCTTCTGGAATACCCAAAGGATTGAAGAGTCAGCCGAGAATACAAGTTAAGAACCAAGGCTCTGGTGCCAGCCAGACAGGACTTAGAAACGTTTGTGACTCTTGATGATTTAATTAACTTTAAGCTTTACTTTCCTCATCTACAAAAAGAGGATAATAACGGGCCTTCCTCACAGGTGTAAAAGTGCCTGCATACAGTAACAATTTGTCTTGGCTATTCTTATTTCTCCTTATTATATTATAGTAATGGTTACAATAACAGCTGTTTGACTCTGGAGGATTCCAGGGTTCTTCCAGGCTGGGGTAAGAAAGCAAGAAGGGCCTCAACACTTGTCTGTGCTGAGGAAGAAGAAGGTAGAAGGTCTCACCAGGGCAGGAAAGATGTACTTCTGGTCCTTCTCCTGGAGAAATACCAGCACATCTGTCATCAGCAGCATGAGCACATCTGGCAGGAGGATAAAGGCAGGACAGTCAGCATTATAGAGTATCTGAGCAGCTGTTTTTCTTTCTCAAGGACCAGGTCTACCCCATTAGGTTAGAGCTCCTGTTTCCCCTCTTCCTGACCTCTCTCCCGCTGGTTGCTTCCTCCACTTTTGCAGACCTCCCACCTCTCCCATTCTTATAGCTCAGAAATGGGGGATAAATGTATATGCCATCAGATAAATCAGCTTCTTGGGCTAGAGGTGCCCATAAGCGATCACCCAATGCCTTCGGAGAAAACCCTCTTTATCCAACGAATGCGGGTTTCTTAACCTGGGGTCTACAGACCCCCTAGGATGTCTACTGTTGGGCTTCAGAGGCTCTGTAAATCCTCTGAAGTTGCACAAGCAACTTTACATATTAATATATCACATGTGTATTTTTCTGTGTGAAAGGGTCCAGAATTTTTGTGAGGGTAAAAGGATTCCCAGTGCCTTTCAGTTCCATGTTGAACAACTGACTAACATAAGACCTTTTTGGATATTTGGTCTAAGCTCCCCCCCACCCCAGCATATTTCCACTTCTCATTTTGTGCTCCACAGGGAGGGGAACAGTTGGGTTCCTTATCCATCTCTCCCACCACTGAACAATCCCAATCTCCTTCAACCCCAGCAGGCCCTGCTTTCATTTTCCTTCTCTGCCCCACCTTCCAGGCTCTCAGATCCTAAGAGGTCCTGTGCTTCAAGACTTAAGGGGAAATAAAGGTCAAGCCCAAGAAAGTTGGATGTCACAGTCGAGAAGACACACACTTACCCTTTGCCCTTGGAGATCTTTCTAAGTTGTGGGCACACAGAAGGGGAGGGCTTTCAGAAATAAAGCTCTCCACCCTTGCTATTTTTAACCCCCCCATGCTTTATATTCTTAGCTTCAGCGTGGGAGGGATGGGAAGGAGAGAAAGGGATGAAGGAAAGTGGCTGGTGAAGCCTGCAATACTCAAGCCTATGAAGTGGGGATTTCATGACACAGGACAGAAGTGCAGGCAGGCTCTGGCCTCAGGTAGCACGGTATACTTCTGCCCCTCATTCCTCACCCCCATAGCCAAGGCCTGCAACTCTCTCGTCTTGATTTAGGTAGGAAAGCGTTGGCCAGTGCAGTCTGGGAAGAGAGCCTGGGAAAGAGTGCCCCAGCCCAACATGCCCCACCCCCTTTTCTCTTCTCCACTCAGCCTGCCCTTCGCTGGGCTCCACCCCCTCCTGTGGGCCTTCCCTAGCTGTGTTCCCAAAGCTCCTGCCCATTCCCCAGCCCTGGTGGCTGGGATTCCAGCTGGTAGAACCAACTACCCTGATCTTGTCCGATGATCCTGGAATTTCTCTCTTTTCCTCATCAAAACCAGTAGCTTTCTGGGCATGTAAGAACCAAAGAAATGAATAAATACTGACAAGGAAGTCCTTGTATCGCCCGTGAAATCCAGAATTCAGACTTTTGTTGCAACAGAGACCACATATTTTCCTCCCACTGGGTCTCACCCTGGCTATAGGGCTGCATTAAAAGAGGTCCTAAGGGCTTGGATGCTTCTCCTTCTTTATATCTGACTGCTGACTCTTGCCTGGCCTGCCAAGCTGACCACTGACCTTTGAAGCGCCCAGTAGCTGTCTTCCAGAGCAGGCAACCGTCGTGGATGAGCTTGCGCCGCAGAAGCTCCTCTCGGCCAAAAGGGCCCTTGCCAGGCACCGGGGTCTGGGCCCGAGGGTCCATACGGTTGTAGATCTCCTGCAGGCGGGCCCCTTTCTCCAGCTCGTGCACATCCTGGTCTACGTTGGACAGCAGCTCCTTCACCAGCCCCAGTGCCGTCGTCAGGTCCTGGCGCTCCTCTTCGATCCCTGACCGGGGGGTCAGCATGAGGGAGGGGTGGCTCAGCCAAGCTTCAAGCCAGCCCCAATTCCCACCAATCTCGATTTCCACCTTCAGAGGCTGCCCAGCATTCCACATCTGACCCTATCCCTCCCCTTGGTTATCCCGAGCCATTTCTCACCCCAGATAGCCCTCTCCCACCTTCCTCCCTCCCAGGCTCTTCCTCTCACCGTGGGAATGCTGCAGGATCCGGTTGATGAGCACCGGGTACTTGGTGATGCGCTGAGTCACCAGTAGGATGCACTCCTGTACACCATGCCGCTTCAGCACGGCCGAGCGGGTCACTTTCTACAAGAGCAGAGGAGGGCTCAGGGCCAGAGTGGGGCCCGAGGGGAGGGCAACAAGAAAGAACGCTGGAGCGTTCTTGGAGCCTAAGCCCTGGTGCTGGCCCTAACTTGGCCATTTACCTCACACCGGTCGGCATAGGTGACCCAGTCTGGAAAATGGGGACGAGAAGGTCACAGGTTTATTGTGAGGACCAAAGTAGCAAAAGCATTTGCTCTACTGCTATGAGGGGCTGCTGATGGGACCCACAAGCAGATGTGTCCACAAGGGTTGGGCCACTAGAGGAGGCTGAGTGTGGGTCCTGGAGAGGTTTGCTCACCCGGATGAACTGCTGGAAGCGTTTGTCTCGGGCATATAGCTCCTTATAGAGCTTTAAGGCCTTGGTGTGGCGGCTACAGAACTCCGAGTAGGTCTTCCGCATCTGCTCTGCACTGGGACCTGAGAACTAGAAGTTGGGGGTGCAGGGCTGGGTCACCATTTCCCCCAAAGCCACATCTCATCCCCAACACCCTCTGGCCTCCCACCAAACAGGCGGGCTTCCTGCCTCTCCAGCTCTCTCTGGCTCCATCCTCTAGAGTTTCGAGATGAGAAATGCCCACTCTAGTCACACCTCCTCCCATGAAAGCTGCCCATGGGTCCTGTCTTTTCTCACCTGGCTGATGAGCAGGTCACCCAAGCGATGGATGACGAAGTTCCGGGTGCTTCCAGGGCACAGGGCCTGGCGTCGGCGTTCTAACAGCTGGCTGAGGAAGCGTGTATGGATGTCACTGAGTTCGTCCACGCAGGGGAACAGGCCCTGGACCACTCCTGGCTCCAGCTGTAGCTCTTCCAGCATCCCCGTGCGGAAGAGGCGGGTCATGATCTTCAGGGTCCGCACATGGTGTAGCTCTGTCTGGATCAGCTCTGCAGGGACAATGGGACACCTGGCCTCTACCCTGGCTTGGCCACAATTGGTGGGGCCTAGGCTGGGGACCTCAGGGCTCATTTGAGGTTTTTAAGATCCCTTCCAGGTTAACATTCTGCATTATTACGATCTTAGATCATTTTCTAATCATTTTTTAATCTTTATGCCGTGCCATCTTAAGCTATGAGCTGTTTTAGGGTCAAGAGCCATGTGCCCCCTACAGGTCTAGGTTTCCCACAGTTCCCAGTACAGTGTTGGAACAGGCAGAGGAAAGACTAAGAATTGACTGGAAGGAAGGGATAAAGAAGGGCCTTGGAGGTCAAGAGTCCAAAAGGTGGGGGCTTGGTGGCTACTTGTGGGGATGCCAGGCAGGGTCTTGAAGGCCAATGGGATAAGAAGGAAGGGTCTTGAGAGGTAGGGGCTGGCAGAGGAAGGACACAAAGAAACAGGACTGGTGACAGAAGAGAAGTCTGGGGTGGTCTTCTTGGCTCACCATAAATGACATCCTGCTGCTTCATCACCTCCTTTTTATGCTGCTGCAAGAAGTTGCTATCCACAGCAAGGCTCCAGGAATCAGCTGCAAAGTCCTTCTCGTCCATCTCAAAGTCACTCATCAGCTCATTGTAGATCACCTCTGCACCTGGAAGTGAGTGGGGGAAACAACTTGGACCCCAATTCTCTTCCCTGGGTCCTGGGCCCTTCTCTAGATCCCTTCCCGCCTTGCCATTCCCAGGACTGCTCCCACCTGCCCCTCATGCCCTGGTCTCCCTGAGGTCCGGGCACAGTCACCTTCGTCGATGAGGGACTCCACTGACAGGGTCCGGTTCCGCATGTTGAGGGAGTCTGTGGACTGGGAGAGGATCCTGCGCAGCCCCAGGGGAGACTCATCGTTGAAGTGTCTGAGGGGAGTGGAGCCTGGCTGCATCACCCGACTCCAGCAAGAGTTCCCTTCCCGGGTGGGGACCCAAGGTGGGATCCCAGAGGCAGTCACCCCAAGTTCTCCTTACCTGTCTGTCTATAATTCTGAACTCAGGGATGGGAAAGACCTCTCAGCCCCCCATCTCCACTGCCATACTCTGCCTGCCTGGCTCTCCCTTCCCCAAGCAGAGGCTCACCCAGCAATGTTGGTGGTGGAAACACTTTTGGCTAAAGACAAGGAGGAGCGGCCACGGCGGGAGCCAAGCAGGGACTGTCGGAAGCTGTCGGAGGGGTAGATGGCAGAGCTGGGCCGCTCCCGAGTGGTGGCTGTCAGGGGGACACCAAGTAGGCAAGCGTCAAACCTGGTGCCTTCCCAGGATTCAAGCCTCCCAGGCTCCCCCACTAGAAGTGAGGCCTCCTCTCCAGCCCCACCTTTAGCCCTGTTTTTGGTTTTTTTGGCCCTGTTCTAGTCAAAGAAAGATGGTAACAGTAATTCTACCTGTATGTTTGTGCAGTACTTTTTTTTTTTTTTTTTGCGGTACGCGGGCCTCTCACTGTTGTGGCCTCTCCCGTTGCGGAGCACAGGCTCCGGACACGCAGGCTCAGCGGCCATGGCTCACGGGCCCAGCCGCTCCACGGCATGTGGGATCTTCCCGGACCGGGGCACAAACCCACGTCCCCTGCATCGGCAGGCGGACTCTCAACCACTGCGCAACCAGGGAAGCCCTGTGCCATACTTTTAATGTTTATAAAGAGCTTTTCTTGCCTTATCTGTTTCCCACCACAAGACTATGAGCAATCTGCAGCTCAGGACGGTTAAGAGACTTGTCTGGGGTGACTCAGCTAGTGGCTGAGCAGAGATTCGGACTCTGGTCTTTTTTTTTTTTTTTTAACATCTTTATTGGACTATAATTGCTTTAGAATGTTGTCTTAGTTTCTGCCGTATAACAGAGTGAATCAGCTATATGTATACATATACAGACTCTGGTCTTTTTGACTAAGCACCACGCTCTTTCTGTTACACCAGATCTGTCTGAATTGGCCCTTGACAACTTCTGCCAACATTCCCAAGTGCGGTGTAAATAACTAATAATAATAATATAAGGTGTGACCAGGCTCAGATGACCAGCCATCCTAAGCCTTTGTCCCCATTTGAATTCTCCTGTCCCGCCCCTAAGCCCAAGAGTCCGGATCTCCCTTATGACTCCACCATCAGCATCCAATTGAAGACAGGAAGGCGCTGTGCCAGGGAACGACCTCAGGGGGGCAGCACAGCTCATGGGCTGAGAGGCCTGGGGTCCAGGGTCCTATGGGGGCTCCAGCATCCTCACTACTCACTCTTACTGCGAAGTGAAACAGACTGCAAGGCAGTGTTGTTCTTCAGCAGGGCAGCTTTCTGTTGCTGTGAGACAGAGAGCAAGAGAGAGACACCAAGAACAGCTGTCACCCTAGGGTCACCCCCATAGGCCCAGGGCAGGAGCTGGGTGGCTGGCCCTCTAGGGAGAAAGCTGGCATGATGGCTAAGGGCATCAGGGTGGCTGAGCCCAGTGCTGGGGGGATGTGTCTACAGCAACAGGCTGACCCCCTCTTGCAGGGCCTGCGGCCTGGGGTGGAGGGTCTGGGCTGCCCCCTGGTGAGGAGAGGGGTTGAGTAACACAGGGTGAGGAATGAACGGAAAAGGCATGAGGGTACCGCACACTCACTACCCTCTCCCCCAGCCCTCTGCCCTCCCTGCCATCTCACCTTCTGCTTGACCTTGGTACAGTTGGCGAGGGTGTCTTTACAGCGGTTGTGGATAGTCACATTGCAGGCTGGGAGGGTGGGGTAGAGAGGGTGACGGGAGGGCCGGGTGGTACGGGGGGGACACACCCACATGCAGACACCCATCTCCCCATGGCCACACAGCCTGAGACTCTCCCCCTTCCCAGACTCCTCGGCCATCGCCGCACCCCAGTCCCTCTCCTCCCGCCTCCCCCCTTCCTTCAAGCAGCAGATGAAGTGAGGGGGTATAGGTGTGGACCGCAATTAAGCCATCAGGAGGGGTAGGCAATCCTGACTCAGAGATGACCTGTGAGGTGGACTAGAGGGAAGAAGGGGTTACTGGCTGCCAGAGATGAACTCAAGAAGCACAAAGGTGGTTGAGAATGACAGATGGCAGAGAGGACGCCCACGGAACAGAAGGTGGCACAGGAGCAGCTGGGATGGGGGCTAGGGGCAGAGAGGGGGAAATGAACATCCCCTGAGCTTGATCCTAACCACCCCTTGAGGTAGATTCAATGATCCTCATTTTATAGATGAGGACCCTGTCTCCTGGAGAGGTTAAACCATCTGCCAGAGGTCATACAGCTAGTGGTAGAGCTGGGGTTTAACTCAGGAGTGTCTGTGCACTTCCTGTTGAGCCATACGTATGCCCACAAAGTCTGGCTAGGCCTAAGCAGTGCTAAGGCTGATGGATCCAGTGGCAGAGCGGGGGACAGGCCATGCCCTGCCCCTGCCCGCCACGCCTGCCTGCCTTCTGCACTGCTCAGCTATGCTTGCTATGACTCCAGCCTCCCTTCCGGACCCGGGGAGTCTTGTTCCCCAAGTAAGGTAAACCCACAGCTCCCACACTCCATCTGCTTCTCCCTCATCAGCCACCCCACCCTGCCATGGGGTAGGAGAGAAGAGGAGAGTAAAGGAAGAGTAGCTAAGCCTAGGTGCTGGGACTACTGGCCGTCCCTTTCCCCAACATGCCCTCACAGCCCTTGGCCATCTCCAGCTTCCCCTCCCCCCCTCCAACAACACCGGAAACTCTGCTAACTCCTTCAGACAATACCCAGCACCGTGCTTACTTCCACAAATACAAGGCGAGCAGGGTGGGGCAGAGGGGCAGACAGAAGTGGGGGCTGGAGCTGCGTCCACCCCCCCTGGAGCCCCCTTCTCCCACCTGCAGCACCCAGTGTCTCTGGATCGAACCTCTGCTATCCACCTGCTCTCAAAATAGCACTTGCTGCCCGCCTCCCCAGTTCCCCTGGCAACAAGCTTCCAGATTGGGAATTCTGTCAGGTCTCTAGAGGGATCTAGATTGGGGTTCCCTCCTCATCCTCATAACTCTAAGTTGAACAGTGAGGAAGTAGAGAAGCCTCGCTGGTTCTTTCTGGGGTTCCTTTGCAGCTTCCATGGAGATTTAGAAGCTAAAGCTTTTGTCCCTCTGTTCCGCCACAGGCCACAACACCTCCGGTCCTGCGTTAATCAGAAGCAGCTCTTTGCCATAAATCTGGGTGTGTGGGGAGGCGGGGGTAGACAGGGCAGGAGCCCTCCGTGTAGGCATCTTGGGGAAGGAAGAATTCATTGCTTGCACTTACTAAATACAGGGCTACCCTTAGGTGTGGGTGAAGGTCAGGAGCTCTATCTAATCCTTATTCCCCCAACATACACATTGCTGCCATATTCTCTCTTTCTCACTGTGTATCAGTCAGACTAGAAATCTGAGACAGGGGGGTCCTAATCCCTAATCCTCTGCTTCAAACTGTAGAGATTAAGAGATTTCAGCCTCCCCTCAGTCAATAGCAAGGGAAGGGGCAAGGGGACCCTGAAGTCCTGAACACCCAGTTCTGCCCAGGAAGATGGGCAGAACAGCTGCAAGGCCAGCAGCTTCCCACCCAGCTCCCCTATTTCCGCCCCCCCTACCCTGCATACACACAACATTCCTGCTCCTCTTCCAATCAGTTCTCCTGACCCTCAGCAGCTGTTCAGGGAGCTGGGGGATGCCCAGCGGACGACAGCTGCAAGGGGAGCCACTCCAGCCTCCCCTCCCCCATACCCCCAGCTAGTCCTGCTTAGGCCATATCCTGACTGCCACTACCCCTAGACATGAGGACAGGGAGAAAGGGATCAAGCATCTGGCCCTGGCATTTGGGCCCTGCGGGGGCTCACAGAGGAGAGTGATCCTTATGGATCCAAGGTAAAAAGAATGGAGAGAAAGATTAGGGTCAGTGGGCGCTGACTCAAGAGTGACATTCAGGGTCCAAACAACTTACTTGGGCAGATGAGGGCCTCCTTGGCTGTGATGCTCTTGTTACAGGCATAGCACATGGTCATGCCCGAAACGGAGATGGTGGTGAAGAGATGCCCGTTGGTATAGCGGGCGTCCTTGGCTTCCTTCATTTTCTCTTTTTCCCGGGTCTGTAGAAGGGGCGAGAGAGACAGGAAGTGAGGCTGGAGGATGCCAGGGTGCCTGAGGAGTCCAGAGACACACGCCGAGGGCAGAGGCAAGGGAGCAACGCCTGCCTGAAACACACCACTTCCTGAAGCAGAGCCTGCCGCGCCGTGTCAGAGGCAGCTGTCCAGGAGTGACCAGGCCAGCCCCGAGGGCCGAGCCCGCCCCTGACCTACCTGGCCCCTGCGGCTGGGCTGCCTCCTGTTGCCGCTCATTTCCCCGGCTCTAGACCTCCGCGTCCTCACTCCACCTCCCAGCCCTAGCTCTGCTCGCCCCCGAGCTGCTGTACTCTCTTCTCTGTGCCGGGGGAAGATGCGCAGAGAGGAGGGGAGAGCAGGCGAAGCAGAAGGTGCCAGCTCACCAGCGCTTTCAAATCTATGGGAGTTAGCTCCTCTTATAACCATGACAACCAGTGTTGGAGCCGCTATCTCCGTGGCAGTGGCAGTCACAGTGGGGGGCAGGAGATCCCCTTATTAGATTAGCTGAAGGGGGCAGAATGCCTCCACTGCCACCCCCAACCAGAGGTCAGGATCCCAAACTTCTGACTCTTCCGCATCTGCTCAGCCAAGGTACACGGGGCCTCTCTGTGGGAGGCAGCATGTCCCCTGCTAACCTCGAGGCAGGAGGAGCCTGGTTTCAGTCTCGGGTCACTTGGCCTCGCTGGGATCTTTAAGAAAGGAAACTGGGCCACCAAGGCCTCATTCCCGGCAGGAAGTCTCTTCTGCAGTCTAACTTTTATCCCTTTCATGCTACCCTCCCAAACCTAGGATATCTCCCTTATTCCTCCTCACCCAATTAGTCTAGGAAGTCCTTTCTAGCATCTACCCTCCATCCTCCAGCAGCAATGTCAGCTCCTCCTGCTCTGGTCTCCGTCGAGATGGGGCACACTCTCTGGGCCCTTCCACAGAAACTCAGAGGCTGGCATTTCCCATCAGCTTTCTCTTCTCCTGCTTCCCCCTGACCTCTGCAGGTCAAGTGATTCTCCCTGACCTCTTTCTGTCCTTTCTCAAGCTCCTGAGCTTTCCCTGAAAATGAGGAGGTGAGAAGATGGGACACCATGCTTTCCACCTATTCCAGGACCCTCCTCAGTGGTCACCTCAGATCCCTGATTTTCCCTCCACTCTTAGAGGACTGACAGCAGGAAGAGGACCTGGCAAGACCACTCCCTCCAAGGATTCCCTGCCTCTCAGAAAGCAAAGAGCGAGATCCTGATGGCTGAGGCTGAGGGCAATGAGCCCCAAGTAAGAGGACACTGTCTGGGGCCCCAGGGAAGTGAAACAAAACTCAGAGGAGAATCCTCAGCCTGGACCTTGGGGGCCTAGTCCTGACTCTCAGCTGAAGCCACACTAGCAGTTAAGAGGTGGGGGAGGGGAAGAGACGCATTGGCCTGGTGCGAGGGTAGAAAAGGGAAGTGTGAACGGGCTGAGTCAACAGCACAGGGGCCAGAGGGCACTGGACTCTGACGCCCTAGGGTCTCAGGGCTTCCTGGTAGCCCAAGATCCTTCTCTCTCCTGCCTACCCTCAGAAGCTCCAGGTTCATCTGATGATGAGCAGAGCCTAGGTCTTCAGGTCATTTCCCACCCAATCACCCATTTTTCTTTTCTCCTCCCCTCCCATCCTCCTCCTCTTCTTATATCATAGTCTCCTTCCCATCCCCTGGCCTCCCTCCTCTCCCCCATGGCCTCCCACCTTGGCTGCCCCTTTTTCACCTTTGCATCTCTTCTACTGCCCTTGGCCTCTCCCTGCCCTCCTCCTCCTAGACCTTGTCAAGAAAGCTCACCAACTTTTAACTCTAACCTCCCTTTTTCTATTCTGGTACCTACCTATCTGGACCACTAGAAAATTCTCCCTTTAGTCTAACCTCCATCTGCCCTGCTCCAAATTATAGTTCTTTAGGAGATCAAATCCTCCTCTGAATAACAGCCTTTATAGGACCTCAAAGTCCAAGTCCAGATAGCTCTTCTTACTGTCCTATACTCTGCCTTCTCTTCTCCTCTCCTGTTCTCCCAACCTTCTCTATGACACAAATAAAAAAGTTTGAGGACTTATTATGTTTGAATTAAAAGTATGCAAGCAAAAAAACGTGAAAATCATATTAAAAGAGCAACATGGGGAGGGGCAAATTAGGGGTATGGGATTAAGAGATACAAACTACCATGTATAAAATAGGTAATCAGGGAATTCCCTGGTGGTCCAGTGGTTAGGACTCCGCACTTTCATTGCTGAGGGTGCGGGTTCAATCTCTGGTCAGGGAACTAAGATCCTGCAAGCCAGGCAGCGTGCCCAAAGATAAAAACAAAACAAAACAATAACAGATAAGCAGCAAGGATGTACTACATAGCACGGGGATTTATAACCGTTACCTTGTAATACCTTTAATGCAGTATATATAATCTGTAAAAATACTGAAACTAATATAATATCGTAAATCAACTATACTTCAAAAAATAAATAAAAAGAGCAACATGTCTGAATCAGGGTCAATTCCCAAATGGGCAGTCCTGCAGATTTGCCCTAGGGCTGCTACAACTCCCGCTCCCCTCCCCTGAGCTCTTCCCTCTGCCCTCAGGCCTCCAGGAGCTCTCACCTGGGAAAGAGGCGGGGAAAGGGAGGGAGAGAACTACGGGCAGCCAGAGAACAGGGTCTCTTGTGGCCCTTCACCTCTCTGGCATCAACATCCCACAGACGACCCAGCTACTCTGGGCCCAGGCTCCCCCACCTCCCAACACTCACCCTCTCTCCAAGTGACCCTCTCTCTAGGTGGGCCAGCAGTGGGCAGCAGCCACAGCAGCAGCACATCCCAACACGGACACTGCCCAGCAGCAAGCGGCCCTGGCACTGCCTAGCGCTATTGTCCTGGAGGCAGTCCGCACCCGCCCCAGGGCTCAGGCTGGTGAGGCTAGAAGGACACAGGGCCTGCTCACCAGGGGTGCCTGCTCCAGAGATGGAGTGAATGGGCTTGTTTGGTTCTCCGTCCTACTCTTTCCAGATCTTCTTAAGATCATCCCAGTTACCTGCCCACCCGCCAGCCGGACAGCGCTTCACCTTCATGGCCCCATCTGTCCACCAAGAAAAGGGGCCATTACTCTGCAATCCACAACACCCACCCCAACACTCAGAGGCCCTTCCTGCTTGGTTCAGTCCTCTACTGTCCAGTGTCCATAGTCTTGATTTCTCACAAACCCTCACAGAAAGTCTTTCTTGCTATTGCTACACAATAAATGAATAAAGCACGGGAAAGCACCTAGCACAATGGCTGGTATACAACAGCCACTTAATACATGATTAGAAAAAAAGGAAGAAAAGAAGGATGGGTGGATGGATAGACACCAAGACAAGGGGTCCCAGCAGCACCCTTGCCTCTACTCTAGGGATCCCCTCATTCCTTATCAGAGCTTCAGAGCTTTCAGTCTCCTCCTCTCACTCTCTCTTTTTTTTTTTTCCCCTGGCTGCACCTCACATTTGCAGGATCTTAGTTTCCTGACCAAGGATCCAACCCGTGCCCCCTGTAGTGGAAGTACGGAGTCTTAACCACTAGACCACCAGGGAATTCTGGTCTCCTCCTCTCGTTTATTCTTTTCTCCCTCCTCCCAGACCTTTTCTCCTGATTCCTTTGAACTTAGGACCGGATGGTATCCTCTGAAGGTCAGAAGAAGACCAACCCAAACTTTCCTTCCACTGTCATCCCAGATCTTGGTCATTTTGGGGAAAGAAAGACTAGGCGAATGGCAGAGGATATTGAGGCTGGTGGCTCAAAGGCTCATAGAACAGAAGCAGTCTCCCCTTTCTCCGTATTTTGTCTCCCAGGCCGAGAGATGAGGAAAACAGTGACATACATGAAGCCCAAGGAATGCCAAAGCCTTGACTTCGGCTTCCTGTTCCCCGGCGGGCAGCAGAGGATGGCGGAGCCGACCCAGAAGAGTAAGAGCCTCTCCAAGCAAAGTCTAAGCTCTCAGCTGTCCTTGCTCCTCTACTGGGTATGTCCAAACCAAGACCTCTGGAGAAGTCACGTGGTGCTCAGAATGACCGCTGCTCCAGCTGCAAGTGGCAGCAGCCCCTTCCCCAAGGTGGTGCAGCCTCTGTCCAGGCCCTTTGTTTAGGGACCAGAAGGCCCCCCGAGGGTTCCACTGGGTTTCCAGTCATCTGTAACTTAGGCCCTGGACAGCAGAGATTCGGAGTCATAGGCTGCAAGGGGCACTGAGTCATGAGGGATGGGCTCTAAGGCTGGGAAAAGAGGAGGGAGAGGGTTCCTGGCCATGGGACTGAGAAGAGGGCTTGGGATGGTCTCAGCCAGGCTCTGCTTCCTTTATGAGCTTCCATAGACGAGATCAAGGCAGGAGGCTAAGGAGAAGGCGGCCAAACGGAAACGCTAACGCCAAAGCCAGAAACATAACACAAAAAGACATCGCTGAACACACAAAGGCACTTAATCAACGCTTGCCTGATGAATGAAGATGAGACACCGGACAATGGGGGTGGGCACACTGGTGAAGCAGAAGAGGGGTGCTAAGGACCATAGGGAATAAAGTCGGGCTACGCTGAGACCCAGGGATCCTGGACCCCACCCTACCCCCCACCCCCAACCCAGCCACACCTGTCGGGTCAGGAGAGAAAGACAAGCAGAGACGGAGGGGGGAGTGATGCAAACAGACGGGCATTTGTGCAGGCGAACAATAGCTGTGCCAGGACTCCCTGCCCTCCTGGCACAGGGCAGGCCGGCTGAGTTGGGAGGGGGGCAGCTGCTGCCTGCAGCCCCTCCCCCACCCTCCCCCAAGGAGACATAAACAAACCCAGAAGGGTCCAGCCAGTTCCTCTCAGCCATTTCTCTGACCAGCTCCAGGAACCATGACCAATCTGCTCTCTCAAGCTCCTAGATGATACTTCAAAACACAGACTGACGCTAAGAATGGAACTACTTCCTCGCATCCAGAGTGCAGTGAGCCCCCTACTTTGGTGGCCATAATTCAAAACAGTGACACAGAGCATCTGGGGAAAGGCAGACGGACACAGACACACACGCACACCAACACACAGGTCATGTGCACGCATGGGATTCATTGCTTCAGATCTGTCCTCTCCCCGGCTCCAAGCTCAGGGTTCCAGGGAAGCCAGAGGGACTGAGATTGGACCCCTCTTTAAATCCCTCGGGCAGCCCTGGCAGGTCCTTCTCTAGGCAGCATCCAACCCCCTGCAGTCACTCAGTGACTTCCTTAAGCTTTTGGCTCCCTTCCCCCATCCTTGCTTCTCCCCCTCCCCTCAGCTCTTTCCCTAACCTCCAAGAAAGGCCCCTAGAATCTTTTCCTATTCCCCCAAAAGTCTCAGCCTCCTGGGAGACCCCCCAATCCCTCAACTTCCCCTGCAACCTACCAGCACTCTCAGCTCCCTCCAGGGCTCCCCCAGCCCTCTTCTCCAGCTCCAGTTCTAGTCCTGCACACAAAGCCAGCCATCTCTCCAACACTCAGAACAAAGAAACAGTCTCTCTCCTTTCTCCCCACCACACTCCAAATCTGGGGTCCTTGAGATTCCAGGGACACCCCCCTAGCCTCCAGGGCCATCCCTGATCCTCTGGCCCCTGCCCCCTCCTAGGCAGGAAAGGACCCTTTGTTCTGAGAGAGGAGACAGTTAGGGTTTGGGGGGAGGAGGGAGGGAGGAACAGGGGATGAAAGAGAGAAAGGGACCTCTGGGGTTTGGGGCCTATGGAGGTAGGAAGAAGAGCAGAGAGAATGAGGGGGTGAAGGACTGAAGATAGCCTGAAAGAATAGAAATGGAGTGAAAAGAGAGAGGAGGCATGAGGAGGGGGAGCTGCACAGAAAGATTCTAGGAGGATGGGAAGGAGAAAGGGACAGGTTCGACTTAAATTCCTCCTACTTCAAGGAGGTCCCGGGGAGGAAGGCGAGGAATGGGGGGGGGGGGTCAGGACATAGCTCTGAACCATCCCCCCAGATAGGTAGCAGGGGAGACCATCTTCCTCAAATTATCTCGTTTCCAGCGGCCCCCCTCTACTTCCCACCGCAGTATAAAAAGAAAGGAGACAGCTGGTGTGCTTGGGGGAGGGGGAAGAGGGGATCCAGGGTTTGTTGGCTAAGAATCAACTCCCCCCTTCTGTAACCACAGCTTTCCGGAGGTGGCCCTCCCCTTCCGACCAGCCCAAACTGACAACCAACCTCCTCCAGTGGCCTCTCTGCCCTCTCAGATCTACCCACTCAGCCCCTCACATCCCCACCCCCAGTCAGACTCCCAACCCCCCCAAAACCAAGGCCAGCCCCAGGATAGAAAAAGCCAAGCTTTTAGATTCCCAGTCCCCCCAACTACCAAAAAAAAAAAAAAAAAAAAAGGCATGAGGACCCAGGTATCTGGCTCCCCAACTCCTCCCAATAACGGAAAAGGGACCCGAGTATCTAACTTCCCAGAACCCCTGTCTATAGCCCCTCCCCAGGTCTGCCCCTCGCCGGTGCCCCCATGGCTTTCCCTTTTAGGGTGGAACCAAATTTCCGTGGTTTCAAAAATCCTCTCCACCCGCCTTGGCTCTGCTCCAGGGTCTCAGCTCAAACGGTTGAAAAATAAACAGACTTTCATAGCTGGGGCCTGGCCTGGCGCAGGGTTGAGAAGAGCCTGTCTGCCACCCCACTGTTCCACTGCACTTCAGCCATCTCTCCTCTGGCCCTCTGTTTGTCTTAAGCCCTACCCAGATCCCCAGTTGCTTTCCTGTTAGCAGAATCTCATCCCAACCCCCGAAGGAAAAGTTCCAGGATGGAACCTCTCCCAACTTAGCCTCTAGATAGGTAGCCAGGCTAGGAGCTAGGAGGGAAGTGTGGGAAGGGGTTTCCACCATCTCTGAGGACTCCAAAAGGGTACTGCTCCCATGCCGGTAGACGGTGATGGTGATCAGCATAGGCTGCGCGCCAGGGCAGGACACTGGGATTGGAAAGAGGCCAGAGGTTAAACCAGCTATGGTCTGGGTCTTGGCCTTTCCCATAATGGGTACAGTGTGGGTGCCTTGAGCAGCTGGGAGGTGCTGTCTGCATGCACAACCTTCCTCCCAGCTCTCATTTATTCACCTACAAGTCAGCTTCATCATGTCCTGGGGGCTGAGGTGTGGAGAGGTCATGGCCTTTGGGAGTGGGCCTGGGTACACAGGCAGAAATAAAGGATACTTGGAAAGGAGTGGCCAAGAGCTCAAGATGGGGGTGGGGGCTAGGGTAATTATACATCCAGACTCTTGAAATGGTAGGTGAAAGTCCCAAGATAAAGAGTTAAGAGAGCTGGGGTGGGGAGGAGGGATGAGGGCACAGTGCCAAGTGGGTCAGCCTAAAGGTTTCAGGTTGTTTCAGGCTGCAAGGGCCAGGAGCTTGGAAGCTGGTGGGGCAAAAAGGGATGGGGGGGACCCTCTGTGTTTCAGGAACAGGGGTGCTCTGGGCCCCAAGGATGGAAGAAAGGATCCTAGTTACACAAAGACCTCTGCTCCCTTCACCTGAGGGTGATGGCTTGGGGGAAAGTAAGCCGTCCCTAAGCTGTCCTGACCCGTCACCCGCCCACCAGAGAGAAGAACTGAATCACAGCTGGAAAGTCCATCTGCGAGGAGAGGAGGAGCTGACTGCCGTCTCGGAGGGGTGGTGATGGTGGTGGTGATGGTGGGAGGAAGCCGGGAAACCACCCCCTCCCACCCCTCCGCCGGATGGCGGGGACAAAGAGGGAACGACCAAGCCAGCGACTGCAGAGTGGGGGGATACCGAGAGCAAGCCGGTGGGACCCTGGCGGAGGGGGTTCCGGAGAGATTTCGCCGCCCCCACCCCCCGACACACACACCTCCCTCTTCCCGCTCTGTCCCTTACCGGAGCAACTTTCTTTCACGCGGCCCAAAACACCCGGTCCCGCCAGATCGGAAGCCCCTAAACCCCAGGTCCGCTGGCTCCCGGGATCCCGGCAGAGGATCTGCTCGGAAGCTGGAGGCGCGGGTCGCGTCTACTGCTCCCCCAGCCCCCTCCCCACTCACTCACAGTCCCCACCCACCCCGTCCCGCCGCGTTCCCGGCCGACGCTCCGCCCGATTTTGGCGCCCAGAAAGCAGGCGGGGAGACCCGGGGGCGCTGCGGGTGCCGGAGATAGAAGGGCGCCCTGAGGACCGCGAGCGAGAGGGACAGGGGTTTCAGAGCCCACCTTGCTGGCCAGCTCTTTGCTCCGGTCGATCCGCGCCCGTGTGAGGGATTCGATCCGAGACATAATCCGATGGGGGCGGGGGGAGCCCAGGAGGACGCGGCGCGGACCCTGGCGTCCGGCTGTTTGGGGGGGAGGGCGGGGGAGGGGTCCGACCCGCACGCGTCGGTCTTGGGGACAGGAAGTCTATGACTCCCCTCGCCCAGCACCCAGCGCCAGTTCCTCAAACCCGAGTCTCCACCCCCGCCGGAGCTCAGGAAGGGGGGAGGCGGGGCGGAGGGAGGGCGGGTGCCGAGCGCCGGACGGGACGCCTCGGTCCGTGGAGGGGCGGCTCGCACAAGTACAAGGGGCCGTGGACTAGCTTGCAGGGCCCCTCTGCCTGTTTGCCCTCCAGCGCCGGGCGCCTCTAACTCCAGACGCCCGCCTCCTGGCTTCGGTTTTCCTAAAACCCACCCTGGCCCGCCTCGCAGCCCTCACCCCACCCCTGGTCTTCCCTTTCCCCTCCTCCTCCCCCTCCGCAGTCCATCAGTCTAGAAAGACTCGCGGGCCGGAGGATTCCAGCCGCCCCCAGCTCTCCAGGGAGCCCGGGACCAGTTCCTTCCTGGCCTTCTGGGCCCATCAAAGCAGGCCAGAGCCGCCGACCCCTTTTACGATTGGGGGCAGGCGTGGGGAGAGGGCGGAGAAATCAAAGGGGAACTAAAGGGTGGATCTTTAGAGGGCCTGAAAGGGAAGATTCACTCCTGGAGGTTGAAGAATCTGAGAGGAGAGCATTCTTCCACGAGCCCCCAACTCTCTGGGGCCTTACAAGACCGCCCTCGGCCCATCCTCTTCCCTCCTACCTCTGCCTCCACTGACTACTGGGGTGGTGGAGGGGAGGAATTCACCACTGTTACAGAAGACTAAGAAGCTGAGGAAGTCCTTCCTTGTGTCTAACCCCAGTTCCCTCTGTTTCAAGTTAGGCCAGAACCAAAAGACCAGCAAACAGCCTTCCCCAGTCAGGGACAGTTGGAGTATGGCCATTCTCTCCACAAGAAGGAGGGGTGGAGGAGGACATTCTTTCTGGACACTCTGCCCCAGTCTGAGGCAACTTCCACCTTTTGGGGAAAATTCCTCCTCCACCCTAATTATAATCACTCACATTGAAGTTCATTTCTGCCTCTCAGGGTCTCCCATGTCTCTGGGAGAGACAGAAGTACAGAGAGTCCTGGGACAGCGCATCTTACGTTTGCAGGGTCCTGCCTGATTTCTGGTCCCCAAAGGTGTGGAGGAAGGAGGGAGGGAGAGGAGGCCCAACCCAGACCCAGCGGTTCCCTGCCCGGGTTCAGCAGCAGGGCCTGGCTGCAGGTTTCAAGCCCAGCTCAGCACTCTTGTAGGTGCCAATTTTAGCTTCTGCCACTATTTTGGGCTCCACTGCCTGACCACTGGCTGAGCTAGTTGGGCTCCTCACCACCACACTGCTCCTCTGGCTTCCCCTCCTGCCTAGCAACTCCTTCACCTCCTTCTTCACCCATTCCCCTGTTTAGGATCCTTATATAGCAAAGACCAGAAAAAAAGGAGAGAAAATAACCATGCCCAGTTCTAGGCTGGATGGAAATTAGAAAGCAGAAAGGACTTTCCCAGAGCCATGAGGGAGGCTGACTCCCCCAGGCTTGTACCTGCAGGGGAGACCTACAGGA
The DNA here is from genome assembly GCF_964165515.1 of Mesoplodon bidens. Classification (NCBI taxonomy): domain Eukaryota; kingdom Metazoa; phylum Chordata; class Mammalia; order Artiodactyla; family Ziphiidae; genus Mesoplodon; species Mesoplodon bidens. The sequence continues at coordinate 72,721,354 of NC_138177.1, read as the reverse complement.
AGGCCCTAGGAACTCCCCCAAACCAGCAGTCTTGAGGCTCCTCGGCCCAGAACCCCAGACTTACCTCCCCACAGTGGGCAGCCAGGGCTGAGGAATGTACTAAATTTAAAAACAGACCGCCAGAAGCCGGAATCCTGGCCCCACAGCTCCACCCACTAGGGGCCCTGAGACAAGGGGTAGGCTGAGACCTCGGCTTTTCTCCCAGGCCTGGGGTGGGAGGGTGTTTCAAGCTAAGGATGGAATCTTAAAGGGCCAAACTCCAGTCTGGATACCCAATAAACCCAGGACCTGAATCCCAGAGTTATGTGAAGGATCTCAGTCCCCAAACTCAATGTAGATGGTCTCTGTGAAAGGAGAGGACTTAATCTTCCAACCTTCTTCTGTCTCCTACCCCAATCTTCAATATACTGTCCACCCATCTGCTCTTTGTTACCCTGCCTCTCACCCTATGCCCTCTTCTCCCTCTTAAGAGATGAGTAGTAGTAAGGAAGGGGACTTGCGGGGTGGGTGAAGGAAACCGGTCTACCTTTAAGAACACCTGTGCTTTTAGTGAGCTAGGCCTGCAGCTTGACTTAATTTCCATTTTCTGTATCCTCTGGAACAGTGAACCCTTCTCCTTTCTCTTTGGCATCCCCTGCCCCTTCTTCCAAACCACTTTCATCCCAATCCCTGCTCCTCCTATCCAGTGATGCCGCCCAGATTTTCAGAAATTATTTTTTTAGATACACAAAAACAAAAGCCAACCCTGATTTCTGCCAGAATCTAAAAGTAGCCACCACTTTCTTTAGCTCATTTAACTTGACAGATATGTCCCCCACATTTCAGGGGTAGGGAGGCCATCCCAGGGAAGAACATGGTTGTCAGGGTCTTGGCCAGTAGGTGAGCAGAGAAAGCCACAGGGATGCCTGGGCCCAAGTCTTACAGTGCCCAGGAGGAGGTTTGCTTTTCTTCTTATTACTTTGGACCTTGTGTATTCTGGGAGGGGATGATTAAGGCATTATTGACTCCAATGGCCATCCATCAGAAATGGTGGAAGAAGCGAAGAGAGGGGATAAACTATTACGTAGGTTTACTGACAGAAGCAGAGACAACAATATATAGTCAAAGCTCTAGGTTTGTAATACAGCTCCACCTTTTGCTAACTGTGGGATCTTGGGAGAGTAACCTAGGCTCTAAGTTATCTTGTCTATGAAACAGAGATTAAGGGGCTTCCCTGGTGGTGCAGTGGTTAAGATCTGCCTGCCAATACAGGGGACACGGGTTCGAGCCCTGGTCCGGGAAGATCCCACATACCGTGGAACAACTAAGCCTGTGCGCTACAACTAGTGAGCCTGTGCTCTAGAGCCTGCGAGCCACAGCTACTGAAGCCCGCACGCCTAGAGCCTGTGCTCTGCAACAAGAGTAGCCACCCCAATGAGAAGCCTGCACACCTCAACGAAGAGTAGCCCCTGCTGGCCACGACTAGAGAAAGCCGCGCACGGCCAAGAAGACCCAGTGCAGCCAAAAATAAATAAATAAGTTAATTAATTAATTTTAAAAATAATAACAAATGTAAATAAGAGCTTTCAAAACAAAACAAAACACAGAGATTAAAATATTTATCTTTGCCGAGTGTTATAAGAATTAAATGAGATGACCTCTGGAAAAGTGTTTTGTCAACTCTACAATGCTAGTCAAATAGGAAGGAATAAGCTACTTCCTTCTCTCACTGCTTGACTGAGCTTCTCTCCACCCCCACCCCTGGTGTTTACCTTCTTATGGCCCCTATCCTGAGCTGGGAGGAGGGGGAAGAAGAGATCTAGTGATGCAAGCACACACATTCATGAGGGTGGAAGCAAGATGGACCAGGAGATGACAGAGAAGGAAACAGGAAGACAGAACGAGAGTCCTAGCAAGGAAAGGCAGTCGACTGGGACAATGTCCTGACGATGCTTAGCTCTTTCCTGCTGGCTGTCTGGGCTTCAGTCTCTGCCCACTTTCTCCTTCATCCCCTCGCCAAACTGCTAGGCCAAGGGCGGGCAAATGCAGACCAACTGGGATCTGGATGGCCCCTAGACAGCACCGACTTCCTCTACCATTCCCACTGCAGGAAAAGAGGGTGATTCTACTGTCAGACTCTCCTACCCTGAACAGAGAGGCTGTGGGGAAAGGGACTCAGACCCAAGGTCTGGGTGTTGGCTTTGTTCTCTAGAGAGCTCTGCCCCCGCTATGGGAGAGAAGCCTCACTGTGCCCACCTCGCCCTGCTCTCAGACTGCCTGATCTCACACTTCAGCTCCCCGCCTGCAGCCTGCAACGAGAAGGAGCTGAGAACCTGGTTTTGTTTCTGCCCTCCGTGCCCACCCAGAGGAAGGAGAGTCCTGGCTGAAAGGCTGGCAGAGAAGAGAGCACTGGCATTGCCGGTGGGGCCAGGAGGAGCCCAGGCAACCCTACTGGGTGAGGATCCTGTGGTGCTTCCAGGTGAATCGGATGATGTCTTGTCTGGGGTTTCTCTCAATGTTCAGGAGCTGCCCTGGTGGGAAAGTACATGCATACTTGGGGAAGCCAGGAGAGGAAAAGGGGGGAGTGGCTCATTCTGCCAGTAAATGAAGAGAGTGGAAATGAATTCAAGGAGCAGGCAGAGCTCCTAGTTTCACCAGAGCCAGGGGGTTGGTAATAAGGAAGAGAGCAATGTGCCTTCACCTTCCTGGGGTCGGAACTGCACGTGGCCCCACTGGTACGGTGTGCATGCGCTTCCACAATCACACACTTTCCTGGCTTCCACTCTGACTATGGTCTCATTTCAACTCCTTCAACTGCCATATCCACCCATAAAATTATGAGTGTGAAAGCACTTTGCAAACCCGAATACTCTCTGAAGAAGTAAAAAGTATTGCTGTAATTATTACGATTATTATGCCCGATGGTTAAGATTTCGGCTGCCCACCTCTCAGCTATGTGGGGCCTCCAGAGAGGGAGGGCTAGGTCACTCCTCAGCTTCTGAGGCTCCTGGCCCATCTCCCCTTCCAGCTGTCTACAGCTGGCTGCTGAGCTGGAGACATAGGGAAAGCAGAGGAAAGGTGATTTACTGGGACAGAAGGAGGGAGACTGGGAAATATACCATGTTCCCTTAAAACTTGAACCATTGCCCTGAGTCTCTGCCTACCAGGGGAAGCTGGGGAGGGGAGCAGATGGTGAGGGGGAGGGGAAGGGAACGGGGGAGGGCAGTGGGCCCCAGGCCTCCTGCTTCCCCAACTCCTACCTTGGCCTTTCCGGTCATGCCCAAGATGAAGCTGAGGGTCCGTCTCAGGGAGGAGCCTGCCCAGGTGCCTGAGCCCCTTTCCAGTTGGCTACAGCTGCAGAGAGAAAAAGAAGAGATGAAGAGATGGAGACGGAGCTGGAAAAGAACAACAAGATACTCCCAGAGATATGGTGGATGAAGTGCCATGACCAGGGGAGAGAGAATGGGGAGATACGGGGGAAAGACTGAGAGAAGGGTGAGGGAGAGAGAGGAAGGACTCAGGAGAAAGAGGCTCCCACTCCCCTACCTCCTGGGATTTCCTAGATATGGTCACTACAGTTTCCCAGGCCCTTCTATTTATGAGGAAAACTCCAGGCTCCTCCCAGATAAATACAGACGCCCCCTTCCTACCTAATCCAGGCCCAATCTCCTCTTTCATGCTGCTTCCCAACGGAAATGATACGGGGAGGGGGGCTCTCCAAGGGGACGTTTTCCCCTCACAAAACAAGAGTCCTGTGTACGACCCTCCCTGCTGTTTGGAAAGGGCCTCTGGGCCTAACGCCAATAAGGACTGAATTTCCTGGGATTTCATCAGCCCCATCCCATGAGCTAATCCCAAACCAGAGCCAGGAGGATGTGTCAGCTAGAGATTTTCAGGACCACAAATCAGAGCTTGATATCTTAAAGGGCCCATTACTAGCTCACACACCCACACTGTCTTAGAGGGCTGACCCACTCAAATCAGGCTTCAGCTGTAGGAGTCAAATAAACAGGTGCTGATTTTGCATGCTTATTTACATAGATACTATGTAAATCTCCCAGCCTCCACCTCGATTCCTGAACAATATGCCTTCAGCCCCTGCCCTCTCCCCTTGGGGTGCTACAGCCCGTGCCCAGCTCTCCTTAGGGCCACTCCCCATTGGTCGATTATCTCAGCTATCCAAAGCTGGTCCATGGTCCTTGGTCACTGTCTCTCCCTAAGATTGTGCAGCAGCGAATCTGCCTGCTCTCTTTTCTGACACTGACAACAGCAGTCAACCTCCACTCTCTTATTTAACAGACACCCTGGGGTCTATATACTCCTTTCCTTTCCCTGATTTCTTCTTCATCCCATGGAGCCAACAGGAACCTTCTTAGCCTTCCCCAGCCAATGAGAAGAAGGGGAATTCTATGCAGCGCAGGTAGAAGGATATTTGGAGGTCTTTCATAAGAAACGTTAAGGGGAACAATGTTTCAGGAAACAGAGACCCTTGGGGCTACAAAACCCAAGGCCCAGTCCCATTGTCCCTCCCCCATCTGGGGCTTTGAAGGGCTCTGTGTCCCCCAAACTCACCTTTGGCTGAGGTCAGCGGCAGAGGACTGGGACAAATTCCCTGCCAACACAAAAGGAGACGTGAGGTGTCCAGCTAAAGCCAGACAAAGGCGCCCAGGGCTGCCTCCCCCACACCCTCCACCTGGATCAGGTTCCCAAGCTGCAGGTGCTTGTGACGCCATTCCTGAGGGCGGGCACTGGGGAGTAGGGAAGGAGGGCGGCGTCTGAGCAGAGCAGAGCTGAAGAACTTAGGAGCCAGGGTAACAGAGTACCGGCGTGGTGCGGAGAGGGGGCTGAGAGGCCAATGTCTCAGTTCCTTTTCAGTGAATGGCAAGGGCAGAGGAATCACCCTGAGCTCCCAATGCCTCTTCCTGATGACAATGTACGTTGCGGATTACTGTCCTCCATCTCCGGTGACGGGAAGCTAGAGAGCCTCTCTCTGTCCTATGTTCTCCTTCATTGGAAGGAGAGCCTCAGAATACCAAAGTCCTGAATTCAGATCTCTCATTTGAATAAATGCATTTTGGGGTTTCCAAGGGTGTGTGGTTAAACATAATGTAGGACATCTGGACCCTAAACAGCTGGCTCTGAGGAGTGGGCTGAGACAGGCAGAGGAAGGGGCCACACTGCTTTGCTCCCCACTTTTACTCACCAGCTGGATCTGAGCAGCCCAAGAAGTAATTGATGCCACTCATGGATACAGACTTGGAAAGCATGCCAGTGGCCGAGCGGTCCAAAAGGCCAGCAGATGGGTGACAGGAACGCTGACCCTAGAATCATGTTAAGAATCCTCATGCAAAGGTCAGGCTTCATCCATCTTCCCCCCGCAAGGCTCTTCACTTTCCCACAGCAAAGCCCTTCTTCAAGGCCTTCAGGCCTTCTACCCCTCCCACTACCCATATCTGGAACATTCCACTTGAAATAGTTAAGAAGTTATTCCTGCTATTTAGCAGTCATCACTCTGTTGCAACTCAAACCCAGGCTGCCTTAATATAGAAAATATCTTAGAAAAGATTTACCCTGAATTGTTTCCAGAGATGAAAAACTCAATATACAGAGGTCAGGCAGGTAATGAAAAAACAAACACACACACAAAAAAACTGGGGCAGTCTGCGTTTAAAACAATAGGGAGTAGAAATATTCATAAACCCCACACCCAATCTTTCGAAAATCGCTTTTTTTTTTCTCAAGCCTACATGGAGCATTACAAAAACTGGCTACATATCAGTCCATAAGGCAAAATTTAACACATTTCAGATAACCTCCATCAGAGAGATCATAGGAAACAACCCAGAAATCCCTTTTCAGTAGCCTGGATAAAGAATCTGTGGTATATTTATATATAGAAGCATTATTCAACATTAAAAATGAACAAACTACAGTTCACCCAACAATATGGATGAATCTCATGAAAGAACAAAGACACAAAAGATTTATATACTTTGTGGTTACATTCATATAAAGTTTAAAACAGGCAAAACAAATTGATATTGTTTAGACATACAAATAAAGGTGGTAAATCTATAGGGAAAATCGATCTCAAAAGTCAAGAAAGTGGTCCTCTCTGCCAGGAGGGAGAGGGCTATGAATGGGGAGGGACACGGGGGGCTTCTGGGTTTTGGTGGTACTCTTATTTTTTTTTAACCTGGAGTAGTTACATGGTTGTTTGCTTCCTAATTATGCATTACATTGTACATATAAGTTTTATATATTTCTCTGTATCTATGTTGTATTTCAATTTTTTTTTTTTTTTGCGGTACGTGGGCCTCTCACCGTTGTGGCCTCTCCCGCTGCGGAACAGAGGCTCCGGACGCGCAGGCTCAGCGGCCATGGTTCACGGGCCCAGCCGCTCCGCGGCATGTGGGATCCTCCCGGACCAGGGCACGAATCCGTGTCCCCTGCATGGGCAGGCGGACTCTCAACCACTGCGCCACCAGGGAAGCCCTCAAATTTTTTTTAAGTTTTAAACAAATCTCCATAGATTTAGAAATTTTAAAGCACCCTTCTAAATAAACTTACTGGTCAAAGAAGAAATCATTATGGGAATTTAAAGATATTTTATAACAACAATAATGAAAATACTACTCAACAAAACTTGTGGGAGATAGCCAAAATGTATCTCAAGGATAATTTGTCGATTTAAAATGCTTAACTGAGGGGCTTCCCGGGCTTCCCTGGTGGCGCAGTGGTTGAGAGTCCGCCTGCCGACGCTAGGGGACACGGGTTCGTGCCCCGGTCCGGGAAGATCCCACGTGCCGCAGAGCGGCTGGGCCTGTGAGCCATGGCCGCTGAGCCTGCGCGTCCGCAGCCTGTGCTCCGCAACAGAAGAGGCCACAACAGTGAGAGGCCCGCGTACAGAAAAAAAAAAAAAAAAAAAAATGCTTAACTGAAAATTAATGAGCTATGCCAGCTTAAAAGGTTAGAAAAAGAACAACAAAACAAACCCAAAGTAAATAGAAGAAAGGATATGATAAAAGCAGAAATCAATGAAGTAGTAACAAATGAAATAGGATCAATAAAGCCAAGACTTGGGCTTCCCTGGTGGTGCAGTGGTTGAGAGTCTGCCTGCCGATGTAGGGGACACGAGTTCGTGCCCCGGTCCAGGAAGATCCCACATGCCGCGGAGCGGCTAGGCCCATGAGCCATGGCCGCTGAGCCTGTGCGTCTGGAGCCTGTGCTCCACAATGGGTGAGGCCACAACAGTGAGAGGCCTGTGTACCACAAAAAAAAAAAATAAAGCCAAGAGTTGATTTTAGGAACAGGCAAATAAAATAGACAAACCTTTGATAAGGGTGATGCACAAATAAAAGTAGAATGAAAGGGTGGACCTAACTACAGAAACAGTAGTGACTAGAAAGATAATGCTATCTACAACTTAATGCCAGTAATTTTGAAAATGCAAACAAAATAGACAAAATCTTTAAAAAAACAAACAAAATATATATAACTTACCAAAACTGAATCTAGAAGAAATAGAAAGTCTGAATGGTCCTATTAAAGAAATGGAATCAGTAGTTAATCTTTCTATAAACAAAACAAAACACTCCAGGCCAAAACAGTTTTATAGTCAAGGAACAGAGCTTTCAAGGAATAGATTACTGAAATCTTATACAAACTCTTCCAAAGAATAGAAAACAAAACCAAAAGCTTTCCAACTCTTTCTATAAGGCAAGCATAACCTTGATTCTTAAACTACACACAGACCATATGACAAAGGAAAATTATGGCCCAATCTCTCTTATGAAAAGTACAAAAATTCCAAACAAAATATTAGCAAACTGTAATAGATTTTAAATAGCTACAAATTATTTGCAGCTCCTACCATCAAGAAGGAGTCTATTTCTTCACTCAGTCACAGGCTGGCCTGTGACTTGCTACGATGAATAGAATGTGGCAGAAGTAGCATGATGTGATTTTTGAGGCTACACCTCAAGAAAACTTAAAGCTTCCACTCATGCCCACTTGGAATGCTATTGCCACATGAACAAGCCCAAGCCTAAGCCTTCTGGAGAAGCCATGTGGATAAGAACCAAAGTATCACAACGGGCAACCTGCCAACCCACAAGCATGAATATGTCTGTCCTTGACCATCAGCCCTATTCAGCCACCAGACAACTACAGCCACATAAGTGAGTCCAGGTGGAGCCAGCAGAAGAATACCCAGCTGAGCTCAGTCCAAATTAACCACCCATAGAACTGTGAGGGGGAAAAAATGGTTGTTGTTTTAAGCCACTAAGTTTGGGGTTGATCTTTTATGCAGCAATAGATAATTGATGCCACAAATAAAATCCAGTAGTGTGTAAAAAAGATAATCAATCCATCATGAAAAAGTCAGACTTATCCTAAAAATATAAGGGTGGTTTAAGATGAGGAAAATCTTTAAATGTAATTTACCTCAATGACATATTAAAGGAGAAAAAACATAACCAACTCAGTAAAAGCCAAAAAATCATAGGATAAAATCCAACACTCACTCATTGTAAAACCAAAGACCTGGCAGTTACAAATGGAAGGAATCTTCCTTAACTGGATAGAGTATCTTTTTTTTTTTTTTTTTTTTTTTGCGGTACGCGGGCCTCTCACTGCTGTGGCCTCTCCCGTTGTGGAGCACAGGCTCTGGACGCACAGGCTCAGCGGCCATGGCTCACGGGCCCAGCCACTCCGCGGCATGTGGGATCTTCCCGGACTGGGGCCCGAACCCGTGTCCCCTGCATCGGCAGGCGGATTCTCAACCACTGCGCCACCAGGGAAGCCCTCTTTTTTTTTTTTTTTTCTCGCGGTACGCGGGCCTCTCACTGTTGTGGCCTCTCACTGTTGTGGCCTCTTACTGTTGTGGCCTCTCCCTCTGCGGAGCACAGGCTCTGGACGCGCAGGCTCAGCGGCCATGGCTCAAGGGCCGAGCCGCTCCGTGGCATGTGGGATCTTCCCGGACCAGGGAACAAACCCGTGTCCCCTGTATTGGCAGGCGGACTCCCAACCACTGCGCCACCAGGGAAGCCCTGGATAGAGTATCTTCTAAAACCTTACAGCCAAAAATCGATTTCAATGGTGAAGCATAAGATGCACTCCCTCTAAAATCAGAAACAAGACAAGGATAGCCATTATCAACATTTCTGTTCAACACTGCAATAGAGCCCTGGCTAAGCACACACAGTAGGGCAAGAAAAAGAAATGAAAGAAATAAATATTGAAAAAGAAAAAAGTAAAGTTCATTTAAAGATGACATATGGGCTTCCCTGGTGGTGTGGTGGTTAAGAATCCTCCTGCCAATGCAGGGTGACATGGGTTCAAGCCCTGCCAAGGCAGGGTGACACGGGAAGATCCCACATGCCGTGGAGCGACTAAGCCCGCGTGCCACAACTACTGAAGCCTGTGTGCCTAGAACCTGTGCTTTGCAACAAGAGAAGCCACCACAATGAGAAGCCTGCGCACCACAAGGAATAGTAGCCCCCACTCGCCGCAACTAGAGAAAGCCCGCGTGCAGCTACGAAGACCCAACGCAGCCAAAAATAAAAATAAATAAATAAAATTTAAAAAAAAATAAAAATAAAGATGACATAATTATCTACTTAGAAAAGCCAAAAAATCCACAGATAAATTGTTATAACTGAAAAAAAAGAGTTTAACAAGTTTAAATAACTATAATTAATTAAATTGCATTTCTATAAACCAAAAATAATTATAAAATGTAATTAATGTAATTTAAATATAAGAAAGCATTTATAATAGCAACAAAATATATAAGGCACATAGAAATAAATCTAATAAAGATTGACAAGACCTGTATGAAGGAAATTAATACTTTGTTAAAAGACATATTTTTTTAGAAAGCCTAACAAAATAGAGATATTATTTTTCATGGATAAGAAGACTCAATATCAGAAAGAAGTCAGTTTTTCCTAAATTAATCTTTTTTTAAATTCATCCGCCAAATATTTTCATGTTTTATTTATTTTTTTTAACATCTTTATTGGAGTATAATTGCTTTACAATGGTGTGTTAGTTTCTGCTTTATAACAAAGTGAATCAGTTATACATATACATATGTTCCCATTTCTTTTCCCTCCTAAATTAATCTTTGAATTCAGTACAACCTCAGTCAAAATTCAGCAGAATTTTTCATTTTTAGAAATTGATAAGCTAATTCTAAAATTCACATAGAAGTGCAGAGACTTCCCTGGTGGCCCAGTGGTTAAGAATCTGTCTTCCAATGAAGGGGACGCGGGTTTGATCCCTGGTTGGGGAACTAAGATCCCACATGCTGCAGGGCAACTAAGCCTGCGCACCGCAACTACTGAGCTTGTGCACTCTGGAGCCCATGTGCCACAATTGGAGGACCCTGCACTCTGTGATGAAGATCCCATGTGCTGCAACTAAGACCTGATGTGGCCAAATAAATAAATATTAAAAAAATAAAATAAAATTCCCATAGAAGTGCAAAGGACCTAGGATAGCCGAGATAATCTTAAAGAAAAATAATAAAGTTGGAGGACTTACACTACTACATTTTTAAGACTTACAGTAAAGCCACACTAATTAAGATAATGTGATACTGGCATAAGAATAGACAAATAGATCAATGGAACAGAGAACAGTCCTCAGAAATAGACTCACACAAATATAGTCACTTGATTTTCAACAGTCACCACAGCAATTCAATGGGGAAAGTAAGTTTTTTAATGAAGCAACTGTATATTTACATGGGGAAAAAACCAAAACCTTGATTTCTTCCATACACAAGAACCTAGATAAATCACAGGCCTAAACATGAAAGCTAAAACTATAAAGCTTCTAGAAGAAAATATCGAAGAAAAATCTTCACATTCTTGGGGTAGGCAAGATTTCTTGAACATGACCAAAAGCACTAACCATTAAAATAATCGATAAACTGGACTTCATCTAAATTAAAAACTCACACTTATTAAAATACACTATTAAAGTAAAAATGCAAGTCAAAGATTGAGAGAAGATACTCACAATACATATATCTGACAAAGGACTCAGATCCAGAATATATAGAGAACTCTTACAAATCAATAAGAAAAAGACAAGCTGTTTTAAAAATTGAGCAAAAGACTTGAACAGACATTTCACAAAAGAAGATATTCAGATGGTCAATGAGAATATGAAAAGGTGCTCAATAAAATTTTTCAACAGGGACATGCAAATTAAAACCAAAATGAGACAATTCTAAAACACCTACCAGAATGGCTAAAATTAAAATCTTGACAGTAATAACTTATAATAGAAAAGAATCTGAAAAAGAATCTATATCTATATCTATATCTATCTATCTATATATATATACATATAACTGAATCTCTTTGCTGTACACCTGAAACATTGTAAATCAACTATACTTCAATAAAAATTAAAAAAATTTTAATTTAAAATCTTGACAAAAAAAGTATAATATACCTAAGAGTACATCTAATATATATCCACAAACTCTGTATGGAAAAAAATTGATAAAACTTTATTAAAAGACATTAAATGAAGACGTATACTATTTTCATGGATGGGTAGGAAGAAGCAATACTGTAAAGATGTCCACTTTCCCTAAATTAATCTTTAGAGTCAATGCAACTCCAACTAAAATCTCAAAAGTGTTTTTTAATACATGTTTTGTATGTATGTTATACTTCAATAAAAATGCTCTTTTTAAATTAAGAAACTCTGTTTCTTTAAAGACACCATAGGAGAAGGAAAAGACAAACCACTTTTCTCAATCTTTGAGAAAAGATCATTGTAACACATATAACAACAAAGGATTAGTATTCAGAATATGTAAAGAACACATTCAAAACAATAAAGAAAAAACCCTCAAAGAATCCAATAGAAAAGTGGGCAAAAGACATGAAGAGGAATTTCACAGAAGAGGAAACACAAATGACCAGGACACATATAAAAATTGCTCAATTCCATTTGTAATAAGGATAATTCAAATTAAAACCACAATGAGATTTATAACCACTAGATTGGCAAAATTAAGAAATCTGATGACTCCAAGTGTTGGAAAGCATGTGGATCAATGGGAACTCTTATATACTGCTGATGTGGGTGGAAACAGTTTGCCATTATCTTATAAAAATGAACATCTGTGTACACTATGACCCAACAGTTCTACTCCAAGGTATATGCCCCAGAGAAATTCTTGCAAATGAGCACCAGAAGATGGATAAAAGGATGTTCATAATGACACTCTTCATAGTAGTAAAGAATGGAAATTATCCAAATGTCCATCAACAGAAGATTGGAATGAAAATAATTACCTATAACTATTTGCAACACATGGATAAAAATTAGAAACAATGCTGAGTGAAAATGCAAGTTATAGAAAACTTTGTACAATATAACATCATTGTTTTTAAAGTCAGAAACAAACAAAAAAAGAAATAATATATCATTAGGTAATGCTTTGTGTTAAAACTATTTTTAAAAAAAAGTAAGTGAGTGATTAAGAAAATTCAAGATAGTGATTACCTCTGGTGGAAAGGCAAGGGAATAAGAGAAGAGAGGAAGACATAAGTAAAGATAAATGTAATGGTGATATTCTAGGTCTGGAGATGGATGGGTGATTGATTAGGCATTCATTTTAAAATATTATATTTATGACAAATGGAAAAATACAATAGAGAGTACTAGCAACTCTGGCAATCTGGAGGGTACAGCTCCCATCTAAGGACATCTGAATTTTGGAAAGTGTAAACACCATGCTGGCCAAACAAAATAAATTTTGAGCTAGACTTGGCTTGGCTTTCAAGCTAGTCTGAAAGCCCCAGTCTAGTTTAATGAATCTCAGACTTTTGGTCTGTGGACTTTGCTGAAGACTTACACCTATTTGCTGCTGCAGGAAGATACAAAAAACCCCAAACATACAGACAAGGAGAAATTTAAGGGAAGTGCTTAAAGATTAGGTGAAGAGAGAAGAGGAATCAGAACAGGAAGGCATAAAAAGAGAAGAAAAAAAAACCCACTAGAGAAGGGGGGAAAGAAGAAGACATATAATACCAAGAAGGGGGAAGCAGGGAGAAGAGAGAGGTGGAAGAGAGAGAAAGAAGTACAAAGGAATGGAGGGGAGAAGAGAAAAAAGAAACCGTTATCTCCTGTGTGCTAGCCTCTGTACTGGGCACTTTAACACTTTTTTTTTTTCATCTAATAATCACAACTTTAAAAGCCAGTTTTTAGTATCCTGATTTTCAGAAAGCTGAAATAAATTGTTCAACTAGGAGCAGTGTGACTCCAAAATCCTGTTCTTTCTACCGTACCACATTGAATCAGATGTGAGGGAAGACCTACAGAGATGCTGATGGAGAAAAGTGGGAGCTGGGAGAAGATGGGCTTTGCTGCTTCCCTGACAGGCTGTAACAGCCCCCTCTTCTCAACCTCTCTCCCAAACCACAGGCACTTGAACAATGAGGCCGGGTGGGTACCCCTGGCCAGTTAGAGGATGTGCTGGAGGGGAGGTAACCTTAAGTCACTGGGCTTGAGACAGTTCCATGTACAGCTGCCCCTCATTATCCATGGGGGATTGATTCCAGGATCCTGTGGATACCAAAAGCTGAGGATGCTCAAGTCCCTTACATAAAATGGCATAATACTGAAATTCGCATATAACCTGTGTGCATCCTCCCATATATTTTAAATCATCTCTAGATTAATTGTAATACCTAATGTAATATAAATGCCATGTAAATAATTGTAAACACAGTGTAAATGCTATATAAATAGTTGCCAGCATGAGACAAATTCAAGGTTTGCTTTTTGAAAATTTCTGGAATTTTTTTTCAAATGTTTTTGGTCCATGGTTGGTTGAATCCATGGACGCAGAACCTATGCATACAGAGGGCTGACTGTACTCAGGGACTCTTAGCTGGCAAACCCAGTGATATCTCTAAAAGCTTCGTGTATCCTCAGTGGTTTCTGGGTCCTGGTTTGAGATCTTCCCTGTGATGTTCCCTTAAGCCAGAAGGCTGAGCAATCTCTATATCTTTTCTCACTTGATAATCCTATGATTATCTTGTTAGAGAACTATTGTGTTTCAGGGTACCAGATGCCTAGTTTCATCCTACAAATAATAAGTTCATCTCCAAATCTGAGAAATATGGGGTCCACACAAAGAAGTAGTTATAACACCAAGGGGAGCAGGGGCCTTTTAATGAGAGAGGAACAGAGATCACACATCAACACAGAGACACAGACACAGAAAGGAAGGCACAGAGAGTCTCAGAGAAAGAGACAGAGGCAGGATACCAAGAGTGGGGGACAGAGCATACAGACCCAGGAAAGCAGACAGAGGGGTAGAGACACCAGATTCAGATTCCATCAGATGGAGTCAAAGTGATGCCTGGGCACAGAGAGACCGAGCAGCTTGCAGAACAGAAGAGGCACAGAGTGGTGGCTGGACAGGCAAAGGGGCAGGAGAGGGGGAGGAAGGTGGTAGCTTCCATGGGGACTTATCTATCCATACCACGCAGGAGGGTTGGCCACCTTGGTGCTGCAGTTCCAGAAAGGGGTCCAGTTCCTCTTGGCTCTGCAGTAAGGGGGGCTCCTGGGAGCCCACACATCCCGATGCCTGCAGTTTGTTCCTGAAACACACATTGCCACCACTGCCCTCCGGTCCCAGTGGCCTGTGACAGGCACCAGGGAGGAACACCGCCTCAGCCCAGTCCTGTTGCTTACCCCCAGCCCAGCCCTTCCTGTTAGCCTAGGCGCAGGCCAGACCCAAACTGGCTTCCCTTTGGGGCTGTGCTTTGGCAAAACTGTGGAGCTGGCTTCAGGCAAGGGTGACCCCTGCTGGTCAAAGAACAGTACTGCCCTCCAGAAAACAGCCAGCGTTCAGCAAGGAGGGAAAGGAAGGGTAAGCTGCATTCTCGCTCTTTGCCTGGTTTCTGATGCCAACATTAGCTCCTACTAAGATAAATGGTGTGCCCGGGGCTCCCTTTCTTCTCTACCCAAGGGTGAAAATTAGCACCTGATAGTTAAAGGTGACACCTGGAAGACCCTGAGAAACAGTCAGCACCACATAAAGCGAACTCAGAGCATCTCTGCCTTAGATTAGCTGCTCTTAGGAAGGTGCCATGAGTCCTGTGGACAAGGTTTCTCACCCAAGTTCCCTCCCAAGCCAGTTCAGGGACAAGGTCCTCTCCCCTCACACAGCCCAGCCAGCCCTGCCTAGGAGCTAGAGAAGCTTGGTCTACTCACCAGAGCTAAGAGAACTTGTCCAAGGGGACCATTGTCAAAGCAGAGAGACAGGGCCCTTCCGTGGCTAGCAGGCCCTCACAGTGACCACTCACACTGAACTCTTCATGCTGACCCCCGGACCTTCTCTTTCTGGCTTCCTCTGTCTTTGGGGATATGGTCAGTGATTTTCCAGGAGAGGGGAAGAGCTGGGTCCCTCTCTTCTAGTCTGCCAAGCATATGTAGATCCCTGAGCAAGAGCAGCTCTTCCCCCATTGTAGGCCTGGACTATGATGTCTAAATATCTTGGGCCTGCCTCAGCCTGGATCCAGCAGGCAGGGAGCAATTTGGGAAAGGGGGCAGGTTCCATGCCCCAACCCTGGGAGCACTTCTCTCAAGAAACCTCCCAAAGTTCTCTGGGCCTCAGTTTCCTCATCTGTAAAATGAGGTGATTGGGCCATATGATCCCTGAGTCCCTTCCAGCTCTGACACTGTTGTATGGTCCTAAGAAACCCAAGTGGGAGGTGGAGGCAATAAGACCTGAGTGTCCTGCTGCTCACCTCACCTCCATACCTCTCCCTCACCATTCTCACCAACCTGCCCTTGAGACCAGGTAGAAAGAAGGAGCTAGGACTACTAAGTAGAGCCACATTTTGAAAGGCAGGGTCCACCCTCCCCAAAGGCCCACAACAGGCCTGGGTTAGGATTCTCCAGGGAAGAGACTAGGGGCCCAGGTCTCTTCAACTCCTGTCATTCCTTTCCAACCACTTCTCCTAGGTATAGAACTTGACAGAAGGAGAGACAGGAGGTCCCCTCGTGTTTTACCTGCTCAGTGGATCCTGGAGCTCCTTGCCCGGCCCCCAACTATGTCTTTTGAAGGGGTCGTAGTTGTGACTGTGGGCACGGAAAGCCCTCGACCTTCGGAGGGGTACAGCGTGGAAGCCATCTCCCTCCTTCTTTTCTCCCTCCTCCTCTTCTTCTTCATTCTCCTCCAGCTGCTCTCTGGACTCGACCACAGACAGGCAGCGGCGAGTGTGGCCTTGGGGCACCAGGTCTCCACCTGTGAGGAACACCTCTGGGACGTCTTTGTTCATGGGAGGTACACACAGGCCAGTCTGAATCAAGAAGACAGAGAATGGTGAGTTCTAGAATTCTGGAATTTGGAACTAGAAAGGTGTCACAGTCAGCCAGGCCTAGAGCATCCAGTCACTTCTCCCTTTACCAAGGCACAGAATTGGAGGATGGCTGGCTCAAGATCACACAAGGAATTAGTTGCAGAGTCAAGAAGAGAACTTGGGTTTTCTGACTCCCAGTCTAGTGTTCTTTCCAGTACATAATGACATCCTCACTCACTCATTATTATTCCATTTAATGAGCACCTATATTGCAGAGGACCAAGCCAAGAAAAGAGAAACAGATATTGTTCTTACCCTCAAGGAATTCGTTCTAGTGAGTGTGTGTGTGCATGTGTGTACGTAGACAAAAGCACAAATCACAAACAACTGGCCAGAGTTTGCCAAATGCCACAAGAGAAGTTTCAAAAAAATTATTTGTGCTGTCAAAGGAATGAGTGCATATAGCCAGTTGGAGGACTCAAAAAAGGGAAACAGAAGGAAGTAAACAGCCTTTGAGATGGGCCTGGAAGGGTGGAGTGGTTAGGATTTGGCTACGTTGGAAAGGGAGGAGTCTAGGCAAATAAAACAACAGGGAGAAAAGGTGCATGAGTGAGAAAGTATTATGATTTCTTCTTTCTAAGACTCTGGTCATTTGGGGAGTAAGAGAGCCATTCTGACCTTTTCCCAAGAAGCAAAGAGAAGGGCTCCAAAACCAGCCACATTGAAATTCCTTCTCTTTCTCCCAAGTGGGCATTGTTCTCACTGCCCAGTACTCCCGGCTGCCATCAGGGCTTGCCTCAGTGTGTCTCAGATTAAAGAACCCTCAGGAGCTCTTAAAGTTGAAAACGATAAGCTCCACTCCAGGAACAAGTACCAAATACCGAGTACTAAGGTGATGGAGGGGCGGGAAGGCAACTCACATCTACTGCATCTACCTCTGTACACCCCCTCTGGGCCCTATCTCTGTAGAACTTCTGCTAGAATGAGTTTCCCAGGCTCCTCTTCTCCCAGGGGTGAAGCAACTGAGATGTTCGGAGGACCCTGGAGGCCAGGAAGCAGTGAGCCAGAACTCCCCCTCCTCCCAGGCTTCCTGTGAGGGTGTCAAGCCTTCCCCAAGTTATTTTACTCCCCGCCCCCAACACCCCCCCACAAAAGTCCAGGTTGTTGGACAGTCGTTCCTTCCAGCTACTTTTCCCTCTTTCACTGCAACCTGCCCCCACTCCACCCAGGACCACTGAGATGACACCTGTGCCTGTGTCAGCTGCACACCTGCCTACCACGGGGAAGGAGGAGACAAGTACTCAGGCCTCTGCAGATGGCATTCTGCTGCCCTGCCGGGGTGGGTCTGAAGATAGAAAAAGAGAGGTCTAGGAAACCAGCCCATGCCCTGTGCCTCTCCATGCTCAGCACAGCTGGAAGCCACATAGAGGGGACCTCTCAGCCTGCCGCTGGGAGACATCCTCTCTCTGTGTCCACAAACTTGGGCCTCGTGCCATCTGATGCGCTATCTGTAAACAGGATGGGACGAGACTTCCCTGGCGGTCCAGTGGTAAAGAATCCACCTTCCAATGCAGGGGACGCAGGTTCGATCCCTGGTCAGGGAAATAAGATCCCACATGCCACGGGGCAACTAAGCCCACACACCACAACTACTGAGCTCGCGCACCTCAACGAGAGAGCCTGCATGCTGCAAACTACAGAGCCTACGTGCACTGGAGCCTGCACGCCACAACTAGAGAAGAGAAAACCCTCACGCCACAACTAGAGAGAAGCCCGCGCACCACAAGGAAGAGCCTGCGCACCACAACAAAAGATCCTGCATGCCTCAACGAAGATCCTGCGTGCTGCAGCTAAGACCTGACGCAGCCAAAAATAAATTAAATTAATAAGTAAATAATAAATCTTAAAAAAAAAAAAAGACTCCGCGCTCCCAATGCAGGGGGCCCCGGGTTCTATCCCTGGTCAGGAAACTAGATCCCACGTGCTGCAACTAAGAATACACATGCCACAGTGAAGATCCCGTGTGCCACAACTAAGACCTGGTGCAGTCAAATAAATAAATATTTTCTTTAAAAAAATTTAAAAAATAAATAAATAAACAGGATGGGCAGATCTGCAGGGAGCAGGACAGAGCCTGAGGGCCACAACACGGTCCCTGCAAACCAGTGGTCTCCAAAGCTGAGATTTGGGGGCAGGGGGAGAGGGGTAGTGACAAAAAGTATCGTGAGAAGCTGGGATGGAGGAAAGAGTAGGAACTAGGTATGTTCCCTAGAAAAAGAGGAGCAGGGGCTGGGAACAGGACAGAAATGGAGGGGCACTGAGGGGGCACTACAAGGAACTTGGATCTGGCATTCAGCGACCTCACAAAAGAGAAAAAACTGTTTGACCTACACACCCTGTACCCAGCTTCTATCTACTCTTCCTGCCCTGATTCTGCCCGCAGGGCTGGATTTGACTAGATGAATGAAAAGCAGTGAATGGAAGCCCTTTCCTTTCCCTCCATCCCTGGAGATGCTGCCTGTTGGAGGTGGTACCCTGCTGCCTTGGCCTGGTGGACAGACATTTCGAATCCTGAGATCTTTATGTCTTGAAATTTCACCCTTCTTCCTCCAGCTGAGACCACCTGGAGTCTGACCTCTTCTCAAAGAACTACCCTCTGACTAGCCTCTCTGTGATGTCATTCATGGTCTCTGCCCTCTGTGAGAGTGGAATCCACTGGGCTCCTTCTCCCTTAAATCTTCCTTCCATTCCTCAGAAAGTTTTCCTGTTTTCTAAATTCCACCCCTTCATGCTGTTATGTCAATAATTTTCATTCTATCCTTCAAAGAGGTGAGGTTTAGCAAGGTTTCCTCAACCACCTCCCAGAGATAGTCCCTCCTCCGCTTTCTGAAATTCAAGCTGGAGCCCCTGTGGTTGTGTTCCTTTCCTTGCCCCTCCTTCCATCAGTTCTCTCCCAGCCCCCTCCCATCTTTCACTAGGCTCCTGAGCTCAGGAAATGGTGCAAGGGAGCAACCAGGGCTGGGTCTCACACAATGGCTTTATTTAGCCCCAGAATGAGATCACATCGTGTCACATCACTGCTTCCGCTGAGCACAGATAGGAGATTCGGAAATAGGTCTGAGATCAGATGCTTGAGATGGGGGCAGGGGAGGAAAGCAAGAAGGGGCTCTAAGTCACTTTACTTTTCTTCCTGCCACTGGATCAGATGGTTTTCCCATTGACACAGACCATCAGCGTCTCATGATTCCTCCTCTGAGTGTGTGACCTCCACCAATTGCCCTAGTCATCAGTGATTCATTAGACACTCTACCGTGTGCTGAGATGGGAGCATATAATATATTAATAGAGATCTCTCTCTCTCTCTCTCTCTCTCTGTCTCTCTCTCGTTTTTGGGTTGCACCGCATGGCATGTGGGATCTTAGTTCCCCAACCAGGGATTGAACCTGTGCCCACTGCAGTGGAAGCTCGGAGTCTTAACTGCTGGACCGCCAGGGAAGTACTGAGAGAAATCTCTCTTATTCAAAACTCTGAGACCGGGCTTCCCTGGTGGCGCAGTGGTTGAGTCCGCCTGCCGATGCAGGGGACACGGGTTCGTGCCCCAGTCTGGGAAGATCCCACATGCCGCGGAGCAGCTGGGCCCGTGAGCCATGGCTGCTGAGCCTACGCATCCGGAGCCTGTGCTCTGCAATGGGAGAGGCCACGGCAGTGAGAGGCCCGCGTACCACAAAAAAAAAAAAAAAAAAAAAAACTCTGAGACCATAATTTCTTCAGGGTGCTTTGAAGTTCATCAGATTTGCTAGCTCTGCCACCTTCATAAGCCACATGACCTTGAGAACTTGCTTATTTAATGTTTTTGAGCTTTAGGATCATCTGTAAAATGGGAATGGTAATATTACCTTGTAAGGATATTGAAAGACTTGATAATGTATGTAATACAACTAACACTGTGCTTGGCACATATTGGGTAATTAGTAAATGCTACTATTATTTTTGTTGTTATTATTACTATTTAGAAGCAGAGAGAAGGCAGAGCATAGAGAAATGGAGAGCTGGAGAGAGGAAGGCCCAAGACAGAAGCAGAAATAGGCATTATATGATGGTTAAAAAAGAGAGAGAGAGGGCTTCCCTGGTGGCGCAGTGGTTGAGAGTCCGCCTGCCAATGCAGGGGACACAGTTCCGTGTCCCGGTCTGGGAAGATCCCACATGCCGCGGAGCGGCTGGGCCCGTGAGCCATGGCCGCTGAACCTGCGCATCTGGAGCCTGTGCTCCACAACGGGAGAGGCCACAACAGTGAGAGGCCCACGTACCGCAAAAAAAAAAAAAAAAAAAAAGAAAGAAAGAGAGAGAGAATAAATAACCCACAGGCTGACACTAAAACAACTGTGATGGGGACTCATTAATATAAACAACTTCTGATAGAAACGAGCACATAACAACCAGAGCAAGGAGGAGCCTGATGAACCCTGATGAACCTGCACTCTTCAAAGAGAAGGGATGGACAATGGCCTCTGGTAGTTGAGAACAGAGGTTGGCAACTATAGCCTGTGGGCCAAATCTGTCCTATTTTCTTTTTTAAATGGTTGGAAAAAAATCAAAAGAAGAATACTACTTTGTGACACACAAAAATTATATGAAATTCAATTTTCAGTGCACATAAATAAAGGGTTTTTTCTGGGGAACATAGCCATGCTCATTCATTTACATATGGTCTATGGCTGTTTTTGCATTATGACAGCAAAGTTGGTAGTTGCGACAGAGACCATATGGCCCATAAAGCCTAAAATATTTATTATCTGGGTCTCAACAGAAAAAGTTTGCCGACTCTTGATTTAGAGAAGCTGGGTCTCAGAATCTCAGGAAGGAGGAAAAAGAGATCAAAGAGAGACATTAAGGCTCACTGCCCACCAACCAGGTGTCTGCAACCAGCTTGGGGGAGGAGGGACATTGAAGACCCCAGCACACCCATTTCCTAAATAGCACCTGAGCCTACAGGGGGAAGAGGCTTAACCCATGAGTGCCTACAGCATCCTGTGGGATCCTCACAACCATTTCTTGAAATAGATATTATCCCTATTTTACATAGGAAGAAACAGGCAGCACAGAGAGGGAAAGTAACTTGCTCAAGGTCACAGGGCTGTAGGAGGTGGAGCTGAGTTTTCAAAGCAGATGCATCCCACTGTAGAGCCTGAGTTCTCTGAAACCAGAAGGCAAGCTCCCAATGAGAGCAAGTGGCTAGCTTTGAAAGAAATCTGGCAATATTGTTATTCACTTCCTCATTCCTGCCCCCTCCACCCCAGCCAAAGAAAGGAAGCAGTTTCCAGAATAAATTAGATGGGGATTCCAAAAAATTAAATTTGCCCTTTCTACTCCCTCTGCATCTTAGAAATCTGAATGAGGTGATGGGGGGCAGGCAGGGCCCTGCTTCTGTTTGCTGGCAGCAAACACTGGGGGTAGGAAGTGCTGATAGCAATCACACAACTAGGCACAGGGGACGGTGGGCAAGGCTAGTGGGCCCCTTCGCAGCCTGGGGGGCTCCCTGGGTCTGGCTCTGGGGTCCTAAATTTCCCAAAGGGGGCAGTAATGGGGAAGATCCGAAAGAACCAGATAATAAAGAATGGGGAGGAAGGGAGAGGCCAGATGGCATGGTCTGCTGGCTTCTCTCCAGGTCTCCTAGCCCTGGGGGAACAGGGTGATAGAAAACCCTTTGATGGTTCAAAATTTAACCTACCTGCTTCCTCTCCCATAGAAAGTAAACCATTAATCCAACAGTGTCCTGCAAAGAAGACTAAAGCAGGGCTTCAGATGAAGAAGGCCCTGGTAACCACAGTTCCTTCCCACCCCTCCCTGCTCATGAACACACCATTCCACAGCAAGTCATATAGCACCCAAGTCTCTAATTCCTCCTCACCTCACCCTGACCTGGCTACATCATCGCTCTATTTCTCAGTGTGAGACATGTGAGATTTTGCTGTGCATTCAACACTGTATCCTGGAACTCACCCTCCTTCCCTGGCTTTCCTGTCAACTGCCAGAGAGTGGTATCACAATTCCAAAAATCAAAGAAAAGGTAAAGGGTATATAGAAAGGATTCCTTCATTCAGCAAATATTTCTTTAGCACCTACCAGGTGTCAGGCACCAAGACGAGGACCCAGAAGGGTCTATGCACAAACACAGTGGTGAGGCAAGTGTACCACTCCTCTGTGGGACAGGGGCTAGTTCAGGCAAAAGCCATCTGCCCACATCAGCTTTTGGGTTGACTCCTGCTTCCACCTGCTTCCAGGGCCCACAGGGCAGAGCTGTCGATTTTATTGTTAGTACTTAATTCTGGAAGTTCAAAGCTAGAGAGCCAGGCATCCTCAGTTCCCTAATCTAACCACGTCTCATTTTTATTTTTTAAATTTTTACTTATTTATTTTTTTTGGCCACTCCACACAGCATGTGGGATCTTAGTTCCCCGACCAGGGATTGAACCCATGGCCCCGGCAGTGGAAGTGCAGACTCTAAACCACTAGACCACCAGGAAAGTGCCATCATACCTCCTTAAAAGTCAGCCATCAAGGGCTTCCCTGGTGGCGCAGTGGTTAAGAGTCCGCCTGCCGATGCAGGGGACACGGGTTTGTGCCCCGGTCCAAGAAGATCCCACATGCTGCGGAGCGGCTGGGCCCATGAGCCATGGCCGCTGAGCCTGCGTGTCCGGAGCCTGTGCTCCGCAACGGGAGAGACCACAGCAGTGAGAGGCCCGCGAACTGCAAAAAAAAAAAAAAGTCAGCCATCAAGCATCTCGAACACCCACCCTAAATCACCCCCACCTCTTTGATATATTAGGCTCACAAATCAGTCAGGATTTTTGCTGCTTTGGGCTTCCAAGTGTGATCATCTTTTCTCTTTTTTTTTAAAATTTGTTTGCAAACTGAACCTAGGGATCCTATCCTCTTTCCTTCTGCTGGGCCTGTGTGCTTATTCTACCAGAGGCTTGTTGGGACCCAGACTAGCCCATGATGTGTCGGGGCTAGAGAGTAAAAGGGGGAAGACCAATCAGTCCACTTCTACCTCCTGTCAGTTTCTTGGCATGCGTTCTGGGTGCCACGCCAGCAGGGTGGGGCAAGAGAGGGGCTGAGGTTCAGAGGGACACACCTGAGAAGACTTTGGCCACTGAGTTCCAAGGAGTTAACCCATCAGATCCCAGGGAACAGCTAAAGGTAGCAGGTGAAGTAAGGAGCCCCTAATCTGAATGGATGGGGTAATCTGGAATCTGGAAGCCCTTGGCTCTCAGGTATGAGTCTGTGGCCCTTTAAATCTCACAATTAACTACCAGGGATAAAGGGAATAATGTCAGGGCCTAGAGGAAGGGGACCCAGGGTGAATTAGGATTTAAAGTTTTAAAATTCTAGCCATCCTGTTTGTCCATACCTCCTGTCTCAATGGTGCCAGATAAACTTGAGTCTGAATCCCAGTCCTATAATCTACCTCTTAATTGATGAGCGTTAGTTATTTAACTCCTCTAAATCTCAACTTTAATATAGGGGTTATGATATGCTAACCCCATAGGACTGTGAGGATTAAGAATGTATATAAAGGGGGTCTCCTTGGTGGCTCAGTAGTTAAGAATCTGCCTGCCAGTGCAGGGGACACAGGCTCGAGCCCTGCTCCGGGAAGATCCCACATGCCACGGAGCAACTAAGCCCGTGCAGCACAACTAATGAGCCTGCGCTCTAGAGCCCGCGTGCCACAACTACTGAGCCCGCGCACCTAGAGCCCGTGCTCCGCAACAAGAGAAGCCACCACAATGAGAAGCCTGTGCACCGCAACGAAGAGTAGCCCCCGCTCGACGCCACTAAAGAAAGCCCGCGCGCAGCAACAAAGACCCAACGCAGCCAAAAAAAAAAAAATAATAAGGAATGTATATAAGGGAATTCCCTGGCGGTTCAGTAGTTAGGACTCCGTGCTTTCACTGCAGAGGGCCCGGGCTCAATCCCTGGTCAGGGAACTAGTGGTGTGGCCAAGAAAAGAAAAAAAAATGTATATAAAATCTTTGGCATCACTTGTCCCACAAGTAGTGTTAATTAACTGTTGGCCATTATGGTGATTTCCTATTTGCACACTTGTGCGCACACACACAGAGACACACGCACTCTCAATGCATCCTAGTTAAGAATGGGAGCTGAGGGCTTCCCTGATGGCGCAGTGGTTGAGAGTCCGCCTGCCCATGCAGGGGACACAGGTTCGTGCCCCGGCCCGGGAAGATCCCACATGCCGCGGAGAGGCTAGACCCGTAAGCCATGGCTGCTGAGCCTGCGCGTCCGGAGCCTGTGCTCTGCAACGGGAGAGGCCACAGCAGTGAGAGGCCCGCGTACTGCAAAACAAAACAAAACAAAACAAAAAAATGGGAGCTGAGGCCTTCCCTGGTGGCTCAGTGGTTAAGAATCCGCCTGCCAATGCAGGGGACACAGGTTCAAGCCCTGGTCTGGGAAGATCCTACATGCCACGGAGCAACTAAGCCCGTGCGCCACAACTACTGAGCCTGTGCTCTAGAGCCCGCGTGCCACAACTACTGAGCCCGCGTGCCACAACTACGGAAGCCCGCGTGCCTAGAGCCCGCGCTCCGCAACAAGAAGCCACTGCAATGAGAAGCCCGCACACCGCAGTGAAGAGTAGCCCCCGCTCACAGCAACCAGAGAAAGCCCGTGCACAGCAACAAAGACCCAATGCAGCCCAAAATAAAAATAAATAAAATTAATAAAATTAAAAAAAAAAGGGAGCTGATGAGACTTCCCTGGTGGCGCAGTGGTTAAGAATCTTCCTGCCAATGCAGGGGACACGGGTTCAAGCCTTGGACTGGGAAGATCCCACATGTCACATAGCCACTAAGCCCGTGCACCACAACTACTGAGCCTGCTCTCTAGAGCCTGCAAACCAAAACTACTGAGCCCGTGTGCCACAACTACTGAAGCCCAAGCGCCTAGAACCTGTGCTTCACAACAAGAGAAGCCACTGCAATGAGAAGCCTGCTCACTGTATTGAAGAGTAGCCCCCACTCGCTGCAACTAGAGAAAGCCCACGCGCATCAACGAAGACCCAATGCAGCCAAAAATTAATTAATTAAGTAAGTAAGTAAGTTTAAAAAAAAGGCAGCTGAATGCAGGAGACTGGTAGAGAATTGTTCTGCCACTTCCTGGGGGTGCTGAGGGGTTCCTGAAGATCTCTTTTTGGGAAGTGCCCATTCATGAGGTAAGGACTCAGGGAAAGGGAAGGGGGAAACTCACCGGACTTGGGAGATATCCCAAAGATGGGAGACCTGTTCTTGCTTTCGGTTGGTGACTGCAGTATAGGAAGAAGTCCCACTTCAGACAGCCCCTCTAAGAATCCAGTCCAGGACCTTAATGGGGGTGCCTCTTTCTTGGTCCTTTTAAGGGAATTGCTCATGGTCCAGAAGTTTGCATAGGAGACAGGGGGGACTCATTCCAGTCCAGATCAGCTGCCTCTCCAACTACTCTAGCCCTTCCCTTCCCCGCCC
This sequence comes from Mesoplodon bidens, assembly GCF_964165515.1. Classification (NCBI taxonomy): domain Eukaryota; kingdom Metazoa; phylum Chordata; class Mammalia; order Artiodactyla; family Ziphiidae; genus Mesoplodon; species Mesoplodon bidens. The sequence continues at coordinate 72,695,514 of NC_138177.1, read as the reverse complement.
TACTTCAAACACCCTAGACAGTGCTGTGCCCAGACCTTTAACCCCTTGGGTGCCATTGCTTGTCCCGAGGATTCCTGGGTTCCTCATCCTCAACATCCCCCGCAAAGGGCAGCCCCCGGATTCAGGCACACATAGGAACAGATACAGGAAACCAAGCTGGGGTCACCCTGAGGGGAGTGTATGTGGGAACCTGACATCCCAGGGAACCTTCACCCACCCTCCAGCAGAGACAGGGTGGAACTGAGGGGGAAAAGAAGACAACTCAGGGAAAGGCCCACAGCTGGAACCCTACTTAACAGCAAGGTCCTGCTGGGGTCAGGGAGGTCCTTTGCTCTCTCTCAAGTTTGGTTTCAAAATGCTTGTCGTTCCCTTTAAGAGGCAGGTTACAGTAGGGGGAGGAGGACAGACTGTATTTTCTGTGATGAAAGTACAGGGAGGAGCGGTGACAAGGGCAGCTACATCAGAGGAGGACCCTCCTTCAGCCAACAGGAACAGGGTGAGCAGGCAGCTTGGCACACACCCGGCTCCCAACTCCCGGCGTGTTGTGGATACCAGGCACAGGATATCTGACTGGCTCTCCACCCCCTTCCCTGATAACAGCCTCTGGGGGCACTGACTCACCCTCACCGCTTCCCTGGGGCAGAGGATGGAGTGGGCAGATGTTGGACTTCCTGAGGTACCGGGGAGCCTCCTCCCTGATGGACCTCGTGGTCCAGGGGAAAGGACATGTTGGAATCGGAAGAGCTTGGCTGCCTCTGCCAACTCACAAGAGGCCTTGGAGAAGTTCCCTAGTAGCCTCATTTCCTCCTCTGTAAAATGGGGATAGTAAATGAGATATGTACAAATAGTGGAACATAAATGCTGGGCCCATAATTGTTATTCAATAGATACGCTAGCTGCCACTTGCTGTGTCCCTGGATAAACCACTCCACTCTGCCTTTCCTGATCTATTACATGAGATTAAATTAGGTGATCTACGGTCTATCCTTGCTCTAAAACTCTCCCTCTGGGTGAGAGGAAGAGGGCAGTTGCTGCCAGATGTGGAAACTGTGTGCCCTTTCCTACCTGGCTGGGCTCCAAACCACACGAGTGACAGTGGTTGTTTCTCACTTCACAAGAATACAGGGGAAACAGCTGCCTGTTTTACTGGTGTAGGGTCCTCAGAAATTCTCTACTTTAACAATCCCGTGATTGTCCACATGAGGACACAGGCTCCGAGCGGGGTGGGCGGGTGTGATTTACCTGAGGTCTGCCAGCCAGCGAGAGGCAGAACCGGGGCTGGGATCCAGCACTGCTGCCTCTGTGGTCAGTGCTGCTTCCACCCCCCTGAGCCGCTCTCTCGAGGGATCCAACCCGGATAACTTCCCATCCTGTCACCAGGCCGCTGCATTATCCACAGCTTCTTGGGAATCCTTATACCTGTTTCCAATGAACTTTTGTCAGGTCAAGTCCCAAAGCCTAGTATGTGAAAGGGGTGGTAATCTGGGCCCTGGCTCCTCCTGGTACTAGCGCTGGGTGTGGGTGAGCGGGTGCCAGCTAGAAGTTTGGACGACGTGGGAGGGATAGAGGGCTAGTTTCCAGCGGGAGGAGGGGATCTGGAACACGTTGAGAGCTGGGTTGCTATCTGTTTTGCCTTTTAGGGAGGAAGCCCTCAGTTTGGGTACTCAATCTCCAGGAAGGATGTAGGGCCAGTGCTTGCTTTCCCTCTCCCTTGCAGACCTGCATGAAATCTAGAGATCAGGGGTCACGTGTCCCTAGGGTAGTTTCCATTAGAGTGAAGTACTGTCTGCTACTCATCCTCCATTAAGTTACCTCAAGAAGAGGGCTCAGTCCTAAAGCAACTACTCCGGCTGAGTCTCGCCATCTATAGATTTGAGAGGCTTATATTCTTTTTTCTTTTCTTTTTTTTTTTTTTTTTTGTGGTACGTGGGCCTCTCACTGTTGTGGCCTCTCCCGTTGCGGAGCACAGGCTCCAGACGCGCAGGCTCAGCGGCCATGGCTCACGGGCCCAGCCGCTCCGCGGCATGTGGGATCTTCCCGGACCGGGGCACGAACCCGTGTCCCCTGCATCGGCAGGCGGACTCTCAACCACTGTGCCACCAGGGAAGCCCGAGGCTTATATTCTTCAATGCTACTACTTAAGGGAGGCTCAAATTCCATCCTGACTCCAAGGAATTTGATCTCTTGAGAGATGGAAGTATCTAGTTTTGGCCTTTTTTCAAGGTGCCTGTGACACTGCCTTCACAATGCTTCTCTTGTCATCTGGGTCAGACCTGGGTTCTCCCCTAGTCTCCTCTGTAACGAGGGGCCAGGACACAAAGTGCTGAGTTCTGCAAGGAAAGGTAAAGACTGCCCCAGCTTTCGGCAAAGGAGTATCTCCCAGAGCTCAGACTGAGGGAGAAATCTCTTATGTTACCTTCCCAAGTTATGAAGGTTATCCTACCCTTTAAACCAGAACCCGCCCTCCTATAGGTTAACTCTTCACTGTGTTTTCAGTGGACACTACACAGATGGCAAATAGTGTGTTGCTCCAAAGACCAACAGTTCATAGTCCTAGAGGAAGACAATACATTATCAACCTAGCTCCCTCTTCCTTCCCTATGCTTGCTCTCAACCCCAAGCTTCTGACCGTCTTTCTCCCCATTCTCTTGAGCAAGTCCCAGGTCTCCACCAGGAACACAATAAACCAAAGCAAATATATCCTTCTTGCCCTCTGACCTGGCCAGTCCTGGGGTGTCCGAGCCGTAGGCCCTGAAAGAGGGATGTGAGCTGGTGGAGGGCTACTCCATTTGGAGCCTCCCGTTGTCTCCAGGTCCTTTTCATCCTTCTTGGGGCCCAGAGGCTCCGAAGGCTGGGCGAAGGAAAGCTTAAACTGGTTGGGCAGCACTCTCCCCCAGCCCCCCCACCAGAATCTAAGCTGGGAAGCTTGGTGACAGGAACAAAGCGGGTGTTTGTTGGGTTTCTCTCCTGCCTGGGAGGCTGTTCTCGGACCACGGCATTCCTGGGTCGGACAGAGTCAGCTCAGCGTGGCTTCTCCCCACTGTTGTTGCCACATACCCACTGCCTTTCCAGAGGCTGTGCTTAGGTAACAACTCAGGGGATACAGGCGCTTCTGCCTGGCCTGAGCTCAAAGCAGAGGCATTAAAAGTAAGTTCAAGATGGGACTTCCCTGGCAGTCCAGTAGTTAAGACTCCACGCTTCCACTGAAGGGGACACAGGTTCAATTCCTGGTCGGGGAACTGGGATCCTGCATACCCCGCAATGTGGCCAAAATAATAATAAGTTCAAGCTCAAGAAAAGCTAGCTCTTAAATGGAGGAAGGCCTAGAATCAGGCATAAGAGATAGTTTCTCAAGAACAGTCAGTGAATAAATCACCCCTTCTCAAGAACAGTCAGTGAATAAATCACCCCTAGGTGGTCTCCCGGGGCATGAGAACAACTGCAGAACACTTTTCCCCATTCTCTCCTCTACTGTGGAGAGGGGCTCACAGGCAAGGAAGGTTTAGGGGAACATATGGTGACTGGTGAGAACAGAGGGAAATAAGGGATGGAAGCAAAGGTGTTCAAAAGGGAAGGTGCGGGGGGTGGGATATCTCTGTGGGAACAGGACCCACAATCCCTAGAGCAAGGAGGCAGGAATTCAGCTCATTTGCCCAGGAGCCTGGGCAGTCAGGGCCTGAGTACCAACAGCAACCTGAGCTCATCCAGGTGATGGGAAAACAGACAAGTCAGGGTGGCATTTGTTTTTATTAGAAAACCCCATTTGGTAAGAGCTTCCCTAAGCCAGCACAGAGACTGGGTAGCCTCCAAGAGTCCCATAGCTTTCATCTTATCTTCCACCCTCTTCTGAGAGGGGAGCGGTGTGGGGGGACGGGGTGGTGTCAGGCAGTCTCTGAAGTGCCCCCTCCTGGACCCCTGAGAGAGTTCACATCGCCAGCAACGTACCCCGCGGCACCTCGGTGGTGCACCACAGGGCCCCTAGGCTCAAGGCGGTTGTAAAAGGCTTTCCCGTTTGTATGGCTTCACGATGGAACCAAGGAGGCTCTCACAGACTCCAGGGTCTGGTCCTTCGCTCTGGTTGAGAGCAGGGCAGGATCAAGGAGAAGGTGGCCAAGGGCTGAGGGAGAAGAGATTGCCACTTGAGATACCCTTTGGAGTCTGGAAAGCACCTGGATTTCTTGGGAAGGGAGGACTGTGGAAGCCCCACTCAGTTCTTCTTGGTTTTGGGGGTGTCATATTTCCTCTTGCTGGAGTACCACAACAGCAGGGGGATGCCGATGGAAGGGAGAGTCATGACCCCGAAAGCTGCCCAGTCCAGCTGTGGAAGACAAAGGCCTTGCTTAGAAGTCTGGATTAGGGCACAGGAGGGGACCAGGAAGGAAGGGGCCCAATGAGAAAGGGAGGAGTCCAGCCCAAATTTTAAGCAGAACCTTCGCAGGAAGGTTCCTCTCTGGCTACTCTGGACACAGAATGGCTCGCTAAAGACCAATCTATATCTTTTGCGCTATGAAACCAAAGGTCTCACCTGACCCAACCCAATCTGGAAGAGAAGCTTCTCTCTTCCAAACAATCTTTGAGGAGGGAGATGCCCAGGAGATGCCCTAACAGTCAAGCCTCCTGCGACCTAACCCCTGCCCCCACCTCCAGCTCTCTCTTCCATTCCTCTGTCTCACATTCTGCTCTCTGGCCTCACTAAACTACCTGCCATTCCTGGATTGCACCATGCTTTTTTCTCACTTCTGAGCTACTCCCTCTTCCTAGGGTGCCTCCCCTTCCTTACCTCCTCTTTAATAAGTTAAACCTCCCTCCTCCAGAAAATCCTCCCCGACTCTCAAAGACCAGGTGAGGTGTTCCTGTTGCATCTCCTCCAGAGCCTTGTGTATGATCTCCATCACAGCACTCTTCCCCCACTGACTTGTGCTGAAGCCTCTATGAGCCCATAAGATCTTTAACAGAAGGGACTGTGTCTTGCATTGTTTTCTCAAAGCAAAGCACAGAACTGAGCATGTAATTAGGAACCTCGTAATTATTCCCTGAATGAATGAATAAATGAATCTCCTCATTCAGTACTTTAGGCAAATCTTCAAAGAATTCTCCCCTAGACTAGACTACAACGAAGTTCCCATTTAACCTTCCCAATGCTCTGCGACTCTTTTAATCTAAGCAGATACACTTTTTTAATCCTCAAATTAGACCCAGGACTCCAAGATGGAGCTCTACTCAAGGCTGAGCAGAGAAAAAGGGCAGCTTTTTTTGGTTCTGGCAATTGTGATCTCATTGCCAAAAGTCTCTAACCATGGTTAAATCAGGGTATTTGATGGCTGTGTGTATCAGACATCAAAACACAGATATGACAAGAACCAACCAACTAAACATATCTTCTAAGGAAGCCAAAAGGTCCCAGAACCAAAAGCATGTTCTACTCCCAGGGGAATGACAAGAAGACTGTAAAGCTTACAAAATGGGGGGAGAATCTCCTATCAAACTCCCTCTGAGCCAGGATTCCTCCCTGTCCAGGTGCACTGGTAAAGCCAATCTGAAAAGCAGAAAAGAAGGGCATTAAGGCAAGTCTCCAGCTCTTTCTCATCTGGGAAAGGGCAGTTCCAACCAACCCAGTTCTAAGCAATAGATTAGTTCCCAAAGGCCCAAGAAAGCAACAAGATGAGGAAAAGTTTTTGAACTAGAGAGAGTTGGATGATTCTTAGTGTGTTGTAAAGATGAGTAAATTAGGAGCCAGGAGACACATGATGAGCATTTACTAAAAAAAGGTAGGACAGGTATGCAGCTGAAATTAAACCCAAATCCTTCTATCTTAGCCTCAGACTCTGGAAAGAGTTGCTCACCACCACTGGCCTCTCTGCCCTTGGCAATCATTTCCCCATTCCTCAAGTGGAAACACTCTTCTGTACCTCACAAGTTGACATGAGGCTCAAGTGAACTAATGAGAAGGATTCTGGAGAGCATAAAGCCCTACCCAAATGTACATTACTAGTGGAGGGGCTGAGTCTGTCCCACATTCCTTTGTCTTGGAGAGCAGGCCAAGAGTTTGAAGCGCATTGCAAACAACTTTGTTCTAAAGTGGCTGCTGAGCCTTTAATTTTGTGTCTTTTAACCCATCAAGGACCAGGTGGAACCAAAGAGTCTTAGAGGTGGTTCTAAAAGCACACATGATAGAAGGTATGAAAACATAACCAGGATTACAAGAATATGGTTCCACATGGTTTATAAAAAAAAGATAACTCAAAAAAAAAAAAAAAAAATGAAGATAACTCAGAGAGTGCACTGAATGTTTAAGACTCTTGGATTTCTTTTAGCTCTATGGTTGACTCTGTTAAGTCCCTTCCTTACTGTGCACTCACTAAGTAGCCTAAAGCCCACCTGTATTTATAAATTCATGACCCAAGCTTTTTGAGGGCTAGGACAGTGTCTTAATCTGCTTGGTATTTCCTAGCGTCTTAGCACCTTGCAGGGGCTCAATAAATGTCTGCTGACCTTTACATCAATCAGTTAAGAGACTGGTTATCGCTGGGTTTCCATTCTATATGGGAAACAGAAAGAAATCTAAGACAAAGTCCCTTGCTTTAAGGAGTTTATAATTAAACTGGGAGATGGGAGTGAGGGAAAGACCTAGATACAGGAAAGAGAACGAATAAAGATGGTCAATAATTAAATGTTCAAGTGGCATAGACTGTAAGAGCTATAGAAGTTTAGATGCAGTCAGTGACTGTTTAGTGAAAGAATGAGTAGGAAAGAGCGATATGAATTGTAAAAGCAGAAGACAGAATCAAGGAGACGCAGCTCAGAGCTAGGTCTTGAGGAGGCTTTGGATAATGAAGTGGAGGAGAGAGAGTACAGAGAGTACTTCAAGCAGAGACCAAAGGCAAAGTGGAAAGAACGAGCACTGAGAGTGGGGGAGGTGCCACAGGAAGGAGCTTGGTCTAATTAGGACGGAGGGTCTTAGAGGGTAGAGAGAGGAAGGGAGAGGCAGAACACAGTGAGAATGGTGGAGGGTACGGCGAGAAGAGGCAGGAAACTCAGCCTTGCTGCAAGAAGCAGGGGCATTCTAAGCAAGGGAAAGACACAGACACAGCGGAGGCCAGGAATCATCTGATGGCAGCACAGAAGACAGATGGGAAGGACAATGATGGCAATAAACTGGGCAGCACATGACACTGTACAGATTAAAGGTGAAGCAGAAGGGAATGCTACAGTACTCCTCTCCCATTCATTTCACCTGCTTGATTCTGAGACTTTATAATTTGAAACATACTTCCTTCCTATTTGAAACATACTTCCTTCCTATGATGATATCTCAAGTTTTTGGTCCTTCTTATCTTCCACAGAATTTAGCACCTGCTCTGGAGATTTTCTGCAAGAGTTTTCAAAGGAAGGCAGAGCTGAGCCCCATCCAACTAAGGGTTTGGGTAACTCACCACAACAGGCCCATCCTCCTGGGCCAGGTAAGTAATAGTTGCTGAGGTGAAGTTGAAATAACCAGCCTTGAGAGGGCGCAGGACCACGGTGTGGGAGACGTTGCTAGCACTGACCCGAAAGTTAAGGAGGGAAAAAGATGAAGCTCCAGTTGTAACAAACTTTCAACTTAGGGACGAAACGCACCATTCACAAAAAGAGTTGCCAACACATGTAATGATTTCACACCTGCAATATACTACGAAAATAATAAACACGGGCTCTCTTCTAAGCCTGAAGTGTGTGGTATAATATGATGTCTTTCTAGCCAAGTCTTAAGGGGTCTATGACATACTCAGTATTGAGGTGTTTAAACTTTTAAAGCAATATAGGTTATGGATGAAAAATCAGTCACTTAAGGTCACAGAAAATCTTTCGCTGCCTAAAGCTGCAGGAAGTTCTTGAAAATATAAAACAAAACCCCCCAAAAACCCAAAGAGAACACTTACCCTTGCCAGAAAATCTAAATATATTTTAAATCACAGGGGAAAAAATAATCTAATTCAAAACACTCAGGAAATAACCAGTAGATCCGAATAAGGGATTTACTGAAGAAGAGTCTTTAAAAGGTCACCCAGGGGATTTCCCTGGTGGTCCAGTGGTAAAGAATCCACCTTATGATGCAGGGGACACGAGTTCGATCCCTGGTCAGGGAACTAAAATCCCACGTGCCACAACTACTGAACTCGTGCGCCTCAACTAGAGCCCATGTGCCACTAACTACAGAGCCCAAGCTCCCTGGAGCCTGTGCGCTACAGCTAGAGAAGAGAAAGCCCACACGCCACAACTAGAGAGAAGCCCACGTACCACAACAAAGATCCCTTGTGCCGCAACAGAGACCCGATGCAGCCAAAAAAAAGTCACCCAGGTCCTCCACACTAGCATCCCACTGAATTTTTTTTTTTAAATAAATAAATGTATTTATTTATTTTTGGCTGTGTTGGGTCTTTGGTGCTGTGCGTGGCTTTCTCTAGTTGCGGTGAGCGGGGCTACTCTTCCTTGCGTTGCACGGGCTTCTCACTGTGGTGGCTTCTCTTGTTGCGGAGCACAGGCTCTAGGCGTGCGGGCTTCAGTAGCTGTGGCTTGCGGGCTCTAGAGTGCAAGCTCAGTAGTTGTGGTGCACGGGCTTAGTTGCTCCATGGCATGTGGGATCTTCCCAGACCAGGGCTCGAACCTGTGTCTCCTGCATTGGCAGGCGGATTCTTAACCACTGTGCCACCAGGGAAGCCCCCCACTGAATTTCTTTTTCTATTTCTTTCTTTCTTTTTTTTTTTTTTTTTTTTTTTGCGGTACGCGGGCCTCTTACTGTTGTGGCCTCTCCCGTTGCGGAGCACAGGCTCCGGACACGCAGGCTCAGCGGCCATGGCTCATGGGCCCAGCAGCTCCGCGGCATGTGGGATCTTCTCAGACCGGGGCACGAACCCGTGTCCCCTGCATTGGCAGGCGGACTCTCAACCACTGCGCCACCAGGGAAGCCCCTGAATTTCTTTTAAAAGCACCTTATACATCCTCACCCAGCCACAAACATCTGTCTACAGTCTCCCAATACAGAATGTTTTAGAACTTTATGACCTGAACTTCAGGAACCTCCTTCCTCAGGCCCACCCTAAATCATGCTCACACAATTCTCACCAGTCTCTCTTGCCCCATCTTATCCAGAGCGGTGACAAGAATGACCCTGCTGATTTGCTTCAACATTCCCACCCACCACCACCAGCCTTCACCACCCAGTGTCAAGAGGATACGGAGCAATTCGGTCCCATTTGACGTTGAGCATTCCAGAGACAATGCCAAAGTCTTCTGGAGGGAAGGAATCATCAGATAATTCCACATCTAATGCAGCACTAGAAAAGGGAGGAAACAAAGAAAGGTTAGTAATGGATATAAAAGTAAAGGAATCAGCAATCAAATCTGCCTGCCTGTCCTAAAAAATCAGAACTACAAAAGACAGATATGAGTCACAGTTATTTGGGTTTGTTGCACTGAAGAATCCCAGCCAAGGTCTGGATTCTGGGCACCAAAATACTCAAATATCTAGGAAAGAATGGGCCTAAATCCATTTTTGCCCCAATTTCTTCTCACGTGTGTGTGTGTGTGTGTGTAAGGAGGGGAAGAGGAGCAAGATGCATGTGGAAAAGAACATTAAAGGGAATAAAGTTAAAAAAAAAGACCAAAAAAATGCTAATGAAAGAAAGGAAGCTGAAACTAAACCCCTGAGGTAACGAAGGATCATACATTTTCTGCCTTCTCATCTTCCTTTCCCTGTTTCATCACAATTCTTGCTTCTTCCCCACTCTGAGACTCTTCCAGCTCAAAAGGTGGAAGATGGTTCCCTGTAGCTTAGGTAAGAATTTCCTCCTCTTCCAGAAGTAGATCCAGCAGTATATTCATTCACTCATGATATCTGTTGCTGGAAATCTCCCAAAGATAAATCACTGCTGGTCCCTGTTCCCAGCTGGGAAATCTAAGAAGCCTGAAAAGGGCCCAACCTATAGCTCCAGGGCCTCCTTACCTTGAGCCAACATTGTAGATGTTGTACTGTAAGGTCAGGTCTCGCCCCTCCACGGCATATCTATTCAGCAGTGATTTGGAGGCCAAAAGCCTGGCTCCTTCCTCTGCTTGAGTGACAGCAAATAGAGCCAACACCAGGAATGCCAGCAGCCTCATCTTTGGAGAAAAAAGCAAAGTGAGCAGTCAACCCAAGCCTGTAAAACCAGCAAGAGCTTCCTGACAGCCCTTTCTTACAAAGTCTATCAAAACTCTTTTGAGCTTATCAAAGCAGCAGCCCCTTCTACAGAGCAGTCTCTAAGCCATCAGCGCCCTGGGTGCTCCCCAACTGGTGCGATCTTCTGAGAGGACTGCACATGACCAGACTCCTTGGGCCGCAGGATTTCGGCCGATCTCGGACCTGCAACAGCCTCTAGCTTTCCTTCACGCAGGAGTCCCCCACGGCTGCTGCCTTCCCGCTGCTCCCCCTTCTCCACCAGCTTCCCTGTGATCCCATGCCGCGCTCGCAGGGTCCTCCCCCACGGCCCTGTATCCCACCCTCCATCCTTCCCCCGGGATCCCATTCGTCCTCGCCCTCCACATCCCTTTCTGGGGCCCTCCGAGAGCTCAGTCCGCTCTGCCCCCTCCCCTCCTCTTGCCAAGACTACACGTCCTCCCGCCGGCATGCCCTCTCTCCTCCGCGCCCTCCCCGAGCTAACACTCAGCCGCTGAGTGTTGTGCGGACGTGAAACTCCCCGGCTCCCGCTGGCACCCCCAGTGCCTCCGGACTCACCGTGCGCACCCTCAAAGCCTTTCGTGGGGGGTGGGGGTGGGGCGCCAAAACCGGAAGGGAGCGTCAGCACCCGAAAGACCGGAAGTAAGCTCTGGCCGGAAACTTTGGTGCTCTTCCCGATGCCTTCTGGGAGTTGTAGTTCATAGACAAGCCCCACCTTTCCCTTTGTAGTACCCGCCCGCCTCCGGGATGCGACAGCTCCAGGAGCAGGCTTGTGTGTGTGTTCTCCACGCTCTTCTTTCTTTCTTTCCTGTTCTTTCTTTCACGCTTTTATTATTCTGCAGTCTAGAGTGACTTTTCAAGCTGGCTTGCTGTTACTGTAGATGACTAGCCCCTGATTAAGTGCTTTGCGGAACTGGCAGACCTAGAGATTAGGGTCATCTATGTAAAGTGTACTGTCGAACTAGGAATTAGAGAAAAGCTATTTCTCTCGAGGCTATTCTTCGTATTCCCAGGCGAGAAATTTAGTCATCCCCTATATCCAATAAGTCACCAAGCCCTGAACTTTCTTTAGAAGCCCTTTAAGGCCCCGCAAAAGTAGATCCTTTCTTCTCCATTCCCACTGTACCCGCTTTAGTTCATACACATTGCGGTTGCTGTTTTTCATTGTTGTGGTCTCGCTTTCTTGGGCCTTTCCCGGCGCATTTCAATCAGCTACCAGAAAAACTTCCCTAAACAGCATTTTGAACAGTAGACTCTATGTTCAGAGGATGGACTGTGAAGTTAGGCAGTCATGAATTCAAATCTCCCTTCGGTCACTTGCTGTTTAGGTAACCTTAAGGCAAGTGTTACTTCTTAAAAAAAAAAAATATATATATATATATATATATATATATATATACACACACACACACACACACACACACACACATATATTTATTTATTTATTTGACTGCGCTGGGTCTTAGATGCAGCAGGCGGGATCTTCATTTCGGCCTGAGGGATATAGTTCCCTGACAGGGATGGAACCCGGGCCCCCTGCATTGGAAGTGCGGAGTCTTAACCACTGGACCACGAGGGAAGTCCAAGTGTTACTTCTATAAGCTTTGGTTCCCAAATCTGTGAAATGAGATAATTATAGTATTCTCAAAATGCTGGATGATCAAATAGGATAATGTATATAAAACTCTTAGCATATTGTCTGGCACATTTGTGTGCTCAATAAATGGTAACTATCAATATTGCTATTATCCTATCTCTGCATTGTGGCATTCCTTCATTCAGTATGCACTTATTGGGCACCTAATTTGTGCCTAGTACTGTTCTAGGTACTGAGACACAGTGATGAACAGGACAGATAAGGTTTCTACTTTCTGGGGGCTTAACATTCTTGTGGACTAATACACATCACCTGTATTTGTTTTAGTATCTCCCCCCATTCACCACCTCCCTGGCTAGAGCTCTTTGAGGACAGGTGGTCTATTTTCCATTGCTTAGTGTCATGCCTGAGCACACAGGACATACTCCAGGAATGAATAATAACAAATTCTCTACACACAACCTTCAGTCTGCTCCTCCTTCCTTTGCGTGTGGCTTCCTTCAAATGCCCTGTTGCCTCTTTCCTATCCAAATCCAAGCCCTCCTTCAGGGCCCCGCTCTAGTCTCATCCCCGCTGGGAAGCCTTTCTTGGCTTTGCCAGACTGCATTGCTCTTTTACAGCTCCACAGATTAGTAATTTTTTTTTTCTGATTGTTTCTGATCTGGAAACTCTACTTTCATGATTAGATGCTATTTCTCTAGTATATACTTATCCAAAGGTCCTGCAGCAATGCTGAACACAGAGGTGCTCAAGAAACACCTGCTGATTGGAGGAATTTTCATCATCTCCGTTTACAGTCTCCCTAGTGGAATCTATTCTGACTAGAGGAGAGATTTTGAGAGTCAACTGCTGGGAATTCCCTGGTGGTCCAGTGGTTAGGACTCCACGCTTCCACTGCCAAGGAGAGAGAGAGAGAGAGTCAATTGCTAAGGGAAATGTTTCTGTTGAAAGACTTCCAAAAGAATACAACTTCTTTCTGCCATCCTCAAGAGGACCCCAAACCAAGAGATTGAGTAGAACTTTGTTAGATGTGCAGAGAACTGTGTGCCAGGAACAGAGGCATGCAGAGCTAGGCTGCTTACTGTGCCCCCAGGATTGTGTCACTGGTTTTAGGTCCTATTTCCTGGTGTTTAGGACAGAGCCCAAGCTGCCCACTGACCTCTCTTTTGGGATCTGCAACAAGAGGGCCACCAACAGAGTGTGTGACCAAGCTGAGAAGGAAGTGGCAAGCTGCTTTCTTGCCAGAAAGGTAAGCACCCAGAAATAGGGCCTTGCTGACAAATCTAGGGGCCTCAGATGGGCCTCCGTTAGCTAGAAGTGGTAAAGGAGTGAATATGAGCCATGCCAGTTTTCAGGTAACATCCAGAATCAAAGCTGTTACAGTAACTTTGCAACAATAATTTTTTCTCTTTTACATTCATTTTTTTATTGTGGTAAATATACATAACATGAAATTTACTATTTTAACCATTTAAAATGTACATTCAGGGCTTCCCTGGTGGCGCAGTGGTTGAGAGTCCGCCTGCCGGTGCAGGGGACACGGGTTTGTGCCTCGATCTGGGAGGATCCCACATGCCGCCGAGTGGCTGGGCCCGTGAGCCACGGCCGCTGAGCCTGCGTGTCCGGAGCCTGTGCTCCCCAACGGGAGAGGCCACAACAGTGAGAGGCCCGCGTACCGCAAAAAAAAAAAAAAAAAAAAAAAAATTGATGTAAAATGTACATTCACATTGTTGTGCAGCCATCACTACCGTCCATCACCAGAACTTTTTCATCTTCCCAAACTGAAACTGCATACCCATTAAACACTAACTCCCCTTCCTCCTGTCCCCAGCCCCTGGCAATTACCATTCTACTTTCTGTCTCTGTGAATTTGACTACTCTATATACCCCATGTAAGTGGAATCATACAAAAAATCATTTTTAATTTATGTAAATAATACATGCTTGGGCTTCCCTGGTGGCGCGGTGGTTGAGAGTCCGCCTGCCGATGCAGGGGACACGGGTTTGTGCCCCGGTCTGGGAAGACCCCACATGCCACGGAGAGACTGGGCCCGTGAGCCATGGCCGCTGAACCTGCGTGTCCGGAGCCTGTGCTCCGCAATGGGACAGGCCACAACAGTGAGAGGCCCGCGTACCAAAATAAATAAATAAATAAACAAATAAATACTTAAAAAAAAAAATCAAACAATACTGAAATAGTGAGTATAAATGTCAGGATGCAAACTTAGATGTCCAAGAAATGTTAACTTCCTTATTTTTCTACAATCAAACCCAATTTCTGCTTCCAGCCCCTTTTCCATCAGGTAGTAAGGACTTAAATCCCTGTTAATGTAGGGACTACCCAGCCATTTTCCTCCAATGGTGCCTCTAGGTTTCTAGAGGGCTCCCGATGTGCCACAGGCATGGGGTGGGGAGGGGATCAGGGACTTCCGGTGCTTGGTCATCAATACTTTTCCTCTCTGGTGGCCACTGAGACATCTGGATCCTGTCTGCTCTTGGGCTGTGAGTTCACACAGAGTGCAGGTGCATCCCCCTCAGCCTTATCCCAGGCCTTCCCAGGCACAGTGCTCCTCTCTCTCCCTCTTCCTTTCCCTCTACTTTCCGTGCCTCTCTGGAGCCATAGGGAACTCGGCTGAGCTCTCACAGGCCCTTCACCTCTTCCTTGCTATTCAGTCACTCCTCAATTCCACAAGCCAGCCTGGGACCTGGGATGAGCAGAAATCCTGAAAAGTGTCCCAGACCCCCTACCTGGGCACAATGTGCATTTTTGGGAGCAGGCACAAGACTCCTCTTGCTCTTGGATTCACCAACCCATTTGGGTTTTTCCTTTGCCATCCCCTCCAAATCCCAAACTATGTCAAGTCGGAGCTAGCGGAGCCTCAGAGCTCTTCTGAGGGATTTATCCACAGATAACTAAGATCCCCTCTCTCCTGTTCTCTCCTCTTTCTTTTCTTTCTCCCCAGTTTGGTTGAACTCTATCTAGATGAAATCAGTTGGGTGAGGGGATAGAAGTGATGGAAAACCGGCTCTAATGTCTCTAGTATTCCTTCAACAAAAATTTACTGATCATTCTCCAAAGTGCCAAGCAATGTTCTGGGCCGTAGGGCAAGAGCAGTGGACAAAACAGACAAAATCCCTGCCTGTCTCTCAAAACAGACAGAATGCCATGCCTTTCTTTCTAATGAGGCACTGTCCCATAGAACTTTCAGTGAAAATGGAAATGTTCTATAATAGCTCCATTGTCCAATATGTTAGCCACCAGCCACATGTGGCTATTGAGCACTTGAAATGTGACTGGTCAGACTGAAGAACTAAAATTTTTAGCTTTATTTCATTTTAACTAATTTCATTTTTTTTTTTTTTTTTTCTTTTTTTTTTTTTGCGGTATGCGGGCCTCTCACTGCTGCGGCCTCTCCCGTCGCGGAGCACAGGCTCCGGACGCGCAGGCCCAGCGGCCATGGCTCACGGGCCCAGCCGCTCCGCGGCACATGGGATCCCCCCAGACCGGGGCACGAACCCGTATCCCCTGCATCGGCAGGCGGACTCCCAACCACTGCGCCACCAGGGAGGCCCACTAATTTCATTTTAAGTTTGAATAGCCGCACATGGTTAGTGGATTGGACAGCACAGCTCGTATATATCCTGACACCTCTCTGGCCTTTGGCTTTGAATTCCAAAAGGCCAGGGTTTTGATACCCAGTAAACCTTCTCTCTGCTTTTCTTCTGAAACAACACTTCTCCCCATCACTGGGAGAACTCACTGTCTGAGGTACAGCATATTGGACAGCTCCCAGCGAGTCCCCAGGAAATGCCCAGATCTTGACTGATTCCACTGAGTGCCTGAACCCAGGGGAGACACCTTCCCTGTGGTAGGTGCTTCTGGGTGTACAAAGCACAGAGTGCTCCCCTTCCTGCCCTCCCCCTTACTCCCAGTCTTCCAACTCATTAAGGGGGAAGGAAGCTGCACTTCCTTTGGAGGGCTAAAGAGAGCCAATAGGAGAGTGTGGTATGAAGGACTCCTGTGTCTCCCTTAGCCCCTTCGCCTTTTTTTCCCCCCAACCGCACCCTCATCTCTAGGAATGAGGAGCTATTTTAGCATAAGAGCACATCATCCCTGTGCTCTGAGAGACGGTCTCTATGAGCAAGAGAGTGGCTTGTTGGATGGTTGGTTGGTTTGCAGATGCCACACTCTGAAGAAGACATGGCTTGATTCACTGTGAGGCCCCCAGGAAGCAGTCAGAAATAGCAATCCCCACACGTTACCACAGAAAGAAGCAACGGAAAGAAGTAGGGCCTGGGACTTCCCTGGTGGAGCAGTGGTTAAGAATTCACCTGCCGGGCTTCCCTGGTGGCGCAGTGGTTGAGAGTCCGCCTGCCGATGCAGGGGACACGGGTTTGTGCCCTGGTCTGGGAGGATCCCACATGCCGTGGAGCGGCTGGGCCCGTGAGCCATGGCCGCAGAGCCTGCGTGTCCGGAGCCTGTGCTCCGCAACGGGAGAGGCCACAACAGTGAGAGGCCCGCGTACCGCAAAAAAAAAAAAAAAAAAGAATTCACCTGCCAATGCAGCGGACACAGGTTCAATCCCTGGTCTGGGAAGATCCCACATGCCGCGGAGCAGCTAAGCCTATGCGCCACAACTACTGAGCCCATGAGCCACAACTACTGAAGCTGCACACCTAGAGCCCGTGCTCCGCAGCAAGAGAAGCCACCGCAATGAGAAGCCCGCGCACCTCAAGGAAGAATAGCCCCCACTCGCCGCAACTAGAGAAAGCCTGTGCACAGCAACGAAGACACAATGCAGCCAAAATAAATTCATTAATTAATTTTAAAAAAAACTTAAAAATAAAATAAAATGTCACTTAAAAAAAAAAGACGTAGGGCCTCAGTGGAAGGACTGAAAGTAAATAAAGAAAGGAAAAAATGGACTTCCAAGTATCTGCTCCAGGCTGACTCCAGAAGGCAACATTGGGGGAAAAGTGAATCCATACATGTCCCACCTCTCAGGCCAGGAGTCTATGTGTGTTAATGACCAACTACTAATGGGTCTGTTTTCTTTCAGATAATAAACTGTGCCCACCCATTCATTCTTCCAGACACCAGGGCATGACTGGCAGTGTTGGCGAGCTCCTGTTCTCTGCTCCCACTCAACTACTGCACCCACCATGCTTTCGTAAGGTGAGTTGTCACCAAGTCTGTTCCCTCACTGGATGGTGAGCATCTAGAGGGCAGGGACACACCTTGAATTTGTTGAGTGGCTACCCTATAGATAGTTATTGGACAGAACTGAGTGATGGTGGGAAAAGAAAAGCAGTGCAGCTGACCACGCAATAGTTAGGTTTGGCTGGAAATGGAGGAGAGGTGGGAAAAGAAGGCCAGGTTACAGAGCCGAGAACATTGTCTAGCATGCCCCCACGCGCAAGTTTTTATTCTGAAAAACTTGAAACCTATAGAAACTTGAAAGGTTGGCTCAATTAACACCTGTATGCCTTTCACTTAGATTTACCAGCTGCTAACCTTTTGTTCATTTACTTTATCTCTCTATATATAAACTAATATATGTGTGTACACAGACACACACACACACTACACATTCACTTATACATTTTTTGGAACCATTCAAGAGTCAGTTGCACATCATGATACTCCATCCCTGTGTGTGTCAGCATGTATCTCCCAAGAACAGGAACATTCTCTTCCGTAACCCCAATAACATTGTTACACCCAGGAAGTTTGACACTGATAAAATACTATTTTCAGATAGAATCCATATGCAATTTTTGCCAAAATGCCCTTTAAGACTTTTTTTTTTTTTTTTTGCGGTACGCGGGCCTCTCACTGCTGTGGCCTCTCCCGCTGCGGAGCACAGTCTCCGGACGCGCAGGCTCAGCGGCCATGGCTCACGGGCCCAGCCGCTCCGCGGCATGTGGGATCTTCCCGGACCGGGGTACGAACCCGTGTCCTCTGCATCAGCAGGCAGACTCTCAACCACTGTGCCACCAGGGAAGCCCACCTTAACCATTTTTAAGTACACAGTTAGCAGTATTGAATACATTCACATTGTTGTACAAACATCACTACCCCCATTTCCAGAACTCTTTTCATCTTGTAAAACTGAAACTCTATACTCATTAAATAATAGCTCTCCATTTTCCTCTCCCTCCAGCCCCTGGCAACCACCATTATACTTTAGGTCTTTATGAGTTTGACTACTCTAAGTACCTCATACAATCATACAATATTTGTCTTTTCTTGTGACTGGTTTACTTCACAGCATAATATCCTCAAGTTTCATCCATGCTGTAGCATATTACAGAATTTCCTTCCTTTTTAAGGCTGAATAATATTCCATTGTATGTATATACAACATTTTGCATATCCATTCATCCATCAGTGGACACTTGGGTTGCTTCCACGTTTTAGCTATTGTGAATAATGCTGCTATGAACATAGGTGTACAAGTATCTCTTTACAACCCTGCTTTCAATTCTTTTGGGTATATACCCAGAAGTAGAATTTCTGGATCATAGTGATAATTCTATTTTTAGTTTTTTGAGAAACCACCACCATACTCTTTTCCATAGCAGCTGTACCAGTTCAAATTCCCACCAACAGTGCACAGAGTTCCAATTTCTCCACATCTTTGCCAACACTTGTTGTTTTCTGTTTTTTTTGTTTTTGTTTTTGTTTTATAGTAGCCATCCTAATGGGTGTGAGGTGGTATCTCACTGTAGTTTTACTCTGCATTTCCCTAATAATTAGTCATCTTATCACGTGCTTATTAGCCATCTGTATTATCCTCTTTTGAGAAATGTCAATTCAAGTCCTTTGCCCATTTTTGAATTGGGTTGTATGTTTCATTGTTGTTGAGTTTTAGGAGTTTTCTATATATTCTATATATATTTCTATATATTCTATATCCCTCATCAGATATATGATTTGTTGTGTTTTTTATATCATTAATTTTTTTTTTTTGGCTGTATGCGGGCCTCTCACTGTTGTGGCCTCTCCCGTTGCAGAGCACAGGCTCCGGACGCGCAGGCTTAGTGGCCATGGCTCACGGGCCCAGCCGCTCCGCAGCATGTGGGATCTTCCTAGACTGGGACACGAACCCGTGTCCCCTGCAGTGGCAGGCGGACTCTCAACCACTGAGCCACCAGGGAAGCACAATTTTTTAATAATAGTATACAACCTCATGAGTTAATGGTGAGATTTGTTTTTAATATTTATTATTTATTTATTTTGTCTGTACCGGGTTTTAGTTGTGGCACACGGGATCTTTAGTTGCAGCATTTGGACTCTTAGTTACGGCATGCACAAGGTATCTAGTTCTCCGACCAGGGATCGATCCTGAGCCCAATGCATTGGGAGCATGGAGTCTTACCCACTGGACCACCTATTTCATTAATTTTTGCTCTTCTCTTTATTTTTCCATCCTTCTACATTCTTTGGGTTTATTTTGCTATTCTTTTTTTAACTTTCTGAGCTGGTTGCTTAACCCATTACTTTTCAAACTTTCTTCTTTTCCAATATATGCATTTAAGGCTACAAAATTTTCTCCACATACTGGTTTAACTGCCTCCCATCAGGTAATTTTTTATTATTTAGTTTTTATTTTTTAATTTACATTGTTATTTCTTTTTTGACCCGTGGTTTACTTATTAGTATATATCCTTATTTCCAAAAATCTTGGGTTCTAGAAAACTGCATTATGATTAGAGGTCATATTTTGTATTATTTCTGTTCTTTAAAATTCATTGAAAATTGCTCTCTTTTTTCCAGCATATATTTAATGTTTGTAGATGTTCCATGTATGCTTCAAAAATATATGTATATATTCTATACTTTATTGGATGCAGCATTATATGTATTGTTTTTCACTGAAACTAAGATGCACCCAATATTTTTTTGCTAGGGTTGCCTTTAAAAAGTACCACAAACCAGGTGGCTTAAACAATAGGAATTTATTCTCTCACAGTCCTGGAGGTTAGAAGTATGAGACCAAGGTGTTGCTAGGGTTGGTGCCTTCCGAGTGCTGGAGGAAGAATATGTTCCATGCTTTTTCCGTAGCATCTGGTGGTTTGCTGGTAATTTTTGGTGTTCCTTTGCTTCTACAAACATCACCCTGCCTTCATCTTCAAACGATGTTCTTCCTGTTTGCCTGTCTCTGTCCAAAAATCCCCTTTTTTAAAAAGGGACAAGTCTAATTGGGTTAGGGGCCCACCCTACTCCAGTATAACCTCATCTTAATTAATTTCATCTGCAATGACCCTCTTTCCAAATAAGGTTACATTCTAAGGTACTGAGGGTTAGGATTTTAACATATGAATTTTTGAGGGACACAATCCAACCTATAACACACTGTTACTTTACTTACTATCAGAAAGTTTTAACATGCTGCC
Organism: Mesoplodon bidens; assembly: GCF_964165515.1. NCBI lineage: Eukaryota > Metazoa > Chordata > Mammalia > Artiodactyla > Ziphiidae > Mesoplodon > Mesoplodon bidens. Next base: position 72,675,325 of record NC_138177.1, on the reverse strand, counting down.
AATTAAACTATGACTCAATACCAGGAGACCAACAGATTAAAAAACAAAACAAAACTTCCTTTCAGAGTTGTTAAAATGTGAAAAAAATCTGTATCTTAGAATGAATTAACATCGATATTTTTTCCCTGCCTATTCTATCAGTTACAGAGAGAGGTATATTCAAATCTACAATTGAGGGTTTTTCTAATTCTCTTCAAAGTGCTCTCAATTTTTTTCTTTTTATATATTGAGGCCATGTTATTAGATGCATAAATATTTAGGATTATTATATTTTTCTGGTGAGTTTTACCTTTTATCGTTATGAATTAACCCTTTATCTCTTTTTTTAATTTTTAATTTATTTTTTGATTTTTATTTTTGGCTGTGTTGGGTCTTTGTTGCTGCGCGTGGGCTTTCTCTAGTTGCGGTGAGTGGGGGATACTCTTCGTTGTGGTGTGTGGGCTTCTCACTGCGGTGGCTTCTCTTGTTGCGGAGCACAGGCTCTAGGCGTGCAGGCTTCAGTACTTGTGGCACGCAGGCTTAGTAGTTGTGGCACGCGAACTCTAGAGCGCAGGCTCAGTAGTTGTGGCGCATGGGCTTCCTTGCTCTGTGGTATGTGGGATCTTCCTGGACCAGGGCTCGAACCCGTGTCCCCTGCATTGGCAGGCAGATTCTTAACCACTGTGCCACCAGGGAAGCCCAACTCTTTATCTCTTAGTGTTAATTTCTGCCTGAAATTCTAGCTGGTCTATGATTAATATAGCTATCCTAGTTTTCTTCTGGTTTGTGTTTGTACAGTTTATCTTTTTCCAAACTTTTACTTTCAATCTTTCTGTTTTCTTACGTTCTATAAATGTCTTATTGTCAGCATACTGTTAGGCTGTTGCCCTCACCCTCAGCTCCACCCACTGGGGAATTCAGAATGTTTCACTTAAAAGGGAGTGATTAAAACTAGCCCCTTGCCATGCTTCTCTGGGACACCAGCTTCTCTTTGAGGCTGGGCCATAACCCTCTTCCCCCATCACTCTGCAGACAGGGCTATGAGCCAGGAGGTGGCGAGGTCTCTGGGACCAAAAAGCACAAAGCAGCTGGCCTGTGACCCACCCACCCTGGGCCCTGTGAGTGCCCCTGGTGTGTCTTGACCCCTGCTCAGGCTCAGGGCAGGCTCAGTGCCTCACCTCCTTCCAGAGGTGGGCCACCAGTGGGCCCAGGGCCTCCTGGATTTGGCTTCTGGGTCCCCAGTAGATGTAGGGTGGGGTGTGGATTGGGCTGTCCTGCAGGCTCACATCAGAGCCTCCATTTGCAAGATCTTCAGAGCCTTGTAGTTAGATTTTTATTTTATTGATCCAGGCTGACAATCTTTGACTTTTTTTTAAATAAAATTTATTTATTTATTTATTTATTTATTTTTTGGCTATGTTGGGTCTTCATTGCTGCGCATGGGCTTTCTCTAATTGAGGTGAGCGGGAGCTACTCTTCATTGCGGTGCACGGGCTTCTCATTGCGGTGGCTTCTCTTGTTGCAGAGCACGGGCTCTAGGTATGCGGGCTTCAGTAGTTGTGGCACGTGGGCTCAGTAGTTGCGGCTCGCGGGCTCTAGAGTGCAGGCTCAGTAGTTGTGGCGCATGGGCTTAGTTGCTCCGCGGCATGTGGGATCTTCCCGGACCAGGGCTCGAACCCGTGTGCCCTGCATTGGCAGGGGGATTCTTAACCACTGAGCCACCAGGGAAGCCCAATCTTTGACTTTTAATTGAAGCATTTAATCCATTTACATTCAGTAAAATTACTTATATATTAAGGTTTAAATCTGCCATATTATGTGTACATTCTATTTGCTCTGTATATTTTATTTTCTCTCGTTTTGTCTTAAACTTTTTTATTTTGAACAATTTTAGATTTATAGAAAAATTGTGAAGATAGTAAAAGAGTTCCTATATACCCATATCCAGTTTCCCCAATCATTAACATCTTACATTAGTATAGTACATTTATTACAATTAATGAACCACTACTGATAACTAGTTTATACTTTATTCATATTTATTTCAGTTTTACTTAATATCCTTTTACTGTTCCATGATACCATCCAGGATGCTACATTACATTCAGTTGTCATTTCTCCTAAGGCTCCTCTTGGCTGTAACACTTTTTCAGCCTTTCCTCGTTTTTGATGACCTTGACAGTTTTGAGAACTGGGGAGGTGTTTTGTAGAATGTCCCCCAACTGGAATTTGTTTGGTGTTTTTCTCATGATTAGAGTGAGGTTATGAGTTTTGGGGAGGAAGAGAACAGAGGTAAAATGTAGTTTTCATCACATCAAGAGTACGTATCAGCATGATTTATCATTGACCATGATCACCTAGCTGAGGTAGTGTCCCCCTAAAGTCACTCCCCACCCCACCCCTTTCTACACGGTCCTCTGGAAGGAAGGCATGTGCAGCCCACACTTGAGGAGTGGGTATTACAGTCCCCTCCTTGAGGGCAGAACATTTACATAAGTTGTTTGTAATTTTTCTGCACAGATTTGTCTCTTCTCACTCATTTATGTATTCAATTATTTATTTGTATCAGTACAGATTCAAGGGCATTTATTTTATACTTATTTATTTTTTTGCTCAAATTGTTCTAGCTTTGGCCATTGGGAGCTCTTTCAGTTGGCTCTTATGTCCCTCTGACATGCCCTCATCATTGTAGGTTGCTGTTTTTTTATTTTTAAATCACTTACTTTCTGGCACTGCAAGATCCACCAGACACATTTTGTCTATTTCCTGCCCCAGTCCTGGAATCAGCCATTTCTCCGAGGACCCCTGGCTCCTTTTACTGAAAATGGTATTAGAAACCAAGATCTGGGTACTAGGTGTGCTTGTTGCCACCAAGTGTCATTACTCCTAGGCCCTCTCAGCTAACAGAACAAGAAAATATGTGTGCTAACTCACTAATATCTGTAAATATTTCCATTTGTAAATATCTGTATCTGTATTAAGCTAAACATGAGTTCATACTGATGTCTCCACCTCTAATCTATTACTGCATAAATAATTCTAGCCTTATCACCTTGCTTATCTATAAACTCATAGTGAGAAACCTGGCTCCCACCATCCACCATTTACTTAATTGTTCAATTCTAGTATACATGTACAGTGGTATCAGAATTGTTAACCACGGGACATGTATCAACTAGATATCTGATCAACTGCATCAACCAGAGTACCCTGCTTATGTATAGTTTCTTTTGCCTTTAGTCTTATAGATTCCACTAACTTCCAAGTTACTTAGGTAATAACTTACCACCCATCCTTCAGTGAAGTTATTCCATGCACTTGTAGTATAGTTAGATTCTCTGGTTACATTCTTCATTTCATCCTGGGATCTCCTGACTTCCCTTTTTTTTTTTGGCCTCACCATGTGGCATGTGGAACATCCCCGACCAGAGATTGAACCCAAGCCCCCTGCAGTGGAAGCTCGGAGTCTTAACCCCTGGACCACCGGGGAAGTCCTATATGGTTTTTTTTAGTTTGCATATATTAATGTTTACTCTTTGTGTAGTAAAGTTCTATGGGTTTTGGCAAATGCATATTGTTGGGTATCCAACATTACAGGATCATACAGAATAGTCTCACCATCCTAGAAAATCTCTTGTACTTCTTGACATGTTTGGGGTTTTTTTCCCCTTGTCTTTTTTTTTTTTTTTTGCGGTACGCAGGCCTCTCACTGTTGTGGCCTCTCCTGTTGCGGAGCACAGGCTCCAGACGCGCAGGCTCAGCGGCCATGGCTCACGGGCCCAGGCGCTCCACTGCATGTGGGATCTTCCCAGACCGGGGCATGAACCCGTGTCCCCTGCATCGGCAGGCGGACTCTCAACCACTGCGCCACCAGGGAAGCCCCCCTTGTCTTGTTTTTGAAAGGTAATTTTTATCTTATTTTCCCCCTTATTAGTTTGGTAGTTATACATTGTTTTTCTGATTAGTGGTTTAGCAAAACATTCATCCTTGCCTTACCAACGCCTAACATTAACTGACACTTTACTTTCTACCAGCACAATGCAAAGACCTTAGTATACTCCAACTCCATTTACCACTGCCTTTCTGACTCCTGTGCTGGTGTGTCGCGCACTTTAATTCCTTGTCTATACATTTTAACACCATGAGACATTATCATTTTTGTTTTACAGTCAATGTTTATTTAGATTTACATACATATTTACCACTTTCATTGTTCTTCCTTTTATTTTTTCCTTTTTATTATGACTGGAGTTTAATTAACCTTTGGAATTTCCCTTAATGTGAGACTGCTGGTGGTGGACTGTTTTTGTCTGAAAATATCTTTATTTTACTTTCATTTTTGAAAGATATTTTCACTGGGCAGCTACCTTCTTTAAGCATAGGGAAGATAGCATTCCCTCCTCTGTCTTCCAGTTTTGCTGTTGAGATGTAAGTAGTAGTCTGTTGCTCCTTTGAGGATAAACCATCTTTATTCCTTAGGTGCTTTAAAATATTTTCTTTTTGCTTTTGCCTTTTTGCAGAGTGAAAGTTTAATTCATTGGGCTTCCTGAACCTGTGACTTGATGGTTTTCATCAGTTATAGATAATTCTGACACTATTTCTTCAGATTGCTTTTTCCCCTTTCTCTCTTCTCCTTGGACTTCAATTAAGCATAATTTACCCCAACTTACTGTCTCTTCTGTATTTTCCATCCTCTTATTTTTCCAAGGTTCATTCTGTTTCTATAATTGACCAATTCTCTCCTTAGCTATGTCTAATCTGCTGTTAAACCCATCTATTGAGAGCTTAATTTCATTTATTTTTCTAGCTAAAATTTCTATTTGGTCCTTTTCCAATTGTGCTATGTCTGTTTGTGTTGTTTCAGGTCTCTGCTGAAATTTCCAAGCCTCGCTTTTATCTTCTTGAAATACTAAGCAGTTGTTTTCATTTCTGTATAACTCCAATATATGGAATTGTCTGTTTGTTGTCTCTCATTTCCTTTTTTTTGGTCTGTCATTTGTTTGCTTTCATTTTCGTTGCCTTATTTCTTCAAGAGCTTGACTAATTGACTAATTCTTATTATAACTGATGTTATATTTGAAAAATTAATTACAATACTTTTGAGATCCAGGTTGTTGTTAAGTTCCTTGAGATTTCTGCTTGCTTCTACCAAGCATCTGGAGATGCTAGCAATCTGGGATCATCTTATTCCAAGTTTGAGACTTGAGAATTTCTGGACCACCCAGAATGTTGGGACACTAGGCTGCAGAATATGAGGACTGGTTTACTTCTGATTCATCCTTAGGGGTTCCTAGTCCAAGTGGATCTTTACCAGCATCCCTATCTTTAGCTGTCCCCAGATTCCAATTTTTTGTTCCTCTAGCTCCTAATCCTTCAAGGCCCTCAAAACCGCAGCTTAGCCTCTCAGCAGCCTTTTCCCAACTGGAAAAGCCCCCTGGGCAAAGGCAGCCTTTAGGGCCTTCTTCTTTTTTTTTTTTTTTGCGGTACGCGGGCCTCTCACCGTTGTGGCCTCTCCCGTTGCGGAGCATAGGCTCTGGACGCGCAGGCTCAGCAGCCATGGCTCACAGGCCCAGCCGCTCCGCGGCATGTGGGATCCTCCCGGACCGGGGCATGAACCCATGTCCCCTGCATCGGCAGGCGGACTCTCAACCACTGCGCCACCAGGGAAGCCCTAGGGCCTTCTTTTCTCTCTGGATTCCCAGCCAATCTTGTTAACCCTTTGATTTTTTGATAGTTTTCATATTTAAAATTTCTGAGAGTGCTGGTCTGAAACATCCAGCCTACCACTATCAGAAGTGGAACCTCCCACTTGCATTATTCCGATATCACAGAGCTCTAATCCATAACCTCACTACACAAAAGATAAAACCGCATACATATGAAAAGACTTCCTTAAATTCACATATTTAGTGGTAGAGCTAGGTTTAGCCTCAGAGCTCAAGACTAATAACTGTTAAACTCCACTTGCATTAGGTCTGGATACAAGGGTTTCTCTTGTTTTGACCTTTTTCCCTGGGGTAAGGAGAGAGCAGTCTTGCCAAAAGATCAGAGGATGGAAGTAAGGACTTAGCCATATTCCCGGCACCTTTCATACATTCTTCTCCCAGCCCTGACCTATGGGGGAGCAGGGGTGGGATCTGATAACTTATGGTCTGGCAATGGGGAGTAGAAGAAAGCAATCCTTCCCATTCCTAAAGTACAGATTATAGATATCCCCACGATCAGTTATCCCTTTATATTTGATGTTTCTGAACATCTGTGGTAACCGAACCCAACTTCAAATTCCTCTAGATCCCACTTTACAAAAGCCCTCTAAAACCAAGAAGTTGTCTTCAGCCAGCCTCCTCTCCCCCAGAAAACAAACACCAAGACACCCTCACAATAAAGACCACACCATTTATTTACAAAGGCCAGTGTGGGAGTTGGGGGAGGTAGGGAGGGAAAGCCACACAGACATCCTCTCTGGACTGCTTGGGACCCTTTCCCACTTGGAGAAAATTCTGTTCCTCTTGCCTCCATATTCCCAGCAATGGGTCCTCCAAGCAGCTGGGCTAAGTAGCAGAGAGAGGAGGTGATACGAGCCTCCTCTGTGCTCCAATAGAGCAATGTCCAATTCCAGATCAAAGGCATCATTGCTGCCCTCTCCTTTCCTTCCTCAAATAGAACTTTCTGGCCTGGAGGGAAATAGTGAAAACTCAAAGGGCAGGAGCTAAGACGCCAAAGGCCAGGGGTTCTAGAGGGAAAGACTCCTCCCCTACTATTCCCCGAAGCAATGAGGGGAGGGGTAATAAGGGTGCTGGTCACAGCCCTGACAGCTTCAGAAGAGGTACCCACACTACCCTTGGGTTACCCAGCATCCAGAAGCCCAGGGGATCTAGCTCTCCAGGCTGTATTTATTCCTGACCTAGACTGGCCCTTTTGCCTACTTCTCTCTGGTGGGAGAAAACTCTAAACCAGAAATCAACAAGGGATCCACCCTCCCACTCAACTCACATGCACCCACCCCCGCACACACACACCCACTGCTAAGACAGACCCCAATCCTCTTCATGTCTTTTGAGGGGAGCTTAAATCACTGGTACCTGGAGACACAGACAGGTCCTGGGTTCATGGAAACGTGTGTGTATATATATAAGCATGTGTGTTTGTGGAAATGGAACCAACCTAACCCCTTGTGAGCCGTATTGTTTAGCTTCATTGAGCCCTTTTCTTCCACTCAAATTCCGTTAACATCTCTTAAGTCTCCTTTGCCAGGCCTGAGCCTGGACTCTCCGGCCTAAAATAACTATTAGTGCTTCCATTCCCTAACTGTCAATTCCAACTTCCAAGTCCTCTACTCAGGCTCTTTCCCTGATTCCCTTCCTCCAGAAAATCTCATTCCCTCCTCCCCTCATTGGGCTGGTCCAGGGCCTGTTAATTCGTGCTCCAAAGGGCTGTGTCTCACCTCTCCCTTCAGACAGGGAGAACAAGCATTTTCCTTCCTCTGGAAGTCCCAACAGACCCCGTGAAAAAGTGCTGGGTGAAGTGAACAGAACAGGGGGTGAGGAGGAAAATCACAGCCTGTTTCACCTGCCCCTCCTTCAGAGCATGGAAGTCTAGCATTGGTTAGGCTAGAGGTGGGAGGGGATGGGGGAGAGAAAGAAGGAAGAGTTACCAAAAGTAAACATAAGACAAGCAAAACCCTAGTGGTACAGACGGAAGACCCTGTTCCAGTAAAGCAGAGAGTCGGTTCCTCCTTCAGCTCTGCACTGCCACTGAGAAGTCTGAAGGTTGCAAAGGTGAAGGGGGAGAGGGCCAAGGAGGAGGGGCCAATCAACAAAACTGTGAGAACTGTTTAAATAGCTCTGCTAGAGCAGGACCAGGAGAGAAGGTTCTACAAGAGGTGCAGAAGTAAAACTGGAATTCTCAGAGCTACGGGGCTGCGGCCCACGCCTCTAAAGTCACCCTGCCGTCTGGAGAGGACAAGGGAGAAGACAGAAGGGATGACAAGCTGCAGAGGGTCGGAACCAAACGCTGGCATCGAGGGATGGGAGAGGCAGGAGGCACGAGCCGAGGGATTAGGACAGCTGAGAGCCCAGGAGTCTCTCGATAGCTGCGTTGATGTCCCCTCCTGTGGCGATCAGGGCCTGCAGGTTGGCCTCACGATTGATGAAGCCCATGGAGTTGAGCTGCTCCAGCTGCTGCTGAAACCTCACTTCTGGCGTCTGCACCTGGAGGGGACAGGCCTTTTGAAGCGGGCACAGGACCAACCCCAGGGGGCCTATCTGATTCTGAGCGTTTATAATGGTGAGAAGAAGACATCCTCAGACTCAACCAGTGGGGCAGGGGCCGGTGAGCTGCAAACAGAGGCCAAGGAGCTGGCGTCCCAAGTCACTAAACAACTGTGTCATCATAACGCAGGGGGCATCTTTCTTAAGATTTCAAAGTAATGGATAGGCCTAGATCAGCCGATATTCCCAACTGCTTTCCATCAACACTATGGAGATGTTAACAGGCAATCCAAAAGCCAAATGTTCTGTGGTGGATAAATACCACCTCCAAACCCCCTCCTTCCTGGCAGTCATCACACACACGGCCATAGTAAAGGTCAGAGAAGGGCCCCGGGAAAGCAAGAACCTGTTAATTGTGTTTAACCAATCAACAAACACGGTTATTTACGAAAGAGAAGGCCTTTCGTTTTTGACACTCCTATAAACATCTCCTGGAAATGTTTTCCCCAAGGCATGCTTAGGAGGCACTAGCCTAGATCATGAACAGAAAACTCAGAACTGGAAGGAGCCCAGCAATCACAGAGGCCCCCAACACGCAGTACAAGAGCCGTTTCCAATGCTCCATGCTGTTTTTCATCACAGTCCACACAATTTAAGCTGGACTGGGCCTTGGGGATCCCTTCATCCAGCCCCCTCAGTGCCTTGCACAGAGCTGGGCACACTTATATTCCTGTTGAAAGGCTTTTCCCAGATGAGTCACAGAGGCCATAGAAGGGTTAAGGGGCTCATCCCTGCTCCTCCCCCAAACCCCAGGCCTTGACTATGTGGCCCAGAGCTCTGGTCACCTCACCTCCCAGAATCCTCCTCTCTTGTCTCAGAGAGGGAGGCTACTTTAATTATCAAAAGGGTCCTCTGATATAAGCAGAAATGGTGTAACAGTAGTTAAAGTGTAAATTCTGGAGCCAGCATGCCTCAGTTTGAATTTTAGCTCCATTACTTACTAGATATGTGACTCTGAGCAAGACACTTAACCTCTCTGGGCTTTAGTTTTCCCCTTTTGTAACACAGAAATAATCATAATAGCTTCCTGGCAAGGCTGTTGTGGAGAATAAAGTAAATGAGCTCTTATACATAAGGCACATAGACCAGTACCCAGCTGACCCAGTAAGCGCCATTACTAGTCTCATCTCCATTTCACAGCTGTGGAAACTAAACTTACGGAAGATCGGTAACTTGCCCAAGGCTAGAAAGTAGCAGACCAGGAACTAGAGCCAGGTCTGGCTGACTCCATTCTACTGCCACCCTCGACGCTGCAGGGTCCCAGCACCAGCCCTGCTGCCCCATATACCTGTGAGTTTCCACTTCCAGCCAAAAGCTGGATCATCTGCTGCATGAGCTGCTGCTGAGCATTGGAGGCCCCTGTGGGAGAGGATGTGGCTGGCGGGGCTGGCAAGGAGGTGGGGGCCTCAGGCGCAGACCCAGCGTTGCTGCCTGCAGAGGAGGCTGGGGTCCGGGACATCCCAAAAGAGCCAAGGCTGCAGGCAGGAGAGACCAAGAGGTGGGAGATGGCCTCTGAGAAAGGGATGGCAGTGTGAGATCCAGAAGGAAAAGCAGTTGGAAGGAACAGGAAAACAGACCCTCAGACACACAAGGGCTGCTCAGAGAGTGGCAGAGAAACGGGTTGAGGGGGAGGAGTAGCCAGAACTTTGCTGCCCACCTGCCACCGACCCTCACCTGGGTACCAGTCCGGGGGCCTCGGTCTGCAAGGTCTGCAGTCCCTGCTGGATCTGCAGCAGCGCCTGCATGGCTCGGGGATTGGTAAGAATGGAGAGTGACTCCGGGTTCTGCATCTGGTGGGAAACAGCAGAGAAAGGCAACAGGAGGTGCCAGGAGACAGGAGGCAGCCTAGACCCTGAGTCCAGAGCCAAGCGCGGCCCCTCCTTTAAGTGCCACCCATTGGGCCTCAGGGTCTACCCCGGCCCTCAACCTCCACCCGTCTAGGCTCCTCACTCACCTGCTGCAGGAAGACTGGGAGCTGCAGGCGGAGCTGCTCCTGCAGCTGGGGGTTCCCCGCGAAGAGCGGCACGTTCACCATCATCTGCCAGGGTGAAGGCAGTAGGGGAGGCCTGGGCCTACCCACCCCCAGAATGCCCCTACGGCCTCATCTCCCTTGGCACCCCCTCCACTGCAGGAAATCTGGCCAGCTTTTCCAAGGCTCTCAAAGTATCCTGAAGGCCTAAGTGGGACAGTGAGAGGAAATGGAACTATACTCTGGACGAGGACGAGAGTCAGGAGCCGGTCTGACGAGGATGATGACAGCTAACATTTCCTAGTACGTAGGGCTTACTACATGCCATGCTATGTTCTAAACACTTTATGGTATTAACTCAACCCTCACAGCTCTCTGAGGCAGGAACTATTGTTATTACCGTTTTACAGAGGAGGAAACTGGGGTTAAATAACTTGCTTGGCTCACACAGCTAGGAAGTGGCAGAGCTCAATACAGAAACCCAGGCAGTCTGGCTCTAGAGTGTTTTGATCATCACAAGCAACAGCCCCCAACACACTCCCCTCGTGCCAGTTCCTTACCTGAGCAGCAAAGTCGGGGTTCTGGGCAAGCGTTTGCATCATGCTGCGCATGTAGGGGGCTGAGATCACATTCTGCATCAGCTGGGGGTTCTCAGAGATCTGCTGGAGGAGGGCCTGCATTTCCGGGCTGTTGAACATCCCTAGGACAAGAAGGAAAAAACAAGAGGAAAGGGGTCCAGATGGAAACCAGATGCCTCACTTCAATCTACATTACTTCAGGCACTGAGTGGTTACAAAACTCAGAAAGGCAATGGTAAAATGGGCACCCAAGTACTGGGGCATGGGTCCAATTCTCTCTTGACTCCGAGGTCATCTCGCCCGGCTTTGTCCTGGCCCCTTCCCCAACTACTCTGCTAAGGACAAGCCAGTTGCAAACTGGATCTGATTCATGCCCCTCTGGACTGTTCCTGCCACAGGTCAGATGTCAGAGTTGGAAAGGATTTGACTAAAGATCATCCAGTTCAATGGTTTTCAAACTTGTCTTAGCAGCAGAGACCCTTTCCTCAAACCAAATCTCACTTGGAAACCAAGTATGTCAGTGGTCTGGTTGAAGCTGGGGCAGGAGGCCTGGAGCCTTTCACTTTTGGTCTTCCCTCATCCTGGAGATGGGCCAGAGCCCTCAAGACTCAGAAGTACAATTTTAAAACCATGGATCAGGTTCAAGTACCTTATTTATGAAATAAGCACATAGAGGGGAAGGGACTTTCCCAATCAAGATGCTCCCCAGGGTACACAGAAATCAGAGCATCTACCACACATCCCTAGAGCCATATGTATAGTCATAGTCCAGACAAATGGGGCATCTCCCAGGGTTGTGCAGTGCATAACCTGCACTTCCGTACAAGGCAGCTCTGCACATCCCTCTCCCCCAGCCCACATCTCCCTGCCCCCTGATTCCTCTCCCACACCCCATTCCCAGTCTGACCCATTTACTCTGGGTAGTACCAGCAGTGTTGAAAGAGCTTAGGAAGTGGGGCCTGGTTTACTCATAAGCCTTTACTTAGGTCACTCCTAGGGACATCAGGACAGGGCCAGAACCAACCCTTACCCTGAGGGGTCGAGCCACTACTCCAGGCTACAGAGTCCCCTCTGTGGCTTCAATACAGTCTCACCTCTGTCTTCAATATTCTGGAGCAGTGTGAACCCCATTCAGTCCTGGGGCAGAGGGACTGCCCTGGTGACCCCACTAAGCTCCTTCCACCCTAGGACATACCTGACCCCAGGCTAGCCGCATTGATCCCAAAGGGGTTCGAGACTGTCGGGTGCACCTGGCTGGTCCCCGATCCTCCGGTGCCCTCCCCACCGGACCCGGGGGCCTGGGAGGTGGGGGGCGAGGGGCTCCAGGGGTTAGGGAGGGGCTCTCGATTCTCAGTCCGCAGAGGCTGGGAGGATGAGCTGTCGGAGTTCCCGGCCAGGGAAGAGAAGGGATTGTTGCCAAACTGGGAGGAGGGAAAGGTTTTGGGTTAAGGACTGAAACAAATCCTTAAGGGCTAGGCCCTTTCTTTCTTCTCACCTAATAGCCTCCCCTTCCCCAGGAAAGGGAGAGAGATCTAAAACCTTGGAGGTCCTCAGGTCAATTTCTAGCCCCACAATGGGCAACTTCACCCTCATCCTGCAGGGTGGGAGCTGCCTGATGCTGATGACTGGATAACTGAACCCCTCAGATAACTGGAAACGTCACATCTCCCCTGGTGGCTCTAAATATTTGATATCTAATCTCCTCTGTGCTCTAGAGTATCAATACTTTACACACACCTTTCCCATTGTGTAGTGAGATATTTGTTTTCCTTAGCTCTTAAGGGGCAGAGACAATGTCAGATTCAACTTTGCACCCCTGGCCCCCGACACTAGTAGGTGCTCAATAGGTAATTATTAGCTTGATGGGAGCTGGCTCTCTACTTCGACCCTGATCTGCCTCTAGCTCTCCCTTTTCCAGCCACCTTGCTCTAAGACTAACTCCACCGAACCCTCTCCCTCACGCCCAGGTCCCCCACGTGGCATTGTGTCCATCCAGGCACACCACAGTGGAGCCCCTTAGTGGGCACACCTCTGGCTAAGCATACCTCCCTAGGTCTTCTCCTTCCGTTGCTTCCTCCATGTAGTCTCCTCCTTCCCCTCCCTCTCCACAGCCTATCTCCTCAGACTGGCTGCTTCAGCTAAACAGTCCCCCCCAGCACCAGGCCCCCAACTATGTTATCCAGGATCGTCTCAGGGTCTGCACCCCACCATATGGTGGGCTGCCCACGGCAGCACCCACATGTCCTCCCTCTGGACCCGCCAACACCCACGCAGGAGGTACCTGAGCAGCCTCAGCCCCTCCCCACCATGGAGTTTCGTATCCAGTCACTTTTCCTGTTTATTCAAAGTGGGTCATGGGGACCAGGGCTGACCAAGGACCCTCCTGCTCTGAGCTGTGGTTCCTTCACCCTACCAGATGCCTGTTCAGATAACAGGGCTTGCAGGCCAGGGTTCATGCACCACAGTTTCAGTCTTTGTCAACGTTTCAGATTTCCTGTTCAGGTCACTTGCCTAGCACCCAAACCCACCTAGTTCTGGGTCCTGCTTTGCTCTTCCCCATACACCCCAAGGCCTGAATTTCTTTCCCTGAGCTCCCAAAAGTGTTAATAGCTGCCATTTATTGAGCACCTACTATGTGCCTGACCCATTCTAATGTTTACAGTATCCCTCTAATACACCAGTTCTCAAAGTGTGGTCCTAGGACCCCTGCAAGGTTTAAAAAACATTTTTATAATCCTAAGATGTTATTTGCCTTTTTCACTCTCATTCTCTCATAAGTATTCAGTGGAGTTTTCCAAAGGCTACGTAACATGTGACATTGCATTGGACTGAATGCAGAAGCAGATCTGAGAATCCAGCTGTCTTGTAGTAAGCCAGACATTCAAGAGATCTGCAAAAAAGTCAAACAAGGCCATTCTTTCCTCTAAAGTTTTGTTTTGGAAAATAAAGTTATTTTTCAAAAGAATATTCTATTTATGTTAATGTATAATGGATTTATTGTTATTTTTAAATGAGTTAATAAATAAATTTTTTTTTACTTCTCAGTTTTAATTTCAGATACAGTGAATATCAATAGGCTTAACCCACAAAAACAAAAGCTTCTGGGGTCCTCAATAATTTTTAAGTGTATAAAGGGGTTCAGAGGGGAATTCCCTAGCGGTCTAGTGGTTAGGACTCCGAGCTTCCACTGCAGGGGGCTCGGGTTCAATCCCTGGTTGGGGAACTAAGACTCTCGCATTCCACACGGTGTGGCCAAAAAAAAAAAAAAAAAATTTTTTTAAACAAAAAAATAAATAAAGGGGTCTAGAGACCAAAATGATTGAGAATACTGCTGTAACGCATTGTCTCCATTTTGCAAATGAGGAAGTGAAGACTCAGGGAGGTTAAGCAACTCACTTAAGATCACACCACTGAAGTCTGATGGAGCAGGTATTTGAATCCAGGTTTGTTGATGCCAAACATTATGTTCTTTTAGCTGAACCAGTGGTTCACACACCTTAGAGTACATCAGAATTAGCTGGGTGCTTGTTATAAAGACTTGCTCAACTACTTAAATTTTTTTTTTAACCAGGTACATACATTACTTTGATATACATTTTAAATTAAATACTTAAATAAAATTAAACTTAAAATAAATTAATTTCTTTAAAAACTCACAGTTGATCCCTATAGCACTTTCTAAAATTTGAAAGAGCAATGCCAAGAATAACCAAGATGATGGTGAAGAATAAGCTGGAAGTGGGGAGGGGAGATTCACCCTACCTGATGCCCAGACTTAATTAAGACAGTGTGGCATCATCGTAGGGACAGGGTCAACAAGGCACACTCATCTGTGGAGACTTGGTGTAGGGCAGAGACGGCATGAACAAGGAATCTGCTGGGATAGCACGGGCCACTCAGGATATGGTGCTTTTTCCTTTCCACAAGGAAGAAGGAATGTGGGGCCCCACCCTCCCACTTGGGTGCTGGTTGGGGATGGCGGGGCGTTCAGTCTGTGAAAGTCCATCAAGCTGTACACTTATGATATGTGCACCTTTCTGCAACTATATTATTCTTCAATAAAACATTTTTAGATTTTTTTTAAAAAACAAGTTTAAAATTATATGAACAGCATGATACCACTTCCATAAGGTTGAAAATATGCAAAACGAGGCCAGAGATTGTTTATGGATTCATACATAGGTAATTAAAAGAATCGAAATGACAAACACCAACTTCAGGGTGGTAGTTAGCTCCGGAGAGGGAAAGAGAGGCATAAGATGGGGGAAGGGTATGTGAAGGCTGCAATTCTATGTGTAATATCTTATTTGCTAATGTTTAATACGTCTAGGAAAACATACAAAACACTAACAACATTTGTTAACTCTGGGGTGGAAACGAGGTGGCTGGGAGATGGAAATAGCAGGATCCCTTGTGTATACTTTCGTTGAGCTTGTATACCTTTCTATACTTTTTAAATACCCTTTTGTTTACTCTGTGTAACTTTTGAGTTTTGAAACAGGTAAATATATACTGTATTTAGTGTAAGCTAAACTTTAAAAAAAGAACCCAAAAAGGCACTGAAACTATATATGGCAACGTTTTAGGGCCACAAGGATACAAGAGAATGCTATACTTTTTGTATATTTGGGAAGAATTCTTAAAGCCTTTTTTAAAGTGTGTATTCCCAGGTTGATTCCAGAGATTGATTCAGTAAGTAGCTCAAAGGTGGGGACCAGGAATCTCATGGTTAACAAGCTCCCCAGGTGATTCTGATGCAGGTGATCTGTGGACCACACTTGAGACACACTGTGCTAGGGCTGGCTGTTTGACCCCAGGCCTGCCCCCCAACCTTTGAGCCCTTGGTGCAAGAGGTTTGTCAGAACAATGTCAAATCCCTTGGATACTACCCTTTGCCCACTTCCCTAGGGAACTCTGCTATCTTCTGCCCTAGTGCCTCAGTCCCATGCCAAGTTGGACCATCCCTGGCTATGCAGCGTGAGAACCACTTTTAAGCCAAGGCCCACCCTCAGGGGGCTAGGGAAGGAAAGAGGAGCAGACAGCACCTCGGTCTTGCCTGGGTCTGGGTAGGTAATCCTGAGTCCAGACTGCCCTCCCACAGCCCAGCCCCTGGCCCCACCTGTTCCCGGGCAGCACTAAACATGGGCTCCTGGATGTCCGTGTACATGCGGCGGAGGGCATTATACCCTCCAGGGATGCTCTCCAGGTTGCTTAGGGCCCGGTCCTGGTTCCGCATCATCTCCTGCATCATGGCTGGATTCCGAGCAAGCTCCATCGTCTGGTGGAAAAGAGAAAGAGAGAGAATGGCCCTGGAACCAAGGGATCACCAAGCTTGGAAGAGAGTGGGCCCTGATGAGGAGGTCTGCATCGGGACCAGGGTCCAGGGCCTAGCAACTGACCCACAGTGGCAGGGAGCAGGGTGAACTGGACTTCCTTCCTCTACTGTCACCTTGGCTCTAACCCTGTCTCCCTATGGGTATTCTGGTTGACTTTTGGGGGTACAAGATCCCAGGTGGGGTGAGGGCAGCAGCTTCCCTCCCTCAGGTTCAGAGGGTCCCCAGAAGTGTCAGGGAGCACAAGGAAGTTGAATAAGAAAGGACGTGAGAAAGAAGAAGCAGCAAAAGAGAAAATTAACATCTACTGAGCAGTTACGACATACAGGCGCTGGGCTAAGTACTTTACAGAACTCAAATCATTTAATACCCACAATAACCATCCCTTGTAGGTATTTCTGTCCCTATTTAGCAGATGAGAAAATAGGCTCAAAGACTCATAGCCAGTTAGTAGTGGAGACAGGGTTCAAGGCCAGATTGGTCTGTCTGACCGAGACCAGACTATGGCTTCTGGTAAATGACAAGTTGGGGAGGGAAAGGATTCAAGCTGGGACAATGCTACCAACACCTTCTAGATCTCGCCCCAGGTCTTTGGCCTCACTGAATCTTGAGAAACAGGATGGGGGCTTTCTCTTGGGAACCAATGGCTCACTTTCAATAAGGAGGGCGTGACCTATGTCAGCTCTAGGGGACAGCAGTACATAACAGATAAAATGAGCATAGCTGCTTCTTGTTCCTATCCAACTTGGAATGCCTTCCCTGTCCTTCTTCCCAAATTTGCTCCACACTTGCCTCTTCTAAGACACTTTCATGTCTATGATAAGATTCTGATCTCTTATCCCACAATTCGTTCATTTAATAAGTACTTATTGGGCCTCCCTGGTGGCGCAGTGGTTGAGAGTCCGCCTGCCGATGCAGGGGATACGGGTTCGTGCCCCGGTCTGGGAGGATCCCATATGCCGCGGAGCGGCTGGGCCCGTGAGCCATGGCCGCTGGGCCTGCGCATCCGGAGCCTGTGCTCTGCAACGGGAGAGGCCACAACAGTGAGAGGCCCGCATACCGCAAAAAGAAAAAAAAAAAAAAAATAAGTACTTATTGAGTGACTACTATATACCAGGCACTGTTCTAGGCAGTGAACAAAACACTTGCAAATCCTTGCCCTTCTGTAACTTATCTTCTGGTGAGTCTAGCACTAGTGTCCACAGCTCTGCTGAGATCGTCTACCCTCGTCCCATCCCCTGGTGGATGGCCACGAGATGGAGCTCCCAAAGACCAACACCAAACCACCTCCCCCGGGTCTCCCTTACCCACCAGGCCCTGTCCAGACACAATGCTTCCCAATTCTCCTATTATCTTTCATTCCCAGGCCTTTGTACTTGCTGCCCCTCAGCCCTGAATACTCTTCTCTTTTTCTTCCTCTGGTTCATTCTTCCTCTTTTGGGTCTCTGCTTGGGTGACACTTCCTTTAGGGCCTCCTCTGAGCCCCAGGTAGGATCAGGAGCCCTTCTGTGTGCTTCTAGGGGATACTGTGACTATCTCTATAATAGCACCGACCACACTTTATTATAACAGCCTGCTTACTTGTCCCACTTCCCTTTGAGACCAGAAGTTCCTGGAAAGCTAAGCCTATATCTTTTCATCACTCTACCCCCAGGGCTCAAAACATGGCTGCTGAATGAATGAATGAACAAGTCAAGGTAGGACAAGGTGGGAAAAGGCCAGGCAGGGCACAGCTGGGCACCAGGTGTCCTCCACAATCCCAACCTTCTTTCAGACACACCTGCCTCATGAGCTCAGGGTTGTTGAGCATGTGGCTGATCTCGGGGTTCCGCTCCATCAGCTGCTGCATCTGGGGGTTGGCCATGATCATGTGGCGCATCAGGTCGGGGTTAGACATCATGTCCTGGACCAGGGGGTTCTCCATGATCTGCGACAGCATCTCAGGATTGGACATCAGCTGCCTCTGCATCTGCTGCTGCAGCTCCATGAAGTTGGCAGAGCCCAGGCCCAGGCTGCCCAGGCCCAGGATGCCCCCAAAGCCAGCTGGGGGGAGGGGGCAGGGTCACAGTCTGTCACAAGACTCTTCCCCTACCTGGCCAGTGCCACTGAAGTCAGGTCTCCAGGATGGGCCCCTTCTGCTTCTCACATCTCCCTTTTCCAATCATTTCCACAGCCCCAGCCCTGATCCACTGCTGGCAAAGAGATGTGAACCTACTAGACTGAGACCTCTTTGATGGCCGAGGCTGACAGGCAGGCACAATACTGAGCACAGAGAAGGTAACCAGTGATGGCCTACTGAATGAGCAAATAAATATTCCCCAACTGGCTACTGCTGGACCCACCTTTTTCCCAAACTCCAATATCTTTACCCAGGGTTCCCCACATCCCCAGCCCCATTTCTCCCCTCACTCTTAACATTTTGCCATGCTCTCCTCTTCTGGGAAGCCCTCACAAACTGGTTTCTTCCCCCTCTTGGCTCAAGTACCAATGTCTGGACCCCTATGTCCAGGGGTCCCCAGTCCCCATCAAATCAGGAGCAGGGACCATATTTTCCCCTCTTCTTGGCTCTCCCACACTCCACAGCCCAAAACAGAACAGTGCCTTCCACCCTAAAGGCTTACAGAGTATGGATGCAGTGGCACTGGGAGGTCCCTCCCCAGTGCCTGGGGAGGTACCCCCCCCACTGCTCCTTCGGCTTCCACTGCCAGTATCCGAAGTGGCACTGCCAGAAGTGGAGGGCTGGGCAGAAGTGGCGGGTGAAGCAGGCGTGGTGGAGGGTGCTGAGGCTGGGTCTGGAGTGGAAGGGGAAGAAGCAGTGGCAGCAGCCGGATCTTGAACCCTGAGGACAGAAAGAAAAATCCTAGTTGAAGTGAACACAAAAGGGAAGACAATGATTTCTATGTTTGCTGTGCAGGTACAGCCCTAACCCAAGCCACCTCCTAAGCAACCCTGAGGCTGGGGCAGGATGATGCTGGGGAAGTCAGTAAATCAGAGGAAGAGAGGAGCGAGTATCCTCTATCTTCAGGGTATTCAGGGAGAGGTAAATCAGGTTCCCTTCCCCTGCAGATGAGATCACAGGGCTTCCTGGCAATCCATCCAAGAGCCACCTTCCTGGGCCTTGGCATAGGCCTTAGATGTACAGTTAGTTGAACAATGCGTGAGAAAGTATCAGATGGGGAAAAAAATGCCCAATCCGAAGCTGGACCTGCTCCTCTCCTGAACTTACTTCTGAGGGGTCTTGATGACCAGATGGACAGTGAGCCCATCCTTGATCCCATGCTGGTTCAGTGTGTCCCCATCCTTGAGGATCTTGCCTGCGAAGATCAGGACCAGCTGATCCTGCTGAGCCTTAAATCTCCGGGAGATTTCCTCTTTGAACTGTGATCAAGAGGCAAAGGTCACTGTGGAGGCTGCCTGGGCTCCTCCAACCAGGGACCCTGCCTCTTCTTCAAAGCCTCTGCATTCCCTTGCTCCCACCTCTAGTCGTGGGAAGTCCTTTCAGCAGTCCTGACTGCATCCCTCCAGCTGCAATAAGCAGCTCCTTTCTTAACCAAGGAGGTGGTCCAGTGAGAAGCTCCTCTCAGCGCTACCCCAGGGTCTCCCACCCTAGAAAGCCCTTGCTTCTATCTGCCACTCCTTCTTCAGTCCATCCACCCAGTTCCCTGTGAGCATACTACCTGGGCAGTTCTCTCCATCCCAACTCCTTCAACAGCCTTGGGCCCAGGCCCTATCTCCCTTCAGCCTTCTCTTTCCTCTCTTTATTCCCAGTGTTCTTGTAACAACTACAACAGATAGATCCCATTTATAACAACACTAACTATTCACTAGTTAAGAGTCTAAGTCCCATGACATACATGTTAAGTATTATTTCCATTTTAAAGATGAGAAAACTGAGGATCAGAGCAGTTAGGTAACTTGCTCTGGGCAGACTGGAACTCAGGTCTTGACATCAAAGCCCAGGCTCTTAACCAAACACATGGGGCCACTCAATTAGGGCTGATTTCAAATTCAGTTTTGCAGGCAAAAATTATTTAAATTCTGGAATGTAGTCATTTTATAAGATGGCGGGAGGGGCAATGACGGCACTAAAGGCTGGCTTGGGGAGAGTTAGACTCCCCAAATCTATCAGCAACACCCCTATCAACCCAACCAAATCAAACCCACACTCTAAGTAAAAAGAGTGCACTTGTTAAGCAAAGGCAGCTTCCAGATCCCTCCCTTCCAACCAGACGCCTATCTTAAGCCCCGCCTCTGTGAAATTCTGAAGCAGCCACAGGGGGGGTGGTGAACACAGGCAATATTCCCTCATTCACTCATTCAACACATTTTTATTGAGCACCTACTGCACACTGTGTAAATCCCAGAGGGGCTGAGAATCAAATGTAACCACCTTGATTGGAAAGAGTAGGAAACATCCGGGCAGAGGGAAATCCTACCTCCTGGCCGGGCGTGAGAATGCTGGGCGTTCTCTGAGGCGCACAGTAGGAGCCCGGAGCTCTCCCCCAACCTGCGCCTCCCGCCCGCTCAGCTCCTTGCCCGGCCCCCACTCTGACTCGGCGCCTCGAACCCCGACCAGTAACTGGGGCGAATACTCCCCTCAAACCCAGGGTACTTCCCCCTTCCCGGTGCAAGGTGTCCTCTTCGCACTCTCCACCACGCCCCCAGCCCAGGCCACAAGGCAAATCTCCGGCCCCCCTTCCCCAACACGCGCCACGCTCCCCCAGACCACCCCCGCAGGACGCCCCCTACCCTCCTGCCCTTCCCTTCCGCTCCTCCGAGTGCGTGCTGGGCCCCCGCCCTCCTCTCCCCGGCCCTCCCGTACGCCCCACCGTCTCAGAGCCACCCCTCTCTTCGCAGACCCCTCCTCCGCGCTCACCCCCACCCCCGCCACCCGTACTACCTCTTTGACCGAGGCTCGATCGCAGATCACAATTTCCTCCTTGTCCTTGGGGGTCTTGACGGTGACCCGAATGGGGGGCCTCGTCTCGGCCCCGCTCGGCTCCGCCATGCCGCCGCCGCCACCCGGCCGCCCGCCAGCCCGCCCCGGCTCCTCCTTCTCCCCGCCCGGCCGGCCGTCCGGGCTCGGCTCCGGCGCCTCCAACACTCCCCTCTCCCCTCCCCTTCCCAAGGCTTCACCGCCCCCTCCGGACCAGCCGCAGCCACAGCGCCCCGGGCGGACTGGGGGGGCCACTGCAGCGGGGTCCGCCCAGGATTGAGCCCGGGGTCCAGCAGCTTGGACAGGGCCTTGCTGGGCTGCGGCCCCCGAGGGGTTCGGGGCGGAGGCGGGGCGTGTCCGTCACTGCGGGACGGGGGCCGAACTAGCCCGCCCGAGCCGAGTTGAGGTCCACCCGGGCCCAAAGCTGCCCCCGCCCCTCCGCGGGTTAAATCCCGCTCCGGGACAAAGGACTTTCTGTGTCGCCGCTTTATCTACGTTCCCTGTGATAACTGGTCTTTCTCGGGAAGCCCAAATTCTTTCCAGGCCTGAGACCTCTCCCGACTTTGAGGTTGAATTTTCCCACTTCTGGATGTCCACCTAAAACCTTGTCTCTAGGATTGACTTTATTCCCCTGAGAGTAGTGGCCTGCACGAAGTCTATTAAGTACAGTTCTAGAGACCTGAATTTTGCCTGCGTGGCCCTTCTGAGCCTTAGTTTCCTCAATAGTATCTATCGCCTCATCTCACAGAACTGTGCATAATGTAGAAATTTGCTTTGAAAAGTAACCAAAGGTGTGCCCGACAAATATAGGGATTTTATTTTCTTTTAACTACTGAATCGTGAGTTGTCAAGCGGATATGACTTTTCTGCCCGAGGGGGTTAAATGTCCTTCCAGTACTGCCTCTGTCCTTTTTCTCCCGCTCTTTTCCCCCATAACCGCGTGGTCGCACTGGAAAGGCGAACTGTAGTTCCCAGGGTGCCTCGCGAAATCGCAAAGAACTACAATTCCCAGGGCACCCCGCGGTGGGGCGGGGTTGAGTCAGAACCACAAAGCCAGGCCAGAAAACTACAACTCCCAGGGCGTTCCGGAGCAGGGCAGCTGGACTACGGGAAGCGGCAGGCGGAGGGCAGCAGTAGGAAACTCGGGGATCTGGGTGCAAAAGCCCAGGGATAGGAGCCGCAGGCATGCTGCGTCCCAAGGCTTTGACTCAGGTGCTAAGCCAGGCCAACACTGGAGGCGTCCAGAGCACCCTGTGAGTGCGGACCGAGAACCCGAGTGGCGAGCACTGGCGTGGGGCAGCGCGCGACTCTCCGAGGGAGGGGTGGGGAAGGGAGGAGGTGGCAGAGGAGGCAGCAGCTAGGTGAACCGGCCGGAGGGCCCTTCTCGAAAAGAGAAACCGACGTACTGGGTGCTCGGGGCATGTTGTAGCACACACTCAGCCCAGACGCTTGCTTTCTAGAAGGGCCAGTGGCGGGAGTTAGGATGGGAGCCCAGGCGTTTGACTCCCCGTCCTGAGCACGTTGATATCCCTCCTGATCCTTCGCCAGGCTGCTGAATAACGAGGGATCTCTGTTGGCCTACTCCGGTTACGGGGATACGGACGCCCGGGTCACTGCTGCCATCGCCAGTAACATCTGGGCGGCCTACGACCGGAACGGGAACCAAGCGTTTAATGAAGACAATCTCAAATTCATCCTCATGGACTGCATGGTATGGAGAAGGGAGCCACTTCCTCTTTCTCTAAGGGCATCCCCAAGGGGGACCTGGACCCCATCCTGGATGGTTGGAGGGGCAGGGACAGGATCTCTGGAAGATTACTAAGAGTCGGTCTGCAGCAGCATTTATAATAGGCAGGACCCTATGCATCAAGTGGTGATGAGAAAGGAGTCCTGGACCTGAGGTCTGGCTGGGGTTCTGGTCTCAGCCAGCCACTTATCATTTGTGGAACCTTGGGTAAGTCACTTAACCTCTCTGAGCTTTCTTACCACACCTCCAAGGTGAAAACAATAATCCCCATCACCACACCATGCACACAGGGCTGTTGTGGTCAAATGAAAGGGTGGATATAAACTGTAGAGTGATATGCAGACACAAAGTGTTGTCATCTGAGATTCACAGACTCAGAAGCATGGCAGAGTCTCCAGACCCTAGTCCAATCCCTTCAGTTTACAGAGAAACGCGATGCAGTCCAGAAAGGGGAAGTGGCCATTAGACTGTGAACTTCTTGGAAACAGAAGCTGTCTCATTCACCTTTCTATCTGTTTATTCAACAAATTTTTAGATCCCTGCAGTGTTCTCAGGACTGGGGAAAAAGTAGCAAACAAGACAGACAAAAACTACAGCCCTAATGCAGCTTACAGTCTTACATATGCCTTAAATTAAGTAAAATATGTATGTTCGTAAAATAAGTTCGTAAATATGTTTTGTAACATATGTATGTAAGTGTAAAAAGTAGTATGTTAGGTATTGAAAATGCTGTAGAGAAAAAGCAAAAAGGAAGTGAGATAGGATGTTTGTGTCAAGGACTGTCTCACTGAAAAGGTGACATCTCATCAAAGATCTAAAAGATCTAAAGGAAGTTGGCAAGCCATGTGGCTCTCTGGGTTAAGAACATTTCTTTTTTTTTTTTTTTAATTAATTTATTTATTTTTGGCTGCATTGGATCTTCGTTGCTGCGCACGGGCTTTCTCTAGTTGCAGTGAGAGGGGGCTACTCTTTGTTGAGGTGCACGGACTTCTCACTGCGGTGGCTTCTCTTGTTGCAGAGCACAGGCTCTAGGTACTCAGGCTTCAGTAGTTGTGGCACGCAGGCTCAGTAGTTGTGGCTCGCGGGCTTAGTTGCTCCGCAGCCTGTGGGATCTTCTTGGACCAGGGCTCAAACCTGTGTCCCCTGCATTGGCAGGTGGATTCTTAACAACTGCGCCACCATGGAAGTCCAAGAACATTTCTGCTAGAGAGAACAGTAAGTGCAAACGCCCTGAGGCAGAATGATGCCTGGTCAGAGATCAACAAAGTTGAAGTGGCTGGAGTAGCATGAGAATGGGACAGGTTAGTAGATGAGGTACCCAGAGAGGCAGGGGGTGCAGCACCTGGTTCCAAGCACACAGTGGATGCTTAGTGAAAGTTTGCTGAACCAAATTGAAAATGCCCCAAGAGTGAACTCTCCAGGAAGGATTTCCACTGTAACTCAGCCACCTACCTCTTCCTCACTCCCTCCTTAACCAAGGAGACTAGTTCCACTGATGATTCCTAGGGTGCCTACCCTAGAGCTGGTGCTATAAGGGTGATAGCTTTCAAATGTTCTGACCACAACCCAGCCATAAGAAATATATTTTAAGTCAGAGTCCAGTAAAACGAAAGTTTCATGAAACAGTACTTCCCTTACTATATGCAATATACTTCATTTCTCTTCTTTTTTTTGGCCGCGCTGCACAGCTTGCGGGATCTTAGTTCCCCGACCAGGGATTGAACCTGGGCTCCAGCAGTGATGGCGCCGAGTCCTAACCACTGGACCAGGGAATTCCCCTTCTTTTTCTTTTAATGCTGATCAACTTCTTAATTGATCTGGGGTCAGTTAACCCCGGGGCCAAACCTACAGTTTGAAAAACATTACGTTGGGAAGTGAGGAGTATAAGTTGGGTTACTGCTCTCCCCTTACCATAATGATATGATACAATAAACCATAATAATAACATCACCCATCTGGACAGCCCTTTGCAGATACAAAACTCCTTCCTGTGTATTAGCATCTTCACCAACTGGAGTGAGGTACGGGTTCCAGAAAGAGTAACTGAGCTTCTGGGAGATTGAGTTTCCCAGGGCAACTTGGTTAGTAGGTGGCTGTGCTGAGGCTGGAATGGCCTCAGAACTTCACGTCCAGGTCTGTGGCCAAAGTCCCCCAGCAGAAGCTCCTGCTATGCCCAGGACATGGAAGGAAGATACAGTCTCTCTCAAGAAGAGCCCATGGGGAAAGAGGGGCAAAGGGTGCAAGCAGAACATCACATCCCCTGATATCACCCCCACCAGGAGGGCCGTGTAGCCATCACTCGAGTGGCCAACCTTCTACTGTGCATGTATGCCAAGGAGACTGTTGGCTTCGGAATGCTCAAGGCCAAGGTGTGTATGTGCCCATCCCTGTAAAACCCTGGGCCCAGCCTTCATGCTCCATCATTGTGTCCACTCCCATCCCCACCACCTTCTGGGAGTTGTTCTCATGTCACCCAATCCATGTCTGGTGCGGGCTAACACTGGAGGCTGGGGGCTGGGGGCTCGGCATTAGGAGTAGACCTGAATTTAAGATCACTCCAATGGCAGGCCTTGTGTGGGACTGGTTTCTCCTCCCTTTCTCGCAGGCCCAGGCCTTGGTGCAGTACCTGGAGGAGCCTCTCACCCAAGTAGCAGCATCGTAATGGGTGTTGGTGGAAGCAGGGGTTCAGAAAAGAGAGATGACCATTTGGAGGGGCAGGGCCCCCTGGGGAAGCCTTCCTGGGTGTGGAGGGTTGGGGGGCCTTTGTTTTTCCCAAGAATAAACTTCAACTCCTGTCTTGTGTCTTGGCTGCTTTCTTGGATGGGGGGAATCAGAGGAGATAGGAAGGAGCAGGGATTGCTTATAAGGTTCTTCATGTTTTGCAAGTGAGGGGCTTCCCACTCAGTCCTACTCCACGACCTCCAACACCAAAAGGTTATTGGCAGTGATGCCTCAGGTCCCTTGGCCTCTCCAGTGGTGTGACCTCACCTGGCCGCTGCCACTCAGAGAAGAATCTTACCCACCTGTTGGCAAAACCTTGGGAGTGAGCTGAGAGGAACAAGGGGCTGGTGGGGGTCATGTTGGACAGAGAGAAAACAGGGCATAGGAGTTCAGTGTCCTTCAGTCCTGAAGTCCCTTGGGGGACACCTTTTCTACTCTTGGGGTTGGGAGGGTGCCCCCTAGCGGCCTACAAGGGCCACCCCTTCCCTCTTCTCCAGGCATTCACAAGCTCTCACAGACCCTCTCCAGATCAGGAAGCCCTTTGCAGACAGGAGGGCTTTGCTCTGAAGCCTCAGGTCCTGGGGAAGGAGTAGAAAAAATCCAGAAGTCCTGTCCCTGCACTCAGACCCCTCACCTCATCTGCTGTTTCTGGATAGGTCTCCCCCTATCCAGTGTCCTTAGAACAAGGCTGGACGGGGAGCTACCAGCCCCTTTCCTAGTGCTGTAGGAAGGGACCCATCCCAGGCAAGCAGGTAGGTTGCAAGTTCCAGCTCCACCCAGGATGAGAAACTGCCCATCCCAGGCCCTGGGCTGTCAGGGAGCGGCAGAAGTTGTTATATCTAAGATGCACCTCCCAGAGCTCTGCACTGCAGCAGGGTGACCCCAGCCCCTCCTCACGACAGCCCTTCCTCTTGTGCCCCCAGTTACCCCTCACCACAGGCTCTGCGGAAAAGCGGGAGGCCGAGTAGCTTCCTGCTCCCCAAGGGACTATTTCTCACTCACTGGTGGCTGGGCCCCCCATGTCCACAGGTCCCAGGAACCAAGCAACGCGAATTCCATCCTCTCAGCTGGTTCTGTGAAGGTCCTGTCCCTGTCCCAGCTGCCCCCATTGTCACTCCCTTGAGCCTGCTCACCTGCTTGCGGGAGCCCAGGCTGAGAGCAGACACCCAACCTGTCTAACCTGTCTGACGTCATTGTCTCTCCACCCACCTGGGCCCCAGGTCTCCAGCCGCTCACTGTTCCTGTTCTCAGCTTCCGTCCTCTCAGCTTCCTTACCGCACCGCCACCTGCCACAGCTGAGCCCCCCTAGGCCCTGGCTAGCCTGAAGTCGGCCCTCGATCCCTCTGGCTGCAGAAGTCTCTTTACTCCCGATGAGAGGAAGGGCGACTCCAGGTCTCTTGAGAGCTGAGGGTTGAGGGCATTGAGCCGACGCATAGACCCGTCACCTCTGCCCTCGAAGACACTTGTGCCCTCCATGTGGAGCCAAGATGGGGAACAGAAACGAGGAAGATTATAACTTTGTCTTCAAGGGTGAGTCGGGGCCTGTAGAGAAAGAGGAATGCCTGAGAGAGACCCAGGAAGAGCACAACAGAGCCAGAGGCCCCTTCCTGCTTTTTAATCACTTAGCAGGACCTACCTCCTAGGGCTCATCATTCCTTTGGATAAGAAAGAAAGCCTAAGGAGTGGGGGAGGGTCTGTTTACTGGCGCTGCCAGATTGCTCTAGTAAATAATGCCGATCACCCCTTAATGGTGCCAAGTTAGGCTCCTCTGCCCTGTTCCTAATGGAAGCCCAAACCCCTAGGAATAGTCAGCCACTGCAGCACCAGAGATGGAGGATTCCCTCCTGAGAAGAAGGGGAAACAAGCAGACTTAAGAGGAAGAAAGTCACCTTTCTAGGCAGCTGTACAGGAAAGGAGAGATAGGATAGATCTATCCCGTCATAGCGCTGGAGAAAGCCATAGGGAAGATGTAATGATTGGGAGAAGGGTCTAATAGAACCTGGAGGACCCCTCAGCGCCATGGCTTTGTCTGTCTGCCCCTTGGCAGACCCCTTGGGCTCAAATACCAGGAACTGGGTTCAACTTGGCTGTCCCTGGAAGCCCGCATGTATCTTTCCTGCTCCTTTATCTCGCCCCTGTGTTTGGTCAGTCTAGTGTTCCCCACCCCCACCTGCACACCTCCTTCAGGGCAGGGTGGACTGGCTGCCCTATGGTTCCTCTCCAGCCACCCCACCCCACTGGCTCTCCCAGCCTCGGCCCCACCCTCACTTGAGCTGGGACTCTCAGTCGACCAGGGGTTGGGAAACCTGTACTCCCAGCATCTTTCCCAGGAAGGGAGACAGAGTAAGGGTTAGCAGTAGACTGGGGCAATACTACTCCTGTCGTTTATTGAACCCTTACTATGTGCCAGCCACTGGCTCATTAATCACCATAACAACCCCAAAATTATCTTTCATTTTGAAAGCATGAGTTCAGATCTCAGCCCTGCCGTTTACGAGTTATTACAGGTTGGGGTCACTAGAAGCAGACACTGAGAAGTTTGGGGCGTAAGATGTTTATTGTGGCACAACAGCAGTGAAAGGAAGAGGCAGGATGCAGGATTGGGCAGAGAGAGAAGTCACACTGCAAGGCAAGATCACAAAGCCTTGGCCAAGGGCAGGCAGCTCTGGGTGCCCCTCTCCTTGCTCGGGCGCTCCGTGCAGACTGCCCAGGAAAGGTATGACCTCAGGTGAGGCTGCCCTCTGCCTCAGAAGCAGATGCTGAAGGAGCCAACAGCTGAAGGCTGTGTGCTGACTGCGCTCCCTGCGGCTGGGGGCAAGTCCTTCCTAGAAGGCTCATCTGAGCAGCACAGCTCATGTTTACCACACTAGCTGTGCCATCTTGTGCAAATCATTTAACCCCCCTGTAAAAATGGGGTGATACTAATAATGGTACTTGCCTTATGGCATTGTTGTGAGGATTAAATGAGTTAATATGTGTAAAGCCTTCAGGATGGTGCCTGGCACACAGTAGGCGCTCAATAAATGTTAACCATTAGTACCTCAGTTTTACAGATGAGGATGAGACACAGAGCAAATAGCTTACAAAAGGTCACTAAGTCAGTACTCAAACCCAAGTCTGTCTGACTCCAAAGCCCTTGCCCTGAGCCCCTTTGGGGCCTGAGGATAGGGCTCAGAGCACACCCCCTGGGAGGGATGAGATGGGGATGAGGTTCCCAGTAGGGGAGAGGCAGGAACACACACACACACACACACGTCCATACAATCCACACACACCCGTATAGCTCCCAGCTCTTTCCTGCACTAAACAAATAGGGAATTTTTTAAGTTGGAGGGGGCCCTTATAGGTTTTATAAACAGGGAAACTGAGACCCAGAAAAGGTGAGCCACTTGTTCAGGGTCACACAGCTAGTCAGAGGCTGAGTGGGGACCAGCACCCAGAATATGTGGTGTCCAGTCCTGCGGTGCCTGCCTCCCTTTCCAGAACCACCCTGGGTAGCTCAGGGCCAGTGCGATTATGAGCTGTATCTACATCAGCTCCCCATTTTAACCCCAGTCCCAACTCACCCATGGTGGGTAAGGCTGGGCCCTGGATACTTCCCTCCAGCCTAAAGGCTCTTCACGGCCCCACTGATGGTGGATCCTCGTCCCTGAAAACCTAAAGGTAAAAGCACTGGCCTACCAACAACAATAACGACAGTAACAGTTTTGCACACTCACTATATCCTGGGCAATATCTCATTTACTTCTTGCAACAATCCATAAGATAGATGCTATTGTTATTACCACTTTTTCATAAGAAAAAGGTCAGAGAGGATAATAGCTTGCTGAAGGACACACATAGCTGGTCCCACACCCAGTCCCATGGTCTTAACCATACAAGACTGCTCCTTCTTGGGGACAACTGGATCCTAACTTCTTGTACACATACGTCCATACCTTTCCCCCACCCACAGACGTGTCACCTGCCAAACTTTCTCCTCACCCACTTCTGTTCACACCTCTGCTCCCCACGCAGACACACAAACCTCCCACTTGTCCTTCCAGCTCATATACATAGAAACATGCACAATGTTCTCATACTCCCCCACCCAGAAATGTGCAACCTCCCCCCAGGCCCCTACCCTCCCTCTTACCTCACAACCCTGAATGCCGATACCCACAAACAGCCCATAGACGTCATTCCATCACCATAATCGCAGGTTGACTCTGCAGCCACATCACAACAGACCAGGCCTAGAACTCTTAAACGGCCTGTTTCAAACGCTCAGCCCTTCTGCCCCTGGATGGATGCATTCACGTAGAGTTGCAGAGCCTAGCCTCTGCCAGGAGACCTGGCTCCCTCCTCAGTTTTCTGAGCTCAGCTCCCCTTTTCGGATGGGCAGACCCTCCAAGCTCAGCCCTTATCTCTCCACTCCCTCAGTGGTGCTGATCGGCGAGTCAGGCGTGGGGAAGACCAATCTGCTATCCCGATTCACTCGCAATGAGTTCAGCCACGACAGCCGTACCACCATCGGGGTTGAGTTCTCCACCCGCACTGTCATGCTGGGCACTGCTGCTGTCAAGGCTCAGATCTGGGACACGGCTGGCCTGGAGCGGTACCGAGCCATCACCTCGGCGTGAGCTGGGGCTGGGGGTCTCCTGGGGCGCGGGGGTGCTGGGGAAGTCAGGGCATACCTCTGGAGGAGAGGTGGAGGAGGAGAAGGAGGCAAGGACACTCAGCAGCAAGTTCCCTGAATGGGACCACGGGCCACTTCGGCCTGAGTCAGGAGACGTGAGTACTGTGACCTACGAACAGTCTGAGACAGGCTGCAGTGATACTGACTGCTGGAACTAAACACAAGGGTCATCGCCGCCACTTACTTAAGTCTTTGCTATGTGCCCAGGAAGGTACAAGGCACTTTACATTGGGCATTTTATGTAATCCTCAAAGTACCACAGGAGTAGGGTGCTATCATTAATTCCTCTTTAAATATGAGAAGTGTGAGTCTCAAGCAGGTGAAATCAGGATGCAGCTGGGATGGGGGCAGGTTCTGCGATCAAAAGCACCCCCTCACTTCTGCACAGTGCTTTGCACTTGGCAGCCTTCACTGTCTAACCACAAGGTGAAGGGCTGGACCCTTCAGCTGCATTTTACAAAGACTCAGAGGACACAGAGGAACATAGAGTGTCTCCCAGTCAGTGTTAGGCCAAAGGTGGTGTGTGTGTGTGTGTGTGTGTAGTGGGGGACAGCACAGGAGTCAGGGGCTTTGTTTATACATACTCATTACTCTTGGACTGGTCACCTGACTCTTTTTTAAAAACGTTTATTTTATTTAGTTAGTTTTGGCTGTGTTGGGTCTTCGTTGCTGCACACGGGCTTTCTCTAGTTGCAGTGAGCCGGGGCTACTCTTCATTGCGGTGTGTAGGCTTCTCATTATGGTGGCTTCTCTTGTTGCAGAGCACGGGCTCTAGGCGCGAGGGCTTCAGTAGTTGTGGCTCACGGGCTCTAGAGCACAGGCTCAGTAGCTGTGGTGCATGGGCTTAGTTGATCCGCAGCATGTGGGATCTTCCCAGACAAGGGCTCAAACCCGTGTCCCCTGTATTGGCAGGCGGATTCTTAACCACTGTGCCACCAGGGATGTCCTGGTCACCTGACTCTTACGAGCCTCAGTTGACTCTTCAATAAAATGGGAGTAATTAGATACCACCAGTCTGAAGAAGCTCCATCTAACTCCAAGAGTGAGACTGGATGCTTGCAAGGATGCCTCAGATGATAGGGGAGATTTAGCTAGTCCTAGAAAGATGGCCATGAGAGAGAAGACACTGTGGGTCAAGATCTTAAAGGTGGGACATCTAGGAGGCTGTCTTGACCAGAGCCCTGGTATACATTGGTGAATAGCAGGGGCTAAAATCAGAAAAAAGACCTGGAGAAGCAGAAGGGCTAGGAAGGAGGAGGGAGCCAGTGGTTTTGGAGAAGGGAGGTGAGTCTTCGGAGGCTCCAAGACCAGTATCCCTGGAGGGCGCTCAGCTTCAGACATGGGAGCTTTGGGCTGCCCTGTGCGGTTTAGGTCTCTGGACTCTAGTTTTCATATTTCCCCACTTCTGGTACTCATCTCTGGCTTTTGGCTTGAGGGCTCTGCTCTGAGGCTGGGCCTGATGGCCCTGACCTTGCCTCTGTCCTCCCCACTACCCCCCACCCAGGTACTATCGTGGTGCGGTGGGGGCCCTACTGGTGTTTGACCTAACCAAGCACCAGACCTATGCCGTGGTGGAGCGCTGGCTGAAGGAGCTCTACGACCACGCCGAGGCCACGATCGTCGTCATGCTCGTTGGTAACAAGAGTGACCTCAGCCAGGCCCGAGAGGTGCCTACTGACGAGGCCCGCATGTTCGCTGGTGAGAGCCCACCATGACCCAGCCTGACCCCTCCAGCCCTGCCAATGCAATCCCAGATCCCACCTCCTCAGCCCCTGCTCCCACCGTAGGGCTCCGGCCTGGACGTCCTCCGCAGGATCCCCTACCTCTATCCCATCTTCCTCAGAATCTCCTAGGCCCTCCCCTCTGTGACCCTGTGTCCCTCTTTATGTCCCACCACTTGCCTTGAGATTGTCTTTATGGGCAATTATTCATAGTTGGTTTTAGGACAGCCCACCCTGCAATGCTCAGAGATCTTAAGTGTAGCAGGTGGGCTCCCCTTGACCACCTGCAGTCACACTTTCCCCAGGCTTTCTGGGGTTTAGAGGCAGCAAGATACAGTGGTTAAGGGTGTAGGCTGTGGAGTCCCATGGCCCAGCTTCACATCTCTTGGCCAGTGACTAGCTGTGGGACACCAAGCAAGTTCTTTATTCATTCTCTCTGTTTCTGGGCTTCAGTTTCCTCTTCTGTAAGAAAGGGTTAGTATTCAAACCTACCTCACAGGTTGTTTTAAGTTTTTTTTTTTTTTTTTGCGGTACGCGGGCCTCTCACTGTTGTGGCCTCTCCGGTCGCGGAGCACTGGCTCCGGATGCGCAGGCTCAGCGGCCATGGCTCATGGGCCCAGCCGCTCTGCGGCATGTGGGATCTTCCCGGACTGGGGCACGAACCCATGTCCCCTGCATCGGCAGGCGGACTCTCAACCACTGCGCCACCAGGGAAGCCCTGTTTTAAGTTTTATATGAGCTACACATGCCAAGGGTTTAGTGCAGAGCAAATGTACATGGTAAACATGAAGTAAATATTATTATTATCGCGTTGGCCCTCCACAGCTAATGGTGTGCTTCCTTTCCTGTCAGAAAACAATGGGCTGCTATTCTTGGAGACCTCGGCCCTGGATTCCACCAACGTTGAGCTGGCCTTTGAGACTGTCCTCAAAGGTAGAGCCCCTGCCATTCGGCAGGCACCCCATCCCATCCGTGAGCCTTCTGTGGACAGTGTGAGGAACGCAGACACCCAGCCCTTGCCCGCCCTAGCTGATTCCTCAGCCCCTCTGGGGGTCCCCAGCCTTCTCAGAGCCTCCCTAGTATGCCCCCCACCCCCTCAGCTGGAGCTTAGGGAAAGAAGCAGAAGGCCACCCTTACCAGGGAGCTGAGTCTTAGCCCTTCTCCACCCACGTAAGTAGAATGGACCCAGGTGCCCAAACTCCTCTTCCTTCTAGCAAAACCCCCGGTGTTCAGAAAGGGGCACATAGAGTGTGTATGCGGAGGGCGGGCTCTAAATCTTCACCTGACCTGACCACTGCCCTCTGCCCTCACAGAGATCTTCGCCAAGGTGTCCAAGCAGAGGCAGAACAGCACCCGGACCAATGCCCTCACCCTGGGAAGTGAGCCGGGCCCTGGTGAGAAGAGGGCCTGTTGCATCAGCCTCTGACCTGCCCCTGCTGGCGCTCTGGTGTCCCCCATTCCCATCCCAGATCCAGGAGCTTTCCCTGCCCTGTGGCTCCAGATGTCAGAGTGGCCGGTCCTTGTTCGCAGCCCTGCAGAGCTCTAAGGTCTTCATGCGCTGCCCCTCCTCCCCACATATCTCTATTATCGGTCACCCCCTCACAGACTAGGGCCCCCCAATAAAGCTGTGTTTTGTATCAAGACCTGGACGGCCTGCTGCTTCCTGGTGCCTCCCCTTCATCTCTGGCCCAGTTCCCCTTCCCCTCCCCCTCCCTCCATCCTCCCCACCATACACTGCCCCCCAGGGCCAGCTGCCTCTGGAGTCCTGTGGTCCGGGGACAGTGCCAAGGGGGTGGGAGGGGCCCGCCCTTCCCTCTGCCAACCCCCGGGCAGGTAGGGGAGGGAGGACAGCATGGCAGAGAGGGGGTATCTGGAAGGCGAGACAAAAGGAAACCATCGGCGGTACCATCTGGTGCCCAGGGCCCTGGTGCCAAGAACTGAGGGCACTCCGATGCCAGGGGTGAGGGGAGGAGGCGGGAGAGATGTTTGAGAGAAGGGGAGTCAGGGCTAGCCCTGTCTGTGTGTGTTGGGGAAGGGGTTTTAAGCCTGGGAGGTGGAGGGTCTAAGTGCTCCTTCCAGGTTTCTGCCTGAACCTGAAGAAGAGGGGGTGTGGTGTGTAGGGATGGATTGAACCTGGTGGGGATGAGCGGGGAGTGTCGGGCTCTCAGCTCTCCGCCCCTTCTCCATCGAGTCCACAAGCTGGCTGTCCAGGGAGCGTCGAGGTCACCCCGCCTCGCCTTCCCCTGTTCTGCAGGGCAGAGTGGAAGGAGGTCTGCTGGCACCCCCAAGGAATAGAAGGTGGTAAATGGGGAGAAAAAAGAGAGGTTGAACACTTGGGAGATGCAAGTAGGGAGCTGTGGAGAGCAGACAGGAGCCATCCACTTCCTGCAAGGTGAGCAGGGTCACCCAGAATCACACCAGAGAAAACCCCACTCACCCCAAGGTGGTTCAGACTCACATGCAGAGAAAGAGGCCAGAGCCTTAAGTAATAATACTTTTAATAAAATTAAGTTCTTAATAGCACATTTAATACATTAACCCTCCCCCTTCTTGGTTTCTCTGTGTTTTGTGCAACATCACTTTGACTTGATTATTCATGGGTCCGTTTTTTTCCCGCCTTTATTTTGCTTTTGAAACGTTTTTCCTTTTGGTGGATTTGTAACGTGTCTTCACTAGATGCCTCAAATTAAGTCTGACCACAATCCTACTCTACTTTCTACAGTGGAGAGACCACTCCCCCTGCCCCAGGGCTGTCTCCCCCCACCCACCCTACCCCACCCGTACCCTCGCGCGGGGAAGGGGAAGGGGAAGCCCTCCCCACCCCAGACGCTACCTTCCCAAACTAGCGGGGTTTCTAGGACAAAAAGAGCAGGGGGGATATCTGTCCCTAGGTGGGGTGAGAAGAGTAAACTGGGGAGAGGGAGATGTGTGTTTGGGGTCTAGGGCCAGGGAGGGGCATGACAGTCATTGGTGTCATGGAGCAGGCTCTTCTTGCCAAGAGCCAAGGGGCCTCCACACCCCCTTGGATAGGAGGGAGGGGCCCGACCTGATTGCAAGCTGGGGTTGGTAGAAGGCAAGTGCTTAAAAAACGAGTTGATTTCTCACAAGCAAAAGCCAAGCTCCCCAGTTTTCTGTGGGGAGGGCGATGTGCCCTGGGGCCAGGGCACAGTGGACGACCCCTACCTGAACACTTACAGATGGAGGTGGACTAGAACAGAGCATTAGGGTCAGGATCACCCAAAGTCGCTGCTGCCCTCCCCCTGCCTTTGTACCCTTGGGGACCAGTTCTCCCAGGCCTTTAAGGACAGTATCTCTGCTCTACCCCAGGGGGTGGGAAGTCCTTCTTGGAATCTAACTTCTATGAGATAATAAAGCACTTTTGCAAACCTGTAAAGCACAGTGCAGCTTTAAAGGAGGACGATTATTGAGTTGGTTCCTCCACCTGCTGCCATGGAGGCCAGAAGCTAAGTAGAATATTGAGTGGGTACAAGGAAAGGGGACAGACCACCCCCTCAGTACCCTTGAAGCTCTGAGAAAGAAGCGTGTGCATGTGTGTCTGTTGGTGAAATGACCTACCAGGCTCTTGAATCAATCTGAGGTGGAGTGGATTGAGGTTATACTTCAAGAAGGACTTCCTCGGTTAGGCCTGGGAGAAGTTGCCTCAGGAGGGTTGGAGCTGGGCAGTCTCCATCCTCCCAGAGAACCCCAAGAGGACATATTCGGAGTAAGGGCTGCCCAACAGACAGGGAAGGCCAGGATGGCCAGGCCCTCAGGTACTGGGGTGCAGAGCAGGGGTGCAGGTGAATGTGCTCTCCCTCCTCTGCTGTCCCTAGCCCAGCCCTCCTCTGGTTGAAATGACCACTGTTCATCGTTTCAAAGACCCTGGGAACTGAGCCCCTCATCTATTTGTCCTATAATTTAAAAATCCAAGGATTCTCAGAATCAACCCCAGCAGACTGGAAGGAAGCTCCTAACCTTACCTAGCAACCTGCTCCCACCCTGATATCTGAAGATGGAGCGGCTCAGGGTGGACTCAGCCACTTCCCTCCTCTATTTTCCTTTTTGTTATGACTTTTATACATTCTACTGGACCCAGGGGCCCTCAATGCTACTAAACTTTAAGCTATCTGAATATCATCTACTAAGTAACTAGTAATTCTTTCTCTTTTTCTCTAGGATTATATGAAATAAATTTGAATTATTATTATTATTATAATTATTATTTTGTAGTATTCTTTTCTTTTAAACCCCTCGGTTTCTTTCTTTTTCTTCTCTCTCTCTCATTTTTGGTTAAAAAAACAAACAAAAAAAACTATTTCTCTTAAATCTCACACCTCTCTGAGGGTTCCCGTAGGCCTGCTAGGCCTCAGTTCTGGACTTCCCCTTCTCACTCGCCCCTGGGACAGGGCAGGGGAAGGGGGGGGACACCCCAGGATCCTCAGTCCACAGTCCTCCAGCTTCTTCCTTTCTCCTTAATCCCTTTCTTTGTTTGACTCTGCCGGCTCCCCCGAGGGGGAGGGGTAGAGGGGAGAGGGAGCCCCGGGAGTGAAATCCAATCTACTTGCAGGGCCCCAGAGGGACCAAGTTCCCCTAGCCCCTGTCTCCACGATCCATCCCAGGATGCTCCCCCGGAAAAGCAAATGACATTCCTCCCCCAAAAAAAAGTGGGGGGAAAAAGGAACGTAAACCCGAACATATATTAAAAACACTTTTTTAAGATTTAACTCTGAATACAAATGTATTTTTTTCTTCTCTCCCTACATATATTCTAAACCTTCTAAAGTTTTTTTATTTTTTTTAAGGATCACTTTATCATAAAATAAAATATCCTTTTCATATAATAAATTACCTAATAAAAAGTCTTTTTTTCATATTAGCCCAGGTTCTTTGCTACATTTATACGGTAATAAACGCCTTTATTAAAATAGAATATTAAATTATAAAGAACTGCTTTTTTTTTTTTTTTTTTTTTTTGCTATTTTTGTTTTCTCTCCTCTGTGTTGGTCACCTATCTCACTCCCTCTCACGCTCTCTTTCTCTCCTCTATCTTGTCTCTCACTACGTGTTTTGCGTTTGTTTCTAGGTTTGGCTCAATTAGTAAGAGTGGGATTGAATTTTCCGAGCCCCCTAGTGTAACAGTCTTCTGCCTTTGTGGGTAGAATGGAGAGGGGGAGGGGGATCGACAG
The DNA here is from genome assembly GCF_964165515.1 of Mesoplodon bidens. Lineage (NCBI taxonomy): Eukaryota > Metazoa > Chordata > Mammalia > Artiodactyla > Ziphiidae > Mesoplodon > Mesoplodon bidens. Next base: position 72,638,207 of record NC_138177.1, on the reverse strand, counting down.
ACAGACATCCCATCTTCCCACCCCCCTCCCCACCCCCCCTCGGCGACCGAGGGGTGCCCATTTGGTTTGGTTTCTATTGTACAGACATCTCAGGATGGCTCACATATATTGGCGGGAAGGAGGGAAGTTGTCACAGGCCAGTTTTCCTGGCTGTGACCTCCTTCCGCTCCCCTCCCTGGCTGGTGGTCTGGAGGGGAAGGCTGAGGAGAGGTGAGTTAATTCACAACAGGAGGAAGGAGAGGAGGAAATCCCCTCTGTACCCCCATCCCTGCACCCCCTCTCCATCCAGGAAGAATGGGACTTCGGAGCTTAAGTGCTCAGAGATCACTTAGAAGAGTCCCACCCTACTATATACAAGAATCTCCTAGGACCCCCGTGGGACTCCCATCCCCCATCCCCTCCTGGCCCGGCCAGCGGAACCCAGGAGGGCAGGAGGCTGGTGGCTGCCCCAGATGAGCAGTAGGGAAGCAGCAAAGCGGGTGCAAGGCCTAAAATCATACATGATTCTCAGAACAGGCCCTGCTGTACCCCAATCCTGCTTGGCTCTGGATTGACCCCTGTCTGAAGACCTGATCTCTCTCCTCAACCACAATGAGTGAGACAGAGACTTCATGATTAGCGTGCTAATAAGGGTTCAGGTCAGGTCCAGAGAGGGGCGCATGGAGTGGGGCACTGCTGGGGAGGAGGAGCAGCCCCTCGCCCCAGCAGCCTCTCCTATGGCCTCAGGCCCTTTCCTGCTCAAAACTGCAGACACACTACCCTGGCTCTCCCCCTCCCACCACCAGAAAATCCAGCCCAAGAACTGTTCCCTAAATGTAATGCCCCAAGATGATAAAGGTGGAGGTTTGACCCTTTATGTAACCCAGTATTGGTCCCCTCCTCAAATTTTCACTGAGAACGGGGATACATTCCATCAAGAATTTGAGGTGTTTCTTTGGAGGAGTAGGAGAGAGGGCCTCCGGATGTCCGAAGAGGAATTAGGGGGGACCATCAAATTGTTCTTCCCCCTACTTCTCCCCAGGGGGATGGTGTCCCCAAAGCTGGGCTGGAAGGAGCAGGAGGGAGGGGGGAGAAGGGAAGAAAGAGCAAGAGCAAGACAGGGCTGGTTGTGACAGCCAGCAAGGGGAAGCAAAGAGGAGAGTTGGGGGAGAGAACAAAGGAGTGAGGAAAACCCAAAGGGAAGAAAGATGGGGAGGAGAGAGTGGAGGGAAAAGCTGCAAGGGGCCGAGGAGCACCCCCTCTCCAGATTCCTCTAGCCCAGCTTTGTGGGGATAGATGAGTTCTGAGCCCTTTATTGGTTGACATACTTCCTCTCCTTCCCCCTTAGAAAATCTATCCCGACTTCCAAAAGGGCCCCAACCCCCTTATACTGCTGGAAACCCAGAAACAGATTCCCAAACAGGATATGGCGGTGGAGGGTCTAAAGGGTCGTGGTTGGAGGTCAGAGGTCAGGACCAGAGGGCTTGGGGATTGTTAGAGCACCTCTAGATACAGACGGTAATTCTCCCTCTCCCTTTCCCCATCCCCTCCACAGAGGAAAGGGTAGTGTGACACACATAAGGGTAGGTGGAGAGGGGGTCAGGATACCTTAGCGGCCACCTCTGGCAAAACAAAAGTTTCTCTTAGCTGCTTCCAGACTGAAGGGTGTGTTGAGGTATCAGAGTTGTAACTCTAGTAAAATTTCCGGCCTGGCCCCCTCCCAACCTTTCCAGGACAGGGTGACCAGAGGCTCTGAAAGTGGTCCACCCTCCAGCCACCATCGCCTCCCCTCCCCCCTCCCCAGAGAGCGAGTATCTCTAAGCACCTTGCCCCTCAAATCACTGATTTCCAAAAGGCCCTAGTGGAACACAGCTCCAAGAAGGGCCCCTGGGAGGTGGCCCCAGGAGGCAAGGGGCAGGGGGCTTAGGAAAATATTCGGATGGCTTGCGTGGCTGTGATGTGGCAGACGGGACACTCCGGGTCCGTCCTCTCGCAGATGCGTACTGCACACTCCATGCAGAACAGGTTGTGTCCGCAGGGCACGAGTGCGGCAGTCACCTCACTCTCGAAGCACACCATGCAATCCCGCCCGCCGCCGGGGCTCCGCAGGCCGCCCCCACCAAGTTTAGAGAAGCCCTGGAGCGGCTCTCCCGGCGGGCGTCTCGGGAGTCCTGCCAGCTCAGGCCCCGCAGAGGCGGCAGGAGAGCGGTGCGCGCCCGGGGGCCCAGCGCGGGCCTTGGCGGAAGAGGAGGAGGAGGAAGAGGCGGAAGAGAAGAGCACCGAGGTGGGCGTGGCGTTCTCCTGGCCCGCCCAGAGAGGGGGGCTAGTCTCCGCCACCCCGTAGTACACGTCCTGCTTGCCCACGCCGTAGCCGGGAAACAGGTACCCGCCGTAGCCAAAGTCCCCTCCCTGCTCGCCCAGGCGCGGGGCCTCAAAACCAGAGTCCACTCCACACTCGCCGATGCAGCCCAGACTGTTCTGCCTGAAGGTGGAGAGGGGCTTGCAGCCAGGCGGGTGCACCCGCCAGGCCTCGGAGTAGCGGCTATCAAGCGCGGCGTCGGGGCTCCCAGCCAGGAAGTCGTTTTCATTGTTGTACTCGAGGATCTTGCCTGTGCGGACCGCGATGTGCGTCTCGATCTCCTCGCGCGCACGCTCCACGTTGCCCGGGGCACCGGTGATCTCGAACACCGGGTCTCGGTCCCGGCTTGGCGTGATAATGTACGTGTTGGTCTGCTGCTGGATGCGTTTGATGGTTGCCCCCTTGGGGCCCACCACCAGCCCCACCACGCGGTAGGGCACCCGCACACGAATAGTCACTTGGCCGGGCAGAGCAGGCGCCACGCCAAAGGCGGCGCCCGACTTGTTGCGGGAGGCCCGGATCATGGAGAAGTGTTCAGCTGCTGAGATGATTTCACGTCGCGCTGTGGCCACGTCCTCCCGCCGCCCGGTCACCATGAACACTGGCTCCTCGCCTCGCACCGGTGTCTTGATGTAGGTGTTGGTCTTGGCCCTCAGAGCCTTAATCTTGCAGCCTGGGATAGGTAGGGAAGGGAAGAGAGAAAGAAACTCACCGGGCAAGAAGGTTTGTGCTGAGTCCAACAAGCTCCTGCTCCTACTCAGATACTCAGCCCCCCAGGAACCTCTGTCTACCCTTTGAACCCCGCCCCCCCAATCCACCCTAACCGGAACAATTCACCCATCGTATCTTAAATTTACCCAGCGTCTCTATCAACCATAGATCGCCAAATGTCCCAACTTTCCCTTGAATTCCATTCAGGGCCTCCAAATTCACGCACTCTCTGAAATCCTGAAATAATCACTGACCCTCTAGACAAGGTGCTAACCTCAGACCTACTCACTAACTCCTCTCCAACCACGAGCCGTTCCCACAATTTCTCTACTGATTTCTGGCTACTCAAACTTCCAAATCACTTAATCACCCCACCCTGCCCTGCAACTGCAATCTCCAATCTGTCACTGACCTTGATCTTTCCTCAGAACTGCAATGGACCCAGCAACCCACAATCTACTCCTCACTTGATCTCCATGCCTTAAAAGTGTCCTCCAGTCTACTCTGGGACCACTGACCCCCAGCTGCTCCCATACCTTCCACCATGAGTGTCTCTCAGTGGGTCCCAAATTCATAGCAAGTTTTCAGCAACTAGTGGAGTGTGGGAGACTGGGAAGGGTCTGAGAATCAGAGTTTCAAGAGGGAAAGGAGGATAATGATGTGTAGCACCTGACCCCATGGACACTCCTGCCACCCTGTCCCCTGGGGGCAGGAGAGCCAAGATGGGCTGGGGGCTGAGTAGGGTGGGGAAGAAGGTGTTCTGGACCTGTACTCTTGCTTTGAAGAAGGAGTGGGTTCAAGGTGGGAGGTTGGGGAGAGAGGCAGAAAGAGAAAGGAGAAAGGCCCAGACAAAGAGGCAAAGAGGGAGAAGGGGAAAGAGAAAAGTGAGGGAGGCTGGGATGGCCACACTGCAGTTTAAAGGTGGCAGACCTTGATGGCTGAGTGAACAAGCCTCTCTCCTCCTCTCCCACTTCCCTCTCCCTGCCCCTAGCTTCACACAGAACCTCAGAGACTCACATGCTTTCTCGAAGCACACATGCTACATGAGTTTGCGCGTGCGCGCACACACACACACACGGACCTAGGAGCCGTGATGCAGTGTGCCTTTATCTAAGTAATACTTCTGGTGCAAACCTAATGTACACTTTCACATACCCCTCTCTCCCATACACACAGATACCCTGCATTTCAACCTTTCATCCATCCCACTCTTCCATCCCCATCATCCCCAGCACACAAGCAGCACATTCCTATACACACCTGCCCACAACTTTGGTCCCCATTCACATTTAGACACGTTCACACCCCTCTCCAGATACACATTCACCATTCCCTTCCTCACTCCCCAACCAACGCCAGTGGTCCTAGTTTTCTGATTCTGCCCCAACCCTCCAACCACAGGCCTGGGGTGAGCTCATCTTTTTTTCCCTCTCCTTCCTCCACTCCAGATGGCTTCTTCTCCAGATTGGCATGTGGGAGGAGAGAGTGGGTTGGGGGCAGCTCTCCTCACCTTCAAGAGACCTCAGGAAGGAGAATTTGCTCCTCCCTTTTTGTCTTCAGACCTCTTGGCAGCTGAGAAGTCCTACCTGTTGTCCAGCCCACATCCTTGCTGCTTTAATGTCAGTCAGTAAATGATTGTTCTATTTGTGAGGCATGGAGGGTTAAGGAACAGTGAAGCCCCTTCTCCTACAACTTCTAATCGCATGGCATCTGATAGGCATCGGGGTTCTGGCTCTAAGTTTTGAGCCCATAAACTTACGCGAGAGCTAGGTGTCTTTAGGGATTGGAGTTAGGGTGAGGAGGACAGGCCGGGTATAAAACTAAGGAGAAAAGCTAGAGGCCTGGAGGTGCGGAACTGTTGGTGGACCTCGTCCTGGGTTTCGCAACCCTGCAGAAGCATCTCTTGAAGGGAAGACCCAGTTGGCTTCACCTTCCTAGAGGTCAAATAGAGGAGCACTGACACTGCAGCAGGAGGAGGGAGGTTAGACAAGAGAAAGGACTTCCATTTACTTAAGGAATGAGGGAGAGGCTTATCTTCTCTGAATAGGAGAAATCCCCCTACTTTTATGAGAGACAGGCCCATCTGATGCGGAGGCAGAAGAGGAAAGAATGACTCTATGAAATTCCGGGGCCTCCCAAGACCACCCCCGCACCCAAGAAAAGATATCAGTGTCCCCACCCAATTCCAGGGCTCTGGGTCCCTAGTTTCTGGCAACAAGAGGAAATCCAACTTTTAAAACCAGAAATCTCAAGAGATGGAGTGCCCAGGAGGATGAGGGCTATGCCTGGGAGTGGCATCTTCCCCTCCTCCATTCTGGATCTCCCTGCAAAATCCCCCCAACCCCCCCACACTTCTGGTAGATGAGGTGAGATGTGGAGTAGGGGCCCTCCTGGCTTGCCTCCCCTCTTCCCCGGCCAGCAGCCGGCCTCCTCCCTCACTCCCAGCCGGAATGCAGCTCCTCTATTGTTCCCCACTGTGGGACAGCTCCTCCCCTGCTCCTCCCCCACCCCACACCTCCCCAGCCCAGCCCCCTAGCAATTTCCAAATCCCACCCCCCAACTCCCCTTTGGGAAACTGGGAGAGGGAAGGGTCCCCAGGATCCCGTCTGCTCAATCTGGACCCTCACCAACACTCCCACCCCCACCCGCCCAGGGATGCTGGAGCGGAGGAGGGTGTGGTATCAGACATACTACACTGGATTAATTCTACACCCACACCCCCCTCCCCCCAACAACACACCCAGACACATGCCCTCCAACAAATCTCCAGGTGAAGGTTTCTTACCCCCCAGCATGCCCTCACCCACTCCGTCCTACTCTCTCACTACCAGAGACCCCTCTCCAGGCCTCTGGCCCCTTGCCGTGGCCAGCCCAGAACAAAAGCCTGAGAGGGAGGAGGAGAGGTCCACACCAGGACGTGGCACTTCACTGGAGGCGCCCCTTCCAAAACCCCATAGACCATTCAACTTTGGTGTGTGGGTGACCACAGGACTCCCTCCTCCGAGCAGCCCCCCTTTCCCACCTCACCCCCAGGCTGGGACCCTCCCATGAGCCACACCCCCTTCCATTCCTACACTCAGCCCAACAAAGAGATAGATACTCAGTCTGGCTTCCCAGGCTAGGTCTCCCCCAAAGTCTGTAACTCCAGGCGGCTGGGGGTCCCAGGGGTGCCCCCTCCCCGAAACCACTAGCAAATGCCGGAGTTGGGGCTTCTGAGTAACTCTTTGCACATTCCACCAGCTTTTCTGTCTACGAGTGGACACCCCCTCCGGACAGCCTCCCCGGATTGGAAGACCGATCCCCCTCCCTTTTCCCTCTCTCCACGAGAGGATATTTCTTTGTCTAAGGGCAGAGCCCTGGGGGAGGAAGGATCTGGAGAACAGTCCCAACTGGGGGGGTGGGGGTAGCAGGGAACTTTGTGGCACTTGGAAATCAGGGTAGGGGGCGGGTCCCCCTTTGTGGGGAAGGGACAGAGCCAGAGGCGGGCAAGAAGGGAGGAAATGAACTTTCCGTGGTAGGGATGGGGTGCCCCCCACTCCAATCCCTCTCCACGGTCCCGGCGCCCGCTTACCTTGCCTGCCCACGATCTCGGCCACGTGCTCGGAGGTGGGCACGGGTACACACTCGGTGGTGTTGCTGCTGCCCTTCAGGCGCAGCTCGGCCTCTTTGTAGAGAGCGCAGAGCTTGGCGTCGCTGGCCCCTTTGGGGGCGGTGGGGGGTTGGGGCGTCTGCGCCGCGGGGGCCGCCGTCGGGGCGGCCGGGGGCGCCGCGGGCGGCGGCGGCGGGGCCGGCTGCGGGGGGGCGGCCGGCTGCGCGGGGGCGCCGCCCCCCCCACCTCCCCCGTCCTCGCCCGCCGTGGGGGCGGGGGGCTCCCCCAAACCCAGGAGGCAGAGTTGATCGAGAGCCAGCTGAAGGGCGCGCTCGTCTTCCAGCAGCCCTCGGTCCTTAGCGCTTCCCCCGAAACATCCTAGTTCTCCAAAGCCCCCATTTCTTTCCATTATTCCAGATACCACTAGACTAGGCATGGCGAAACAAAAGCTGGGGGAGAGAGAGAGAGGGAGAGAGAGAGAGAGAGAGAGAGGTGGTGGAAGGGAAAAGAGGAGAGAGGAGGGGAGGGGAGTGGAGAGGAGGGGGGTGTGTGGGGAGGGGGGAACAAAGAACTGGGGAGGGGGGAAGAAAGCGAGATAGAAAGATAGACCCTCCCCCTAAGCCCCCCTCCCCAAACACCCTGTAACCCGACTCCCCTCGCCCCAGCCCCCAGGGTGGGGGTGGGGGGAAAAAGAAGCAAAACCAAGAAAGCAGATCTCCTCTCCTCTCCGGGGGTGACGGGGGGCGGGGGGCTGCGGGATCTCTGCCCCCACCCCTCCCGCCTCGGTCCCGGGAGTCTCTAGACCCCGCCGTCCAGACGCCCCCCTTAGGCTCCCGCACCGAGCCCCAGTCCAGGAGCGGCGCTCTGTGGCCCCCAATAGAGCCCAGCCCCTTCCAGCGCTCAAACTCTTTTGTTTTAAATGAACTGGATGGAGCAGCATGGAACTGACGGGAGGGGGGCGCGCCGGGGGCGCCCGGGGCATGCCGGGAGTTGTAGTTTCCCGCCCTCGGGGGGCGCGGGGACGAATTCCTTGACCCGAGGAAGATATGGATGTGCCTTCGGTCTTTACTCGCGGCTGGGAGGCGAAGCTGGGGGTGGGATGGAAGTCAAGGTCCCTCATTTTTCCAAGAGGCGGGCACCGGGAGAGGAGTCAGTGTACAGAAACGGAACATGTTGAAAAAAAGCTAATGGAATGTGCCCCCCTCCCAAGACGGGCTCCTTCCCGATCCGGGCAGGTCTTTGGTCCCTCTTTCTTATGGTAATGAGGTGGGGGCGAGAGGGCGGGGAGCGGTCCCGGCTGGGTCACTGCGGCTTTCTGTCGCTCGCTCTCGCTCTCTCTCTCGCTCTCGCTCTCCTCCCCTCTTCCCCCTCCCTGCCGCTCTCCCTCTCCGCTCTCCGCTCCCCGCTCCCCCCTCCCACTCTCCCAGAGTCGATCCCGGCTCTGGGCCGCGGGGAGAGGTTCTCCGCAGAGCAGACAAAGCCCGCAGCCGCGATGCGGGGAGAACACGGCTCTGCGCGCTGGGGGTGCCGGGATGGGGTGCCAGGTTGGAGGGTGGGACCCCTTGGCAAAAGACGGGGTCCCCTCATCTCCAAGCGGCAAGCCATCCCCCCTCGTCCCCTCCCGGTCCCCCAGTCTCGGAGATCTGAGAGGCACCGACTGGGAGGTGAGTTAGTTAACATCCTTCTGATCAGTAGAGGGGAGCTGGGAGGGCTGTGGAGAGATGAAGTGAGGAGGATGAAGGGGTGGAGGGAGAGGAGAGAAATGGGGGGACAGAGAGTGAGAAGGCAAGGGAAGTCTTAAAGGCATGATGTGACTTAGCAGTTGCGGGTGAGAGCCAGGAGATTTGGGTGAGACAGAAGGAGGAAAGAGAGACTGGATGGAATGGAAACCCAGACTTCTTCAGGCCTGGGCCATATATGTAGCCTGGGGGTGATCTGTTCTTTAGCCTTCACCATATCCCACCTCTCCCCCATTGAAAACCCATTAGTTCAGCTCCTTTGACTCTGGAAATTTGGTGAAAGTAAAAATCAGTTTTTAAGGCATGAATTGGACAGTTGGTCACTTTTAGGGGAGTTTGTGGAAGTTGGAGTGTAATGCAGTCTTTTCTCCCCTTACCCCATAGCTTCAACATTTCTTTTGTTACCGTTTTTATGCCTGGGTCTTTCCCAGTAGGAGAAGGGATGGCACTGCAGCTTGAGGGCTTGTGGTCAGACTTTTAAGAACTTCCCAAAAGAGTTTTATAGGAATGGGTGGGTGAGCTACAGTGGTAAGGTGTCCTTTTCTGGAGTGCCTTGGAAACCAAAAATCTGAACTAGTTTGAGGTAAAGTCCTGCTTGGAGGCAGGGGAACAGAGGAGATGACCTCATAGACCAGGCACTGTGGGCCGTGAGGGCTGAGCTGCAAGCCAGTTCCCTAAATTGATTCTTGGAGAGAGTAAATTTGCACACCAATGGGAGGGTGGGAGCCAGCGTGGAGGATCTCAGAAGGGGTTGGGAGTTGGCACACTGTGGGGCTCTTGCTTCTTTGCCTGGCAGAAGATCCAGGGAAGGGGAGCCACGACTGAGAAACCCCGGAAGCCCCCGGAATTGGAGAGGGGTGCCCTCTGGATTGAGGATTTAACATAAAGTTAACAACAAACCTTCTTGGATTGGGCGCTCCCGCCTCTAAGCAAGAGTGGGCGAGGAAGAATTGGAGAGACATGGCCCTGTGGGAGTGGCTGTTTCCTGCTCTTGTCCCCTCTCCTTCTGCCCCAGGAACCTGGATTGGGGGAACCAGGAGCTATGGGGAAAGCCTCCTACTCTGTGGACCAGGTGACTGTTTTTCGCATGAACAGAAATCGCAAACAGTTGCATAGGACTGATTGTGTGCCAGGCCTTTTTGTCACCAGCCGTCTGAGCCTTCCTGTCCCCTCTGAAATGAGATTCCCCCTAGACACTCACTCCTGAATTTGCCTGCTTCCACTTTCCTCCCCACTAAGCTAATTAAAGCAGGAGGTTAATGACCAAAGAAGCCTTGGGGGTTTGGCCAGGGAGGAAAACAAAGGACAGAAACAAGTGTGTGCGAGTGGGGAGGGGACAGCTGCTGAATGGGAAGGGACAGACTAAGGGGCAGGGTAGGGGAAGGGGCAGTCCCTGCTGGACCCCCGCTCACTGATCCAACAAGGACTAATCAACCCCCCTGGGTGTGTTCATGTACCATGAGTCCACCCTCAGGCTCTCACTGACTCCAGATATGCAAGGTGAGAGAGGCAAACGTGAACCTGGCACCTGGAGGGCAGGATGTGTGTATGAGCGCACTTAGGTCTGGGGCTTGGCTGTGCACATAGAGGCATGTGCCTGCAGATGGTGCAGGGTACGTCCACTCACAGGGGTGCCTGCCAGAGTGCCCAGGGGCAGCGGAGCCTGGAGATGGGCACCTTGAGGAGCCAGGTTCTCAGGAGGTTTTTTTCTTTTTTGGCTGCAGGATCTTAGTTCCCTGGCCAGGGGTTGAAACCATGCCCTTGGCAGTGAAAGCTCGAGTCCTAACCACTGGACTGCCAGGGAATTCCCTCGGGAGGGGTTTTGATGAGTCTTTCCCTCACTCCCAGAGGCTGGTGCCCTCCTTTGTTCAGGGGACTGCCGTCCTCCACCGACATTTGTGTTGGCCAAGCTGAGTTTCTGTCCAGGGGCCCTCCTTTTCCTCTCTCCCCCTGCCTGCCCATTCTAGAATTAGGCCCATGAGGGCTGAAGGCCTTACTTAAACAATTTTGCTTGGAAATAGGTAGCTATGCCCACCCCACCCCAGCCCTCACTCTGCCCATGACCAGAAAGGTGTGTAGGTGGCATATCTCTCCCCTTCAGGACCTTGGAGGACAGGACTGTGTGTCTCATCTTTGTCATTGTCTCCTACCCTGGTCCCCCAGTACCTAGCACACGGCCCTGCCCAGAGCAGAAGCTCAGTAAGGGTGTAGTGAGTGTAACTGCGCATTCCAAGCTTCATGATGTAAGAGGAAGGAGCAGACCTCTGGAGCCAAACATGCTGGGTGTTAGTTCTGCCCCTTGAGCAGTCAATTACTGCTGAGCCTCGATTTCCTCATCTCTCAAATGGAAATAATAAGCCAAGTTCCTAGCACAGTGCCTGGCTCATTTGAGGTGTTCAATCAATGTTAGTTTGGGGGCCCTGGTTGCTCTCCCCTGGCAATTGACTTTACCTAGACTGTGGTCTTCATTAATTACTTTTAATTCATTCATTCAGCTAACTACTTCTTACTGAGCTCTTAGGATGTGCCAGGCACTGGAGGAGATCCTGACCCACTGTGAGTCATTTGAAGATAGTTCTAGATCTAGACTTGCAGAAATAAGATCATCCCAAACAAACAGCAGATAAATCCAAAAATAATTCCTGTTGAGCACTGGAGTGCAGGTGAACTCTATATGTCTCTAGCACACACACAGCCTCAGGCCTGAGGAACAAAGGACCCTGTGGAGTCGTTGAGTTGGCTGTATGAGCGTGTGGGTCTATGTGCCAGTGTATCTGTGTGTGTGTGTGTGTGTGTGTACACAGGTCTGGCTGCAAGGCAGGAAAGGTGACCCAGTTGAGAGTGGGATGGCCCAGAACTCGAGTGGAGGCTGAAAGACAGGAGTGGGATGGGTGATGCAGACTGTGCTTATCTGTGTGTGGAGCTGTGTCCCTTTCCTTCTTCCAGCAAACCTGGGCACCTATTATTGCTGTCAAGTACCAAGGGATGGGGCACAAACCTAACACCTGCCCCTCCCCTGCCCTATTCTCAGAGCCCCCAGGGAGGGAGGCAGACACAGGAGGCTACCATCAAAGTTGCCCTAGCAAGCTGGCTGGCCCTTATAGAGGTTATCTCATCCATCTCCCTACTCCTCTCGGGATGCCTTCTCCATCTGTCTTAATCAGCTGAGCCTCCTCTCCTGTGCTTTATGGCGTTTATGTTTTCTTTTCTTAATACCCCTCCCTATGGGAACTCTACCTTGTGATCTAAACACCATTCGTCCTGCTGAGAGTGCAGCCAGTTTTCTCTCTGTTACTCGAATACACTCATCTCATTAATTTCTTTCCTTCTTTCTTCCTTGCTTCCTTCCCTCCTTCCCTCTTTTCTTTCTTTCTTCCTCTCTTTTTCTTTCTTTCTTTCTTCTTTCTTTCTTCCTCTCTTTCTTTCTTTCCGGCCACACCACACGGCTTGTACGATCTTAGTTCCCCGACCAGGGATTGAACCCAGGCCATTGGCAGTGAGGCAGTGAGAACCCAGAGTTAACCACTGGACCACCAGGGAATTCCCCTCAACTCATTAATTTCAATCAGTGAGAATGTATTGGGTAAAATTCTCCAGGACACACAAAAGAAGTAACAGACTTGATCTCTGCCCTCAGCAAGACACAGAAACTAGCCTACATAACCCAGAGAACATGGACAAACAGGATTAAATGTGAGGGCAAAACAGTCTTTGGTATTTGGAGGGCTACAGAGATTGGAGAAGAGAGGAGGTCTCTCTGGGTCCTTCCACTGTTGTGGGCCCAATCTCCAAGGGCTTTGGACCTGGACAGACAAACACCTCTCTGCTCCTCCCCTGGGACCACTCCAGCACTCCCCCTAGCAGGTCCCCTGCACTCTCTGATTTCCCTAGGGAGAGCAGCTCCGAGGGGCTGGGGCAGAACTAGGGTCCCCCAGGACAGCTGGCTGGCAGGGCCCCTCTGGGATTCAGGGCTGGACCCAGGTGTCCGGGAGGCAGGTGATACCAGAGCTGTGACAGTTGGTCCCCAGATTCCTCACCCAGTGGCGCCAGCTCTGGTTTCGGGCTGAGGCAAAGGAGGGGGAGGGGCACCTGGTGCCAGGCAGGGCTGGGTGTTCTTTTGGGGCAGGGAGAAGGAGGCAGTAAACATGCCCTTGCTAGGTTGTTGGGGAGGGATTTTTCCAGTGCCCTCTCTGTGCCAGGCACTGTATTGAATACTAACGGGATACTGAAGCATAAGACACAATCTGGCACAGATGAATTAATGGATATAAAAGACTGTATAGAATGTCATAGGTGGACTAGAAACTGAATGAATGAATGAATAGATTCGCCAGTTATCTAATGGCCTTGCTTTACTGAGAGGAAGATTGAGGCCCAGAGAACTCAGGTCCTATGACCCTCTTGTGCCTTCTGTTCCATCATGCTTCCTTTTTCAGGAAAGGGAAGAGGAAGTTAGAGAGAGAGGGGTGGGAAGAGGGACCTTCCAATTCCTGGGTTTCCTTATTTCCAGGCTCTCTTCTTGGTGTTTACAGACTTGATCTCATTTAATCCTCTTACAACTCTGTGAGGCTGGAATTGCCATCTCTGCTTAACATCAGGGACCTAAGGCTCAGAGAGGTTAAGTAACTTGCTCAGGTCACACAGCTGGTAAATGGACACTCCAGTGTTCAAAGCCAGATCTGTCTGACTCCAGAGCCTAGGACCCCAGAAGTGAACAGTGATACCCAGTGAGTAGTCTGGAGGCCGAGGAGAGAGTGATCACTGAAGTTGGACCAGGAGAGGCTTCCTGGATCTGGAGTCCCTGAAGGATGAGTGAGGTTCGTTCAAAGGGAAAGGACTGGAGATTGATGTCAGAGGTGCCCAGGAGGCTTGCTGGTTGGGAAAGTGGCCTGCTTGCCTGGATCCTGAGGAGCGCCAGGGACAGGTGGAGGAAAAGCACCTTTGAACTTTGGCCACGAGGTGGCGCTGCAGGCCAGCTACTGGGAGCTGCTCCAGCGTGACCTTGCACTCTAGGACCCAGAGGTTTCTTCCCTGCCAGTTAGGGATCCACGCCCAGTCCTGCCACCTCAAGTGTCATCTCAAGCTTCCACCTTTCCCTTTTCTGGAGGGGCATCCACCAAGTGGGAGACAAGGAGGCTACCAGTCTATTCCTGACTAAGGACAAAAACCCAGGTGGCCGTGACCTGGGCATCCCCATGGTCTGACCAGCTCCCCAGGTCATCCTGAGCCCCCTCCAGCTGCTTAAGACTGGTTCATGTCCAGTTGCCCCCCTGAGTCCCTGGCAGACACTGATGGGGCCAGGCTAACCAAACAGACATTTGAGTACAACCGACCTGGGTCTGAAGCAGAATAATAAAACCTACCTAATAAGGAGTTAAAAAGTTTTCATCCAATAAACACATATTGAACACTTGCTGTGTCAGGCACTGTTCCGGGCATTGGAGATACATCACTGAACATGACAAAGTCCTTACTCTTATGGACCTGATATTCTGTGGGGGAGGGGAGACAGAGTAAACAAGTAGATCGTGTAGTTTCTGGTAGTGGTAATCGCTGTGAGGAAAAACAAAGCAGGATTTGGGGGTAGAAAGGTGTGAGATGGTTAATTTAGAAAGAATGGTCATGTTGTGAGAATTTAACTGGACATACATAAACCACAGTGCCTGGCATTGAGTTAGCAATTGTTACCATTATTTTGTTCCCTTTGCTCCCGCCCTTCTCCATCCCCATGTTCCCCTTCCTCTGTCTCACATTCTCCCTGCCTTTTCCCAGTAGTCCCCCCAGGGAAAACAGGTGCTGGCTTAGAACAAGGAGTCCTGAGTTTTTAGTCCTGGCTCTGCCACAACTGTCCAAACTGGCTCTCCCCTCCCCCGCTTCTGGTAAATGACATCACCCTCCACCTGGTTGCTCAAGCCAGAAATCTGGAGCCATCTATCATCCCTGCCTTTTCCCTAACTTCCTCCCATCTAGTCCATCAACCAATTCTGTCAACTACACCTCAAAACGTTTCCCAAATCCATCAACTTCCCACCTCCACTGCTACTCTCCTGATCCAAGCCATCATCCTCCCCTGCCTGCAGTAGTCTCTAGCTGGTCTCTCTCCTGAATTCTTGTCTCCCCTGCCCCCTCCAATCCATTCTCCACATGGTGGCCAGAGAGATAATTTTTAAAAACCAAATATGATCATGAAACCCTCCTTCTTAAAACACTGTATTGGCTCCCCATTGTCATTAGATCCAAGACCAAAGTCCTTAGTGTGATTTAGAATATCCTTCACATTCTGGCCCTTGCCCAGCGGTCAGCTGATCCTGCCCTCCCTCTCACCCTCCACTCCAGCTACATGAGCCCTCTTTCAGGGCTTTGAGCACACCATGTTCTGCCCATCATCCAGCTTTGGCCTGTGCTGAACCATCTGCTGTTCCCTCACCCTTCACCTGGCTCATGCTGGTTCATCTTGTGGGACTCAAATTCCATGTCACTTTCCCTGGGAAATCTCTCCCGGTCATTTTTGGAGATCTCTTACCATTCATCACACTATATTGTAACTGTCCGTTTACATTTCTGTCTCCCCAAGTACCTGGGAGCCCCTTGAGGACAGGGACTGGCTCTAGTTCAGTGTGCCGGCACACAGTAGATGCTCAATGTTTGCTGCTTGGAAGCTGCGTGTGTGTGCTCATCCATACTTCCCTCTTAACAGCCTCTTCCCTTGACCCCCACACCCCACCAAATATTCAACTTCTCCCTCTGCTTTTCCACCATACCTCCCACACTCCACACCCAGCTGCATTTCTCCCCTCCCCTCCCAAGCCCCACACCTGGGCCCCCACAGCCATCCCTCATCTGATCTCCAGGGGGGTGCCGTTTGCATGATGCTTGGCATATACCTTCACTGGGTTGGAACCAGGAGTCCTCCTCTCGCCAATGCCTAGTCCGGGACTCATTCACAGCAGGAACTCCATAATGGTGCTAATTCACTGGTGTGACTTCTGACTGATGGCTCAGAAGGGATCTCTAAGCATGTAAACCCCTCCCCTCAGTCACTGCTGGTAAAAGGAGTCTTGGACCCAGTAGGCCCTTGAGAGTGCAAAGAAGTACACATAGATCACATGCTCCTGCCAGGTCCTCTCATCCCCTTACGCCTTTACAGGTGCTATTCTCTCTGCCTCCAACCCTCTCTCCCCCATCATCTTGTCTATCTCCCACTCATCCTTCAGAGCTGAGCTCAGGAGTCATGTCCTCTGAGAGGCCTTCCTGACCGTGCTGATGGACTTCAGTGCTTCTCCTGAGTCTGTCGTGGCACTGGTACCTACCCCTTTGGTGGTACTTAGCCCACAGTGCCGTCACAGCCAGTGTACATGTTCTGTATGCTACTCCAGACTTCAAGCTCCCCCAGGACAAGGGACATGTCTTGCCAAAGCCTAGCGGAGGGGGCACTCAATAAAAATTTATTAAGTGAATGATTAATTGAATGAGTAAGAGGAAGAAAATTACTGTGTGATACTGAATAAGTCACTCCCCATCTTTGGGCCTCAGTTTCCTCTTCTGTGAAGTAGGGACAGGAGAGGGTAGAACAGAGGTGTGCTTGCCCATGTTTAATAACAGGGGTGGGATGGGGGGAAGTCCTGGTTTGTGGCAGTTGTCAATTTCCAAGGTGTAAATTCTCTCACCATGGCTGATTTCAATGTGAACAATGGGTTCTTACCAGGAGGCATAGCTACCTTCAGCTCAGGACTACAGATGGGGTGGCTTGGGCCAGAGGGACTTCAAGGCACTTTCTCATTCCAACATCCTTGCACAAGGCCCCTTCTCCAGAGCCTGAGGGAGGTCAGGCTGTTTCCCAGTTGTACTTATACCCAGGCCGCCAATTATACCCTTATTGCCAGTTTTCTAGAGGCACATCCATGCCCATTCCAGGCGGGTAACTATACATGTCTTTCCCAGGCAGCCTTCCCAGACTACTCCAGGCCTGTTGGTTGGCCCAAGCCCTGACATCAGACCTGTGCAGAGGGATTACCTACCCTGCTCTCCCGGTGTTTCTGGGTCCCACCTTCCCACACTGATGGGCTCCCTTAGAGCAGAGGCTGAGTCCAGTCTCAGTTTTTATCTTGCTGGACCTCTGACCTCTGACCCTGCTGACCCCTCCTTCCTTCTCTATACCCTTTATTTCCTCCCCGGCTTTTCTCCTACCTCCCTAGGTGCTCCTTTTCGGTCTCCTTTGCCCGTCTCTCCTCCTGTTTCCACAGGGTCAGTGATTTCCAGGCCTGTAGTTTCCTCCACCTGGAACACACTTTCTTCTCCCTTTCTGCCCAGCTATTCAAGCGGGAGCCCGCAGAGTCCTCCGCACCTGGGCTACAGGTGGGCAGGTGGCCATTACCGGTGAGCTCTATGCAAATTACTTAATGTCTCTGAATTTGTTTTCCCCATCTATAAAATGAAGATAAGGGTAGCAATTACCTCATGGGATTGTTATGTGATTAGTGGCAAGTGGCATGTAAAGTACTGACATAGCGTCTAGTACACAGAAAGTGCTTAATAAATGTTGGTGATTATTATTCAGGACTTAACTTAGTCACCCCTTCCTCGGGGACCCTAAGCCTGGCCTACGTGCCTGGTTCTCTGCCCCCGCCAACCCTCTCATCCCGAGCTGCGCCTTTTGAGGCACTCATGACAGTTTAATTGCTTGTTCCACGAGGACAAGAGCTATTTGGGGCACACAGATGGTAAATATCTGTGAATGAATGAATGAACTAATGATGTGGATGACTGTCTCCCCTGGCAGGACACAGAGCCAGGGCCTTCTGCCACTCAGGACTAGCCTGGACACGCCCACCCTTAAGGAGGAGGTGGGGCTGGTACCCCCGGGCCAGCAGGTGGCGCCAGCGCCCGTCAGTCTCTGTCCGTGGCCACCTCCCTTGCCCTCGCTGGTTTTACAACCCCACTCTGACGGAATTTGAAATGGGCAGGAAAGGTGGGGTTCTGAGGCCCGCGGGGGCAGCCGGGGCTGAAGTTCACTCATCCTTCATGGGCAGACGTTTTTCCAGGAGGTGCCCAGACTAACTTGGCAGGGAAGGGAGTGGAGGCCGCTGGGGAAGAGGGCCCTGCTGAGGGGCTGTGGGCACAGATCCTGAAGTGGGGACAAGGTTGATGGTATCCTGGGGACATGAAATGAGAAGCGGTTCAATCAGTGAGTCAAAAGCTGAGATCTAGGAACCAGACACAGTGTGGGGGACAATGTGGTGAAATCAGTCAGTGAGAGAGGAAGAGGAGGTCCGGTTTCTATGACAATGGTAGTGTTTGTGGCAAGCTGGGGACTCCTGGGAGCCCAGGGCCTGTGAACAGTGATTCTCCACAGGAACGGGAAAGCTGCAGAGGGATTGTATGCTGGGGACCGGATGCCCTGTGGTTCCTTCTTGGTGCTCAGCACATGTTCTCCCAACCACAGCTCCTGAACCTGTGCTCTTTCAGATGCTGCGAGGGGCGCTGAGCCCTGACAAGAGGCAGGCCCTGTGCTCCTCACCGTACGTGCACATTTCACTTATTGCTCATAACGGCCCTCTGGCATTAGTGTTACCCCATTTTACAGAAGAGGAAATTGTCAGGCTGGCCAAGGGTGACAAAAGTAGGACATGAGTGGTAGAGCCAGGATTGGAACCCAGGCTAGTCTGACTCTAACCATTGTGTGAAGACCCAGAAAGCAGAAAAACAGGGGCATGGAAGTTAGAGTGTGGCTAAGACCCAGGAGGAGACAGGAAGGGGCCCCTCCATCTCCCCCAGCCTCCCTGCCTGCTCTGCCCTGTGTGAATCCAACCCTTACAGGGAGGGAGCATGGCAAAATGTACAGCCTGAGGTGGGCCAGAAACTGCATCCAGCCTGCCTCTCACTGTCCTCCAAGCCCAAGAAAGCAGGCCATAATTCTGGCCATGCAATTTCCCCTACCAATGGGGTAGTAGTGTGTGTGTGTGTGTGTGTGTGTGTGTGTGTGAGAGAGAGAGAGAGAGAGAGATCATCATGTTTGACCCCCTACTCTCCACTCCCAGCCCCTGCTAAAGCCTGGGAATTCCCAGCATCTTCCAGTCATTGTCAGGACAGTTTCATTCTTGTTTAGCCATGGGGCCCCCACAATTTCAGTATGAAAGGGGGTATCCCTGTCTCATCCCCTAATGACATGCAGGAAGGAACTGTAGCTCTTCACCCTCTCTTCTCCTGCAGCAGCAGGGATGGAGGTTGGAAGTGCCTTGGAAATCTTCCAGTCCAGTCCACTTGTTTTGCAGATGAGGAAACCGAGACCCATAGAAAGGAAGCAATTTCTCCAAGGTCACAGGGCGAATTAATGGAAGAGAGAACTAGATCCTCTGTCTTCTAAGTTCTGTGATCCCAGAAAGAACCTTCTTGAATTTGGCACTGGGTTCTTGGATCGGAGTCAGGCAGAGGAACAGAGGGAGGACAGCAGATTAAATGGGAAAACCTAACATAGTATATAGCCCGTGGAAAGAAGGTACACAGCTCATGCCCCGCCTGTCTACCATGTTACAACAGCAATGATAGTGGGGGGATCATCAGAAAGACTTATCACATATGTATGTTAGGGGGTAGAGGATCTTTGGTCAAAGTGGACTGCGTGATCTTTGGCAAATCACTTACCCTCTCTGAGCCCTAGTGATAATGTGGAGTACCCTACCTCCAGGGTTTTAGGGATGATGGATGGGATGGTGGGCAAGTTCTTATGAATTATGGGGTGACATGAATGTTCTTGGTTGTCAGGGAAGGCAAGTCATGTATAGTGGGACTGGAGACAGAGTTGCCCCGGAGTGCAGAGGTAGGGGATAAGCTGAGGTGCTTGACCCTTGATCCTTAGGAGAGCAAGGAAGCCACATGAACTTTTGACATGCTCACTACAGGCAGCAATTCTCTTCCCTGGGGGCAGGGGGAGGTGGGCAGCAGGTTCCTGCAGACCTTGGGGGTGCCCAGAGGCTGTGGGAAGCTGAGGACTAATTAGCTCTTGCTCCCTAATTGGACCTAATTGCCTGCTTGTGATCAGCAATTAGGAGGCTCCATCAATTAGCACAGGGAGGGTGATGGTTCAGCTGGGCCTGGTCAGGGCTCCCCTTCAGAAGGGGAGGGAGGCAGGCAGGTGGAACAGTGGTCCCATGGGGAAGTTGCCTCACTGCCCAGGCCCTTACCACCCAGCCCCTTCTGCCCCTGTGAGGGAAGGGCCGGGAGCTTTCAGGCCTCCCACCTGGACTGTGGCTTCTCTGACCTCGGTTTACCCACTCTCACCGGCTTTCTGACTTCTGTCTAGAGGAGATGGCATCTGGCTGGGCCTGGCTCCGCCACTGGCTCCTTTGCAACTTTGGGGTTGAGAGTGTGAGCTTCCAAGCCAGGTCTCTGGTGTTTGAATCCCACCTCCACCACTGATTGGTTGTGTGACCCTGGACCCACTGTGCTTTGTTTTCTCACCCGTAAAATGGAGCTGATAATAACAGTCCTTCCCATGCAGGGTCATAGTGAGGATCAGGTGAATCATGCACCTGCTCTATTTAGAACAGTGCCTGGCATCGTCAGCACTCAGCGTTAGCTGTTATTATAATCCCTACTCCAAACCTCAGCTTCTCCATCTGTTAAATGACAGACTGAAGTAGTGTTTACTGAAAAATGCCAGGGTCCCACCCTAGATGAATTATTGAATCAAAATACCCAAACTTTGGGTGCTGGCAGTTTTGAAAGCCCCCTCCCCCAAGCGATTTTGATGCCCAGTGAGGGTTGAGACCACAGGGTTCCCCCCAGCCATGACCCCTGAAAACCCTCGAATAAATCCCACCCCACTCTCACCCCCGTTCTGGACAGCGGCTCCCTGTCCTGTGCCACACAGGACCCCCTGCATGGCCCTGGAGCTTCTGCCATTTGGTTGAGAGCCATCTGTGTGGCCAGAAGCCGGTCTCTCCCCACTCACTTGGACAAAGTCCCCTTCCATAAAATGAGAATAATGACCTTGCCTAGCTCAACTCCCAGCGCTGTCCAGAGGTAATGTTTCAAGAGTGATAGGACCTGCTGTAAAGGTAGGCAATTATATTGTTCCTTCCCTCAGTAGACAGTTATTGACGGCCTAGTATATAACCCATCTCCTTTACACACAGTGATGACAGAGTTATAAGCTCCTGGAGAGATTGGTCCTGAACCATCAGACAAGTCAGGTTTTTGGGCCAGTCTCTTTTTTTAGCTCCCGCTGGGTATCAAATGAGCCAATGAATGGAAAGAACCTAGAACAGGCCCTGTCGCATAGCAAGCGCTCTGTAAACAGTAGCCGTTGTTACTACTGGTATTGGGACTATGCCCTGGGCTGGGTGTGGAGAGAGGCCTGGTTGCAGAGTGAGCACACGTAGAGCTCCGATACAGGGAGGCAGTGAGGGGCACGTGGGAGGAAGGCAGGGCTAGAATGAGGTGCTGAAGAGCGGGGTGTGTGGGCAAAGTACAGGGAGGAGTTGAGCTTCGGGAGTGCTGGCTCAGGAGGGAGGTCTGTTGAGATGCTCAGCTCACATGTGAACAGAGAAACTTCTCTGTCCCAGGCACTGTGCTGGGTGCTGGGAATACAGGGGAGGGCCAGACCCACCCAGCCTCTACCCTCAAGGAGTTCCCCTAATGTGGGAAGACAGAGGCGAACACAGACAGTGTCAATTTCGTGTGACAGGAGATGTTGAGGGCTTAGCGGGACACCTAACCCAGACTTAGTGGCACTTTTTAGCTGAACCTGGAGGGTGAGTAGGAGTTGGTCAGAGGGCAAAGCATGTGCCAAGTCCAGGAAGGTTAGCTTAGAAGAAACGAGAGAGATCCGGATTGCTGGAATCTAGAGGGCAAGCAGTGAGGCTGGAGATAACAAGCAGAGCCTGGGCCACGGAGGGCTTTACAGGCCAGCTCAAGGAATTTGGACTTTATCCCAAATATAGTTTAGGAAGTGCTGTTAGTTTGAAGTCTTGTGGAAACATGCTGAGGTTTACATTTTGGAAAGATGGCTGCGGTTTAGGGAGGAGAAAGGATCAGAGCAGAGGCAAAGGTGGAAGCAGGAAGACTGGCCGGGAGGCTCCTGCAGTTACTCAGGCGAGGGCTGTTGGTAATCAGAGCCACGGAGCTGGGGAGTTCCCTTGCGGTCCAGTGGTTAGGACTCCGTGCTCTCACTGCCGAAGGCCTGGGTTCGATCACTGGTTGGGGAGCTAAATCCCACAGGCCATGTGGTGTGGCCAAAAAACAAAACAAAACAAAACGAAAAGAACCACGGAGCTGGAGGCAGAATGGAGAGAGATTCTGGGTCCACAGAATGTGGGGGGTCACTGGCCATGGGAGACAGAGGGGGTGAGGCTGAGGAAGGAGGAATAGAGTGGGGCTGGGATGGTGTTGGGGAGACATGAAGAACTCCATCTGGGACATCCAAGGAGGGGTGGCAAGTGTGGAAGCTCGGGAATCACCCCTGACCTGGGAATCCTTGGAGGCCTCTTCCAAGAACTCTCTGGAGTGGAAGGGCCCCTCACCTATGGCCCAGTGCCAGGCTCCCCTTTCGCTGGCCTCTCCTGGACAGGCTGGGACTTCCTGGCCCAGAGACACCATGCTGGGGCAGGCCTGCCTGGATCCTCTCCAGCCCAAAGGGAGAGAGGTGCCCACGTGCCAGCTCCAGGACACATGTTTTGGAGAAAGAGCAGGGGAGGCAGTGAGTTCAGGGAGCTCCACTTCCTATCCCACCTCCCCGGGCCTCTGGCCTCCGTTGTGGCTCTGGGAACAGATTCTGAGGAGAAGGCCAGAAGGTGAGCTCTCTGGGCTTGGGCTACACAGGGCAGCAGGGTGCAGCGGCCACACTGTAGTTTCGGCAGTGGTTGTGTGAATGAATTCTCCTTCCTCCCTTCACTTGAGCATCTAAGTGTTTGGAAGCTGAATTCTCCCTGGCCTGAGGTGTTCCCAGTGGATGGATCACCGCAGGCTTGTCTGCCCCAGGCCCAGCGCTCATCTCCATTTCTAGGCCCCTCCTGCGGCGCCTCTCTGCCTTCTTCAGCATGCTCTTTGCCCTCCCTCGTTAAACGTGGTTTCTGTAGAATGTGATTTGAATTAACTCTTGGGAGAAAAATCACAGAAACCAGGAAAGGGGGGCCGTGGGGAGGGGGCAGTGAGTCATGTTTCCGTGTGTATTTTTCAAACTTTCCAGTGGGAGTTTGGAAAGCAACACTCTTTCGGTTGCCAGCTTGGACCTGGCTCTCCAAGGGTCCCTCGGTCTGTTTCTATAGGGCCGTGCCCTGGCCCACCCTTCAGGTCTGCTTTGTTTCCTGGGATCCCAACCCCTTCTCCCTCTGGGCTGGCTCATGCTGTGGACGGGCTCGGGGAAGTCCCTCCTGGTGTGGCTCTTCAGTCTCGCCTCTGTTGTCATTTCACAGTGGTGACCCTCCATCTACCTCCATTTCAGGGTGGACCCATGGGGCCTGCAGCCACTCTGGCCAACCCTTCAGCCCTCAAGAACCTCCATCAGCACCAGGGAGCCTGGGCTCCAAGAACCTCCTCTCTGCTGTGGCAGCTTCCTCTTTGTGTCCTTCCCTCCCATTTCTGCACCCCGATTTCCAGAGGGCCTCTGGCTGAGGGTGAGAACCCACTGACCCCCAGGGAGAAGCCCTGCAGAGCAAAGACCTCACCCTGAGGAGGTGGGTAAAGAAGAGAACCCCTCTTGTGTGCTGGGCCCTGAGCTGGGCCCTGGGCACATCTTCTGCCCTGGGAAGGGGTGTCAGGATGTCCATTTTGCATATGGAAACCGAGGCTCAGCCAGGGAAATGGATGGGGACCTTAAGGGTGGTGGGGAGGTCATCTCAATCCCTTCTTGCAGGCCCGGAGCCCTTTTACCCTCCCCCAAAGCTCCCATCTGCTGCTTCAGGGGTCCTAGCCTAGCTGTCCGTCTCCCCTGCCCCTCCCAGCTTCTGACTAATACTTCCTGGCGGCAGTTATATGTCCTGCCCCCACTGTGCCCATGCCAGCGACAGCCCACATCACATGGGCCACATCTGGCTCCATTTGAGCACACCCTCCCCTCCTTTGTCCCTCCCCCTCCTCTGCCCAGGCACCAGATCAGGAAGGACCCCTGAGAACCTCTCTTCTCTGGATCCATCAGCCCTCCTTGCCTGCCCTTTCACAACCTCTAAGGGAGTCACTCCTTCCCCTCCTTTCAGCCTCCTCATCCTCTCTTCCAGCCTCCACCCCCTGGACATCTTGACTCCATCCTTCAGCATCCCTTCCCTCACTGTATCCTGACTGCTTAGACCACCTCCTTCTCCAGCCCCCACTGAACAACAGATTGGGAAGGGGAATTTTGCAAGGTTCGAGACCCCAGAGCTGTCCTAGGGTAAGGGGAAGGCCGGTCAGCCCAGGGATTAAGTTGCCTCTAGCCCAGCCCTCTGTCCAGTTACCAGCGTGGGGCTGGGGCGGGGGGGGGGAACATTGGTAGAGGTGACTCCAAGGTATGTGTGCATGGAGGGATATAGCCGAGCCTGTGTGGAGCGGGTGGAGGGCTGAGGGGAACTGAATGGCTCACCCTCTCTAAGTTGTCTTTTGTGAGGGATGGGAGGAGCCTGGAAGGCCCTCTAGCTACTGGCTTCCCTCCTCCTTCCTCCCTGCTTAGCAACTGTTGCTGGGTAAATATTTGCCCCACCAGGATCAGCGGCTGGAGAGCTGGCGTCAGCCCGGGCAGCTGCCCCTCTCCTCAGTTCCTGGGCCTCCCCTCTGCCCATCTCTCCACTCCTCCTGGGCCACCTGACCTGGACTACAGATGTGATCTCCCCCACACTTACCTCAAAGCTCAGTTCTTCCTCCCTCACGGTAGACTTCTTCCCCAAACTTCTTCCTCTGCCCGCTCTTATCTCTCCCCCATCCCCACTTACCCTCTGTGCTCAGATCTCTCTGGTCCATCCTCCACCGCTTGTCCACTAAAGTGAGGCCCCACCTCTGAGCCAGACAAGTCCCTTGCCTCTACCCCACTACACCCCACTTGGAGCCCAGCCTGGCTATCGCATCTGGTACATCTCTGGCGTTCACTGAGCCCCAGGACCTAACTTCCTCTGCTCTAACAAAAAATATGCCCCCACCCCTAAACCTTATCTGAGCTCCCCGAAGCTCCAGGCAGAGGGAGGAGAGGGGATGCGGGATGTTTTGATGGACACCCTGTCCGTCCTCCATTCCCAGGCCAGGCAGCTCCGCTTCAGGAAGCCAGCGCCATTTTCACCTCCTCTGGGGGTGGCATGGAGGGAATCCTGGCCAAGAGGAAACAGATGCCCCCTTGGCCCCTCCCTGGGCAGCCTGAGAGCACATCAGCCTCAGCCCATGCATCCTGTCCCTCCCAGCCCCCTGCTGCCCACCCCTGCTCCAGTGGTTTCCCCATCACCTATCACTGTGATGAAGAGCCCCTCAGGGGTCGATGGCCAAAGTGAGGTGTGCTCTCAGGGTGCCCTGTGAGCTTTGGATTTACTGGGCAAAGAAGGCAAATGGGGTGCTACTCTGGGGCAGACCTGTGGGTGGCTTAGGGATAGTGGGAAGGGGAAATCTGGGAAGTTGGACCAAGGCAGGTCTAGAAATGAGTGGGGTTGGTCTGCACGATGTCCTAACTCCTCCCAGCTCTGAAGTTCTGGCTTCTAGGCAATGAATGATGAAGCACTGGCCCAAGGCAGTCCCTCCCCATCCCATGGGCCTCCCTCCAGGAGCTCCTGATCTTGGCAGAGATGCTGCCCATCCACCTGCCCCACCTGGCAGTCCCAGCCACTTCTCCAGAAAGTGCCCTTTGCTCCATCCACCCATCAGGAAATCTCTTGCAGATTAACCACCATTCTCCTTTCGAGAGTTCACTTTCCCAGTTGACCCCCCCTGGTGTGAGTGCCCGAGGTGGAGGGGGGTAGGGTGGGGGTGGGGGGTAGTCTTCAAAGCGGGCCCTGAGGAGCTTAGGAGAGGCAGGGGCTGGAGCCTCAGGGGGATTTATGGTGAAAGTAACAAAGGTGAAGCTCAGGGACCCTCAGTTGCAGGCCGGGGAGCCTTCCTGGCCTTTCCGGAACCCTCAGAGGAGTCTGCCCATGTTTGCACGTGGTCATATTTCTGTGTAAAATCTGTAAAAGATATTCTCATATTTTAAAAATAAAGCCTCCCCACAAAAATTGGATGAACACTTAGGGAGACCGATTGTCCGGTTTGCCAGGAATTGTCCCGGTTTGAGCACCACAAGTCCCTTGTCCTTTGTCTTAGGAAACTCCTCAGTGCTCTGCAAACAGGACAGGTGGCCCCAGTTTCAGGCCCCACATTTGTTAACGTTTGGTCCTTACGTGGATGAGGGGAGTGGGACAGGGAATCCTTTTCTACCTCACTTTCTGCAAGTGTACGGGTGTGCAGGGCTTGGGGACCCTTTTCTCCAGCCCCAGTCCTGGAGTTGTGGAGCTTCTGTTTGTTTCCTTGGCAACAGGGAGAGGAAACCCCCATTTAGGAGACCCGGGAGGCCCCAGCAACCACACACACACACAGATACACACAGACTCACAGGCAGCCACCCACACGCAGGCGCCTGCGTCAGCACCAGCCGTCAGCACTGCCCGCCTCCGGGCCGGGGCGGGGCGTGGAGGGAGGAACAACCCTGTCGGAGCCCGAGTCACACTACCGCCCTAACTGATCTGCCGCTCCACATGGCTCCACCCATGTCTCCGGTGCCCCTCCCCTTCTCACTCCTACCTCCCCTCCCCCACCCTCACCAGGTGGGGAGGGGCCATAGCTGGGGGTTGGAGAGGAGAGAGGAAAATGTCACTGCCGAATTCCTCTTTGCGCCCTAGTCTGGTGTGTACCGTGGCAGTATTGTGTATTGTGGTGTGTACTGTGACAGTTCTGGAAACCTGAGGCTCACAGGTGGGGCGGGTCTCTTGGCCCAGTTGGGAGGGGGATGGGGTTTGGAATGTTGGGCAGGACCTTCCCGGCGGACTCTCCCGATTTTGCTGTTGGATTGGTCTCCTCGGGGCCTGGGCTGAAGAGAGGTGGGATATAGTCAACCTGGAGGCAGACACCTGGGGTTTGGGGCCTGCTTCTGACACCTGTCTGCTGTGTGGCCTTGAGCAAAGCAGTTAACCTGCCCAAGCCTCAATCTTGGGGGTAATGGTGTTTGCTTTTTGCATCTCTAAGAGGTTGGCGAGGGTTACAGTAGTAATCTTAATTGTGAAAGGATCACACCTGGGAGACCTGCCCAGCCAGGTATGAGGTGTAAAGGGTTAGTTCTCTATCCATTATCCAGCAGCCCCTTCTGGCCAGGCTGGAGCCCTGAAGGAAAAGAACTGTGCTCTGGCTCAGCAGCCAGCACCCCTATGTCACAGTGACGTTGATGCCGGTCTCTTGAGGTGGATTAGCCCCTCAAATAGGTCCAGAGTGCCGTCCTGTCTCCTGTGATAGCATGCGATGGGGTCAGAGTGCTATTTCGGGGGTTCTGAGTGACCTTGGGCAAATCTTTCCTCTTCTGGCCTTAGAAGCCACTTGTAAAGAGAGGGGCTTATTCCCCAGAGCCCTGGGGGCCTCTTGGGAGAGGCACAAGGGATCACCAGGCAGGAGTCCCCAAATCTCCCTACTAGAGAGGCTCTGCCTCTGTCATTTAGTATCTTGGGCTTTTGGGGTGAGATTTCATTCGAATGAGGGGTTCTCTGTCTTTCCAAACAGCTGTCAAACACACGCTCCTTCTAAGGGCCTTCCTGGCTGAACTAAGCTAGGCTAATTGCCCTGAACCTGCATCATTCCATCTAGCTGAGTCTGGGTAGGAAGAAGGCAGTCTAGTCAGCTGGGCTACCTTAGGTCACTTAATCAACCTCTCGGAGTTTTGGGGTTTTGGTATATATTGATAAAATGCAGATAATAATACCTCCCTCATAAGGCTAAGGTGAAGATTAAGTGGGATCACCCACACACAGCCCCTAGCCCAGTGCCTGGTACATGGCAGCCACTTAAAGAACAGGCAAGTCCTTCCACCCTCAAGGTTATAATAATCACCTGTGTACAAGTGACTCAGCAGTTCAACAGGTGTTTAGTACGAGACCCTGTGATCAAAGGATGAATAAGACAGGGACCCTCCCTCAAGAACTCACTATAAAGGGATCCTCAAACTATGGCCTTGACTCTCCAAATCAGCCCCCACTCCCTAGACCCTCCGCCAAAGAGTTACTTCTTCCCACCCCTATGGGGGAGTATAACTGTCTCCCCAGTGGCCTAGGACCCATTCGAGTCCTCCTCTCTCTCACTCCTACCTGTCCAGGATTATAACCTGGTGGGTAAGCGCTTGGCTTTCAGAGTCAGGTCCACCTGTATTACAATCCCAGTTCTGCTACTTACCATATGATCTTAGATAAGTGGTTCTCAACTGGAGGTGATTTTGCCCCACAGGGGACATCGGCACTATCTGAAGACTTTTTTAAAAAAAAATTTATTTATTTGGCTGTGCCGGGTCTTAGTTGCGGCACGCGGGATCTTCGTTGCTGCCTGGAGGATCTTTAGTTGCGGCATGCGGGCTCTTAGTTGCAGCATGCAGGACCTAGTTCCTTGATCAGGGATCGAACCTGGGCCACCTGCATTGGAAGTGTGGAGTCTTAACCACTGTACCTCCAGGGAAGTCCCCCTCTCTCCTTCTTGACCCCAGGCTTATCAAGCAGCAAGAATCCTCTCTCGCAGGCCCCATCCCTGAACCAGGCGGCTGCCTCCATCTCCCCCTTCTCTGGTCCTGGTCCTGACTTTCCTCCCACACTTTCCTGCCTCACCTCTAGTGTCTCCCTGCTCAGCTCAGCTGTGCACCCTCCTCAGCTCTTTCCCGCTTCTGCACCTCTACACAGACTTCCTCCCTGCACCAGTCCACCCCTACTCCTCCCACACGTCCTGCCAAAGTGGCATAAGATAGTGAAGTCTTGGACCTGGCTGCCTTGTCCAAGTTCTGAGCTCGGCCTATTACTGTTTAGTTTTGGGAAAGTCAGCCTCAGCTCTGAAACAGGGAAATAATCTCCAGCCCATAAGGTGGTTTTGTGGAACAAAATTGAGAATGTATGTGAAAACATGCAACTATGAAGAGCGTCAAAGTGGAAGTTACCCGGTTTGTTGAGCATTATCCCACTTTATATTTTATTTTCATAGCACTTAACCACCTTCTAACAAACTATAATTTTGTCTTTTATTTATGGACCATCTCCCTCCACTAGGATGTCAGCTCCATGAGGGTAGGGATTTTTGTCTGTTTTATTCACTGCTGTCTCCCAGTGTCTAACTCAGTGCTTGGCACACAGTAGGTGTTCAATAAATGTTTGTTGGATGAGTGAATTCACTATCTATGTATAAGGCACTTCTGTAAAGCCCGAAATCTACCTCCTCCAAGGAGCCTCCCTTTAAATACATGTTACTTAATCATTGCAGCATCCCCATGCTGCAATGGGGAAACTGAGGCTGAAAGAAAAGAAATAACTTGCCCAAAGTCAGTCACCTGAAAAAGTGGCAGGACCAGATGCATTTGTTCATTTAAGAAACACTGAACACCTCCTGTATGCCAGGCTCTGGGCCAAATGTTGGGGACACAGATGGCCAGGATTTGGTCCCTCCTGTCCCTCACAGCACTTTTGGGAGGCAGGGTCAGAGGAAGGCCCAGGATGCTATGGGAACAGAGGCGGGTCCCCCTCCAAGGTCATTGGTCTTCAAGACAAGTGCCCCTCCACTGCCCAAACCACCCCTTGGACTCAACAACTATATTCTGATATCACTTATTAATGTTCCAGCTCCCAGCTTCCGGGATCCATTTGGAAATCATTATCCAGTTAAGGGTTCTATGCTGCTCTTTAACCACTTGTGCTTGGTTTTGCCTTTCCCTCTGTTTTCCCTACAAGTGGGCAACTCCCTTGAGAGCAAACATAGTAGCTCAACCCCCATGTCTTTGGTAGCCACACTACCCACGTTACAGATGAGGGAACTGAGGCCCAGAGAATTCAGTAGCAGACCTGTCATCACATAGCAAGTGGGAGATAAGAAAGATTGGAACCTGGTCTCCACCCAGTCACAACTCCCCCCAGCCCTCACCCCCAGCAGGCTCCGCTCATCTGGACCTGGCCTTCCCTGCTTTCTCCTGCTTCTTCTGGGACTGGTGATCTACACCTGGCAGCAAGAGAGCCGATGATGACATTTGGGATTCAGAGTTAGGATTGAATATTCAAGATAAAGTCCCTTCGAAGTTCATGTTTAGGATTGAGGCCATTGTGGTGGTGGTAAGGTGGGGGGACCCTTTGGAAAGGACCTAGAGTGAAATTTGGGGTGAGTTCCCCC
Organism: Mesoplodon bidens; assembly: GCF_964165515.1. Classification (NCBI taxonomy): domain Eukaryota; kingdom Metazoa; phylum Chordata; class Mammalia; order Artiodactyla; family Ziphiidae; genus Mesoplodon; species Mesoplodon bidens. The sequence continues at coordinate 72,608,512 of NC_138177.1, read as the reverse complement.
CCTTCTTTCTCCTGCCTCTTTTCTCCAAAGATGGGGAGGTCTGAGCTAGGAAGGGTTAAGTGTGGATTTGCTTCCCCAGCCAGGAGGGGAAGCCAGGCCAGGCAGGGACTGGGGGGGCGGGGGGGGGTGGGGGGACGCTCAGTGGAGTGGGGGCTAAGGCAGTGGGAACAGCCAGTGTCCCGCACGTTTCATTGGCACACCCACCCTGCCTCTGCTTTTGGTTTGGAGAGTACAAGAGGGAGAAACAGAACAAGGCTTTTTATTTTGTCTGGGAAGCTGAAGGTGAGTGCCATGCCGTGGGGGAGAGGGCTGCAAGGAGGGGAAGCCATATCCTGAGTCCCTCAACTGGGTGCATCCTGTATACTCACCACACTGCCAGTCACCCCCCTAGAGATGGGAACCTAAGCATCCCCTTCCCGGTTCCTCTCCCTGAATACTCAAGAGTCCCTGCCTTAATCCCGCTCCAGCCCCTTGTCCCTCTGAAGCCAGCTCCAGAACCCAGAACAGAGGACCTGTCCAGCTCTGCTTCTCTTGCGCATCCTGATATCCTGGAGCTGTAGGAGTCAGCAACATAATTTAATTTCCCCCGTTGCTCATCAGAGAATAAGCTGTGGAGGCCACAGGGGAAGGGCAGGAAAGCACATGGGTTCTGGAGCCTCAGCCACTGCCACCTCTTAGGATGAGATGGTTGGTGGGGCCAGGGCCAGGATAAGGGAGGGGAGTAGAAGGCTGATTAGTAGAAGTCTTTGATGAGTCCTGAGGATGGAAGCTCCAGAGCCTGGGGTGGGGAAGCCTGGGGACTTGGGTGATCCTGTTTTGTGAGAAGGCCTGGCCCCTCCCCAGAGCCAGTGGCAAAGCAGACCTGGCCAGAGAGGAATGTAGAGATAAGTGCAGTGCTGTCCCTGCAGCCAGCAAGGTTGTGGGAGTCTTTGCTGTCCCTACCTCCCACCATCCCTTCTCTGGCTGAAACCAGGATAGAGACCCAACATTGGCTGTCCAGCCCCCAGCCCTGCTCCCCCTTTCAGGCCCCTCTGGGAACCACAAAAATCTGGGACCTGGTGTCCTGGCAATGTGATGAATGCATGCACAGCTCTGGTATCTGTTTTAAATTATCCATTAAAATAAGTACAGTCCTGGAAAAAAAAATAAGTACAGTCCTAGAGTTGGTGGGGTGGGGTGAGGAGTAGAAAGGGACTGAAGTGGGAGGAACCTAAGGCAGGCTCTTTTTCCAATTGCTTGAATCCAAAGGAAAGGGGCAGGAGATGGGCAGTGCCTGGGTCCAATTCTTGGCCTTCTCTGGGGCCTGTGGCTTGTTCCTTGGGTCTAAGACCCAATGGTTGGTTTTGAAGGCAGATTAAATTGGGGCAGAAGATAGGAAAAGAGCGACTCCAAACTCCTGGTCCCCACCCGAAGTTTGAGGGTGTAAAAGGAACTCAGGATCGAGAACTTTGCTGCAGCCCTCCCTCCAACCACCCCAGGGAACCCAGGCATTCTTCCCCACCCCACCCTGGCATCCTGAGATGCAGCTTTGAATGGACTGCCCACATTGGGGGGGGGCGGGGTAGGGGTGACTCACTATCACTATGGGGAGGAAAGGGGGAGCCAGTGGTGGAAGAAGAGTGAGTCACCCTGATGGGCACCAGCCTTAGCCCTCCCCCTACTTTCCTGGATCTTCCTGCCTGGCACCCTCCCTTGCTTTACACCCACTTTCCCTCTCTCCCCCGCCCTTTGCCCACCCACCCTCACCCCTTGGCTCTGCCCTCTATCCCCAAGGCCTGAGGGAGTTGGGGCAAACTTGTAGCTTGGAGCGCTGAGCAGGCAGGGACCTAGACGCGAGCTTCTGCTAAGCCTCGGGCACGCGGGGGTGCGCGAGAGAGGGTAGAGACCTACTCCGCCACCACCGCCGGGTGGTCCTCTCCCCTCCTCACCCCTCCCGCCCCCCCAACCCCCCCAACCCCCCGTGGGTATGCGACGGCCCCTTTAAGAGCAGTGGCCCCTCCTCCCATTCCCTAGACCTATTAGAGCCTTTGCTCGGGCGCCGGTGACTCAGAGTGTTCGCGGGAGCGCCGCATCCATACGGGCCAACCCAGATCCCGAGGTCCGACAGCGCCCGGCCCAGATCCCCACGTCTGCCAGGAGCCAGAGGAGAGCCAGCCAGCCGGCCGGCGAGCTCCCACCCCGAGCAGTCTCTGTCTTTCGGCCCGAGCCCCTTGCCCTTCCCGGGACCTCTGCCCCGCGGGCAGCGTTGCCACCCTGCCGGCCATGGAGACCCCGTCCCAGCGGCGCGCCACCCGCAGTGGGGCGCAGGGCAGCTCCACCCCGCTGTCGCCCACCCGCATCACCCGGCTGCAGGAGAAGGAGGACCTGCAGGAGCTCAATGACCGCTTGGCGGTCTACATCGACCGTGTGCGCTCGCTGGAGACGGAGAACGCAGGTCTGCGCCTTCGCATCACCGAGTCCGAGGAGGTGGTCAGCCGCGAGGTGTCCGGCATCAAGGCCGCCTACGAGGCAGAGCTCGGGGATGCCCGCAAGACCCTCGACTCGGTGGCCAAGGAGCGCGCCCGCCTGCAGCTGGAGCTGAGCAAAGTGCGCGAAGAGTTCAAGGAGCTCAAGGCACGGTGAGTGCGCCCAGGTGGCGGCGTGGGGCCGGGAGAGGCGCAGAGAGGGCGGGCGGACTGTCGCCCTTGCCGAGCTCCAGGCGGCTGATAACTTTGCGTTATAGTCTCCTCCCTCACCGGAACCGCCCCCAGCGGGTGACTGGCAGTGCCAAGGGAAATTGTCAAGACAGGACAGAGAAGGGAGGGGTCTCTGGGAGAGGGTGGGATATATAAGGTAACGGCCCGGGCAGCAGGGCCAAGTAAGGGCTGGTGGCAGGTCCACATTCTGTCAGGGTGGGATTTGCCAGTCATTTGGGGCCTGGGGGAGAGTCTTGGGCAAAGCGGAACTGGCCCTGCCAGGTCTAAGAAATCTGGGCACCCAGGACACTTTGGAGTGGGTGAAAGGCTCCTGTTAGAACTTTCTTGGCAGGCTTGGCACTGTGCCAACTTTGCCCAGCCTGGCTCTGAACACATGACACCCACTAAGACAGAGCTCCCAAGCTGGCAGATGTCCAGTGGTGCTGGAGAGAGGTCACCAAAGCAGGGTGGCCCCCTTTTTCCCCTGCAGGGGCATGGTGATGGCCCCCTCGGCACGACCCTTACCCGGGTTCTCTCTAAGAGTTGGGAAGCTCTCCTTCACTCCCTACCTGTCTGGGACCTTCCCTGGACTCTGACAGGCCCACCAAAGAGCTCCAGGAGAGTGGCTTCCCCACAGCTCTCACAGCCCTTGGCCTGCTTGGCCCAGGAATGCAAGGGAGGGAGGGAGACAGAGAGCAGAGGCTCCCAGCTCAGGAAGTTGTGCTATGCCCAGGTCTGCCTCCCTCCTTCCCCACCTTCCCCCATCCCACCCTCACCCTCTGCCTGGAGTCTTCCGAGTGTTGGGAGCTTGTCGCTCCCTGCCTCCCTCCTTGGGGTGAGCCGCTTTCATTTTCCCAGCCAAGCTGAGCAGCCTTTGCTCCGGCCCAGTCCTCTCAGCCGCTGACTTGTTGTTGTTGTTGTTCTTTGCCTTGTTCAACTACCAGAATATAGTGACATTTTTGAAATCCAGCCGTTGGAAGCTTCAGGCCACTCCTACCTTACCCATCCCTGCCCCACTCTACCGCACCCTACTTGGCTCCTCCCTCTTTTCTAAAAAGGCCTTTGGAGCTGGGAAGTTTAGGCCCTCTTCAGCTCCCCAAGAATTTGTTTTCTATGAAGACCTCAGCCAAAGAGCACTAAAGGTGCTTGGAGATCCCTGGTTGGGGTGGGGTATGGTTTGACTTTCCTTCTTTCCCTTGGCATCATCTTCTCCAGACTCATGCTCTTCTCAGAACCTCTGTGTACTCAGTGCTTTATACCCCTTCATGAGCCCCTAGCCCCAGGCATGGTGGGTGTGGCAGATCCATCATCCCCTTGTGAAGATTAGATGGAAATTGAAATTGTGTGGAGAGGCAGGGTGACTTGCCTGCCACCCCCAACTCTGGCTGTGGCTTGTGGGGATCTCAGTTCCCCGGCCAGACCAGGGATCGAACCCGGGCCATGGCAGTGAAAGCCCAGAATCCTAACCACTAGGCCACCAAGGAACTCAGGGTGACTTTATTTCCGTTGAAAGGGATCACTCCTGTCATTGTCCACTAGTGATAGGAGTAACTTAGTTAGCAGGACAGACAGGAGGCCAGCTAAGGGGAGTCCCAGAGAATTAGTGCTCTAAACTAGTCCACGCAACTACCAAACTACTACCTTGCAGATCCCAGTGAAGGGCACTGTCAGCAGATCTTTTTCTGGGGAAGGCATTGATCAGGGAACAGAACAGGTGGAGTCTACGGTCTCTCGCTAACCCAGCCACGCCAGTCTGTCTCCTCTGCCTCCTGGTGCAGCTGTCCGGGCCTGGGACACCAGGCGGGTGTGCACGCATGTGGAGCAGGGCCGGGGGTGGTGTGTGTACTTGTTATATTTAGCCACCTGCCTCTCTTCTCCCCCACTCATCCTGGCTGGGGAGGCTGGACTTCCGGAAAAAGGGGGGAGGGTTTGCACACCTGGATCCTAGGCTGATGGGAGGCAGGGTGGAGAGAAAGAGGGCTCAGGTTGGGGTTTCTGTCCTGTTCTATGTCCCCAGTGGGAGGAGCAAGGATTTGTTGCTCCCTTTTGCATCTGCTGTGCTCAGGGTGAGGTGCGGAGTAGAATGAAGAATTTGGGAGAGGGAGAAAGGCATTGTCCTAACTCCTCCCACTAAAGCCTAGAGAGAAAGTGTTGCCTGGTTTAATGTTTAGTTAGAGCTCAGAGTTCAGGGCCAGGCTTTGGGTTGGGATGCAGAGCTGTCTGTAAGATCTTGTGGGGATTCCTGGCCCAGCCTGGGTACCTGGACCACACCCAGGGGTTTGGGGCACCCTCTCATCAGGCTGGGTTACAGGCTGCAAGCAGAACGACTACCCCCACCCACAAACACATACACACATCCTCTCAATTCTGGAGCCCCAGGGATTTGGACACCTAAGTGCGGGAAGAATGAGGCGGTTAAAAGCATCAGGGAAGATCTGCCTGGGGTCCAGGCTTGGAACTAGGCCCCACCCCAAGCAGGACAGCTGGGTGGATGACTCAGATGCTGCCCCCCTCTCTCCCACCCTGGTGGCTTTACAAGAGACAGCAAGAGACAGGGTGGAGACAGCAGATGTCTGAAAGGGAGGGATGGGGGCCTGAATGTCTGCATCTTCTGCTCCCCACTCCCCACTGCATCCTGGAATCCTTTTCTGCCTCCTTCCTAGGGTTGTTCTGGTGGTGGTCTGGAACCGGGACTCATGACAGGCAGTATGCACAAGTAGTTCTAGAGTTGAGTCTAGAGTTATGGGCTTGGGCTGCGGGATGGTGCCCGGGTCTGTGTCTTCCCATGCGGAACTGGTGGAGGAAGGCTGAGTCAGAAGTGGGGAGATCCCAGCCCCACAAAGCAGAAGCGTCTCTTCCCCCGCAGACAAGGCCTGGGTGCTCAACGACTTCCTGAATTGCCCACCTTTTGCGGTCCTGGTTGGGACAGGCAGGGACCTGCCAGGCCCAGGTTCATCCAAGCTCTCATCAGGATAAGAAAAGCACAAGCCAGAGAGGTGTAGAGGCTTGTGCCATGTCACACAGCAAGGGAGTGACAGGTCAGGACCTGAGCACAGGCCTTCTGGTTCTTAGTTATGTGCTCGTACCATTAAACCTTACTTCTCTAGCTTAGGGGACAGGCTGGAGGATCTGGAAGGCGGGTTGGGATGACTGAGGCGCACTCCTGCAGTCTGGAGATTTTGCTCTGGGACCAGTGTTGTCTTAATGTTCTGCTGTCCTGCAGGGCCTGTTAACACTTGATCAATAGCCTTTGCCACATCCCATACCTGGAAAGACCCAGGACCCTGCCAGGCCATGGATCATGAGTCAGAGCTCAGGGAGGCTGGTGATTCCTGTCTTGAGACTGTCTTGGGACTTGTCATGGGAATTGTCTACCTGGATCTGCAGGAGGCTGTGCCCTTTGGCAGATACATGAGGATAACAGGGATGGAGGCCTTCGAAGGTACCTGGGCCCCAGTCCTCACCTGAGGGAGCTCCTGGTGTCATCTCTTCCCCCACCCCCACCCTGAAGTCCACATTCTTATTCAAATGGAAAGAAAAAGGTACAGCTAACCCTGGGGGCTGAGCAGTAAGTACTTAAGGAGCCCAAGAGAAACAAGAAAGACAGTAATTCCTGCCAGGGCCCCTGATTGCCTTCCCACCGATTGATGCCTCCCGGGCCCGGCACATCCCCTGACCTCCAGGAATCTGAGACTTACTCTTGCATGGGACGTGCCCATTGTCCCCACTCCCAGTCCCACCCCCAGTGATTCAGTAGCTCAGTGTCAGGGCTGAAGGCAGGGACAGCTGTGGGGACAACTGGTAGGAGATGCCTTTACCTACCAGCTGTGCCCTCTGCTCCCCCTCCCTTGCCTCCCTCCTCCCCAGCCCCTGACCACCTCTAGCAGCTGCAGCAGGCAAGACCAGGTCTGGCTCAGAGGCCCAGGGCAGTTCATTCCATTCTCACCTCCCTGAGCCCCACCCTGTGTACTGAAGATGACACAGGCCCAGCTCTAATATTCTTGGAGATAGCAGGAAAGAGGTTCTTTGGGGAAGGTTGCAGCATCTCCTACTGCTTAACAAGAGGCAAGGTGGTCCACCAACAAAATGACAGGTAGCAGGAGGTAGCGGAAACAGCCCTGGCCCTTGGTGTCCTTAGTTCTAGGCTTGGCCCTGCCGCTAAATTGCTGTGTGACCTTGAGCAAATCACCCCCCATCTCTGGATTTCCCTAGCTATAAAAGAAAGGGGTGGGCCTCTCTGGTGGCGCAGTGGTTGAGAGTCCGCCTGCCGATGCAGGGGATACGGGTTCTTGCCCCGGTCCGGGAGGATCCCATATGCCGCAGAGCGGCTGGGCCCGTGAGCCATGGCCGCTGAGCCTGCGCGTCCGGAGCCTGTGCTCCGCAACGGGAGAGGCCACAGCAGTGAGAGGCCCGCGTACCGCAAAAAAAAAAAAAAAAAAAAAGAAAGGGGTTAGGGCAGAAGGTCTCCAGAGATCCCTCCGGTTCCAGAGTAGTACAATGACCCAAAAGTGAGAAAACAGTCCTCTAAAATACCACGCTATAAGTTTGAAAATCGAATATAATTAATAACCAATGCTATTCAAAACAGAAATATTCCCCACAAGCTTGGAATTAAAAGTACTAACACCCTCCTCTCTTTCTCAGAGAAAGTTTGTGAGAAACAGTTAACTATTATGGCATTATATCCTTGGCTTATGCTTTGTTTTTACTGCTAGTAGGAAAGGACACTACGTTTTTAGTGCGTCTCCCTTCAGGACATGTCATGTAGGCTGTATCATGCAGGAGAGGGAGAGTCCCATGGACCTGTGTTGGGGAAGAAGGGAGGCTCTGGGGCGGGCAAGACTGTTACCTTAGTGCTGGCCAGGATTAGACAGCATGAGCCCGGAATCAGACGGAGGTGCAGGGGTGACCTTGAACTGCCCCCTTCTATCCTTCGTGCACCCGCAACCTGAGGCTGGGGCTGTGAGGAAGTCTTGGCCCTTAACAATCTCTCAAGGAAGGGGACAGTTTGGGAAGGAGGCGGGGCAGGGTGGGGGTACAGGAGCTCCCCCTGCCCGTTTGTGGGAGAGGAGGCTTGAATCCTGCCTGTCGAAACCAGGAATAATTCTGGCTGGAATCCCAGGCCCAGCAGAGGAGCTGAGTCACGGTAGAGGGCAGAGTAGAGAGTGGACGGGAGACCCTGAACTTGTCCAGTCAGAGAAGAAAAGGCAGAGGGATGGCCTTTTTTGAAAACTATGATGGGTGTTCTTGTTGAGTGGCAGCAAGAGGGATGAGGGCCTGAATCAGATGAGGGACAGATGGAGGGGAGCAGAACACAGGAGTCCCTTTAGGGACTGGCTCAGGGGAGTTAGAGACCCTTAATTTCAAGGGTCCCAGACCTGGGCAGTTGAGAGGGGGCTGTTTGGGATTGCCAAGGCACCCCCTTCCTCCTCCCGAAGCTCCAACGCTGCCACCCTCTGCTGGCTGGGAGAGAGCATTGTACCTTCCCAGGCTGGAGTTGGAATGCAGTGGTACCAGAACTCCTCGGCCCTCCCCCACTTCCTCTCTCCATCTTGGGGTGCGGCTCCCACCCCCTTCCCGCTGTTGTCAGGGTTAATAACCACGAGCCACCAGGCGGAGGGTTAATACGTCCTAAGAAGGGACTGCTGAGTCACCTTCTTGTAGGGATCCCCTAAATGTCCCACCTTATGGCCAGTGGCCTCCCTCCCTCCCACCCCCAGGACATCCTACCTCTTCCCAGGCCTTCCGTCCCCCCTCCATGCCCCCACTTCTTTTGGTATGTTCCCAGGCCTCAGCCCTGCATTTTTATGACAACACAGGAATAATTTCTGGAGAAACAGGCCAGGAAGAAGGAAAGTGGAGTTTGGCTCGGGACCTGGAGGGAGCGGTAGGTCAGGAAGCCCGCTGCCTGTTGTCCAGAACCCCAGCGCCCTGGCCTCTGGCCGCAGGCCTCTCCTGCCTCTGCACAATGCCACGTTGATACACCCAGCAGCTGTGACTCAGGCCTGGCCCCCTGCCAGTCCCAGCGCCTCTGCTGGAGTTGCGTCTGAACGTGTCAACAGGCCTCCTGTCCCCCTTCTCAGCACCAGTTCCCCCATCCCAACCCTCCCTCTGCTTGGAATTAGACCTGGCTTTGTCTGGGGCGAAGACAGCTGGGAGCCTGGTGGCTCTGGAAGGGGATCTGAGGACCCTCAGACCCCGAGCATATGTGGCAGGTGTCACGCCCAAGGGAGGCGTGCGGAGGCAGAGCCCTGCCTGCTGTGGGTGCATGTGCCTGTATGGGGAGGCCCATGCACCCACATACTGGGGGTCGACCTCTACCATGTGCTTTCCAGGTGCAGGACATTCAGAACTTCACAGGGTGGCGTTTGGGGGAGGCTCAAGGGGCTTCTAAGTCCCTGGAACACCTGCCCCCCTCAGTTCCTCTCTTCAAGGTCTCCTTTCCAGAGAGGGCTGGTGCCTTGAATGCCAGAGTGGGGAACCAGATGTCCCAGCCTATCCACGTCCTGCCCATACCTGAAAGTGATGGCAGACCCACAGACCAGCCAGGAACCCAAGCAGTGGTTACTTTTGGGGGTGGGGGACCGTCAAACTTCATGGCTCCACACACAGCTGTGGGAGTAGCTGATGTTTGAGGGCTGTTTCACTAAGTCTCTGTATCATCACTCTCAGACTGGGGAGGCTCCCAGCAATTGAGCTGGGAGTGTCGAAGTGTCTTCCAGGCTCTCTCCCTGGGTGTCTCAGTCTACTTTCTTCGCCCCCTGTGTGTGTCATGCCATTTTCTGTGTCTGTCTCCATCTGTTGCGAGTGTCCTCAGGTGACCGGATGGGCAGGGTTTTAGGGTCTGAGGCTGCTCTTCTCCAGGCCTCGGTTTCCCCATCTGTAAAAGGGCAGGAGTTGGTCCAGGAGGAGGTCCCCCTAGAAGCCTTGAGCTCCTCCTAGTCTCAGGGCATTTGGGGACATACAGAAAAAGCCCCGAGACACACTTGTTACTGGAAAGAGAATAAACCAGCAGATAAAACAACAGCTGAACGCACTTGGAAGAGGAGAGAGGGCTGGGACTGGATCTGGAGGCGCAGGGCTGAGGCGGGGCTCAAACGGAGGTGGGGGCGTGGATTTGGATAGGTGGAGGGAGGGAAGGATACATTTCAGTTTGGGGAGCTGCTGGAACAAAAGGAGGAACGTGCGGCCGGCTTGGGGTGGCTGTTGGAGACGCCCCATCACCTCGCAGGGAGTCAGCCTGGGCCGAGGTCTAGACCCCTGGGAGGAGAGGGGAGAACTCTCGCCAAGCCAGGAGGGCTGGGACTCACTGCTCTGCCCCCAGCCCTGCTCTGCCCTGCCCAGCCACAGGGGGCTCCCTTTCTTGTGAGGCAGGAGACGCTCGGGGGCTCAGGGCCCTTTGTGCTCCTGCCTCCCCTCCCCCTCCTCCCGTCTCAGACCGGCGGCGATGGGGAACTCGGAGGGCCGGTGAGGCTGGGGCGTGGCCAGTGAGGGGACAGGGGCGGGTCTGAGGGAGCCCCGGCTGGGCTGGTCCGACTCCTCCACCGCCCCCTGGCCGTCTGCCCCTCCCACTTCTCATTTTTAGCCCTAGCCCGTTGTCGCTGCTCCCCATGTCTCTTCCTCAGCTCAGCGGAGGAAATGGGGGCCTCTCCCTCGGGGCCTAGCAAGTTGCTCCCGGCAAGCGGGCCCAAACAGGCCTGCGGCCGGCCGGCCCTGGCTTCCATATCTGGCATCCGAGCTGGGCTGAGGAGGGTGACTCAGCGGGCGGGTCAGCGCCTGGCCCAGTGCCCACCTCAGCCCCTTTGCTGTGCTGCGTGCCTTTCTCCCTCCCCCCCCGCCCCCCCAGGCAGCCCCCAGAGTCCTGGCCTGCAGTGGCCCTGGAGCCTGGCTTCCCTATCCCACCAGCCAGCCTCAGCGTAACAGAGCCCCAGCCTGGGGCCACAGCGCCAGCTCCCAGGTCTCATTTCTACCTTACTCTTTTCCTCTCTGCTCTCCTGCCCTCCCCCACCCCACTCGTCCCTCCTTCTGCGATCAGATATGCCAGACGTGGGAAGAGTTAGAAACAGGATGCCCAGCCCTTCTTGCCTCATGAGCCCGCTGGGATGGAGCCACTCCTGTGTGGGAGGAGCCTGGCGGATGGGAGGGAGAAGCCGGCAACCCACTGGCATGGCACGGGGCCTGGGGCAGAACGTAGGTAAAGCCAGGGTCTCCCCTGTGAGCGCCAAAGGATTTCCCGACCCCTGCCAGAGTACTGTGTGCTTGAGGATGAGTCACCTGTGGAGCCCCTGGTTCCCACCCTTCCAGCTCCCCTTGCCTGCCCCACCCTGTCCTCCCTGCCAGCCCAGTCCTCCCTGCCCTAGCTGTGGGGCAGCAGCCAGCATGTACCCTGCTTTCCCACCGCCAGCCCTCAGTGGGCTCAGGCACGGGCAGCAGCACCACTCTGGGGCTGAACGCCTGGCCAGTGTCTGCTGGGGGTCCCTGCTAGGGCTGAAGACCCCAACTGGGCATTTGGAGCTGGTGGTCAGGCAAGACTGGGGAGGAGGTTGGAGAGGCACCGGGTTCCGCACTGCCACCCCCAGCGGTCTCTTGGCGAGTGCTTGTGGCTCCCTGGCCACAGAGCTCCTGAGGTCTGAGTCATGAGCCCATGGGCGACAGCAGCTGCTTCCCCACAGAGTGGAGCTCCCCAAACACGGCTGAGAAAACCACAAAGGCTCTTCCTTGCTCCCCTCTCTTTGCTTGGGGTTTCCCTCATCTGCAGTCCTTTCATCACGTGTCTTTTAAGCGCCGATCAAAGCCTCCAGGAGGGGAAGGAAAATCGCCCCCTTAATTTCTCTGGAGGCCATTAGAGCACGGGAGGTAGAGCAGCACATCAGTGATTTCCACCTCTGCTCCCGACTTGCTGTAGGACCCTGGAGGGACCCTGGACGAAGCTCTCTGTGCCTGTTTCCTCACTCACGTAGTATTAGCACCTATCTCAGTAGGGAAGCTGTGGAGATTAAGTGAGTTAATATTATAATATTTAGAGCAGTATCTTGTACGCAATTAGGTGTGTTTGCTGTCATTATATGATTATGAGTATTAGTCTGAGTATCAGTATTAATATGAGTATTACTACCACCCCACCTTTGGGAGCAGTAGGAACTGAAGAGGTTATACTGAAGGACAAAGTCCTGCAGTTGTCAGGCTGTGTGAGCCCCCGAGGACAGGGACTGCGCAGCTCCGTTGTTTTCCTCTGTCAGCGCTGCGTTGCACTGCCACAGGAAAGGTATTTCCAAGGAGAACTTCTGATGTTCCTCTTCTGGTGTCTGAGGAGGCCAGGGAGGCGGGACTAGGGAAGAGACACCCTTGAGATGCCTTCCGAAAGCATCACGGCGCTCCTTCCTGCTTCTCCCAGCTCAGGCTGGCTGGATCTGGGAGCCCTCTTTCTCCTGCTGGCTTCTCTGCTCTCTCTAGACCTGTGGCTTGGGGGGGGGGGAGGGGAGGGGGAGGAGGAGTCCTGATCAGCAGCCAGAATTAACTGTGACCGCCCCCCACCCCCAGTCCCCATAGCTGCTTGCTGTGCTTGACACTGGGTCACTCACCTTCCTCCTCTGTGCCTGACACTGGGTCACTCACCTTCCTCCTCTGTGCCTCAGTTTCCTCATCTGTACAAGGAGGGAGTTAAGCTGAACGTATGCTCAGCTCCTTCTAGTTCTCTAAATTCTGAGAGCCTCCCAGGATGGCCAGCTGCAGCCGTTAGCCTGCAGGGTAGAGAGGCCTCTTGGCTGGGAAGTCCCTGCCAACCTTGGAGTCAGCCCAAGGGGCTCGGAATCTATGTCTGCTGCGTCGCTTCGCTTTACCAGCGGTTTTTCTTCTTTTTCCCTCCTCGCCCCGCAGCTGCCTCAGCTTCGGAAAAGTTTTGAAGTCATGGAAAGTTGGGGCTATGCTCCCAGCCAGGGGCTGGGCCGGATGGCAGCCAAAACCTGAGCTGGGTTTTGACTTTATTTTTAGCTTTTCTGGCTGAGACGGAGGAGGGGAGACATCCTCCAGATCTGGAAGGGCCTCTTTTCACAGGAGACAGACGCTGTTGCATTAAACAGCTTGTTCTGAGATGTGGCCAGAGGCCTGGACAGAGCAAGCGTGCAGGCTGGGGGTGCTCCCCCCAGGTCTTCGGGTCCTTCCCTTGCCTGTCTGGGCGTTGCTCTGTCCCCCTCCCAGTGGAGCCCAGTTGGAGGGGAGGTGGCTCCTGTTTGAAATCTAAGCTGGTGGCAGGAGAACACCGTCTCAGTCTCGGGCCCTCCGTCCAGAGCTGCCTCCAGTCTAGCCTTCTCCATCCTGCTTCACAGTGAATTGTTGGGTCTCCTGGAGCTGAGGGCTTTGGTGGCAGGAGAAAAATGTTGGCAGGGCCACTTTTCTCCTTTCTAGGTTAGAATTTTTTCCCCCTGCCCACGTTTGGTTTTCCTTTTTTCCATCTGCCATGGTAGGTTCATGCTTGAAGTCTGATGAGTTACAGATGGCAACTGGGACCAGGCCCCTTGGCTCTTTCCTTCCACTCCCTGGGTCTAGTGGTTTCTCTCACCACACATTGCTGAAGGGATCATTACAACTGAAAAGTTCTTGGGTTCCCCAGAGGTCTTTAAGAAAATAGGATCCCTCTATTTCTCTAGGTCACTCTCCAGCAAAAATCATCAGCGACCCAGAAAGGGAAGGGAGGTGGCAGAGGCAACCCCTGTTTGGTTGGTTCTAGCTAAAGCTTTACCCAGTTTGAGGAGTGGGGAGGTTCAAGGCTGGAACCCAGATGGACCTGGAGGCCTGGGGGTCACATCTGGAGCCAGATGCTGAGGCCTGTGGTCCATGTGTCAGGCTCAGCATTCTCAGGCTCTGATGAGGCCCAGAGGGAGGGAGGCTGGAACCCCTGTGCTCTGCCCAGATCAGGGAACCCAGACTGGGTCTGAGAAAGGGAAGGGTCAGTACCATGCCTGGTTGTCCTCATCCCGGGTCTCCCTGAGCTTTTTTTTTTTTTTTTTTTTTTTTTTGCGGTACGCGGGCCTCTCGCTGTTGTGGCCTCTCCCGTTGCGGAGCACAGGCTCCGGACGCGCAGGCTCAGCGGCCATGGCTCACGGGCCCAGCCGCTCCGTGGCATGTGGGATCTTCCTGGACCGGGGCACGAACCCATGTCCCCTAGCATCGGCAGGCGGACTCTCAACCACTGCACCACCAGGGAAGCCCTCCCTGAGCTTTAACCAGACTTTCCCTCCCAGCAGTCCCCGGTGTGTAAAAGGGACTAGGGGAGGTGACAGACACCTTTAGGTCTCAAACTGATAAGTGTTAGGGACACACAGACCCAAGGCCTAGGAGCCTGGCTGTCTGGGTACCCGCAGGGAAGGAGGCTTGGCTGAATGGAAGGTGGGTGGAGTGGGGGGAGAAGGTTAAGGCCCTCTGTGGGAAGGGGCAGGAGACAAAGGTGGCTCTGTCTCTTTGGGAAGGAATGGGAGGGGAGAGAGGGAAAAGCATTCATCTCACGGGATCGAGCTTTGCCCTTGGCCCCAGGCACGTTCCTGAGTACTGAGTCATGGGAAGGGTAGAGAAGCAGGAAGGGGGTTTTGGGGACCTTGGGGGAAGTGGGAGTCCAGCCCCAGCGGCAGGGAGATGCAAACAAACCAAAGTCAAGGATGCCCTCCCCTGGCAGTTTGAGGGATAGCAGAGCCAGGCCCCACAGCTGACCTCCCAGAACCTGACTTCTCTCTCTCCCTGGGGGACCTGGCTCTCTCTAGGAACACAGACTTCTCCTTTTAAACCCACTCTTCCTTGGCTTCTTTAGCAATACCAAGAAGGAGGGAGACTTGATGGCTGCCCAGGCCCGGCTCAAGGACCTGGAGGCTCTGCTCAACTCCAAGGAGGCCGCACTGAGCACTGCTCTCAGTGAGAAACGCACGCTGGAGGGGGAGCTGCATGACCTGCGGGGGCAAGTGGCCAAGGTGAGGCCCGCCCGTGATGCCACCTGACATCTGTCCCCCCTCCCCTGACAAATGCACACTCACTCTTCCACCCCAGGCCCCCTCAGGAAGTGCCCGGTCTGACCTGTCACGTGGCATCAGAGCCATTCCCATGTCCTACCATCGTTGCACCCATCCAGACCATATTGCATCCTCCTCTGCTGCCCATCTTGTCTAGCACGGTGAATTTAAAAGAATCCACAAGCCATTTCCATTTAACTTTGCAATGAATTGTGCCTGTCCCTGGATCCCTCCTGGTTTGGCCCTGCTATAGAGAGCCATGATCTCTCTGGGAGGCAGGAGAGGATGTAGACTGTCCACAGAGCCCTGATCAGGAGCTGATGGTTGATCACATATGGATGCACGTTCTCAGTGCTCAGCATGTATACGATGATCTTTACTTTCAAAACGCTTTGCTATCTACTCTAGCCTCTAATCTCTCATGTTACAAGCTAAGGAACAGAATCAAAGAAGCTGGCTTGTTCCCAGTCTCACAGCCACATCTGCTCAGAGTAGGGCCAGGACTAGAGACAGTCACCAAGCTTCTGTCCTGGGCTCTCTTCCCTCCCAGGCCCTGCTGCCACGGTACACCGTGGAGAGACCAAGAGAAGCCAGCAGGTTGACAAGAAAACCAAGGCTGGGCCATTCTCCTCCCAGGTCCTGCCCCCAGCCCTTCCCAGCTGCACTGCCCAGCTTGTGCTTTCTAAGATGAAGATCTAAGACAGGTGCGCCCCTGCTCGAGCTTCAGAGGATTGTTTCGTGGCAGATAAGGGCGCGTCTCTCTATGATCAAGCCCCTGCCTTCCAGTTTGGCCACCTCTGCTATCACTCTACCCCCTGAGCCCTGTCCTTCAGGCTTCAGCAGTACTGAGCCTTCTGGAGATGCTGAAGTGCACATGTGTGCCTTCATCCCTTTGTGCCTTTGCACTTGGCTCCTGTCTGCCTCACTCACCTGTCCTTCAGATCTCAGCCTCTTAGAGGCCTTCCCGGAAGCCCCCTCTACCAACCCAGGCACACTTTGGTTCCTTCCCTCATATTCCTTCTGTACTTTGGATATACTTCCTTTATAGCACTTGCTATGTTGTGCCAGAGAAAGGAGGTACTGTCTTTTTTTTCTTAGCACAGTACCTACCCAGAATCATTACTGTGAGGGAATAAATATATTATTACCTCTGTGGGTATCCAAGGCTCTCACTCCCCTAGACCTGTTTCTGCACATATAAAGGGATGTGCTGGGCGCAGCCCACTTCTCAGCTTCCTTCCAGCTCTGATGTCCTATGATCCCTCTCCCTGACCTCTGCCCCCTTCCTCTCAGCTCGAGGCAGCCCTGGGTGAGGCCAAGAAGCAACTTCAGGATGAGATGCTGCGGCGGGTAGATGCTGAGAACAGGCTGCAGACCCTGAAGGAGGAGCTGGACTTCCAGAAGAACATCTACAGTGAGGTGGGAACTGCGCCCTGCAGACCGGAGGACCAGGGCTGGGTGGTGACAGACGTCAGAGCTGGGGCTGGGGGATCAGCTGTGTGCAGAGCTCCCTGCCTGACTCCCTTGTACTAGTGGATGGGGATTTGGGGGGTGGCCAGCCCCCAGGTTAAAGTGGGGCTTTACAGTGACTCCATTCAGGGTTAGGACTGGGCTGGGAACTTGGGTTTCATCCTTGAAGGACTAGTTCTGATTTTGGTTTCTGGGTCCAACCCTTCCAGGAGCTTCGTGAGACCAAGCGCCGCCATGAGACGCGCCTGGTGGAGATCGATAATGGGAAGCAGCGTGAGTTTGAGAGCCGGCTGGCGGATGCCCTGCAGGAGCTGCGGGCCCAGCACGAGGACCAGGTGGAACAGTACAAGAAGGAACTGGAGAAGACCTATTCTGCCAAGGTGCTCATTCTCCCGTGGCTCCTTTGCTGCCTCTGCCCCCAGCAGCCCTCCACCTGCCCACCCTGAGATGTCCTGTGGGAGATCAGGAGGACGGTGACAGGAGCTCAGGGTACCCGGGACCTGAGGCTGCAGCAGTGATGCCCTTCTCAGGTCCCTCCTGCCTTTGGTCGCTGCAGCCCTAACCCTGTGTCCTCCCCTCCAGCTGGATAATGCCAGGCAGTCAGCCGAGAGGAACAGCAACCTGATGGGGGCCGCCCACGAGGAGCTGCAGCAGTCCCGCGTCCGCATTGACAGCCTCTCCGCCCAGCTCAGCCAGCTCCAGAAGCAGGTGATGCCCCCACCCTGCCCCTCCCCATCAGCCAATAGTCTGGGCAGGATGTCAGGATGTCAGGTGGAAGTCCTGAGGAGGGGAGTGTAGTGGACAGAACATGCCCCCAGGACCACAGGCTGAGTAAGAAGCCTAGGATTTGGAGTCAGATGACCTGTTTGCTGTTCCAGGACTACCTCTTATCTCACCTGTAAGACCTTCGCTTCTCAGAGCCTTGGTTTTCCCATTTGAATATGGAGATCATTCTTATCCTCCCTAACTCCTAGATCTGACCCGAGACCCAGTGTGAGGTGTTAGAAGCATCAGTATTCTTCTAGCTGGCTGTGCCACTTGTGGCAGAGGAAATAGATTCTAGCCTCAGATTAAGAGATTTCAGTTGGATATTGAGAAAGCCTCCCTCAGTCGTCGCCAGCCAGCCAAGGCCACATTAGAGCCATAAAAGGCTCTGATGGGAGCCTGGATATCCTGGGGAGGATAGCTGGGTGTCCCCTGCCCCTTACCTCTCCATACTTGGGGCCCTTGGGAGCTCATCAGACCCCTGCCCCCCGTCACCCAGCTGGCGGCCAAGGAAGCAAAGCTGCGGGACCTGGAGGACTCGCTGTCCCGTGAGCGGGACACGAGCCGGCGGCTGCTGGCGGACAAGGAGCGGGAGATGGGGGAAATGCGGGCAAGGATGCAACAGCAGCTGGACGAGTACCAGGAGCTGCTGGACATCAAGCTGGCCCTGGACATGGAGATCCACGCCTACCGGAAGCTCCTGGAGGGCGAGGAGGAGAGGTGGGCTGTGCGGGAGTCGGGGAGGTGCTAGCGGCCGCCTCCGGCCTGCCACCAGCCTTGACTAGGCCCCCCATCCTGTCTCCCCCTCCGCAGGCTACGCCTGTCCCCCAGCCCCACCTCGCAGCGCAGCCGCGGCCGGGCCTCCTCCCACTCGTCCCAGACGCAGAGCGGGAGCAGCATCACCAAAAAGCGCAAGCTGGAGTCCACGGAGAGCCGCAGCAGCTTCTCCCAGCACGCTCGCACCAGCGGGCGCGTGGCCGTGGAGGAGGTGGATGAGGAGGGCAAGTTCGTACGCCTGCGCAACAAGTCCAATGAGGTAGTCCCCCAGGTTGGGTCTAAGAGAATGCATCCAGGTTAGGGAGAAAACCTGGAAAGTGAAGGGATGGAGTTTGCGGGGAGGGCTGTTCCTCCCATCAGAGGCAGACCAGGGCAGTGTGGGTATCTCCTCCACACTCTGGTTCCAGTCCTGGCTCCGGGACTCATCAGTGGCAGTGAGACCTTTGGCAATTTATTTAACCTCTCAGAGCATCGGTTTCCTCATCTGTAAAATGGGCATAATAATAGTCCCTAACCCTTTGAATTCTTGGGACATGAAAGTACTGAGTGTGTTTGGCACAGCACAAGAGCCCATAGATGTAGCTATTATTTATCCTTGAGGGGGAAGGCAGTGAGGGGCGGAATAGAGTGAGATAAACCCAAGAGGCTGAACGAGCCTCCCCCAACCTTCCCCTTCTCTCCCTGGCAGGACCAGTCCATGGGCAACTGGCAGATCAAGCGCCAGAATGGAGATGATCCCCTGCTGACCTACCGCTTCCCGCCAAAGTTCACTCTGAAGGCTGGTCAGGTGGTGACGGTGAGTGGCAGGGTGTTTGGGACTCTGGGGTGGCCTCGGGTGGGGATGGGTTGGCCTGAGGATGGGAGTGCTGGAGTGAGCACCCTCCTCTAATTCTCCCTCCCCCAGATCTGGGCTGCAGGAGCTGGGGCCACCCATAGCCCCCCTACCGACTTGGTGTGGAAGGCACAGAACACCTGGGGCTGTGGAAACAGCCTGCGCACGGCTCTCATCAACTCCACTGGGGAAGTGAGTATGCTGCAGGCTGGCCTCTTACTGGACAAAGCTCCCCTGACGGCCAAAGTAGGAGCTAGCTGCCCCCAACCCAAAGGGGCCAATTCAGGGCCACTTTCTCCCAGCTCTCCTGTGCAGTCCCAGGCCCCAAACTCTCCACCCAGTGTGCAGACCCAAAGCTGCCTCCCCCAGCAGCAGGAAGGGTGGAGGTTAGACAGTGAGGATTGTTAAGGCAGACCATGCTCCTGCCCAGAGAGTCTGACAGTGTCACCCTGGGGTAGAAACAAGTTCCTTAGCTCCAGTACCACAGAGGACAGAGTAAGCAGCAGGCTGGACAAAGGGCAGGCCACTCGAAGGTTCTTAGGTGGTCACTGGGTTGGGTATGCTGCACACTCCTCCCCTGGCCCTGAGCCCCTAACCCCTGGGGCTCTCGTATCCCCGGCAGGAGGTGGCCATGCGCAAGCTGGTGCGCTCAGTGACTATGGTTGAGGATGACGAGGATGAGGATGGAGATGACCTGCTCCATCACCACCACGTGAGTGGCAGCCGCCGCTGAGGCCAAGCCCACGCTGGGGCACCCAGCCAGGCCTGGGGACAGCCTCTCCCTGGCCTCCCCGTGCCCCAAAAATCTTTTCATTAAAGAATGTTTTGGAACTTCACTTGCTGCCCTGGCTTTTCTTCTCTCTCCTCCCTATACCTTGAACAGGGAACCCAGGTGTCTGGGTTCCCTACTCTGGTAAGGAAGGGAGTGGAACTTTCTGATGCCATGGAGTCTTCCCATGGGAGCAGTGGACAAGGGTCTGGATTTGCCTCCTGGGACAGGGATGGGAGGACAGATGTGGGGCACCCAGCCCTGCCTCTCTCCCCCAATTTCTGTTGCATGCATCTCCCTTCTTGTCTCCTCCCCATTCCTGTCACCTGCATGGCCTCTCATCTCCCCCATTTTTCCTGGGAGAACGGTCTCTCTCACCCACCCCACTTCCCAATTAATTTTGCATGCCTGCTGCTCTACCAGCTTGCTCACTCTCTCTCCTTTCCCTCTTAAGCTCAGAGTAGCTAGGACAGAGTCAAAGCCACAACTCCCATTCCCTGTCTTCTGTCCCCAAGTCTTCCTGACCCTGCCCCCTTTTGTGTCCTCCCTTCCCAGCCCCGGCCCCCTAAGCCCTATCGCCCACCTGCCGTTAGGTTAGGTTAGGTTAGGTTAGGTTAGGTTAGGTTACTCGAGCGCAGAACCCCACCTTCCCGCCTGGCAACTGGGAGCCTGCAGGAGCGCGGAGCCTGGGTGTTGGGCCTGAGCAGTCAGTCTCACACTCGCCGTCAGGCCTGAGCCTTGTCTCCCTCCTCAGGGCTCCCACGGCAGCAGCTCGGGGGACCCCGCCGAGTACAACCTGCGCTCGCGCACCGTGCTGTGCGGGACGTGCGGGCAGCCTGCAGACAAGGCGTCTGCCAGCAGCTCAGGAGCCCAGGTGGGCGGATCCATCTCCTCTGGCTCCTCCGCCTCCAGTGTCACAGTCACTCGCAGCTACCGCAGTGTGGGGGGCAGTGGGGGTGGCAGCTTCGGGGACAGCCTGGTCACCCGCTCCTACCTCCTGGGCAACTCCAGACCCCGACCCCAGGTGAGTTGTCCCTCTGCCTCCACACCCCCACAGGCAGGGGGGCCCTGGTCCCTGAGGATTAGGGTGGCCCTGTGGGGGGAGAGCCTTCTCTTCCGCAGCCCGGGGGAGTGGGAGCCTCCTCCCCGAAGCCCAAGATCCTAGACGGTCGCTCCCGCGTCCTGCCCCTCCTGTCTGAGCCCCAGATTGGAGGGCAGGGGCGGGGCGGGGGGGTAAGGGGAGGGAGGGTATGGGCCAGGTGCTGCGGCTCACACCTCTCCCCTTCTCTCTTCTCTCTTAGAGCCCCCAGAACTGCAGCATCATGTAATCTGGGACCTGCCAGGCAGGGATGGGGGCGGAGGCCTCCTGCTTCCTCCTCACCTCATGCCCCACCCCTGCCCTGCCCCTCCTGGGAAGGGGCTTGAAGCCAAAGAAAAATACCCCTTCGTTTTTTCTTCTATGTTTTTGTTTTTTCTAAGAGAAGTTATTTTCTACAGTGGTTTTATACTGAAGGAAAAACATAAGCCCCCCCAAAAAGCGCATCTATCTCAATCCCCCCCTTTTTTTCCCTGCTTCTTGGAAACTCCATATCTGCCTTAAAACCAAAGAGGGAGCCAAGGGAAAGGGATGCTTTTTACAGAGCCTAGTTTCTGCTTTTCTGCCCTGCCTGCTGCCCCCATCCCGGGGACCCTGTGACATGGTGCCTGAGAGGCAGGTGTGGAGTCTTCTCCGCCAGCCTCCGAGGGAGTAGGGCTGAGCCAGGCCCCTGGGCCATCCCCCATCGTTCCATTACACCTGGCTGAGGCTCCTCTGCCTGCCCCGCCCCCAGTTCCCCCCTGCCCCCAGCCCCGGGATGACTTGATTCTCCCAGGTACCAGCTGCGCTTGCTTTTTCTGTATGTTATTTAGACAAGAGATGGGAATGAGGTGGGAGGTAGAAGGAGGGTGAAGAAAGGTTAGAATGAGCCTGCCGTCACCCAGCTTCAGAGCCAAGGGTGGGCTCTGCCCAGTCACTGGAGGTCGAGGTCAAGTACCCACTTGAACGGTGGGAGGGGAGGAGGGAGAGGGAGGCTGACTAGAATGGGGGAGAGCCTGCTGGGGCCCCACCGCAGAGGAGGAAGGTGAGGAAGGGTCAAGGGTGTGTGGCAGTGGATTTTGGCAAACACTAAGGAGCCCCTTGCCTCCCATTTCCCATCTGCACCCTTTCTCTCCTCCCCAAATCAATACACTAGTTGTTTCTACCCCTGGCTGCTGTGGTGTCTGTCTTTGTTGGTGGGCGTCACTGTGTGTTCTGAGGGGCAGACACACACACACACACAAATGTCACTCAGCCACTGCATCCTCACACCGCCCAGCCTTGCCCCTGCTCTAGGGAAGATACGACAAGGCCCTCAGAGCTTCAGATGCACATCTGGGCACCCAGCGGTGGCTGATGGGGAGAGGCTCTGACCTGAGCATTGCCCACCCAGTGCAGGGCTCTCCCTCCATAAGTCCCTCAGAGAAGCAGAGGCCTGAAGGAGAGCATTTCCTTCCAAGCTCTCTTCAACCAGCCAGCACTTAGCGAGCACCTTCTTTGTGCTGCACCCTGAACTCAGTGTGAATACTGAGACATATGATGATATGGACCCAGTCTGAGGGTGGTGACATCTCAGGACCTGGGGCAAAGACAGATGGGGAGGAGGGAATAGAAGCCAGTGAGAGCAGCAGGAAAGGGGAAGGACTGACTTTGCAAACAAGCAGTTAATGTCCCTCTGCGCCACACTCCATGCTCAGCTCAGGGACGGGGAAATGGACAAGACAGTGTGTTCAGTGTCCTCAGGGACCTTACATTCCACTGGGAGCCAGAAAACGTGGACTGCTGTGGACAAAGGGACGTGTCAGGCGGAGTAGGAGCCTCAGAGAGGGAGCCTATCATCTGGGGGAATGAGGAGCCCAGACTGAGGGAAAGGGCCCCAAACAGGGAAAATGAGCTATAGGAACTAAACTTTCTCTGGCCCTTTATAAATTCCAAAGCATCTCTGCGCTATTTCATTTGACCCTCATACTCTCTTGACAGGTGGTTATTGTCCCCTTTGCCCCTGGAAATGGGGGCTCAGAGTTAACTCGACAAGACCACACAGCTAGTAGATGGCAGAGAGCCCAGGGTCCTGGCTGTAGACCCCTACTTCTGTGACACTATGCTCCCCCTCTGAAAAGAAAATAGTGATGATAAAATATAAGTTTATATTCCCTGGGACAGAGGAGTTGAGCCTGCAGTCAAAAGTCAGTGAGAAGGGGCTTCCCTGGTGGCGCAGCCTGCCAATGTAGGAGACACGGGTTCAAGCCCTGGTCTGGGAAGATCCCACATGCCGCGGAGCAATGAAGCCCATGCGCCACAACTACTGAGCTTGCACTCTAGAGCCCGCGTGCCACAACTACTGAAGCCCACGCGCCTAGAGCCCGTGCTCCACAGCAAGAGAAGCCACCGCAATACAGCAAGAGAAGCCACCGCAATGAGAAGCTCACGCACCGCAAGGAAGAGTAGACCCTGCCCGCTCGATGCAACTAAAGAAAGCCCGCACGCAGCAACGAAGACCCAACGCAGCCAAAAAAAAAAAAAAAAAAACTCTGTGAGAAAAAGAGCATGTCTGGGTTTGTGGGAAAACGAATTGGAGAAAGCAAAATGAATGAGAGGAGAAAAGCCTCTTAAGTCCTGTTGGAAAGTTCTGGTTCCCCATGGGCTGAAACCAGGCGTCTCTGGGAAAGTGATGCTGAGAGGATGGGGCGTGGGCTTGAGGAAGCGGTCCCTTTCTGAGGTGGGCAGCTTCGAAGAAGGAAACCCTTTCTCAGTCCCAGGCGAAGACCTCAGGGGTCCCAAGTGGGTATGGGGTCTTGGGCATCATTAGAGTCTGGTGTCTCTTCTATTTTTTGTTTTTTTGTTTTTTTGTTTTTTGTTATGTGGTGTCTCTTCTAAATGAGGACTTCCTGGGCTGGACACGTGGGGGCGCCAGAGCCCCACCCACGCCGTTGGTTCCTCTCCAGCCCAGCCGGACTCCGATGGATGGCGCGGACTCTGAACATAGAAGGCTAGGTGGGCACTGTGGGCTGGGAAGCACCAGGACCAGCCGGCAAGGTCCCGGCTCTTGAGGAGGGCAGAGCGATAAGGCAAGTCCGCAAAAGCTGCGGCAAGCCGACCATGCAGTCGAATTGGTAGCTACGACTCAGCCCAGCGGGTACGTCGCACACGTGGTTACTTCACATGACACTCAGCGAACCACAAATGACTATTAAGAATTTTGTTGCTGTTAATAACATGTAACACATACTCTGTAGTAAAACGGAAAACACAGGTAATTACAAAGAAGAAAAAAGAAGTCATCCCTTTCAATCACCCAGAGGCAACCCCGGGTGGATTTCCTTCCAGATTTTTTTTTTCCTGAACATGTATTTATTGATAGTTTATATAGTTAAGGTCTCGCCGTGGTTTAAACTTTGATTCTGCTTTTCTCAGTTAACATGCATAAGCACTTTCCAATGTTATTTCAAAATAATATTGACTTATCCCCATGACCTGCACGTTGCTAACCCAGCTGCCACTTCTCACTTCCCTGGTGGCGCAATGGTTAACAATCCACCTGCCAATGCAGGGCACATGGGTTCAAGCCCTGGTCGGGGAAGATCCCGCATGCCACGGAGGAACTAAACCCATGCCCCACAACTACTGAGCCTAAGCTCTAGAGCCCAAGAGCGACAACTACTGAGCCCTCGTGCCACAACTACTGAAGCCCGCGCACCTAGAGCCCATGCTGTGCAGCAAGAGAAGCCACTGCGAGGAGCCACTGCAAGGAGAAGCCTGCACACTGCAACGAAGAGTAGCCCCTGCTCGCCATAGCTAGAGAAAGCCTGCATGCAGCAACGAAGACCCAACACAGCCAAAAATAAATAAATAAAATAAGTAAATTTACTAAAAACAATAATAATAACATTGACTCTTTTCCTATCATGTAAGTAATACTTGGCCATTACAGAGAGGGTAGAACAAGAGAAAGAAAAAAATTATAATCATCTGTGCTGCCACTACTCAGGGGTAAACACTATGAACACTATGGGGGAAGGCCTTCAAGCATTTTTTTTTCAATTTTCAAATATATACATATATTTACAATTTCCTCCTGGCTCTTGTAAATAATGTGTCCTGGAACAGACATCTTTGCACACATCTCTGGGCATTTCCAAGAAGTAAATTCCATGAAGGGGACTAGCTGAGACAAAGGTATACATATTATAAAGTCCGTTGATAATATTGTCAAGTGTCATCCAGAGAAACTGGGTCATTACCATTCTCACCTGCAGCAGAGCCCACTTTTTCCCAAACTCTTCCCAACACCAGGATTTTTGTCAGTTTTAATCTTTGCCATCTTGTTAGGAAAACAATTATAGTTCATTAGTGTTTCAAATTGCATTTCTTTGAAGAGACGTTGAAACCTTTTCTCCATCCACATATATTGGTTTTTTGCATTTCTTCTGGTGTGAATAACATGTTTCTATCCCTTTTGCTCATCTTTCTATTGGCAAGATTATCTTTTTCATATTGATTCTTAAGATAAGGGAGAAATGGGGCTTCTCTGGTGGCGCAGTGGTTGAGAGTCCGCCTGCCGATGCAGGGGACACGGGTTCGTGCCCTGGTCTGGGAAGATCCCACATGCCGCGGAGCAGCTGGGCCTGTGAGCCATGACCCTGAGCCTGCGCGTCCGGAGCCTGTGCTCCGCAACGGGAGAGGCCACAACAGTGAGAGGCCCGTGTACCGCAAAAAAAAAAAAAAAAAAAAGATAAGGGAGAAAGCTTTTCCTCTCAATTTTATCTATCTATAGCTATTAAGTCATATGTTTTGCAAATATATTGTGTTTTGCAGCCATTTTTAATGGCTGAATGAATATACAACACTTCATTTAACCACCCCCTCTGGACATTTAGATTAATTCTCAATTTTATGATTGTAAATAATGCTTCAGTGAATGTCTTGTCTTTAAATATTTCAGGTAGGTTCTTCGGATGGAATTCTGATGATTCCCCTGCTGACTGGTCTTTAAATTCATGACCACACACCCCTGGGACTCCCTCCCCTGCTACTCCTGTCCCTAGATCAGTCATCCCTTTTCTCCAGATGACTATTTCATACCTGTTCTCTCTCTTCAGACTTCCCCTCTTCACTCTCAGCTGCTGATCTGCTTCCTCCTTCATTCCCAAAAGACTGCTTTTGCAAGGTCCCCATGACCTGCACGTTGCTAACCCAGCTGCCACTTCTCAGTCTTCATCTCCCTTGACTTTGTTTGTCGCTGCTCAGCTGACATTGCTGAATCTTCCTCTTCTCCCTGACCTCTGATGGATGGAGTGACCCAGGGCTCAATTCTTCTCTCCTCTGTCTACACTTAGGCCCTGAGAGACTTCCTCCAGGTGCATGGCTTTAAATACCATCCATATATTGGTGACTCTCAAGTTTATACCTTTAGCTCATTCCTTTGCCCTGAACTCCAGACCTGAATACCCACTTGACAGTCTAATGGCTCTCAAAGTTTACATGTCCAGAACCGATATGCTGATTTCTACACCTCCACTCCACTCTAATCTGCTCTGCCTATAATCTTCTCCACCTCAGCCAACGACCACTCTTCTTTCCGGTTGCTCAGGCCAAAAACCCTGGAGTTTGTCTTTAACTCCTCTTGTCCTCTCATACCCCACGTTCAATCCATTAGTAAATCTTGCCAACTCCATCTTTAAGATATATCTGGAATCCAGTTCATTCTCATCACCACCACCATCTCTTGTCTGGGTTATGGCATTAGTTTCCTGCCCTTGCTCCATACACTTTATTCTCCACACAGAAGCGGAGTGGTCCTTTAATAGTTGGGTCACTCCTCTGCTCAGAACCCTCCAGAGCCTTCCCAAAGCACTCAGTGTAAAAGCCAAAGTCCTCTAAATGGCATGCAAAGCCAGGTATGACGACCCCTCCAGCTCGCCTCTCACGGCTCTCCCTCGTGCTTACTCCACTTAAGCTGCAGTGACTGCCCATGTAATTCCTAGAACACACCAAGCACACGACTGCCTCAAGACATTTGCACTAGTGGTTCCCTCTGCCTGGACCACTTTTCCCATCAAATATCTGCTTGCTTTTTCCCTCACTTTCTTCAGGTCTCTATTCAAATGTCACCACCTAATAAAGCCTTCCCTGACCAAATTTAATAAAATAGCATCCTCCTCCTCATTCTGAGCCACCTTCCCTGGTTTGTTTTTCTCCAGGGCACTTATCATCACTGGACATATTTTGTTTGTATATTTGTTCATTTTCTGTCTTCCATACTGGAATACATACACCTGAGAATAGGTGTTTTTGTCTATTTGAATCCCCAGTACCTAGTGCAGTGTCTGACAATATAGTAGGTGATTTATAAGTATTTGTAAATGCATAGACTCAGAAATAGACGCAGTGTGAACGCTTTTGCAGAACCTGAGACCTTTAGCCAAATTACTTCCAAAACGATAGGGGGCAGACTATTAGTATTCCCGTTTTAAGTGAGGCAGCTGAGACCCAGAGAGAAGAGGGGTTTACCTGAAGTCACCTAGCTCACTGCTGGTGGAACCCAGGACTCCTGATTCCCAGAAAACACTGTGGCAACTCAGAATACTGTGGGAGGACCCAGGAGGGCTTTACAGAGGAAGGGGTCCTTTTGTGGGGAGGGCATGGAAGATTTCTATCAGGTAGAAATGAGGAGAAATACCATCCCAGGTAGGGCATAGAGTCTAAACTGAAACTTGAGGAAAGGCAGGGTCCAAGTGGACTGGGCGGGGCCTTCCCAGGCTGAAGGGATGAGAGGAGGTCTAGAACACCAGTCAGGGAGTTTGAAATTAATTCCACGGGCACTGGGGAGCCAGGGGGATTTTTGAGCAGAGCAGTGATATGAGAACTGAGGTTTTCTGCTGGCTCACTGCTGTCTTTCAGTTTCCACTTCTCTTTCCCTCTACTTATATGTATCTCTCAGCTGCCCCCTGCCCCTCCAGGGCCAGAAGTAACTGGTTAAGTCATTTTCCTTTCCTATGTCACCACCCTGACAGCTGATCAGGGAGTAGGAGAGGGAGGGGCTGAGCCAGGACCCTTTGTCTCTTAGCCTCCCCAGCACCTCAGTGACCCCTACCCAGGGACGGGTGAAGGAAACAAGACATAGAAGGTAGTTGAGAGGGGAAGATGCCTCCTGCCCTCCCCCACCCTAAATTGACTCTGAAGTGCTGGCCTCCCCTCCCGCCCTGGGGCCAGGCCTCAGTCCCTTACAATCCTTGGGCTGATTCTCTGTGCTTAGTACCAGTCAGTGCCAGCTGGCAGCTCTCGCCGGAGGCTGAGGTGGCACGAATATGGGGAAGGGGGGAGGAAGTGGCAAGGGCCCAAGGGGAATAGGGGCCAGGATTCGAAGAGGTGGTAGTCATAGCTGGGTGGCCAAAATGGGGGTCGTATGGGAGGAAGAAAGGGCCAGACTGAGGAGTCTGGGGGTTTCCAGGGGAATAGAGGATGTGTCAGGCCCCCTACTCTGGCCCTCCTGTCCCTTGCAAACCTAATCCTCTCCCCACCACCTACTTTCCTCTACACCTACCCCCTTAAGCTGCCCCTAGCTAATTCTCCTTGGTCCCTTTAAGAGCTGCCTGGGAACTGGGGCACTGGAGGGGGCTGGCAGGGCCCCCACCCCTCCCCCTGCCCTGCCTGCCTCTGCTCCTCCCCCTGCCCGGTACAGACTCTGCTGGAAGTCTTGGACGCCTGGGTTAGGGTCTCCACTGCTGGGCTGGGGGTAAGGCTTGAAAGTGGTGGGGAAGGGGGACCGTGGTCCCTGGGGTGGGATGGGGTGGCGTGGGATGTCAGTTTCCTAGCCATATGGACACGGAATATCTGTGTGCCAGCTTCAGTGGATAACGTAGGGGGCCCTCTGAGTGGTCCTCCGGCCTCAGACTGGGGGAAGGGTAGCCCCAGGGATCTTGAGGGACAGAGCCTGGGGGCAGGATGCCTGGGTATCCTCACCCTTCACTCCCCCATCTTATTTTCCTGGGACCCTCATTTGCTAACCTCCACCCAGCCACTTCCTGCTCTTCCTGCAATTAAAGACATAGGGCCCTGACGCCGTCTTCCCACAGATGGGGAAACTGAGGCTAAGCAAACCAGAGTAAATGGAATTGTGTGTGCCCCAGCAGGAGAAATGGAGATTAGGCTGTAGAAAGGTTCTCCTTCTTTCTCTACCCCAGTGAACTAGACACAGGGGACTTGGGAGTCCAGCTTACCCCAGCAAACTTCTAACTACAGCCACGGTCCCCACGGGAGACTAAGCCCCTGCTCCCTCGTCAAGACAACTTAGCTCCTGCCTGCAAGTTTTGATTTCCATATGTCAAAGCCAGGAGAGGTTCCCTGAAGCCCAGCTGGGTAACCTGGAATGAAGTGGAGCTGGGGGCGGGGGCTGTAGACTCCCCCTACTTTACTCCCTTTTTACAAATGGAAATGTAGTCCCTTCCAGTTCTGCCACAGAGACTGTGACCAATTCCCCTAAAAGGGAAAGAGATGGGGGCCAAGGACACCCCCGGGTGTAAAGTCGTTCTGCAGTCCAACCTGCCTGTTACAGCCCTAGCCCAGTTTCTTCTCATCCCTGCCACCTTGATTCCAAATCATTTCTTCCCCTCCTGCCGTGTGTCCCAGTCCTGGGGAAGAAGAGCCTGTAGGCACCCTCTGAGTTCCCAAGGGCCTCGGGCTGAAGGCACAGAGGATGGCATGTCAGGAAGTGACATGGGGGAAGTGGGGGGAAGTGGTAGCAGCTCTGCTCAGTCCACTTCTGCTTTCACCACAGACCCTTCTTGCCCTGCCCCGGACAGAAATGCTCACCCATCACCCCAACCCAGACCTAACCTAAAGGGGAACCAGGTTTGGCCTGTGAAACCCTCTGCCCTGGGCCGGCACCAGCACACTCACTTCCTTCTTCCTAAAAATAGTAAGTCTAGAGATAAGCCAAGCTGCTCCCAGGTAAGCTGGAAAGCCATCGTTTTACCTATGTGAATCAGAGAGGGCAAGTGCCCTGCCTATGATCACACAGCAAGTTATAGGTATCCAGGCCTGGGATCCAGGGCTTTTTTAAAAAATTTATTTATTTATTATTATTATTATTTTGCGGTACGCAGGCCTCTCACTGTTGTGCCCTCTCCTGTTGCGGAGCACAGGCTCCGGACGCGCAGGCTCAGCGGCCATGGCTCACGGGCCTAGCCACTCCGCGGCATGTGGGATCTTCCCAGACCGGGGCACGAACCCGCGTCCCCTGCATCGGCAGGCGGACTCTCAACCACTGCACCACCAGGGAAGCCCCGGATCCAGGGCTCTTGCTCCCCAGTCCCATGGTACCTTTTCTCACAATCTTCTCACAGGCGGAGAGAGGCCAACCTGAAAGGGGCTTTTTGTTTTCCATTTCTTTTTTCTTTTTGTTTTTTTTTTGGCCACACAGCATGTGGGATCTTAATTCCCCTGCCAGGGATCGAATCCACACCCCTGCAGTGGAAGCATGGAGTCTTAACCACTGGACCGCCAGGGAAGTCCCCTGGAAGGGGCTTTTTCAACTCCTCATTTTACCAGTGAAGAAGTTGAGGCCCAGCGGGGACAGGAGGGAACTCTGGTAAACAGTGGCTCAGGATCAGGGCTGGAAGAGGACACCAGGCCCAGCTCCCAAAGCTTCCACCCAGACCCCTGCTTGCCTCACAGATGGGAAAGAATCCAGCTCAGTCTTGTCTCTTTTTATCCCTATCTCATCTGGACCTCTGGAAAGTCCTTTCTGAAGTCTTCCCTCCATCCCTCCTCTTATAGCACAAACCTTCTCCTAATAGGTCTCAGGGGGTTAGCCAAAGAAGGCTTCTGGCATCTTCTTGGTAAAGTGGCTTAGGAAGAAATGGCAGAACCTGAACCTGGCAATGGAGCCCTTGCCATGCAAGCCAGGATAATATTAATAGAAGAGGGCTTCTTAGGCTTCTTGACAGGGACCCTGTCTCTTGGCTTCTTTGCATAGATATTTGTGAGTTCATTTGCATCCTCACTGGCAAACTCAAAAATTTGCCTGGGGTCAGGCGGACCAGCATCCAGGTGTGACCCCCTTACTTATACACAGTTCCCGAGAGAATGGGGAAAACACAGAGAAACTGACCATAAAGGAGAATTGGCCCCAACTGACCCCCTGAACCCAGCTGGGGAACATCTGCACTGT
This sequence comes from Mesoplodon bidens, assembly GCF_964165515.1. Taxonomy (NCBI): domain Eukaryota; kingdom Metazoa; phylum Chordata; class Mammalia; order Artiodactyla; family Ziphiidae; genus Mesoplodon; species Mesoplodon bidens. The sequence goes on along the minus strand of NC_138177.1, from coordinate 72,577,982 downwards.
GGTGCCTGCCTGACGGTGGGCAAGGGAGCTAGCTGAGCAAGGACCCCCAGGGGCTAGTGTGCCCCCTCCTGCCTCCCCCCATATCCGGAGCCCTGCCTCCTCCACACATGTGGATCTAGGAGCCGCAGAAGGTGGGGCGCAGGGGGACACTGGGTAGGAGGAGGAAGAATATGGGGAGATTCTAGTCCCTCCCACTTAGAGATGCAGTTGCCATGGTGACTGAGGACGAGTGAGGCGGGATGGGGTTGGGGATGGGGGGTGGGGGTGTGGCAGGGACGAAGGCACTGGGAGAGAGGAAGCCTGGCATTCCAGGGGGAGGGAAACACGGAGGCCGCCCCCAGCTCCAGGTAAGGGAGCGGGAGAGCTGACAGTCCAGAGAGGAGGGGGCAGGCCATTGTCGGGCGCTGGCTCTGCCCTGAGGAGGGGACAGAGAGAGGGGGTCGGGCCGTTGTGTTCAGTTCTGAGCTCAGTCTTCCAGCACTAGTCAGACAGAAGGAGGAAACCTAGGAGGCACTGGGTAAGGGGTTAGGGGGGACTGGGCTGGGTGGGCGGAAAGAAGGCTGGGAGACAGTGGGGATGGGAAGAGGTGGGGGGGATGCTGGGGGAGTAGTGCTTTGGCGATATCGCTAGTGCCTTAGATACAGTAAGTACTTAATAATTATAAGTTGATTTGACTTGCTTGTGATTGTAAAACGAGGGTAACGAAGGGCAGGGCAGGTGGGGCTGAGAAGGAGAGCCAGGAAGCTGAGGTTCCCCTAGGACTGTGCCCTTCTGGGGCTGTCCCTGAAACCAGAATAGAGAGGTGGTGGGGGAAACTGGACCAGCTGGGTCACTGGCAAAGCCAGGAGTGGCTTCTCTCCTGGCTTCAGGAGCCCCTCCCTCAGTGAGGTATCCATGCTCGCTCAGGGTGCAGAAGAGACGGAGTCCCTGGGGTGAGCATGGGCTAAGTGTGGGAGTGATATCCCCATCTCCCTTCCCACCTCCATCCCCACATCTACATCTCTATCCTGGGCTGAAAGATGGCCAGAAAGGGGCTACTATTTGATGTGGTCTAGGGGCCGTGGGGGAGGAGTCCCCACTGGGGGGTCAGGGTTGAACTCAGCATTGTTGTCATGGGGGTCCCCAGGCTGGGCCCCAGGGCTGGGAGAGAAAGGAGTTGGGGAGCTCCCACATTGGAGCCATGAAATGGCATGGCCCCTACAGCCTGGTCCTGAACCTCTGACCCCTTCCTACCACCACCCCACCTGAACTGCTGCCTGACTCCAACCTCAGCCAAGACACTTCGCCTCCCTGGCCTTGGTTTCCTGGTTTGTACAGTGAGGGGGTGGGACCCTGTCAGCTCTGAGCATTCTTGATATTTTGGGCAGGACCTGCTACATCATTTGCAGGGCCCAGTGTGAAATGAAAGTGTGGAGCTCCTGGAACAAGATCAAGACTTTCAAGACGGCAGCAGCTGGGCATTAGACTGAGCGTGGGGACCTGCGTGACTGCGCAGGTCACATGCCCAGGAAGCCAGCCCTGGCTGTGGGCTCTGCAGGCTGCAGCAAGGGAGATGGCAGTGTAACTTGGGATCTGACTCCTGAGGCTCTGGTGCAAGACAAGCAGTGGTAGGGGCAGGGTGCCCTTCTTCCCCACCAGGCTCCTCCAGGGAACTAGACCAGAAGGCCCTTGTGGAGACAGGGGGTGGGACCTGTACCTGATGGCCTTTCTTCAGAGAGGTTTCTGTTTCCTCTTGAGTCAAGAATCACCCCAGAGGTACTGTTTCTTAGCCCATCGGAGCTAGAACTTGCCACCCCCCACCCTACACACTTGTCTTCTCCATCCAAGTGGCTCAGAGCTGAGTTTCCCGGACTAGGGCAGGAGTAGGACTCCTGAGAGCGTAGCTAAGGCAGTCACTCTGGTATGAGGCAGATATGAGTTTAACTTGGCTTCTGGCTGTGTAACCTCCTTTGCCTCACTTTCGTCATCTTTAAAATGGGATTGGGGGCTTCCCTGGTGGCGCAGTGGTTGAGAGTCCGCCTGCCGATGCGGGGGACGCGGGTTCGTGCCCCGGTCCGGGAGGATCCCGCATGCCGCGGAGCGGCTGGGCCCGTGAGCCATGGCCACTGGGCCTGCGCGTCCAGAGCCTGTACTCTGCAACGGGAGAGGCCACAACAGTGAGAGGCCCGCGTACCGCAAAAAAAAAAAAAAAAAAAAAGGGATTATGGTGGTACCTAGCAGCTAAAATTGTTGGGTAGACCAAAGCCTGATAATGCAGACTTCATATTCACTGGAGAGGCTGGGGAAAAGGAGACTTGTTGCCAGAAGAATTCCTGGGTCTCTGGAGAAGGAGGAACTCGGCTCAGGGCATTGAATCTAACACTTCCAGAGAGGTGGGAATAGGGCAAGGACTGGGAGGGTGGGGCTGGAACCTCCTCCCCCAAGCCCCACCCACCCTATCAGAGCTCCTCCCAGAGACCCAGAAAAGCCGATCTGTTCAAGCAGAGAGGCCCCAGAGCAGGGTAGGCTCCCACTCTGAGCTTGAGTTGGGGTCTGGGTGGGAGTTTCCCTTGATTCTGAGTGTCTACAAAATGTTCTCTGGGTGGCTTAGACCATGGCTTCTCCCAAGGATCTGGCAACAAGGCTCCATGAGAGTCTGGGGAAGTCTTAGGTAAGTCTTGATAGAAACAGTTGTCAGGAGGGGTTTGGCTGAGGCCAGCCCTCAGGGAAATTGAGGGAAAATGGGAGCAGAGGGAAAGGAAAGAAGGCTGAGCAGACTGATAAGGAATTCTTCTAAGGAGGAGCCTAGGCTGTCCCATCACCCTGTAGGCTTTGCTGTGGCAAGAGGGGCGGAAGTTACACTACAGGAAGGACTTCCTGACCATGAGGAATGTGCATTTAAGAAGGAGGTGGGGGGCTTCCCTGGTGGCGCAGTGGTTGAGAGTCCGCCCCCCGATGCGGGGGACGCGGGTTCGTGCCCCGGTCCGGGAGGATCCCTCATGCCGCGGAGTGGCTGGGCCCGTGAGCCATGGCCGCTGAGCCTTTGCGTCCGGAGCCTGTGCTCCGCAACGGGAGAGGCCACAGCGGTGAGAGGCCCGCGTACCGAAAAAAAAAAAAAAAAAAAAAGGAGGTGGGTTATTTATCGGAGTCGGATTAGCCCTGGGGTGTCTGTGCTCTTTAACCAGCAGTCAGCTGGGCTCAGGCTGAGTGGGCAGGAAACTACCCACTTTATAGGTCATGAAGCCCTTGGTGCTAGATGCCTTATTAACCCTGCATTATGAGGTTCCCCCTGGAGCCTTCAGGGAGGGGGTGAGCAGCCATCATCAGGCATTTGGGTGCCCCAGAAATATGTTCAAGCTCAGATGGGAAATTTTCTGGGTTTCCCACTGGCCTGATGCTGCCGTAAGAGTGTTGGAGATAAGACTACAGAAGGAATTTCCACAGCAAAGCCATGGATAAGAGCCTAATGCAATTGTTTTATTTATCTATTAGATTTTTTTAAGCCATTTTAAAAAATTGAAGTATAGGGCTTCCCTGGTGGCGCAGTGGTTGAGAGTCCGCCTGCCAATGCAAGAGACATGGGTTCTGTGCCCCAGTCCGGGAAGATCCCACATGCTGCGGAGCGGCTGGGCCCGTGAGCCATGGCCGCTGAGCCTGCGTGTCTGGAGCCTGTGCTCCGCAGCGGGAGAGGCTACGGCAGTGAGAGGCCCGCGTACCGCAAAAAAAAAAAAAAAAAAAAAATTGAAGTATAGTTAATTTACAGTGTTGTATTAGTTTCAAGTGTACAGCAAAGTGATAGTTATACATATATATATATATATTCTTTTTCAGATTCTTTTCCATTATAGGTTATTACAAGATAATGAATATAGTTCCCTGTGCTATACAGTAGGTCCTTGTTGTCTGCAATTGTTTTATTTTTTAAAGACTATGGCCCAGTTGGAAGTGGGAGGTTTGAAAGTTTAGACCACTGCAGGGACTTCCCAGTAGGTAGGAGTAGAGAGACCCCACCTTGTGGGTAAGTGGAAAGAGGAATACGAAAGACGGTGTCATGTCTCTAGCTGGGAAGTCTTGAGCAAGAGGAGAAACCAATGCTAGTCTGGTTAGACTGGATGTGATGAGATAGAGGGACAAGGGAATGGCTGAAATGACCTAGAAACTTTCTGGCATTTTAAACTTTCTGGATAGATTGAAAGACAAAGGTGTGCCTCCTTTTAGTCCCCTCCCAATCCACCAACTTCCGCCCAAGCCAGGGATCTGTCACAACTCGAGAGGTGGAAATTCTGGTTTCCCATGCCCAGAGCTCCCAGTGCTGGCTTTGCTGCTATGGGTACCTGGAGAGCCACACGCCTGGCCCAGCCAGGCTGAGCCTCCCATCCCCTGCCTCTGGGGCCTGGGAAACCCCCTTCTTTATTCTCTTGGATGGCACCCATGCCCAAGAGTCTGGACACCTAGATTCTGCACTGTGTCTGGCTCAAGGGTGAGATGAGATGGGTGGCTGGGGGGTGCAGTCCCAGGGGAGGATTATGCAGAGGCCCAAGGAGATAGGCAGCAGCAGCACAAGGACCAGGGAGAGAGGGGGCAGCTGCAGAGGCTGGGAGACAGCCAGCCACTCCCTGCCCTGGGCCACTTTCTGCACGATGCTGATGGCCAGCCCTCCAGGCTGGACTCCCATCTCCTCCCTGCAAAAAGAGGCTTGTAGACATGAGAGTCAGCGACCTAAGCCCAGTTGGGGAGAGATCAGAGCAGGCTGATTCAGACCTGGTCTGCTTGTTTGGGTCATCAGAGGGTAGGGCTGTGTACGAGGTTCTGGGTATCAACAGATCTGAAAGTGCCAGGAGAGTCAGGTCTGAAGAATCTATATTGTGAGTGCAGGAATCTGCTCCCCAGAAAGGTCCCTGCCAGGACCAGGCATTGGTCTGGGCTCTGGGCTATGGGAGGAGGGAAGGCAAAGAGGAAATATCAAGAAAGACTTCCCTGAGAGTAAGGTGAGAAAAGGCAAAGTGGGGCTATTGGTGCAAAGAGATCAGAAGGGCAGGATGGGGAACAGCTGGACTCCTACCCAGAGGGGAGAGTGAGGCAGATGAGGCCTGTGGGATGATGGAAGTGAGACTCTCTAAGGGCACTCCGGAGAGGAAACTGGCCCTTCTCTCTAGCATCCCCCCCACAATACACACTTCTGCTGCCTGGGGCTGTCTGATTGGTTCCCAGGGAGGATGTGGTAAAGACTGCTCACCCAGAGAGTGGCGGGTGCCTGTTTCCCCAGAGCCGTCTGGTGACAGCCTCTGGCTGAGCATGGCCCTTCCAGCCCTGGGCCTGGACTCCTGGAGCCTCCTGGGCCTTTTCCTCTTCCAGCTGCTTCTGCTGCTCCTGCCACCACCGACGACTGCACGGGGTGACGGGCAGGGGCCCACACCCAGGGTCAAATACTACGCAGGTAAGTGTCTGATGATCAGGAAGTGTGGGGATGGCAACACCGGGCTGACTGAGAAAGGAGTGAATGATGAAACTCACCTGGGGCAGAGATTGAGGAAAGGGAAGTGAGGGGACCAGGGGGCCAGGGGCGTTGTGCCTTCTGGTTCTCCAGAGTTGGTGATTTTTCTTTCCCTCCTTAAATGTCACTGTTATCAAACTGGTCACCTCAAACCCGTAACTGCTTTCATGCCCTCAAGTGCCCCAAAGCCAAGGCCCCTGCCAGAAGAGCATCTGTGGGCCTGGTGACCCAGGACACACCAGGACACACAACTGCACAGATGATGCTGGACCACGTCATGCCCAGTACTGTGGACACCAAGAATACAAGAACTCAGTGTGGCCTGGCTGGGATACGGACCCTGGGACCCATTAGGCACAGCCTGGCTGGTTTCTTACTGAGGCTGTGGTGACTGCTGGTCTTCCACCTCCAGGGAGAAGATTCAGGAAGGAACATGGGCCCTGTAGGAGTTGTAGGGGCAGTCTCCTGGGCACAGCTGTGTCTTTAGCATCTTTCTGGGGCAACGTGGTAAAGGAAATGCATGTTGCCCGTTGATGGAGGGGCCTCCTCTGTGTTGGGTGCTGGGATTACAACATAAACAGGACTCAGCCCCTGCCCTCAAAGTGCTGATGGTCCCAAGGGGGAGGCAGATGAACAGAGAAGCACACTTTGGGGCGGTCAGTTCAGTGACAGAGGGGTGCATACAGTTCTGGGGAGGCTGGCCTCTCCAGCACCTTGCCACACGTTTCCCCAGCTCCTCCTCTTGGTTGGTCCTAAGAGTCTCTGAGCCTCCAAAGGTAACAATTAGCTAGTCAGTCCTCTAACTAATGCAGAAGTACAAATGTGCTCATGAGAGAGGATTTCAGAAGCTCCTCCCCACTTGCTGATATGCCAGGGGACCAGGCACACACACCCCACCTCTGCCACACCACGGCGATGGCTAGACCTCAGGGAACCTCCCACAACCAGCTGGAATCCCATGCCCAGGTGACATCTAGGCGCTTGCAGGAAACTTTGAAGAAAAACATTTCCTTTCTGTTCAGCCTATGGCAGTGATTCTTGTGGTGGAAATTTCCTGCAATAGAGGCGGGGAGGAAAGTGGGGCTGGTGAGTGGGACCCCTACAACCCACAGCTACTCTTGACACATAGTCCTATCTACATCTATCTTTCCTGTCTGTGGCCGCCAACACCTTCCTGTTGTCTATCCGCCTTCTGCTCTCCCCACGGGTGAGGACCAACGTGTCCTCCCCCACCACAGCCCCCAGGCCTGGAAGAGCATCCATTGTGCCTCACTTTATTTCCTGTCCCTTTGTCTGTCCCTTGGGTACGGGCCACCCTCCCCCAGCCCCAGTCTGTCATTACCCTGTCTCTGGCTGCCTTTCCTCTCTACTATAAGCTCAACACACAAAGCTCCTATGGCTGCCAGCAGGGTGGGACGAAGCTGGGAGCTGCTGATGAAGAGTGGGTCCAGTTGCCAAGGTCTGGGGAGCACACTCTGCCAGCCCTTTTCTTCCCCTGATTTTATCTCAGAAATCAGCTGCTTGCCCCCTGACTTTTTTTTTTTTAACTTTTTTTTTTTTTTTTTTTTTTGCGGTACGCGGGCCTCTCACTGTTGTGCCCTCTGCCCTCTCCCGTTGTGGAGCACAGGCTCCGGACGCGCAGGCTCAGCGGCCATGGCTCACGGGCCCAGCCGCTCTGCGGCATGTGGGGTCTTCCCGGACCGGGGCACAAACCCATGTCCCCTGCATCGACAGGCGGACTCTCAACCACTGTGCCACCAGGGAAGCCCTAAGCATTTTTTTTAAATTAATTAATTAATTTTTTGGCTGTGTTGGGTCTTCGTTTCTGTGCGAGGGCTTCCTCTAGTTGCGGCAAGTGGGGGCCACTCTTCATCGCCGTGCGCAGGCCTCTCACTATCGCGGCCTCTCTTGCTGCGGAGCACAGGCTCCAGATGCGCAGGCTCAGTAGTTGTGGCTCACGGGCCTCGTTGCTCCGTGGCATGTGGGATCTTCCCAGACCAGGGCTTGAACCCGTGTCCCCTGTATTGGCAGGCAGATTCTCAACCACTGCGCCACCAGGGAAGCCCTGCCCACTGACTTCTCATCACTGTCTCCTTCTCACCACCTCTCAACAGGGGATGGACGCAGAGCTCTTAGCTTCTTCCACCAGAAGGGCCTCCAGGATTTTGACACTCTGCTCCTGAGTGGTGATGGAGACACTCTCTATGTGGGGGCTCGAGAGGCCATTCTGGCTTTGAATATCCAGGATCCAGGGGTACCAAGGCTGAAGAACATGGTGAGAGGCCAGGGGAAGGGCGTGGGCTGGGAGTGAGGAGGGGACCAATGGCTGCCCTGCGCTTGGGCTGCTTATGCATGAATAACCACCCAATTTGCTGTTACCTATAATCAGCAACAATCAGCAATTCTTTTTAAAAAATATTTATTTATTTTATTTTTTGGCTGCGTTGGGTCTTCGTTACAGCGTGCGGGCTTCTCTCTAGTTGTGGCCCGCGGGCTCCAGAGTGCGTGGGCTCTGTAGTTGTGGCATGCGGGCTCTCTGGTTGTGGCTTGCGTGCTTAGTAGTTGTGGTCTGCAGGCTTAGTTGCCCTGTGGCATGTGGGATCTTAGTTCCCTGACCAGGGATTGAACCTGCGTCCCTGCATTGGAAGGCGGAATCTTAACCACTGGACCACCAGGGAAGTCCCCAACAATCAGCAATTCTTCGTATAGACATATATATATGATTGATATAACAGACAAGAAACACTATATTGGCCTCACTATTCATTGGTACCATGAATACTGGTTGAATACTATTAATTACTAAAGTGGCTGATATGGAAATCATTGACATATGAGAGAAACATTGACTCAAATTATATCAATAATATGATATCCACCCACTGGTAGAAATCACTGAAGCTTCTGTGTTAAATTACAGCCACCCTACTCATGGGAACAACGTGAGGGAGAATGGGAGAGGGAAGGAAGAAAGGGAGGGAGGGAGCTAGCAGTTACTGAGCATCTCCACGGTTTGTTTTTCTCAATGTGTGGTCTGTGGGCCACCTGCACACATGGGATGCCAATTAAAAATACAGATTCTGGGCTTCCCTGGTGGCACAGTGGTTAAGAATCTGCCTGCCAATGCAGGAGACACAGGTTTGAGCCCTGGTCCGGGAAGATCCCACATGCCGCGGAGCAACTAAGCCTGTGTGCCACAACTACTGAGCCTGTGCTCTAGAGCTTGCGAGCCACGACTACTGAAGCCCGTGTGCCTAGAGCCCGTGCTCTGCAACAAGAGAAGCCACCGCAATGAGAAGCCTGTGCACCGCAAGGAAGAGTAGCCCCCGCTCGCCGCAACTAGAGAGAGCCCGCATGCAGCAACGAAGACCCAACACAGCCAAAAATAATAAATAAATAAATAAATATAATTTTTAAAAAATACAGATTCTCTGAGGTGTGAGGAACTGACATTTTTAACAATTTCCCCAGGAAATGTAGTGGGTTTTTTTTTGCCAACTTCTGCTTTTATACCATGCATGGCATTAGATGCTTTACATATGCTACCTAGTTGTGCCCTCCAGAAGCCTGTGCAGTTGACCAAGATCACTCAACCAGTAAGTGGCTGAGTCTAGATTCAAACTCAGGTCTGATTCCATAGGCCATGTTCTACCATGGAGCTGTGTCTTAATGAATAACAGTATCATCAGAGTAATAGCCAGGGTCACAAAGTGAGGTTATTATAGCCTACTAGCATGTAACTAACCACTATGCCTGCTGGTGATTTCACATCAGAGCCAAGGGGGGGATGGTAGGTCAGAGCTAGAGCTGAAGACCTCATTCCCTTTATCTCCCCTTTCCCAATGCCCCACTTCAGATACCCTGGCCAGCCAGTGACCGAAAAAAGAGTGAATGTGCCTTTAAGAAGAAGAGCAATGAGGTAAGTAGAGGTGGAGATACTGGGGCTCTGGTAGAGAACCCTGGTGTCCCTAGACCATCACTGGATGATCTCAGGTTGGGCAGGCAGCAGAGGATGCTTGTTTGCATGATAATTGCCTGCATCATGTTCTATAAAGACAGACAGGGACTGCCTCAGCATTGCCCAGCCCTTCTCCCTACTAGGGAGTGAAGGAGCAGCCTCTGGGGGCCCAGGAGTTTGGGGCAAGTGCCCTGGAGGCCTGAATTCTCTATCTCCCTCAGACACAGTGTTTCAACTTTATTCGTGTCCTGGTCTCCTTCAATGCCACCCATCTCTACGCCTGTGGCACCTTCGCCTTCAGCCCTGCTTGTACCTTCATTGTGAGTTATCTGGCACCAGCTCTCAGGCCCCAAGCATCCCTCCTCACGTCTACTCCCAGCTCATCCTCTGCAGCTCTGGAAAACTCTGGTTTTCCAGACGCAGGACCCTTGTGAGCTTCCTGGCCCCAGAGCAATTTTCCTCTACATCCCCTCCCCTTCCTCCCTCACGCCCCTCCTTTCCCAGACATGAGACTCTGGCGTTCTGGCCCCCCAGCCACTCCCCCTCTCTAGGAACTCCAAGATTCCAACCTGTTGCCCATCTTGGAGGACAAGGTTGTAGAGGGGAAAGGCCAAAGCCCCTTCGACCCCGCCCATAAGCACACGGCTGTCCTGGCAGGTGAGTATGAGGTTCCCTGGTCCATCCCAGCAACTGCTTTTCCTGGTCACTTTGTGACATATGGAATCTGACAATTTCCTGAAAAGCAGGGGACAGGGAGGAGAAGCCAGGAGCCACGGAACACAAAATCAGAGGGAGAATCAGGTACCCCAAACACCAGCTACTGCTGAAACTGCCACAAAGGAGGTGGAGCAAAATGGATATGGAGAGAGGCACAGAGATGGGAGGGTCCAGGAAGGGTCTCAGGCAGGGAAGAGGCCTGAGATTCAGTCATTTGTTCAACAAGTATGCTCTGTATGAATGCCCCCTCTGGTGTGCCAGGCATTGTGCTAGGAACTGTAGGGATTACAAAGAAGAAATCATGGTGCTGTGCCCTCCCGGACACAAACCATTACAGGCTTCCCACCCTGGCTTCCTGAAGGCGGTGGACTTTGACTGAGAGGGACCTTGAAAGATAGGTAGATGGGCAGGGAAGGTGTTCCATGAAGAAAAGGGTAGGACTTAAGGTTCGGAAACAAAATGAAGCCGTCTTCGGGCAACAATGAGTGATTCTAACTGGCAAGTGGTTTAGCTGGGCATGGGAGGGAGGAGCCAGAGAAAAGTGCCAAAACACTGGAGGCCATAAGGTTGGCCATTCCCTGTGGGCACAAGGACCTAAGAACGGTGCTCAGTGGGGGGCTGTGAGCTGGGCTTTGGGATTCCATAGGAAGGTATGGAACACCTGAAGGAGGCCAGAGACTGATGTGAATGCTGACAGGTCTGAGGAGGGCAGGGGCAACCCTCCAACTGATGAGGTCTCCCCTCCTCTCCCCACACTAGATGGGATGCTCTATTCCGGCACCATGAACAACTTCCTGGGCAGTGAGCCCATCCTGATGCGCACACTGGGATCCCAGCCCGTCCTCAAGACGGACAATTTCCTCCGCTGGCTGCAACGTAAGGACCTGAGCCCCATCCAGCACAGGTCTGGCCCCCTTCCCCAAGTCCCGGAGACCTGGCACTGTGAACTGCTGTTAATTTACTCAACTCTCGTTTGTTGAGGCATACAGTGTGCAAGGCATTGGCGGTACTGCAGGGAAGAAGACAAAGCTCCCGTCCTCTTGAAATTTTCATCTTACATAAATAATGAAAGAAGTACCAGTCGCTCCCCGCCCCCACCCCCCACCCATGGCTACGTCTCGACCAGCTGTGGGACCCGAGAGGTCATGTCTCCTGTCCTCCAGAGCCAAGGGTTTTCACAAAGGGGAGGCCAGGGCATCCAGGTGCTCCATCTCTTAGCCCATCTGCCCCGCCCCTGCAGAGGACGCCTCCTTCGTGGCAGCCATCCCTTCGACCCACGTCGTCTACTTCTTCTTCGAGGAGACAGCCAGCGAGTTTGAGTTCTTCGAGAAGCTCCACACATCCCGGGTGGCCAGAGTCTGCAAGGTCTGCAACCTGGGCGGGAGGCAGGCCTGGCTGTGGAGGAGCCAATGGGGAGATGGAAGAGGCGGGGCTGAGTGCTTAGGGACCAATGGGAGTGAGGGGTGGAGAAGAGGGCGAGGTCACGTGGGGCAGGGGGCGTCCCCTGACTCCTCCGGTGCCCCTAGAACGACGTGGGCGGCGAAAAGCTGCTGCAGAAGAAGTGGACCACCTTCTTGAAGGCCCAGCTACTCTGTGCCCAGACGGGGCAGCTGCCCTTCAACGTCATCCGTCACGCTGTCCTGCTGGCAGACAATTCCTCCACCGATCCCTATGTCTACGCTGTCTTCACCTCTCAGTGGTGAGCAGCCAGGCGGGAACGTGGCGGCTGGAAGCGGGATTACGGGTCAGCACCCCTGTTGCCCTGGCCCGCCAGGGAGGATAGGAACTGATGTGAGCCGAGCACATACTCCACACTTCACATACGAAGGCATTTGATCGTCACCGTCTCCCAGGAATTTGACTCATGCCCTTAATGTAGATGGGAAATATAAAGCTCAGAAAGGTTCTTACTAGTTTATATCCTGCCTGGTTCCAAAAAGGATAGGAGGCAGCTTACAAAAGGCAAACATTAAAATAAAATAAAATCCATGAGGAAATGGAAATAAAAAGAGAATAAGAGAACCCAGGGATCCGGTCAGCACATTACACATGTGCTTTACAAACGTGCGTTACGAATGTGCAGTCCTGGGATGTCGGCACAAATTTAGCTCTGAGCTTCCTAATGGTCAGAGCAAAGAGTGAAACACCACCAGCGACATAAGATAAAAATTCAGTCATTGCTTGGAGGCTGAGAAAGTTTAACTTACTTGCTGTGGTCTGGTATCTGCTGACAATATGTCAGGTATCAAAGATATCTGTTGTAAGCAGGGTCTGGTATCTATGGCATCCAGAACTGAGAATATTGTGTATGTCACAGGTTAAAGAGAACAAGAAAGACCTTTTGTCTCCACAGACCAAGGCTGAAGGAATAAAAATAGTTGTAGTTAGGCTCTGGTTGTTTATCTGAGAACCAGGAATACATGGGATCCCCAAGGAGGAACACTTCATCTGGAGCCTGTTGGGCAGCTGGTTATGCTGCCCCTCCCATAGGGGCCCAGTTTGGGCAGGCCAGGCAGGAGACACCCCAGGGCATGAGCCCCATTTAATTCTCATTAAAGATAATCACACCTCAGATCCTAAGATGGGCTAGAGTCTGGGGCTCTCCTAGCCCTTATCACCACAGCTGGGGGCTGACCCAGCCCTTCATCCTCCTGCCCTTCTGGGGTTTCTCGCCAAGGGTGGGCCAGGGCTGGAAAGGGAGCTTCCTGGTATAGCAGAGGAGGTTACAGACAACGTCCCCTCTGGCTTTCTCCAGGCAGGTTGGTGGGACCAGGAGCTCTGCTGTCTGTGCTTTCTCACTCAAGGACATCAAGCATGTCTTTGAGGGGAAGTATAAGGAATTGAACAAAGAGACTTCACGCTGGACTACTTACGGGTTCCCTGATATCATTCCTCGGCCAGGCAGCGTGAGTACTACCCATCCCACTGAGCAAACCCTGCCTCCCCAGACACATAATATGCATGTCAAAGTACCTATCACGGCATAATAAATGCCCAATAAATGCTAGTGTTCCCCGCGCCACCAGGTCCTGTCTGCTCAGATATTCACCCATTCTGGCTGCCCACATTCCACATGTGTCCAACCCCATCCTAAACACAGAGCAGCACCTCTTCACCTCAGCTGAGTGCACCCCAAATACCTGGGTACATCACTAAGGAAACAAGGGAGCACGGGTTGTGCCAAGGACTGTCTTGGGCATCTTCACCTGCATTTCTTATTTAACTTTTGTTTTTTGATCAGAGTGTATATGTACAGCATTTAAACAATCATTCAGATTTACATGGTTGGTTACAAAAAACAGCCCTGTTTCCTATCCTCAGCACTTTTTCCTCTCTAGAGACAACCACCTTCAACTCTTTTAGCTGATTCTTTTGATATTTATCTCTAAATCTTGAAATACTTTTCTTGCTACTTCTTGATGTTTCAGTGTCAGGCAGTGTCTATTGAATTCTCATTCTGGATGGTGAGGATTTAACCATGTCCCCCACCCGCACTCAGCGATGTGCTGGAACTGGCTTGCAGCAACTAGCAAGAACCCTTTGTGCATCTCTTTACAAATCCGAGTTCAGTGACAATACATTGATAGCTTGAAATCAGCCATGGTGGGAATAATACATCATGGAAATCAGCAAACACTTCAAATCAGAGGTCTCCCCGCTTGTCGTTCCCCAGAGCTGCCTTATCAACACACCACTGCACCCACCCCCCATCTCATTACTATTGTTTTATAGTAATTTTGGTTAGATCAATATTTATATTATGATTCATTATTCACAACTGAGCCAGGTAGTAAGCCATGATTATTTTTCCTTTTTGCATAATTTAAAAATTTTCCCTGGGGTTAGTAATTATCTTGATTATTATTATTATTATTTGCTTTGTTTTCTAAGCTCTTATCTTTAATTCAACCCCAAACCCTTCCTCAGTTATCTGAATCTCTTTTAAAAACAGATCCATTAGGTATTCTAAGAGTTTCGTCTTCCCAGAGATCCTTCCTATCTGCTGCAGTCTGTACTACATCTACATCTTAACTACATCCGGGACACAGCTGCCATCCTGGAATCTCGCTTCCTCATCATTCTGGGCATTCCCTTTGCCTCTTCCTTGCGACAATCTGGTGTTTCTTGCATCCCACAACTTCCTCTCTTTTCTTTTTTTTCACTATCTCATTTTAGTGGAGATTCCCGGAAAGGGATACATGGCAGGTAAGTTTTTTTGAGACCTTGAATGTCTGAATATGTCTTTATTCTACATTCACATTTGATAGTTTGCCTAGGTGTATCTAATTCGAGACTAGAAATATTTTTCCTTCCAAACTTTGAAGGCTTCCTCTATTATCTTCTAGCTACCAGTGCTGCTGTTGAGAAGTCTAAAGCTATCCTGATCCCCAACTCTTTGAATGTCACCTGTTTTTTTTCTCACTGGAATCTTGTAGTACCTTTTTTGTGTCGCTGGTTGTTTTGAAATTTCATGATTGTGCCTTGATGATATCTGTTTGTTCATTGTCTGGACATTCAATTTTCCCCTTAAGCCTGGAATTTTAGTTCTTTCAGTTCTAAGAAGTTTTCTTGAACTATTTCCTCCTGTTCCCTTTTCATTCAACAAATATTTTTTGAGGCCACCTGTCACCGTTGTAGGCACTGGGGATATAGCAGTGAACAAAACAGACAAAAGTCTCTTTCCTCATGGAGCTGACATTCTAATGTCAGAATGTTTTTTCACTTCTTTCTGGACCTCCTGGACTAGTCCTCTACCTTTTAAAATCCTTTAAAAGATTTTTTCCATGTCTTTGGTTTTGTTCTACTTTCTGAGAGAGTATCTCAATTTTATCTTCTGATCCTTCTATCAGATTTTTAATTTCTGCTATCAGATATTTAATTTACTAAATTTTTTGAGCTTTGAATGTCTTTTATAAACATGTTCCATTATAGAGAATTTTAAATATATAAAAAGTGGACAGAATAGTGTAATGGACCTCCATACACCCATCAGCCAGCTTCAACTCATAGCCAATCAAACTGTTTCATCTATACCCCACCCACTTCTCCTCTTATTATTTTGAAACACATTCTGGTTATTGTATCATTTCATCCATATTAGTTTTCTATGGCTGCCGTAACAAATTACCACAAACGTGGTGGTGTGAAACAACAGAAGTTTATTCTTTCACAGTTCTGGAGGCCAGGTGTTTGAAATCAAAGTGTCAGCAGTGTTGGTTCCTTCTGGAGGCTCTGAGGGAAAATCTATTCTATGCCTCGCTCTAAGCTTCTAGTTGGCTGCTGGAAACCCTTGGTGTTCCTTGGCTTGTAGGCACATCACTCCAATCTCTGCCTCTGTCATCACTTTGCCTTATCTCTGTATGTCTCCTCCACTTCTCTTATACAGACACTTGTCATTGGATTTAGAGCCCACTGTAATCCAGAATGAGTCATCTTTTTTTTTTAATGTATTTTATTTATTTATTTATTTATTTGGCTGCGTTGGGTCTTAGTTGCTGAATGCGGGATCTTTCATTGCGTTGCATGGGCTTCTCTCTAGTTGTGGCGTGTGGGTTTTCTCTTCTCTAGTGTGGCGCACAGGCCCCAGCGCGTGTGGGCTCTGTAGTTGTGGCACACGGGCTTAGCTGCCCCACGGCATGTGGGAACCTAGTTCCCTGACCAGGGATCGAACCCACGTCCCTTGCATTAGAAGGTGGATTCTTTACCACTGGACCACTAGGAAAGTCCTCAGAATGAGTCATCTTGAGATTTTTAATTATGTATACAAAAACCCTTTCTGCAAATAAAGTCACATTCACAGGTTTTAGATGGACATGTCTTTTGGGGGGCTACCATTCATCCCATTACCTCATCCATAAATATTTTGGTATGTATCTCCAAAGGATAAGGGCTTTGAAAACAACAACAACATAGCCATAGTACCATTATCACACCAAAAAATTAATAATAGTCCCTTAATCTAATATGCATTTAGTGTTCAAATTTCTAATAGTCTCACAGATATCATAAGGGTTTTTAAAAAATATTATTTGTTTATTGGAATCAAAATCCAAATAAGATCTGTAAATTTGGATTGGTTGTTCTTTTCAGTCTCTTTTAGTCTGTATGTTCGCTTTCTAACTTCTTTTTTTCTCTTGCAATTTATTTGTTATGTAGAATTTTCCACAGTCTGGATCTTGATTTTGCATCTCTGTGATGGAGTTTAAGTATTTTCTGTAAATTGGTTGGTGTTTGGATCTAGAGATGTAATCAGATTAAAGTTTGATTTTTGGGAACAAAACTACGTCATAGTGGTAGTGTGGTCTTCTTTCAGGAAGTATGTAATCTCTGGCCACACTCTTTGAAATAAGAACTCCTCTTTTGTAGCATTATGTTCTTGTTTCATGGGTATACTATCTTCATACTTATCTCTCTTAAGATAGTAATGATACTTTGCTGTGGTTTTCTTTTCTCTGAATCATTTCTGTTTCCTCTTAGGTTTTTGTTTATTCATTTTTTCCATTTCCTTGTTTTGATCTCTTTCATGTTCATGGTTTCATTCACATATCTGGTAATCCTTGGCTATCTACTCATATTTAAGAGGGAGGGGACCATGAAGCTGTTTGGAAACTCTGCACCCTGGGCATGACTTGGCAACTTGAGCTCCGTGATAGCTCCACTGAGGATGGTCTGGCTGGACTGCTTTGTTGGGGACCTTCAATGTCAATATCTTTAAGTCTTTCCTCTTGGACCTCTAGTCAGTTTTCCTGGAGTAGATTCTTCCAGTCTTCTGCCTGGAGGGAGATGATCTGGCTCCTGGTGTCTGGGAGCCATGGGGAAAGAGGGCTGGGTGAAGGTACTGTGTCTACTTGGATTTAATCCCCTGCTTTCATGGTGGTGTCACCCATCTCTACTGTACTCCATTCAGAGTCCCTCTGTCTTACCCTCTCCAGAGAATAAACCTCCAGTTTGGGGCAAGGGTATGGAAGGGACAGTCACTCAGTGGCATGGAGCTGGGAGGAAACCTGCCTACTTCTTAAAGAGACTTTCAAATAATCTTCTTTATTCAGCCCCTCCCTTACCCCATTTCCAGAGGTGACTGGGGCCACTATTCCATGAACTTCAGGAATTCTGCCTTATAAGTCAGATAGTTTGAGGTTATCCCTGGGCTGGCTTAAGAAGATTCTTTTATCCTGCTAAGTCTTTTCCTATTTGTTCATTTGCTTTCCAGCTTCCAAAATGTGGCTGCTTTTGCCTTCTCTCCTGTTCTCCCCATCCCTGTAGGTCTGTGTCTTTAAAAAAAAAAATCCCTTTGGGAGGAAGTGAGAGTAAGTGCATATGCTCATTCTGGCATCAAAATGAAATACAGATGTTATTACATCACTTTACAGATGAGGAAGTTGCAACTCATAGAGGCGGGGTAACTTGTCTGAGGACATATCTTGTAGGTGACAGAGCTGGGGCTGGTGCTAAGACAGTGCTCTTGGAAACGGAGGACAAGAATCGTGACCAAAGATCAGGACGCAGGTGTCCCAAAGCCACAGTATGCTGGTGTTGGCAGGGCCTTTCGAGAACAGCTGGTCCAACCCCCTCATTTTATGAGTAAGAAAAAGAAGGCCCAGAATGGAGAAGGGACTCTCCCAGAGTCACGCATCAAATTCATGCCACACCATGATGAGAAACACTCCCTATTCACCACCCCTTTCTGTGACATCATTCATTCAATTACTGACTCAGCGAACATTTATTGGGCACCAACTGTGTGCCAGGTCCTGTGTTAAGCCTGGGCTTACAGACATGAGTTCAAGGTGGTCCTTGTCTGCAAGGGACCCTCACTCTACTTCCTGCTGGTGGCCAGGCATCCTTGGTAAAGGTGATGATGGAGGAAAATAATGACAGCTAATGTTTATGAAATACTTACTTTATGCCAAGCACTGTTCTAATTACTTTTTATGTGTTGGTGCATTGCATCCTCACAGCAAGCCTGTGATGTATTGGTAATAGGCCCATTACACTGTTAAGGAACCTCAGGCACGCTGAATTCAGAGGCTGGAATTCAAAGCCAGGCAGTTCCTGAGTCCAGCTTTAATCCCCATCCTGAAATGAGGACTGCCAAGAGGAAAGGAGGCAAAGGAAATTAGCCAAGAGGGAGGGAGGGAGGGAAGAGGCAATGGGTGAGTTGAAGGAAGGAGAAAGCTGACCTGATCTGCCTCCTTCCCCTTCAGTGCTCGGAGGGCCCCTCCTCTGATAAAGCCTTGACCTTCATGAAGGACCATTTCCTGATGGATGAGCCGGTGGTGGGGACACCCCTGCTGGTGAAGTCTGGTGTGGAGTACACACGGCTTGCGGTGGAGACAGCCCAGGGCATCGACAGGAATAGCCATCTGGTCATGTACCTGGGTACCAGTGAGTAAAGGGCTGAAAGCCACCCCTCAGGGGACCAGAGCAGGGACTACAACTCGGGCTGAGGAGGGAAACCTTTGAGTTCATTCACTCAGGCATTCATTCAACAAATGTTTTCTGAGCACCTACTTTGTGCCTGGCACCCTGCTAGGCTCTGAAAATACAGTGGGAGAACAAAACAGTCCTGTCCCTACCTTCTCTGAGCTTTCAGTCTGGTGGGGGAGAGAAACATGGAGGGCTTTGGTGACCTTAGCAAGAACTGTTTATCTTATGGGGAAGACATGCTATAGAGAGGTGAAGAGTGAGGGAGGATAGAGGGGGAGCTGGAAACAGCGAGAGTAGAGATCACAGATCACGCATCCGGAAGCTTGGCTGTGAAGGGGAAGAGGGGAAGGGGAGGTAACTGGAGGAGGGCATGGGATCCAGCCAGCAATCTTTTTAAAAATGGGAAAGATCGTCAGGATCCAGTAGAGAGGGAGATGGTGAAGGGATGGGCAGGTGAGGGGCTAAATGGCAGGTTAAGTTGCAGAGGCAGCAGGAAGCCTGGTTCTAGAACCAGGTGGAGGGACTGGTCGTGAGTGGGGGAGGTACAGACCTCTGCTGGGATGGGAGTGAAGGAGTAGAAGGGGGGATAAAACTGAAAGGGGGAATGTATAGACTTGTGGGGGAAATGGGCAAGAAGTAGAGGGAGCTCTTTTGTGAAGGCTTTTGTGTTTTCTATGAAGTAGGAGGACACAAGGTCATGAGTGGGGGAGGGGCGGGGGGGAGACTGAGGGGTAGAAAAGGTGGGAGGTTTGAGGAGAGAGGAATAGATTCAAATATTCATCGTAGAAAGAAGGAGAGGCTTCGCTAGTGGCGCAGTGGTTAACAATCCACCTGCCAATATAGGGGACACGGGTTCGATCCCTGGTCCACGAAGATCCCATGTGCCACGGAGCGACTAAGCCCGTGCACCACAGCTACTGAGCCTGCACTCTAGAGCCCGCGAGCCGCAACTACTGAGCCCGTGCTCCTAGAGCCCGTGCTCCACAACAAGAGAAGCCACCACAATGAGAAGCCCACACACCACAATGAAGAGTAGTCCCCGCTTGCTGCAACTAGAGAAAGCCTGCACGCAGCAACGAAGACCCAACGCAGCCAAAAATAAATAAATTTATTTTAAAATAAAGAGAGGGCTTCCCTGGTGGCGCAGTGGTTGAGAGTCTGCCTGCCGATGCAGGGGACACGGGTTCGTGCCCCGGTCCGGGAAGATCCCACATGCCGCGGAGCAGCTGGGCCCGTGAGCCATGGCCGCTGAGCCTGCGCGTCCAGAGCCTGTGCTTTGCAACGGGAGAGGGCACAACAGTGAGAGGCCCGTGTACCGCAAAAAAAAAAAAAGAGAGAGAGAAAAAAGGAGAGACAGTCTGCGGGGGAGATGGGGAAGATTGCCAAGCATATATTATATTGAGGGCCTGGCTGAGGTGGATGACCTTGAGCTTTAGTGGAAGAAACCCATCAGGTTCATTCATTCTTTTAGGACATCAGCTGTGCATATATTGGGTATACAATAGAGAACAAAACAGACAAAAATCTAGCTCCTTTTTGGAGTACGTGGGGACAGACAATAAACATACTGAAGAGTCAATTACTTGGTACATTATGAGATTAGAAAATAAATAGAGCAGTGTGTGGTCAGGAATGCCGGTTGGGGTGGTAGTAATGTTTAAAAGGGTGGTCAGGGTAGAACTCACTGAAGTGCCTTTGAGCAGAGACACTTGATGGAGGTGAGGGAGTCTGGTGATGTGATTTTCTACAGAAGTGCTCATCAGTCCACTGCCCCATGTCCATGGAGAAAGGGGACGGTTGGGTTCCTCCAGGCATGGAGTTTTATCAGGCAGTTGCAAAGGAAGGACCGAGAGGCAAGGGATTTCCAGCCATTTACAAGCAAGCTCCATCTCCGTGGCATAGAGGGAAACGGTCTGACAGATCTTTGTCCAGTGCACACTTCAGAAGGAACTTTCTGACAGCTGGGGAAGCCATCTGGAGTCAGAGAGGGAGCACGAGAGGGGTGTGTAGATGGGGTCAGACAATTTCAGCTCTCTCTGTCTCTTCACAGGCACAGGGTCCCTCCACAAGGCTGTGGTGAGTGGGGACAACAACACTTATCTGGTGGAGGAGATCCAGCTGTTCCCTGACCCTGAGCCTGTTCGCAACCTGCAGCTGGCCCCCACCCAGGTGGGAAGGGGCCTGACCCTCAGATGGCCTTCTAGTGGGGCAGGCCTTGGGTGCTGGGTCCTTCCTAGGTGTGGCGAGGATGCCCTGACACTCTCCATCTCTCTTCCAGGGCGCAGTGTTTGCAGGCTTCTCAGGAGGCATCTGGAGGGTTCCCCGAGCCAACTGTAGTGTCTACGAGAGCTGTGTGGACTGTGTCCTTGCCCGGGACCCTCACTGTGCCTGGGACCCAGAGTCCCAAATCTGCCGCCTCCTGCCCACCCCCATCCCGTGAGTGCCAGTTACCCAGCTTATGGTCTTCCTCTTTCCAGGTGCTACTAACACATTCCCTTCAAGATTCCCCCGGCCTGTGGGGGGCTCCTTCAGGGATGGAGTTGCATCAGGCAGTTCTGAGCTGCTCCAGCCCACTCTGGGCTTCTCTTCCCCTCCTCTCTGTTCTACCTAGTCTCCCAGACCCACCTTCTTCCCCCCTGCACTTCGCTCTCTTGCTCCCTCCTCCTCCCACTCTTGGCTGTTTCAAGGGATAATTTTTGCTTTCCCTGCCTTCTCAGGAAGTCCTGGAAGCAGGACATGGAGCGTGGGAACCCAGAGTGGGCATGTGCCAATGGCCCCGTGGGCAGGAGTGGAAGACCTCGGAGCCGCCCCCAAATCAGTGAGTGTGGGACCAGGGGAGGTACAAAGGCTCGGGAGGACTTCTGGGAGGGGGTGGGCATTTCTGCCTCAGTTTCTCCCCCAGCACCTGCCTGGCTTGAGACCTGAATACCCAGAGTTGGAATGGATTGGGATGTAGGCTGTAGGGAAGAGGGATAGGAATTCTAAGCTGGGATTCAGGATTGGGGTTACTTCTGGTGTCAGAGTTGGAGTCAGATGGACTGGGGAGGTTAGTATGGGGCCCAGACTGGAGATAGGAAAGGGGTCAGAGTTGAGTTTAGGAGTTGAAATAGAAGTTGGAGGTGGGAGTTGGGGCCCACATGTCGGGTAGAGACTCCCTCCTGCCTGCTCTCTCCTTAACCTTTGGCCCCTTTCCCTTACCTACAGTTAAAGAAGTCCTGGCTGTCCCCAACTCTATCTTGGAGCTCCCCTGCCCCCACCTCTCAGCTCTGGCCTCTTACCGCTGGAGTCACGGCGCAGCAGCGATCCCGGACACCTCTTCCACAGTCTACCGTGGCTCCCTCTTGCTGCTATTGCGAGATGGGGTGGGGGGTCTCTATCAGTGCTGGGCCACTGAGAATGACTTCTCATACCCTGTGGTCTCCTACTGGGTGGACAGTCAGGACCAACCCCTGGCCCTGGATCCTGAACTGGCGGGCATTCCCCGGGAACGCATGGAGGCCCCGCTGACCAGAGTCGGTGGTGGGGCTGCCCTGGCTGCCCCGCGGTCCTACTGGCCCCACTTCCTCACCGTCACTGTACTCCTTGCCTTAGTGCTTTCAGGAGCCCTCATCTTCCTCCTCGCCTCCCCTTTGGGGTCACTCCGAGCCCGGGGCAAGGTCCAAGGCTGTGGGACCCTGCCCCTAGGGGAGAAGGCCCCATTGAGCAGGGAGCAGTGCCTCCAATCCCCCAAGGAATGCAGGACCTCTGCCAGTGATGTGGACACTGACAACAACCTCCAGGGCACTGAGGTGGCTTAAACTCTGGGTACAAGCTGGAGCTGTCGGGTAGGACAGAGTGCCTGGCCGTGCTGGCTGGGGGGACCGGGAGCAGTGCAGCCCTGACTAGGGTGGGAGTAGCACAAAAGACCACCTTCCTCCCACAAGAGGACCTTCTCTGCCACTCTGTGCCACCCATAGCACTCAGTGGGGCTGGGCACAGCGGCCTGACTCCCCTATGGGACTCCCTTCTGCCAAGCACGTGGCCTCTCTAATGGGGGGCTGCCCCAGACCTGGACCTAGGCTATGATAGGAGGACCTAGAGAGGATCCTTCAGTTCTGGCCATTCCAGGACCTTCCAGAAACATACTGCTACAGGAGACCCTAAAACACCAAACACCTAAGCAACTGTAAGATAGCACACCACACCTGGAGACACCACTCTAAAAGCAGCTGCCACCTTGGACACCAACACTCCCCTCTCCCAAGGCTCTCCAGGACTCTGCAGGGAGCTGCTCCCTTCCTGCTCCCCTTATCAACTCAACCAGGGAGGTCTTTCCTGAAGTCTCACCTCCTTCCATCTTGTTTCAGTTAGGGCAGATTTAACCCCTTCTGGCCTGGCTAGAACACAGGGGTGATCTGAGCCTTGTTCACTCCTTTTCCCTGGACCCCTTTCCTCTCCCCTCTCCTTTGTTTTGGGATTCAAAAACCACTTGTCACAGACAGTTTATTTTTTATTAAAAAGACAAAGCTTATGACTGGTGCTGTTTTTGTCTGAGCAGAGCGCTCCAGCCGAGGACCGTGGGAGGTAAGGGGAGCAGGCAGTCCGAGGACATTAGTAGGTTTGTAGAGTGATTGTTCTCTCCAACTCCAAACCACCTTTTTTGCCCTGCCAGCTGCCTCCCAGCCCCCAGCCAGCCCCACAGCCCTTTCTTCCACTCCAGGCACTGCTAGAGAGTGCCTGCAACTCTGCCTTTGGGGCCAACACACGTCTGTGTGTCTGCTGGCCAGGCAGCACCTCATCCATCACGGACTCCGTGCCGCAGCCCCACAGTTGCTGTCCCCAGCTGTCCCACACTTCTCTTGATTCCTCCTCAGCCCCCCTTTCCCACTGCAAGCTGTTGGTTTCAACTCTTGGTGGATTGAATTTATAGCAAGACTGTGCAGTCACCCCCATCCTGGCCACATCCTTCCCAATATCTGACAAACACTCTGTCCACACCCCCTTATCACCTTCCCCCTCTCCCTCCTGTCACGAAGGCACATGTCCCTCCTCCAACGAAGGCTAACAGGTGTGTTTGCCCCTTCCGCTGTGCCAAGACCCCCTGCATCGCCCTCCCCACTTTATTACTCCCTCATCGTTGACCTCCCTTCTTCCACCCACAAGTGTGCTAGGTGCTCTCTGTACCGAAAAAGAAAACAAAGCAATAATCCTTCCCACAGCTCCACCCTTTCAGTCTACCCCCTCCACCCTCACTAACTCTTTCTTTCCTGTTACCACCAATCACCAGGCAGGGTCCGTTCTTGCTGCCCCCCACCTCACCCCACCCCCACTGTCGCCCTCACCCTCTTTAATGCCCTGTGGTCTGTCTGGCTTTTCCCCCACCTCTCTGCTCAGATGACTCTCCACGATTTCTCAGAAGCTCCCCACTGGCCTTGACCTCTGCGCAGTCTTTACACCTTGGCCACACTATTCTTCTTACAACTCTCTTCTACTATGGCTTTTTCTTCAAAAAAAAAAAAAGTTTTTTTTTTTAAATTTTCAATTGTGGTAAAAAGCATATGGTGATATAAAATTTATCCCCTTAACCATACAGTTTATGCATACAGTTCAGTATGTTAACTATATTCACATCGTTGTATAACAGATCTCTAGAACTTTTTCATCTTGCGAACCTGAAAGTTGATGTCCATCAAACACCATTCCTCCTCCTCCCAACCCCTGGCAACTTTCTGTCTATTAGTCTGACTACTTTAGGTGCCTCATATAATCATAGTATTTGGCCTTTTGTGACTGGCTTATTTCACTTACCATACTGTCCTCAAGGTTCATCCATGTTGCTGTATATGACAGGATTTTCTTCCTTTTTTGAGGCTGATTAATATTCCATCGTATCTATAGACTACAGTTTCTTTATCCATTTGTCTGCTGATGGACATTTGGGTGGTTTTCACTTCTTCACCATTGTGAATAATGCTACAATGAACATGGGTGTGCAAATATCTCAAGATCCTGTCTGCTAGGGCTCCTTTATTGGCGTTATTTGGCTTCTCTTGGTATTTCTCCCCTTCCGGTTCCTTTTCTTCCTCCCATTACTCAATGCACTTTTACCCTGAGGCCTGGCTTTCACTGTTCCAAGCACCCTTTCCAGACCTTCTCTCTTGTGGCTCCCCATGACCTCTAGGCCAACGGCTGTGGGGTGGTGGAAAGGGAATGAGGCCAGGGTTGAGCTCCTGGGGCCTTCGTCTGCTGTTAATAGACTTGGACAGCTCTTCCTGTCTGCACCTCAATTTATTCACCTCTCAGAGGGAAAGGATGCACAGGAAACTTCCTGCTTTAAGCATTATGGATCCCTCATTGTCAAATACATAGCTCCAGGGCTTCCCTGGTGGCGCAGTGGTTGAGAGTCCGCCTGCTGATGCAGGGGACACGGGTTCGTGCCCCGGTCCAGGAAGATCCCACATGCCGCGGAGAGGCTGGGCCCGTGAGCCATGGCCGCTGAGCCTGCGCTCTGCAACGGGAGAGGCCACAACAGTGAGAGGCCCGCGTAACGCAAAACAAACAAACAAATACATAGCTCCAGAGCTGAGCTTTCTCCTGTCCTCCAGCCAGTTCAAGGACAAGCCTGCTGGACATCTTTATCCAGGTGACCCAAAGGCTCCCAGAACACCTTTTCTCTGTTTTCCTTCTCAGCCTCCCGCCAACATCACTCTGGAATGTACTCTTTCCTCATCTCCCTCTAAGGTATAATTTAGAGGCTATCTCCTCCGTGCCATCTTCCCAGCCTGCCCCAGTCCTGGATGATTAGTCTTCTCTAAGATTTCCCCCGCCCTCACTGTCTACATCATTCATGAGGTACTTAGACCCAACCATAAGAATGTAAAACACAGCTTTTCAGGAAGATGGTGTTGAAGGCCAAGAAGGAAGCCCCTGCCCCTCCCAAAGCCGAAGCCAAAGCAAAGTCTTTAAAGGCCAAGAAAGCAGTGTTGAAAGGCGTCCACAGCCACAAAGAATGTCTGATGTAATCTACCTTCCAACAGCCCAAAACACTGAGGATCAGGAGGCATCCCAAATATCCTCAGAAGAGCGCCTTTCAGAGAAACAAGCTTGACCATTATGCCATCATCAAGCACCTAGTCAGTCATGAAGAAGACTGAAGACAACAACACATTGGTGTTCAATATGGATGTCAAAGCCAACAAATACCAGATTAAACAGGCTGTGAAGAAGCTCTATGACATTGATGTGGCCAAGGTCAACACCCTGATCAGGACTGATGGAGAGAAAAAGGCATATGTTCGACTGGTTCCTGACTATGATGCTTTGGATGTTGCCAACAAAATTGGGATCATCTAAACTGAGTCCAGCTGGCTAATTCTAAATATAAAAGTTTTCAGTATATATAAAAGAAAGAATGTAAAACACAGAAGGGGATGGCACATGCAGTTACCCCTGCTGGACTCTCAGCACCCTGGGGGCAGGAGGTATCTCAACCCCATCTCCACAGCCTAAAGCGTGAGGCACTATGCTCTAGTGAGAGGAGGCACCTGGCAAATGCTTACTGTTTTTTTTTCTTTTTTTTTGCGGTACGTGGGCCTCTCACTGCCACAGCCTCTCCCGTCACGGAGCACAGGCTCCAGATGCGCAGGCCCAGCGGCCATGGCTCACGGGCCTAGCCGCTCCGCGGCATGTGGGATCTTCCCGGACCGGGGCACAAACCCGTGTCCCCTGCATCAGCAGGCGGACTCTCAACCACTGCGCCACCAGGGAAGCCCATGCTTACTGTTTATGAGAGCAAAACCTTGGTCAGTCTCATCCTACCTGACTTCTCTGCAGCCTTTGACACTGGTGACAATTTCTTCTTGTAACACTTATGCTTTGGTCTCTGGCTGCTGTGCTCTTGCTTACCTTCCTAACTCTCTGGCCACTGCTCCTCAGGTCTTTTAAGCACTTCTCTTTTCTTATTTCCCTTGAAAATTCCCCTTGGACAATATCTTCCATGCCTATTGCTTCCACTCTCACCTCTCAACCAAGGATGCCCATTTATTCATTCAGCAAACATGCACAAAGTACTTTCTATGGTTCAGAATCTGGCCTAGGGACTTCCCCGGTGGTCCAGTGGTTGGGACTCTGTGCTTCCACTGCATGGGGCTCAGGTTTGATTCCTGGTCAGGGAACTAAGATCCTGCATGCCAGCGCAGCATGCCCACCCCCGTCCCGACCAAAAATAAAAAAGAATCTGGCCTAGACAGCTGGGGAGAAACCTGAATCAGACCTGCTTCCTACCCTCACAATCTGGCAGTAGGGACGGACTAGCAACAGTCAGAGCCCAGGGTGGGGTGGGGAAGAGGTATCGTGGGGGACAGAGTACTGCAAGCTCAGGCTTCCTGTCTCCCCCTCTAGCTACTGGTTACAGCCACCTGGATACACCACAAACATCTCTAATGCAACGTGTCCCCAGCTGAATTTATTGACCCTTTCAAACCTACTTGCCCTCCCTTGTTCCCTATGCTAGTTAAGCACACTGCGATGGAGAAGCTTGAGACCTCTTCTCTTTCAGCCCCTCCACATTTAGTGGACCACCAGTCTCATCTCCTCTTCCTCCTCTCTCTTCCTGGAATTCCTCAGCACCTCTCCATTCCCAAAGGCCCGGATCACTGACCATGACGGCCAGAGCTGACTCCTGACCAGCCTCTGCCACCTTCTCCTGCTCCCGTCCTGCATTCCACTCTCTGATAAAGGGTAGTTTACTTAAAAAAAAAAAACCTGCTTAAAACTCCAAAAGGCTTTTCATTAAATCCAGAATTAAAAAAATGAAAACCCCTTGGTATGGCATGGCTTGCCTCCAGCTCCTCCATCCACATCTATGCACTACTTGTAAATCCTGAGCCCCTCTATACAGCCTTCTGGAAAGCTTTACTAAGTGCCTAGCACTATTCCAGGCCTTGGTGACAGAGAGATGAATAGACATTCTGCGTAGAGGAACCAACAGTGAGGTTCTTTGGGCATGCTGTGTCTCCCTTCTAGAACAGCATCTTCTCTGTGTGTTCTTCTCTACCCTGCCATGCAGAGTTAGTGACCTATGCACACTTCAGTATAACCGTTTTCATACACTGCTGCTTTTTCATTGTGTTTCTGTGAGCCTGGCATATGGTAAACACTCTCTCAGTGCTGAAATCCATTCATTTATTCAACAAATATTTACTGAACACCTACTATGTGACAGGCACTGTTGGGTGCTGAGGGCAGATTAGTGAACAAAACAGACACTATTCTTGCCATCACAGAGCCTACATTCTAGTGTAGGAGAGAGATAAATAAGTAAAATAAATAGGGTACTTTATAAACAACTTTTTTTGTTTTTTTGGCTGTGCGGCTTGCAGGATCTTCCCCAGCTGGGCCACAGCTGTGAAAGCCCAGAATCCTAACCACTAGGCCGCCAGGGAACTTCTGATAGGGTACTTTATTTTATTTTTTAAAAAATATTTATTTATTTGGCTGCATTGGATCTTAGTTGCAGCATGTGGGATCTTTGTGGTGGCATGTGGGCTCTTCATTGCGGCATACGGGCTCTCTAGTTGTGGCACGCTGGCTCAGTAGTTGCAGCACGTGGGCTTAGTTGCCCCATGGCATGTGAGATCTTAGTTCCCCGACCAGGGATCGAACCCACGTCCCCTGCATTGGAAGATGGATTTTTAACCATTGGACCACCAAGGAAGTCCCCTGATAGAGTACTTTAAATGGAGATGTGCTATGGAGAAAAAAATTTGAGTTGGAGAAAGAAGGTTGAGAGTGGAAGGAGTGTCTACAAGTTTAAATAGGGGATTCAGAGTAGGTCTCATTGATAAGATGATGTTTGAACAATGAAACAATGAAGTAAGTGAAAGTAGGAGCTATGTGGATGCCTGCAGAAAGAGCTTCTAGGCAGAAGCAACAGCCAATGCAAAGGCCTTGAGGCAGGAATGAGAACGGTACATGAAAGGAGAAAGATGCTGTGTGTGCATGGGGGAAGATTGTAGGACCCTGTACACCACTGTAGAGACTTTGGCTTTTACTGTGAATAAACGGGGGAGCCACTGGGGGATTTTGAACAGAGGAAGGACATGATCTGACTTAAAGTTTAAAAGTATCCCTCTGGCTGCTTTGTTGTGATTGGTACATAGCAGAAGCAAGGGTGGGAGCAAAGAAACCAGTGAGGAAGCTACTGGAATAATCCAGGTGATAGATGATGGTGGCTCAGATTAGGGTGTTAGTATGTTGGTGATGGGAAGTGGTCAAGCTCTGAACATTTAAAAAAAATTTTTTAGGGCTTCCCTGGTGGCGCAGTGGTTGAGAGTCCGCCTGCCAATGCAGGGGACACGGGTTCGTGCCCCGGTCTGGGCAGATCCCACATGCCGCGGAGCGGCGGGGCCCGTGAGCCGTGGCCGCTGAGCCTGCGTGTCCAGAGCCTGTGCAACGGGAGAGGCCACAGCAGTGAGAGGCCCGCGTACCGCAAAAAAAAAAATTTTTTTTTAATTGAAGTATAGTTGATTTGCAATGTTGGTTAATTTCTACTGTACAGCAAAGTGATTCAGTTATACATATACATACATTCTTTTTCATATTCTTTTCCATTATGGTTTATCACAAGATGTTGAATGTAGTTCCCTGTGTTGTACACTAGGACCTTGTTGTTTATCCATTCTATATACAATAGTTTGCATCTACTAATCCCAAACTCCCACTCCATCCTCTCCCCATGCCCCCAGCAACCGCAAGTCTGTTCTCTATGTCTGTGAGTCTGTTTCTTTTTCATAGATACATTCTTTTGTGACATATTTTAGATTCCACATATAAGGGATATCATGTGGTATTTGTCTTTCTCTGTCTGACTTACTTCACTTCGTATGATAATCTCTAGTTGCATCCATGTTGCTGCAAATGGCATTATTTTGTTCTTTTTTATGGCTGAGTAATATTCCATTGTATATATGTACTGCATCTTCTTTATCCATTCATCTGTCTATGGACATTTAGGTTGGCTAATTATAAATAGTGCAATGAACATTGGGGTGAGTGTGTCTTTTCGAATTATAGTTTCCTCCAGATATATGCCCAGAAATAGGATTACAGGATCATATAGCAACTTTATTTTTAGTTTTTTGAGGAATGTCCATACTGTTTCCTATAGTGGATACGCCAATTTACATTCCCACCAGCAGTGTAGCAGGGCTCCCTTTTCTCCACACCCTCGCCAGCATTTGTTATTTGTGGACTTTTTAATGATAGCCATTCTGAGTGGTGTGAGGTGGTACCTCACTGTAGTTTTGATTTGCATTTCTCTAGTAATTAGCGATGTTGAGCACCTTTTCATATGCCTATTGGCCATCTGTATGTCTTCTTTGTAGAAATGTCTATTTAGGTCTTCTGCCCATTTTCTGACGGGATTTTAATTAATTAATTAATTAATTAATTAATTAATTATGGCTGCGTTGGGTCTTCGTTGCTGCACATAGGCTTTCTCTAGTTGCAGCGAGTGGGGGCTACTCTTCGTTGCAATGCGCGGGCTTCTCATTGTGGTGGCTTCTCTTGTTGCAGAGCACGGGCTCTAGGTGCACAGGCTTCAGTAGTTGTGGCACGCGGGCTCAGTAGTTGTGGCTCGCGGGCTGTAGAGCACAGGCTCAGTAGCTGTGGTGCATGGGCTTAGTTACTCCATGGCATGTGGGATGTTCCCAGACTGGATAGAACCCACTTCCCCTGCATTGGCAGGCGGATTTTTTTTTTTTTGCGGTACGCGGGCCTCTCACTGTCATGGCCTCTCCCGTCATGGAGCACAGGCTCCGGAAGCGCAGGCTCAGTGACCATGGCTCACGGGCCCAGCCGTTCCGCGGCATGTGGGATCTTCCCAGACCGGGGCACGAACCCGTGTCCCCTGCATCGGCAGGCGGACTCTCAACCACTGTGCCACCATGGAAGCCAGGCAGGTGGATTCTTAACCACTGCGCCACCAGGGAAGTCCAGGTTGTTTGTTTTTTTGTTATTGAGTTGTGTGAGCTGTTTGTATATTTTGGAAATTAAGTCCTTGTCGGTTGCATCATTTGCAAATATTTTCTCCCAGTCTGTAAGTTTGGACATTTTTTTTTTTTTTTTTTTTGCGGTACGCGGGCCTCTCACTGCCGTGGCCTCTCCCGCCGCGGAGCACAGGTTCCAGACGCTCATGCTCAGCGGCCACGGCTCACGGGCCCAGCCGCTCCACGGCATGCGGGATCCTCCTGGACTGGGGAACTAACCCGTGTCCCCTGCATCGGCAGGCGGACTCCCAACCACTGCGACACCAGGGAAGGCCTGGACATACTTTTGAGATAAAGCCAATGGTATTTGATGATAGATTGCATGTGATATATGAGAAAAAGAGAACCTTTAAGGATGGCTCCAGGATCTATACTCAATATCTTGTAACAACCTATAATGGAAAAGAATCTGAAAAAGAATATATGTTTATATAGTTATCTGAATCACTTTGCTGTACACCTGAAACTAAACACAACATTGTAAGTTAACGATACTTCAACTTAAAAAATTGGTTAAAAATTTTTTAAACAAATAAAATAAAAAAAAAAAAAAGAAAAGGATAGCTCCGAGATTTTCAGTCTGGGCAACCAAAAGAATGGAGTTGCCAATGAATTGAGATGAACAAGAGAGCAGGTAGGTCAGATTTCGGGGAAGAACAAGAGTTCCATTTCTGACATGCTAAGTATCGGTCAGGGTTCTTCAGAGAAAAGAAACAGATCCATTAGGATATATATATATAGTATATATTATTTATATATATAATGTATATTTTTTCATGGCTGAGTAGTATTCCATTGTATGTATGTGCCACATCTTCTTTATCTATTCATCTGTGGATGGATACTTAGGTTGCTTCCATGTCTTGGCTATTGTAAATAGTGCTGTTATGAACATTGGCGTTGATGCTGCCGTCTTTATTTATTTATTATTATTATTATTATTTTTAATTTATTTATTTTGTCTTCGCTGGGTCTTCTTTGCTGCGTGCGGGCTTTCTCTAGTTGTGATGAGTGGGGGCTACTTTTGGTTACAGTGCACAGGCTTCTCTCATTGTGGAGCACAGGCTCTAGGCGCATGAGCTTCAGTAGTTGTGGCACGTGGGCTCAGTAGTTGTGGCTCGCGGGCTCTAGAGTGCAGGCTCAGTAGTTGTGGCGCACGGGCTTAGTTGCTCCGCATCATGTGGGATGTTCCCAGACCAGGGCTCGAACCCATGTCCCCTGCATTGGCAGGCGGATTCTTAACCACTGCGCCACCAGGGAAGCCCTATTTATTATTTTTTACCATTTAAAAATTGAAGTATTGTTAATTTACAATGTTGTGTTAGTTTCAGGCATACAGCAAGTGATTCATATATATATATATTCTTTTTCAGATTATTTTCCATTGTAGGTTATTATAAGATAATTGAATATAGTTCCCTGTGCTATTCAGTAGGTCCTTGTTGTTTATCTATTTTATACATAGCAGTGTTAATCCCAAATTCCTAATTTATCTCTCCCCCACCCCAGCCATACTGAAGTCTTTTTTTTAAAATTAATTAATTTATTTATTTATTGGCTGTGTTGTGTCTTCGTTGCTGCGAGCGGGCTTTCTCTAGTTGTGGTGAGAGGGGGCTACTCTTCGTTGCGGTGCCCAGGCTTCTCATTGTCGTGGCTTCTCTTGTTGTGGAGCACGGGCTCTAAGCACACAGGCTTCAGTAGTTGTGGCTTGGGGGCTCTAGAGTGCAGGCTCAGTAGTTGTGGTGCACAGGCTTAGTTGCTCTGCAGCATGTGGGATGTTCCCAGACCAGGGCTCGAACACGTGTCTCCTGCATTGGCAGGCGGATTCTTAACCACTGCGCCACCAGGGAAGCCCCATGCTGAAGTCTTGATGCAGAATTTCTTCCCAGAGAAACCTTAGTGTCGCTCCAAAGGCCTTTCAACTAACTGGATGAGGCCCACCCACATTATCAAGGTAATCTTTTTTTTTTTTTTTTTTTTTTGCGGTATGCGGGCCTCTCACTGTTGTGGCCTCTCCCGTTGCGGAGCACAGGCTCCGGATGCGCAGGCTCAGCGGCCATGGCTCACGGGCCCAGCCGCTCCGCGGCATATGGGATCCTCCCGGACCGGGGCACGAACCCGTATCCCCTGCATCGGCAGGCGGACTCTCAACCACTGCGCCTCCAGGGAGGCCCTATCAAGGTAATCTTTACCTAAAGTCAGCTGATTGTGGATGTTAACCACACCTACAAAATACCTTCACAGCAACACCTATTAGTGAATAACTAGTTACTATAGCCCTAGCCAGATTGACATAAAACTAACTTTCACGCTAAGTTTGAAATGTCCATTAGATATTTTGAGGTAATTGTCAGTACAAATCTGTTGTTCAGGAGGGATCTTTCCTAGAGGTATCAAATTCTTTAATTGTAGTAAAATACACATAACATAAAATTTACTATTAGTGATATTTAGCCATTCACAATGCTGTACAATCATCATCACTATCTAGGTCCAGAACACTTTCATCACTCCAAACGGACACTCTGTACTAATTAAGCAGTCACTCTGCACTCTTCCTCCCCCCAGTCCTTGGCAACCACTAATCCACTTACCTGCTTTTTGTCTGTATAGATTTGTCTGTTCTGCATATTTCATCTAAATGGAATTACACAATATGTGACTGTTGTGTTTGGCTTATTTCACTTAGCATAATGGTTTCAAAATTTATCCACATCATAGTATGTATCCATATTTCATTCCTTTTTTTGTTTGTTTTTTTATTCACCGTGTAATATCCCATGGTATGGTTATACCACCGTTTGTTTCTACTTTTTGGCTATAGTGAAGAAGACTGCTGCTGTGAACATTTGTGTACAAGTTTTTGTTTGAACACCTGTTTTCAACTCTTTTGGGTATATATTCGGAGCGAAATTGCTTGGTCATATAGTAATTTTGCTTA
Source organism: Mesoplodon bidens (assembly GCF_964165515.1). Taxonomy (NCBI): domain Eukaryota; kingdom Metazoa; phylum Chordata; class Mammalia; order Artiodactyla; family Ziphiidae; genus Mesoplodon; species Mesoplodon bidens. The sequence continues at coordinate 72,544,440 of NC_138177.1, read as the reverse complement.
ACATATTGAGGAACAACCAAACTGTTCCCATAGCAGCTGCACCATTGTACATTCCCACCAGCAATGTCTGAGGGTTCCAATTTTTCCACATCCTTGCTAACACTTCTTACTTCTAGGTTCTTGTTTGCTTGCTTGTTTTAATTTTAGCCATCCTCGTGGGTGTGAAGTGGAATCTCATGGTTTTGATTTGTTTTTCCCTAATGATATTGAACATCTTTTCATGTGCTTTTTTTTTTTTTTTTTTTGCGGTACGCGGGCCTCTCACTGCTGTGGCCTCTCCCGTTGCAGAGCACAGGCTCCAGACGTGCAAGCTCAGCGGCCATGGCTCACGGTCCCAGCCGCTCCGCGGCATGTGGGATCTTCCCGGACCGGGGCACGAACCCGTGTCCCCTGCATCGGCAGGCGGACTCCCAACCACTGCGCCACCAGGGAAACCCTGGTCATCTTTTTTGAAGAAACATCTATTCAAGTCCTTTGCCCATTTAAAAAAATTGGGTTGTTTTTCTTTTTGTTGTTGAGTTGTAGAAATATCTATTTTGAAATTAATCTCCACCCCCAGCCTCCCAGTCCCTTATTTAAAAGGCTCTGCCTCTTCTTTTAAATCCATGTATAAGCAAATAGTTTTAGAGCTGGAAGAGACCACTCCACCTCCAGGATGTGCCCTATTCCTGCAGTTTTTTGAGTTCCCAAACCTTAAAATTGGTTGTCTAAACTTAGTCCTTCCTGCTGCACACTGGCCTCTGTTTTGGCTCTGTAGATGAGAAAAATTACACAAAAATTTACAGATTAGATTTGAATTTAAGGATTCCAATAGATCGGAAACACAAGGTGACCCATTTAGAACAAGATCTTTAAGAAGCGCCGAGTGACTTTTAATTTCCAAGAATTAGACAGAAAACGCATGCGCTATAGAGCTAAGGGCATGACGAAGCCAATGAAGGCGTGGCCTCTGCCCGAACTCAAGATGGTTCCCAGGACTTTCCACCCTTGCTGCGGGGGCGGGGCGAGAGGCTAAAGACTCAGAATGCCATTGGTGGGGTTGCACACCGTTCATCCCCGCCCCCCGTGGGGGGCGGGAGTGACAAAGTCCCAATTTCCGGTTCCGTCAGTACCGGCAGCCCGGTCGAGATGGAGGAAGATGCGACCGGAGGCCATCAGTCGCCAGAAACAGAGGATAGAGTGGGAGCTGCGGCGTAGAGGTCTGCGCTTGGAGTTCACCTCAGACGGGGCGGAACCGCCCTGATGTGAGAAGGTAAGAAACCACCGGCTTGGGGTGCCTGAGGACTAAGGTCTCCGAGGACCTGGACCTGTCAGGGAGGCAGCGGGTGTGTGCAGTGCCCGGCTGCAATTCAGTGGGAGCCCGCCACGCAGTTTGGGGAATGAGGGGCGACTCCAACGAGTCATCTCTTCCTGTCGGAGGAGCATGAGTTTCGCTGACAGAGAAAGAAGCATGCCGAGAGGCATGGCGAGGGGGCACCTCGGGGGCCAGGACAGAAGCAGCTTAAAGGGGGTGTCATGTGGAGTAGGTGAAGAGGATTGTCATGTGGTGTCTGTCATGAGGGATCACGTGGGCACCTATGGAAGACCGAAGGAAGGCTGGGTGGAAATCGCTTCATGCCCCAGAGGGGAGGTTGTCTTGAAGGGAGAAGTTGGAGGCATGCCAGGGAACTTCCCTAAGGAAATGCATGTTCACTAGGACAGGTGGGCAAGCATGTAAATATATTCACATTCATGTGGTAGATAGCTCCCAGGATGCAAAGCCTTGATGCACTTGCAGTAAGAAGTACAGAGGAACAGAAGGAGGAAGCAAAGATGTTTCCAGCACAGAAGTGGGGACCAAACCCCACGGATGTCTTGTCAGGAGTTGTAGGTGGCTATTTGATGTGGGGGGGGGGTTGTTGACTGAAAAGATTTGAATAAGTCTAGAAGTCATCACTGAACCCAGTCCTGGTGACAAGTCAGGATGGAGTCAGAGGGCTCCTAACCTAGTCATAATGGTCCTGGACTCCTAGAGTAGTTATCGTTGTTATAATACTGACAATCCTTAATATTTAAGGCAATACTTTCCAAACTCTGATATATGTATTAACCACCCAGAGATCTTGTGAACATGTTGGTTCTTATTCAGCAGGCCTATGGAGCATCCTGAAATCCTGTATTTCTAACAAGCTCCCAGATTATGCCCATGCTGCTGGTCTGTGCACCACTCTGAGTAGCAAAGATTTAGAGCAGCACTGTCCAGTAGAGCTTTCTGCAGTGATAGAAGTGCTTTGCTGTTAACAAAGTGCTTTCACACGTTAGCTCATGTGAGTTGCACCACAGTGACATAGCTATGGCAGGCTTCATTAGCCCCATTTCACAGATGAGGAAACTGAATTTCAAAGGAGTGACTTGGTTCCAATCCTACTAGTAAGTAATGGAAGTGGAACTCAGACTTGGATCTCCTGACTACTAGTGTTCTTTTCATCGAATGACCTTACATTCCAGGTGACACTGCCTTGTCCTGAACCAGGATCTTATCTCAGAACCTAGTGAACAGTCTGGTGTGTTTTTTCTGGTACAGGGAGAGGGGAAGTGGAGAAGGAGGTATACCTACTTGGGCCAGTTTGTCCCTTTCCTCTGATGGGCTCAGCAGTGGGGGTTCTGCCTCTGACATCTCATTTGATGATTTCAGGACATCCTGGGTCATCTGTTTGGGTCTCCATATGAAGCACTTTAACCTTTGTGTCTAAGCTGTGTTAAAAGATGGGGGAAAATTCAGAATTGGAGCCATGCACACAAATAAGGATCTGGGAAAGAGCCATAAAGAAGCTGGGCTGATTGAATTGGAAGAAAGGAAGGCTGAAGGAAGTGAGCATACAGGTATCTGCATGGAGGATTTTTCCAGAGGGTGAAACACAAGGAACTGGTTTTGATATTTCAGTGGGAAGTCTGGAGGTTAAATAACAAGGAGCAGGTTGAGATCCCAACTTTTAGGAGCAACCCACCTTTCAAAGGGATAGAGGGGGTGGGTGCAGTGCCTTCCCCTTCAACTGTAGAGGCTCAGCCCTCTGTGGCATGACCCTTAGTGGCTTCTTCTGTCACCATGGTAATGGTAGAAATTACCTGCCTTGGCTGTGGAGAGTCCTCCCTTCTTTCTGGGAATTTAAAATAGACTGGCACATGTGAGAGATGGAGGAAAGTGGGGAAATGGGGCGCTGGGTGCTGCTGTAGGATTTCTCATCAAGAGTTGTTGGCACTCTGTCATTCAGTTTGATAAGTTGAGACAGTGCCCACAAAACCAGGTCCTAGAACAGAGTCCTTCGTGGCTCTGGCTCTCTGCCCTGCTCAGCACACAGTATCCATGAGCTGGGCAGGACTCCTTGCTTGAGCCCTGCCGTATTTGTCCTGTGATGACAACAGGCCTGCCCAGCCACTCAGCTCAATCACTCCACAAGCACGCTGGGAAAGCAGAGGCAGCTCTTGGTTTCAATGGAACAAAGCTGAGAGAAATCCCTGGGCATCTGCTGCCAGGAGCTTATGCTTAACCCTTGAGTGACTGGCAGTCATGAGGGCATTAATTCTGCCTCCCAAGGGTGGGAATGACCTGGCTTTATACTGAACAGAGTGATTTGTGCTGGAACGCCTCAGCTCCCGTGGTGTGGAGGGCACGCTGGAGTAGAGGAGCAGACTTGGCTCATATCCTGCCTCCGCTGACCAGCTGTGTGGCCTTGGGCTCGTTCCTTTTAACCTATTTGTTGTACCTCAATCTCCTCATTTAGCAGAAGTGTCTTAACTGTGTAGAGGTTAAGTTGTAAGGATTACTTGAGGTAATAGGTGTTCAGTAAATCCTAGTGTCTCTCTCTCTTCTCCTCCTCTCTCAGTGGAAATGGACACATAACCTTGGGACCCTGGATGCCAAACACCCTGTTTGTCAGTGATACAGTGATCCCCTTCTCTTGAAGGGCCTTAAAGGAGAAGATTGCCGCACTGGACTTGATGGGTGTCCTGGGCTGAGGCTGGAGGAGGGGCCACTTTCGCCCACAGCAAGTGGCACATCAGTGTTCCAGGGGTTCTCCTCCTAGAACCCCATCTCTAGCTCATTTCCCATGGCCTAGATTCTCTGTTCTGGTCAACCCAGTTGTTTCAAGCCATTGTTTTCTCCCTTTCACTGTCCACATGTATTCCTCCATTCAAGCTGCTTTGTCCTCCTCCAAGAAGCCTGTCTTGGTTACATGTGCCTCACCCATGCCTCACCTTGAAGCTGAGGTTTTCCCTCGGCTCACACGTACTCAGTTTGCACTGCAGGTATCTTATACTTTAATGAAAGTGATGCAATCCAGCTTAGGAAATTCCAAAAAGCTAACCTTGCTTCCCCACTGACTTATATGGTAAACCAAGAAGCTACTTAGGCTGGTTGGGACCTTTGGTTGGGGAAGGTGGTTGAGGATGAACTCTGGTTATACACTTGACATGAGATTTGTCAAGGCATTGGTGCTGGGACTGCCTGTGTAGAACATTTCACCTCTCTAGAGTTGTCCTTTTGATGTGGCCACCTCCTTTCCCATCCCTTAAGGATTTCTCTCAGAGCTTAGGGAGCCCCTGATTTCCTGCTTCCTGGACTTTAACTTCCCACTTTCCCCTTCTGGCTGAAAATGTCCAGTATCCTACACATTGTCACTATGTGTATGTCCAATATATGACGTCCTCTCATTTGACATTTCTTTTTTTAAAAAATTATTTATTCATTTATTTAATTTTTGGCTGCATTGGGTCTTCACTGCTGCACGCCGGTTTTCTCTAGTTGCTGAGAGTGGGGGCTACTCTTTGTTGCGGTGCGTGGGCTTCTCATTGTGGTGGCTTCTCTTGTTGCGGAGCACAGGCTGTAGGCACATGGGCTTCAGTAGTTGTGGCACACGGGCTTTAGTAGTTGTGGCTCGAGGGCTGTAGAGCACAGGCTCAGTAGCTGTGGCGCACAGGCTTAGTTGCTCTGCGGCATGTGGGATCTTCCTGGACCAGGGCTCGAACCCATGTCCCCTGCATTGGCAGGCGGATTCTTTTTTTTTTAATTAATTAATTTAATTTTATTTATTTTTGGCTATGTTGGGTCTTCGTTGCTGCATGCGGGCTTTCTCTAGTTGCGGCGAGCGGGGGCTACACTTCATTGTGGTGCGCGGGCTTCTCATTGTGGTGGCTTCTCTTGTTGTGGAGCACAGGCTCTAGGCGCGCGGGCTTCAGTAGTTGCGGCATGCGGGCTCAGTAGTTGTGGTGCACAGGCTCGGTAGTTGTGGCTTAGCTGCTCTGTGGCATGTGGGATCTTCCTGGACCAGGGCTCAAACCCATGTCCCCTGCATTGGCAGGCAGATTCTTAACCACTGCGACACCAGGGAAGCCCCTCATTTGACATTTCTTAAGTTGAAAGCTCCTGATTTTATACAGTTATTACAGTTGTAAGCTTATTAGTTTTGTTTGAAACTTTAGTCAGTGGATACACTTAACATGAGGGCCACATGTACATTAATTTGCCCTGGTTTCTTTATCTCTGTGTCTTATATCCATTCCCCAGAGGGATACTGTGTCCCCTTGAAGAGACTGAGTTTCTCAAAGGCAGAGTCTCTATATCTTTTCTGTCACTTGAATCTCCCTTCATTACCTAGGGGCTGAGGTTATTATTTATATGCTTGGGGATGAAAGAGGCCAAGCATGTTCTCTACCCTGTAGTTAAGACTCTTCAGGGAAACTGCTTAGCTCTCAGGTGGTTCTCTTCTTTCTCTAGAGTGAGTTATCTAATAACCAAAGAGGACTCTGACCTTTGGCTTGTTCCTAAATTTCTAACTCTTTTCATTAGAAGGAAGGGAGGTGGGGGTGTGTGTGCCTGTGGAGCGAAAGCCCCACTTGCCTTCTTCCTCGCACTTTCTTCTAATGCAGACTGGAGAAAGTGTAAATGTAGTGAATGTGGGTCAGGAGGAGCTCAGAGGCGCCAGCATGGGAAACCAGAAATAAAAGTAAGGTGAGTCAGCTGGTAAATGGTGGTAAAAGAGGCACCCTGCTGAGGCTCAAAGGCCCAAGGCCAAAGGCCATGTCTCCTCAGTAGGCCCAGGAGTGTCAGAAATGGATCACTTCCCTTTAGCCTTTAGGAGCCTCCAGAATGTCACTTAGTGACATCCCATTAGCCCACTTAAAGGCCAGGTGGTTGGTTTAACCACAGCATCCTGAGTTGTCTTGGTGAGCTAGAGAAGGAAAAGGAGAATGGGCCATGACACCAGGGCCTGGGCAGAGGCAGAGAGACCAGAATAGATGATCTGATAAGCTGGGGGTAGGGAGCTGAGGTGAGAAACAATTTTCAGAAGAGGGGTCCTGAATTGGGACAGACTGGTAAAGGAGAGAGAAGAGGGCACTATCCCGATCCATGAAGGAAGAATCAGGCAGAGGTTGGCAGAGCCAGACTGGGTGAAGTCTAAACTTTGGAGAAGTGAGTACCCTAGGAGCTGAAGCCTGAGAATGGGGTTTCAGAGCCCATCCAGGAGGGGAAAGTGAAAATTCTGATATCCTTCAGAATTCCCTCCACCCTGCTCAAATCCCCAGGTCTCCAGGCACAATGGAGGACAAACGTAACATCCAGATCATCGAGTGGGAACACCTGGACAAGAAGAAGTTCTACGTGTTTGGTGTGGCAATGACAATGATGATCCGTGTCAGCGTCTACCCATTCACCCTCATCCGCACTCGCTTGCAGGTTCAGAAAGGCAAGAGCCTCTACCATGGGACCTTTGATGCCTTCATCAAGATCCTACGGGCAGATGGTGTGACTGGCCTCTACCGGGGGTTCCTGGTCAACACCTTCACCCTCATATCTGGCCAGTGCTATGTTACCACTTATGAGCTCACCCGGAAGTTTGTAGCTGACTACAGCCAGAGCAACACAGTCAAATCACTGGTGGCCGGTGGCTCGGCCTCTCTCGTGGCTCAGAGCATCACGGTGCCCATTGATGTGGTCTCCCAGCACCTGATGATGCAGCGCAAGGGTGAGAAAATGGGCCGCTTCCAAGTGCGAGGGAATCCAGAGGGACAAGGGGTAGTTGCCTTTGGCCAAACCAAGGACATCATCAGACAGATCCTGCGGGCTGATGGACTTCGTGGCTTCTACCGGGGCTACGTGGCTTCGCTGCTTACTTACATCCCAAACAGTGCTGTCTGGTGGCCCTTCTACCACTTCTATGCAGGTAAGCAGGGACCAGGAGGGTGAGGGTGGAGGATGGTTACTAATGGACAGAGATGCTGTTGCTCTGTGCATGTTGGAATGAGTGATTTAATGGGAGACTGGACCATTCATACAGCAAACATTTGAATCCAGGAGGATTCAGAGATGAGTAAGACATGGTTCTTCCCTTCAAGGAGCTAATATTATAGTGGAGGGAATCAGACAAGTAAAGTATATGACTGTAGGACATAGAGTATGTTCTCGATGCATCAGGATCAACTAAGTTTAGTGGAGTATTGGCAGAGAATCATAAGGTGGGGAGGGACAAAATCCATAGGATTTAAAGATGAAAGCAATGGGTAATAGTGAGCTTTTGAGTTGGATGCCTTTCCTTACTATTTTTTTTTTTTACATTTTTTTCTTTTTAAAAAAATATTTTATTTATTTATTTATTTATTTATTTTTGGCTGTGTTGGGTCTTCGTTGCCGTGCACGGGCTTTCTCTAGTTGCGGCGAGCGGGGGCTACTCTTCACTGCGGTGTGTGGGCTTTTCATTGCGGTGGCTTCTCTTGTTGCGGAGCACAGGCTCTAGGTGCGCGGACTTCAGTAGTTATGGCACGTGGGCTCAGTAGTTGTGGCTCGCGGGCTCTAGAGCGCAGGCTCAGTAGTTGCGGCGCACGGGCTTAGTTGCTCCGCGGCATGTGGGATCTTCCCGGACCAAGGCTTGAAGCCCTGTCCCCTGAATTGGCAGGAGGATTCTTAACCACTGCGCCACCAGGGAAGCCCTTTCTTTTTAATTTTTTTTTTTTTTTTGCGGTACGCGGGCCTCTCACCACTGTGGCCTCTTCCATTGCGGAGCACAGGCTCCGGACGTGCAGGCCCAGCGGCCATGGCTCACGGGCCCAGCCTCTCCACGGCATGTGGGGAGGGATCCTTCCGGACCAGGGCATGAACCCACATCCCCTGCATCGGCAGGCGGACTCTCAACCACTGCGCCACCAGGGAAGCCCCCTTCTTCTTTTTTTAATAGATTTATTTTATTTGTTTATTGGCTGCGTTGGGTCTTTCCTTGCTGTGCGCGGGCTTTCTCTAGTTGCCGTGAGCCGGGGCTACTCTTCATTGCGGTGTGAGGGCTTCTCATTGCAGTGGCTTCTCTTGTTGCGGAGCGCAGGCTCTAGGCATGCAGGCTTCAGTAGTTGTGGTGCACAGGCTTAGTTGCTCCGCGGCATGTGGGATCTTCCCAGACCAGGGCTCAAACCCATGTCCCTTGCATTGGCAGGCAGATTCTTAACCACTGCGCCAGCAGGGAAGCCCCTACTTACTATTTTTAAATTAAGTTCAGGGGACTTACCTGGTGGTCCAGTGGGTAAGACTCTGCACTCCCAATGCTAGAGGGCCTGGATTCGATCCCTGGTTGGGGAACTAGATCCCGCATGCATGCCGCAACTAAGAGTCTGCATGCCACAGCTAAAGATCCTGCACACCGCAACGAAGATCCCTCATGCCACAACTAAGACCCGGTGCAGCCAAAATAAATAAATAAATATTTAAATTAAGTTCAAGGTGTGATACAATCTTGAGCCTCTCTACTCCTGTAATGTATTTTTGTTCACAAGGCATTACTTGTTAAGTATTTCCCAGAAATGGGATTTCTGGGTCAAAAGATAACATTTTTGAGGGCCTCAATAAACATACTGCCAGATTTCCTTCTGAAAGGGCAAAGCACATTGTCAAGAGCAGGACCTGTGTGTGCCTGCTACCCTGCGATATCCGTAGCTTTGGGTAACTACCAAACTCCAGTTAGGGCAGTATGTGCTTGTAGCCTCCCAAATCCCTGCTGCTGGCTCCTAAGCCTTGGCAGTAGGCATTCTGTCCCATCCCACCTAGAACTTTTCTGACCAAATTTTGTAATGACTTCCTAACTTATAATCACCTTGTTTCTATGGTACTGTACTTTTCTGGTTCTTTTTTTTTTTTAAGATTTATTTATTATTTATTTATTTTATTTATTATTTTTGGCTGTGTTGGGTCTTAGTTGCAGCACGCGGGATCTTCGTTGAAGCACGCAGGATCTTTTCCTTGCGGTGCGCGGGCTCTTCATCGTGGCATGCAGGCTTCTCTAGGTGTGGCATGCGGGTTTTCTCTTCTCTAGCTGTGGGGCACAGGCTTCAGGGCGCGTGGGCTCTGTAGTTTGCGGCACGCGGGCTCTAGTTGAGGCACGTGAGCTCAGTAGTTGTGGCGCGGGCTTAGTTGCCCCGTGGCATGTGGGATCTTAGTTCCCTGACCAGGGATCGAACCTGTGTCCCCTGCATTGTAAGGCGGATTCTTTACCACTGGACCACCAGGGAAGTCCCTCTCCTATTTTTCTAATTGTACTTTTTTTTTTTTGGTAGCTCTGTCTCTTCTTCTGTTTAACAGTCTTTCATCTGGAGTATTTGGTAGAATTCAGATACACGGACTCCACCTTGACCCTTTGTATCAGATTCTTTGGGAATGGATGCTGGCAATCTTAATGTTAGAGAACCTTCCTAGGAAACGTGAGCATTTTCTCTGGAGTCTGGCCTCACCCCTCTCTCCTCATTTGATTTCATTTACAGTTAGAGTTGTCCTTTTCTAATATGTCCAAAATTTCTATTTCTGTTCCCAAACTTACCTGTCCAGAGCTCTGGACAGACATCCTGACTGTTGGACCTTTTGACCTGGAGGCATGCACTTACATCTGAAATTTTTTTCAATTAACCATTTTTTCATCCCAAGCTGGCTTTCTCTTCTGACTTACTTTCATGTGTCAGTGGCCATGTTATTCTCCAAATCACTGAAACTGAGGCCTTGGGCATAGTGCTTGGCCCCTTGTCCTTGTCCCCACATCTAGTCCTGGTGACCCTGGAATGTCTTGTCCAACTTCCTCTCCATTCCCACTGCTTTTCCTGGAAACCATGTTCTGTTCCTACCTTCTTGGACTATTGCATCAGCCTTCTAGCTGTTCCAAATCTCTTCCTTCTTATCTACACACAAGTCCCTAATGGATTAACTTTATTTATTTATTTTAAAAATTTTATTTATTTTTTTATTTTTGGCTGCTTTGGGTCTTCGTTGCTCCGCATGGGCTTTCTCTTGTAGTGGTGAGCGAGGGCTATTCTTCATTGCGGTGCGCGGGCTTCTCATTGCGGTGGCTTCTCTTGTTTCAGGGCATGGGCTCTAGGCGCGAGGGCTTCGGTAGTTGTGGCTCGTGGGCTCTAGAACACAGGCTTAGTAGTTGTGGCACACAGGCTTAAGTTGCTCCAAGGCGTGTGGGATCTTACCGGACCAGGGCTTGAACCCATGTCCCCTGCATTGGCAGGTGTATTCTTAACCACTGCGCCACCAGAGAAGTCCCCCTAATGGATTAACTTTAAACTCTGGTTGCGATGTTAAGTGGCTCCCACTGCTTACTCAGTAAAATCCAGACTCTTCAGCCTGACTTCACCTTCCCTTTTCGGTGAAACATCCTGCTGTTTCCCTATGTATAGTCTATGCTGCAGCCAGGCCAGTTCACACACCATTCCTCCACTGTGCATTATCTCTCCCACCTCTGCTGTGTTCATATCCCTCTGCTAGATGCCTTCCAGGTCCGCTTACCCTGGTGAAATCATGACTCATTGCCTCCTCTCCCATCCTCTCCATGTAGCTCTCAACTCAGAAATGATCTTTCCCTCCTTGCAACCCCCATGACATTGCTTCAGTCTTTCTTAAGGCAGTTAGAACATTTGCCTTGATGTTATTTGTATGTGCCTATCTCTTCTATTATTTGCACAGGTTCTTCTTTTTTCTTAATGCTTTTCCCCCCCCAGCTTTATTTTGATATAATTGACTGGAAAGTTTCTTGGAAGGGGGTGGAAACTAACATTTACTGAATACCCACTGTGTGCCACACTCTGTGACACTGTCTGTCTCAGGGCCTGGTGAATTGTAAGTGCTCAGTAAATATTTGTTGAGAGAGTAGACTGGTTTTTGTCACTCCATTTTGCTTAAAATCTACCAACGCTGCCTTACAGGTATTTACAGTAAAATCTAATGCTTCTCGCGGTCAATACAGGTCTATGTGATCTGGTCCCTGTCTGCTTCTCCAGCCCCATCTTGTGCTCCTCTCCCCTTACTCACTCTGGTCCATTCTCACTACCCTTCTCTCAGTTCCTGAGACACACCAAGCTCTGTTCTCACCTCAAGGCCTTCGCAGATACTGTTCTTTCTGCCTGGAATACCCTTTCCCCTGTTGTTTGTGTGTCTGGGTCCTTCTCATGCTTCAAGCCTCAGCGTACATGCCATCTTTGCAAAGAAGACTTCTTTTTTTAAAAACTAACTAATTAATTAATTTGTAAATTCTTGGCTGCATTGGGTCTTTGTTGCTATGTGCGGGCTTTCTCTAGTTGTGGTGAGTGGGGGCTACTCTTCGTTGCGGTGCGCAGGCTTGTCATTGCGGTGGCTTATCATGTTGTGGAGCATGGACTCTAGGTGCGCAGGCTTCAGTAGTTGTGGCACAAGGCTTCAGTAGTTGTGGCACACAGGCTTCAGTAGTTGTGGCTCGCAGGCACTAGAGCACAGGCTTAGTAGCTGTGGCGCGTGGGCTTCATTGCTCTGTGACATGTGGGATCTTCCCAGACCAGGGATTGAACCCCTGTCCCCTGCATTGGCAGGCAGATTCTTAACCACTGTGCCACCAGGGAAGTCCCAAGAAGACTTCTTTACCCAGTTGGAAAGAGGGCTCTTCCTGTTTTCTTTTTTTAAATTGATTTTTTAAAATTTTTATTTATTTATTTATTTTGGCTGTGTTGGGTCTTCATTGCTGCGCGCAGGCTTTTCTCTGGTTGCGGCGAGTGGGGGCTACTCTTCATTGTGGTGTGCGGGCTTCTCATTGCATTGGCTTCTCTGGTTGTGGAGCACAGGCTCTAGGCGCGTGGGCTTCAGTAGCTGTGGCACGTGGGCTCGGTAGTTGTGGCTCATGGCCTCTAGAGCGCAGGCTTAGTAGGTGTGGCGCACAGGCTTAGTTGCTCCGCGGCATGTGGAATCTTCCCAGACCAGGGCTTGAACCCATGTCCCCTGTACTGGTAGGTGGATTTTTAACCACTGTGCCACCAGGGAAGCCCTGTTTTCTTTTGTAGCACCTTATTTTCCTTAATAGCACTTGTCATAATTTGCAATTATTTTATCCCCAGTTTCCACCAGCTCCTTAATTAGACTGTAAGTTCCATGAAGGCATTTTCCTGTTCATTTCTCTGTTTTACGTCTAGTGCTTTCACGGTGCCTGGCATATAGTAAGCATTAAATAAACACTTACATTACTTGTCCAAAGTCATTTAGCCAGGAAGGACTTAAACCAAGTCAACCTGGGTTTATCTTCTGCCTTGCAGATAATAGATGCCCAATAAATGCTTGTTGAATGAATAATGGAGAAGGAAAGATATGGGGCTCTTTCCCCCACCCTCTTGCCTTTGTTTTTTCATCCCCTTCCTAAACCCCAGAAAAATGGCATGTGTGCATGATTAGAATTGGAATCTGAATCCCACTGCAGCTTGCAGGCCTGGACACCAGTGCAGACAGATTCAAGGAGGCTGGCAGTGCCAGTCCAGATGCTGCCTTCCAGTGGTTGTGAAATGTTTTCTTCTCAGGAGCAACAAGACACCCTTGAGGCAGAGCCACCAGTTCACTTTGTTTCTTTCTGTATGCTGACCCTGGGGAAAACAGTGATTAGAAATCCAGGGGAGAGGTGGTTCTGGTAGGGCTTAAGGAATTCTGTCATGCCTTCGGACTTGGAAGCCCTCGCTTTTGTCCTGCCAACCTCCACCCTCCTACTTGTTTCCTAATTTTTAGTTGCCTGGCCGTAAATTACCGAAACTAGGAGCATAAGAAAAAAAAATATTATTTTTTTAAATCGAAGTATAGTTGATGTATAATAGTTCATAAATTACAGGTGTACAATATAGTGATTCACATTTTTTAAACGTTATACTCCATTTATAGTTATTACAAAATATTTGCTATATTCCCTGTGTTGTATAATATATCCTTGTAGCTTGTTTGTACCTTTTTTTTTTTTTTTTGCGGTATGCAGGCCTCCCACTGTTGTGGCCTCTCCCGCTACGGAGCACAGGCTCTGGACGCGCAGGCTCAGCGGCCATGGCTCACGGGCCCAGCCGCTCGGTGGCATGTGGGATCTTCCTGGACCGGGGCACGAACTCATGTCCCCTGCATCGGCAGGCGGACTCTCAACCACTGCGCCACCAGGGAAGCCCTTGTTTGTACCTCTTAATCCCCTACCCCTATATTGCTCCTCCCCCAAAGAAAAAATTCTTAAAGGTATTATGGTGACTGAATTGTACAGAGAAAACTGAGAGGGAACCTTGGAGATGATAAATCTATTTTACATCCAGTCTCACTCAGAGTAAAAGCCAAAGTCCATGCAATGGCTTCAGGGCCCTACCTCTTAGACCTCATCGACATTCGGCTGCAGGCATACTGGCCTTGGTGCCAAAGACCTCAGGCATGCTCATGCCTCAGGGCCTTTGCAATAGGATGTTACCTCTGCTTGAAAAGTTCTCGCCACAGATCTATAAGGCTTATACTATCCTTTAGGGCTTTGCTTAGACTTCACCTTCTACCCTTTCTGCCCTTGGCATTCCTTATCTCCTTTTCCTGCTTTATTTTTTTCTATAATTAGCACACAACATGTCTGACATAGCTGTATATTTTGCTTTTTATTTATTTATTGTCTGTTTTCCCCCACTAGAATGTAAGTTTCATAATGGCAGGGATTTGAGGCTCTTTTATTCACTGTTGTATCTTTAGAACCCAAAGTGACTGGCTCATGGTAATCACTCAATAAATCTTTGTTGAATAAATGAACGAACTCTTGTCTCTCACCTCCAGAGAGGGAAAAGCAAAATAATTCAATTGCAGGTGAACTTCCTAGTGACACTGGGACTAGGTGAATCTGGGTATTATTCCATCTTCATCAGCATTTTGAAAAATGAATTTTCCTTTTTTTAAAAAAATTAATTAATTAATTTATTTTTGGCCGTGTTGGGTCTTTGTTGCTGCGCGCGGGCTTTCTCTAGTTGCGGCGAGCGGGGGCCACTCTTCCTTGTGGTGCACCGGCTTCTCATTGCAGTGGCTTCCCTTGTTGCGGAGCACAGGCTTTAGGCACGTGAGCTTTAGCAGTTGTGGCATGCAGGCTCAGTAGTTATGGTTTGCGGACTCTAGAGCTCAGGCTCAGTAGTTGTGGTGCACGGGCTTATTTGCTCCACCGTATGTGGGATCTTCCCGGTCCAGGGCTCGAACCCATGTCCCTTGTATTGGCAGGCAGATTCTTAACTACTGTGCCACCAGGGGAGTCCAATTTTCCTTTCTTGATATAGGCTGAAGAAAAGTTTTCACTGTAGGATATGATTTTCTCTTTTAATTGTAATTATTTTTATTTTTTAAAACATTCATATGGTTCAAAATTCAAAAGGTAAGAAAGGGTATGCAGTGAAAACACTCCTCACCTACCACAGTCACCCAGCTTCCTTCCTTAAAGACAATCAGTGTTACCAATTTTTAATGTATCTTACCAGTTATCCAGTGCACGTATAAGAAAACATGTGGTGTGTGCTTTTCTAGCCAGTGAGTTGTGAAAAGTAGAGCATAAGCATAAGAGTTTTACATCAGGAGTGATTTCTGAAAGGAGTCAGCAAGCAAAGAGGTTTTGAAATTCCCTTCTCCAGAGGAATTTTGTCCTGTGCAAAATGACTTTTGGAAGGGGCCTGAGATTTAAACATTTTTGTTGGTTCAGGGCTTCCCTGGTGGTGCAGTGGTTAAGAATCCGCCTGCCAATGCAGGGGACACCGGTTCGAGCCCTTGTCCGGGAAGATCCCACATGCTGCGGAGCAACTAAGCCCGTGCACCACAACTACTGAGCCTGCGTTCTAGAGCCCGCGAGCCACAACTACTGAGCCCACGTGCCACAGTTACTGAAGCCTGCGTGCCTAGAGCCCGTGCTCCGCAACGAGAAGCCACTGCAATGAGAAGCCCACGCACTGCAACGAAGAGTAGCCCCTGCTCACCACAACTAGAGAAAGCCCGCGTGCAGCAACGAAGACCCAACACAGCCATAAATAAATAAATTAATTAATTAAAAAAATTTTTTTTTGTTGGTTTAGATGGAAGCAAAGATGGGTCTAAGGTGGCTAAGGATGGAGGGTTTGCCAACTGGTAGAAAAGGTTTGGGGGTGCGTGGAGTGGAACCTCATGTCTTGAGGCATTATCTTTCCCTTGATTCCAGAGCAGCTCTCATCCCTCTGCCCTAAGGAGTGTCCTCACATCGTCTTTCAAGCCATCTCGGGGCCTCTGGCTGCAGCCACTGCTTCCATCCTCACCAATCCCATGGATGTCATCCGAACCCGAGTACAGGTAAGACCAGTCTTCTCCCCTACCCTCCTCCCAGATAAACCATTAGAAGTGTGATCTTCAGGCCCTCCAGTATTTCCTGACCTCTTTGTGTCATGGCCCTCTAGTCTAGCCAGCCTTCTCCTGGTCATCCAAGCCTCTTCCTTGTGGTTATGCTTACCAGCTATAGAAACCAGCTGAGCACTTTGAATCACCTAGACTGTTTCTGTCATCCTGTCTGCTACCTTGCATGCCTCTACTCCTTTCCTTGCCCATGCCTCTAGGAATTCTTACTGCTTTCTTCTAGGCTTTCATCATAATAGCATAGCCTATCAACCACCTTTTCCTTACCTTGTAGCTTTGTGGTTATTAGAAATATGATTTTAGTTAATTTTGTAAGTCTATCTGGCTTCTCCACTTGGCTATGTGCTCTCTACAGTGAAAATGACTGTCCTTGAACAGGTTTCACAGATTGTTCTGTGTGGACTCAGCACAAACACACACAAAGCCCTGGGTGGTGTTGTTCAGAAATTATAGTCCCTGTCTTTAGTCAGCTTAATGACGGTTTCACAGATTTTTCTGTGTGGACTCAGCACAAACACACACAAAGCCCTGGGTGGTGTTGTTCAGAAATTATAGTCCCTGTCTTTAGTCAGCTTAATGACAGTTTCACAGCCCCGAGTCCAAGGAAATAGAATCTGAATGATGATGTACAATATACACATGGTAGGTTTTGCTATATAAAGCTTTATGTGGAGGGACTTCCCTGGTGGTCCAGTGGGTAAGACTCAGTGTTTCTAATGCAAGGGGCCTGGGTTTGATCCTTGGTCAGGGAATTAGATCCTGCATGCATGCTGCAACTAAGAAGCCCACATGCCACAACTAAGAAGCCCGCATGCTGCAACTAAGACCTAGTGCAGCCAAAATAAAAAAATAAATAATAAAATTTAAAAATAAATAATCATAAAATAAATAAATAAATGTTTTTTAAAAAGCTTTAGGTAGAGAGAATGGGGGAATTTTAATATCTGATTTGGGTAACTTAACAGGACAGCTGCCCAGGAGAGTGGGGTCATTGAGTTACAGTGAGAAGGAGAGGGAAGGAAAATAACCTTAGCAGATGGATGTGAAGTCAGCTTCCCTGAAACCAGGATGTTGGGATGGAGGTGGCTGGTAAATCTAGGTACAGTTGACTCTTGAACAACATGGAGTTTAGGAGCACTGACACTCCGCATAGTTGAAAACTTGAGTATAACTTGGCCCTCTGAATCTGTGGTTTGTCATCCACAGATCGCATAGTACTGTAGTGTTTGGGTTTTTTTAAGTATAAATAAAAATGAATTTTTACTTAAATCATTTTGGTATAGATTATAGTGAAAGATATTTAAACACATTGTGGGTAATATAAGCAGGCAGTTCAATTTTAAATTCAATTTTTTATGTAGTAACTCTGCTACCTATGTACAATTTTTTTTTTTTTTTTTTTTTTTTTTTGCGGTACGCGGGCCTCTCACTGTTCTGGCCTCTCCTGTTGTGAAGCACAGGCTCCGGACGCGCAGGCTCAGTGGCCATGGCTCACGGGCCCAGCCGCTCCGCGGCATGTGGGATCTTCCCGGACCAGGGCACGAACCATGTCTGCTGCATCGGCAGGTGGACTCTGAACCACTGCGCCACCAGGGAAGCTCCTTATGTACAGTTTTGATTTATTTCCAGAGAAGTAAAATAATCTCTTTAAATTTAATGTTAGCATAAGCATGGAATTCTTAAATTAACCAATTGTGTACTTTAGAGAAACGGGAATATATCTTGACATGTTTAGAGAGATACGCAATCCATAAAGGTTAAATAGCAATGGTAAAGTCTTCCCGGTTATTATATTTATTTTATTTATTTATTTAAAAATTTTTTATTAGTACTGGTGTTACTTGTTACTACTGAAAAAAAAATAATACTGCATATAAGTGGACCCATGCAGCTCAAACCCATGTTGTTCGAGGGTCAGCTGTGTATTGGTCCCTAGGAAAGAATGCACCCCCTCCACGACCCACACATTTGAAAATGAGTGGCATCTGATTGGTTTGCAAATAATAAAGTGTATAGGTTCCATCCTTATTCTCTCCTGAGCCTTGTTCTGGGTGTTCCATGAGGAGATTCAAGGGAAAGGACAGGTCCTTACTTTGAGGAGTTCCCAGGCTGGAAGAGAGAGCACATACGAGGACCAGGGCCATAGCTAAAAAAGCCCTTGACGTGGCTGTGGATAAGTGGAGGATTAGGGGAGCACAGTTAGTCAGAGGAAGAAGGGAAAGGGGGAATGTGGAGGAGGGCGCTAAAGGAGGCTGAGAGGAATGGGGAGACGTTCTTAGTCAGAGGTGGGACCACCTTGTGAATAGAGGGAAGTATAACAAGGAGTGTGTCTGTCCTGCATTGGCTGAAGGTCTGAAGGGGGTAATCTCTAAAAGTGTAATTTGGTGGCAGGTATGGGGGTGGGGGGGAAGAAGAGGGCAAGACTATTAAGAAAAAAGAGAGAAAAGGTTCCAGTATGATAGGGAAGACAGGTCACGGTGTGTGGGAGATGACAGGGTTGGAGGGGGAGGACTCTAGCCATGGGGCTTCAGAGGGATTGAGATGATCAGAATCAAAATCACTGGTAGAGAGAGCTGAGACAGGCTGGGACCTGGGCCCCTTTGCTGCAGTGCTGCAGTGCTGCAGGGCTTGCACATGGACACACCTCTCCTTGAGCAACGGAATACAAAGAAACTATATGGGACTAAAAACAACTGTGTGCATGCCCAATTGGGGCAAATTCTGGACCCAAAAGATACAAAGAAACCAAAAAACCCAACTGCCACTTTTGAAGTGCCGGGAGCAAAAGCAGGGTACTGTGCATGCTCCCTGCACACACCACCACCAAAGGGGTGGCAAAATACCTAAGCCACCCCTCTGGCCTGACTCCTGGACACACACCTACCCTCACCCCATATAAGAAACAAGCTTACCCCCCTTTGGGGAGTGAGCAAGCAAAGGAAGCTGTTGTTTGTTCTTGCTCCTCTCTTGTGCAGCAGGGGCCCCAGTAAAGCCTTGCCTGAATTTCTTGTCTGGCCTCTAGTCAATTTCTATTGCTTCGGGAAGGCCAAGAACCCTGGCCCGTAACAGAGCTGCAGAGGCCCTTAGAGGTGATTTAATCCAGCCTCCCTGAGACCAGAGAGAAGCACCTGGTCCAAAGACTCATCACTCTGTAGTTTATCTAATGATATTAATTATAACTAACATTTATTGAATACTTACTGTCTGCCAGGCACTGTTCTCAGCATTTACAAGTATTCTTTTGTTTACTTCGTAGAACCACCACACAGGGTGGGTATTACCATTACTATTTTATATTTGAGGAAACTGGGGTGCAAAGTGTTAAGTAAAGTACCTGAGATTATGCTGTTAGTAAATTGCGGAGCAGAATTCATACCAGGCAGTCTGGCATCAGAGCCCATACTCAGTCACTGTGCTGAACTGTCCCGCAGAAGCAGAGTCCAGCCCTCTGACTCCCAAGTCTAGTTCTTTCCACTTTAGCCTAAGGCAGAGGGAGATTGGGTAGAGGGGCTTTGACTGCAGACCGTCGTCCTCCAATGCGTTGACTTTTCCAGGTTGAGGGCAAGAACTCCATCATCCTGACCTTCCGACAGCTGATGGCAGAAGAGGGGCCTTGGGGCCTCATGAAAGGCCTCTCCGCCAGAATCATCTCAGCCACGCCCTCAACCATTGTCATTGTGGTGGGCTACGAGAGCCTCAAGAAACTCAGCCTCCGACCTGAGCTGGTGGACTCACGACACTGGTAACCAGTGATGGGGAGAGAAGCCTGCTATTTCCCACACTACTCTGGGTCGGGGGCAGAGAGGAGAGGGTAGCACCCTCTTCAGGTGCCCCACCATATACCGAGTCCGGCCCTGGGTCAGGGACAGAGACTTTGAACTGCTCTTGCTGAAGAGGCTCCACGCCTGGATCCCCTGCTCTCATTATTTTTTAATTTTCTTGCCAAACTGGGCTCACTCATTCAGTACAGGTACTGTCCTGCCCTAAGGAAATCCACTCTCCCTGCCAATCCCACTCCATCCATCCCCTGCCAACCCTTCTCTGCCTTCCCCCTCCATCTGTGTCCCTGAGATCCTGAGAAGAGCTGCACATAGAACTTACTTACTTACTACCACTGGTTCTTCCTCTTGGGCTTTCAGCCCAGATTCCAAGCAGTTGCCATCAGCCCTTTCCTGCTTCATCTCTTAGGCTTGCTTATTTTTATTTTGGGACTGAGCTGCCCACCAGACTACTCTGCTTTTCCCTGCCACTGGGGGCAAGGTGCCAGGCACTTTTGCATAGGGAGTGGGAGCAGCAAAAACCTCTGGTTCTCCAGAGCACTCATCCTCTCTTTGGAGAGTTATTAGGTTGGGGAGAAATGTTGATACTTTATTTTGTGTGTGTATTTTTCTGTGAACCAGGCTACTGTCTTAGTCCTGCTAAAGCACCAATCCTGCAGTCAGAGCCCACCCCTTCCTCAGACAGGTGGAAAAATATCATGTAGCTTTTCCCTCAATCCCAGTTATCTATCCCTCCCAGTCCCTTCAGTCCCAGCAGCCCCAGGATATATAAGCTGTTTTTTTCCTCCTGGCCCAGATGACTACAGTGGTGGGCGCAGCTCTAAATAGATCAGACTGTCTGGGACACACTGGACTTGGAACACTACCCTGAAAAGTCTGGTTTAGAGAGTAGTTGGTTTGGAAAGTGACAGGAGGATATGTGTGCCCTAGTGCATCTCCCTCGACCAGCTGAGCCAAACCTAGGAGAGGGCAGTAGAGGTTCTCAGCCCCAGGCAGTCATGACACACATATATACCCCAATCACTTGGACTCACAGAAACAGATGTTGTCTCACAATGGGAATCTCTGAGATGTGGAACTGTTTGTGTTTTTCTTCTCTCCGATCTGAGGAGTCATCCCGGTCATGGTACCCTCTAGAGGGTTGCTTGGAGGCGGGTAAAGGGTGGGTCAGGAACTCACCCAATACCAGGACCACTGCATTTACCAGCCTGATACTGCCGAGATGATCTGTTGAAGCTCTCAGGAGCTAGATGATGAGTGCTCCTTCCCTGCCTCATCCTTCCCGCACAACACACACCTCCTCTACCAAGCTTGTGTTGCAGGTGAGGAGAGGTGCAGTAAATGGAATGAGAAGAAGGCATATCAAACCCTGCACTTCTACTTGAGACATCTGGCTTGGATGACCCTTCAAACTTTCTTATTGGTCCCACCCCCTGGGAGAGGCCATGGTGCCAATTTGAAAGGTGCTAGCTACCTGAAGCCTTGATATTTCTTATGGCTGCCCCACATTCTATCCCCCAGGCAAGATCAGAATCTGAATTCTCTACCTTCACCACCACCACTGCCCATCTTGGGCTCTATCTTTGAGGGTTATTTTCTCTTTCACTTATTTTTATTTTTGTCTGTCCCTTCTTGTACTTTGTCAAGAGTCCTCCAATTTCTATTCACAAATGGTCATCCAAAGGGCTGGGCCCACAGATCATTCTGAATCTTCCTGCCTCTCAGTCACTCCTTTACCCTAAGAACCACCAACATAATAGAAGCCAGGGGTCCCTCCTTTCTCTTTAAACTCATCCTAGTGAGACCTTTGGAGGTTGGTTTTCTCAGCTCCACACCTTCCCCTCCTTACAGGCTTGTCTTCAGTCCTTCCCCACCATTGCAAAGTGGGTAAAGTATCATGGACAGGAGGTAGTCTCCTGCTTCTCATGTCTTAGGTTGTTTCCATCCCAGACTCCTCCAGACTTTCTTCTGTTTTATTTTCTTGTACAGTATTTCAGTCTTTCACCTGTTTCCTCTCTCTTTCTCTGTCACACACACAGTTTTAAAGGATGATGGGCATTTACTAAAAGGGACCCCTGGCCCCTACTTTCCCATCTAATATTTTAGGGACTGGGATTGGGTTTGGTTAAAATGTCTTGGTGGGGGTGGGATAGTGGGCTTCCATTTTCCCAGGACCATGGATCTGGACCAATTGGAATTTTTGATGTATTGGTCTGTAGCCAAAATTGGAAGAAACTTTAGGGAGACTGGGCAAGACAGGAAACCTGATGGGAGTATTTAAGGACAGGGGAATAAAGTGCAGATGCAGTTAACATTTGATAAAATGTACTCGTGACTATTAACAGCGAACATTCACTGTTGCACTGTATGAAGTCTCCGAAGTGTAATTAAACGTTTTTATTGAGTCCTTGAGCTTTTCGCTTATTTTGCCCGCTTGCCGAGAAAATGTGTTACGTAAGTGTATCTTTCTTCTATTAATGTGTGTGTAACCCTCCGCCTCCGGCAGTTTCCCCTCCCCGCGGCTCGGTGATAGACATTCGCTGCTTCCAGTCGGAGGCGCGCAGTGCCGGGAGCGGCCAATCGAGGGCTTCGGTGGGCGGAGCGGCCGGGCCAGTTAGCTTTGGCGGTTTTATTTCAACATGGCCGAAGCGAGTGGCGTCAACGTAGGCAGCGGCTGTGAGGAAAAGGGGCCTGAGGAATTGTCTCAGGAATCTGCGCGCCCCGGCACTACCATCTCGAGGGTGAAGCTTTTTGACACCATGGTGGACACTTTCACCCAGAAGTTGGTCGCTGCTGGGAGGTAAGGTGGAGGAAGTGAGGCTGCCAATCTCGCTGTAGGTTGAAGTGGGCGAGAGGCAAAAAGAGGGTTTGTCCCGCCAGAGTCTAAACCCCGCGAGACCAGGACGGCCCCAGGGGAACCAGCCCAGTCACGTGGGTTATTGATTGGCAGCCATATTCTACCCTCAATTCCTAAGCCTCCGGAAGTCACGTGATGTTTACTAATACAGGTAATGTGGAGCACATTTAGGACAAGTAGCTACTCCTTCCCGTAAACCTAGTTTTTTTTTTTTAAATAATGGATGCACTTATAAATTTATTTATTTTATTTATTTTTGGCTGCTTTGGATCTTAGCTGCTGCCTGCGGGCTTTCTCTAGTTGCCACGAGTCCGGGCTGCTCTTCATTGTGGTGCGCAGGCTTCTCATTGTGGTGGCTTCTCTTGTTGCGGAGCAGGGGCTCTAGGCGCACGGGCTTCAGTAGTTGCAGCATGTAGGCTCAGTAGTTGTGGCTCGCGGGCTCTAGAGCGCAGGCCCAGTAGTTGTGGCGCAGGGGCTTAGTTGCTCCGTGGCATGTGGGATCTTCCTGGACCAGGGCTTGAACCCATGTCCCCTGCGTTGGCAGGCAGATTCTTAACCACTGCACCATCAGTGAAGTCCCCAGTAAACCTAGTTTTGATTATAGGTGGTTGAGAGGAAAGACACAGGCTTTGGAGTTAGATTTAGGGTTCAAGGCCCAACTTAAAGTGAGCGAGACTTAACTGCTCTCTGCCTCCGTTCCTCATAAATAAAATGGGAACAATAGTACTTTTCTCATAGGGTTGGTCTTTCTGAGGTTTAAATGAGTAAAAACTCGGAAGGCTCTTAGAACAGTGCTGGCTACGTAGAAAGCATTAGACTTTTAGCTGTTGTTATGGAAGTAGTAACCTTCACTTGGGTGGTTGTGAGGACTAAACGTATTACCATAGAAAGAAACACTTCCTCTCTTGATTTCTACTTTATATGAACAATATTCTAACAATGCCGTTGACCTGAATTGTTGGACACTTTAATCAATAGAAATTGATATGGGCTTCCCTGGTGGCGCAGTGGTTGAGAATCCGCCTGCCAGTGCAGGGGACGCGGGTTTGAGCCCTGGTCCGGGAGGATCCCACATGCTGCGGAGCAACTGGGCCCGTGCACCACAGCAGCTGAGCCTGCGCTCGAGAGCCCTCGAGCCACAACTGCTGAGGCCCGGGCGCCTGGAGCCCGTGCTCTGCGGCGGGAGAGGCCACTGCAGTGAGAGGCCTGCGCGCTGCAACTAGAGAAAGCCCATGTGCAGCAACAAAGACCCAACGAGGCCAAAAATAAATAAAATAAATTAACCTGCCCCCCCTCAAAAAAATGAATAAAAGGAAAAATTTTTTTTTTTTAAAATAGAAATTGATAAGAGGCCAGAGGAGAAATTCAGGCAAGGCTTCATTGAGACTCATGCTGCTGCATGAGGGAGTGAAAACAAGTTACAGGTGTCCTTGCTCGTTTTTCTGAGGGGGAGTGAGCTGGTCCCTTAAATGGGGTGAGGGTAGGGGTGGATCCATTGGTCCGCTGGAGAGGTGGCTTAGGTGGTCTGCCCACCCCCTCAGTGGTGCTGTGTGCAGGGATCATGGGCAGTACCCTGCTTTTGCTCCTGACACCTCGAAAGTGACAGCTGGCTTTTTGGTCTTCTTGTATCTTGATCAGAATTTGCACCAACTGTGCATGTATGTAGTTGTTTTTAGTCCCTTATATTTACTTTGTATTCTGTTGTTTGAGGAGACATTTGCCTAGGTGCAAGCACTGCAGCAAAGCGTCCCAGGTCCCATCCTGTCACAACAGTATTGGACACTTTAAAGGAAGAGTTTTATCCATGGTCCCATACCCCAGAACATTAATGCTGAAACACTGTTATCAGAACTTTAAGGGGTTTGACCACAGCCTGTTTTCCATCCACCCGCTATGTCCCCACTACCCCTGTTCTTTAACATCAAGACTCTCATCTGCTCCCTGTTTCCTTCCCTCCTGGTTTTAGGACTTTACCTTTCCTACAAAAACCTTATGATACATCTCTTCACTCACTGATTCACTCAGCAAATATTTGAATGACTATTCTGTGCCAGGCACTGTGTCAGGTGCTGGGGATATGATAAAGCAGACAAGGCCCCTGTCTTACATTCAGTGGGTAGAGACATGAAGTAAACAAAATAATCATGGAGTTTGGTAAGGTAATGAACGAGCAACTTGAGGGAAAGGAAAACACTAGATAGGATAGTTAGGGGATTCCACTCTGAGGAAGTGACATTGATACGAAACAAAGAATAAGAGGGAACCAGCTTTTCAAAGAACTAGAGAAAAAGCTTATAGGAAGGAAGGACAGCTTGTGCAAAGGTCCTGAAATGGTCAGGGCATTCTAGGAACTGGCAGAGTGAGAGTAAAATCAGAGGAGGCCGCACAGGCAGGTGACAGCCTTATCAAGCAGGGCCTAGTTTCCATAGTAATAAATTTGATAAAATAATTTTTAATCATTTTTATGGACCATTCATGACACACCGTCATTTTATGTCCAGGCAAGATCTCTCCATTGATTGATTGGCTTTCCCTTACTCATTCTTACCCTCCTCTCCTCCCCACAGGCCCTGCTTTCTGTTGGCTATATGTCCGCCATTTATTCATGTATTCATGTACAAATGTTTTTTGGACATCTCCAGTGTCTCAGGCTCTGTTTTAGGAGCTGGAGATACAGCAGTGATCAAGATAGGAAGGTCCCTGCTCTTGTGGAATAGACTTTCTTGTGCCATAAAGAAAAATAAATCAGCGTGAAGGAACGGAGAGCAATGGGGAAGGGGTCTGGGTTAGTGTGAGTGCAGGGAGGTGACATTTGAATAAGTTTACATCCTTGTAAAGTGTGTTGTTTTGTCTGTGTATTTTTTAAAATTAATTTATTTTTGGCTGCGTTGGGTCTTCGTTGCTGCATGAGGGCTTTCTGTAATTGAGGTGAGCGGGGGACTACTCTTCCTTGTGGTGCGTGGGCTTCTCATTGTTGCAGAGCACGGGCTCCAGATGTGCAGGCTTCAGTACTTGTGGCCCATGGGCTCTAGAGTGCAGGCTCAGTAGTTCTGGTGCACGGGCTAAGTTGCTCTGTGGCATGTGGGATCTTCCCGGACCAGGGCTCCAACCCATGTCCCCTGCATTGGCAGGCGGATTCTTAACCACTGTGCCACCAGGGAAGTACCCTGTCTGTGTATGTTTTAAATTTATATGAATGATAGTTGTGCTGCATATGTCTTTTTTCACTTAATAGATGTTTTTTTAAAAAGATCTAACCATATACTATAAATGCATATGGTTCAGAGCTCTCAGTGCTGCTTGTCATTTCATGATATGCATCCAGCACTTAACCCATTCCCTATCATGACACCTGGTTGCTTCCAGCTCCCTCCTCCACAAATTATGCCAGGGTACATACCCTCACAGACTAGTGCTAGAATTTCTCTGAGGTATATAATGGATTGGAATCACAGGATCCAAGGGTTTATATCTACCTATGTTTTGTCAGATTGCTTTCCAGAAAAGCTGTTCCTTTCTCCTGTGTCCTCACCAACACTGGGTATCTACCATTCTAATATTTGCTATTCTGAAGGTGTGAAAGGGATATTTCATTATTATTTTAATTTGCACATTTCTAATTCCTCATAGGTGTGGGCAATTCCTCATACACCTCATTAGTCATTTGGTTTCCTTTTCTGTGAACTGCCCACTTGTTTTCTGTAGAAGTTTTTTTTTTGGACCTTTTTTTTTTTTTTTTTTTTTTTTGCCGTACGCGGTCCTCTCACCGCTGCGGCCTCTCCCGTTGCGGGGCACAGGCTCCGGACGCGCAGGCTCAGCGGCCATGGCTCACGGGCCCAGCCGCTCCGCGGCATGTGGGATCCTCCCGGACCCGGGCACGAACCCGTGTCCCCTGCATCGGCAGGTGGACTCTCAACCACTGTGCCACCAGGGAAGCCCTCAATTTGTATTTTGAAACCCTTAATTTTCATGTAATTCATGTTTTTCATTTTATGGCTTGAGCTTTTGAGGTCTTGTTTACAGAGGCTATACCCATGCCCAGGTCACAAAGATAATCTCCAGTGTTTTCTTCTATTGGCTATTTTATCATTTTACTCTCTACTGTAAATCTGTGATCTGTCTGGATTCAGGTGTAAAGTGGTAGTCTCAGTCAGTCTTATTTTTTTTTTTTTTTTCCCAGTCATTGTCAACTAAACAGTTCGTTCGTCCCCATTGCTTTAGGGAGCCCCTTTTATGGTATGGCAAGTCCCTCCACCTATTGTGTCCTTGGGTCTCTCTTCTGCCCCAGATCTATTCACCTGTCTTTGTGCCAGTGCATATGGGTTCTTAATACCAAACCTTTGTAGGAAACCGTAAGTCCGGTACAGCAAGTTCCTCTTCTCTCTTCGCTTTAAAATTGACCCAGCTATTTGAGAACCTTGATTTTTTCCTTGTAAACTTTAGAATGAATTTTTCTGGATCCTCAAAACATTCAGCTGCAATTTTTGGTATGTATTTTTGGCAAATAAAGGAAGTCCCTGTCTCATTCTAGTTTTCTGAGAATTATTAAAAAGATCATGATTTGGTGTTGAACTTATCAAATGTTTTCTTCCTCAGTTAAGAAGATCGTATAATTTTTCTTTAGTTCATTAACGTTGATGATCTACATTGGTAGATTTTATGGAAGTTAAACTATCTTTGCATTCTTGGAATAAATCTACTTAATTATGATGCATTTAAAAAATACAGTTGGAGTTAGTTAGATCAGTGTTTGTATGCTATAAGTGAAATGGGCCTATGGTTTCTTTTCTTTCACTGTCCTTATCAGCTTATAGAACCAAAAATATATTAGCCACATATATCCCTCTTCAGGAACGATTTATATAAAATCAGGATTATCTAGTCCTCAAAAGTTTGGAAGAGCTCATTTGCGCCTAGAACTTTCTGGGGTTGTCGAGGACTGCCAGTATTATGTTAAAGAGCAATGATGCAGTAGGCACCTTTGTTTTGTCCTCAAAGTGTCCCCATAGTGTTTGTTGCAGATTTTTGGTGTTTCTGTTTCTTTAATGGCTACAAGTCTGTTTAGATGTTATCTCTTCTTGTGACAGATTTGCCATTTTACTGGGTTCCCCCCCAGAAATTTGTCTCTTTCACCTGTTATATTTTATTAACTTGTAACTGTTTGAAATTATTAATTTAATTTTCATTATTTCCCTTTTTTCCATTATATGCTGTTTATTTTGGAGTTTATGTAGCCAGAGTTCTATCTTATTAATCTTTTTAAAGAATCAGCCTTTTTTTTTTTTTTTTGCGGTATGTGGGCCTCTCACTGTCGTGGCCTCTCCCGTTGCGGAGCACAGGCTCCGGACGCGCAGGCTCAACGGCCATGGCTCACGGGCCCAGCCGCTCCGCGGCATGTGGGATCTTCCCAGACCAGGGCACGAACCCGTGTCCCCTGCATCGGCAGGCGGACTCTCAACCACTGCGCCACCAGGGAAGCCCAGCCTTTTTTTTTTTTAATTTCTGTGTTTTGAGGTTACTGTTGGTCTCTTTGTCTTTGTATCTATCCTTATTTTTAAAAATTTATTTAGATTTATTTTATTAGTTTCTTCACAAATTCTCTTTCTTTCTTTCTTTCTTCTTTTTTTTTTCTTGGCGACGCCATGCAGGTTGCAGGATCTCAGTTCTCAGACCAGGGATTGAACCCAGGCCACGGCAGTGAAAGCCTGGAATCCTAACCAGTAGGACACCAGGGAACAGCTCCAAAATTCTTGAGTTGAACATTTAACTCTTCTTTTTCAGTTATTTTTGTTTTCTGGAAAATGTGTTTAAAACCATAAATTTTCATATAATTACTGCTTTTGCTGGTTTCTACGAACTCTTATATCTAATATTTTCATAGTCATTTGTTTTTAAATTGAGATTTAATTCATATACCATAAAATTCACCCTTTAATGAGTGAAATTAGTATATTCAAAAAGTTGTGGAACTGTCACCATTATCTAATTCCAGAACATTCTTGTCACTCCAGAAACATTGTACAGTATTCATTAGCAGTCACTTCCCATTTCTCATCCCAGTCTCCTAGCTCCTGGTAACCATTATCTACTTTCTGTCTGTATGGATTTGCTTTTTCTGGACATTTTATATAAATGGAACCATATAACATGTGGTCTTATGTGTCTGGCTTCTTACACTTAGCTTAATGATTTCAGGGTTCATCCGTGTTGTAGTATATATGAGTACTTCACTCCTTTTTATGACTGAGTAATAATTCCATTGTATGGATATATCATATTTCATTTATCCATTCATCAGTTGATAGACATTTGGAGTTGTTTTTACTTTTTTTTGTCTATTATGAGTAATGCTGTTATGACCATCTGTGAACAGGTGTTTTCAGTTCTCTTGAGGATATACATAGAAGTGAAAATGCTGGAGTGTATAGCAATTCTATGTATAACTTTTTCAGGAATTGCCAAACTGTTGTCCAAAGCAAGTGTACCAATTTACATTTACACCAGCAGTTTATGAGGGTTCTGATTTCTCCACATCCTCACCAATACTTGTTAGGTCTGTCTTTTTAATTACGGCCAGTAGTCATCCTAGTGGGTGTAAATTGGTATGTCATAGCATCTTGGATTTGCCTTTTCCTAATGATTAATGATGCTGAGCATATTTCATGTGCTTATTGACCATTTGTGTATTGTCTTTGGAGAAACGTCTATTCAAATTCATTGCTCATTTTTAAAAAAATTTATTTATTTATTTTTATTTAGTTGTGCTGGCTCTTGCAGCAGGCAGGCTCCTTAGTTGTGGCTTGAGGGCTCCTTAGTTGTGGCTCACTGGCTCCTTAGTTGCGGCATGTGGGCTGCTTAGTTGTGGCAGGCAGGCTCCTTAGTTGCAGCTTGCCAGCTCCTTAGTTGCGACACACGGGTTCCTGAGTTGTGGCGTGCATGTGGGATCTAGTTCCCTGACCAGGGATTGAACCCAGGCCCCCTGCATTGGAAGTGTGGAGTCTTAACCACTGAGCCACCAGGGAAGTCCCTCATTGCACATTTTCTAATTGGGTTATTTGTCGTTTTATTGTTAACTTGTAAGAATTCTAATTTTGAGAGGTCCAATTTAGATTACTTATTAATTTTATTTATTTAGGTTAAAAATTGAGGGCTTCCCTGGTGGCGCAGTGGTTGAGAGTCCGCCTGCCGATGCAGGGGACACGGGTTCGTGCCCCGGTCTGGGAAGATCCCACATGCCGCAGAGCGGCTAGGCCCGTGAGCCATGGCTGCTGAGCCTGCGCATCCGGAGCCTGTGCTCTGCAAGGGGAGAGGCCACAACAGTGAGAGGCCCGCCTACCGCAAAAAAAAAAAAAAAAAAAAAAAAAAATTGAGAAGAGTTTTTTCTTTGGTTGCTTGAGCTTTTAGTGTCATATTTAAGAAAACATTGTGTAATGCAAGGTCACGAAGATTTATAGCTATATTTGCTTCTATATAGTTTTAGCTCTTACATTTAGGTTTTTGATCCATTTTGAGTTAGTTTTTGTATGATATGAGAAAGAGGTCCAATTTCATTTTTTTACATATGGGCATCGTCATTTAATTTTATGTACTTTGTAATTTTCCTTACCATTTCCTCTTTAACCCAATGGTTATTTAGTAGTATGTCATTTGGTTTCCAGACATGTAATTTTTAAAAAGTTTTCCTTTTATTGCAATTTCTAATTTTATAGCATTATGGCGAAATAACACAGTTTGTGTGATGCTGATTTTTTTGGGAATTTTTGTCACTGGCTCTATATGGCTAAGTCTATGGGCAATTTTTGTCAGTGTTCCATGTACACTTGAAAAGAGTGCAGTTTCTGTTTCTTGGGTATAAAATTCTATACTTATTTATTAGTTTGAGCTTTTAAATTTTATTATTAAAATATTTTAGGAATTCCCTGGCAGTCCAGTGGTTAGGACTCCATGCTTCCACTGCAGGGGGCACGGGTTTGATCCCTGGTCCGGGAACTAAGATCCCGCATGCCACGAGGCGTGGCCAAAGTATATATATATATATATATATTTTTTTTATATGCTCATTTAAAAAATCTTGATTGAGCCATTCATTTCTTTTTTAAAATCTCCCATCACAGTTGTTTATATCTATTTTCCCCATAGTCTATCTTTGTTGCATTATATAGAGAGGTTATTATTTTTACTAGATGCAAGGGAGTTCATTATTCTAAGAGAAATGGAAAGCCATTGATGTTTTTTAAGTCGTGACTGATCTTTTTTTTTTTTTCCGTGTGTGAGAGATGGCTCTCCACTGGCTTAAAAATCTGTTTATTTGAAATGCTCTGAATACAGTGACTGGTCTTTAAAAGGTACTCTGACTGCTGTGCAGATGATCGATTGTTGGTAGGATTCTTTTAAGGTCTTTCTAGGCTTCTAGACTCTGATTTTTTTGAGACCCCAGCCCACATCATGACAAATTTATTTATTTATTTATTTATTTAAATTTATTTATTACTTATTTTTGGCCTTGTTGGGTCTTCATTGTTGCGTGCGGGCTTTCTCTAATTGTGGTGAGCAGGGGCTACTCTTCATTGTGGTGCACAGGCTTCTCATTGGGGTGGCTTCTCGTTGTGGAGCACAGGCTCTAGGGCATGCGGGCTTCAGTAGTTGTGGCATGCAGGCTCAGTATTTGTGGCTCGCAGGCTCTAGAGCAGAGGCTCTGTAGTTGTGCATGGGCCTAGTTGCTCCACAGTGTGTGGGATCTTCCTGGACCAGGGATCAAACCTGTGTCCCCCGCACTGGCAGGTGGATTCTTAACCGCTGGACCACCAGGGAAGTCTGACAAATATATTTAAAAGGCATCTAGTATCTTGACTGAGGTGGTGGTTACACATGTGATAAAGGTACACAGGGGCTTCCCTGGTGGCGCAGTGGATAAGAATCCACCTGCCAATGCAGGGGACACAGGTTCGGTCCCTGGTCCGGGAAGATCCCACATGCTGCGGAGCAGCTAAGCCCGTTGCCTCAACTACTGAACATGTGCCTAGAGCCCGTGCTCCGCAGCAAGAGAAGCCACCACAATGAGAAGCCCACGCACCACAATGGAGAGTAGCCCTTGCTCGCTGCAACTAGAGAAAGCCCGGGCGCAGCAACGAAGGCCTAACGCAGCCAAAAAAAAAAAAAAAAAAAAAAAAAAAAAAGATGTACACACACAAACAAATGTATGTGTAACTGTTGAAATCTGAATGAGTTCTGTGGATTATACCAATGTCAGCTTCTTGGTTTTGATATTGTTCTATAGTTGTGTAAGATGTTAATAACATCGGGGAGGATATATTTCTTTGCAGCTTCGTACAAATCTATAATTATTTCAAAAGAGTTTACATACAAAAAATATTCATCGTAGCTCCATGTTCAGTGGAAAATAGTTGAAAACCACGAAAAATGTCCAATATTTGAAGAATGTGGTTACGTAAATATAATAACTATCTAATAAAATACTATGGGGACTTCCCTGGTGGCGCATTGGTTAAGAATCCGCCTGCCAATTGAGGGGACGCGGGTTTGATCCCTGGTCTGGGAAGATCCCACATGCCGCGGAGCAACTAAGCCTGTGTGCCACAACTGCTGAGCCTGTGCTCTAGAGATCACGAGCCACAACTACTGAGCCCACGCGCCCTGGAGCCCATGCTCTGCAACAAGAGAAGCCACTGCAATGAGAAGTCTGCGCACCGCAAGGAAGAGTAGCCCACACTCGCCACAGCTAGAGAAAGCCCACGCGCAGCGAAGACCCAACACAGCCAAAAATAAATATAAATAAATATATTTTTTAAAAAGGTTAAAAAAGAATGGATTGGAGGGGAAGATGAGGGAAAGGGGAACTCCAAGAGGATGCTGACTCTTCATGATGGTGGTTTAGTGGAGGGTTTTACCATCTACTGAGATGGGGAAGAAACACTCCCCGCTGAGGGCTGGGGGAGAGAAATGGGTCTGGGGTTGGAAATCAAGACATCTGTTTGGATAGGTTCAGTTGGAGATGCAAGGCAGCCACACTTCTGTTTCACAGCTCTTTTGCTCCCTCATCCTTCCAGCCCACCGACTGTCAAACCGAACTTCAGTATCCTGTCTGCACTCCTCTGCCCCTATGCTCAGCCTCCGAGCAGCACTGTAGAGTCTCACCCATGGTGGAAAATGGTGCCTCCACAGAGTCATGTTCTTGGAATTCATGTGGGCCCTCAGTGAGCCCATGATCCTCGTGTCTCCAGCCAGTTCTCTTGCCCTTCTCCACAGTAGCTATTCAAAATCTTCATCATGTCCCTCAGGCCCTTCCCCTGCTCTGCTCCCGGGACCCTCTCAGTGAAAATGACCCCAACACCTGGTTCATAGAGAGAATTGAGACCACCAGGCAGGAGTTTATACATTTACAAATTTGCCTGAGAGATGCCCAATCTTGCATCCTCCTAGCAACCTCCCCATCAATTTCCTTCCCTTTACATCCCAGGTTGTGGCTTTGGGTCTTTGCATTCTCAGGTTCTAGTTCTCCATCTCCAGTTATTTCCTCAGCTTAGGGCAATTTGCCACCATTCCCCTAAAACCTTCCTTTCAAGGTCACTAATAACTCTTTGTTGCTAAATATTTTGGATGTTTTTTCATCTTTAACCTACTTGCTTTCCTTGCAGCATTTGACTGTTAACCACTTCCCTGTCCTTGATATTTCTCTCTTGGCTTGCAACCCCATTCTCTGTCCCTTTGCCTCACTAGTTGCTCCTTCTTGGGCTCTTCTTTCTCCACTTGTCCCTTAAATGTGTGAGTATTGCCCTTTCCTTACTTCACCTACACATGTTCATGATCACATCCCATTTGATATCTTGCTGCTGCTGAAAGTCCTTTGTGACTGTTCATTGCTCCTTACCATGGCTTCCAAGGCCCCACATGTTCTAGCCCCTGCCTACTTCTTGTTCCCCTCTCTAACTATACTTGGTCATACTAACCTCCTCATTTCCTAGAATGTCAAGAGCTTTCTCACCTCAGGGCATTTGCACTTGTTGTTTGCTCTGCCAGAAATGGTTTTCCTCCATCTCTTCCCTGACCTTCTCTAAAGCCACCTTTCTCCCCTGGTTATTCTTTATCATGGCACTTTATTTTATTCCTTCCTAGCACTTATCACAGTGTATAGTTCTACTGTCTGCCTGTTTGTTTGTGGTCTATCTTCCCCACATAAAACGTAAGGTCCTTGAGGACAGGATCTTATCTGTCTTGTTCACCACTCTCTACTCATTGCTTATTATGGTGCCTGGCACATAGTAGATATTCAGTTAATAGTTTTGGAATAAATGAGGGTTCCCAAGCCACATCTTCCTCCTGAGCTTCAGACCTTGATCTCTAACAGTCTACTACTAGAAATCTCCACTTGGTGTCCCTCAGAACCATTAAGTTCAGCAAAACAGGATTTCTCCTCCCTCTGTGGTCCCAAACTTGGTTGAAGATACCACCATCTACTCATTCTCTAGGCCAGAGATTTGGGAGTCCTCATTGACCCCTTACTTCCAGTCAGCCACCAAGCCCTGTTGGTTCCAGCCTGTATCCTCAGTGTCCTCTCCATCCTTGTGCAAATGCTTTAGTTCAGGCCCTCACTATCTCTTATACGATTGTTGCACCAGCTTCCAAAATGGCCCTCCAGCTTCAGTCCTGTCCCCTCCAGTCTACAGCTCAGATTTGAGCATGTTTTTCTCCTGCTTAATTGGCTCAGGGTTGCTTCCAGAATCAAATGTCAGCTCCTTAGCTTAGTGTAAAAGGCCATTAACTCCTTGGCCCCTCCTGTCTCTCTAGCCATGATCAGGGCCATGGGTATGCAGCGTATGCACACTTGTGTGCAGGTGCAAACACACACGCACATAAGCTCTTCTGCATTGAGCGCTGCACTGTCCCCCCACCCTTGCCACCTGCTCTTTCCACTTACTGCTTCTCCTCGCTAGAACAGCCTTCCCCTCATTTGGTTAAGTAGGAACTTTTGGCTGGTTTCCACATAGCAAGGGCTCAGTAAAATGTCTTGTATGAATACAGACTTTTAAAATGTATTCAAATACTTGACCCTCTCCCAAGTCATTAGAAGTCCTCAATCCCAAAGACCAAGTATTTATAGCGAGGACAGGAATCTTTACATAGTAAAAGCTACTTTCTTCACATGTCATTTCTCCAAACGGATATTTTACACTGCAGGTTGGTTTTCCCTACAGCTCAGCATAGTTCTCACATTCATGTTAGCTTAACTCGGGGGGCAAATTATATGATGCACTCCAGAGTGACTGGGAGATTCTTGGCCTCGCTGGGCTATCAGACCTCACAGACCCACACCCTGTCTTCAGTTAGGCCGTCTTCCTTTCCTTCAATCGGCTGACGCAAAGACGCCTCAATCTGTCCTTTCTCAGGCTTCAGAACACAGAAACGTGGCCTTGTTGGAACTTACCATTTGCGACCTCTCCCTTGTCCTCTGAAAATGAAGGATTCTTTTCTGTCCTTACAGCCTCCTGGACCTTCTGAGAAACAGCTATTCTCTTAAAGCAAGCAGATGAGGCGTGCTATGTTTTGTTATAAATCAGGACCCGCCAAGAGAGGCAGTTGGTCAGAGTTGGTGCTGGTTGGGCCCCAGTTGAGGTTAGCACCGTTTGGGGTACCCGTGGCACCTGGCAGCTGTGCCACATGTGTTGTCAGTGCCGGGGGAGCTGAAGGGAGTGAGAGGTGATTCACAGTGCCTAAGTTCTTAGATGCCAGACTGGTCCAGTGCCTGTCCTGGTCCAGTCTTGCAGCCTGAGATGTGCTACAGAGTGTGATTTGTGTAAACTGACTTAAAGCCTACGTCTGACAATGACCAAGGAAGGAGAGCTGATTGCATTTGTACGTGAACTGGTAGAGTTTTAAACTAGTGGCAGAGACTGTTGGTGTTCATAGGAAACAGTTTTCCACAGGAAAAAGAGTGGTTTGATATATAAAATGTTCCGATTAAATAAGTGTTTCAGAAATAGCTCACCCTCTTTGAATGTGCAGATGATGCGTGCTGCTGGCAGTGATTAGTTTCTGAAGTGTGGGTATGACTCACCAGACTGTGGTGTGCGGCTTCAGCCCCATCATGCCGAGTCTCTCTTCTTTGTGTCTTTCCAGACCATCTACCTTGCTCTATCCCCACTGTGTCTGCCTTGCTCAAGTCGGCAATCACCTCAGCTGTGCCTCCTGAGTCTACCCTCACACAGCAGCCAGAGGGAGCTTCTAACATACAAATATGATCTTGTCCCACCCCTGCTTAAAACCCTTTTCTAGCTCTTCCCATCATGATACAGTCTGCACTCTATATGTGTCTGGCCTACCAGCCTGCAGACTGTGTGTCTTGGAGGCCAAGCCACCTGATCCAGAACAGATGGTTCCACCATGCCCCAACTCTGTGACCTTGGACAAGCTTCTCTCTGCCTCAGCATTCGCATCTGAAAAATGGGCATGGTGATTATAGACCCTACTTCATAGAGTTATCGTGAGGACTAAGTGAGTTACTCCATATAGAGTGCTTAGAACAGTGCCTGGTTCTAGTCAGTGCTCAGTGCACATTTCTTGCTATTACATCTTCATACACAGGCATGCCTGTGCACTCTTCAGCTGCGCTGCCAGGGCCTTCTGTCCTCTGACCAACTCCTGCTGCTCTCATAGGTCTCAGACGTTGCTTCCTCCAGGGAGCCCTTGTTGGTTGCATCACTTGCAAATATTTTCTCCCAGTTCGTAGGTTATCTTTTCATTTTTATGGTTTCCTTTGCTGTGCAAAAGCTTGTAAGTTTGATTAGGTCCCATTCGTTTATTTTTGCTTTGATTTCTATTGCCTTGGGAGGCTGGCCTAAGAAAACATGGGTACAATTTATGTCAGAGAATGTTTTGCCTGTGTTTTCTTCTAGGAGTTTTACAGTGTCAGGTCTTATATTTTAAGTCTTTAAGCCATTTTGAGTTTATTTTTGTGTATGGTGTGAGGGAATGTTCTAACTTAATTGATTTACATGTGGCTGACTGACCTCTTATTTTCATCAAGGAACACTTCTGTTTTCTTTTCCCCCTCTTGCTTTCTCAGTCCTGGGACTGAGAAGGCGGGGAGGGGGAAAGACCAAACAGAGAAACCCCTTCCCTCCCCTCTCCTCCCTTCCCTTTTCTCTGCTTTCTTTTTTAAAAATAAATAAATAAATTTATTTATTTATTTTTGGCTGTGTTGGGTCTTTGTTGCTGTGCACGGGCTTTCTTTAGTTGCGGCAAGTGAGGGCTACTCTTCTTTGCAGTGCATGGGCTTCTCATTGCAGTGGCTTTTCTTGTTGCAGGACACGGGCTCTAGGGTGCGCAGGCTTCAGTAGTTGTGGCTCGCAGGCTCTAGAGGGCTCAGTAGGGCGCACGGGCTTAGTTGCTCCGCAGCATATGGGATCTTCCCTGACCAGGGCTCGAACCCGTGTCCCCTGCATCGGCAGGCGGATTCTTAGCCCCTGCTCCACCAGGGAAGTCCGAGAAACATTTCTTAATGAAACAGGGCAGCTGTACAGGTGGTGGTTGGAGGGTGGAGAGCATGAAGTTCTGTCACTGCGCTCCCCAGCTTCTATCCGTCTTGGTCTGTCTTTGGCCTCCACTCCTTTACTGGTCGGAAACGCCAGTTCTCACCCGCCCTCTGGCGGACAGTCTGTGGAACATGCATTCAGTTGGGCAGCAAGCCGGTTACCATGGAGAAGGAAGGCAAGCCAGGGCTTCCTTAGCACTAGTACACGTGTTTACTTGTCTGTGCCTCTGTCTTTCCATTCCTACACAATTTATCTGCGTATATAAACTGACAGATTGACTAGCCACCAGAGTTTGATTCTGGCCTTAAGTACTTTAAGTTAAACTTGTGTGATAACTCAGTTTACAATGAGTTTTTAGTGCAGTAAAAGACGTGTTTTATCAGTGAATTCAAAAACAGTGATGGTATCTCAGATATTGCACAAGAAGTATTTAAGAGAAAAAATAGGTTAAAATCAGTTAATGTAGTCATCTCTGTTTTGAAGCAGTAAATGCAGCTTTTGAAAGTTACTTTCGGGAGGGAGACACAAGAGGGAAGAGATATGGGAACATGTGTATTTGTATAACTGATTCACTTTGTTATAAAGCAGAAACTAACACACCATTGTAAAGCAATTATACTCCAATAAAGATGTAAAAAAAAAAAGTTACTGTCATTGATGACAAATGTGGTCCTTTTTGTGGGACCACAGTGTAGCCTTTTCTTTGTAGTGGGGGCCAATGGGTTCTTCCTGCATATGCAGTTGCAACCAAGATGCATTTACTCAGCCCCTGCCTTCTGCAGACTTCTTAACCCTGGGAAGCCAAGTTACTGACTGTGTTCTACACTTCTCAGGGGGTGGTGAGGACTGTTCCTTTGAGAATAGTAATAATAATTGTAGCTAACATGGAGCATTTCCGGGTGTGCTCTGCACTGTATTAAGTACTTATATATGTAACCTCATTTCATCCTCACAGTAATTTTGTGACTTATGGATAGTTATTATCTCCATTTGACAAAGGAGGAAACTGATGCTTATAAAGGTAAAGAAGTTGTCCAGGATCACTCAGCTGATGAGGGGTAGAGGTAGGATTTGAACCTAGGCAAAAGGACAGGCAGTCTTTAGAGCCATACACTTAACCAGCACAAAGCTGGATGGCCCCTTGCATACCCTTGGAAGGCCGAGGCCAGGAGACCGTTCCAGCAGAGGGCAAAGGGGGGCTTGGCAGAGAGGCCATTGGGGATGCTCTGTGAAGAGGACTGCTCTGTCCAAGTAGCCCAGGCCCTGGTACCCTGGGGTCCAGGGTAGGGGAGGTGGCTGGGAGTGGACCAAGCCTGAGGCCAGGCAGCTCAGGTCTCAGCCCCAGTCGCCTGGCCTACAGCATGTCTTGAGTGTGCTATGTATCTAACACTGTTCTGGGTACCCTGGAAATCCCAGCGCCATTGCAGATGGCGTCCCTAGCCACAAAGATACTAGAGTTTACATGAGAAGATAAAAGTTGACATTTGGAGGGGGTGGCAATGAATGTTTTCTAAAATGCATCACTTTACCGTTTCTCGGTGAATGTATGTTTTCGGGAGATTCACAAGGGCATTCACAGCATTCCCGAGTCTGCATTGTCTCTCAAGAAGGGAATCCCTGGGGGCTGGGAGGGGAGAGGGAATTGCATGAAGGTGATCAAAAGATACAAACTTCCAGTTATAAATAAGTACTAGGGATGTAACGTACAACTTGATGACTACAGTTAACACTGCTGTATGGTATATGTGAAAGCTGTTAAGAAAGTAGATCCTATGAGTTCTCATAACAAGGAAAATCCTTTTTTTTCTTTTCTTTCTTTTTTTTTGTTTCTATTTGAGATGATGGATATTAACTAAACTTACTGTGGTAATCATTTACCAATATATGTAAGTCAAATCATTATGCTGTGTACCTTAAACTTACAGGGTGCTGTATGTCAATTATGTCTCAATGAAACTAGAAGAAAAGAAACCTAAATGACCATTGATAGATGAATGGATAAAGAAGATGTGGTAAATATATACAATGGAATATTACTCAGCCATAAAAAGAAATGAAATTGAGTAATTTGTAGAGATATGGATGGACGTAGAGTCTGTCATATAGAGTGAAGTAAGTCAGAAAGAGAAAAACTAATATGTATTAATGCATATGTGTGGCATCTAGAAAAAGGGTACAGATGAATATATTTGCAGGGCAGGAATAGAAACGCAGGCATACAGAACGGACGTGTGGACACAGTGGGGGAAGGGGAGGGTAGGATGAATTGGGAGATTAGGTTTGACATAAGTACACTACCATGTGTAAAATAGACAGCTAGTGGGAACCCCGCTGTAGAGCACAGGGAGCTCAACTCAGTGCTCTGTGATGACCTAGATGGGTGGGATGGGGGGGAGGGAGGTCCAAGAGGGAGGGGATATATGTATACATATAGCTGATTGACTTCACTGTACAGCAGAAACTAACACAACATTGTAAAGCAATTATACTCCAATTAAAAAAAGCAAAGAAAAGAAATCACTTTTCTCCTGGCCTCCAACCTGGCTGTTCTCCCTCCATGTCCTTGGAGCATATGTTTCCCATCTTGTGTGTGTGTAACAGTGTGCATGTTTCTGGGTCCTTCACTTTCACTGAAGTCTCAGACCCCAAAGGGGACACCAGAAGAGTTGACAAGCAGCACCAGTGGGCAGAATTATCCTCACCCCTTCCCTGGGCCCTGTCTGCTGCCAGCCGCCTGAACTGGGTGGAGATGCACCCAGCTCAGATGTGCCTGGCGAGTGGGCTGGGAGGAGGAACAGGATCTCCCGTGTTTGAGCCAAACCCATTTCAAGCCACAATTACCCGGTTTCAATTCCAGCTGTGCTTTGTCAGGTGTCATGTATCCCTCCACATTCCTCCATGTAGCCACATGGCTGCGTGGCTCGTGGGGTCAGCAGCAAAACAACAAGATGTCTGGGGCTCTGCTGCGGGTTGAAATGATGCCTGTCATCTTTGTATTGTCCTTTTGGTACCTAGGTTTAGCCTCCAAGGGGTACTGATATCGAATGTGTACCCTCAGAAGGATGAGAGACTGTCACCCTTACCCAGAGGTGTGCCGGTAGGTGCGTACAGCCAGCTCTCCTGAAATAAAGCCCTGGCTTGCAGTGTTTGCCAGTTTCTGAGGTGTAAATACTCCTAAGCTCACCAGCATAGCATCACTACACACAGTAGAGAAGAGATGGGCAGCAGCACGCCTGTTGCCACAGATCGAGACCATAGATGGAAACAGCTTCCAGAGCAGAGTAAAATGTGTAGAATGATTAGGAAGTCATATGTTTTGAGCAGTTAGTATCTTTTTTTAAAATACATTTATTTATTTTATTTATTTATTTTTGGCTGCGTTGGGTCTTCGTTGCTGCGTGCGGGATTTCTCTAGTTGCGGCGAGCGGGGGCTAGTCTTCGTTGCGGTGCGCGGGCTTCTCATTGCGGTGGCTTCTCTTGTTGCGGAGCACAGGCTCTAGGTGCGCGGGCTTCAGTAGTTGTGGCATGTGGGCTCAGTAGTTGTGGCTCGCGGGCTCTAGAGCGCAGGCTCAGTAGTTGTGGCACATGGGCTTAGTTGCTCCGCGGCATGTAGGATCTTCCCGGACCAGGGCTCAAACCCATGTCCCCTGCATTGGCAGGCGGATTCTTAACCGCTGCTCCACCAGGGAAGTCCCGGTACCTTTGTTTTTAATATAGTTTATTGTAACTTTGTATAATTTAATTTTCAGTAATGGCTGTGTTTAACAACTGGCTCACAGATTTCCTGGAAGTTTAACAGTTATCTCTTGCAAGCCACTGTAAGCTGGCCTCAGCACACCACCGCTCTCACACTGCACCTGTTTCAGAAGACATTGTTTTGGGGGTAGGAATTAGTCCAGGAGGCCCAAAGAGCCATGAGAAAGGGAGGACCCAGTAGTGACTCCCTGGGTGTGGTGGGGGCTATGCATGGGGTTCCAGGTACCTAACCCCCTGTTGTCCAGAGCCCAGCAGCCTGGCCTACATGGCTGAGGGGTATCTGGGCCCATAGCGAAGCGTCAGGGTGGGTTTTTTGTGTTCCAGGACTCCTCCTCAGACACTTTTTGCAGGTCCCTTGATCATTGCTTCATCAGAGAGGGCTTCACCAACCACCTCCACACTTAGAGGTGATCCCCATGGTACACCCTCTCAGCCCCATGACCCCGGTCCTTTTCCTTCCAGGCACTCTCCACAAGTAATCTTCTCCACATTCACATGTGAATTTCTGTGTTTGCTGCCATCTCTTCCTCTACTGGAAGCTCTAGGAGGGCTGTGCCAGTCTCACTGACCCGGAGCACCCAGCACATAGCAGGTGCCCAGTGAACACCTGTGGAGGGGAAGGGCCTGAGAGAGCAGGCTGAGAGACACACACAAAAACGAGGAGGGAGAGGAGACAGCCATTTACCTTATTTGAGTTTCTTTTTCCAAGAAGAACAAGCCGTTGGGAGTGTACTGGGTACCCTTTGACCTTTCCAGCTACAAGGGGTGTATCTGCTGCCAAGTGACAGAGACCTGATTTTAAATGGCGTGAATAATAAGAGAAATCCATTAGCTCACTAACCAGAAGCCCCAAGGTAGGGTTGCTCCAGGTGGGTGTTTTCGGCAGCTTGACGATGTTCTCAGGGACCCGGGTTCTTTCCCTCTTTCTGCTCTGCCTCCTTAGGGTAGAAACTCTGCTCTCAGACCAGGCCCTCCATGCTTGCCAGGAGCTAGAGGCACCACCTGGATATAGTCATGCCCTACAAACATCAGTTCCTTCCTGTGTGGCTCTTCTTAGGAGTAAGGAAACCTCTCCCAGAGACCACATGTCCTGTCCTAACGCAGCCCTGCAAGGGGACTAGGATGACCAGAGATTCTCAAAGTGGAGTGCCCAGACCAGTAGCACCAGCATCACCTTGGAGCTTGTTCAAAACTGAGTGGGTGGGGCCCAGCGATCTGAGTTTTAACAAGCTCTCCCGGTGATTTGGTGCTTGGTAAGGTCAAGTTTAAGAACCACGGCTGGCCTAATTGTGACCCACCCTTCAGAGGGTGAACTCAACTGGGGCTCTGCTGAGAGGAAGTGGGGAGACTGGTGGGGTGGGGCTGAGCCATCCTCAGAGACTGGAGCTGCAGATGAGACACTTTGCATCCACTGCCTTTAACCAACGCCATGAAGGAGACAAGGCTCAGAGTCCTGTGATGAGGGGCAGGGCTGCCCAGGCAAGAGCCTATGGCTCTGAACCCCCCAACCTTTGCCTTCTCTCCTTCCCCCCAGCTACCAGAGATTCACTGACTGTTACAAGTGCTTCTACCAGTTGCAGCCTGAGATGACACAACGCATCTATGACAAGTTTGTAACTCAGTTGCAGACATCTATCCAGGTGAGTGGCAAGAAGCCCAGCAGGTACTATTGGCTCGGGTCCTGCCTCCAGATCGTCAGCCCCCTGAAGGCAGGGACCCTGCCCTCAGCCCCTGTCTACCCTCAGTTCCCAAAACTGTCCTCTGTGCTCCCAGGCTGCAGTGGCCATCATCCGCTCCCTCCAAATGACAGGGGTGTCTTGAATGCCCCTCCTCTCATTGCACTGTGTTGTAATTGAGTTTATAGTTGTCCCACCTGACCTTGTGAGCTCAGCGAGGGCACGCCTGGGTCTACTCCTCTGTGTTTCTCCAGCACCTGGTGCAAAGCCTGGCACAGAGGAGGCATTTAGCGAATTGTTGAATTCATTGGCACTGCATACCGGAGGAGATACAGAAAAGGACAGGGTTCCATTCCTGTCTTTAAGTGATCCCTCTGGGGAGTTTAACTTCCGTCCTGTCACACTCCAGGATGGGCTTCGTTAAGCATCAGAATGTATGTGTGCTGTCCGCAAAGGGTGCTCAGCTGTGGGGACAACAGCAGGGATGCAGCCTTCAGAGATGATGTGCAGGAGGAGAGGCTTGCTGCAGGCTCTTTTTAAACGTATTCTATTTTATACTTTATTTTCTTAATTATAAAAGTCACATGTAGAAAAGTTGGAATGTTTGTATAAAGACAGAACTTTAAATTAGCTAAAATTTTACTAAGTGCCATTAGTAGTTCAGCATATGGAGTTGTCTGGTATTACTATAGCTCTTTCCTCTTTTCTCTTCAGGAGGAAATCTCTGAAATCAAAGCGGAGGGAAACCTGGAAGCTGTCCTGAATGCGCTGGATGTGATTGTGGAAGGAAGCAAGGACTGCGAGCAGCCGGCTTGGTGAGAAGGGTGATGCCTGCCCCCCAGCACGGACAGGTGGAGAGGACCAACACCAAACAGTGACCCAGAACAGAGAGACAAATGCATAGCCCCTCTGGGGGAGGAGA
Organism: Mesoplodon bidens; assembly: GCF_964165515.1. Classification (NCBI taxonomy): domain Eukaryota; kingdom Metazoa; phylum Chordata; class Mammalia; order Artiodactyla; family Ziphiidae; genus Mesoplodon; species Mesoplodon bidens. The sequence continues at coordinate 72,501,237 of NC_138177.1, read as the reverse complement.
GCTGGGGGCAAGCGCATGTAGTCCAGGGGGTTGAGGTGACTGGGATGAGAGAAATCTTCCCGGGGAGCTCATTTCAGGACCCATCTGGCCTGCAAGAGAGAGGGTAGAGGGAGTGGGATGAGGCACAATAGTGAGGTTTGGAGTCTTATGTCGATTACTCTGGCCCAGGCATCTGGTTTTTATTCGTTTGTTCATTCAACAAACACTTAGAAGGCACTTACTATACGCCTAATACTGTTGTAGATGCCAGAGATTCAGCAGTGACTAAGGCACGAAAGACCTTCTCTACCGGGGCTGTCATTCCAGTGGGCAGCCCTGCTGCCAGGTTGTTCTGGGCAGGATGGAGAAGGAGGCCCTGGGGACAGGAGTGGAGAGTTGAGGCCACCGAGGTGGCGAGCGGCCTGAGCTCCTGCCTCCTGCCTCCATTCCCTGCCTGAGTAGAATCCTAGGTCAGGAGGAGTAAAAACCGTTTTTGTGCTTTTCAGTTTGCTAATGCTTTGTGACATTCATAACTTAAGAGAATTAACTTTTATAACTGAGAAAGAATTTTTAAAGAACCTACAGTGGCTTCTACCCCACTGCCCATCAGAACTGGCCTGTCTCCTCCCTCTGGGCACTCAGAACCCCCTAAACTCTTGCCTCCTCAGACCTGTCTTTCCTTTATCTTCTCACATTAGCCAGCCAGGGCCTCTTGGGGTCTGGGCCTGCTCTCAGGCCGCCACCTTCCCCCATCTCTCCAGCTCACAGTCCCGTGGTGTGGATGCACCAGCAAGGCACATGGTCACAAGGACCGAGGAAATCATCTCCAGGCCTGGAGGTTTACAGCTGGAGGGAGTGTCTGTGGATGAGGAGGAGGGCTAAGGTGCGGGTTGGTGAGAAGAGGAGAGATGGGTTTCTGGGAGCTGAAGCTAGGGGACAAGGGGTTAGCGTCCCCTCAGGAGCAGGAGCCGTGCGGTTGGGTCTTGGGAGTGAGAGGGACCGCAGGAGAGGCCTCGAGAGCCAGCCAGCCGGAGGCTGAAGGTGGGAATGCCACTGGCTGGGTTTGGAAGGAGAAGCCTTACTCCACACAACGACTCCCTGTCCCCACCCCTGCGCCCCCTGCGGCCCTGCAGGCGCCCTAGTGGGATCCCAGAGAAGGACCTGCGCAGCACTGTGGTGCCCTACTTTCTGCAGCAGCGGGACGCCCTGCAGCGCCGTGTGCAGAAACAGGAGGCTGAGAACAGGCAGCTGGCAGATGCCGTCCTGGCCGGGCGCAGGCAGGTGGAGGAGCTGCAGCTGCAGGGCCAGGCCCGGCAGCAGGCCTGGCAGGTGAGTGTCCCGGCCCTGCCCTCAGGCACGTGCTCCCCTGCTGCAGCCCAGGAGAAAATGGGCCCAGGGAGGGCAAGTGACTTGCCATGGGATGGCTCCTCCATGTCAGGGTCAGGGTTAATCCTCTGTAGCTATGGTGGTTCTACTGCACGTGACCACTGCCCAGTACCTTTAAAATGTGTACAGTAGAATGACTTCTAGAGCCGTCAACATACCTAAGACATATCCTCCGTGCAACAAATATGGGTCCTTTGAGGGTGAACTCAATTTCTGAAAGTGGCCCACAGTCACTTGGGGCCAAGTTGGTGAATAAGGGGGAAGAGAGTAGTCAGGCTGGGTGACACAGTTAGCACATGTGGCTACAGAGCGATGAGGTGGATTTTCTCGCCGGCTCAAAATGTAGTTCCAAAAGAGGGTTTCTAGTGGGGCTTGAACGGTGGCCCATTACTGGGTTCTCCTCATCATTTAGATGTCCAACTTATGTTTACCTGTGGCCACTCGACAGCTCCCTTCCTGGGGCAGACCCTCCTATTCCCGCGGGGAATAAGTCCCCAGATCCATGGCTCTCAGGTCCCCTGGTCTTCTTCCCAAGACCAGTCAGGGGCAATCTGAAGGCCCTGCCCCAGCCTCAGCAAGGCGACAGCAGGAGAGAGGCCGGTGCCTTGCTCTGCTTCCTCTTATCTTCACCCCTCAGCCTCCTGCTGTAACACACTGGCCCTGGGGGTGTGTAGTGTAGTGCAGTGGCCCAGGCTCTACACAGCAGACACCCAGGTGGTATAACCGAGGCCTCCGCCTAGCACCGTCTCCTGGGACAGCTTCCATAGTTGAGAGTTGTGTCTCGGGGCTGCCTTGCTGAGTCCTCTGGCTGCTCTGCTATTGGCGCTTCATCACCATGAGGCCAAGGGTCACTCCCCTGTCTAGGCTTTGGCTTCCAAATTGGCCAACTAGTGACCCCCAACGCCCTGCCAGCTCTGACATTCAGTGCTTCTATTTTAAGAGGAAGAAGGAAGCCCCCTGCTCTTATAGCCACACCTCTCCCATTACAGCTACAGATGCTAACCATTGTTTGAAGTGGGTCAGCTGGATTGAGTGTTCAGTGCTGAGCCCTGTGTGGGCTCAAAGAGCCCTTTTTCACTACAATTCCCATGTCTGTAGCCCAGCTGAAAGTCCACTTAATTTAAGAAAGTTTTTCTGCTACAAATCTCCGGTGAGGTCAGAGGATCAGGGGACACTTAAGGGGCCCTTTTTGAAAATCGGCTCTGCTCTGGGGAGGCCCAGCCTAGGTGGCCATGGCACCCAGCCTGCCATAAACAACTGCTGAGTGGGGCGGATTTCCTAATATGCCCTGCTGGGCCTGTGATATGAGTTACAGACCCCTTCCTTATCATCCTGGGGGAAACCCAGGCCTGGAGTCAAGGACAGTGGAGGGAAAGGGTTTGGATTTTCTCATCTCCCAGTCTGTCTGTTCTCTCTCATTGATGTCAGGCTCTACACAGAGAACAGAAGGAGCTGGTGGCCGTGCTGAGGGAGCCTGAGTGAGGAGGAGAGGGCCCGGCCCAGGAGCAGAGGGCAGTCAAGGTCAAGGGCCTGTGGTCCAGGATGCTGGGCCTGAGTGAGCTGCCTCCGAGAACAGTCCCTAAACAGTGATGGAATTTGCCGGAGAAGGAGGCCTCAGCTGTGTCCACTGCCATTGTGCCTCTGGGGCTCCCTTGGGATCAAAAACACACACTACCTTCAGATTCCTCCCTGTTTTCTTCTAACTTTAGGAATCTTGGCCAGCTCCCGCCCTGGGAATTAGGCACCATGCTTCCTCTCCTTTAGGTTCAGGCCAACCCCCCCACCCTACCCCCATCACACATATCGCCTATTCCTGAGCCCTCCCTAGGACCTGGCTTGGGGAATCTGTATTCAGTTTCCACTGATTGCCCCCTTGCTGGCCAGCCCAAGGGCCCTTGCCATGTTCTCCCCACATCCACAAATAAACTTCCTCCACTACACTGTAATCTGTGAGGATGCTCCCTCTGCCTGGCCTCTCCCAGGACTCTCCTGGGCCAAGATCCCACCCTGGACTCCAGAGTCCTGGCTCCAATCGAGGCCCCAGTTGCAGGGCTCTGAGAGCCTCCAGGCTGGGGTGGGTTGGTGGGGGGTGTATCTGACCATCATGTATGGAAGGGCAGTGAAGCCCCTTGTCACAGAAACCAGGAGCCTTCGGTTCCCTGAGGCCAGGACAAGCTGCCGGGGGGGTGTCGCTCTGTCCAGCTGCGCCTGCCCTTCTCTTTGCCTTGGGTTGATTCTGAGAGGCTCTATGGTGGGCCTCCCTAGGTGTTTGTTTGCGCCTGGTGAGTGCTCGAACATGGAGCAAGTGGGCCCTCCAAATGGCTGGGACTTTGTCTTCTGGCTTCTCACAACCCCCTCTTCCCCAGCCAGGGCCACAGGGCATCAGGAGTGACTTAGCCAAAGGCAGGGTGAGTGTTTCCTCCAGACTGGAGGGTGAAGGAGGTGGGTATGGGTGGGGGCAGAACTTTCTTCCCTGGCAAGGGCTTCACCCTAACTCTGTAGAGAGAGGCCTGGTTGGGTCTGTCTAGGAACAGCGGGGACACTCGGGAAGATGGCAGGGTGGTCCCTGATCATCAATCCCACCCCCCATATTGAGCCTAGCGGCTCCTCCCTCCTCCTGGACACACCCGAACATCTAGCCACCGGCCGCGGGGTGGAGGCAGCAGTGCTTCGTCTGGCAGGTCTCCACCTGGTGAGTGGGTGGTGGGTGAGGACACCCTCCCTCTTCTCCAGGCTGAGCTGAAGCAGAAGTGGCTTTCAGGTGTGGGGTGGGGCTTTTCAGGCTGGATGTTCTGCCCCTCAGAGGACAGGTCCCCAGGGTTGTTGGCAGTGGGGAGGCTGTGAGGGCAGGAAAAGGATCGGGGTGGGGCGGTCAGGAGCTCAGAGGTGCGAGGGGCATGGGGAAGGGGGTTCCCACCTCAGTGCCCACCTGGCCAGTCACAGACAGAAGGGCTGTCCTTACCTCACACCTGGCCACACCTGTGTTGGCTTTTGGCTCTTGGCCCTATGCTGCCCCAACCCCTTCCCCCGTCCCGAGGCTCAGGGCCTGAGCAGAGTCGAGCCGCCCCCATGCCAGGCCTGCTGTTGAGGTCTCTCCGGGGCAGGGGCCCTCGGGGTGAATGAGGGCATTGGCCCTCCCTCCCTGAGTTTGGCTCCTGCCCACAGGGCTGACAGTGGAAATCAGCCTGTGGGAGGCTGTAGCCCAGCTCTGTGCGAATCTATTTTGGACCTCTGGGCCCCCCTTCCTCTCTAGGCTCCCCACCCCTACCCCTCGCGGTCTGCCCCGCTGGTGCTCAAACTGAGACTGGGGCTCCGAGGGAGAATGAGTAGGCGCTGGGGGACCTGGGGCGACCCCCTTGAGGAGGGGCTGGGGACCTTGTCTGGAGGCTGGCAGTCTTGGACTGAGGCCCATCACTCCCAGGGGCCTGCCCAGGCAGCCGCAGCTCTAACCACAACATCCTTTGGGGTTTGGCCTAGGCGGATGACCACCAAATAGCCCTGGTAGATTCCCCCAAGACCCGCCCGCACCCTTGCCTCTGGGGCACAGCCCAGAGAGTATAAAACAGCGCTGGAGGCCGGGAGGGGCAGACCAGCTGAGTCCTGAGCAGCAGCCCTAGCGCAGCTGCTGACAGACACACCATGAGGCCCCTCATGTTCCTCGCCCTACTGGCCCTGGCCACACTCTGCCTCGCTGGCTGGGCAGGTGAGTGCCCCTACCCCTGCCCCAGCCCGCGGGAGCTGTGAGGGGAAAGCACCTTGGTCTCACCTCTCCTCACCCCTTCCACTGGCAGTCCCTATTGGCAGTCTAACCACCTTTCTGTGGGCTCAGTCCATTTGCCCCCACTGCTGTCCTTGTGGAGGGAGAGGAGGGGAGAGGGGAGGAGAGGGAGAGCCCTAGAGATGAGCAGGGGTGAACTGGGCTCCTTTTTCTTGCAGATGCAAAGCCCAGAGATGAGGAGTCTGGCAAAGGTGCAGGTATGAGGCAGGGCCTGATGGGAAGCTGTGCCCTGTATCACTCAATGGTGCTGCCCACTCCCAGCACCCCTGTCTCACCCTGGTCCCCTCAGTCCCATTCTCCCCTCCTGCCCCCTCCCATCTGGCTCTCAGGAAGGCCAGCCTACTCCCCACCTTGTCCACCCAAACTCGGAGTCACCTGACCCCTGACCCTCTGCTCCACAGCCTTTGTGTCCAAGCAGGAGGGCAGCGAGGTGGTGAAGAGACTCAGGCGCTACCTGGATCATGGGCTAGGGTGAGAGAAAAGGAGGTGCTGGGCCAGGGCCCTGCATCTCCAGGATGGGCTGGGAGGAGCGGCCGCTGTGGGAGGACTCTGGAGCCCCACGTGCAGTGGGAGGAGGGGTGGGCATTTTGCATGGAGGCTGATGCCAGTGTGTTGGGCTCTCAGAACCCCAGCCCCCTACCCAGATCCTCTGGAGCCCAGGAGGGAGGTGTGTGAGCTCAACCCTGCCTGTGACGAGCTGGCTGACCACATTGGCTTCCAGGAGACCTATCAGCGCTTCTACGGCACAGTCTAGAGCTCTCAGCCCTGCCGGCCTGGCTGGCAGCCCCCAGCTCTGACTCCTCTCCGGGACCCCTTCCCCCTCCCCTCACCCTGACCTCCCTGCCTGGCAAGTGTGAGATCCCAGCAGCTGGGAGCATCATCCCAGCTGCTCCAGAATAAACTCCGGAAGAGGAACTGGTGGGGCTGTGATTCTTTGTCCATCTGTGGAGTGTGAGGAGGAGGTGTTGGGAGGATGGGGAGTGGAGAGGAGGTTTTACCTTTTTCAGTCCCAGAAAGTGCTTCCCAAAATCTGTTGTTGAGTTATTTATTTATCCCTGCCTCAGTCCAGAAGCATTGAAGGTGGCTTCCTAAAGTCTAAATAGGGTTCTCCTCTCTAGCCCAGCACCCTCCCCAACCTCAACCCACTGCCCCATCTGTGACACACCCAAATAGACCAGATCCCAAAGGCCTGGATGCCTGGAGTACACGGCTGTGACCAGGACAGACGGCCTCATCACCACAGGCAAAGAGCTTCCGGTAGATGGTACTGCCTGGTTTGGGGGTGGGGGCAGTAGCGGGCCTCCCGGCCTGGTTAATAAGCATTCAGGATGGGCCTGGGTTAGTCATGTTAGTTCTCGCCTGGGCTGAGCAGGAGCTCCAGGAGCACCAGAGGTGGGACCAGTTGAAAGGGCCCAACACCTCCCCATCCCAGCCTTCGAAGGCGGGTGGGGCAACTCCAGCCTGGACACTTGCACCTCCCTTCTCAGACCCTCAGCACTTCCCCCAGCCCCATCAAGAGCACCCTCCCTGACCCTCCTACTCTCTACCAGCCCCCCAGCCCCTCTCCTCTCCTCTGCCTTCTGATCTCCGCACTCCCTCCTCAGCCACTCCTCTTGGTTCCAGGCTCAGAAGTGCACCCATCTTATCAGGCCTGGGTCTGGGCTCCTCCCCAGCATGGGGGGCGGGGTCTGGCCTCTGCTTCCCTCCAGGGCAGGCTCAGAGCTGGGGCCTCACTGTAGTTTGGCCTTTGTATTCCCCTCCAGCGGGCCACCCTGCAGCAGGGGGCACGTACTGGGAGCCCGAAATAGGGAAGCTGTGAAAGCAGCAATGATGAGCAGGTTCCCGGCCACCGCCAAGCCCAGTGTGGCCACTGTGCCCGCCAGGCCCAGCGGCGGTTCCTGCATGGCCAGCCAGGCTCGGCGAGATCCCATATCAGCCAGCACCGCCTCCAGCTGGAAGTGCGTGCCCAGCACTGCACAGATGTGGAATAGCTGGTGGCTGTGGCCTGTGGGGAGGATGGGCGGGTGAGGGCACATACCCCATCCCCAGGGCTGCCCCAACTCGTCCTGTGACCCATGGTGAGCACCACATCCTCTGGGCCTGCTACTCCCCTAAAACTGGGAATAAGAAACCCAACTCCCAGAGTTATTGGCAAGAGTGAGTGAGCTGCTGTGCACAGAGCTCCTGGCCTACAGGCGGCTGGTTTTGTTGTTATCTGAGGACTGGGGCTGGGCCTGGACCCTGAGGGCCCTGCCAGGAATACTCTCCTTTACTCAGTTCACTCTGTGCTCTGGGGAGCTGTCTCCCCATCCCCTCCTGGGCCAGGCCAGGTCTGCTCTCACCGATGTAATCAAAGCGTCCTGGTGCCAGCCGCTCAGGCAGGTGGGAGGCAAAGAGGAAGCCAGTGAGCAACGCGCAGAAGAGGTGGTAGCCGTGGCTGGTGCTCAGTGCCTCCTGCCCACAGCTGTGGCCCCTGCCCCAGCACAGTCCGAGCTGGCAAAGGAAAAGCAGGGTTGATGGGGAGGGGCTTTGGGGGTGGACATGATGTGTCTGGGATCTGGTGAGGATGAGGAGGGGGAGGGCACAGCTGGACTGGGTGCTGGGCTAGGAGGGTGGGCGGCAGGGCTGAGTCAGGGATCGAGGGGGCAGGGCTGGGAGTGGGCATTGTGAGGGTCAGGACAGGAAAGCAGGAGCCTTACCCGATAGAAAAGCGGGAGGTTGTCGAACAGAAAGGGATAGGTGAAGGCGGCCGTGCGGAGGATCTTACTGAGCGCAGGGCTTTCTAGCTCGGGGAACCTGGGAGGCGGGAGTGAAAGGCTGGTCACCATCCTTACGCTGGGGTGGGGGTCAGAGGAGGGCAGAGGACCTTTGGCCAAGATGGAATGTCAGTGTAGCTTAGTGGCTGTGAAAGCCCTTAGGCCACATGACTCCTCTGTAAGTGACAACAGCTGTTAGCCGGGGATAGACACCTGCCTCTTAGGTGGCTGTGAGAGTTAGAGAGACAGCGCAGGGATGGTGTTGTTGCACAGGGTCTGGGCACAGTAAGTCCTCAATAAACCGTCCCATTGTTACCAGTGTTGTTCAAGAGCAGTGAAACGCAGGCACAACCCAGCGGTCCTGGGTGTCCAAGTGTTTGTGGGTGCCCTGCCCTGTCCCTCCGCCTTCCCCTTCACCACTGGCCGAGAACCCACCGGGAGTAGCAGGAGAGGCCGGTGCACAGGAAAGAATTGAGTGCGGCGGCGGGCACAAATAGCTGGTGCAGGCGGCTGTGCAGCCAGGAGGCCGGCATGGAGTAGGCGGCATAGGGGAAGGCGCAGCCTGGCGGGGGGCGGGGGAGGGGAGCTGAGGCCCCGCCCCGGAGACCCCCGCGCCACACCCCCGCCCCGCCCCGGAACGCCCCCGCCCCCCTGCCCACCGCCCCCGCCTCCGCCGTGGGGCTCACCCAGGCTGTAGAGGCTGAGCGCGCCGTAGTCCAGGAAGTAGCAGATGTGACGCGCGCGGGGTGACATGGAGCTGAAGGTGTGCGCGCAGCACGACGCAAACGGGTAGAGGCAGGCGGGCAGCAGGAAGACGAGAAGCGGCCAGTGGTAGGGCTCCGACCGGAAGCCCTGGCCTCCCGCCAGCGCCAGGAGGCGCCACAGGAAGTACCTGCATCAGGCACGTGCTCAGGCCACCGGACCCCCAGCGACTCCCAGTGCAGCCCGCGGGCCCGGACGGTCCCGGTCCGCCTGAGTACCCCCTTGAGCTCGAGGCCCAAGCCTGGGACAGAGCCTCCCTCACCAGGTGGGCAGGAAGTGAGTCCAGATGTTGACGGTCTCGTTGGTCATCTGGAAGGAGCTGAGGACACAGTCCAAGGCCGAGCTGGTGGGGCGGCGGTAGCCAGACATGATACCATCTTCCCAGAACACCTGGGGTTGTGGGGGCAGGGAGAGGAGAGGAGTCACTGTGTCCCACCCTTTCTCTCCAAGGGACTCCACTGTGTCCCACCCTTTCTCTGGAAGCAGGGTGGAAGGGAATGGGCTGGAGATCACAATGGCCCCAAAGTCAAACTAAATCCAACCCCATCTCACCACAGGTTCCAGTACCCAGAGAAACCCAGTTTCTCACTCAGGTGAGAAACAGAAGAGGCAGAGTAAGGGGACAAGATAGGATGGACACAGCGTGCTCTGAGGAAGCCGACTCTGGATAAAGGAGTGTTCTGGGCTCTAGGGAGCAGGTCACAAGCCTGTTCCTTAGAGAGCAGAAGAGTCCCACACTGAAATGGCAGGAATAAGAGCTAGCCTAGAGCAGGGACTTCTGCACTTGCAAAAAGAGAAGAAACTTTGCCCCGGCCAGTCCCCTGAGAAGTAGGAGTTGGTGAATCCCTCACCCTGGGGACCTGGTGGACGCGAAGGAGTTGGGGCAGCTTGAGACTGAGCATGGTGGCCCGGCACCTCCACGTTGACCTAGAGACAAAGGGCAGGGGGGGAGTTAGGTATCTGCCCCCATCCACAGGTCCCTTTTCGCCCAGGTCCAGGCCGGACCTGGTCACTGAGTCCCAGGGTAGGCTGTGTACACAGGCATGCATGCGGGTGGTAGCTGGCCACCATGCTGCTTCCTTTAGGCCAGGGGAGGCTGGCCCAGCTTCCCCAGTGGTCATAACCCCAACCCCTCCCCAGCCTAGCCTGGGGGCTATTTAGTTCCCCCATTGAGAGGGGCTGGTCAGCCTCAACTCAGCAAGGAGTGGAGGGTCCTCCTCAGCCAGAAGGCTGCCTCAGTAACCCTGGACCCTGGAGCCAGGTCCCCAACCCCCAGTTTTTGTCTCAGACGAACCCTGACTTATGGAGGACAGCACAGAGAGAGCCTAAGCTCACACCGCCACCGCCATTGCCAGCACCAGAAAGCCCCTTGGCTCACAGTGCCTGGGCTGAGCACAGAAAACTTAGGGGGCTCAGGGAGAATTCTTGGAGAGGCCAGATGCCTACCAGTGGGACAAGGAATTCGGGGGATGCCTGGCTCTTCTCTGAAGACTACACTTGTGCCCCGGGGGGCATTTGGGGTCCCTGCCCCACCTGAGCCCCGGCCCCTCAGCCTCAGACCTGTGTGCTGCTTCCGGGTGGCCGCAGCTTTGCTGCCCCCTCCTCCCGCCCCCCCCCCCCGCCTCTCAGGCCGCCTCTCCCAGGCACATTCCTTGGCACAAGTGGATGGGCTGGGCCACGGGGGCGGGAGGAGGGAGAACAGGACACTCCTCCCGCCTCTCCAGGCCAAAACTTTCCAGCCCCGCCCCGCGCCTCTTCCTGTCATCGCTTTGCCTACTCTGTGCATGTTTGCTTCGCACACACTCCGGGCCCTCACACCGCCAGCCTGAACCCCAAGCCTCTGTTCCTGTCTTTCAACATTTTGGGGGCCCTCTGCCCTTGAGCTGGGTGCTGGGGACCCTGCTGGGCACAAGGCCAACCTGGTCCCTAGTCCCTGCACCCTAGCTGAGATTTGACAGATGACCCCGGGAATTCCCTGGCGGTCCAGTGGTTAGGACTCTGTGCTTTCACTGCCGAAGGCCTGGGTTTGATCCCGGGTGGGGGAGCTAAGATCCCACTACCACGAGCCTCGGGGCGCAGCCAAAAAAAAAAAAAAAAAGAAACTAAGATAGATGACCTCTCCCGGAAGTGGGATGGGAGTATACTGACCTATCCTGAGTGCGGCCCAGCTGCCTGGGGGAGGGGTGGACCAGGACGATGCTGGCGTCTAGCTCCCCTCAGGGTCCCTTCCCTCAGCACTGGGGTTCAGAGGTGTCTGAAGTAGAGTTTGTGCTGTAGCCATGGAAATGGGGGAGGGGCCGGCCGGAGCCAGCGAGTGGCCTCTAGTTCCCCAGAATGGGCCTCGTGGTCCCAGGTGAGCTTCCTTACCCAGAGTTTGATGGGCGCTCCTAAGCTGGTGGGTCGGCAGGCCCCGGGCTCCACGGGTGGAGTCCCTGGCTCTTGCCAGCCGGGCCAATGGGAGGGAGAAGAGAGTGGCGGGCAGGCGGGCCAGGCCTGGGCGGGGAGTGGGAGACAAAGGGGAGCCAGAGAACAATCCCAGCCTTGTCCAGCCTCCAAGGAGCAGTACGGGGTGGCCCAGCCCCATTAGCAGGCAGCTCACTCTGGGCTCCAGCGCACAGCCAGCCCCTCCAGCTTGACCCCACCCCACCGAGAGCAGACTGGCCGGAAGAGGCCAAGGCCCTAGCCAGGATGCAGCCAGGGTGGTGCAGAGCGCCCCCCTCAGACCAGGCTGCCCCACAGCTCCAGGGTTCCAGGCTCTCCCAGGAGCTGAGAGTGGCTCTGCCTCAAGCTGGGCAGAGGAACCCAAACCCTGAACTTGAATTCTCCAAAACCTCCTCACTGTGCTTCGCTGCCTCTCAGTGCCTGGTGCTGGGCAGAATCCAGAGCAAATGCATTTGGTGAATACGTTGGTTCAACCTCGAGGGGTTCACCAAGCTTCTCCACTCCCCAGACACACTTGAGGTATCAGTCCTTGCGGAGGGATGGGGCTGAAGACTCAGTGGCTGGTTTCAAGGTTCACCCTCACCTCTCCTTTGAGACAGTTTCTCCCTGAGTCAGAGGGCCCAGCTGAAAACCACAAACCACCCCCAGGGAGCAATGTAGCCTTCAAAATAGTTGACCCTTGAACAGAGGTTTGAACTGCGTTTATATGCAGCTTTCTTTCACTAAATTGGAACTGCAGATACAGAGGGCGGACTATAAAATCAAGTGCAGATTTTTGCTTGCATAGGGGTCAGCGCCCTAAAACCGCTATTGTTCAGGATCACCTGTATATTGTTTTCACCTATCACCCTTGTGAAGGCAGCAGCTCAGCTCAATGAACTTCACATCAAAACCATCTCTGGAGTTTGTGCTCCAACTGCTGGTTTCTTGCTTCAACTGGGCCACCTCAAAGAAACCCTTCCAAACTGCCATTTCAGCATGTAATCTCCAATGTCCCAATAAAATTGTACAGAAAGGCACCAGGAGACAAGGAGTGGGCTTCTGGGGGTCTTTATTAAGTGATGCTTTAGTCTTAGTCTCTGCCAGGGACTGGAAGTGGGGGTGATCCCACTCCCCCCAGGTTGTCCCAGACTTGCTGTCTTAGAGGAAGGAGGCAGGAAGCCTGTTCTCCTCCGAGAACAGTCTGGGAAGCTAGGCTAGCGCTGGGGCGGGAACAGCAGAGCTGAGATCCCCGACCCTCAACCCCCAGCCCGAGCTGTATGTGCAGCCTGAGGAGGAGGGGCCGAGGCAACCCTGGCCAAAGCCTCCCACACTCAGCCCCACTCTTGCTGCTCCACTCACTGCCCTGAGCTATTCATGATCTCTGCTCGCACATTCACCTCAACACTCCAGAAACTAGCCCCACGCTCAGCTCCTCCAGGCCTTTAGTCCCGGGGAAGGACAAAAGTAGGGAAGCCCATCAGGGCAGAGGGTCCCTGGCCGAGCAGCTTCAAGGGGCCTCTCCTTTCTGCTGTCCAGCCGAACACAGGCCCCTCCCTAGATAGTAGGGGGGGGTTGTAGCCTCAAACTTCACCCCCCTCTCCTCTTACTGGCATCCCACTCTGTCCCAGCACAGCAGCCCAGAGCACAAAGCACAGTGACCATGGGGCTGGTGGGCACAGAAGCCCTCATTGGCATACAGGCCAGACTGCCTGCAGCCATCGTGGGCCTGCTCCCTGCCCTGGAAGCTAGACGAAGGGAGACAGAAAACAGAAGTGGGGCGATGTGTGTGCAGCCCCTGCAGCAGGCGGAGGGGATCTAACCCCTGCCCTGCTATTGGTGCAGGCAGCTCCAGGCCCCTCTTCCTTAAGAGTCCCCAAGGCTTCAGAGCTGCCCAGCCCCTGCAAAGGGAGATGAGAGGGGGATGGGTGATCCTCGAGGAGAGGAAGGGTCTGCAAAGAACCACCCAGACACCTGGTGTTACCCAACTCTACCCCCAGGCCCAGAGGGCCCAAACTCCTGGCACCAACCACCCTGCGTCTTGGGTGAGGAAGAAGGGCCCCTTCTGCTGTCCCTTCCCCTCAGAGGTCCAGGAACCACTCCAACGAAACGCAGACACCCGTGCCTGCCACCTGCCCCTGGGGAAAGCAGGGAGGCTGAGGCAGGAAGGCTGGCTAGGGGCCCACAGGCCTCTCCTGCTCCAAGCACTTTCCTTGCTTTCCTGACGTCGTCTTGGCAACAGGGGGACCCCGCCCTCCCAGCTGGCTCCTGGGCCCTCCCTGCAGCCTGTGTGCAGCTGGGCTTCCTTCCTGTGTGCGTGCGTGAGTCTGCGTGTGGTGGGGTGACTACAGGTGGTGGTCCTGGCTGCCAGGGAGGGCAGGAGAGATCTGGAGTCAGCCCCGCTGCAGGGCCTGGGGGTCGGTCTCAACCAATCTCCTTCCACTGCTTGTAGAAGTCCAGAACATTCTTGATGTCCACACTGGCATGAGCAGCGGCCTGCAAGGCTGCCTGTAGAATTGGGGGGAGGACAAATGGAGGAGGGCCTGACCTCCCAAACTCTGGGACAAGTCGTTGAGGGGCTGGGGAAGGGGTGATGGAAGAGGAAAAGGGCAGCTGTCTGTCTGAGGGAGTCGACTCCAGTACCTCGTCCCCATTCCACACTCTGCCAAACATCACCCCGTGACCCACCTGCATAGGGCCTGAGAGCGTGCTGGGGTTGTCCAGTGGAAGGCCTGTGATGATGGTCACCATGCCGCTCGGGTCCTCCTCACCTGCCCCCTGGGCCAGAGTCAGCTGTTTGCAGCTGTCCAGGATTTTATAGAGCGTCCTGGTGGAAGCAGGGGGAAGGCGGGCCAAGCCCCAGCATTAGCACAGCCTGAACACCAGATCTCCAGGGCACAGGGGAAGCTGGGGGTGAGGGGGGCACCAGGAGAGAGCAAGAGAAACCAGGCAGCCCAGAGGAGTGGGTCCTGGAAGCTGGCCCTGGAGGACACGCTACAGGGACTGGGCAAAGGTTCAATGAGTAAGGAAGCTGAGCCCAAGGATCTCAGGGCCATGGGGGCTCAGATGCTGGAGCAACTTCTCACTCCATCTAAGGTGAGACCTGCAGGAGGCCTCTGGCAGAATGAGCCTGGCCCCACGCTGGTCCTGCTGCCTGTTACAGGATTCTCCAGCCCCGTCCCTCTGTCCTGGGGAGTGCCCACAGAGGAGCAAGGCAGGCGGCCTATCTGAGGTTCTAGGGGTGGGGCTGAAATTTTACCAGGCATCTGCATCCTGCCTCTTCAGCTTATGCCGCTCAAAGCTCTTCCCCACCTCTTTCTGGCAGCGAATGTACCTGCAAAGGAGACGAGAGAGTGAAGGTTGGGGGCAGGGGAGAGGGAGGGCACCTCATACAAAGCAGGCCATTGTGGCGCAGGGGACCCAGTTTTATGGGGAGGGGGCACGTCTCCCCCATCACAGGTCTGTTTGGAGTCATTTTGAAGTGGCTTCCTAGCTGCTGAGCCCAGCTTGCTTTTCCTCCTGATAACATCAATTCTTTGGTTCCTCCCTGGGGAGGAGCTGGGAGGGGAGAAGCAGCAGATGCTTTTCAAGTCAGTGCTTCTGGAGACAAGGTCCGAACAAGCAGGCTTTGTGCAGCTTTCTGACCAGGCAAGGGCAGATGCAGAGGAGGGGTGGGCCAGCCAGCAGAGAGCAGGGAGCTTTCTCCCTTTTCCCTACACCCAGTGTCTAGTCCTTTTCTGGCCCCAAAGGCCAGAAGGAAGGGCCTGTGCTGGGCTGAGCACCTATAACACTGCCATCTGTCCCCCCAACCCCATGGGAAGCCCCTGGGCAGCCCCGATGAAGGCACTCCCACCTTGGTCAACCTGATCACCTAAAGCAGGAGAACCTCCTGCAAAGGAGTCCACAGCTTGGAGGTGGGGGCTTGTTCCCCTCTCCCCAGTCACAGTGATCTCATGTTTGCCCCAGAGGTAGATGGACAGCAGGTCACTGTTCCCCAACAGGGCTCCTGGCTCCTCCAATCGCTGTCTATTTCAGCACCTAAGACCCTGACTTCTAATTATGTCTTCGGCCTCCCTCCCCAGGCAGTGAGCCAACTGTGAGCAGGGGCGTGTCTTACACGAGGAACACACGCATTTGTTGTCTGGGCTCAGCACAGGTCCAGCCAGGCCTGCACTCACCTGTTCCCTTTTTTAAACTCTGCCTCCAGGTATCGGATCCCATCCCGGGCCCCGGGGTGTTCCTTCTTCAGCAAATCCAGGCCATCAATCACTGGCAGGCAAGATAGGGGTGGGGGAACGACAGAACAGATGAGCTCAGGCTGTCGTGACATGGGGCTCTGCAGAAGCATCTGCACTCACTCCAGGACACACTGCAGGAAAAGGGACCGTAGCTCCTACAGGAATCCTGAAGTTCTTTCAAAGACTCACTTTCTGCCAACAATGTATTTGGCAACTTACCAACTGCTTTCGCTTAGATTTTCTCATCTGTTTCTCCCAACCATCTTGTGAGTCAGGGTTTAACAGGGATTGTCATGCCCATTTCGCAGATGAAATGACTGAAGTTCAGAGAGGTGGCAGGACTTGACCAAGGCCACTGTGTGTAAACTGGGCCCCAAGTAAGGGTCTCTCAATCCCAAGCCAGATTCTCTTTTAGCCACACTCTCTGCTCCCACCTCTCCAATACACTTACCTGTCCTTGGGATGATGACAATGAAGCGGCCACTGGTGGCCAGCTGGCGGATGACAGGGAGGTGGTGGCAAAGGGCTTGGGTGTCGGGGACGAGGTAGGGAGACATTGCTGACTGGGCCTTGGGCTGCTGCAGGCTCCCTTCCAGCTGAGAGACCTCGAGCTGTTGAGAGAAGGCAGAGTGGGTGGAGCTGCGTGCAGCCTGGGCAGGGGAAGAATGGTACTCAAGGTGGCTCCTATGGGGCTCCTCCTGCTGCCAATGGGAACAAGGGACCCCTTCGACGAATGGCCTCATAGGAAAAGTAGACAGAAACAAGGGTTAAAGGAAAGAGGAAGAGAAAGAGAAGGAAAAGAGACAGAAGTGAAAGCAGAAGGGAGCACGGAAGCTCAGTGACAAGTCAGCAGTTGGAAGGCAGTCTAGGAGGCTGGGAGGGTAGCCAGGGCAAGGTGGAGAGCCACAGCGGGCAGAACAGGGGCTGAAGCTGGAGGGCTGAGGACGTGCCAGGGGGCTTTAGGCAATAACCAGATCAAGAGCAGAAGGAGCGCGGGGCCCCAACTTCTTACCTGAAGTCGTAGCTGGGCCATGTCTCTCATTAGCCTGTTCCGCCGAGCTTCCTCCTGTGCCTACAAGGGGAAAATACCAGGTGCTAATTAAGCTTGGGACAAGAAGCTGGGGGAATGAATATGCCTTTCTCCAGTGATCAAGAAGACCAAAAGGGATTCCTGGAGTCTGAAATAGGTACGGCCTCATATAAAGTCAGCTCTCTATCACTCCTGCTAAGTGAGGGGAAGGGAGGTGTGGGAGAAAAAATATCCCTCCTGTGTAATCTGAACACATTCCATTAGCAGCCCACAGAAGCTCACGCCTCCTGGGGAGAGAGGGAGGGGATGGCACCTGTCTGTGTCTCAGGGTTGCTCCTCTCAATCTGTCCTCCCTCCCAGGGGATATCATCCATGCATCCCTTCGCTTTCTATCATCATCCACTTGCCAACTTCTTCCAAAAGCTGCAGCTTCAGCCCAGACCTGACCACACCTGAGTTCCAGACGTACATACCCAAATGCCTACTTGACAGCCCAACCTGCTTCTCAGAACCTGCTTCTCATCCTCTAGTGTTCCCCAGCTTGCTAAGTAAACCACCATCTGCCAAGTCAGAAAGCTAGCTGACTTTGACTTTTCCCTCTCTTTCAGCCCCAGAAGTTACCAGCCTCCCAGTTCTGTCAACTGTACCTCCTAAAAAATCATTCACATCCCTCTGCATCCCTCCATCTTCAACGTGCAACCCTGGTCTAAGCCAGTACCTCCCACCTTGACTATTATATAACCATCTTCTTTTTGGTTTCTGCCTCCAGCCCAATTCATTTTCTCTGCCTGCAGCCAAGGCAATCTTTCAAAAACCATCTGCTATCCACCATGGCCCTGACTAAAAGTCCTGTGATGGTTTTCCTTTGTCTTCTAGATGAAGTCCAAATTCCTTAGTACGGTCTAAAGATGGGGACTTATTCTAAAAGACATGGGGAGCCACTGAAGGCTCTTTGACGAGCAAACTGGCACCATCAGAGTGATGCTCTAAAATATTAATCTGGAATGTATAATCTCATCCTAATCATAAGAAGACACCAGACAAAGCCAAGTGAGGGACATTCTACAAAACAACTAAGGAACAATACTCCTTAGAACTGTCAAGATTATAAAAAACAAGGAAAGGGACTTCCCTGGTGACGCGGTGGTTAAGACTCTGGGCTCCCAATGCACAGGGCATGGGTTCGATCCCTGGTCAGGGAACTAGATCCCACACGCATGCCACAACTAAGGAGCTCGCCTGACTCAACTAAGACCCGGCGCAACCAAATAAATAAATAAATATTTTAAAAAAAAAGACATGGAAAGGCTGAGGAGACATTAAAACAATCAAATGTAATGTGAGATTCTGGAAAAGAAAATAGACATTTACAGGAAAACTAGTGAAATCTGAATAAAGTCTATAGTTAACAGGATTGTACCAATCCTAACTTCTTAGTTTTTGTTTTTTGGTTTTTTGCAGTACGCGGGCCTCTCACTGTTGTGGCCTCTCCCATTGCAGAGCACAGGCTCCGGGTGCGCAGGCTCAGCGGCCATGGCTCACGGGCCCAGACACTCCACAGCATGTGGGATCTTCCTGGACCAGGGCATGAACCCGTGTCCCCTGCATCAGCAGGTGGACTCTCAACCACTGCGCCACCAGGGAAGCCCCTAACTTCTTAGTTTTGATAATTATACTATGGTTATGAAGTGTCCACCACTTACCCGCAGAGTGTCCCCTTCAAGAAACTCTGGTAGAGAAAGCAAAAAAGGGAGGCAGAAGACCAGACCCGTCGGGAAAGAGGGGTCCCTAAACCAGGCAGACACTAGAGCCCAGAGAGTAGGAGCAGCGCCCTGCCTGGCTTGCAGAGAAGCTAAGCTCCCACAGCAGCTTAGAACAAGGACAAGAGCCTGGTCTTTCCAATTCCAGAGCCCTGGCTCTGCCACTGATACCTCCTCCTTTGTCATTCTGTGCTTCCTCGTCTATAAAATGAGGCTGCAAGTGCCCACCTCACAGGGCTGTTACATGAGATGTCACATGCAAAGCAGCTCTGCACGTGGAAAACTCTCGATAAATGATGGGAGATGGCAGTATGACAAGGACCACGCTGCTGCTGCCAGGGGATAAACCCCTTGGGGTGGAAACATGACTCAGGCAGAGCAGGAGGCAGTCCCAGCAGGCAGTGTGGCCTGGGTCCACTGTGGCCTGTGGTGTCTAGCACCACACCAGAGGGGTTTTCAAGTATTCCGTGCCCCCAGGAGGAGTCTTCGGGAGCTTTAGGCCAGAGGAAATGCCTGCAAACACTCTAACGTTTTTTGAAGCTGTGTGACTTCCCCATAATTATTTTTGTAACCCCCTGTGTTTTCCCCTATGCAACAGCAATGAAAGCCTTAACACAAAAGGTTAGTTTTTAACAAAACGTGCTTGCTTTTAAGGCAGCGAGGGGGGTTTCTGGGGAGACTGTGCCCCTTCCCATCCGCAGGAAGGGGGTGCTCAGAGGTTGGGGAGCCTGGGGCTGGGGAAAGGAAGAACATGGGGGAGGAGACTGGCTTGAGATGAAGAAGAACCCCTGGGCTTGCCAAGACACGTGGGCCGTGCTTCCCGCGCCAGACACCACCCCCCCAAATGTACTGGTGACACTTAGCTTGGGGAGGACAACACGCCCAGGGTTGTGCAGGCCCCACTAAAGAACCCACAGTGTTGCTCACAAAGTATTAGCCTCACAAGAGAAAGGCCTGTCTTGTTTGCTGCTGTAACCCTCATGCCTAGGATACTGACGGGTCTGGCACAGAGCAGATTCTCAGTAAATATTTGTGGAATGAATGATTGACTGGAAAAGAGGTAACATAGGCCACCTCCTACTCTTTGAGGCTTCTGTGGGATGGGAGGGTTCCTGCATGGTGTCTGATGCCAGGATCCCTCCATTCCTCAGTCTTCAACCCTTGAAAAGGGAAGGGAAAGAGCATTTTGCTGAGCACACATACTCCACAGCACACACTCCATGATGCAAAGTGCAAAGTGCCTGCCATTCACTATCATTCCACAGTCACAGCAACCCCATAAAGCTGATTCAACTATTCGTGTGTAAACGATGAGGAAACAGAATTAGCAAGGTTAACTGACTTGCTCAATTCAGACTAGGAGGTGACAGAGATGGCCCTCAGTCCCCAGTCAGTCTACATACAGGCCCGGTGCCAGGCTGCCCCTGCTCAAAGCAACTCTCACTCCCTATCAGCCCTCAGTTCCCTCCCCAGGCTCAGTCTCCCCGGCCCCAATGACCAGGTTCTTCAGTCGAGGGCCACCCGTGTGTCTGAGCCTCTGACCCTGGGTTTCTCAGTGAGCCCATGGGAACGGAGCAGACAGGGAGGGGAGGCCTGACTCACCATGCGGAACTGGGCCTGGGCCTGCTGCAGCAGGCTCTCCTGCTCAGACTGGGAGATGCTGACGAAGATGCCGACCTCTGGGTTGAACTGCAGGATGCTGCCTTGAAGGCGGGCAACGAAGTGCCCAAAGCTGCGGATGCAGCAGATGCGCACGACCGTCTGTGAGGAGACATGGGAGGCGGCCCGGCTGAGTAGGGCCCTCCAGGCCTGCTGGCCCCCGCTCCTCCCCTCCGCTGTCCCTGCCAGCCCAGCCAACTCAGCAATACGGGTTCCCTCGTAAGGCCTGTGGTCTATGGGGTGGAAAAGAGGAGTGCCGAGGCCCAGGGCCTCTAGCTAATGGAAAAGGAGTGGGCAAGTAGGGCGAGGAGACTCCCAGGAGGACTGGAGAAGCAGGACTCAGGGCTGAGAAGAAAGAGACAAGGGCACGGGCTGGGAGTGACGAGACCTGGGTGCTTATGCCATCTTTCTCTGGGTCTCAGATTCTAACATGTAAAATGAAAGGACAAACTAGATCACCAGTTCCAACTTATGTTTTTGGTCAGTAAAACCCTTCTTTCCCCATCAAACAAAAATCTTATTTAGAATGCTAAAATATAAAACAGCCTACCTATCAAGCCAAGCTGGAGAAGGAGGAACCAACGCGGGGGTGGGGGTGGTGTGTGTGTGTGTGTGTGTTGGGGACGAGGGCTGGGACGCCTGTCCACTTGGCTTCCCTTTGTGCCCCAAGACGGCCCATGTGGTGACACAGATTCAAGGGTGAAAGTCACTGGACTAAATGGGTAGCACATTCCCTTCCAGCTCCAACTTTCTGACTGTTTGCTGGTCAGCTTAGAGGAGACTGGGCTCAGAAGAGAAAAGAGGCCAACAGAGATTTCAAAGCCCTAATAATTTACTTGTTTTGTCCTCTCCAAAAGGTGGAGAAAGGGGAAGGAGGCTTGTTCTACAAAGGGAGACACTACCAACAGCAAACCTGTGGAAGGACATCCTGCCAAGAAGGAAAGGAAGTCCAAATGGTTCACCGAGTGAAAAAGGACTCACAGCTGCAGCTCCAGGGACATGCTCCCTATCTGGATGGAAGGGGTGCCTGCCCGCCCCCTCCAGCCCTGAGCCCCTGCTTTGTTACTGAGTCTGATGAACAACAGAGCTTGTGGCATGAGAAATGATACCCTCACCTCCTCTGAGGTGCTGAGCAAGAGCCGATCCGTGTCAAAGTTAAAGCGTCTGTGGGCAGCCCGGAGGGGAGGCAGGTTGCGAAGTGCCATGTCCTCTGGGAGCAGCAAGCTAGACGGGAGGTCAGGCAGCTCACAACCTTCAAGAAGATCCTGGACCTCAGGACACAGGACCAGGCCTGGGGAGAAAGAGGACACATGAGACCACCTGCCCTATGGGAGCCCCCAGTCAGAGGGACACAGTTCTTCCTCAGAGGTTGTGAGACAGGACACACTCCTCGGACACGAAGTGGGGAGAGATGGGGGGGAGGAAAGGAGAGATGGGTACACAGGGCCGTCAGGCAGAGCTTTAGGAGACCAGAGCTGGGAGGGTTAGAGGACCGCTCAGACTGGGACGGCCCCCTGACAGAGGGACAATTACACTAGGATGGATGTGAGAGGAGGAGCTCTGGAAGAAGGAATGGATTGCCCTTGGGTGAGTCCAGAGGTAGAAGAAGGTGATTTCCAGCTGGAAGGTGGCAGGAGGGGATGAACCAGACAGATGGGCTCTGATGGTCAAGGTCAATGCTCAGTGAGGAAGGCATCGGTGCCACACCAGTGACTGGGGCTGGCTCACAGGCTCCCCTCACTCTGCTCTCGCCACTCCACTGCCTTCCCCAGGGAGCACACTCCCTGGTGGACCAGGCCACCTGCCCACAGTGGGGCAGTGTTGGGGCAGGAAACCAGAGAGGCCCAGACCACAATGACTGCTGTGTGTTAGGGAGGCTAGGCAGTGAATCCCATTAACCTCCTTACCCTAAGGGCCAGGTTACCAGGAAGGGGGAGGCGGGCTTTGTGGGGCCAGTGAGGGAGAGGGAGGACAGTGCCAGGGACTCACTCACCAGACTCTTGGAGTTCGCCAGCAGCTGGCAACAGATTAAGCAACACAGACAGGCGGTTCCACAGACTTTGAGAGCTCTTGAGAGAGAGAGAAGAGGAAGCCTTCAGCTGGGGCAGTGCTGGAGGCTGGCAGTGAACAAGAAAAGCACTATATCTGGGGGGCCTGGGACTATGGTCACAGGCCTAGAAGCGTTTGAGAGAAAAATTAACAAAAGAGGCCAAGGGAGGCTCACGGAGGACTTGGAAAACAGGGAGGAATGAAGAAGGGGACCATGAAGCCTCACTGAACTTCATCAACCGCTGAAGGCTTGAAACCACAGGAGAAACTCTCTGGATCTTGGTAGTGGAAAAAGCTAGAGCACTGGAGGAAGCTTCTCCCTGTCTAGCACAAACTTTTCCTTTCAGCCCTCCACGTGCCCACACTGGGCCACCTCTCTGGGGATATGACCTGCACCCCCATCTTCACCACACCGCCCTCGATGACTAACAATGACTAACTAGCTGTCATCAGGCACAAGCACATGCCCAAGGTTGTGCCTGGCCCTGACCTAAACTCCCTCATCTAGGGAAGAGGGCGACCTGCAGGGAAAAGGGTCTTCCACAGCAGGCAGGTATGCTACTGGAATAAAGCAACACTGAAGAAAAGCCTCAGGGCACCGGAGGCTCAAGATTAAGACTCTGAACCTGAGAAAGGAAGGAAAAGGTCACAATCACGCCAGCCAGTCTCCATGGCAGCCCGCCTCTGACACCACTCGCTCCAGCTATAGGACTCTCTTTAAGCCGTTTCCCTGCTCACAACACCTGCACGTTGTCTGAATATCCTGTCACTTCCCAGTCTCATCTCTCTTGTCACTACTCAGTGCTCTCTCCTTTCTCTGGACTCTGGTGTTTACCTATCAAGGTTAGCCCTTGAACACATACTGTCATAGACATTACTCATAATGGCAGGCATTATGCCTGGCACTGGGGACACAAAGCAGAATAAGCAGTGCTCTCATTTTCCCAGTCCACAAAATTTGTACCCCAGCCCAGGCCACAGACTCTTTGAGGACAAAGGTCATGCCTAATCCTTGACCCGTAAAAAGCATAAGGAGCCAGCACAGAGCAGGTGCTTGACAATAACTTTTGTCTTGACCAGCCCACCTGAGGGGATTCCCACACCCCATCCTGGCTGGCGCCCTCCCCTAACACCTTGGGACCTGACAGAGAGCAGTGGGAGTGGAGTGACACACCTGCGCACACACAATGATGAGGTCGGGGTTAGTCCGTAGCCAGTCCAGGAAGACTTTCACAGCAGGAAGCAGGCCTTCGGCCATCAGGACTTGCAGCTTCTCCTGGATGCTGCGCTCATTCCGACAGGAGCGCCCACTAGACTCACTTCCCTCCGACTCAGAGCCCTCTTCAGAGGCTGGGGGTGGGTGACAGAGAACCAGGATGAGCGACTAGTAGGCACACGGCAACAGGCTTCAGCTCTGTGGGGGGAGCATGCCCCAACCTGCTTGGACTCTTCTGAAGAATTCTGATGTGAGAAGAGAGGAACCAGGCTCCTGCCTAACTTTTCTAGGCCCACTAACTGGTTGCTTTTAAGCCAAGAGCCTAGTGCCTTTTAAAATACGAGCTAAGGGGCTTCCCTGGTGGTGCAGTGGTTAAGAATCTGCCTGCCAATGCAGGGGACATGGGTTCGATCCCTCGTCCGGGAAGATCCACATGCCGCGGAGCAACAAAGCCCATGCGCCACAACTACTGAGCCTGCACTCTAGAGCCCACGTGCCCCAACTACTGAAGCCCGCGTGCCCTAGAGCCCGTGCTCTGCAGCAAGAGAAGCCACTGCAATAAGAAGCTCACGCAAAACAACGAAAGAGTAGCCCCTGCTCACTGCAACTAGAGAAAGCCCATGCACAGCAACGAAGACCCAATGCAGCCAAAAATAAATAAATAAATAAATAAATAAATAAAAATACGAGCTAATTTGTGAGGTCTACAGCTACTCACTCAACTGATATTTATGATGTGCCTATACTGTGCAAAAGGCAGGGCTGACAGTCAGAAGTGAGCTACAGGTGGGGAGAAAAGGGGTACAGAATTAAAAGAACTACTTCCAACTCCTAGCTCTTCAAGTCTGCAGGTTAGAACACTAAGTAGTTCACACTCCAACTCTGAGCATCAGCTTCCTCATTTCTTTTATTCATTCTAAGTCCCAACCATGTGCCAAGCACTGTGTTAGGTAATGAGGATACAGCGACAGACAAAACATGGCCTGCCCTGCCCTCAAGAGGCTCATGGTATTGCAGGGCACGGACAGACAAGTCAACGGACAATGTCACTTGAGTGGGAAAAGGCTGGAAGTTGCCAAGGTGCAGAGTCTACAGGAGCCCACAAGAAGCCTACCCTTGGAGGAATCCCAGACCAACTGACTTTCAAGCTAAAATCTAGAGTGAGAATTAGCCAAGCAATAGGCTCGGGGCAAGGGAGGAAAAGTATGTTCCAGACCAAAGAAGCACTGTGCACAGAAGCTTGGAGGTAAAGAACAGAATTTAGAATAGGGATGATAACCCTTCCACCACGAGACTGCAGTGAAAATTAGATAAGACCCCCAAAAAATCCAACCTAGTGCTTGGCATAGAGTAGATGCCGCAAATGCTCACTGCTGCTGCTGAGCAGGTGCTCCCTTTGCACCTCAGGGGAAGACCCTCAGGAAAACAGTCTCATTCTAATCCACCTGCCCTGGTGGGTGCTGGTTTTTCTAGCTTCCAGGAGCCCTGGTAGGACCTGGGATGGCACGGGAGGGAGTTACAGCTGCAGTGCTGTGTAGGGAGAAAAGCCCCAAACCCACGGGGCAAAGGAGGAGAACAAGACCATGAAATCAGCTGGGAGCTGAGAATAAGGAAGTGAGTAGCAGAGGGGATTCCCAGGAAAAAACTCCAGGCCACACTATAGGCAGCAGCCAAAAGCCAGGCAGTGAGGGTGGGGATGAGAGGTACACAAACAGAGAAAAAAGTGGTCTCTCTCAGATGAATGCCGATGGTATGGAGGTGAGGACCAGAGCAAGATGATGAAGAGAGGCCCAAGTACCTGGCTCTGAGGGCTTGTCCACATCCCCATTGACACAGGGCCTGCGGCTGGCCAAGGTGGGAGCTTCGGTGGTGGGCTGGAGGAGCAGGTTGCTGAAGGTGGGAGCCAGTCGGAAGCAGCGTTTAGTCTGGAACATCTGGGTGGACATGGCTTGTAGATTGCTGGCAATGCTGGCCTCACTGGGGCCCAGTGGGCCGTTGAGGGATT
Organism: Mesoplodon bidens; assembly: GCF_964165515.1. NCBI lineage: Eukaryota > Metazoa > Chordata > Mammalia > Artiodactyla > Ziphiidae > Mesoplodon > Mesoplodon bidens. Next base: position 72,476,198 of record NC_138177.1, on the reverse strand, counting down.
CAGGAGCCTCTGACCTGGCCCGGGGTGGCTCCAGGGCTGGGGACCGTGTCCCTTCCTCGTCCTCCATATCTTCCAGGTCTGATCGGGACTCTTGGCTGTTCATTTCTGAATCTGTCTCGGCATCAAAGGCCGTTCCCCCACCTTCAAGGCTCTTGTCGGAGCCACTGTCTGAGCCCTCACTGGCCCGGGCTGAGTCATGGCTCGAGTCTGAGTCAAAGCCTTCACTCAGGTCACTGTCATCACCAGCTTTGGGTGGGTGGCGCCGGCGGCGGAGGCAAGAGAGGCGGGAGAACTTCCGGCTCTTTCTGACCTCGCCATCTTGAGATACTGCAGGAGGAGGCTCAGGACCCGGCTCCTCCGCCTTCTCCAAGGGTTCCTTGGACTCTGGTTCATCTGTGGAAAGAGGATGGTCAGGTGGAGCCTAGGGACAAACCGGAACGAGGACACTGGCAGGTGCTCTTTGACAGCACCTCCCCTGCCACGATCCCCACACCCCATGCTAACCTTTCCACAGTCACAACCTCCCCCGTGCCTGCACCTGTGCCATCACTCTGGAATGCCGGGACGGGATTCTCGCCCTCTTCCAGCTCAGCTTGCAGCCGTATGTTGACATGATTGACAAGGTGGGAGAAGAGGGCCAGGGTGAAGGCAATGGCTGCACTGTACTGCTTGGATCCTAAAACCAGGAAAGCCAGCATTAGGGGCCCAGGGCCCTGAAGAGGACTAGGCTCCACTAATTTCAACCTCATCTCACCTGTTCTCAACCCTTCCAAGGATCCAACTACCTCTGAAAACTTCCTCTAGGGTAAAAAAAAACTTCTCAGGTCTCTTCACTCTCATCCTGTAATGTGGAATGTGCCAGCTCATCCTGCCTCCTCATGTAAGCTCATAGATGCTCTTGTCCCATCTCATCCTCCCTGGCTTTGATGCCTTCACGCAAGCGTCTCCCCATATGCCCCAAGCATCTTTGCACCCAGCCCTGCCTCTCCCTCCCTTCCATCCAACTTTGCTCTACATACACCTCCGGCAGAAAGGTTTCCAGAACTGCCTAACTGCCCCCACCCCCAGCAAGTCTGAATTCCATCTGGATCATCAGCTAAGCATCTCAACCACTGTGTCTGCCTGGGTCCTGGCCAACGGTACGCGTGTTTGTGGGTGCAGGAGGGCGGAGGGGGTGGGAATACGCTGTTGCCTTTGTTCATTCACTAGGAGCTTCTTTAGGGCAGGGTTCCTTGCCCCTATCTCCCACAGCCAGGCAGCGACACAGGTAGTGAAGGGACTGCTTGTGGAAGCAAGTTTGTGGATAAGGAGCTGCAGAAAAGGGTAGTGAGGATCCCAGAAGCCAGTCGGGGAGAAATGAGGGACAGAGGGAGAGTTACCTGCTCTCTTCAAGCTGTGCACACCCATAAGGCAGATGATGACCATTTGAAAGATGAGAAGGTCCGGGAGGAAAGCATATCCACTCTCATACTCCTCCTCATCCTCACTGGCCAGGCTGAGGTTGGGTGAGGAGGGCAGGTAGAAGAGACAGAGGTTGAAGTCCTCCAGGACTGACTGGCAAAGTGATGTCAGCTCTGAGTCCACAGAGCTATGGAAGGGCAGGATAACAGGGGAGGTCAGTGATGGGGGCTGGGGCAGGCAAAAAGAGTTGGGAATACAGGATTCAGAGAGAAGACCGCAGGATCCTTAGGGGAAACTTCAGAAAGAGGAGCAGGGGGAATCAGTGCTTGCTAGTCTCCAAAGCAGACAGAATAACACGGGAAGGGCAGACACGCAGTGGAAGGGATGTGGGTAGGCTTCCCATTAGGCCACTCCTTCAACATCTAGTAAGCACCCACTGTGCCAGAGGGTAAGCCACCCAGAGAACGGGCACAGAACCTAGGGTGAGACAGTGAGGGATGCCAAGAAAGGACTAACCAGCTAAAGAATTTCCAATCGAAAGGCAGAATTCACCAGCCCACTCCCTCCTCTTCAAGTCCCCTGCCAGAAAGAAGCCATCGTGGATGGGGCTCACAGGACACAGTTCTTGCTCACTCTCTTCCACTCACCTGCTTTTGGGCTGCAGGAGGCTTTGCAGATACATAAAGTTCACCAGCAACCTCTTGATGTCTTTACATCTGAAATGAGAGGAGCCCAAGGTAAATGGTGAACAGCTCCAGAGTCCCTATGGTCCTACTGCACCAACTGCAGGAAGACCCCCTCTTCCCACAGGCCCCACTCACCGCTTCTTGCTGGGAGAGAGCTTCCGAGTCTCACACTTCTTTAGCTGGTGGTACATTTTGGCTGCCTTGTCATACAGCCGCTTGAGGTTCCCATAGGCCCCCTCAAAGGACACTTCCGACTGGATGCTGAAGGAGACAGAGGTGAGCTACTGAGTCTTGGCAGAGGCAGAGGTGGAGGGGGGAAATGTCAGTCTTCCAGGGATTTAGGGAGCACTGTTTCTAGTCAATACAGGCTGCCCCCAGCCTCCCCTTCCATGTATGTACTGAGGGTGAAAGCTATCTTTCCTAATAAAATACACACATACAACTTCCAGATTAATCAGAGTAATGATGATGTCCCCATCTCCTCTGTATCTAGAAATGGGACAATTAATCTCACTGAATGTTACAAACTTAGCTTAGTTACCATCCCTGAAATACACTATCCTTCATCTTTCTTAAAGCACAGAGCACTTAATAGGTAGCATTTAACAAGCATTTACTATGTGCAAGGATATTTACATACACTACTTCAGTTGATCCTCATGATATTCATTCAAATGCAAATATGTACTGAGCACCCAACTCTGTGTCAGGCAGGCACTGTACCTTACTATTATCCACATTTACAGATAAGGAAGTAAAGCCTGAGAGATCAAGTATAATGCAAAGGTCACCTAACGGACTTCCCTGGTGGCGCAGTGGTTAAGAATCCGCCTGCCAATGCAGGGGACATGGGTTCAAGCCCTGGTCTGGGAAGATCCCACATGCCGCGGAGCAACTAAGCCCGTGCGCTACAACTACTGGGCCTGCGCTCTAGAGCCCACAAGCCGCAACTACTGAAGCCCAGGTGCCTAAAGCCCGTGTTCCCCAACAAGAAAAGCCACCACAATAAGAAGCCCGTGCACCGCAACAACGAGTAGCCCCTGCTCTCCACAACTAGAAAAAAGCCCATGCGGGGCAACGAAGACCCAAGATTGCGGCAATCAATCAATCAATCAATAAAACAAAGGTCACATAGCTAAAACACAGTAGAGCTGAGTCTCCAACCCAAGTCTGTCTTACCACAAAGCCTATGACCTTAACAGCATGCTATACTTTTTTAAAAAATGTCGTTTTTTGAAACGTCTTTTAATATCAAAAAGCAGTGATAGAAAAGAAGAAATACACATCAGTGGTGAATTAAATATAGCTACAAATTTTTTGATACTCCTTCCACTGAGAAGTGGGTTCTGTGTCACCTCCCCTTAAATCTTGGCAGGGGGTGAGGGTGGGAGACAATGACTATGCAACTGCTTTGACCAAGAGAATACTGCAGAAGTGACTCCACCAGTTTCCAGGCCCAGGCCTTAAGAGATTGGCAGACTCTACTTCCAAGTTTCTTGGGTCATTATTTGCTATTGGAGCCCTGAGCCACTATGTAAGAAGTCCAATCTGCCCTGAGGAAGATACCACATGGAGAGGCCCTAAGACTACATGGAGAGGGAGAGGGGTTCAGATGAACCAACCCTCCAGAGACACATCAGACCCCCAAATCAGCCAAATAGCACTGACTAACCCTAGACAATGCCAACAGGGGGAGAACTGCCAAACTGAGCCCTAGCCAAATGCCTAACCCACAAACCATGAGATATTATTGTTTAAGCATAGTAGAGGAGGACCTTATTTGGCACCTCCCAAACCTGGATGTGCTTGGCTCTCTTTGAAAGTGATTCACCCTAAATCATGATTATGAATGTGATGAGGGATCCAGGACAAGTAAGAGGGGCATTCCCTGGAAGGCACGCAAGGAATGGGAAAGATGCAACGGGAGGTTATAAGCCTGGTAATCATATTCAAGAATGAATACACAAATAACAAAGGCTGGACAGGGTGTGGAGAAAAGGGAACCCTCCTACACTATCGGTGGAAATGTAAATTGGTGCAGCCGCTATGGAAAACAATATGGAGGTTCCTCAAAAAACTAAAAATAGAGTTGCCATATGATCCAGCAATCCCACTCCTAGGCATATATCCAGACAAAACTATAATTCAAAAAGATACATGCACCCCTATGTTCACAGTAGCACTATTTATAATAGCCAAGACATGGAAACAACCTAAATGTCCATTTACAGATGAATGGATAAAGATGTGATACATATATATATATACAATGGAATATCACTCAGCCATAAAAAAGAATGAAATAATGCTGTCTGTAGCAACATGGATGGAACTAGAGATTATCATACTAAGTGAAGTAAGTCAGACAGAGAAAGACAAATACCATGATATCACCTATATGTGGAATCCAAAATATGACACAAATGTGCTTATCTACGAAACAGAAACAGTCTCACAGACATAGAAAACAGACTTGTGGTTGCCAACGGAGAAGTGGGGGTGGAGGAGAGATGGAGTGGGAGTTTGGGGTTAGCAGGTGCAAACTATTATATATATATAGAATGGATAAACAACAAGGTCCTACTGTATAGCACAGGGAACTATATTCAGTATCCTGTGATAAACCATAATGGAAAAGAATATAAAGGAGAATGTATATATATGTATAACTGAATCACTTGGCTGAACAGCAGAAATTAACACAACACTGTAAATCAACGATATTTCAATTAAAAAAAAAATGAATACAGTGGATGGGAGGACAGTCTGTAGTGATCTAGTAAAGAAACAGGGTAAATATTTGTTGACACAGGAAAACAGGTTTCCTTGACCAGGAAGGCAGAATTAGGTTATTTTACTTTACACCTTAGTAGCTGAGCATTTAAGCTATGAAGACCACCCTTTTTCCCTTTAGGCTTTGAAGCCCAATTCACTATATAACTTCTTCTGAGATAGATCTGGCTTCTCGAGTAGACTTTGGCCCTGATTATATGGCAACAGTGAGTTTCCTGGCAGTTTATGTCTCACTAAAACTTAACCAATGGCATTCTCATTTACCTATCAGTCTCATGTGCATTTGGTTATGGTGACTTAGTAACCTAAGCCTAATCAACTTTGGGTGCCCTGAAAAAATTGTTTTTCCATTCTAAGAGCTAAGTGTGAGAGCCAGGGAAGCAGTGATCCACCCTGTTAAACTTGTCCCCGCATGCTGTCATCTTTGTCACCTCAAGACACTGAAGCTCTACAGTTCTGAAGTTCTTGTCAGAGGCTACTTTGGTAACATTTTATCAACTATATCAAATTTCTTTCTTTCTTCAGGAAGGCAGCAATCCTGTTATTTTTCATGACAGCAGACAGCTACTTCAGCTGCCCAAGTATCTACAAGTCCAGGTGGCTGTGTGAAAAGCAGCAGGGCTGTGTCAGGATGCCCCTGAGAGAAGGGACCCCCTCAATCTTAGCATTCTCCTATCTATCTCACCCAGGAGCTAGAGAAGGGAGAAAGGGAAGAGAGAAAACAAAGCAGGAATTGTGCGGACATGAAAGTAGGGCTGGGGAAAGAGCTGGCAAATACTTACCAGCGCAGGTAGCAGTACATGGCTTCCACATTATAGTACTTGCTGCCGGCAAGGGTGCCCAGCTGGTTGAAGGGCATTCCTGGAGAGAAAGAGAAGTCACACAGTCTGTAGCCATAATACTCACCGAAAGCTGCAAGGCCCAACCCACGTTAAGCATCAGAGAACTCACGGGGAGAACAGTGGGTCTGCAGGTGACACTGGTGTCTCAGGTGATCAGCAGCTTAATCGTGCTCCTCCAGGGCGTTATCTATTCTAGACTCACTTCCTATCAGTCTAAGCCCACCTGGACCACCAGGGATTGCAGCACTGACGGCTGCCATGCCTTCAGCAGCAGCTGTGCCTCTTCCAATGCTGACTGAACTCCATGGAGCCCTCCCTCTCCTCTATCCCAGCTCAGTCTCTCACCTCTGAGTTCTCCTTCCTACATGCTAATCCCCATCTTTCCCTGTAATGGAGCCTTATCCCTTCCCTCACTGTGCCTCCGTGGGGGCAGCTGAAGTACGGTCTTCTCTTTCTACAGAAACCTCAGGGACAGGGAAGCCATCTTGTCTCTCCCTCTCCTTCTGCCTCCTTCCTTCTTAGTTCAAGACTTTCCCATTTCTCTTCTCCTTCCACCATCTTCTGAGTGTGTGTTACAAGGGGCAGAATGCAGAACCAAGGTGAAGTATGAAAGAATTGAGAGTGGGTGGGAAGGACCGAGGGGGAAGTGAGTATGGCCTGCCTGCCATCTCAACATTGTCTTCCTCTTGGAAAATGCTGCTGGGTTGGGAGGCCCCAGTGGGGGGCGGTCCACTTACCAATCTGGGGAGCCACTGACAGGGCTTGGTAGTAAAATCTCTCAGCTAGCAGCTCAGTGTCTACGCCAGCTAATTCATTCTGATATCGTGCTGCAGGAGGGAGAGAAGGAAAAGAAACACAATGATTCCGTGTTTCAGAAAAACCTCCCCTCATCTGGGAGTCTACTCTGGAGAACTGTAATAAGAGCCCGGGAGGAAGATACCTGAGCTAGAAGGCAGGCTGCTTGGGTCTCTGGCACAGTCTTAAGTCTGCATGACTATGGGCAAATTGTTCAACTCTCTCTTCCTTGCTGGTAGGTCCAAAATGTAAAGAATATTTAGTGTTTGTAAAGTAAAGAGGCTCTTCTTGATTATCTCTTCCCAATGAAGGGGCTGCAGCATATATAAATGCTTGAAAAGACTTCTGATATTTGGTTCTGGAATTCAACTGCTCAGTTCTAGAGAGAAGACATTACTAATGACACTTGGTCAATCTACTGTGAAACAGCTGATTCTCTCTGTGGCCCCTGCCTATAAAGGGTCCAGGAGTGGGATGGGGGCAGGAAGACGAGCCTCAGATCAATAAAGGATAATGCATCTGAGAGCCACACACCGGCAGCCTAATGACAGAACCTTTGTCTATCAGGACTCGAGACGGAGGCCATAAAGCAAGAGAGTACTTTTCCATTCTGAGAAACATATTTCAAGCAGGTAAGTCCTCCCTGAGGTCTAACTGCAATTCCTCTAGGAATCCATGAAGAGAAAACCCCAAAGGAGAAAGACATCAAATTAAAATCTTCCTAACCCACCACTGAAACCAGGTTATCACCCTAACTTTCTTAAAAAGCAAAGACATTTTCCTTCTTTGTGTATTCACCATCCTTTTTGACTCATGCACGAACAGTTGAAAAGAAGGAAACACTGTAAACAGACTGGAGGGGAAAAGTTATCAGAGGCCACATTGCGCCTCCTGCTCTCCAATCACGTAAAGGGTGGTACCAACAAGAGCAGTTGGATCCTGTCCTGTAGCCCAAAACAGAGAAAAATGAAAGGTTCGGATTCTTACACAAATCCCCCAGGTACACTAGACATCGGTGGCATGCCATCTGTGCCCAATCCATCTCCTTCCCTGAGGCAGACACTGGCTTCTTGCATCCTGAGAAAGAGAGAGAAAGAGAGAGAGAGAGAGAAAGAGAGAGAGATGCTTATAAGCCCACTCCTCTGTCCCTACCTAGGGGAAACACCTTTCCTAGGTGGAGAAAGGAGATAAAGAATCCAGGGCTAGTTTTAGAACACGGCCTTATGGGGCAGAGAAGTCACCCATCCAGGACACAGACAGAGACACAGGCTCACAGGCAGACAGAGGTAGGCACACAGAAACTCATAGGCAGGAGTCATTCACAGGACAGAAAGGAACTAGAACAGATGGGCTATAGTCCTCAACGTAGGACAGCTCCCTGGGGGAAGGTCATGTGAAAGGTCATCATAGGAAGGCTTCTAGAAAGTAGAGGTGAGGCTCAAGTGTCAGTACAGTTGTGGGTGCCTTGGGTAGCAGCTCCCCACCTAAAGGTAAAAGGTTTGGATAAAGATGGGAAACTTGCCCAGGAAGAATGGCATTTGAATGAGGCCAAGGTAAATGTTCCTGGCTTCTGCCTGGTGGGAGGTCCACAGAGAAGGCAGCCTATGGAGAGTCTATCCATGAGGGAAATGAGGTCATCTTGCCTGACCTGAGGACTGGTGATGGCCAGAGCCATCACCCATGCATATTGCATGGGCTCTCTCTTCTCCCTTCACCCAGGCAGCCTTGTAACTTCAGAGAGCTTCAGCTACTTGGCAGGCAGTTTTCCCATGTGCCAGGTACTGTTCTAAGTGTATTAAAATATCAACTTAAGTAATCCTCAAAGCAACCACATGAGGTAGTTACTCTTGTTACTTCCATTTTACAGTTAAAGAAATCAAAGTTGCACAGCAGGTAAGTGACAGAGCCAGGATTCAACTGGCAGTATGGCTACAGAAACCATCCTCCTATCCATTCCACTTTGCAGTCACCCTCTTGGGTGTGTAGCTCCCATTCTGAGCAGCCCTTCCTAATATTTTTTATAGAGACATCGCTGAGTTGGCTGAATGAGAAGTATCAATAAGGAGAAAAACTAAAATGGTTTGGGGAACTGACCCTTTGAAATAAGGGTTCTTAATCTTTGTTTAAGCTATGGACCCCTCTGGCAATCTGGTATAACACCTACAAATGTTGCCTTGGATTGACATTGTTTTGTTTTGTTTTATTTTTGGCTGCGCCACGCATCTTGCAGGATTTTAGTTCCCCAACCAGGGACTGAACCCGGGGTCCCAGCAGTGAGAGTGCCAAGTCCTAACCACTGGACTGCCAGGGAACTCCCCATCGTTTTGTTTTTAAATGTTTTTAAATGTACAAAGTACAGTGCTCGCTTCCGACCAGAGAATGCTGCCACATAGGGGTGCAGACACAACCTCCATCTCTGACCCAGAATGTCTTTGTCCTGGTGAGGGAAGGGGCATGGGGCTGGGGGGGGAGGGTAGGGGGTATAAAGAGCAAGGGGAGTTGGAGGAAGAGGGAAGGAGCTCTAAAGGATAGCTGAACTGAAGAGAAAACCACCATAGCTGCCAGTACCTCAGAAGGCCAAAAAGAGATTTGCACTATCTTGAAAGAATGTCCATGATTTCCCCAACATTTCTAAAAACTTTAATACTTCCATCAAATACTAGGAAAGAATCTCTAAAGTTAAAAGAAATGCCAGCCAAATTCAACTGGAAGAAAAAAAAATGCTATTAATAACATCTTGTAGTGTCAGACCTGCTCTAGATCATTCCATTCCCTCCCCGACTCCCCACTGGTCTACAATCCCAGACTGAAGAGGTCTCTCTCTCTCTTTCTTTAAGATCTTTACCCCAAGTCATACGCTTGTTTGGATAAATCCAAATTTCATGAAGCATTTGTAGGTCTTCTAGAATCCTCTCTGCCTGGCTGGGTCACAAGGTACATGGATCCTGAGGGATAAGAAGGCCAGAAGTAGAAGTATATGAACTTGCTCCTTGAGCCCACCTTTCAGGTTTCACTGACCTATGAGGGGGTCGGTGACATGGGTCCAGTCGATGCAACACTGCAGTTCTAGCTGGTAGTGGGACTGGATATAAAGAAGGAGATGCTGGTAGAAGCCAATACCAGCGACCAGGTGTGTCCTGTAAGCACATTCCAAGGTGCTCCGGCTGTGGATATGCTGGAGATTGGGAAAGGGAAGGGTCTAGTTAAGCAACAAGATCAGAGTTCTGCTCCCCCATCCCTAATCATAGTCATCTCCCTGAAGAAATAAACTTATCTTCTTGGCTCTGGAACTTTATCCACATCTCCTCTCACTCACAAGTTACCCCTATACTCTTAGACCTACTTCTCTGGTCTCCCCATCTGGGATCAGGCTCCCCTCCTTCCCTGATCCTAATTCCATATGACTCCCTCCCTTTCTGCGATCTCTTCCTTGGTTTCCCTATCTACAACCATACTCTGGCCTACTTGCCTAGCTATCCTTTTCTTCCTTAGCTTCCCCTCTTTAGACAAACATCTTCCCAAGATCTTGACCTCCCCTTACCTTTTTGTTAGTCTTGATAAGCTGGATAACTTCGTAGTACACCTTTCTCCACAGCAGCTCCTCAGCCTTCCTCCCATAGTCCACCGGGTGCAGGAACATAAGCTTGACGCAGAGCTCACGCAGCCTGGGATGGTGTAGAGGAGAGCATGAGAGGGACTGCCCATCCCTTGGTGAGGGACACAAGAACTGAGGACAAGAAGGCATTTGCCAACACCCCGACTGACAAATCTCTGTACCTCCCAATAGACATCCAGGGTCAGTCAGTAGGACCCAAGACAACAGCAGTCCTGGAAGGCAGTGGGAGCCCCAAAAGACAGAGGCAGGAGCAATAAGAATTTTAATAATCTTCATTTCTCTTCCTGCACCTTTCTCTCCTTTTTACTCTGCCTCTGTATCTCCTCTTTCCTTCCTTCATTATGCAGTATGGCCAACTCCTCCAACTCAAACACCATTCTAATGGTGCTAGATGTAGAAGCTGCAGAGAGTGAGGGATCCCCTCTCCCTCTTAGGAAGGCCAGAGACGTCATACCCCATTATTGTACCATGAGGTCAGGAGATAAAAGGGAACATGTGTCTATATGTGACAGGGCTTCAGGTGGAAAGGAATAAAGAAACTGTTAAGAATGTGTAGTTTATAGTCTCAGCTTACTTGTTCCTCAGGCTAATGTTCTCTGGTTTGAACACTTCTTGATAAGCAGTTTTGTTGCAAAGGATGAGGTCAAGTCGATGCACAGCCTCCACCACAGCCCTGCAGGGAAATATAAGCAAACAGCCTCTGAGCCATGTGTACAGTCCACCTATGATCCTGGAACACTCATCCTAGAGGAAAAGCTAAAGAATTTGGGGTGGGGAAACCAAATGGCTGCAGATTGAGCTCCGTACAAAACAAGATGAACACAGTCTCCATCCTGATACAGCAGTCCCCTCAGGAGACATCTGGCAATGCTGAAGACATTTTTGATTGTCACTACCTGGGGGAGGGGAAGAAGAGGCATTGCTATTGGCATTTACTGTGTGCTGCTAGACACCCCACAATACATGGGACAGTCTACCACCTTAACTATCCTGCCCCAACTGTCAACAGTGCCAAGGTAGAGAAACTCTGTGATATGGGAAGGTAGACTCTCTCAATGGAAAGAGCATAGGCTGTGATGCCAGGCAAAACATCTAGGGTTTGAACCTGGCTGTGTCTTACTAACTCTATAACTCTGTGCAAAATTACCTACCTCTTTAAGCCTTAGTTACCACATCCATAAAAGTGGAAATAATAGCAGTTACCTCAAAGGGCTGTTGTGAGGATTAAATGAAATAATATATATACAGCAGGCATTCAACAAATATTGGTGGAATGAATAAATTATTATCATGCAAAGGCTTATTATCTCTGACATAAAGGAAAGGCATTCCTAATATAAAATTCTGCTTTGGAATAATGGGGTAAGAGAAAGGGGGAGGGTGTCCCTAAACTGCTTAGTTATAAGGTCTCCTGGATCCTGCTGAAGGAACTGTTTCTTTAATATAAAGTGTAGGCTCTGGAACCAGACAGCCTGGGTTCAAATCCTAGCTCTACTTCTTATCAGCTATGTGGTCCTGGGTAAAAAATCTAACTTCTGGGACTTCCCTGGTGGTCCAGTGGTAAAGAATCTGCCGTCCAATGCAGGGGACATGGGTTTGATCCCTGGTCGGGGAACTAAGATCCCACATGCTGCGGGGCAACTAAGCCTGTGTGCCTCAACTAGAGAGCCCACGTGCTGCAAACTACAGAGCCCATGTGCCCTGGAGCTCGCACACCACAACTAGAGAGAGAAAACCCACAAGCCACAACTAGAGAGAAGCCCGCACGCCACAATGAAAGATGCCGCCTGCCTCAACGAAGATCCCGTGTGCCGCAGCTAAGACCCAATGCAGCCAAAAAAAAAAAAAAAAAAAAAACCCTTAAAAAAAATCTAACTTCCTTATGTGTCAGTTCTCTCATCTATAAAATGGGATTAATATCATCACTTACTTTGTGAGGGTTAAATTAGCTAATATATAAAGCACTTGTAACAGTGCCTTGTACACAGTAAGTACTCAAAAAATATTAGTCTTCATCCTGAGGAAGATATTCCAGACCCTAAGAGAAAAGTTCAAGGAAACTCTACAATGGATGGCCAAGAGGTGCCTGGGTAAGTATCATCTCTGGAAGGGTAAAACCCAGAGGACAGACAGCAGCTGTGAGAACAGGTGAATCAGGCACAGCTCTGGACACAAAACCACCAAAAAATAGGGAGTGATGATTCCTAAAACAGTCCAAAATTGTTTCAGAATACTGAAACATGCTCTTGGGCTGGGGAAAGTGGGCCACAGCAGGCTAGCATCTTGTGGTGGCTCAGGTGGTACACCACTAAAAGCTGTCCTGTACAGGGCGAAGTGACCGCCAAGACCCAGCTGAGTGGGTGGGATGGTAATCAAGGTCTTCTCATAGGCAATCTTAAGAGCCCAGCATTTCTGCAAACACCTCCTGGGCTGCCTAGAGATGGAAGCCAAGCCCTTTCAGCCATCCTGGCCCTCAATGCCAAGGGCAGCACCAGGCAGCCATCAGTGATATACCAGCTTAGTCCCCAGGAAAGGGCTTTTACCTTCAGTGCCATGCACGGATGTAAAGAGGCTGTGTGTGTATGTATTTTTATGGACAGGCCCCGGAGCTTTCCTTAGATTCTCAATTCAAAAAGGTTAGTAACCACTACTCAAGGAAGTTCTAATTGCAAACTCTTAAACCTGAGAGGTCTCTGCACTTTCTTCTACATTTCCCACCAGACCCTAAGCTCCTCCACTAAATTGTAATCTCCTTTAGAACAAAAACTACAAAAACCAGTCTTGTGCCTCATTCACTATTGTAATCCTAGGCCTAGCACAGTGTTAAAAAAGGAAAATGTTTTTTTAAAAAACAGTTAAAATTGGCCTAATTAACTGGTGCTTGTGTCCCTTCCAGCATCGCTTTTCCAGCTGCCTTTTCTGAGGGGCTTAAAACATTTCAGAATTTCATTTCTGTAAACAGACTGTGGGAATTTCCCAAATTTACTGAAGGTCGGATGACAGTTACATAGTCTAAAAACATATTTACCTTGGGCCAAGAAATCAGACCCTCCTCCCCCAGTTCTTCCCACCAATCAACATTGCTATAATAAATAATAAAAAGAGATCCGCTGCCTCAAATTTCCATCCTGCCCAAAGCCAACAACACACAATTACCAGCAGAGATACCCACATGCACACATGTAAGCCACACATGCAAACATATCAGCTTAAGTCAGTCAGTTCTGTGAGGGTAGTGGCTTGAGAAAAAAACAAGATTTGTGAATGATTAGAAGGATGACCAGAGCCATTTCCAAAAGCTGGAGACAAGTAAGGAATCTTGCAAGCACTGCCCACGCTCTGTCTGACAGGCAGCACTGACACCCGATCGGCAGCATGACAAGGCACACGTGCCATCCCAGCCAACTGCTCACCCACCTGGAGACTGCTTGGGGCAACCCACAGTGAGAGCCCAGGGGCTGATAGATTGGATCACTTTTCTATTTTTGGATCAGCCTATACTCCCCTCTGCCTTCTGGCTTAGGAAGCCAGAACAGGCATGATGCCTACTCAAGGGAGGAAAAGACAACATGTTCTTGACTCTTTCACTGTCAAGATGAGGCCCATGGCTCTGAAGCTTGTCTTCTCATGCAAACACCTCTGGTTCTATAGAGCCTGAGCCGAATGAAAACCCCAAACCCTACTCCCTATTAGAAAGCAGAAAACTCCATTTGGTCTCTATGCTTCAACCTATTTTGATCCAGTTCAAAAGCCCATGTTTCAGTTGCCCCACACAAAAAATCCTCGACTCGGGGCAGGAGGAGCTCACTCAGGATGGGAAGAGCTCATACTGGCCTGTTCCCAACAGAGGGCTGAAAGGCTGAAGATGTTGAGGAGTGTGAGTGGCACTGTGGAAATCAGAAACCAGGAATGGAAGTTGCCTGGCAAGAGACTGTAGTCATGAGGCTGGAAGGAAGGCAGAACTCAGGAGTCCCCAGGTGCCCTGAAATGGGCTCCTATGACCTAAGAACATTCTGGACTCAAAGTCCTTCACCGCCCTTCCAGTCCAACACAAATAGTCTTCCAGCCTCTTTCTTTTCATTCCGATTCCCAAAACTTAGAGCCATAAGGGACCTCAAAGCCGATCAAATCCCAATCTCTCCTTTTAACGATGAGAAAACTGAGGCCCAAGGTTAAACTGTGAGAGAATGGCAAAGCAAGGAGCTGAAACTGGCTCTCTTGATTTCAGTCCAGGGCTCTTCCCTGTAAGTCCTTACAGGGTTCTAAGCACCATTCCCTTCCGGGTTTTTCTCCTATCTGTGACCCCACCCTCACCTTCCCAACCCCTGCAGTCCCCAATTCCCACCTTCTTACCCCAAATCCGCAAAGCTCGGTGCCCGCCCCAAGCTCACTGCGGGAGGTATCCCTCCACGTGCTTCCCTCCCAACCTCCCACCCACCCAATTCCTTCTTCTTTCGGCTCAATCCCGCGTTACGGGACCCCGCCCCCTCTGCTCCCTCCAAAATTGCACCCCCCTCCCTCGCCCGCACCCCAGCCCGGCACCAGAGCCCGCCCGCCCGGGAGGCCCCGCCCCTCGCTGTCCCCCCACTTCCCTTGGCGGCTGCACTCACGCCCCGGCCCCTCTCACCGGTAAAGCCGCTTAGTGTGGAGGACCTTTGCTTCGGGCTCGCTGCTCTCCCCTGTGGGGGGGCCTTGGCTCATGGTGCCCGGGCCCGGGGGCGGATCCCCGTCACAGACCCCCGCCACCTACCGCTACCGCCACCACTGCCGTCTCCGGCCGTAGCCGCAGCCGCCACCGCCGCCGGCCCTGCTCGGCCGCCATAGCTGCGAGGCGGCTGCCCGAGACAGCTCCTCCTCCGCCTGCCAAATCTCGCGATACCAGCTGGAAGTTGCGGGCCAGTGGCCTGCCGCTACCAAATCTCGCGAAACTCGTTTTCCCTCCCGGGAAGTTGCCAGAACTAACTCTGGGCAGCATGGCCTCTTTCTGGCTTCTGCAAGCCCTTAAGAAAAACTTTATTGACAAAGCTGCCAGAGAACGAACAGTGAACTCTGCGGGGGAGCTGAGGCTAAGCTGGATCTGGGCAGATGGACTCACAGCTAGGAGCATGACTTTGCTTTGTCCGACGGTGGTCATTTTGTCCATCCTTCTGCCCGCACCCCCCACCCCCGCCCCATTTGAGCCGAGCCCCTTTAAGATTACTAGTTAGGGTGATTTCATTTCTCCCTTTCCCCCCATTATTTAAACAAACAAAAGTCGTGTATGTGAAAATTTTCTTGGAAAGAGTCAAGCATAGCGTAAGAGTAAGGCCCTCCAATACAGGACTCTTGTACAGGCACCTCGGCCCTTCAGCTCCCGCACCCCAACCCAAAGATTTCCACTTGCATGTTCATCTCTCACCAGTCCAGCAAACATTTATTGAACACCTGCTGTCTTCCAGTCACAATGCTGGGTTCTGGAGACACAGAATGAGCAATCCAGACACTGTCCCTGCCCTCACAAAGCTCAAATAACTTCAGGGGAAAAGAGCCACAGGACTGAGAAGGTACACCCTTAAGCGTTTCTGCCCCGGGAAAGATCACCTTGGATTCCAATTGCTTTCTTAAACCTTAAACCTAACCTAAAAGGCAAGGTGTTCAGGGGACCCGTGTACCCGCTGTAATGGCAACATAAATTCCTTTTCCAGCCACCGACCTTCTTTCTGTTCCTGAAACAACCTGTCTTTCCCACTTATTGGCCTTTCACCTGCTGTTTCTCTGCCTGGAACACTCGTTCTCCTGATTTCCCATCAGGTCTCAGCTCAAATATCATTTTGGCAAAGAGGTTTTCCCTACTGAAATTGTCATATTGGTTTAGTTGCTAGGCTTCTTTATTATCTGTTATCCCAAAAGAACAAGCTCTTTAAGCGCAGAGACTTTTTTTTTTTTTTTTGCCGCGTGGGGTCTTTGTTGCTGCACGTGGGCTTTCCGGCTTTCTCTAGTTGCGGCGAGCGGGGCCGCTCTTCCAGGGGCTACTCTTCGTTGTGGTGCGCGGGCTTCTTATTGCGGTGGCTTCTCTTGTTGCAGAGCACAGGCTCTAGGCGCACAGGCTCTAGAGCACAGGCTCAGTAGTTATGGCACACGGACTTAGTTGCTCCGTGGCATCTGGGCTCTTCCCCGACCAGAGATAGAACCCGTGCACGCTGCATTGACAGGCGAATTCTTAACCACTGCGCCACCAGGGAAGTCCCAAGCACAGACACTTTGCCTGTCATCTTGTTCTTTCCTGTGTCTGTGCCTAGCTAATAATAGGTGCCCAATAAATATTGAATGAATAAGTGTAGAAATTCAACCTCTTTTTGGGTATCCCAATCTACTCCAAGCACCCTCTGATGTCCAAACCCACTTCTTCCTCCTTTGCTTTCCTGTGCTGGGGGTTCCTACGCATCCCATGTTGCTAAGACACACACTTACCTCTATGATCAGCTGCACCCCCACTTTCAGAAAGGATGACGTCCTCCTTTAATGCTTTTTCTGTCGGCAGATTCAGCAGGGCGGGGCCTGCCCCTTTAAAGTGGGCCCCACCTGCTCTGGTCAGACTGGTTTGGAGACACAGGTAAAGGGAGGGAGACTGAGAGGAATACTCGCAGAGCCAGCAGGGAGCTGGGCAGCTCCTTCCCGGACACTGGGGACCCTCTACCTCTCTCCAGATGGAAAGTAAGTGGGTGTCATGGGTCCAAACACTAAGGGTTAGGAGGTCCTTGAGGAGGTGGAGAGAGGGGAATCAGCCCCATCCAGAAGCAGTGAGATGGAGGGCGGCAGGGAGGGAAGAAAGACCAGAGAGGAGGCATGGGAAACAGCCTTGACTAGACTTAGAGATCAGAATGAACAGACCCAGGCCCTCCGGAGACGTTGTGGGTGGGTTACTGAGAAGTTTGGAAACTGACCAGGTACCCAGATTGGAGACAAAAGAACAGGATGCACTGCTGTTGCCAGCTCCTTGGGACAGATCTCTTGGCAAATCATTGGTATCAGTTGCCAGGAGAGTTCCAGTTGGGGATCTGCAGGGGAATGGGGGGTGTGGAGGTGAAGGGGCAGCTTCTCTGTCCCACAAGAAGATCCTTAGCGGGAATAAAATCCTTGGCAAAATTCTAGACCTCTCCTTTTCCTCCCATTCCTGCATTAGGGTGGCCATGACCCCAGGGGTTTTGGTGGAGGGGGTAGAAGGCATGGGTGGAGGCTGGCTGAGGCCACAGCTGCCAGCGCCTGTGCCCCCTGAC
The DNA here is from genome assembly GCF_964165515.1 of Mesoplodon bidens. NCBI lineage: Eukaryota > Metazoa > Chordata > Mammalia > Artiodactyla > Ziphiidae > Mesoplodon > Mesoplodon bidens. The sequence continues at coordinate 72,458,809 of NC_138177.1, read as the reverse complement.
TCACCCTCTCCTGCTGAATAGCATTTGATGTCGAAAGGGTGCCTCCATTTCGGCTCTCACTTCCCTCCTGCCTCCCTCTGTTTCAACACCTTCCTCCGGACCATGTTCTCCCTAAGGTCCCAGAAAGGACTAAAGTCCACGAGGCCGGCTGCCCTGGAGACTTCCTGTTCTGTCAGCGCCTCCTGAGGGCCAGAGGATGGCAGCTTCTGACAGAACTTTACTCCCTCCAGGGTGACATGACCTTGCGGTAGACCCCAGAAGTGAAGCCCCAGGATGACAGAACCCGAGACCCTGGCCCTGCTGGAAGTGAAGGGGCCCGAGGCCCTGGAGAAAAGCCCACCCCAGGCTTTGGTCCCCAATGGCCGGAAGCTGGAAGGGGAGGATGGGGTTGAGTCCCCTGGAGCTGAGTCCTCCAGAGCGGGATCTTCAGCTGGGTCTCCCACAGCCGGAGAGGGGATGGAGGATGGTCTAGACAGCACAGTAAGTGAGGCTGCCACCTTGCCCTGGGGGACTGGCCCCCAGCCCAGTGCCCCGTTCTCAGATCCCCCTGGGTGGAGGAACATTGAGCCTGAGCCCCTTGAGTCACAGCCACCCACCAAGCTAGAGGAGTTGCACGAAGATGACGCCAGCCTGCTGCCCGAGAAGGTGGCCCGGGCCTTCGTGCCCATCGACCTACAGTGCATTGAGCAGCGGCCCCAGGAAGACCTCATTGTGTGCTGTGAGGCCAGTGAGGGTGAGCGCCGCCAGACCTTCCTGCCCACCCGGGCCACCCACCCTGAGCCCCCGGAGCGCAAGTGGGCCGAGGCAGTGGTGAGGCCGCCTGGGTACTCCTGTGGGTGCTGCAGGGGATGCGGAGGCCATGAGGGGCTGAAGGCCATGGCCTCGGTGGGAGCCGCCCTCATCCTCTTCCCCTGCCTGCTCTATGGGGCATACGCCTTCCTGCCCTTCGATGCCCCGCGCCTGCCGACCATGAGTTCCCGCCTCATCTACACGCTGCGCTGCGGGGTCTTTGCCACCTTCCCCATTGTACTGGGTGAGCCTGGGCCCTGCAAGAAGGGAGGGGGCATGTGGGAGCCGGGCTGGAGGGCAGGGCCTGCCTGGTTTGGGGAGCAGGAGAGTTTCCCTTCACTAGACCTGGACCCTCAGGGCCTCCCACACCCTGTCACCCCTGTGTGCCCACCTCCTCCCAGGACCACCTCAGCCCCACCCACGGTGCAGAGCCCATGCCCATGAGCTCTCTGCTACGAACCCTGCCTCCAGCTTCCTGCCTGCCGCTCCTCTCCTGACCCTATGTGTCCTCCAACCCCACCCAGGGATCCTGGTGTACGGGCTGAGCCTGTTGTGCTTTTCTGCCCTGCGGCCCTTTGGGGAGCCACGGCGAGAGGTGGAGATCCACCGGCAATATGTGGCCCAGTCGGTCCAGCTCTTCATCCTCTACTTCTTCAACCTGGCCGTGCTTTCCACCTACCTGCCCCAAGACACCCTCAAACTGCTCCCTCTGCTCACTGGTCTCTTCGCCATCTCCCGGTGAGCTGGGGCTGGGGGTGGGGCAGAGGGAGGTGCTGGTGCTCAAGAGGCCCAGGCATCTGAATGTCTGGAGAGCCAGGGAGCTTTCTGGATTCTGCATCAGCCCAAATGTGCACCCCGGAAAGTTGAGTCACTTTCTTCCTTGCACTTTACCTCACCTGGTAGCAGGTGATCAGCTCATATGTCTTTCATAAGATACATGTATCAACCTAGAACTGGAAGGGCTTTCAGGTGTCACCTAGACCAACCTCCCACACATTGCAGCCACTCCTCTGTGGCACTCTGGTCAGGTGGCCATTGGCTGAACATTGGTTGAGCAGCCCCTGTGACCAAGTGCTTAGTTCTTTATAAGACAGTCTTGTTTCATTTTTCAAAAGTCCTAATTATTAGAAAGTCCTTTTCTATATTGTGCTAAAAACTGCTGCCCTGACTCTGACCTCTGTAATTGCCTAGACAAATTCAGATCTTTGACAACAGCTCTCAACTCCCAACTCCAAACCTCTGCTTCCCCAGTGTTTACTTTGCTAAGTGGCCCTGGTCCCTTCACTATCCTGTGTCCTTCCCTCTAGGCAGGAAATTCTCCTGCTTGTCAAATGGGAGGGATGGGGGCTGGTCAAGGGTATTGTCCTGTTCATACAAGCCAAGGCCACATAGGTCTCATGGCAGCCTCATTACTCTGCTTTCATTTAGAATTTGTAGGCACCTGAAATCCTTAGGGGTGTTTTCATGTGAACTACTGTTAACCCAGAAGGCACCTTTGAATTTCTGAAGCCAAATGCAGGCCTTTCCATTTTTTCCCCTAATACATTTCCTTTTGTTAGTTTCCATATAGCATTCCAGGTAGCTTTAAGTGCTAAAGCATTCTTCCTATTTAGCTTAAATCTGTCTTCCTGTCACTTCTGACTGTAGTCTAGTGGTCATTTGTCCCACCAGCCTCCTGACCATCATGCAGCCCTGCAAGTTCTCCCAGTAGATGTTTCCCAAGATAAATATGTTCCTGCTCATGTAACTCAACTTCTCATCTCCCTCTCGGGGAATGCTGGTCTCAGACAGAAGTTGGTTTAAGCACCAAGAATCATCAGGGAGCTAAAGGACCAGCAATTGTCTGGTCCATCTTACCCATTTTACAGAGAGAAAGTGACTACAGATTGGGGGAGAAGAGTCACACAGGTCAGTCAGCAGCAGAGGCAGGACTAGAACCCAGGTCCCTTCCTTCTCTCATCCAGGGTCCTTCTTCTCTACCATGGGCGAGTTACTTAAGTATTTTGTGCCTCAGTTTCATCATCTGTAAAATGGAGTTATTGTGAAGATTAAGTTAGTTAATTCATGTAGAGTGCTTGCAACAGTCTAGTACTTGGTAAGTGTTCACTAAATGTGAACTTTTATATTATTATGCTATGCTGCCTCCTGGTGCAGTAGAGAAGCAGCAGTTACTCTTTCCTCCATTTCCCAGGTAAAAAAATAGAGACATCACAATCTTGTAATAAGTGATCCTTCATACGTTAAGAGGAAGCTGCTGCCCTCCCGCCACTGAGGAGTGTGTATTTTGAATGGATCTTCCAAGAGGGGAAATTTGGTTGTGCCTAGTCCATCCCTCTGGGCTGCAAGCTCTCTTGAAGCTGGTTTCCTTACTCTCTCCTTTCCCTCAGCCCCTCTAAAATGGCAGGAGATGGGGTGATGAACAGGCATGGGTTCAAACTATGGTTTTACTATTTCCCCAATGTGTGACTTTGGACCAGTCTTACTTAACCCTTTTGGAATCTTAGTTTCTTCATCTGCAAAAGGGGAAGTAAATACAATGGAATGTACTGCAGCTGTGAAATAATGAAGCTGTTTATATACTAATATAACACAATCTCCAAGATACATTAAATGAGGGGAAAAAATCAATGTGCAGAACAATCTCTATATTTAGTATGCTACCAAACTTCCAAAAAAAAAGGGAAAAGGAAAACATAAATCTTTTCGCTCATATGTACAGAAAACATCACGATGTACAAGAAACCATAATATTGGATGTCTGGGGTGGGAGTGGAACAGAGGTGAGAAGGTCAAGGACGAGAATAGGGTATCTGGGAATCAGTAAAGGAAGACATTTTACTATACTCACTGGTACCTTTGAATTTTGAACCATGTAAATGTATACTGCCTACTCAAAATTTTTTAATTAAAATTTGAAAAGTAAACAAAGAGGGAGGTGAATAATATACACACTTCATAGAGATGTGGGGGTCTAAATTAAATTAAACATTGCCCCTAAAGTAATTGGTACCATGCCTGGCACATGGTAAGTACAGAAACACTGGCTGTCTTTAGAGGTATCAGTTGTGCTGACCAACACCCATCTACTGCCTTCACGTTGTATTCTCCCCATCATCAGCCTGTTGCCAGTTAGCTCATGTACTCCCCTCGAGGAAAACCCGATCTTTTCTTGCCTCCCAGGCTGATATACTGGCTGACCTTTGCCGTGGGCCCCTCCTTCCGAGGCTTTGGCTACGGCCTGACATTCCTGCCCCTGCTGTCCATGCTGGTGTGGAACCTCTACTATATGTTCGTGGTGGAGCCTGAACGCATGCTCACTGCCTCCGAGAGCCGCCTGGACTACCCTGACCACGCCCGCTCAGCCTCAGACCACAGGCCTCGCTCCTGGGGCTAAGCCGCCCCACCCCCTTGCTCCCAGCCCTGGTACCTGGGTGGGATGAACCCACCTACTGCCCTGACAGGGGTCCCATCCAATCAGAGCCTGGACTGTCCCCTGCTTTCCGAGTTGGGGCACTCCCCTTCACCTTTGGAGCCTGGGACAATTAGGCGGGAGGGACTCAGACATTCTTTCAGGGAAAGAGGTGGACAGCCATGTTCCTTAAGGATGCTGAGGGCACAGGACCAGGAGCAGAGGCATGGTTCCTTCCTGAGCAGCCTCCCACCACTGCCACTAGGGCCCACAGTGGCTGGACTCTGCTGCACTCTCCAGCCTCCTGTGAGGCAGCCAGCAGAGCCACAGCCAAAACTCTGACCATTTCTGTGCTGGGTGTCTAAGCAGAGGGCCTCAAAGAGACTAGAAACCTTGCCCATGCCTAAAGGTAATGGCTGGGCATCAGATCAAATAGGACGTTCATGTTTGGTGAAAACCTTCCTGGGGACCTGTGTTCAGGACCCTCCATAACTGGCCATATAGGCTTTTGAGCCTCAGTCAAGTCAATTACAGCTGTCCCAATCCAGTGTGGCTGCCTCCTCCCTTCCAACCCTTTAGGTCCCTGTAACCTTGCACCTCCAAACTGCCCAGAAGTCATACCTCTCTCATGGGAAGAGGAGCAGACAGGGAAACCTGCCTCCCAAGAGGCGTGTGTGTGTGTGTGTGTGTGTGCGTGTATGTGTGTGTGTGTGTGTGCGTGCGTGTGCACCCACACCTGTGGTGGCTGGGAGTGGTTGGAAGACATAGTGGTTGATGTTAACCCCATATGAATGTGTGTGTAACAATAAACAACTACCACTGTCTTCCTTGGCTCTTCCTTCGTGTTTGCACCCTCGTCTCAAGTGTCCCTTCCTTGTTTGATTCAGACTGCACCAGAGACCTCCCAGCTCCGCATGTTGAAGAGTGGCTGGCAGGAGCCTGGTCCCATGGCAAGGGAGAGAACTAGGCCTGGGGAAGAAATGGTGCTGCAAACAAGAACTTGCCTTCCATGCCCACCTCCAGCCCTCTCATTCCCTGGAACCAGACCCAGCAACACTCACACACTAAGAGACAAGCCCTGGGGGAAAACTTAGTCTATTTCATGCCCTCCAGGGTAGCAGACAAGTCAGAAGGCCTCTCATTTAGGCCTGTGAGTCCCATTCAAGGGAACTGGGGGGTGGAGGGGCGGGGAGGCAACACTGAGGGGACCCTCCCTCTAGCAATCACTCTGTCCCTGGTCCCTCCTCAAAGTTTGAAGGAAGCCCCACCTGGGTCCGGAGGAAGTTGAGGCTGGTCTCTGAGGTTCTGCAGAAAAGCAAGATGGGAAAAGGGAGCAGCTGGCTGGGAATACTGACCCTCAAACCTGCAGACCAGCAAGGCAGGTCCAGTAATGTCCTTCCCTCTAGAGAGCAGGCCTCAATTTATAGGCTGATATTCTGAGTACCGCTTGTGGCCCAGCAGCAGAAACACGCCTCCTGCCAGCAGCATGAGCACTGGAGCACCCAGGGCCACTGCCATGATGCCTAGGACTAGCGAGGACAAGGCATCTACTGGAGGGGTGCCCACACCCAGGAGCATGGACCTAGAGCAAGCAGAGTGAGAAAGAGAGGTGAGCAGGCTTAGCGGGGAAGGCCGAGAGGCCCAACCCTCCTCCACTTCAACCTCCCAAACCCTTGGCCCAGGCCCTGACTCTCACCAGCTGAGGTAGCGTTTGTCCCAGTAGCCAGGGCCTGTGGAAGCCCCAAATGTCAGATTGAAGGCACAGAAGTTGTTCTGGGACCCAAAGAAGGCTCGGACAATGGGTGACTGGGGGAGAAGGTATGCCAAGGTGGGGTAAAGAGGGGAAGCTTGGCAGGGCATGGCTGATTCCCGGCCCCCCTGCTTCTGGGAGAAAGCCACTGGTCGCCACTGCATGAAGCCTGATGGGAGGGAGCCCCATAGCAGCTGGTCCAACTGGGGAGAAAGGCAAACAGGCAGGATGAGGAGGACTAGTGGTGCCCGACCTTTCTGTTCCCGCACCCTTTCCCAGCCTCCATCTGTCACGAGTCGTCCTGAATCCTAGGCCTGGTTCTAGAACTCACAGGCTGTTTGCATCAATCTCTCCTCTGTAGAAAGGGGAGCTGGACTGGATGGCACTGGGTCCTTTTCCAGCCTCAACACTCAGCAAGCCTGCACCCAGCTCCCTCCTTTGGGCCCCCGGGCCCTTGCAAATCCCATCTGTCAGAGCACTAGTCACACTGTACCGCCTTCCCTCTGGCTTCTCCACTGAGAGCAGAGACTGGGCTAATTCATTAGCACCGTGCCCAGCACTTAAAGGAGCTGAATGAAGTGTTGCTAAATGGTAAATAGTTGAATGATTCTCTGAGGTCCTAATGGGGTCCCCCTTCACCCCACACCCATCTGCTTCTCTGCTGGAAGCCTGACCTGGAAGACGGCAGGTGCATATTCATCATCGATGGAGTGCTGCTCCTGCACTGAGGGGCAGTCAGGGCCATGGCCCAACGTGGCTACCTCCAGGCCAAACAAGGAGTGGTTTCCCCGGGGAGAGGCCCCAACCAGGTCCACCTCTAGCTGGCAGGTGTCTGCTGTGTGCAGGAGGCGAGGGGGTTGGGCTGGTCGGCCAGATCTGGAGAAGGCCTGAACCTAGGATGGAAGAGGCACGGGAGGTGTGGGAAGCAGGTGGATGCCTGTGTTTGAAGGCGACCCCCATCATTAACTCCCACCCTCGTAAACCAGCCTTTTGAGTTCTGATGCCCCATACCCTTACCCTGAAGGCCAGGCTGCCATTGGCAAAAGCCCCAGTGGGGTCGTGAATGGGGTGGCCTCGAAATGTGGCGCTCAGGGTGGCAGGATCCAAAGAGTCAGTGATGTTGTCCCAGGAGAAATCGGCCAAGAAGTATGGGGGATATGATTTTCCTGGAGGCTTGGCGGCCGCATCGGATGTGTTGGTGCTGTCAAACTCAAACAGCTGGCGGGTGGGGGTGGGGAGGGACTAGGCTTGCCTGAGTCCAGCTTTCTCCTGAATCACCACCACCACCCCCCGTTCACTGGTCCCACCCCACGCTCTCATACCTGACTCGACTTCACCTACCCCCAGTCTTCAGTTTCTCCCTCTAACTCGAATGAACCCTCCCCTCTGCACTCTTCCCCTTGGTTCTCCCCCAACCTCCTCACCCTGGTAAAGACGAGGGCAGAAGAAAATTGGATGCTCTCCTTGGGGAGCACCATGAGGCCCCCGTCAGGCTCAGAGGAAGTCAGGAGGCTCCAGTTGACACTCAGGGTGCTGTTGGGGGTGTTGGTGGCCACCAGCAGCACAGCTGGGGGTCCCAGGCTGCTCCACACATAGTGCAGGGTGGAAGTGGCACCCACTGCCTGGATATGAAGCAGGTTCTGGGAAGGGTCCAGCCAGTCAGAGATGACCTTCAGAGACACCTGGAACATGGAGCAGTGGAGGGTCGAGCGAACAGGATCAGGGAGAGACACAGGGCAAAGAAGTTTGGGGATAAGGACAGGGGCCTTGGAAAATGATGGGGAAAGGGTGGGACCTTGGGGGCCTAGGCAAGAGGAATGCTTGTGGGAGCTAACAGAACCTTGTTGTAAGGGGCAGAGGTGGGGTGGAGGAGAGGTGGGTAGAGCCAGAACTGCCTTGACCCTGGTGGAGAGATCAGGGCACAGGGCTGAGAGGAAGAAAGAAATCCAACACTTGCTTGGACCTGGCTCACTCAGGGCTAAGTCAAGGTCCAGGTTTCACCGGAAGACAGGAAGCTCTCACATCCACCCTACTCCACAATCCTGTCCCCTGACCCATGGCTGCTCCGACCCCCAGTTTGAAAAACTCTTTTGTCAATGCAAGCACGCTCCACCCCCACCAATTGTTTGCCCTAGATTCCAACCACCCTTCAAGGTAGCATATCCTGAAACACCTATTGCTCTAGCCCCTCACCTGGCGGGTCTCCTCCCCCAGAAGGCCAAACGGAGCTGCTGTCAGAAGTAGACTCAGGAGGAGCACGGCGCTCCTCATAGCTTCTCAGGCAGTCCCGACTTCAGAGGGCGGAAGAGACGCTAAAATCATGTGACTCACAGATTCAGCTGATCTCTTTAAAGGGCGGGACCATCACAACAGTTCTTAAAGAGACCGCCTCCCTTAACCCAGATTTGTGAGTGAGAATAGAATCAGAAGGGTTAGGAGTTCGTCATCCCCAACTGACCTGGCAAACAAGTCATCCCAGGCTACATCTGCAGACATACTCCCAACCTCTCCTACCCAACTGGTCCTGCTAAAGTTACCTATAGGCAGGCATGATGTCTGGATTCAACATCCAAATGTAATCTGTAGAATGATTCTGTGGCAGGGAAGGCACAGAGAAGAATTTGAAGAATTCGATGGGAGAGATAGCACACCTCAGAGGGTTCTTTTTGTCAATTTTTAATATTTATTGAGCCCCCAGCTATGCAGGTTCTTGTCCTGGAAGAGCTCACAATTTTATTGTGGAGAAAAGAAACCTCAGAAAACAGGACATGAAAGTGATACATAATTGTCATAGGAGGGAGTTCATGTCTGGCTGAATGAATGCACTTTTTATTTTTCTTGTTTTTTTCCTTTAATTTTTAAATTTTATTTATTTTTTTGGCTACGTTGGGTCTTTGTTGCTGCGTGCGGGCTTTCTCTAGTTGCGGCAAGTGGGGGCTAATCTTCGTTGCGGTGCACAGGCTTCTTATTGTGGTGGCTTCTCTTGTTGCGGAGCACAGGCTCTAGGCGCATGGGCTTTACTGCGACGCGTGGGCCCTAGAGCGCATAGGCTTCAGTAGTTGCAGCACATGGGCTCAGTAGTTGTGGCGCACAGGCTTAGTTGTTCTGCGGCATGTGGGATCTTCCCGGACCAGGGATCGAACCTGTGTCCCCTGTATTGGCAGGCGGATTCTTAATCACTGCGCCACCTGGGAAGTCCTTTGTTTGTTTGTTTGTTTTGCTAATCCTAAAATTATTTTGGCTAATAAAAAATGCATACAGTACAATATTCATAAGGCACCAAAGGGTACCACCCCTATTCCCCAGCAACCTGGGTCCTTCCTTGAGACAACCACTATTATCAGTTTCTCATGTGTCCTTCATAAAATATTCTATGCATGCTCAAGTGTATGTTTTGTTGGGTTTTTTTTTTGGCCGCACCATGTGGCATGTGGGATCTTAGTTCCCCGACCAGGGATCGAACCCGTGCCCCCTGCAGTGGAAGTGCAGTCTTAACCACTGGACTGCCAGGGAAGTCCCTCAAGTGTGTGTGTGTGTGTGTGTATGTGTGTGCACACTTGATAATACATATATACATATACATATATACCCATATACATATGTATAATAAGATACAATGGAATCCACTGTTCTGCAGTTTGTTTTTTTTGTTTGTTTTTGCGGTACGCGGGCCTCTCACTGTTGTGGCCTCTCCCGTTGCGAAGCACAGGCTCCGGACGCGCAGGCTCAGTGGCCATGGCTCACGGGCCCAGCCGCTCCGCAGCATGTGGGATCTTCCCGGACTGGGGCACGAACCCGTGTCCCCTGCATCGGCAGGCGGACTCTCAACCACTGCACCACCAGGGAAGCCCTGCAGTTTGTTTTTTCACTTATATATTGAGGAATGTTCTGTATCAATGCACTTGGAGTTGTCTCATTCTCCAGTCTTTCATTGCAGGGCGGACCTTCCATGGGTATATTTAGCCAGAGCCTTGATAGTATCCAACATTTTGCTATGGCAAACAACACTGAAAGGAGTATCCCTGTATGAAAAGCACTTCATACATATTTGTAACCAAATCTATAGGATAAATACCCAGGAGTAGAATTGCCCAGTCAAGTTGCCCTCTATGAGGTTCATCAATTGACACTCACACCATGTTTGAGAGCCCATTTCCCCCACACCCTGGCAAGTGCTTACCAAACTTAATTTGCATTTCCCTATGAATAAGGTTAAACATCTCTTCATGTTTTATTAGTCATTTACTTTTTGCTTCTCTGGAGCTATTTATACCCTTTGCCTATTTTTCTGAGGCCCTATCTTCTTAATGGCCAAGTTCTAAAAGTTCAAGGAAATCAACTCTTGTACTGTTGCAAACATCATCCTCCCTCTCCCATTTGTTCTTTTTTTGCCATGCAAATATTCTATGTAGTTACATTTATTATTTTCCCCCACTCTGATAAGTATTTATTTACTTACTTACTTACTTACAGCCACGCTGTGCAACTTGCAGGATCTTAGTTCCCTGACCAGGGATGGAACCCGCGCCCTTGGTAGTGAAAGCGCAGAGTCCTAACCACTGGATTGCCAGGGAATTCCCCTGGTAAGTATGTTTTTAAATCTCATGTCTTCTTCTAGTACTCTTATATTTAAATCTTTCAGTCGCCTGGAATTAATTTTGCTGTAATAAGTGAAGAAAGGATCCAATTTCAGTTTTTTCCCCAAATGGCTACTCTAGGATAAACTAAAGTTTCCTTAAAAACTTTCATTTTTCTGGCCTTACTACCCAAAGCAATCTACAGATTTAATGTGATCCCTATCAAATTACCCATGACATTTTTCACAGAACTAGAATAATCCTAAAATGTATATGGAACCATAAAAGACCCAGAATTGCCAAAGCAATCCTTAGGAAAAAGAACAAAGCAGGAGGCATTGCCCTCCCAGACATTAGACAATACTACAAAGCTACAGTAATCAAAACAGTGTGGTATTGGACATCCCTGGCGGTCCAGTGGTTAAGACTCCATGCTTCCACTGCAGGGGGCGGGGGTTCAGTCCCTGGTTGGGGAACTAAGATCCCACAAGTTGTGCAGTATGGCCAAAAAATTTAAAAAAAAAGATACCAGCGTGGTATTAGCACAAAAACGGACATATGGATCAATGGAACAGAATAGACAGCCCAGAAATAAACCCACACACCTAAAGATAATTAATCTTTGACAAAGGAGGCAAGAACATACAATGGGGAAAACACAGTATCTTCAGCAAGTGGTGTTGGAAAAGTTATATAGCCACGTGTAAATCAATGAAGTTAGAACACACCCTCACACCATACTAAAAAAAAAACCTCAAAGTGGTTTAAGACTAAAATATAAGACATGACACCATAAAACTCCTAGAAGAGAACATAGGCAAAACATTCTCTGACATAAACTGTACCAATGTTTTCTTAGGTCAGTCTCCCAAGGCAATAGAAATAAAAGCAAAAATAAACAAATGGGACCTAATCAAACTTACCAGCTTCTGTACAAAGGAAACCATAAACAAAATGAAAAGACAACCTATGTACTGGGGCAAAATATCTGCAAATGATGCAACCAACACGGGATTAATTTCCAAAATACACAAACAGCTCATACAACACCGTAACAAAAAAACAACCCAATTGAAAAATGGGCAGAAGACCTAAATAGACATTTCTCCAAAGAAGACATACAGATGGCCAATAGGCAGATGAAAGATGTTCATCATCGCTAATTATTACAGAAATGTAAATCAAAACTACAGTAAATCAACCATACTGCAATAAAAATTAATTATACATAAAGAAAAACCTACTATGAGGTACCACCTCACACCAGTCAGAATGGCCATCATTAAAAAGTTTACAAGGGCACTTTCCTGGTGGTCCAGTGGTTAAGACTCCGTGCTTCCACTGCAGCCAGCATAGGTTCGATCCCTGGTTGGGGAACTAAGATCCCACATATCGCACAGTGCGGCTAGAAAAAAGAAAAAGGAAAAAAGATAAAAAGTCTACAAATAATAAATGTTGGAGAGAGGGTGGAGAAAAGAGAACCCTCTTACACTGTTGGTGGGAATAGAAATTGGTGCAGCCACTATGGGAAACAGTATGGAGGTTCCTCAAAAAACTAAAAATAGAGTTGCCATGTGATCCAGCAATCCCACTACTGGACATACACTCAAACAAAACTATAATTTAAAAAGATACATGCACCCCCTATAGCAGCACTATTTACAATTGCCAAGACATGGAAACAACCTAAATGTCCATCAACAGATGAATGGATAAAGATGTGGTGTACACACACACACACACACAATGGAATATTACCCATAAAAAAGAATGAAATAGTGCCACTTGCAGCAACATGGATGGACCTAGAGATTACCATACTAAGCGAAGTAAGTCAGAAAAAGACAAGTACCACATGATATCACTTACATGTGGAATCTAAAATACAACACAGGACTTCCCTGGCGGTCCAGTGGTTAAGAATCTGTGCTTCCACTGCAGGGGGCACGGGTTCGATCCCTGGTCAGGGAAATAAGATCCCGCATGCTGTGCGGTGTGGCCAAAAAAGAAAAAACCCCACAAATGAACAGATCTACGGAACAGAAACAGACTCACAGACATAAAGAACAGACTTGTGGTTTGTTAGTAAGGGGTGGGGGTCGGGGAGGGAAGGATTGGGAGTTTGGGATTAGCATATGCATACTATTACATACAGAATGGATAAACAAGGTCCTACTGTATATAGCACAAGGAACTACATTCATTATCCTGTGATAAACCAGAATGGAAAAGAATACGAAAAAGATATGTCACTTTGCTGTACAACAGAAGCAGCCACATAGCACAGGCAGATCAGCTTGGTGCTTTGTGACTGCCTAGAGGGGTGGGACAGGGTGGGTGGGAAGGAGACGCAAAAGGGAGGAGATATGGGGATATATGTATATGTATAGCTGATTCACTTTGTTAAAAGCAGAAACTAGCACACCATTGTAAAGCAATTATATTTCAATAAAGATGTTAAAAAAATTTACAGAGAAGTTATAATGCCATGAGAAAATGCCTCTGACCCCAATGCTAAGTGAAACTATAGATGAGAAAAATGTTCTATATGTGTTGAGCTTTTTGTTCCTATTTTTTGTTTTTGTTTTTCTTTTTCAATAAAGTTTTGCACAGAAATAAGACTAGAAGTAAAGATAACAAAATACTAACAGTGGTTGGATTCAGATAAAGGGGCTTTGGATTCTTTAGAAAATCATTTCTATTTTTCTGTATTTAATAAATATTCTTTTGGAACTTTAAAAAAATCGTAAATCAACTATACTTCAATAAAACTTAAAAAAAACTTTTCACTTTTCTTGAGAAAAAAAGTACTTGTACCCTCTGAGGTTATCAACTCTGGACTTGACAAGCAAGGATATAAGCAAGAGTCTTGGCTGAGTTCAAAGGGTTTCAGTAAATAGTAATTCAAGTCTCCCCACCACCCCCAATACACCACTTTTGGGGGGCGGGGTGTGGAATAGGACTTAGTTGAATCCAGGAATTTGACAGGGAAGAACCATGACAAAGTCAAGGTGGCAGCAAAGTTGTGTTCATGGAATCACTTAGTTCATGCAAGCAACAAAGTGGCTTGGGTAGCCTTTAATGACTGTTAAATTTAGCCTTTGAACAGCACAAAGGGGCTCTGAAAGCTAGACTGAAGAGTACATGCCTAACATGCCAGGAGGAATTTTCATAGGTTCAGGAGACACTGTAACTCTTAAAGAAGAGGCACTGATGACAGGAGGGAAGACTACTATGTACAATTATCCAAGTGCTTAACCATTACAGCTGAAACCAGAATGGACCCAGAAAGGTGTTAAGGAACAAATGGGAGGCAGTTCCTCCCTCCACAACTTCCAAGCACTACTTCTTCAAGATCTTTTTATTTGAGAATTAACTCATCTTTAAGGTCTTAAAGCTCTGAGGGAATTAACACAAGTAAAGACGCAGGGATTTCAGCAAAAGATAGGTAGGCTTATTTCAGAGCCTCTCACTGAAGAGAAAAAGCTGAAGACTTCATTTTTTTTTTAAAAATTTATTTTTGGCCGTGTTGGGTCTTCATTACTGTGTGAGGGGTTCCTCTAGTTGCAGTGAGCACGGGCTTCCCATTGCGGTGGCTTCTCTTATTGTGGAGCACGGGTTCTAGGCACAAGGGCTTCAGTAGTGTGGCACATGGGCTCAGCAGTTGTGGCTTGTGGCTCTAGAGCGCAGGCTCAGTAGTTGTGGTGCACGACCAGTGTCCCCTGCACTGGCAGGTGGACTCTAACCACTGTGACACCAGGTAAGTCCCAAGCTGAAGACTTTAGACTGGGTTAAGCAGGAAGCTAAATACTAGGCATGAACAGAGCAGTCTCCAGAAGCCCTTTTCCACAGCACACCTCTGTTCAGGCAGCATAGCCAGCTGTAAATGCACTTATAGAGCCAGACTGCCTACACAGGAATTCTAGGTCTGCCATTTATCAGCTTTGGGGCCCTTGGACAAGCTACTTTATGTTTTGGATTCCCCATCATAAAATGGGGTTATTACCTATCTTACAGGGTCCTTTTTTTTTTTTTTTTTGCGGTACGCGGGCCTCTCACTGTTGTGGCCTCTCCCGTTGCGGAGCACAGGCTCCAGACGCGCCAGCTCAGCGGCCATGGCTCACGGGCCCAGCCGCTCCGTGGCATGTGGTATCTTCCTGGACCAGGGCTCGAACCCGTGTACCCTGCATCGGCAGGCGGACTCTCAACCACTGCGCCACCAGGGAAGCCCTCTTACAGGGTCCTTTTGAGGATATGCAAAGTGAACAGAACATATTATACAATAGGCAATGTGTGCTAGCTATTATTATTCTACCTAGTATTCAACTTAGTAACACTAAGTCCCGTGGTCAGGGAGGAGACACAGTCTGATTGCATGAGTCATGAGGACAAAGGGGACAGTGGAAGGCCCAGAGGAAGGACTCTTAAGAAATCAAAGGCTAGCCCCACCTAGGTTCCAGCATCTCAGGGCCACTACAACATTTTTTTTTTGCCTTGATAAAAACAAAGCACAAAATGGGACTTACATCTTTTGTTTCTGCTTACAGGGAAAGCAGAGGCCCTACTGTGACACAAGCATGCCAGGAAAATAAGCCAGCAAGCCAAAACAGACTGGAATCAAGAATAACACTGGGAAAAAAAAAAAAAAAAAAGAATAACACTGGGGGGCTTCCCTGGTGGCGCAGTGGTTTAGAGTCCGCCTGCCGATGCAGGGGACGCGGGTTCATGCCCCGGTCCGGGAAGATCCTACATGCCGTGGAGCGGCTGGGCCCGTGAGCCATGGCCGCAGAGCCTGCGCTCCGCAATGGGAGAGGCCGTAACAGTGTGAGGCCCGCATACCGCAAAAAAAAAAAAAAAAAAGAAAGAAAGAACAACACTGGGAGAGGGCAGAGAAAAAGAATTCTAGTTATGATAGTAAAGATTCTGAAAAGTTACAGGATACAGTACAGAAACAGATGCTCTATGTCCTTTAGGATAAATGCCTGAGCCCTAGCACGTACTGGGTGTTGCTCTACATACAACCACATACAAGGAACACCCATGGTTTGGACAGGTTCTTCCTGTTCTTTGAGTGGTGAATACAAGGTGGTACGTTTTTAAGCTTTACAATATCATGCTTTGAACTCCAAGAGCCTTCGCAACCAGCATCTACTGAGAAGTCTGAAGAATACCCTCTCAAGGAGGCAAATATACTGAATGACCTCATTCCCATCTCTCTTCCCAGTAAGGTTTTCTGCCTCTTCCCTCCTTGCCAGGAGGCAGAGATATGACCCAAGGTTGAAAAACAAATAACCACCATCTCAAATGACTTAGATTTAATCATCGGAAGCAAACTAAATGGAGAGCTTACAATAGAGAAGAATTACATGTCAGTGCCTTTTGCAAACTGAGCTGGGACAGAAAGGGACTGGGGCTGCCCCTCAACCCGATCCCTTCCAAACAAAGACACCCACAGTGTCCCTGGCAGTCTGGCTCAGGGAAGGGGGAGACTGTTGGCTCTGTGCGTTGAGGTCGCCTTGCCACCACCGCTCACTCCTGGCCAGCATCAGGAGCCCCGCCTTGCTGGCTCTGGTCATCACCCTTTTTTTTGTGGCCTGATACGATGTCATCAATCCGCAGCAGTAGAACTGCCGTCTAGGAGAAAAACCACAGTCCCAAAGAGGTTAGCAAGGAAGGGAAGGACACTTGTTTTCTTTTAGACCTATCACCTACCTCCTCCTATATAATTACCATTTTATCTGAAATCTACCCTTTCAGAGTCTTGAATGTAAAATGCAGTTCTCCGTCAGTAAGGGATGCAGCTTATGCTATGTTACCTTGCCTTTTTTTTTTTTCTTTTGGCCATGCTACACAGCTTGTGGGATTTTAGTTCCCCAACCAGAGATTGAACCCAGGCCCTCAGCAGTGAGAGAACGGAGTCCTAACCAATGGACTGCCAGGGAATTCCCTCTACCTTTTTTTTAAAATTAAAAACATTTATTTATTTTTGGCTGCACCGGGTCTTAGTTGCAGCATGCGGGACCTCCTTAGTTGTGGCATGTGGGCTTCTTAGTTGCAGCATGCGAACTTCTTAGTTGTAGCATGCGAACTCTTTGTTGCGGCATGCATGCGGGATCTAGTTTCCCGACCAGGGATCCAACCCGAGCCCCCTGCATTGACAGCATGGAGTCTTACCCACTGGACCAGGGAAGTCCCCCTACCTTGCTTTTTAAATGAGCTAAATATAAGTAGGGGGATGGAATTCCTTGGGAGATATTTTGGGGAATACTCTGCCTTCTATCCTCCCCTCCTCAAGATTGGACCAAACACACTGTTTTCTGGTTATCTGGAAATAAACAGCACAGCATATGTGTTAAGAGTGCCTCACCTCCACTGCTGTCTTATACGTTTGCAGCTTTACAGCCAATGGTTCCCATATGCCCAGTTCTTTCATGTCCACCAAAGTACCTGTCTCACCATTTACGCCCCAGGTCTCACAATTCTCCTGGGTGTGCTTGGCCTATAGTTGGAACAAGCATAAATAATTAAAGGGGAAAATACTAGGAACAAGTAAGCTGAGACCACTACATAAAAATCAAATACACTGCACTGATAAGGTAGGGATAAGAGGAAACGGCAATGACAAGAAACAAATCAAAAATAAGAAAGAGAAGAGATTTTAAGGAAAACGAGCTACCAGGAGAACCTGGAAAGACAGACATGAACTACCCTCTTAGGCCAAACACAGCTCTTCCTACCCCATCAAGAGAAGAGCATGGAAAGGAACTCACCCGAAGGGAGGTAAGTAGACGGATGGTGCTGGCCCCACAGTTTTGAATAAGGGTACGAGGGATGACCTCTAGGGCTTGGGCAACAGCCCGATATGGCCATTGTTCCACACCAGTCATGGCCTTGGATTTTTCTGTCAAGGCATGAGCCACAGCCATCTCAGAAGCCCCACCCCCAGGCACCAGCTGAGGGTCCAGGAGAACATTGCGGCACACCTGCATGGCATCCTGGAGGTTGCGTTCTACTTCCTTGGGAAAGCAAACAAAGAGTATAAAGCCAAAGCTTGATGACTCAAGGACAAATCAGAAGCACCAAAGGACTTCCTGACTGCCAAGTTCGGTAAACCACCAAGGAGGGCAAACTAAGAAAGGTCCTTCAAACCTTTTGGGCAGGGCAGATGCTACTAACTCTGGAAAAAGACATTAACTACAACTGCAACAAGGCCAGGGAGAATGCGGTGTCACTCTGGGATGTTAGGCTTTTGTCCATTGTGCTTGACAGACCTATAACTCTACTCTGTCCCGTCTAGCTGTGTACTCTAGGAGGCTGCACAGTGTAGTGGAAACTCTCTACTTACTAGCTATATGCCTTGGTAAAATACTTAACCTCACTAAGGAAAAAAAAGTAATATTTATAATTTCAACTTAAAAAACTAGGAAACAGTGGTTGCTAGTGGATGGGGAAACGATGAGTCATTGTTCAATGGGTATAGTGTCTCAATTTTTTGAGATAAAAAAAGTTCTGAAGATCTGTTGCATGTGAATATGAAAACACTTAAAACTGCTGTAATTGTACACTTAAAAATTATTCAGATGATAAATTTTACATTAAAAAATTTTTAAACCATGATTAAAAATAAAAATATTAAAAAAAAGAAGAGAGAGATTTGTGGCTTCAGATGGCAATTAAATAGCTATAAATGGGCAACAGGATGATTTTAGGCCCTCTGGGAAACTCTCAAGAAATGGAATGACCTAGATCATTCAGTCACACTTCCAAGGCTGACTCACCGAGAGAATCTCTTTGCTGGCCCCCCGGAGGAGAATGGTGCAGGCCTTGGGGTCTCTGCACTCAGTGATGAATGTGAAGTACTCATCTCCAATTTTCTTGATTTCCAACAGGCCTGCCCCTGTCCCAACATCTTCTTCTCTCAGTTCCTCTGGTCGGCTGACTATTCGGCCCCCACAGGCTCTATTGATTAGATGGAGAGAAGGGGGACAGGGAGAAGACCAGATGATGTCAAATACTTTTACTCATCTTCCTGGTCCGTAGGGTCTGTGGTGGGGTGTAAGGGTTAAGGGCCAAAGTGGACTGCTAGCAACATTTCTACCTAACTCGAGACATCTTGGTTGCCTGGTGAAATAGATTTCCAAATATATAGGTGAAGTTTCCTTAAACTAATATGGCTTTATAA
This sequence comes from Mesoplodon bidens, assembly GCF_964165515.1. Lineage (NCBI taxonomy): Eukaryota > Metazoa > Chordata > Mammalia > Artiodactyla > Ziphiidae > Mesoplodon > Mesoplodon bidens. The sequence continues at coordinate 72,440,102 of NC_138177.1, read as the reverse complement.
GTGAAAGTGTGCATACCTAAGGCAACTACTGTAATGAGATACAGGTTAATCCAAAGTATACTTAGTGGACCCTAAAATTTGGACAAATGAATTCTTATGCATATCTGACCAAGTGTGTAACACATAATGGTCATTTCTAGATAGAACTCATCCTATAATGCCCAGTTAGATCTCAAGGCCAATAACAGGACTGTACTAAAAACAATGTAAAGGTCAAGCAAGAAATAAGGTGATTAAGTACATAGTGTATGTCTCACCCAGTTTTAAGGAATGTAGGGCTAATTTTTTATTTTATTTTTTTTTGCGGTACGCGGGCCTCTCACTGTTGTGGCCTCTCCTGCTGCGGAGCACAGGCTCCGGACACACAGGCTCAGTGGCCATGGCTCACGGGCCCAGCCGCTCCACGGCATGTGGGATCCTCCCGGACCGGGGCACGAAAACATGTCTCCTGCATCGGCAGGCGGACTCTCAAGCACTGCGTCACCAGGGAAGCCCATGTAGGGCTAATTTTTTATTTGTCACTTTTTCCCCACTCATGGGCATGTAGAGTCAGCTATGTATATGTATGTATGCCGAACCATTTCAGAAAAAGCGTTTTAAGTATAAAATTGGATTTGGATCTATGGCATATTATGTGATGTTAGGATAGACTTACCTTTAAAAAAATTACTCTTAAAAATAGATGGAGGGCTTCCCTGGTGGCGCAGTGGTTGAGAGTCTGCCTGCCAGTGCAGGGGACACGGGTTCGAGCCCTGGTCTGGGAAGATCCCACATGCCGCGGAGCAACCCGTGAGCCACAACTACTGAGCCTGCGCGTCTGGAGCCTGTGCTCCGCAACGAGAGGCCGCAATAGTGAGAGGCCCGTGCATCGCGATGAGGAGTGGCCCCCGCTTGCCGCAACTAGAGAGAGCCCTCGCACAGAAACGAAGACCCAACACAGCCAAAAATAAAGATAAAAAAAAAAAAAAAAAAAAAAGATGGTATCTGAGCCTAGATATTTGTGCTGAAGTAGTGAGTGCAATCTAAGGTTGCATTAACAGCAGCTGAGGATCCAATCAAGGTAATTGTTGGATCTGCTATATTCTGAGCTAGTTAAAACAGACTAATCTGAAATGGACCCCTACACCAAGGTAGTGTTCACAGATGTCTAAGCATAAGCTGTTCACTACTGGTTAGGAGCAGTAGAGTCTCATGCAGCAGATAATTGTTACTCTAGATAGAGAACTTCTTCTTCTTCAAATACTTATTTACTTACTTGGCTGTGCTGGGTCTTAGTTGCAGCATGCAGGAACTTTAGCTGTGGCATGTGGGATCTAGGTCCCTGACCAGGGATCGAACCCAGACCCCCTGCACTAGGAGTATGGAGTCCTAGCCGCTAGACGACCAGAAAGTCCCTAGACAGAGGACTTCTGAAGAGGGCAGATGGCTAAACCCAGGTTATTTCCATCTGTAAATAATTTGGCTGGCTTTATCCTATGCTAAACTTTTTCAGATAAGGATGACTACATTATGAAGCTACAAAATAAAAGCACATGGGAAGGAGAATCTTATTTTAACCTGGCCTACTCACCTAGCAATGCGATTATTGTCTGTCTTCCGGACTCTGCGGATGGCTGTGATATTGGCCCGCATGAGGTAGTGCTGAGCTAAATCTGCAAGAATAGAGGTGTCAAGCTGGAAACCAGAAACCCTGGGTTCTGAACAGGTTTTTATCCTCCACGTACCCTAACCATCACATGTTAATTATGTTCAGTGTATGACAACACGTGAGGAAAAAAATCACCGACCCTCTTCTACCACAACAATAGTCTGGAAAAATGAATGTAGTCCTACCCGAGATGCCCTTTTCTGTGATGACCACGTCTGGCTTCAGATGGATAATGTCCTCACAGAGCTGCTGAATGTACTCTTCTTCCATTTGGAGGATTCGGGTGAAGTCCTCCTCTCGTGTGATCTCAATGTCAGTCTATGTGGTGAAGAAAAGTCACTCTGGATTAAAAATTTTGGATTGGTAAAGCTCTTTAGGGTCATCCCAACTACTATACTCCCTCCATCCAGCACTCTCATGTACCCCAGAAAGCATGAGTTAGAATAAGCCACGACCCAACACCTCTATAAGCCACTTTATCTCCAGCAGTCATCTAGTTTAACCCCATTTAATTATAAAGCAACTGGAATGCAAAGTCACAATGCAATTAGTGGAGTTTGGCTAAGGTCTCTAGCCACTTAGTTCAATGTTTCCTCTGACCTGTCAGTGTGCATGGTAACTCAGCATCTTAATTCTTCCCACTAATAAATCGATTCTTGTTCCCAAACGCTGGTTTTTTTTTTTTAAACTCTCCCTTCCGTTTTTTTTTTAGACTTTTCAGTCCCTTTAAAAATATTTATTTATTTATTTATTTATTTATTTATTTATTTGTGGCACGCGGGCCTCTCACTGCTGTGGCCTCTCCCGTTGCGGAGCACAGGTTCCAGAGGCGCAGGCTCAGCGGCCATGGCTCACGGGCCCAGCTGCTCCGCGGCACGTGGGATCCTCCCGGACCAGGGCACGAACCCGTGTCCCCTGCATCTGCAGGCAGACTCTCAACCACTGCGCCACCAGGGAAGCCCCCAACCGCTGTTTGATAAGCTTCAATTACTTTGTTTTATCCAAGGGTGATGGAGCCTTGTGAGCTTCCTGCCCTCTGGAAATTCTGTGGCACTTCAAAGCTCAATTAACTCCTACTCTATGTTCTACTGATGCATTATGAAAGGTGGCATGATAGTGTGGAATTGAAGCTGAACAGAGCTGGGTTCAAATTCTGATTTGGCCAATACCAGCTGTGTTCCTCAAGCAATTAACCTAACTTCTCTGAGGTGTAGATCCCTCATCTGTAAAATGGAAGTCAGTATCATCTGCTGTAAAGGGTAGTTGTAAGAATCAGAGATTACTTGTAAAGGTCACAGAGTAAGCATGTAACAAACACTTTTTAATTCCCCTGCCCATATTAACAGATTCTTACATCAAATTTAAGGAATAGGGCCAGGGATTACCTGGCTTTCTCCTTTCTTGTATTCCAGAGAAGAATCCAGCAGCACGATGCGAGGGTTCTTGATATAGCGCCGCATCCGCGGATGGGTCACGTCCTTGTTAATCATGACTCCACGTAACACACACGAGTCTTCAATGATGCCGCCAGGTATCTGAGCAAAAGAACCACTTCAATCCACAACCAGGAGACAATTTCTCAACTCCCTGCCCAGACATTCATCTTTCCCAAATGACCACCATTTCAGATTTTTAAAGTATCTTTTTTCCATGAACCTCTGAAACAACTACAGTTGCCATCACATTTCTCTCTCTAGGAAGCACATCAATCTTAGACCATGATACACAATTTGAAGGTTGGCTGAGAAAGAAATTCAGTGATTGACAGAGATTTAAAGGGGCACAGGGACTTCCCTGGTGGTCCAGTGGGTAAGACTCTGCACTCCCAATGCAGGGGGCCTGGGTTTGATCCCTGGTCAGGGAACTAGATCCCGCATGCGGCAACTAAAAGATCCTTCATGCTGCAATGAGGATCCCGCATGCCGCAACTAACACCTGGCGCAGCCGAATGAATGAATGAATGAATGAATGAGTGAATCACACAATACTTCTTAAAAAAAAAAGGGCGCAGATCCCTACTTCCTGAAAGATATTTCCATGAATTTTAGACATAGGGCTCCATCTACTGGCCACAAGATATTAATGCTACTTTTAAATCTTAAACTAATAAAGATGGAAAAAGCATTCTGGGGCTTATTAGCGCTATGCTGTAGAGCCCTTGTTTATTCCCTGACCCAGTGGCTGATATGTACACAAATGCACAAATACAGACACAAAAATAAGCCTTTCTCTTGCCCCTGTAGACCTTGTGTAGGGACAGCAGTGAAGCTAACAGAATTATTTCAGATAACTCTTTGGCACCCTCTTTTTCAAGTTTTTGTTTTCCAGGTAGCAAATACTCTTCTTCCTGGTTCTAATAATAAAAATATCTTGCTCTGATTTAAACTTATTTCCTCCACAAGTGTGATGACTCATGCTAGGAAATAATTTGTCTCCAAAGTACACACTCAAAGAGTTTACCTTTTCTACCCTTGCGTATTTCTTGATGTCAATCTCCTTCCGACCGTTCTCCTCAAACTGTACAGTTTTGACAGCATCCAGGGCAATGTTGCAAGCCAAAGAAGACCACCGACTGATTACTTTGGTAGTAATGGAGCTGTTGATGATGTTCAGCATCGCATCTCGGTTACTGGTGTCAACAGGGGTACTGGAGAAAAGAAAAACGAATAATATGCTCAATGGGATCTTGGATGTTTAAGGAAGTTCTCATCTATATCTTGATGACTATAATAGTGGGCCAACAGGCAGAACAAGGGGAATCTGTTCCTTTGTAGGAAACTAAGTGTTATCAAGAAGTAACTTTGTCCACCCTCTGCCTTTTAGCAAGATTACAATTAACCCATCCCTGAAAGGTGTCTCAAATCCCTGAGTAATCTGCTCTCATGTCTGACAACTCTCCACACTTACAGAGTTTACAGTAAAATTTCTTTACCTTCTGCTCCAACCAAATAAACTCTATTACTTTCACAACTTGGGTCAAGATACATTTTATCTTTGAAACCTCATCCTATAACTAGCAAATTCTGAGAGCTCCTCTTGAGAATCACCATTGGTCTGTGCTATCCATTTGGACAACTGATTCTATTTGACCTAGCATCATAATACACGGTGCGCCACAGTGTTTTTAGGTGTTTAGCCTCCTCTAATGAGATTATAAATTTGTACATGGCAAGACTATCTAGAATCATAAGTTGTAACAGACCTTGGATACTATCTTGTCCAAATTTTCACATACTGCTGAAATCCCTTTTATTAACACCGTAAGACACACAATAAGCAATCATTAAATAGTTGCTGACTTAATGTATTTTAGGGAAAAAGCAATAGCTCCAAAAATATTATCTAAGGTATACAGGCAGTTATTGCTTGATAAAAAAAAAAAATTAATGATTCAGCGCCAAATATTCAATAAATCCTTTCTCTACATTCTTACAAAGCTTACTTCATAAAAATGTTTTGTGTTTTTTTGCGGTACGCGGGCCTCTCACTGCTGTGGCCTCTCCCGTCGCGGAGCACAGGCTCCGGACGCGCAGGCTCAGCGGCCATGGCTCACGGGCCCAGCCGCTCCGCGGCATGTGGGATCTTCCCGGACCGGGGCATGAACGTGTGTCCCCTGCATCGGCAGGCGGACTCTCAACCACTGCACCACCAGGGAAGCCCCATAAAAATTTTTTAAATCAAACACCTCCTTCTGTAAGAGTGCTAGACAGATATCATCATATACTTTGTTTCTTAACAGCAGGAAGTACAATACAAAGCTCACCAAATTGCTAGGTACTTGTGTACCCGACAACCTAAGGATATGAGTAGAAAATTATAGGTTTTAATTAACTAATTAAAAATAAATTTATTTAATTAATTGATTTATTTTTGGCTGCGCTGGGTCTTCGTTGCTGCGCGTGGGCTTTCTCTACTCGTGGTGCGCAGGCTTCTCATTGTGGTAGCTTCTCTTGTTGCGGAGCACAGGCTCTAGGCGCGCAGGCTTCAGTAGCTGTGGCTCGCGGGCTCTAGAGCACAGGCTCAGTAGTTGTGGCTCATGGGCTCAGCTGCTCCACGGCATGTGGGATCTTCCCGGACCAGGGCTCGAACCTGTATCCCCTGCACTGGCAGGCGGATTCTTAACCACTGCGCCACCAGGTAAGTCCCAGGCTTTATATTTTAAACAACCCTTTTAATCAAAAAAATTTTGCGTTATCATGTTCTTACTTAACTGACATTTCCTCAAGTAGAAGTCACACATTCCTATATTCCTTTTATTACCTTATAGCACTCAGCAAACATAGACTAACAGCAAGCTCTGTGATAACTAGAGAGGATTCAAATAGCATTTTCAGTACCAGTCCTTTTGATTTTAATGAAAACCACTGGCTACCATCCTCCACAGTACTTTAGAGAAATTGGTTATTATATGAATTAGTTATAATCATACACGATGGTAGGGTATTTTAAGCCCTCAATAGTTATCTAACTCCTTAACTTATTTCTCCCACTAGAATCTAAAACTTTGGAGGGTAACTGTATTTTACTTACTACACACTTCCCATAGCAGTGCCTAACATGGAAACCAGCAGACTGCATATAACCAAAATATATTTTGAAGAATTAAACCTAGCTTCTTTTATTTGTCTGCTTTGCCTCCTTTGCCATTTTCTAAAAACTTTTATTTCTCTTATCCTTCCCTTCATTTTGCTCCCCTCTTTGTTTCTTCTTCTCACAAAATAATACCAGGGTATAAACTACTGGTGATGTGCTCGGCCTTCCTTTACCATCTAAGAACAGATTAGTCTTCCAGGCCTCCCATAGTTGACACTACCCATTTCTGGTCCCCACCTCCAATACCTTATTTTCTTAAGGGTGCTGATCATATCGTCCAAAGCCCTGCGATAAGCACTGATCACCACTGTTGGGTGCATCTGCTGCTCTAGGAAGTGCTCAGCCACAGACAACATCTCCCCTGCTGAAAAAAGATACATACACCAAAACATTTTGAAAAGTACCTCGATATCAAGGCAACTTCATTATGCTTCTAAAAATACCTGCTCTTTTTTCTAAAGTAGGTTTCCCCAAAAGTATGCAAATACTATTCCAAATTTTATACTTTGTACAAGCAAATTTGGAAAAAAAAATAGTCTCACAGATATATTTTAAATGATCAAAGATTGATCCCAGGGTTGACTTATTCTTGTGATCTAACTAAATATTTGTTCCCAGTTTCCTAAACAAATGGTAAACATCTTCCCGAAGACTCTAAAATTGAAAGAAAAATAAAGGAAAACTGACTTGCTTATTATTATTTCAATACCTAGCATGTAGTCAAACTGCTGGTACTGAAAACAAAAAAACCCACAAACCTTTATACCTGCAAGAATACCCATAAAAATTTACGAAATTTACCCTCTGGAAGAGGGATTATTGGTAAAATGTCCCTTCCTTTTAAAAACTGTCCTTACTTTCTAATTCTAATTGACATACACACACACACACACAAAAGCTTGTTTCTAAAAAAAGTTTTAAAGAGGAAAAACCAGTTATTTTGGTCAAAAAAGGACCTTCTGCACAAAGGGCCTGTACTACCAGGTCCACTGACACTAATTTTTTAAATGTACACAAATGTGTAAAAGTTCACATGTATACTCTTTGGCATGTGCTCAAATGTTTGATTTCAATACCTTAGAATTCCTAAGTGACCATCATGTATATTAAAAGAAAGATAATCAAATATTTTGAAACATGCTCTATTAAGTTAACTTAGAGAAGACTATACCCTGTTAAAGAAGAATCAGAACAGTATCACAGAAGAAAGGTATCTTCAGAAATGGCAGTTTTGGTTTTTTAAAAGCTACCTAAGTCTAAGAAACCTAGACTCATGGATACTTAACCTACTTAATATCTCCACGAGATTTAACTAAGATTACCAGCTAGAAAATTCTGCCTGATACCTAAAGCTCATCTTCTACCCAAATAAGTGAAAAAGCATACGGAGTCTTACCTACTTCTTTCATCCTCCAAGTTTCTCTTCAAAGTACAGAACTAGCCATATGTAATTAATTCTCAATCCACAAAAGAACTGGATCTAAAGATGTGATTAGTTGGTGGTGACTCAAGCAAATTTCCACCCAACTCACCATTCTCAAAATGCAGTACAAAGGCACTTAAAAATTCTTTAAAAGTTCATATTGTAATAATCTTGTTAAGGATTCTATTTTTAGGCCTGTGGGCCAACACTATAAATTGGCATCTCCTAATTGAAAATAGTTTTTTCCTCAATTCCTAAAAACATATTGCTACAGATTTTCATTTTTTTAAATTAATTTTTTAATTTTTATTTTTGGCTGTGCCACACGGCTTGTGGGATCTTAGTTCCCGGACCAGGGCTCAAACCCACCCCCTCGGCAGTGAAAGCGTGGAGTTCTAACCACTGGACCACCGGGGAATTCCCATGTAACACATGTAAACAAGTGTCCTTTACGTGGTATATTTAGTGGCATGTTTTCCACATTTTTTGTGCATTTTCTTGTTGATTTCACTGTTTAAAATGGCCTTAGTCCTAAAGTACTATCTAGTTTTCCTACGTGCAAGAAAGCTGTAATGTGCCCTGTAGAGACAATAACTTACTAAATAAGCTTTGTTCAGGCATAAGTTATAGTGCTACTGGGCATGAGTCCAGTGTTAATGAATCAACAATATATATTAAATAAGGTGTCTTTAAAACAAACAAATAAAACATAAAACATATATATTTATGCATTGATAAATATGTGACTGGAGGCTTGAGGAACCTAACCCCATACTCCCCCCGGAGTGATGGTTTGGTATTCACTAATTCAGTGTTTGTGGTGACTTTATAGAATATAACTTATTGTGAGTAACGACAATGAACTGTATTTTATTCAACCAGATTTGCAAAGCTCATCCTATACCACGATGAACATTTTATGCTCAGTAGGAGAGAATACACAGAAAGTTAGCAAAAAGTTCTTTAAACATTTATAATTAGTGGATTGGTAAAAATGTTCTTCTTAAAATATGACTCAGGGGACTTCTTTGGCGGTCTAGTGGTTAAGACTCCATGCTTCCACTGCAGGGGGTGCGGCGGGTTCCACCTCTAGTCAGGGCACTAAGATCCCACACGCCGCACGTTGCGGCCAGAACAAAACAAAACAAAAAGCTCTGACGTTATTTCTGGCAAAAATCTTAATGTTTCAATCTAATTTTCCTTATCAACCTTCCATTCTTTTCTTACCAAGAATAATTACAGATGTGGTCCCATCTCCAACCTCTTCATCCTGTGTTCGGCTAATTTCAATCATGGACTTGGCTGCTGGATGCTGTACTTGAATCTGAAAGAAAGACCTCTTAACCCATTCTGCTTGGTCCTAACTCTTGAGCTTCTTGCTTCCACACTTACTCCCTTTTATTGTTTTACCACAGCTTTGAAGATTAAAAGTGGCCCCTAAGATATCTAAGTAAAACACCTTTCCAAGTCTTTTTCTTTTGGGGGAAAAATGCATTAGGACAACTTAACTACTGAAGTTTCTTGAGAACAGAACAGTATCTTTTAGCTTATTTATTGGGAACACCATTGTTGTGGTTGAATTGTGTCCTCTGAAAGAACATGTTGATGTCTCATCCCCTGAAAACTATATTTGGAAATACGGTCTTTGCAGATGTAACCAAGTTAAGATGAGGTCATAGGGGTAATCAGGGTATGCACTAAACCCAACCACTGGTGTCCTTGAGACACACAAGAAAATGCCAATGTGACAGAAGGGGAGTTTATAAGCCAAGGAATGTGGTCAAGCATCAGAAGCTATAAGAGGAAGGATTCTTCCCTAGGGCCTTCAGAAGGAGAAAGGCACTACTGACACCCTGAGTTTGGACCACCAGCCTGCAGTCCATGTGAATAAATTTCTGTTGTTTTTCAAGTCACACAGTCTGTGGTAATTTGCTACAGCAGCCCAAAAAAGCTAATCATTATTTACATTATCTCTTTATGTATCCTTTATAAAATACTTTTGCTTTCTAAAGCAAAACGAAAAGTCAAACCTCTCGAAGAATAGCATTGCCATCATTGGTCATCACAATGCCTCCCATTGGGTCCAAAAGCATCTAGGAGAAAAGCAGAAGTTATATTTAAGTGTCCCAGGAAACAGAAAGGGAAAATCTGTAGTCGAAGTTTCAGTATGAGATAAGCCTACCTTCATCATAGACTTGGGTCCCAAACATGTTCGGATGATATCTGCAATAGTCTATGGAAAGAAAATACAAAACATGTAGGCACAAATCAGAAGATGGTGAGTGTGTTAGGGACGAGGCATGAGTAACCCACAGAGCCAGTGTTTTAACAAGGACACTTCTAAAGCAGGGGTGGCGACCACTTTAAATACAGCACGCCACATGGCTAGATTCTGTTCTTTGCTTTTTCCGCTTTGGGAATGTTTTCTGGATGCAGAAAGAAATAACTTTTCACGAGGAAAAAAAGGGACATGCCTCCCAGAGCTTCAGTTTCCCAGCAGTCCAGATAACTGAAGGTCCACGTACTTATATTTCTTTCCATGATAGTAGCCTCCACCCCATGCTAATTAGATCTAGGGCTATTTCATTCTTTCATTCAAAAGGTATTTACTGAATACCTACCTATCCAGGATCTACAATGAGTACTAGGAATACAAAAGGAAATTAATACAGTTCTTCCCTTCAACTAACTCAGTCTAGTACGAGAGACAAACACAAATAGAATATTATGAGACAATGTACAGTAATAGAATATGCACAAGTTAATATGAGAAGACCATTAGGCCTAGCTCAGAGAGGGAAGGCTTCCTTCTCCTTACCACTGAGAGGGAAATGTCCTGAAGGAAGGGAAGTCAACTTTTCCTCTGCGAAATTGCAAACAAATACAGAAATACTAGGGAAGGAAGATAGAGGCAAACTACTATAAACAACTTAAAAGATGTGCTACCTTGGCAGCATTGATGTTTCCAGATTGAACTTTTCTTCCAGACTCACGCTTTGTGTTCTGGCCTAAAATAGATAAAAACAAAAGGCAACACCCCAGGACTGCCCCACTGTATATAAGCTATTTATTCCCCAATCTTTGAAAATAAAAACACACCCAGGTTTCATGATGTATATACGGATTAAAGCTTATCAACTTGTACTCTTTAAATATGTGCAGCTTATTGTATGTCAATTATACCTCGATAAACTGTTAAAAAGTAAACATACATACTTATGGCTACTTACTTCTTTATTTACTTCAACCCCTGGTATACGAAGAAACAATCCATAAAGCTTCAACTTTGGAATCTTGGTCATCACTTTCCCTCTAGCCAAACATTCATGTATTTACAGCAAGAATTCATAACCTGAGATCTGAGATCCATGAGATTCTCAAAGGGCTGGTGTCTCTAACAAGCATCAATCTCTCTTTTACGTAAAAAGGGAGTTTGGGGGTTCATATTCTCATACTTGGATATGGGGAATCATACTGACAGTCCCAGCATAATTACTGATAGTGCCCCACACTGTGCTGTGCAATGAGAACACATACTCAAGTGTCTGGGTTTGCCAAGATAAGTCACTTCATGCTTGGACACAACAAGAATGCCTCAGTCACCCATTTACCATTAGGAAGAGATGACTACGTATTTTAATAAGGAGTCTAACTGGATACAGCCACTAATGCCAGAGATTAACGTGGACCTCCAAAGGGCTGCACAATGCACCTCTCAGTCACCCCAGGGCCCTCTCAATGGGAGACAAGCCAATGACTATAACTGAACCTACGTAATGTCTCACTCCTCTCTCCAAATTATATTTTCCCTACAATTTGCTGTAAAATTTTCGATCCAGTCCCATCAAATCTAAACACAATTCTCAGGATTTCGATTCCTAGTTCAGGCAGTGATAACTAAAATCCTGCATGAACCTTTCTGATGGATTCATCAGAAAAAACTGGGTTTTTTTTTTCTGGGTTAAGTGAATTCTTGTTTGAAAACAGTTATTTTCCAGGTATAGACAAAATAGATAAAATCTTGGAATAGCATTCTCTACAAAGAAGATGGTGAGGGAGGGAAAATGGCTAGTCAGGCATCTCAAGTGCTCTTGCAAATAGGATACATAAGTTACACAGGTTGGAATCATACCAAGGGAAGACAAGGGAAATGGGACTCCTAAGTAAGGAAAGAAATCTGGGATGTTCCCGAAGGGTAAAGAGAACCAATCGAGGAATCTGGGAAAACTCAGCTGGTAAGTGGGAAAGATTACAACGGAGGGGACACTTGAGGGAATAATTGCATCTAAGCCAGACCAGTGAGGGAAGCAGGGTTACTTCTGAAAAGGGGTTGACTAACAGAAATTCAAGAGGACGGCTACCGAAAAGGAAGTGGCCAAGAATACCACTCGCTGTTTGCCAGACCCTCTTTTAAACAGCTGTATCTCCTTATCTCATCAAGCCTCACAATCCTATGAGGAAATACTGTTAACCCTAATAACAAAGACGGAGCCATTTTTAATCAAGCAGTTTGGCCGAGGCCACACCGTTACTAAGGGATGGGCCAAGATTATAAAGCTAGGCCAAACTAAAAAATCTTTATTCATTCAGCTACACACTGAAAATCGCTCCAGGAAGAGTGCAAGGGCGGGGGTTGGGGGTGAAGAACGGAACGCCGTTCGTTCAACAGGCTCGGCGACAGGAAGGTCAGTTTGCATTTGCCAAGACAGGGGAATGGGTTAAGAGAAGAGAGGAAAACGGGAGAAGGGGCTTCCAAAATTACCGACTGGAAGGCTCAGTGGCCGGACCTGAGCGGGACTGGGCTGAGGCAAGGCTGTAAAGTGCGGAAAAAGAGGGGTGGTGAAGAGGGGGGGTCCCTTCCCCGGCTTTCCCACAACTCACTAAGCACGAGTACCGGACGATGGCCCATCATGGCGGCGCGATGCAGAGCCGGGTACCCAGAGCTGGGGGAACCAGCAGAACCTTCTGGAGAGAGAGAACCAGCGAAACCCAGAAAACGCCGCTTCCACAGGGCTCACACGCAAACCCGCTACTCTCCGGGTCACCACCAATCACCTCACCCACCTCACTGACCGGCACGCACACAGACCAATTGACATTCTTAGCCCCGCCCCCTACGTAAGAACGCATGGAAAGCTAGATAGAGAGAGCACGATGATGGAAATGAGAGGGCACAGGCGCTTGCGCAATAGGGTGGCCGCTCCCGGCCGCGTGCAGCGCGAACCTCCGCGCAAGCGCCAAGGCTCGGGCAGTTGGCCGGCATGCCACTGCGCATGTGTATCAACTACAAGGGTGGGTGCTGGGGTTGAGGCTTTCGATTAACACCGAAGGTGAGGTCCTTAAACTGTTGCGTCTCAGCTCCTCTCGGGTTCCGAAGGTCAAGGAAGGCGTGACAGTTTCCACGCTTTCGTTCCAGCCTTAGCAACCGGGAGGGATGGAGGGGCGGGGCTTAAACCGGCGGTTGAGGGAAGACCTGGCCGGTTTGATGCGGGGTGAAATGGGAGTTGTAGTCCGATCGGACTGGGCTGGGCGGTTAACTATTCTTCCGGGCACGCTGGGAATTGTGGTTTATTGTCTCTGACTCGTTGCTGTGCGTGGACCTTTACCTTCTTAGGCAAATGTGTTCTGCTGAGGCTGTGAGCGGTACCGGAGGGTGATGGCTTACTTTTCCCCCGAGTTATCCTATCTAAAACACTTTTTCAAGTGTTCCCTGTAGTGCTCTAAGATTTTTTTTCTCCACGCCCATTCCCTCCTCTGCCCACCATCTCCTCAGCTACCGGTGCATTAGAGATGTTGGGAAGCCAGAGTTTTAAAATTACCTTACAAGACAGGAAAAGGACGGATATTACAGAAATTAAAACTAGGAGAGAACACAGAATATTTGCCCGTTCATAGGAGACTCTTAAGGTTTGGGCATGGTTACAGTACTATTTTGTCCAGGAAAAAGGGCTGCAGTACTACTAGAAACAGCTGTTTTCCAAACTAATGAAGGGGGTGTGAGACCAAGATCAATTCAAGAACAATTACTTATATTTGGCCATGAGATAGAACAGTACACCCTTTCACATTCTTTCCTCCCCAAATTGGAACAGCCTGAGCTCTGCTGGGGAGAACTTATGAAGTTGTTAATAGTAAAATAATAGCATGGGTTGTCGGTGGTCATGTGATTCTTTCCCAGGCACCACACCTGTTGGTGTTCAGATGGAGCAGCATTCTAGTCATCTTAACAGAAGAGGTGTGTGACAGAGGCCCTGCTTCCTCTCCCTTAAAAACCAGACCTCCTTGGGCTTCCCTGGTGGCACAGTGGTTGAGAGTCCGCCTGCTGATGCAGGGGACACGGGTTCGTGCCCCGGTCCGCGAGGATCCCACATGCCGCGGAGCGGCTAGGCCCGTGAGCCATGACTGCTGAGCCTGCGTGTCCAGAGCCTGTGCTCCGCAACGGGAGAGGCCACAACAGTGAGAGGCCCGCATACCAGAAAAAAAAACAAAACAACAAACAAACAAAAAAACCCCAGACCTTCTTAATTGCTCAGCTTGTGGGAAAATGAAGCTAGTTGTATGTATGTTTTTTCCTGTTACTTATTTAATTGGAAAGTATTTGTGTTTGTTCTGCATTTCCCACTAAATGGAAACATTCCTGTATTCCCAGTGGCTAGAACTGGATCTGTTAAATAATAGATGCTCAATAATTTTTTTTAGAATATTTTAATAAATTTTAAAATTTATTTTTGGCTACTTTGGGTCTTAATTGCTGCGGACAGGCTTTCTCTAGTTGGTGGTGAGTGGCGGCTGCACTTCTTTGCTGTGCGTGGTCTTCTCGTTGCGGTGGCTTCTCTTGTTGCGGAGCATGGCCTCTAGGTGCTCGGGCTTCAGTAGTTGTGGTTCACGGGCTCTAGAGCACAGGCTCGGTAGTTGTGGCGCACAGCCTTAGCTGCTCTGCGGCATGTGGGATCTTCCCAGACCAGGGTTTGAACCTGTGTCCCCTGCATTGGCAGGCAGATTCTTAACCACTGCGCCAACAGGAAAGTCCCAGATGCTCAATAATTGTATGTTGAATGAATATATTAATTATTCCTTTGCATCTCCTCTTAATACTTAGAACAGAAGACATATTGTTGGCTAGAGTGAACAGATACTCAGACTGAGTGGGACAGTCCCACTGGTGGCCAGGGAAGTGCCTGAGACCATCTGACTCCAGAGCCTATTCACTTAACTGTTAGGTGGGGTAGATTACTTTATCTGAGAGGCCTGCTCTGTCATAACTTGAACATAAATGAACTAGGTCTTCTCACAGATTATATTGTGCAGTGGTAAGGAGCATGACTTTGGAGTCTATAGGCCTGGATTTGATTCCGCCATTGGCACATACTCATTGTGGAATGTTGAACAAATTTCCTAACTTAAGTTTTCTCAAAAAAATGCGGATAAAGCTACCTACTTCATAGGGTCATTATGAGAACTGTATAAGATAATGTATGTAAATCACTTTTTATTATTTTCTCTGTTCTGCTTCCTTTTGCTGCTCCCCAACCTCATCCTCTATTGTATATTGTCCAGTCAGAAATATGGTTCCTTTAGTATGGATTGTGTGTAACGTACTCTTCACACCTTACAGTTCAGTAGAAAATGCCTCCTCATACACCTAGGAAGGGCCCAAATTAGAAGTGCATTTGCATGGAAGTCACAAATTTTTCAAATGGTGAGAAGAATCTTGAGGCCTGAGTTTCACCTTCTAGCTCCTTACCATGCTGCATGAGCCATCAAATGAGGTGATGACTCTGGAGCAGGAGCGAGGGGAAGATGAAAGACCTACGGCAGGGCTCAGAAAACTCCACGAACCCAGGGCAAAAGCATGAATCTCCCTCACCAAGAGTAACTGATGGTGCTTGATCACGTAATGACTGTCTAAACGGCAAAACTGTCAGTTCCATGAGAATAGCAACCATGTCTGTTTAGCTCACTGTGGTATCTTCAGTGGCTGATACATTGCAAGCACTTAACTGTTTCTTATGTGTATGAATGAATGAATTCAATTTGTTTTATCCTTTTTTGATCTCATTATGATACTGAATAATGGATTCCCCACTGTCTCAACCCCTTTAATGCTTTCATAGAACCAGCTGTTCTGCCTTTCCATCCATTGCTCCTCTGTATACTTTGCCACTTCCTTTTCATCTTCCGAACTCCTGAGGAGGAGTTCCCCAAAGGTCCGGTTTTCTCTCAGTGTTTTTTTTTTTTTTTTTCCTCTCACAGTTTTTGACCTTGGAGAGCTAATGTATGTTTGCAGTTCCTTCATCACCTCTTTGTGACTGACCTGGCAGTTTGACCTTTCACCTGAGCTCAGTGCCTTCTCTCTGGCTGTTTTTCTAGGCATTTCTATTTGGACTGTCTTGTCTCACCTCAGATCCAATATGTCCGAAATGTGATTTATGTTAATATGACATTACCCCAACTCAGATTCCCTTGAGGGAGAAAGGAAATTCAGAGGCTTGTGCAGTTGGGAGGTTGCTGAGGTAGTCAGAGGATAGGAAGAAGAGCTACCAGTACCACAGGGACTGGAACTGGGGATTCAGTGCCTGTAGCTATCTGCCCATCTCTCCATCTTTCTCCTGCACTCTCTCTTCTCTCTAATCTCTTGCTTGTATCTGCTTCTCATAGCATGCTAGCCAAATTCAGTAGCTTTCATTGACCCCAAATTTACATCTTCCCAGCGTAGCAAATCAGAGGAAAGCAAGCTTTGACACAGAATCTATATATCAATCCCAAGGAATGACTGGCCTAGTTTGTCTCGTGTGCTTACCCCTTCGATCAGTCACAGTTGCCAAGGGGGATAGGATACCATGATTGCCCTGTATTGGGTCACATGCCTTTTCCCGTTGGAATATGGAGAGGGGTCTGATGTATGTATGACCTGGAATCTGGGGAAAGAGTAGTTTTCCAGAGCAAGGGTTGCTCAGTAGACAGAAATGACATATGTCTCCTATAGGACTCATGATTTTCTCCCTACAAATCAAATTTTCCTTCTAACGTAACTATTTTTACCAAAGATAATCTGTTTTCCCCTTTGAGAACTTCCATGTCCAACCCATTTTAATCCCACTGGATTAATTAAAATAGAAATTTTATCATATTTTCTAATCCTAAAAGGCTCAGTGACTTTCTGAGAAAGTCTCAGATTTGCTATTGGAAAGGGTCTTCCATGACCCATCCTGCTTTCCCACTCTCCACCCTCTAATTCTGGCCACTTTCTTAGGGCTCCTCATCCTTCTAGCCATATTCTTGCTTCCTTGCCTTTGCTCACGCCATCTTTTTTTTCTCCCACTTGAAATATCTTTTCCACGTATCCAAAGCTTCCTGTTTTCAAGGTCCAATAAATATCCTCCACCTGCCTGGAGTCTTCTTTGACTGTTGTACTCATATTGATATCTTACCCCATTTCAAAAACATTCATTTTTACATTTAATCACATCTTAGTGTAACTAAAAGATAAAAGGACTTACTTTCACCTGAGACTGTCAGACTCATTGTTTATGTCCTGTGTTGTTATATCACCATTTCACCAGTGTCTGATTCGTCTCCCTAAGTAGGTATTAAACACCTAAGAAACCATGTCTTAGATGTCTTATGTATGCCCTAACATTCAGCACAGTAGTCAGCATGTAGCACAGATCAATAAGAACTTGCAGAATATAAGCAAATTAGATTTTAGCTTATCCCAACCCTGCTTGGTTTTCCTTAGTCCCACTATGGTTTCTCTTTTTTATATAACTTTCTTTGAAGATATTCAGGCCAGGGTCTCAGCACCTGCATTCATAGACCAGACGCAGGGATCTAATTAGGCTGTCCCTTGTCGGAATGAACTCTTAGTTGCCTCTGATTTTGTTCCAGCCAAAGAGCAAGGTAATGCTGTGCCTCTTTGTCGAGCCAAACCCACCCCCAGCTTTATTAGTCTTCAAGCAAGTTCCCCACCAGCCACTTGCCTGAAAATCCCGGCAAAAAAGCTGTCCTCAGGTAAGGAAGGATGCAGGGTGGATTTCCCAAATGGACTCAGCAGGGGGAAAGGTTGTATGGAGGCGGTGGCTGGAGCTGGCTGAAAATTTTATTGCTTGCTAGCAATGCTAGTTGAAAAGTGGCCAGGGAAGGAAATAGTAACAGTTAGCTCAGTTTCTTTCCATTTCAGTTATTCATCCTCCCATGGTGAAATCAGTGGGTATTTAGCATACCTGTGAGAAGCCACACAGCGCACTAGACAGCCATGACTCCTGTTTTTGAGGACCTCAGACTTTAACAAAGAAGTCAAGACCAATAAATACACAAACAATGGATAAATAACTACCAAGGTTAACTAAGAGCTGGATGCGTATAATGTAGTTGAAAACATTAGAAAAAGAATTGATTTCAGCAAGACTGGTCAAAGTTAGACAACAGGAAGAACTTCGGGTCACTGCTGCTGACCTTACTATGTCATGTAAGAAGAATGCTGAGGCATCCCCTGAGCTCTTGAAAGGGAAGTTAGGCCTCACTCTCAGACCATTTCATTCACTCATCAAATATTTGTTGAACACTTATGCTCCAGGTACTTAACTCTTCTAGGTGCTGGGGACACAATAGTGAACAAATCAGACAAAAATCTGTGCCTTCCTGGAGCTTACATTCTAGAAGGGGGAATTAGCCAACAATTATGTAACTAATTACAAAATATGCCAAATAATCATAAGTACTAAGGGAAAAATAAAGCAAGAGAGTGGGTAATAAGTTCCAGTGGATTGGTTTCAAATAAGGTGGCCAAGTAGGCTTCATGGAGAAGGTGACAGCTGAGCACAGCTGCATCTGGGTTGAGTTGTGCCCAGAAAGATTAGAGCGGTCATCTTTTTTTTTTTTTTTTTTTTTTTTTAATTTTATTTATTTTTGCGGTACGTGGGCCTCTCACTGTTGTGGCCTCTCCCGTTGCGGAGCACAGGCTCCGGACGCGCAGGCCCAGCGGCCATGGCTCACGGGCCCAGCCGCTCCGCGGCACGTGGGATCTTCCCAGACTGGGGCACGAACCCGTGTCCCCTGCATCGGCAGGCGGACTCTCAACCACTGCGCCATCAGGGAAGCCCCAGAGCGGTCATCTTATTAGAGCCCTTCCCACCTCAGTACAATTATAAAATCTCTCTTTTGTCTCCTTTGCACCTCCATTGCTCTTCCTTCAGGAATTGACCACAAGCCTAAGGAATGCCTAGGACTCCTAGAATGTATGTATGCCAGTCTCCAGCTTGAGACCCAGCTTGCCCAACAACAGATGGCTATTTTTGAAAATTTACAAGCATCCATGACATAACTGGCTCCTGGGAGAGAAAGCCAGAACTCTTCTCTCCCAACCTTATCTTGCAATCTGTTGTTAACTCACCTGCCCCAATTCAGTAAATGAATTGTGGAACAAAGTTATTGTGTATGTTTTTCCTACTCTCTTCCCAGTAAACCCTTGGTGGAATCTGGGCATATATATTCTACAGGTGGTTGGTTAGTTCACAAGTTCATAGTAAGTGCTCATTGAGTGCAAAGCACTATACAAGGCACTTGGGGATACATATCACAGAAGAGAGAGTTTGGGGGGATTTACTATCTAACAAGGCAGATAAGAAAAAGAATTCATTGTAAAATTTAGTGGTACTCTGAGGGGGAATGGAAGTTCAGAGATAGAGGTTAGTAGGATACTGGACCAATTGTGGAATCTTGCTGGAGGAAGTGGTGCCACTTGATGAAGGAGCTGCATTGGATGGCATGGACGGATGAAGTAAGGTAGTTCCATGTCAGTTGGGAAGCTTGGACAAAGACCTAGAGGTAGGAGAATTAAGTCATCAAAAATTAGGATAAGGTAGCTGCTCGTGTTGAATCCACAACAGCAGTCGGACATGGTGATGGAGGAAGAGCAAAGGATGCTGACCGGGTCCGGAGATCCCAATGAGGAAGAAGAGGAGGAGGAGGAATTAGTGGATCCCCTAACAACAGTGAGAGAGCAATGCGAGCAGCTGGAGAAATGTGTAAAGGCTCGGGAGCAGCTAGAGCTCTGTGATGAGCGTGTATCCTCCAGGTCACAGACAGAGGATTGCACAGAGGAGCTCTTGGACTTCTTGCATGCAAGGGACCACTGCGTGGCCCACAAACTCTTTAACAGCTTGAAGTAAGTGTGCAGATTCGTTCACCCCAGCCTTCATCACCCGGGCTTCGGGATATTTCCTTATGGTTTTGAACATGACATTTGTTTCTTACTTATGTAACTAAGTTCATGTGAACCTCAAGGATTTTTGGCTTAGGCAGGTAGCTTCTGTGTAATTATCAATGATTCCATCTTAATAAAGTCCAGTGATCAGCAAAAAAAAAAAAAAAAAAATTAGGATAAGAGGGTTTTTTATGCCCAGAATATAGGATATGAGGCAGAATGTAGAGCAGCTGAGAACAGACAGAGCAGCTTTCCCTGGGGAATTATTCTGGTAACAACTGTTAGAAGGTCTGATTTTCATTCTTTTTTTTTTTTTAATTTATTTTACTTATTTATTTATTTTTGGCTCTGTTGGGTCTTTGTTGCTGCATGCAGGCTTTCTCTAGTTGCGGTGAACAGGGGCTACTCTTCATTGCAGTACGCGGTCTTCTCATTGCAGTGGCTTCTCTTGTTGCGGAGCACGGACTCTAGGCGTGTGGACTTTAGTAGTTGTGGCACGTGGGCTCAGTAGTTGTGGCTCGCGGGCTCTAGAGCGCAGGCTCAGTAGCTGTTGCACATGGGCTTAGGTGCTCCGCGGCATGTGGGATCTTCCCGGACCCGGGCTCTAACCCGTCTCCCCTGCATTGGCAGGCGGATTCTTAACCACTGCGCCACCAGGGAAGTCCCAGCTCTGATTTTATTTGAAGCACTAGAGAGCAATTGGAGGCTTTCAAATAGCAGCAAGGCACATATAATGGGCAAAACATTTTGGGGTGAAGGGAGAATGGAAGTGGAGAGGCCTGCACTAATTAATAATAGTAATCTGATACAATGCTACCAGGGTCTGGGTAAAGGGTTTAGAAATAAAGACAGGCAATGGGTAAATCTGAGCTAAATTACAGAGAAGGATTAGTCTTGAGCTTGAAACACCAAGAGACTGCATCCTGAAATTTCTAAGTTGGGAAGTCAGTTTAGCTTTAATGAGGGTTCAAGTCCAGCCATAAATTTTCAGTGTTTGAGAAGGGGACACCTGAGTTTGGCTTAGCCATTTGAGCCACATTAGGTTACCACTTTCTTTTACAGATGTGTTGGCAAATTATTCTTGAGATTGAGACTGGGTCCTTTTTCCAGAGGCTTATTTTCCCGTGGAATGTAGAGAAGATGAAAGGAGAGTTAGGCTTGAATACAGAGATGAGGAGGAAGTGAGAAAGCAGTGATTGAGAAGAGGACTTCACATTGGCTTCAACTCTTTGAAGGGTTTTTCAGAGAGACTTCTTTATTCTGTATAATTAAAGAGGACTGAGCAGGAATAAGGCTGAAATGAAGCTTGAGGAATTGGGGTTGGGCATTGAAAAAATTCTGATTAAGCTATTATCCATGGAGAAAGAGAAATAAATAATTTTACAAAGGTATTTGCAGATAAGTTTGGACCAAATTGTTTGGAAGAAGGAAGGATAAGTTATGTCTGGAAGTATGTTTATTTCATTATCTTATCCTCATCAAAATGCAATTTTTTTTCATTTTTTTAACATTTTTAAACATTTTTTATTTTTTTTAACTTTTTTTTTCCTCATTTATTTATTTATTTATTTATTTTTTGGCCGTGTTGGGTCTTCATTGCTGCGTGTGGGCTTTCTCTAGTTGTGGCAAGCAGGGGCTACTCTTCGTTGTGGTGCGCGGGCTTCTCATTGCAGTGGCTTCTCTTGTTGCGGAGCACAGGCTCTAGGCGCATGGGCTTCAGTAGTTGCAGCACGTGGGCTCAGTAGTTGCAGCACGCGGGCTCTAGGGCACGCAGGCTTCAGTAGTTGTGGCACGTGGGCTCAGTAGTTGTGGCTCACAGGCCCTAGAACACAGGCTCAGTAGTCGTGGTGCATGGGCTTAGTTGTTCTGTGGCATGTGGGATCTTCCTGGACCAGGGCTCGAACCTGTGTCCCCTGCATTGGCAGGCAGATTCTTAACCACTGCGCCACCTGGGGAGTCCCCAAAATGCAATTTTTGAATAAAGTCTGAATGGGATCCCCTCTTCCCTTAGCCAGTGATCTCTCCATTCACACTTAAAATTTAAGAGTCATGCTCCCACTAGAATGGCTGTCATCAAGAAGACAAAAGACAACAGTTGCTGGTGAGGATGTGGTGACAAGTGAACCCTTATACCCTGTTGGTGGGAATGTAAATTGGTCCAGCCGCGATGGAAAACAATATGGAGATTCCTCAAAAAATTAAAAATATATCTGCCATATGATCCAGCATTCTACTACTGGGTATATACCCAAAGGAAATGAAAACAGTATTTCGAAGAGATAAATGCACTTCCATGTTTATTGCAGTATTTGCAATAGCCAAGGTATGGAAACAACCTAAATGCCCATCAGAGGATGAATGGATAAAAACGATGTGGTATGTATACACAATGGAATATTATTCAGCCATGAGAAAAGAGGATATCCTGCCATTTGTGACAACATGGATAGACCTTGAGCACATTATGCTAAGTGAGATAAGTCAGATAGAGAAAGACTAGTACTGTATGATATCACTTATATGTGGAATCTAAAAAAGTCAAACAAAAAAAAATAAAATGGTAGTTTTCAGGGAGTGGGGGTGGGGGGATAAAAAAGTGATCTTCTTTAAGGCTACAAACTTGCAACAAATAGTTAATAAGCCATAGTGATCTTAATGCACCATATAATGAATTTAGACAACAATATTGTACTATAGTTATATAATGTGCTAAGTATCACTACAACAGCAATCATATTACAAAATATAAATATGTCAAAATAACACATTGTACACCTTAAATATACACAATGTTATTTGTCAAATATATTCAATAAAAAAATTTATAGTCACGCTTAATGAAAACATATTCCATGTTCATGGATAGGAAGACTCAACCTTTTTTTTTTTTTTTTTTTTTTGGCTGCACTGCCCAGCATGCAGGATCTTAATTCCCTGACCAGGGATGGAACCCATGCCCCCTGCAGTGGAAGCAAGGATTCTTTAACCACTGGACTGCCAGGGAAGTCCCAAGGAAGACTCGATCTTGTTAAGATGTCGGTTCTTCCTGCCACTGCAATGAGAAGCCCGTGCACCGCAATGAAGAGTAGCTCCTGGGCTTCCCTGGTGGCGCAGTGGTTGAGAGTCCACCTGCCGATGCAGGGGATGTGGGTTCGTGCCCCAGTCCGGGAAGATCCCACATGCCGCAGAGCGGCTGAGCCCGTGAGCCATGGCCGCTGAGCCTGCGCGTCCGGAGCCTGTGCTCCGCAGCGGGAGGGGTCACAACAGTGAGAGGCCCGCGTACCACAAGAAAAAAAAAAAAAAGATGGAAGGATGGATAGATAGTTATGCAACAAATAGAATAAAATGTTATGGTTGAGTTTAGGTATTGGTAATCCATGAGTTTTCACTGGAAAAAATTCAACTATTATGTATGTTTGAATATTTTCATAATAAAATGTTGAAAATAAGGGTCCTTATGTTTAGAGATACATACAGAAACATATACAGATGATGTCTGTGGTTTGCCTCAAAAGAACCTTGGTAGAGGGGCCTGGGTTGGGGTGTGGATGAAATAAAATTGATCATAGGTGGTTAATTGTCTTATCTGGGTGATAAGTACTTGAGACTCCAGGATAAATTCATCAATGGAATTGTTTTAAAAATGAGGTGTTTTACAGCATCACTGCATTCTTTGTGATGAGATAATCCTAAAAATGATAACATTTGTTGTTCCTTTTTTCTTCATTTCTTCATTCATTCATTTACTGGGTGCCTCTCATGTGGCAGGCACTGATCTTGGAGCTGGAGATAGAGCAGTGGACAGAACAAAGTCTCCATCTCATGGAGTTTTCATTTTAGTGCAGGGAGACTGACAGTAAGAAAACAAGTAAATACATAATTATGTTGGATGACAGTAAGAACTATTAAAATATAGTGTAGTATACAGTTCTGCAAATGGGGCCAGGGACTCCTGAGTGTTCCTAAAACCCTTTTAGGGGATCCTTGAGGTCAAGACAATTTTTGTAGTAATACTAAGACATTATTTGCCTTCATTCTCATCCTCTCATGCATATACAGTGGGGTTTTCCAGAGGCTACATGGATGTGATATCACAACAGATTGGATACAGGTATGAGAATCCAGTTATTTTTCTATTAAGCCAGACATTAAAGAGATTTGTAAAAATATAAATAGTGCTCTCGCTAATTTTGTTTTGGATAATATAGTTATTTTTATTAAAAATATTTGTTAACATGAGGTTGCTCTTGTTTTTAAATGAATACATGAATTTTTTTTTTTTTTTTTTTTTTTTGCAGTACGCGGGCCTCTCACTGTTGTGAGCTCTCCCGTTGCGGAGCACAGGCTCCGGACGCGCAGGCTCAGCAGCCATGGCTCACAGGTCCAGCCACTCCGCGGCATGTGGTATCTTCCCGGACCGGGGCATGAACCCATGTCCCTTGCATTGGCAGGCGGACTCTCAACCACTGTGCCACCAGGGAAGCCCTACATGAATATTTTTAAATGTTCTAATTTCTAACAAAGTAGATATAGAGAGATATAACCCATTTAAACAAAAGCTGTTTGGGATCCTCAATTTTTCAGAGTGTAAAGGGGTCCTGAAACCAAAATTGTGAAAACCCTTAGTATAGTATAATGGGGGGAAGGGGGAGATTGTGGGAGGTAAGGGAAGCCTTACTGATAAAGTAGCATTTGAGCAGAGACCTGAAGGTAGAGAGGGAATGAACCATATAGGAGTAGAATATTCCAGGCTAAGGGAACAGAAAGTGCAAAGGCCATAAGGCGTGCCTGGAATTCTGGAAGAACAAACAGGTCAAGATATCTGCAATGGCATGACTGCAAGGAAGAGTTGGAAGGAAGTGAGATCGGAGAGGTGATGAGAATCCCAGATGATGTGTAGGGCATTGCAGGATATTTTAAGGACTTTGGCTTATTTTTATTTTTATTTTTTTTATTTTTGGCTGTGTTGGGTCTTCGTTGATGCGCGAAGGCTTTCTCTAGTTGCAGCGAGTGGGGACTACTCTTTGTTGCGGTGCGCGGGCTTCTCATTGTGGTGGCTTCTCTTGTTGTGGAGCGCAGGCTCTAGGCACTCGGGCTTCAGTAGTTGTGGCTCAAGGGCTTCAGTAGTTGTGGCACGTGGGCTCTAGAGCGCAGGCTCAGTAGTTGTGGCACACGGGCTTAGTTGCTCCGCGGCATGTGGAATCTTCCCGGACCAGGGATCGAACCTGTGTCCCTTGCATTGGCAGGCATATTCTTATCCACTGTGCCACCAGGGAAGCCCAGGAACTTGGCTTTTACTCTGAGTGAAATGGGAAACCATTGGAGGATTGTGAAGAGTCATGTGATCAGAAATACATTTATTTTGACAGGATGACTCTAGCTCCTGTGTTGAGAATAGATTGTATTAGAGGCAAGGGAGGAAGAGGAGGTTATTTTAATAATCCGAGCAAGAGGTGAAGGCAGCTTGGACTAGGGTCATAGCTACGGAGGTGGTAAAAAACGTTTAGAGTCTGAATATATTTTGAAGGTATAGGTCTCAGGATTTGGTGATAGAAGGATACGATGTATGAGAGAAAGAGAAGTCAAGGATGATGCTAGATTTTTGACCTGAATGGCTGGAATGATAGAGTTGTCATTTATGAGATGGAGAAGCCTGGGGGAGGAATAGGAAGTGGTGGATGCAGAAGTAAGGTTCTGACTGTGTTAGGTTTGTGATGCTTGTTATGTATTTAAGTGGAAATGTCCACCAGGCAGTTAGATACATGACTTAAATTCAGGGGGGAGGTTTGGGAGGAGATAAAGATTCCATAGACATCAGTGTATTAATGATATTGAAAGCTACAAAACTGGAGGAGATCACCTAGAGAATGAAGAGGCAGATAACAGAGCTCTGGGCACCCCAAGGCTAAGAGTTGCATGAGAGGAAGAGCTACTCTCAGGCTCTGCTGTCCTTAGCTTTGATTGGAAAGGCTAAGGTAGTGTTAGATGAAAACATCTTCAAGAATGAAAAGAGCCAAATTACCTTTCTTTCACTGTTAGGAACATAATTTGATTACTAGAAACAAAAGTTACTTTAATTATTTTCCCCAATTTTCCACCAATATTTTCTTCCCGTACCTCCTTGTCTCTGATTTTCCAATCTTTCTCCTTCCAGGCCCCTGATCAACCAAGCCATTCACCACTACCGTCCAGAACTCCATGTGTACTCGACCTCAGGCCACTTCTGCCATACAAAGTAAACGATTGACTAGGTGTGATGCTCAAGGCTCTGGTCTGGGAAGGAGCTCCCTCCATGGTGTCCTTTAGGGCCACCCCTGAGTAAGGCTGTGATACAGAGGCAGCCCATTTACAGCTAACCCCAGTATATCATGTTGACCCATCTCTGGACCAGACTGAGTTGTTGTTTTTAACTTTGATTTACAGAGAATTTAGAACATACACATAAGTAAATAGAATAGTATATGAACTCCCATCTATCCCTAACTCAGGCTTAACCATGGCCATTTCTGTCCCATTCACTTCCCCTCTCATGATATTTTAAACAAGTTGCATACATTACATAATTTCACTGTAAATATTTTAGTATGTATCACTAAAAGATAAATGCTTTTGAGAAATGACAACATTATTATTACACTTGAAAATAGCAATAATACCTTAATATCAAATATATAGGAAGTGTTCAAAATCAGACCTGAGTTTTTGTTCCTCTGTCAGTTGGTCTTGGAAAGTTTCTCATGAGGCCATAGATATGAGTTGAGGGAAAAGCACTGGAGCAAAGGACATAGAGAGTCTGGACCACCAGTTGATGTAATTAGCATGGGTCTTTTGGATCTGCTCAGGCCTAATCCCAAATATGCCATTTTCCCATTGTACAATGGATTGCTGCTGTGCCCTCCCAATCTTATGACTCAATGGATCTGATAATACCCAGTCAAGATGAGTAGCTCTGGATGAATAGTCACTCGATGTCCCATAGTCAGTGCTGGGTCTGTGCTCAAGCCCTATAGCCCATTTTTCAAATGATAACATTCTCTTTCACAGTAGGCAGAGTTTGGCTCCAGAACCCTGAGTCTGTGTTACAGCCCTCCTATTGGGGCTTTTTAGAGACTCTCTACAATGTTCTAATCCACTGTAGAGACCTTTGGATTCATTGTGTTTTTTTGTGTCATGTGGCTTTAGTGGCAGGACAGCTTCAGTCATAGCCTGGACATGCCATAGAGCTCTCTCTTGTGTTGAACCCCACTCAAAACTGATAGCCCTTCAGGTCACCTAATAAATGGTTTGGAACAATATTCCCATGTGTGGGATATGTTGCCTCCAAAATCTAAAGAGTTCTGCCGGTTACCATTCTTAGTGGTAAGGGACACAAAATGCAACTATTTGTCCTTCACTTTAGGGGAGATATTCTGGCATACCTCAGATTATTGGATCCCTAAAAATTTCTTCAATGTTGCAGTGTTGGAGGACAGAGGGAATGAAAAGCACCTACCAAACTGAGAAGGCATCTTGAGACTGTAAAACGAGGCAGCTCCATATAATCAGTGGATCAGTGGGTGGGACTGGGATCGAGCTGCTTTCTGTACCACAGAGGGGCCATTGGGATAATTTTATAGTTAACCTAGGGTATGGGGGTAGGTGCTTGGAAATAGGACGTACATTCCTAAGTTAAGATTTGTGAATGGGTAACTAGTCCTGTGGGCACTGGGAATACGTCAGGGAAGGTTTTTCATCATTGTTTGGGGACTAACAGAGCATAGAGGCTACCTAGTCCGAATGATTATTAGGAAATATCTATTAACTACAAAGCCCTTGATGACAGAGAAGTGATTCACTGCACACTACAGTCCTGGGTAGGGTCAGCGAAAGGTCAGGAGAAACTGTAAGGGCCCAAGATGACATCAGTCACACTAACAGCCATACAGTCAGGAGCCTGAATCTTCTAGTCTTACTGAACTACTTACCACTTCATGATCATCAAGTCCAATTAGTAAATCATCAATATAGTGGACTGGCATATGTTGGGCAGCATGTCAAGACAACTGAGTTCCCTTCAGACTCTACTGGTTAGAGAACAGGAGAGTTAGCATGATCTTATGGCGAGACAGTGATTTTGTACTGCTGTCCTTCTTATATAAAGGCAAATTGCTTTAAACCAACCTTACCAAGGAGGATAGAGAACACACTTGCGAGACCAATAGTCACATATCAATGCTAGAAGCTGGCCAGTAAATATACCACATTCAGTATGGCAGCTATGATTGGGGCTACCATGTGGTTAAATTTATGGTAACCCATTATCATCCACTCTGTTTGGCTTTTGCAGGAGCCAGACAAATGAATAGTATATGAACCCTTATGTATCCATCACTTTATCCCAACAAAACTACCATCCCTGTATCCTTTAAGTATTTGATGGTGGTGCTAATCTCTGCAAGGGGAGAGGGTTGCTTCTGCTGACCTGGAGTGTTCAGATGAAGCTGGAGGTTCAGAATTCTCAGGTTCATGCGCACAGATGTCTCATTCCAGGTCTTTGAGTCTTACTCTTTTCCTATCAGGGTCCTGACTTTGATATAGGAGACCTGTTGGTGCTTTGCATTCAGCCTCCTTTGCTGTTCTGCTACCCTCAGTTAGATCCCGTATCTGATTTTCTCACTGTCTGCCCTGCAACTTAGATGAGAGTCTCCTCAGGCATTGCCAAAGAGGCTCTCTGACTTTCGTGGTATGCCTTGAGTTGTTAGTTGGTTGACCTGAGCCTATAATTTTCTTTTTTTTGAAGGCTTCCAAAGCAATTAAAAGCCAGCCAATCCTTATAATTACCATTGCCCCCATGCCATTAAAGGGTCAAAGCTATCACAAATGCCAACACTTCACCTTTTACCACATCCCAGTCCACCACGGGTGAGAATCTTAGTTATTTGATGCTAAAATACACCAGGAATTACCAACAATGGAATCCTTTTTGCCATCTGACTAAAAAGTGATCCGGCTCCAAAATCCCATCCTGATAGTCTTCATTCTAGTCTGGAACCAGTTGTTTTAGCCTGTTTCCCCCAAAAGCAAAGCCTGAATCAAGTGTTTTCACGCAGGTAGTTTATTTGGGAATGCGATCCAGAGAGAAGTTAGGCAGAACAAGCGGAGTGGACAGGGAAGAAGGGAAAGATGATATAAAGATGCATCATTCAGTTGGCCACCACTACAGGTGACTCATGCTCAATCCCACAGGACCTTCTGAGGAGCCTCATGAAATGGATCTCAAAAGCATTTCTGAGAAATGAAATGAAATGAAAAGAGGTAATGAAGAGGGGAAATGTATCTATTGGCTCCTGACCCCTGCTGGACAAGAGTGCCCCACTATTGTTAACTCCCTGTCTTAATCAGTCTAGGATGCTATAACAAAGTACCATAGTGGTGATCATTTTGTAATGTATAAAGATACCGAGGGAATTCCCTGGCCGTCCAGTGGTTAGGACTCCATGCTCTCAGTGCCGAGGGCCTGGGTTCCATCCGTGGTCAGGGTACTAAGATCCCGCAAGTCACACAGCATGTTCAAAAAATTAAAACAAAATAAAATAAAATACAAATCGAATCACTATGTTGTACACCTGAAACTAATATAATATTGTAAGTCAGTTATACTTCAATAAACAAACAAAAAACAGAAAAACAAAGTACCGTGTACTGAGTGGCTTACAAAAAACAAATTTAATCTCATAGTTCTGGAGGCTGGAAGTCTAAGATCAGGGTGCCAGCCTGGTCGAGTTCTGGTGAGGGTCCTCTTCCAACTTCTTGTATCCTCACATGGTGAAAAGAGGGTGAGAGAGTTCTCTGGGGTCCCCCCCTTTTTTTTTTGCGGTATGCAGGCCTCTCACTGTTGTGGCCCCTCCCGTTGCGGAGCACAGGCTCTGGACGTGCAGGCTCAGCGGCCATGGCTCACGGGCCCAGCCACTCCGCGGCACGTGGGATCTTCCCGGACCGGGGCACGAACCCGTGTCCCCTGCATCGGCAGGCGGAGTCTCAACCACTGCACCACCAGGGAAGCCCTGGGGTCCCTTTTTAAGAGCACTAATCCCGTTCACGGGGACTCCACCCTCATGACCTAATCAACTCCCAATGTCCCACCTCCTAATACCATCACACTGATGGGGTAGAGTTTAGAGTTTCAGTTTCAACTTAGAGTTTCAGTTTCAGTTTAGAATTTTGGGAGGCTACATTCAGTCCCTAGCACCCCCATGCTTCCAGTTTACACATGCATAAGTGTTTGTAGGTTCTTGCAAAGAAGCCCCAGGGCAATAAATGGGAGGGGTGGCACAGATTCCAAGGAGAGACACTGACAGGTTGTACCTGCACTTAGCTGGCTGAAGCTTGTATGAAACTGTCACCGCAGCATTAGCTGGAGCAAGAGGTAGGGTCCAGAGAATTTACAGAATAGTTGCCTGTTATAACACGTGATAGTGCCTTTGGAACATCCTCATGACAGTGTCTCAGAGGGAATTGCAGGGAGGGGTATGGGAGAAGGAAAATGGCTGGTGTGCCTGAGTGGCATTCCCCCAGTGTCCTTCTCCTCCTGGCTTTCCCCTCAATGGGGCTGAGATTTCACTAACTACTGTTCCTCTTCCTTCTTACCTGACTGTGTATCCTAGAGATACTAGATTTTGCCATTACTTCCTCTCCAGGGCTTGATTCCTTTTTGGGTTCTGGGGCCTTTCTAATTGGTCTGAGGCCAAGAGAAAGGCCCGGAGAAAAATCTTTAAGAGGAGCCTGGGTCCCTCCTCCTCTTCTACACTGGGGCAGAGGGGGTGGGGTGGAATTGACTGATGGAAACCCTGGGATCCTCACAGCCTTCTAGTCTCATCCAGAACCTCCAGCGCAGAGTGCTAAACTACCTCCCTGCAAATAAGCCCTCTGCTGTGGGCTTCCTCTGACACAGGGTTTTGGTTTTCCCTTCCCTTTACCACTGACACATTGGCATTTTTCCACTGAATGAACAGTGGTGCCCAGACTGACATCTTCTGCTCAATCCTGCTTTGCCACCACTTTCTTCTCTGGGTGAGCTGGGCCAACTCTTGCCCGGCAGGTCCTTCCCTCTGTGTACTGACACTGACTCCTGGGGATGGGATGAAAACCAAGGGAATGACAGGGTCCCATAAGTGAAGACCTCATAAAGCAGGCAGTAGGATCCTAAGGACTCAAGTAGTAGATTTTCTGAGACAGGAGGTGATGGGTGCATCTGATTCAAGGACTACTGTTTGCTGCCAAACTGAACACTTGCTGAAAAAGTCTGAAGATGGGTAGTTTTTGTTTTGGATTTTTCACGAAGTGAGACACTAACAAAGAAGTGAAACCATTCTGTGTTCTCAAGTTTGACTGGTTTGACTGGTTTGTTCTCTAAGCAGGTTAAACCGTGAACACACATCCTTGGTGAAGAGGGTAAGCCATTATCGACCTTTGTTTCCCTGAGGTTCTGAGACTCTTAGAGCTAGAAAAGGCCTGAAAGTTCATCAGCGTGCATCAGAATCACCCAGAGGGCTTGTTCCATGCAGACTGCTGGCCCCGCTCCTGGAGTTTCTGATTGGGTAGGTCTGGGGCAGATCCCAAGAGCTCTCCTTTCTTTCCTTCATTCATTTATTTATTTATTTTTGGCTGCATTGGGTCTTTGTTGCTGTGTGCGGGCTTCCTCTAGTTGCAGCGAGCAGGGGCTACTCCTCGTTGTGGTGCACAGGCTTCTCATTGTGGTGGCTTCTCTTGCTGTGGAGCATGGGCTCTAGGCGCCCAGGCTTCAGTAATTGTGGCACGTGGGCTCAGTAGTTGTGGCGCATGGGCTTAGCTGCTCCGCAGTATGTGGGATCTTCCTGGACCAGGGATCAAACCCGTGTCCCCTGCATTGGCAGGCGGATTCTTAACCCCTGCGCCACCAGGGAATTCCCAACCTCTCCCTTCTAACAAGCTCCCTGGTGGCAGGGGGCTGATGTGCTGGTCTAGATCAGCGATCCTCAACTCTGGCTACTCACTGAAATTGTCTGGAGAGCTTTAAAAGAAAAATACTGGTGCTGAGACTCCACCCAAACCTGTTAAATCAAAGTCTCTGGGGGTGGGGGCAAGCACTGGTATTTTTTCAGAGTTTCTTCCCCAACCCAAATGATTCAGAGGGACACTGATCCAGCATCTCCGCCAGGCCAGCATGGTTCACTTGAGGGAGTGGGTGCTGCCATACGGGGTCTCTCACAATCATCTGCTGAGCCTTTTCAACTTTCCCGCAGTGGCTCTGGTGAGTGTGCTTTAGGCCCCCCTACCCCTCTATGTCTATGATTCTCCTGCCAGGAATTACCCAGCTACCTGCCCAGCTGCAGGAAGCCCAGTCTCCTTCCAGGGCAGCAGGTCTGGGTGCTAGAAGACTCTTGTACCTAAACCTGGGTCTGACTCCTACAGCTTTCTCCAAGCACTTAGTGAGCCATTCCATGGTGAAGACAGGAACCAATAGTGCCATCCCCAGCCCCTGCAATCTCAGACCTCCATTGCCCAGATAAAGCAGCCCCCGTTCCTGTAACATCCTCCTGTGGTTTTCATCTGAACCTGCCTCTCTGTTTATTGCTCATCTCAGATGTGACATTTCTACCTGAATCCAGAACTTCAGGTGTGTCCAGAGCTTGGAAAAATGAAGATCAGAAGGGGAGATTCAGGACCCTGGAGGAGTTCTCTGGGAGCATTTCCCCAAGCCACTCCTCTATCCCACTGGCCCAGCTTCTCCCTTCCTGAACTCAGGATCTTCTGGGTTTTGTCATCTGATATTTGCAAACCACTTGGCAGGAGTTTGATGCCATCAGACCACCAGTTTCAAGTAGTGACACATTTTTTTATTATTATTATTATTTGGCCACGTGGTGTGGCTTTCGGGATCTTAGTTCCCCAACCTGGGATTGAACCGGGCCACGGCAGTGAAAGGGCTGACTCCTAACCGCTAGACCACCAGGGAATTCCCAGTAGTGACACATTTTAAAACAATACAGTTAGGGCTTCCCTGGTGGCGCAGTGGTTGAGAGTCCGCCTGCCGATGCAGGGGATACGGGTTCGTGTCCCGGTCCGGGAAGATCCCACGTGCCGCGGAGCGGCTGGGCCTGTGAGCCATGGCCGCTGAGCCTGCGCGTCCGGAGCCTGTGCTCCGTAACGGGAGAGGCCACAACATTGAGAGGCCCGTGTACCGCAAAAAATAAAAAAATAAAAAATAAAATAAAATAAAACAATACAGTTAAAAAGAACTTTAGTAAGTTTCACATTAGTGAAGAATCAGGGGTTTTTTGTTCCTGTTCTTGACAGCTTTTCCTGTTGCTGTATGACCAACGCATAGAATAGTGCCTGGCACATAGCTGGCTCTCAGTAGCCATTTGCTGCATATTTAAATGGCTGATAAAATGAAATACTTAAATAGATAAATATTTATTGAATGAGTCAGTGGGAAGGATAATATCGTTTACAAACTGATCTGGCTAAGAAGATAGGACAGTGAAGAGCACACTGAGAGCCAGCCAGGGAGCCTAGCCCAGCCAACAGGGCGGGGTCTCCCTCTTTCCTGTCCACCATCGCTGCCCACACCCACGGAGATGGAGGGGTGCGGCCTGCCCCCTCCATGGGAGCTAACCTGCTACTGGCTTGAGCTGTGAGTGCTGGAGCTGCAAGCCTAGGGTGAAGGTGTTGTTGGCAGAGGAAGGTGGGGACCGGTGTGATGACAGCTCCATTGCCAGCTGACCAGCTGTCTCAGGGTGGAGGGCCTGGCAGAGGAAGCAGTAGGGAAGGGCAGGCCCCCGAGGATGGGGATCTGGAAAGGACTCCCTGCAGTGGGAAAGGACTCACCCTGGTGGAGTCAAAGTCCTGTCTCCTTTCAGCCCAACATTTCAGTCAGGAATTGGGTGTGGGGACCATGCCATGCCCAGTAGAGAGAGGGGTTGCCCTCAAGGTGGCCCAGTCCAGAGAAGGGGTGGAGGTATAAATCCCAACGGGGCGTCCAGCACTCTAATTTGGGGAGCACACGACAAGGAGCCCAAAGGCAGGGAATCATACTTGAGGTGGGCCTTGAAGGTGAAGTCCTGTTTTAGTTGAAGAACAGGCACGTGGGTAAGAGCCCGAACTAATTACCCACCAGAACTAAAGTAGAGAGTCTGGAAAGCAAATCTGTCAGCCTGGAGGGAGAAACAGGCTGCATTTGGGAGGGGTCTTCTTGGTTCCCTGCTGGAGATGGGCCCGCCACCAGTGGCTCAGGTCAAAAACCTGGGTACCATCCTTGACTCGTACATTAGTCAGCTCAGGTTGCCATAACAAAACACCATAGACTGAGTGTTTCAACAACAGAGCTTTATTTTCTCACAGTTCTGGAAGCTGGAAGTCTGAGATCAGGGTGCCAGCATGATCTGTTTCTGGTGAGAGCTCTCTTCCTGACTTAAGCATTAAGAGACTCAGATCCCACATTCTCCTATGTGTCTCAGGAGCTTGGTACACTGGCAGGGCTGCAGGAGGGAGATCAGAGCAGACAGCCCACGTCCCTAGATGTGCCCCAGGGAGGCTGAGTCTGATCACAGCCCAGTCTGATCGCTCTTCTGCAGCTCCTGTCAAACCTTATGGAACCATCTTGCCACTTCCATCCCGGCTGCTTCAGGCCCAGGGCAGAGAAGATGTGCTTCCAACCTTTACAGTTGACTGTCCTGGGTTGTATGTAAAGAATATTTCTATCCAACTGCTCCCTTTCCAGAGAAGAGAGGTGTTCATCACAAAGTGTCACGCACTTTTGGGGAGGGGAGGATGGGACTGGCCTAGGAGAGCAAGGGTCCAACACCCGGATGCCTGAACAACAGCTCCTGGCAGAGGGAGGCAGTAGGGCTTGAGCCGGCTTTCCTGGCTTGTCCAGGGCGGAGGGTCGTTTTGGTGGGTTTGGCGGCGGCAGCAGAATCCTTAGGGGACCTGAGGACGGGAAGCTGGGGTGGGGGTGTGGCTTCTCACCTCCCCGCGCCCTTTAACTTCTGTCACCTCCGCCTGACCCATTTCTAGATGCAATTCCACTGCACCCAGATTCCCTCCCAGTGTTTCTCTCTATATCTCTTTTCTTTTTTTTTTTGCGGTACTCGGGCTTCTCACTGTCATGGCCTCTCCCGTTGCGGAGCACAGGCTCCGGACACGCAGGCTCAGCGGCCATGGCTCACGGGCCCAGCCGCTCCGCGGCACGTGGGATCTTCCCGGACCGGGGCACGGACCCGTGTCCCCTGCATCGGCAGGTGGACTCTCAACCACTGCGCCACCAGGGAAGCCCTCTATCTCTTTTTTTTTTTTTTTCCGCCTCTGCCACACGGATTGTGGGATCTTAGTTCCCCGACCAGGGATGGAACCCTGGCCCTCGCAGTGAGGGCTGAGTCCTAATCACTGGACAGCCAGGGAAGTCCCCCCTGGCTTTTCTCTTAAGTGGCTCCAGTCAGGCACTTGAGAGTTAACTGAACACAACTATGTTTTTAAAACTAAGGACTGGGGCTTCCCTGGTGGCGCAGTGGTTGAGAGTCCGCCTGCCGGTGCAGGGGACACGGGTTCGTGCCCCGGTCCAGGAAGATCCCACATGCCGCGGAGCGGCTGGGCCCGTGAGCCATGGCCGCTGAGCCTGCGCGTCCGGAGCCTGTGCTCCGCAACGGGAGAGGCCACAACAGTGAGAGGCCCGCGTACCGCAAAACAAACAAACAAACAAACAAACAAAACACTAAGGACTGAGGGACTTGCCTGGCTGTGAGTGCTGATCAACCGTCACAACCATGGCTGTACTGTTGAAGACGTACTACATGTCACGTGATTTGTGGACATTAATCCTCACAACAACCCCTGTGGGGTTATTACTATTCTTATCTCCATGTAACAGATGAGGAAACTGAGGTTCAAGGCATGGTAAGCAACTTCTCCAAAATCTCTTTTGGACAGAGTTGGGACTCTGACCTCTGTCCCTCTCATTCTGAGGCCACGCTCTCACCTTCTGCTCTTTGCTGTCTTTCAAAACTTGTACTGGTCAGGAATTGATCACGGACCCCCAACAGGATTGCAAGAATTGCACCACTGAAGCAGAGCTGCGGTCAGGCCTTGGGAACTGAGACTACATCTCATCCATCTTGGCATCCTGAGAACAGAGCAAGATTCTGCTCTGTTTGATGGTGATGGAGCGTGGAGAACATTCCTCCAGAATCTAGCACGTAGCGTAGCACCTGGCACATAGCAGGAATGCAAACAAAATGTATTACATGAGTGGAAAACATTTTAATTTGATATCACTACCTTCTGACAAACTTTTTTCCCAAGGTATTGTCATTTTCATTTTACAGATGAAGAAACCTTAACAAACACAAGTCATCTGATTCTGGCAGTCTTTTACATGGAAGTTATTTTGGTGAGCCTCTGGGGACAGAAAGCCATATTTGATTTTTACCATTGGCTGTATTTAAACACAACAATATTTTGTATGGTGCGACTGTGGCTGTGGTTTTTGGGAAAAAATGAGGTCTGGGGTTTTCCACCCCCAGAAAATGGGTGCTGAGGAGTTCTCTAGTATAGCTTCTTTTTCTATTTTCATACCAGACTGTTAGACAAAAAGGAATCCCCCTGTTCCACCTTACCTGTGAAATTAGGCCAGATCTCATGGTAAGCATCACTTCCTCTGGGAAGCCTTCGCTGATCACCCCCAGCATGGATTGGGTCCCCATAGGACCTGTCTCCCCCACTATCACCTTGGCAATGCGATTGCCTGCTGATTCACCTGCATCCCCCCCAGATAGACCTCCCACCCCCACCCAGGGATATATCTCATTCCACTGAATCTCCAGCCCCTAGCACCATGTCTGGCACACAGTAGGTGCTCAATGTATGTTTGTTGAATGAATGAAGGCTCTGCCTTCTCCCAAATCTCCTCTTTTCAAGAGTTGTTGTGTCACAGGGGCTGCTGGTCTGATGGCCCTTTCTGAATATGCTTGTCCTAGGCCCCAGACTCTGCTGGTCACTGCCTCCAGCCGACGACAGGAAAACACATCAAGACTGTGTCTGCCCACTCCATCCTTTCCTGTCTCCAGAGGCACATGTGCCTATTAATATGTTGGAGTCAGCAACCCATTTGCCTTCTCTGCTCAGCCAATCAGAACAATAATAACCATATCTGTTGACTGCTTATGAAAATGCCAATGCTCTACATCAATTATTTGTAATCTTCATAACACTTCCACAAAAGGAATATTATTACGCCTATAGATAAGGAAACTGAGACTCAAAGAGAGCTCAACAATTTGCTGAGGTCGTACAGCAAAGATGTATTGAATGAATGAAGGAATGAACAAACAAGTGTCTTACTGATTCTGGTGCTTTGCTATTTTTCTCTTTTGTTCCCCATAAACACTGGGGATAGCTTGATGGAGCAAAAGGACCCAATTGGCTTTGGGGATTCCTGAGCCAAGAAAGCAGGGAATAGGGAGGTGGTGACCCCAGTAGAGAACAGCCCCAAGCAACCCCGAGTTACTCAGTAACCCAAACCCTGGTCCCCGTGGACAGCCTGGCCAGGCTGGGCCAGGGCAAGCAGCAGACTCCAGTTCCCCTTGGCCACCCTCAAGTGCCCAGCTGGTCACAGCTGGAAACTGGAGATGGAAGGTCAAAGATTGGGCAGACCCCAGGCCAGGCGGGATGGGAGCTGGTGACAGAGTTTGGGCCCTGAGAGGAGGTCATGGGTGGAGGAAGGGGAGAGAGGTGAAGCCCCCCATTCCATCAGAGTTTTCAGGGCCAGAGAAGGGAGGAGGAAGGGCCAGAGGCCCTGACAGCACTTGGCAATCCAAAAGAAAACCATGGACTGAGATCCTCCATAGTGGGTAGTGGGCCAGGGGAGCCCTCACAGGTGTAGGCCTGCCAGGAGAGCCCTCAGAAGGGGCGGGTCGGCCAGGGAGACCCTCAAAAGGGGAGGACTGTCAGGGTCTTGCTCTCTGATGGACCAGGGGTGATACCAGATGGTACCCATTAGTTGTTAAAATACCAAGATCCTCCTATAAAGATGGTATTTAGCAGTTCCCTAAAGGTCTCCAAGTATGCCCTCAAGAGGTTGACCCGGCTATCCTGGCCCTTCCAGGGGGCTCCCTCTAGACCTCCCACAGTCCAACAAATAAAGGGTTGACACCTGCCAGGTCTGGAGGCATCCAGGACCCAACCATGTTACACGTGTGACTAGAACCTCAGGTCACAGCCCCAGGACCTGGCTTAGGGTCGACACTAAGTGAATATTCGTTGAATAAATGAATGAGCAACAGAGGAGAGGGAAAATCAAAGATTCAGAGGAATTCAGAGAGACTAAGAGAGACAACAGGTGAATAGAGATGGAGGAGGCTGGCATCAGGGTGGAGGCTCCCAGAAGATGCTGGGAAGGCCCAGCTCACTCCTCTTTCTCTCTCGCGTTCTGCTGCTTTTGAAGACTCTTCCCCTTAAGGGCCTGTCCAGTCCCTGCCTGTACAACCCAGGGCAACCCCTGCTCCCAAACAGGGCTCAGGAAGCAGGCTGAACATTTGGGGCAGAAGGCTGGACCTGGGAGGATACCCCAGATGCTGAATTATCTGAGAATCATTATCCAAAGGCTGCTGACCAGACATCTTCTCCTACCCCACCTCCTCCCCCTGCCCCACCACCTGCAGAGGAGCTAGAAAACAGCCATCCTGCTGACCAAGAAGTGAGAGAGAGTCTCGGGGCCAGGGGCCACCGAAGGCCAGAGAGCCTGCTCAGCCTGGTAGAGCAGTGCTATCAGAGGCAGCTACCACCCTCCCATGCCTGCCTGGCTGGGCACCTAGAATCCAACTGTCCCCCAGAGCCCATGCTGGGCCAGAGGCTCAGGCCCCTGAGGGGAGGTAGGGAGGAGGTGAACTGGGGAGAGGGCAGAAGGGGAAGCAAGGAGGAGGGTCAGGGACTCCTGTCACTCGTGTCCCTTCCAATTCCTGAGAAGGGGCAACCCCCATTCCTAGGAGGAGCCCTACCCTGCATCAGTTCTGGGCAGTGGCTGGTCCCTATGGGCCTAGGCCACATCCCCTGAGAATGGCAGCTCTTCCTTCAGGCCGGGGTCTGAGACATCTTTGCTAATACCCACAAGTCCCTCCCACACAACAACCCCCTCAGACAGCTGGGGATATGCTACGGGCAGTGTAGACAGAGGGCCTTC
This sequence comes from Mesoplodon bidens, assembly GCF_964165515.1. Taxonomy (NCBI): domain Eukaryota; kingdom Metazoa; phylum Chordata; class Mammalia; order Artiodactyla; family Ziphiidae; genus Mesoplodon; species Mesoplodon bidens. The sequence goes on along the minus strand of NC_138177.1, from coordinate 72,401,041 downwards.
CCCACCACCAGCCCCACTGACCTTCACATTTTCTTCTTTGAAGCCCCTTGTGGACTCTGGGAGTCAGAACCAATAATGTGAGTGTCCTCCATCTGTTTAGAGGTCTCCAGGGACCCGGCACCCACTGGGTAGAGGCCACGTACCTCCGCCTGCTGATACCCACCCCTGGCCTCAGTTCCTGAGCACCCTGAACGTGCACACGGTTTCTGCTTTGCTTATGTGGGTCCCCTTCTTGAAACATCTCTTCTTTCTTCACTTACTCAGTTTCTAGGTTGTCCTTCCAGGCTGCCTGCAGACACCACCTCCCAGGAAGCAATTCTCCATCTTTGTCCCCTCCCTCATCCCCACTCCTGTGGGTTCTTCAGCCTCTCCTCTAGGCCCCCAGGGCCTCTGTGATTCCCAGGGTCACACATTTACCCCAGTGGTAATTCAGTTCTCTCCTAAGTGTCTCTCTCCCAACTGGACAGTGGCTCCTGGAGGGAGGGGTCATCTGGTTCATCTCTGAAGCCTGGTTCACAGTAAGTGCTCAATTAACAGCTGCCTCCTCGCTGTCTATCTACCAGGACCCCAGCAGATGCAAATCTTGCTTGTGTAACAAGGGTCTCTTGACTCTTAACTGAGAAGACCCTCCTGCCATATAGCTTCCCTTCTTTCCAGCTGCTGGGGCAGCCCAGACCCTCTCATATCCACACTGGACGTGCAGGGAACCCAAGTGTCAGTTGGCCCCTGCCCAGCCTGCTCGCAGGTCCAGCCTTCTGACCTAGAAGTGTGGTGGGATGCAGATGCGGGTGAGGAGGCTGAGGCTTGGGAGTGGGGTAAGGAACTCAACTGTTGAGGCTCAGACCTCCCCGGCCAGGTTAATCATCAATGCCTAGAGAGCCGGCTCTTCTTTATCTCCGTTCTCTATCGCCTTTTCAGTTGGGCAAAAGATTGAGTAATCCCTCTCCTCTCTCTTGTATTAACCCTGGAGGGGCTCGGCCAGGGAAGTCTGAGCCTATTAATAAGGCCGCCTATTCTTTGGGAAACACTCTCTAACAGCACGTTTGAGGGGGCGGGTGCCCTCCCTTCTTCCTCCCCCCCACCGCCCCCTGCGGTCCCGCAGCTGCACCCCAGCAGGCAGAACATAGGGCGCCTTTCTAGGGTCATTTCCAAGGACATGTCCCAACCGGAACGGCGCCAGGGTCAGCTGGCCCAAAGGAAAGAGGACTTGGGGGTACGAACGCCCCATCGCCTCCCACCCCTTGCCCCACCTCAGACCTGGGACACCGCCCACCCTTCCCCGCCTCCCGGGCTGGAGCCAGGAACTGCGGGCAGGTAAGCCTCCCCGTGGGCGGGGCCTGGCTCGAGTGAAACCTGCCGGGCCCGCCCGGTGAGTGTCTCCCAGGACCGCGCGCCAGGAGCCCTAGCCGGAGCCCTAGCCGGAGCCGGAGACTCGCAGCCTCTATCCCTAGCCGGAGCCGGAGACTCGCAGCCTCTATCCCATGGCGGGGTCTCCCCGCCGCACCGCGGGCCGGCGACTGCAGCTGCCCCTGCTGTGCCTCCTCCTCCAGGGCGCCACCGCCATCCTCTTTGCGGTCTTTGTCCGCTACAACCATGAAACCGACGCTGCCCTCTGGCACTGGCGCAACCACAGTAACGCAGACAATGAATTTTACTTTCGCTACCCAAGTGAGTGCGGGTGAGGGCGCGGGGGGAGCTAAGGCCCTATGCTCCCCCGATGTCTTGGGAGGGAGCACTTGGATGCCCAGATCTAAGCTGCCCCAGATTATAATAACACCCTTTCACTAGCGTCTGCCACGTTCCAGGTATTATGCTGAGGGCGGCACATGCATTTTTTCTCCTTTAGTCTATGAAGTAGGCAAAGATGGGGAAACTGAGGCTCAGAGAGGTTAGGTGGCTGGTTCAGGGTCTTGCTGTCAGACCTGAGGGAGCTGGGATTTGAACCCAGATCTGAAGCCCCAGCTTTACCTACTCTCTTTGCCTTTCCTGGGGCCTCCACCCTGACCACAGGGAAAAAATCCTCTGGGCAGGGGAGATAGGGAGTGGGGCGCAGGAGGCAGTGATGGTATTAGCTGTGAAGGCAGCCAAGACTAGTGGACTGAGACATTTCTTCCCCAGTCCCCCAAAGCTGGTTCTTCCAGAGCCACAGAGAAAATGATGTAACTGTCCACCAGCCAATCACACAGTAGCAGCCCCCCAGCCCTGCGAAGGAGGCAAGGCAGGGTCGTTAGCCCATTTTACCCAGGAGGAAGCTGAGGCTCAAAGGGGTTGTGATTTGTTCATGATCACCTACCGTGTGAGTGACAGAGCTGGAACTAGGACTCAGCCATCCTCAGGTCCTAGCACCACAGCTCACCTGCCTGCTGACAAGGCCCAGGAAGGAGAAGGTTAAGCCCCTGTCCCCTGTTGTGGACAGAGCCTCTCCCTCAAGATTGGGGACCCAACCTTGTGACTCAGGCCCTGAGCAGCTGGGACCAGATCTCCCAGACTTCATCACAAATGGTTGACCAGGTCTCTAAGCCTCAGTTTTCCCCATCTGAGCAATGGGGAGAAAGATGCCTCCGTTTGAAGGATATACATTCAAATGAGGCCCAGAATGTGAGAGTCTCCTATAAAAATCCTAGGCTGTTATTACCCTACTTTCTGTATGCAGAGCTGGTGGCAGTTTGTCCCCACCTGACCCTCTCCCAGCCCCAACCCCAACAAAATGAAGCTCACAATGCTGAGGATAGAGAGGGTGAGGTGGAGGCTTGGACCTGGACATAAAGTGCCAGAATACCGGCCATCCTAGGCAGAGGGAGGGCTACAGCTCCTCCCTCCCCACATTTCACCCCAATTCTGGCTGCATGAGGTGAGCCATGGATGCTGGAATCAAAGCCAGAGCCACAGAGCTGGGATGGCAGACTCTTGGGGTCATACATTTGTCCACAGAGATGGGGAGTTGGGCAGGGACAGTCCACAGACTGAGAGAAGTAAGCTCTTGTTCTAGGGTCTGACCTGGCTGCCTGCCATGAACCCCCATTTGCTTCTCCAATGGGCCTCACTCAAGGCCTCCAAGCCCTGCTTGCTTCACAGTCCTCCCTGAAACCCCCAACCTCTCGTCCCTCTGCTGCAATGGTAGGCCCTCCTGGATGCACAGTTTTCTGTCCCTGGATTGCAATAAGAGGAATAGCAGTGGGAATCCTACCTCCTTTTCTGCACTAGGTTTCTATCCCTGTGGACTTGGGACCCTGGTGCAGGGATGGGTTGGGGAGGAGGGAGGTGTGAGGTCCCTGGAGCCTGAGGCTTTGATGAGCCAAGTCTTCACTGATCCCTGTGTCCGGGAGAAGTGGTCAGGGCCAGAGGGTGGTGTAGCCACTGCCCTTTGATTTGGGAGATGAAAGAGAGTTTTGCCGCTGTTGTTTAGCTGCGGGACTAGCCAATGCCAAATACATGGCTGCTCTGAGTATCTGTCTGTTATTTCTATAGGAAGGGCCTTTAGAGCTCATCTGATCCACTCCTCTCAAATGTGGAGAGAGAGCCAGAGAGGTCATGTGACTGCCCAAGATCACACAGCAAGTTAGCCAGCCTAGAACCGGGTCTCTTGACTCCCCATCTGCAGACTTTCCCCCACATTACAAACTTCTTATCCTATGAGGCAAGTAATGGAAAATAAGAAAGAGGGGGAAAACTAACACAACATGTAAAGCAACTATACTCCAATAAAAAAAAAAAAGAAAGAAGGGGAAAGACTAGGGGAAAAGACTAGGCATACAGGGGACACAGAAGCAAAGATGAGAAAGGGTTCTAAGAAAAAATATGGACAGGTTCTTTTTTATGTATCTCTGAGACCTGACTTGCAGGGAGAGGGATTTAGGACAAAGGGAATCAAGATTTTCTTGAGGTGGGGACAGGGGGAAGTGACTGGGACCAGAGTGATTTGTGACTTTTCTAGGAGAATACAGCCCTATCTGCCCTCTTAAATGCACATGGGGGTAGAGTGGTGGGGGGAGATGGCCTCCCCAGCTTACCACTCCCTTTTTCCTGCTTCTCACATTTTATATCCCCACTTTACAGATGAGGAAACTGAGGCTTAGAGAGGTTAAGTGGCTTGTCCAAGATCACACGTTGAGAAGTGGAGGGGGGAGGTGCTGAAACTTAAATCCAGCTCTGTTAGATGCTAAAGCCCCAGCTTTAACTGTCCCCTTGTCCCACAGTCTGACCTTGTTCAGGAGTCATCTGGTGGGGTTGGGGAGGGGCAGTAAGGGAAGGAGGGAGGGTGATAGGTGGCCCTAGCGGGCTTTTATCTTCTCTCCAACCAAAGGTGCATGGGTTTGGTGGGGGTGGGGATGTGATGGAAAACAGGCTCCATCCTGCCCAACCCAGGGATCCCCTGAAGGGAATGTTGAGGGGTCATCTCATCTATCCCCCTGCCTCCAGCTGGAATAGCCCCTTACCACCACAGTCCATGGAGAATGTCTGTGTGGAATGTTCCACAGAGTGGAATGAGTAAAGGAGATTTCTTGATGTTTAGACTCCAGGTGAAAGGCCAAGGGATTGAGTTTTGATTCCAAACAAACCCGGGGTGGGAGATGTAAATATTATTGCCATTTAAGACAAGTTCTGGAGCGGTTTCGGCATGAAATGGGCATGACCCAGCCCCCTTTGTTGTTTTGTTATCCTTGGGCAAAAGAACAGACATGGCACCCCCTTTACTGTTTGCACAAGGAGAAAACAAGTCAGGCCGTGAGGCTAAAAGAACTAAGGCTTCGGGCTGAGTTCTAAAAGACACCTCTCCTTTTCTGTTGGGTTTTAGTATCTGAGAGGGAAGAGAGAGCTGGGTGATTTGGGGAGTGAGCAGGGCTGGAAAAGTGGCACAGTGGTGGGGACATTTAGTGAGGCCAGCAGACCTCCAGACCCTCAACCCCTTGGCCACTGGGGCTGGCAGCTGAGCTGTAGACCTCCAGTTCCAACATGCACCCAACCCTCTGCCAAGGGCTTGCAAACTCATTTCCTATCAGCCCATACACAGCACACACACACACACACACACAAACGGAAAAATCTGCTTCTCTCAAAGTTACTGATTACATTCTAAAGTTCAGTAATAAATTTTTGGCTTGTTGGTGCTTCACCTTTAAACAAAAAAGGTGATTGTGATTTTCTTTCTTTGTGATCTGCCTCTTTCTACAAGAGACACGGTCATTTACAACAAAAACATAAATGAGAAAAGAGAAGTATAGAAGCAGTACACAAATAATGAACACTGAAGGCCTACAGTTGTTATAGTTGAAATTCCTGTAGCTCTGAGCTTCCAGGCAGCTAGGAAAAAGGGGTAATATGGTCAGTTATGTGTCCTCATCAGAATCAAGGAAGCCTCACATATGTGATTCTTTGATCCTTTGATGGCTGTCCTCCACCAACAGCTCTACATTCCCAGAGCCTGATGCATGACTGCTTAGTAAACACCTATCACATGAATGAGGGAAAGCAAAGCGGTTCCTGGTTCCTCAGGGGAAATGACATTTCCTAGTACTAAGTTCCAGGAGAAATTTCTCACATGGAGCTATGAAAGGAGAGTTTATGGTCATGGTTGACCCTGTTTCTCAGTAAGTTATTTACAACAAATGCAATAATGCGCTCAAGCGTTTCTCTAGTATTTCTCAATTAAAGCCAAAGATAACACAGCATTATGGATACATAGACCCAAGACAAAGGAAACAGGACTAAATGCACTGGCTGAACATCATACTAGGTTGTGTTTCAAACCCTATTTACAAGTAGATGGGGGGAGGGGTACAGAACAAACTAATACAAAAGCAAATTGTTGTATTTATCTCATTTTCACTATTACTGTCAATTATTTTAGATTTTTTTACACAGAATAGAAAGCAAACAGAAAAGACCCCAAATCTCCCTGCCCAGAAACCCCACTGACACTTAAAAAAATTCAAGTGATTCATCTATAAAATTAAAACATTCAAAGTATAGAAAGAAACAAACTATAGGGTAAAATCCTCCTTGGCCAGAGTGGCCATATTGCATACCTCCAGGGGGCATTATTTGCTCCAGAGTCGTACAGCTCAGCAGTCCTGCCCCTTCCCTTCAATTTCTTTTCTCTGAGATAATCTCTGTTAACAATTTAAAGTTATTTTTGTAAATTAATTTATAAAATTTAAAATCCTGGGGCTTCCCTAGTGGCGCAGTGGTTGAGAGTCCGCCTACCGATGCAGGGGACACGGGTTCGTGCCCCGGTGCAGGAAGATCCCACATGCTGCGTAGTGGCTGGGCCGGTGAGCCATGGCCACTGAGCCTGCGCGTCCGGAGCCTGTGCTCCACAGCAGGAGAGGCCACAGCAGTGAGAGGCCCACGTACCACAAAAAAAAAAAAAAAAAATTTTAAATCCTGAAAATGGAGAGGTATAGATTCTGAAGTATGAGGAATGGAGGGTAGACATCAAGAAGGACTTCCGACAGAAAGGGAAAATTGAAGAAGAGCCGGAAAGGGAAGAGAATTTCCAGCACAGAGGACAGGGACTGCGCCAGGAAAGAACACAGGAAAGGTTGGACTTTTCACCGGTTGTAAGCAACCCAGGGATAGGGCAAATGAGTGGGGCAGAGAAGAGAGCTGAAGGCCCTACTCTCTTGCTCTGACCTGGGGACAGCAGGAATGGTCTGGGTCCCACTGCTCCAAGCTGGCCAGCTCTGCATGGGGGACCCGGGCTGGGAGGCCAGTCATGCCCAGGGAGTTTTATAGGCTCGGCTCCAGCCTCAGGGCAGCCCTGGCTGGTGAGAGCTGGGGGCGCTGGCAGGATGGCTGATTGGTGGATGGGTGGCAGCCTGAGCAGCCCTGAATGCCCTCCCCCCACCCCTACAGGCTTCCAGGATGTGCACGCCATGATCTTCGTGGGCTTCGGCTTCCTCATGGTCTTCCTGCAGCGCTACGGCTTCAGCAGCGTGGGCTTCACCTTCCTCTTGGCCGCCTTTGCCCTGCAGTGGTCCACACTCGTCCAGGGGTTCTTCCACTCCTTCCACGGTGGCCACATCCATGTAGGCATAGAGAGGTGGGCAGTGGCAGCCACCCTGGCTCCCCTCAGGTCTACCTGGGAGGCCCCTGTCCAAGGGACCCAGCTCAAACCCAGTCCTTCAAGTCTGCTCCCTGACCCAGGTTTTTGACCCATCAGTTGATTTCTTTTAGGTGCCCTGCCTATTCTGTTGCCTGATTTCTTCTCCCATCCTCGAGCCCCACCTCCCCATTTTTTTAGGCCCCTTATTACCCAAGAAATGTTGGGAGGACAGATAGTGTCATGGAAAAGGGCAGGGTTCAGAGGAGCTCTTGATTCAAGATCTGGTTCTTCCACCTGTTGTGGGCTTTGTTTGCTAAGGCCCAGAACCTCCCTGAGACTCTGTTTCCACATGTACAAAAAAGTCGAGGTGAGGGGTTTCCCTGGTGGTGCAGTGGTTGAGAGTCCACCTGCCAATGCAGGGGACATGGGTTCGTGCCCCGGTCGGGGAGGATCCCACATGCCTCGGAGCGGCTGGGCCTGTGAGCCATGGCTGCTGAGCCTGCGTGTCTGGAGCCTGTGCTCTGCAACGGGAGAGGCCACAACAGTGAGAGGCCTGTGTACCAGAAAAAAAAAAAAGACGAGGTGATACCTTCCTGCCTACCAGGGAAGAGCTTAGATGGGTAGGCTCATTGCCTCCTCCCCTCCCCCCACCCCCCAGGGCTGCCCTCGCTTCCAGCCCCCTCACACCCTCCCCATCCCAACCCCCCAGCATGATCAATGCTGACTTCTGCGCTGGGGCTGTGCTCATCTCCTTTGGTGCCATACTGGGCAAGACTGGGCCGGCTCAGCTGCTGCTCATGGCCCTGCTGGAGGTGGTGCTATTTGGCCTCAACGAGTTTGTGCTCCTTAGTCTCCTTGGGGTGAGTCTGGATGGGGATGGGGTGAGGAGTGGGGGTGGCCAGGGCCAGGCCCTGAGCAGGGAGGGCGTGGGGTAGGGGTAGGGGCGAGGGGCTGCCCCTCCACCTCAGCTCCACCTCCCCAGGTGAAGGATGCAGGAGGCTCCATGACTATTCACACTTTTGGTGCCTACTTCGGGCTGGTCCTCTCCAGGGTCCTCTATAGGCCCCAGCTGGAGAAGAGCAAGCATCGCCAGGGCTCCGTCTACCATTCGGATCTCTTTGCCATGATTGGTGAGGCCTGCTGAGGTGTGGTGGGTACGGGGCCAGTTCATCTCCAGGACTGGTCTTGGGGTGCCACCTAGAATCCTTGGGGTTCTGGCTGGGAACTCCCTTCCAACTCAGATTCTTCCACCAGAGCCCCGGGAATCCGTGCTCACCATTCTCAGTAGTTTTATGACAGGTTCTTAGAACTCAGCACTGGGGTATGCACATGACCTGAGATCCATCCTAGGGGCCTTTCTCAATTGAAGTCTGATGGCACCAATCTCTGTTAAAGGCCTCCAGGGCCCCCACTACCCACAGTTAGATACCAGACTCCTCAACCGGGCACACCCACCCCTGCAGGATTTTGGCCGCTCCTCCCCCCCTTCCCCCCTCCCCACTCACCCTCCCCGCGCTCTCTCTCCACCCAGACTCAGCTTCTCCCCATCTCTAACCTCCAGGCTTTTGTCCCTGGGGCAAAAGGTGGGGGGGGGGTCCTGAGGTCATGTCCTCTCAGGAGATTTCCTGGAAGCCCCTGCACTCTCAAGGGGGAGTCGAGAGGTCGTAGGTCACGCCTGCGAGCAGTAGGGTCTGGCCTGCAAGCCCCATCATCACCACCTGTTTCTTCTAAGCGCATACCTCCGCCTTGGCCTCTGCGCCTCTCTCTTTGTTCACTAATGAGTCAGGGAAGGAAATCCGTATTTTATGTTTTTGAAGGTAGTATTGAGTAGTGACCGAAGTGCCCATTCTTACATTAAAAAGAGACTGGTTTTGTATTTCTTGCTCACCTCTGGGTTTGTTGTGAAATAGAGCATGTGGAACCCTAGGGCAGCTGAGGCTTCCTTGCCCTTTGAGACCCAGATAAGTTTAGCTTGAAGTCCAAAGGCTTCCCCAAGATGTCCGTGCTTTCCTGTGAGGCTGACATTCTCAGATCTCCTCTGCCTCCCAGCTTCTTCTCCTCTGCCTCCCAGCCTCTTCCTTGATTCTTCCCAAAACTCTTCTCAGAAGACGCATGTGTATGTGTGGTAGATTTTAATCAGACTGTGGAGGTGCAGAAGTTACATCGCAACCCAAGGACCACTCAGGACTAAGGGGCAGTCTCTCAAGCCTCTTTGCTTTGCCGACCCTACCCTACGGGGTCCCCAGCTCCCCTTCACCTGCCCTTGGCCCCTCCCCCTCTCCCTCCAGGACTGACCTGGGAACCGCAGGCAGGGCATATGGAGCTCCCAGTCCTTACCCCAGATGCGCAGGCCCAGCCCATCGGTGCTCATGGCAGGGCCCACCCTCTCCAGGGGGCAGTTGAGGTTATAAAACAAATGATTTTCCTCTTATGTATATCAAGTACCAGATTAGTGCCTAACATGTGATGCCCTTTGCCTTTTTTTCTTTCCTTTTCTGATACTTAAAAAATCTCAACCCTCTGTGGTTTTCAATCAAGTAGCTCCCTTTTCTGCCAGTACCCTGCGATAGCTACCATTTGTCGAACATTTAGTATTGGCTAGGCCATGCGCTATGCACTTGGTATGTATCACCTCATTTAGTCCTCATTTTATAAAGTAGGTATCACTATCCCCACTTTACAGACGAGAAAACTGAGGCTGCTGAGAGTAGGTGACTTGAGTGCAGTTACACAGCTTGTACCTTGTCAGGGAGTCACCTCCTTCCTCTCATTCTGCCTGCCTGCCCACCATTTAGGGACCATCTTCCTATGGATCTTCTGGCCTAGTTTCAACTCTGCACCCACTACGCTGGGGGATGGGCAACATCGGTCGGCTCTCAACACATACTACTCCTTGACTGCCAGCACCCTCAGCACCTTCGCCCTGTCAGCCCTTGTCGGGAGGGATGGGCGGCTGGACATGGTATGGGGGAGAGGCTTGGGAGAGGCAGAGGGATGGACCGGGAGGCGGGGGAGAGATCGGAGACCCTGCAAGGCTGATTCTCCAGGGGAACAGGTAAGGGCACAGGCACAGGGGGCTCCATCTGCACTGGAGGCGTTGGGTTAGAGCATGAGGTGATGACAGGATAGCAGGAGAGTTAGAGGGTTAGATGGTGGGGGGACTTCAAAAGCAGTAGGTGCCACTGTGGTGGGCGGGGTTGGGTTGGGTGTGGGTGTGACGATCTGAAAGGGCCTCCAATGCCTTGTTCTTTTGTGCTCCCTTAGGTCCACATCCAGAATGCCGCACTGGCTGGAGGGGTTGTGGTGGGGACATCCGCTGAAATGATGCTGGCACCCTTTGGGGCTCTGGCAGCTGGCTTCCTGGCTGGGACCGTCTCCACACTGGGCTACAAGTTCTTCACGGTACAGATGCCTCTTGGGCCCTGGGCAGAACAGGGGGTCTTCGGGGGGCACAGGAGACTCATTATTGGTGTCCTGTTCTCCAGCCCATCCTTGAGTCAAAATTCAAAGTCCAAGACACATGCGGTGTCCACAACCTCCATGGGATGCCTGGGGTCCTGGGAGCTCTCTTGGGGGTCCTTGTGGCTGGGCTGGCCACCCATGAAGCTTACGGAGATGGGTGAGTTCTCCCCACCCTCACCCCCCATCCCCAGTGGAATCGTTATCCCCCTGGAACGAAGTCCCTTACTCTCTTCCTCCTTTTGTGGACCAACAAAAAAAAGCTGTCTATTTTCTTTCATTCATTCATTCATTCCTCTACCTCCTGGGAGCTGAAGAAACTGGAGTGAACAAGACTGGGGACTGCCTTCTTGGTCCTCATTCAAGTGCAGCAGAAGGTCATTGAACAAGTGATTTCAATAGTGTTATTACTAAAGGGTCAGGTAAGAGATACTGACCCTTAGGATAGATTTTTGCACATCAGGGCTCAGAAAAGAGGGCAGGCAAAAGTGACCCTCAAAGTGAGCCTTGAAAGGTGTGAAGGTGTTGCTGGCACACGGGAGGTGGGAGTGTGTTCCAGGCTATGGGCCTGACTGGAGCAAAGGCCTGGAGGTGACTCAGCCTGGCAGCTCCCTTGAGGCCCTTTTGGCCGCTGCAGGAAGTGGTGCAGTGCACTGATGCACTGACCAGCCCTGGCTAAGTGCTCCATCCCTGTCTCCCCCCACTCTCCCCTTCCTGCAGCCTAGAGAGCGTGTTTCCACTCCTAGCCAAGGGCCAGCGCAGCGTGACGTCTCAGGCTATGCACCAGCTCTTTGGACTGTTTGTCACACTGATATTTGCCTCTGTGGGTGGGAGCCTTGGAGGTGAGTGACCTTGGCTTGGGGGTGGGGTGGGGATGGGTGTTGGCAGGAGCTCCAGGGAGGGCAGAAGACAGAGGAGGGGGTTTCTCTGGAGGAAGGGCCATTGCATCCCATCCCCCTGCCATTCGTTTACTCACAGGTATCTGTTGAGCGCCTACTTTGTGCCAGGTGCAGGGTGGGGTTGTACATTTAAGGGGTAACTTCCTCCAGATAAGGAGGACCAAGTGGGTACTTGCTCCCTTCCGATGCCAAGGGAAGGTGGGAAGCCTGCTAGGGGCTGACAGATCCCTCTCCTCTGTGGCTTCCCTGTGCTGCTCCCTCTGCCCACTAGAGGGCAGCCCAACCTCAGGCTGAGGCCCTGAAGCGTGTAGGGCAGGGGCAGGGAGGGAAGAGCCCTGCCTGTCTCATCACTAGACTGGAGCACAAAAACCTTCCACAGAGGCAGCCTGCCCACTGACGCCAGGTCAGGCAGTCCTTCCTGATATCTGGCCTTAGTCCTTTTGGCCTTCAGAATAAAACATCTGATTGAGTATCCCCACCCTCCTGCTCCCACCCTGAAATTTTCATTCTCAAACAAGGTTCAGCTCATTCATTCATTTAATTACTTACTTACTCAATAAACACTTTCTGCACCCCTCCTGGATAGGCGGCCACAGAAGGCTTATGAGCTGTGTTTCATGACAGACTCACTATTTAGCCCGTTCCCAACTGTGCCAACTTGAATAAGTTATTTAACTTCTTTAAGCCTTGGCCCCCTTCTCTGTAACAGAGGGATCATATTCACCTTGCAGGGTTGCTGTGGTTGCTTAAGGAGCGCGATGCTTGTCAAGCACTTTGCATAGGGCCTAACAAAAGTTGGTGCTCCATAAATACCGCTGTGATTTGCCTGTGCCAGGCATCACGTTGACCTCATGCCTCCTGGCTCCTCTGTGCCCGGTGGTATTGAGTGGCAATCTCCCCCATGGGGGTGGCAAAAAGCCTCACACCTGATCCCCTACTGCCACCAGGGCTGCTGCTGAGGCTGCCGTTCTTGGACTCCCCGCCAGACTCTCAGTGCTACGAGGACCAGATTTACTGGGAGGTGAGATGTGGCTGCAGCCCCTCAGGCCCATAGGGCTCCCTCACCCTCCAACCTTCCCTTCCCTGCCGCACCTCCTCTGATCCAACCTGCCTCTTTCCTTCCTCGCTTGCTCCTTCTCCTCTGGGGTCCCCCCGCCCCGAGCTGTGGTCTCCAGCCCCCTGGAGCTGCCCCTTCACCTGCTCCTCCATCCTTGCCCTTCAGGTTCCTGGGGAGTATGAGGATTTAGCCCAGGGACCTCTGAGGGCAGAGGAACTGGAGACTCGGGCCTAACTTGCTTCCAGGCCTTGAAAGGACGCTCTCCTTTTAGAAGATGATGGCTGGCTACCGTTGGGAAGCTTTTCTTTTCTAGTTCCCATCACTTCTGCTGCAAGAAAGAAGACAGGAGCTGGAAGGAGCCTCCTTACCATAGGCAGCATTGGGGGAGGGGCTGTAACTAGTGTGGTGAGGGGGGAGCCTCACACAGCCCCACCCCACTGCCCCACGCCCTGCAAGTGAGGCACCCAGAGACTGCTGATCCACTGGATCAGCATCACTCCGTTACAGTGAAGCCTGAACCAGGGCCTGGCTCTCTGAGGGTGATAAATACCACGGTCACTGAGGACTCTCACTCCTTTTTTTGCGCACTGGGAATCTGGGGGGCTCCTCCTACCATCTAACTCACGATGTTGGAACCTTGGCTGAGAAAGGACCTTAGTGGTGACAATATCCTGCCTCCCTGGGTCCATGGAACTCCCCCTAGGATGCCGTGTTCTGCTAGGTGGATGCCCAGACTGGGCTTACCTGCCGCCAGAGACAGGGAGCTCATTCTCCTCCAGCAAGTGTGTGTTTGTTATAGGACAGACAGTGCAGGCGGCTGGAGAGCTCCTCCTATTCCAGAATGGCTGCCACTCTGACCCTCAAATTGGGTGGCCTCTGAACAGAGTAGGAAGAGGGCCCCTGCTGGGACTAAGAGGGGCATAAGGAGTTCTTTGCCACTAACTCCTCAGAAGCTGGAAGCAGCCAGCCCCCAGGCACCAGCTTATGTCGATGTCCCGAGTCTGAGGAGCGGGGACTAGGAAGGGCAAATGAGTTGCTGCAGAGAATGGGGCTTCCGGCAGCCTGAAGCCATCTGACCACCAGAGGGCGCTCCAGACCCAGCAGAGGAAGATGCGGCCTTTCTTGCCCTTCCATCCTCTATCAAAAATGGGAAGTCCTTCCTACAGCCTAACGGCATCCCTGTCTGCTTCAGCTCTGGTCCTCACTATTCATGCCACAAGACTTTTTTGAGCTCCCAGTCCCTACCACATGTCATTCCAGATCTCTCATTCAACAGAGAATCCATCCTCCCAGTAGACCAGAGCTCCTTTCCCAACCCTGAAGTACTGGGACCCCGCCCCTGCCCTCTCCTGCTCTTCCCCAGGCTTCTGAGTCTGGCTGGGGAAAGAGGTCAAGCACAGAGTTGAGGAAAAGCTGAGGGACAAGGAGGGCGGTTGAGAGAGAAGTGCCCCATGGGAACCACCCCTGCCCATGTGGCCCACGTATATTTGGTATATCCCTCCCCTTGAGCTCCCCTCCTTCCTCCACAGCCTCCCCTGACCATTGCTGGCTGGGGTAGGTATGTTGGAGGGAGATCCTTGTGCTGAGGCAGGGTGACTGCTGAGATTGCAAAAAGGTACCCTGTCCTGTGAGCCCCTGCTGGGAGGGAGTCTGGGCAAGCAGAGGCCCATCCCCCATTTCACCCTGCAGAGCCATCACTCTGCCTCTGCATGGATCCAGGTACAGCCAGCTGACCTGTTCTGCCCCTGAGCTCCCTGAGCAGTCCTCAAACAGAGATCTGAAAGACTTATAGGAAGGAGAGACTTAAGGATAAGACCCTCCCTGCCCTTGCTTATCCTGGGTGGGAAAGGCTACAAGTATTCATTTACTACACATACCACCAACATTTTCCCACTTGATCCTTTCCTTCTACTCTGGTTCTTTCTTGACCACAACCAAATCTCCTCCAGGCTTGACAGAAAGGGGCTGCTCTAGCCTACACTGGTCATCGCTCTCATCTCAATCCAGGGAGGCTTCCTGGAGAAGTGACAACTGAATCCTCCCTGGGAGAGGGCAATTACCCAGCCAGCTTCTAAGGGAGGAAAGGCTACAGTTCCTAGGGTGGCCCACCAAGAGATCCCTGAGAAAGGGTGATGGCTGCCCAACAAGAGATGGCCCTGAATATCCCCGAACCAGATAGTTCAGGCTCCATCACCCCCATAAAGCCTCTCATGGCCTGGGAGACGCTGCTGAGCTCTACTACAAGATCCAGCACCCTGGCTTCATGGCTCAGGGAACTCTGTCCTGGACTGAACTCTCCTAAACCAGGCCCTTGGTTTTTCCCTCTGCATTTCCTCCTCTCCCTCCCCCAGCTTTTCCTGTAGTGCCTAGCACCCTGGTGGGCAGTCCATAGATTGTTCGGTCCAAATGATGGACTGAGCCATCATTACTGGTTTGGGTATGGGGTAATCATCCCATTACTGCTTTCAGGCAGGGAGCTCAGAGGGCAGGAAAGACAGGTATCCTTGGAGCCTCTCTGCTTCACCAAGACTGAGCCCCTCCCCCATCTTTCCTGCAGCTCCTGGCTCAGCACCATTGGTTCCCCACACGGTGGCCCATCCATTCAGGCTGGGTCGACAGGGTGACAATGAGCAGGTCAAGGAGATGGCGGGGACAGGGGCCAAGGGAGCTCCTTCCTCACCCCTTCAGGACAATGAGGCCTCTGCCCCTCAGGGACAGCCCCTCTGATCACCACCATTATCACTCTCAATGCAGGACAATCAGACACTTGCCCACTCATGAACTCCGTCTGTCCAGCCCCAGTGCCTGAGCTCTGGGGACAATGATGGACGAGGACACTGGGCCCCTGCTCGCCTCCCAGGGCCCCACTGATGGGGAAGATTGGCTGCGCTGGGGTCAGTGTCAAGCCAGCAGAGCCAGAGGCATTAAGGAAGGGTTTCTGGAGGTGGAGCTGTACGGGCTTGGCACAAGTATGTGTGGGCGACAACAGAGCTTCCTGCCCAGACATCTGGCTGGGAGGTCCAAGGTTCCCCACGCGCCTCAGTGTGCTTCTGTGCCTGTGTGGCCAGAGCCCCCTGGGCCAGGCCAGGAGCTAGGAGCTGCTCCTCTGACCTCTGGAGGACCTGGCGCCCTGAACCTGCATAGCCTGGGGAAGGCCTGAGATGCCCCGTTATTGGGATTCAAATCACGGCGCATGGTGGCCCCAGCTCAGGGAGGAATTAGACACGGCGTGGGTGTCCGAAGAGGGGGTCGGTGGCGGTCCCGGGACAGACTAACTCGGCAGCCGCGTCCCCCGCCCCACCTCACCCCGATATTTCTCTCCCACCGTCAAGATCTCCCCCGCCCGGCTCTGCGCGCCCCGTCTCCTTTGTCTGGTCCTCCCGCCCGCTCCCAGCCGGGTCCTCCGCGCCGCCCCGCGCGCCCCGGCCCGTGCGCCCGCCGCCGCTGCCGCCGCCGCCCGGGAACAATGCGGGCCAATGTCTCCGGGCGGGCGAGCGGGCTATGCAAATGTCCAACGGCCTGTGAGAATCCCCCTCTGCCGCCGCCCCGGCTTCCACCGCCTGAAAGGGGCTGGCGGCCAGGCCCGGGTGGGGGAGGCCGTCCCTGCATAGGGATGAGCTGTCTTCCCGGAGCGCCCGCCCGGGACAGAGCGCTATTGTCTCTGTGCCGCCGTCTGATCGCCGATCGGAGTTCGCCAGCCCGGGGAGGAAGGAAGAAGGCGACCCAAACCAGGCCTTGGGGCCAAGGAGGGGTGGTCACCTGTTCCCTCCATACCTACTCCTCTCCCCAGAGAGCCTTGACTTTGGGGTCAGACCTTGGTGGGCCCCCAACTTGGCACCCCACTCACACAAATCAGTTCATTTCTGAGCCTCGTCTCTTGGAGGTTAAGCCTAGCCTATAGCTGATGCTCTTCCCATCCTCCCCACCTGTTAACTGCCCTCTCCATCTCCATCCATTTTTTTCACATTACATTGACCAGAGGTGTCTCTGGAGCCAGTTCCCTTCCAGAACCTTGAGGGAAATACTCATGGTTTCCCCAAAGCAGGTTACTGGACAGAGATGCCCCCGAGGGATCCTCTGTGACTCATGAGCCCCAGGCCCAGTCCAGGCCTCCTTCCTGCTTCCTTCTGCTGCCACCACCAGTTAAGAAGGCCCACCGTTTACTGGGAGAAACCCTAGCCGTTCAGGACTGAAAGACACTTCTCCAGCGATGTAGAGGTGCGGGGGAGTGGTTTGCCACAGAAAGTCCCCTCCTACAAGTGAAACGTGCATCCCTCTACCCCCAGCCCAGGAGCTTGTGCCCATCTAACATATGGTATTGGCCCAACACTGGATAGTAGGCAAGGGACTCTATGCTGGAAGCAGAGTCCATTCTAGCTGGGAACTTGGCCTCTGCTCTTGGGTGCTTACAGGCTGAGCTCCAGTAACTGGGCTTTCGACTCTGCAAGGTGCAGGACCTGATTCCACCTTTCCTACACTCCCACACAGGCTCATGATCAAGGGCTGATGCCACTCAGGTGGGAGCTATTTCAGAGATGGTGCCTGGGCCCTTGAAACCATGATGCTTTTGAGACTCAAGGTTTTTGGGGCAAAATCAATCGGGGCAACATCAAAATGAGAACTGTCCCAGGAAGTCCAGGTTTTCAGTTCCACTAAGGCAGGAGAGAGTTGAATGGGGAGAGGAGGGAGAAGATGCTGGTAGGGCAGGCAGTCTTCTGGGAAGCAGGGCTTCTAGTGCTGCCTCAGAGGCCTGTTCATTTCTGGTTTGGCCCAGGCTTTCACTAAGACGGAGCACTTCCTTCTGTCCTCTTGGCCTCTGTGATGAGATCCAGGTACAACATGCATGGCGACTCCATTCTGGGGAGGTGGAGGTGCAGTGCGGGCAGTGGAGCCTGGCCTCCTGGGATAGCATTTGGGAGACAGATAAGATAAAAGTTGGGGGGCTTCCCTGGTGGCGCAGTGGTTGAGAGTCCGCCTGCTGATGCAGGGGACGCGGGTTCGTGCCCCGGTCCGGGAGTATCCCACATGCCAAGGAGTGGCTGGGCCCGTGAGCCATGGCTGCTGAGCCTGTGCGTCCAGAGCCTGTGCTCCGCAACGGGAGAGGCCACAGCAGTGAAAGGCCCGCGTACCACAAAAAAAAAAAAAAAAAAAAGAGGAAAGTTGGGGTCAGGGGATGTGGGCTGGGAGCTGGGGCATTTTATGGTGCCAGGGAAGCAGCCAGAGTTCTGTCCACCCCCACTCCCCACCTTTGGAAGTGGACCCTCCTCCAACTCCTCACTGGGTCTCTGCTCCAACCTGGAACACTCCAAAACATTCTGACCTGGGGCTGCCCAGCCTCATGGAAACTCCTCCGGGGACCCCAAAAGCCACATCTGAAAGAAGCCAAACCCAGGTCCCCGCACGTCTCCACACATGGCTAGAGGCTCCACCCACCTGAGCCCCAGAACACATCCTTCCTCCCACGACCCTCCCTCTTCTCTTCCAGGACATTTGCAGGTGGTCCCCAGAAGAGGTTGGACCAGAGATACCTGCTCTGAAGGGGGCCCTCCCTCTCTTTGGCCTGGATTTCTGGAGCTCTCTGGGCCTGCTCTGGATGGTCTTTGGAAGGTCCCTGGGCAGGACCCAAGCAGACCCATCTTGGCTCTGAGGCTGAGAGAGGAAGTGGGCTTTGTTGTGCTGGGGCATCGGCTGGATTCTTAAGTTCGTTTTTCCCACCCTGCTCGTCTTGGCAGGGGAGACCTCAGCTGGAGAAGCTGCCCCCCCAACCCTAGTGTCCCCTCCTTCCCAGCTCAGCACCATCCATCTCCGTCTCCCCAGAGCAAGGAATGTGGCTCCAGGACACTGTGGGGCTTGTTCCCAATCCCCTTCTAGCTCATTTCACTTGGGCTTTTACAGGCTCGCCTTCATCCCACAGGCTGCTGTCTGGGTCCTGGCTCTGACGGCGCAGACAGAAATCTCCCCTCCTCCCTGCAATTCCTCACGCTTCATTTTGTCCCAACACCATCTGAGGAGGCTACACCGTGGGGGGTCAAGGAACCCTGGTGTGGGAGCCGGTGGGGGCAGTGTCCCCCTTCTTCCCAGCCCTCCAGCCACTCAGCTGGCCTCTGCTGTAGCTGGACCCTACAGCTGCACGGTATCTGCAAGCTATGCACAGGGTCTGCAAGCCATCCATCCCCTCACTCGCGTTCCTGTCCGTGCCCCGCAAGCCTCGATTATTGGTGGAATTAGTACCGGGCTTCTTGTTGGCAGTTGCTAATTAAGACCATTTGTAAATGTGGTTATTAATGCTGCAGAGGGCTGCAACCGCCAGCATCTATCACCCGCACCACTGGCAAGGTGCTGGCTCAGGATGGCTCCCGCCTGCCTCCATTTTGCCCCACCAGGCTTCACGTCTTCGAGGCGAGGGTTGGTGGGTACAGAAGTTCGCAGAGGGTTTAGCTGAGCCTTACAGAGAAATGGAGGGGCCGCCTTCACTCCAGGGTGCCCCCAAACTGGAACCGTGAGTGTGTGTGTTGGTGGGGGGCGGGGCACTGTGTGAGCCACGTGCTGCCAGTATCTTTCTTCCCCAGAATGTTCAGGGCTGCATCAGGGTGGTGCTCATGAAGAATCTAGGGAGAGCTTGGGCCATCCCCTAACGTGCCCCTCTGCTCTCCAGAACCCAAATAGCAGCTTTGCCTTGAGCCAGGTGAGGGGGACCATTTCAGTGAGACACTCCATATAAAAGGGGGTGATGCATCCGAGTGGAGCATTTACCTCACAGTTGCTGAGTACCTACCAGGTGCCATGCCTTAGGGATCCTCTCATAAATAACTCACCCCTTCCAGGGGACTGTTCCAAATCCCTCCAGACTGGCTGAGGTCTGCCTCCTCTGTAGACCCCCTCACCCCCTTTCACACTTCAGCCAGCCTCACAGTGTGTTGTAAGGAGCTATTCATTTTTACCTTCTCACCCCCACTGGACCACACGTTGCTCAAGGACAGTGGCTGTATGTTGCTTACTGCAAACGGTAAAAGGCTTTGTTGATTCAGCCTTCCTGCCCCGCTCCCTCCTCTCTGACCTCCAGCCTTGGGCTTCCAGAGCAGGATGTGTGGCATGGAGCCTCTGGCCCATTTTGCCTCGGTTGGACCCAGTCAGCCAGGACTCGGAGGAGGTGTATGTGGCCTGGCGTGCAGGGCTGGGCCTCTCAGGGGCCTTCCAAGGGAGCCGGTCCACTCTCAGCAGGCCTGTCTGGGCTTCCGCTCCGGCCCAGCCTGGCCGCTGCACCCCTCCCTCTCCACCCATGTCTGGAGAGGCGGCCCAAGGCGGCTCAGGAGAGCTTGGGAAGGGACCCTCCCCCATACACCTGCTCTTCCCCATTCTTCTGCATACGAATTTTACTGTCTTGACCCTTTCCTGCAGCTTTTGAAGGAAGGATCCACCAAGACTTTAGTGTCCCCCAATCCAGGAAAAGAGAAGAGGAAAAAGAAGTCCTGGAAACAAAACCCCTCCAACAACCTTAAAGTAGGAGAGATTGGTTGGAAGGTTTTTAATCCCTTAATCCCTCTCAGATGGGCCTTGAGACGTTAATGATTTTCCTAATTATTCCCTCCCATTTTCCCATTGCTCTGTAAGGACTTTCGAGTGGAGTGAAATTCCGAGTGAGCGGGTGTAGGATGAATGGTGGGCCCACCTCCCCCCAGATCGAGCCCAGAGTCCAGGCGGCTGGGGAGGTGGGGGAAGTCCAGGAGCGCTCCAGCTGGGGGCTAGGTCTTCCCGGACACTGACACCCGTGTGCAAGGCGGGCCTGGGACAATGGGGCTGTCGGGGGCTGCCTGAGAGGGCCAGGTGTGGGGCTGGGGTCCCCTCAGTGTGAATGGCCCATTATCCTGCCTAGAGGATGGGAGTGGAGGGTCTCTTTGTGTCCCCCAGGAAAGGCCCCTCTGGGTGATAATCACCCTGGGAGGGAGGTGGAGGTGGTGATAAGGGTCTTTAGAGGGGGCCAAGCCTCCTCAGAGAACAGTTGGCCATTCAGGCCTTTGGCCCGTCTCTTGTTTCCAGCAGGCTGGGATCCTGTGGCCCATCCATGGGGGTGGGGGTGAGGGGGAGGCCAGCAGACATGGCCTAGCTCTGAGCTCAAGCCCCCTCCCCATCACCATAGCCTGCTACACTAAGTTTGGGGGTAAGCTTCTGCAGGAAACCACCCCCAGACCCCCTTCCCAACTCCCACCTAGTCTTGGGTACCCTGGGGCCTTGCCTCACCTCCACCAAGACACTGAGTTTCTGAGAGTAGACCTTGACCCTGGCGTGTTGCTCTACTTTATAAAACACTTGCAGAGATTCTCATTCCACCTCTACAAACTCCCTGTGTGGTGAGGGCATCAGCCTCATTTCACAGATGACAAAACTGAGCTTCGGAGCAGTTAAGGGACTCGTGTGAGTTTACACAGCCAGTAGAGGCAAAGCTGAGATGAGAGCCTGATCTTCGAATCCTAGGCACAGGGCTTTTGCACTTGCTCCCTCTGCCTGGAACGCTCACCTCCCTAATGACCACGTGGCTGGCTTCCTCATCTCCTTTGGTCTTTGCTCAAATCACATCCTCCATGAAAGGAGAAGTCTGGGGTTTCCTAAAAAGTGACACGGGAGGTGGGGGAGAGTAGGTGGAAGTGCAGATGGAACAAGACTGGCAGTTGTTGAAGCTGGATGAGGGGTAGATGGGGGTTCATTAGATTAGTCTATTTATTTATTTATTTTTGCGGTACACGGGCCTCTCACTGTTGTGGCCTCTCCCGTCGCGGAGCACAGGCTCTGGACGCGCAGGCTCAGTGGCCATGGCCCGTGGGCCCAGCCACTCCGCGGCATGTGGGATCTTCCCGGGCCAGGGCACAAACCCGTGTCCCCTGCATCGGCAGGCGGACTCTCAACCACTGCGCCACCAGGGAAGCCCAGTCTATTTATTTTTGCAACTATTTAACATTTTCCACAAGAAAAGTTTGGACAAAATCTGTCCTTCCGGAAGCACCTTATTTTAAGTTGAATTCACCACCCCAACTCCAGCCCTTATGTTCCCTTTCCCTTCCTATTTTTCTTCAGATCATTCATCAGCATCTCTACCTATTTTGAGTATTTGTTTGGATTCATGTTGGTCTCCCACACTAGCCTCACGAGGCCTGAGGTCCTGGGGTCTGTTGATGCGGGCTGGTGCCCTGGCACACAGAGCAGCACCTGGCACTTAGGGGCGCTTTGTCCATATTAGCGAAGGCCCGGATGACCTGGGTTTGCGGCTGAAGGCTCTTGGCCAAGCCGCCTTGAAGCAGAGAAAGGGCGGCCCATCGGCTTGGGTTTCTGGCCTGTGGGGTCCTTCAGCACCTGGAGCCACAGCCGGAGGGTCCTTCCCCGCGCCCCCCAGCCTAGGCTAAGCCCCTAAGTGTCCCATTATGTACCATTCACTTCTCACTTTGTCGGGCCCGTCCGCAGCCGCTGCGTCCTTTTGTCAGAGGGGCCTGGGAGTGCGAGGAGCTATTACCACAAGGCCTCATTATTCCAAGCCAGAGCAATAATGACGAGTCCCTTCCCCAGGCTATAGCACATTTTGTAGGGTCCCTCCCATTTAATAACTATAATAACAGCCACCATTTATGAGCCCCCACTTCGTGCCCCGCCGCGCCAAGCACTTTACATACATTATCTCATTTAATCCCCCCAACAGCTCTGGCAAATAGCTACTGTTTGTATCCCCATTTTTCAGATAAGAATGCTAAGACTGGATGCCCAGAGCTCCTTTATCCTCAGCTCAGCCATACAGGGGGAGGAAGGGCAGGGATACACCCATGCCCCAGATGGGACAAGGAGGCACAGAGACGGGAGGTGGCCTGGGAGAGAGCACACAGCAGATAGCAGGGCCCACGGCTGGGGCTGGGCAGCAAGTGTCCCTTGGGCATGCGCAGAGGAGGGTGGGCAGCCGCCCCCAGACCTCTCCAGGCGATAGCAGCCAGACCGTCACTATGTGTTCACAGGGGCAGCTGCTGGCTCGGGGAGCTTCAGTGACTTGCCCTGTGCAAGGCTAGTGAGAATCCAGGGGCTCTGCCCGCAATGCCCACTCGATAGGGAGGGGGCGCTTCCGCTCCCTGGGCCAACACTGAAATGCTCTTAGAGGACCCGGTGGAGTGTGGGGCACAGGGACCAGGCCCTGGGAGGAGGCAGGAGCAGGGTGAGAGAAGGGGAAGGTAGAGAGAAGGAACTGAAATTGCACTGTTTCCTCCCCAGTGAGGAGTCTCAGGGGTTCTCTTATGCTCTGGCCTTTGGGGTTAAACACTGTCCTTCCCAAGCTTTCAAAAAAGATGCAGTAATTATTATTTTAAATTAGATTTATTTCTAAATAATAATTTCTTCTCTTTTTAAAATGTTAATTAATTAATTTGTGGCTTTCCTGGTGGCACAGTGGTTAAAAATATGCCTGAACGCAGGGGACATGGGTTTGAGCCCTGCTCCAGGAAGATCCCACATGCCGTAGGGCAACTAAGCCTGTGCGCCACAGCTACTGAGCCTGTGCTCTAGAGCCTGTGCTCTGCAACAGGAGAAGCCACTGCCATGAGAAGCCCGTGCACCACAACGAAGAGTAGCAGCGAAAATAATAATAATAATAATAATTTATTTGGCCACGTGGCATATGGGATTTAAGTTCCCTGACCAGGGATTGAACCCATGCCCCATGCACTGGAAGCGAGGAGTCTTAACCATGGACTACCAAGGAGGTCCCCAGTAATTTCTTCACTTTAAGGGCATAAAACTTTAGAGGCCCGAAAGGGTGTACCACACAGTAAAGTTTCCCTTCTGCATCCGGGTCTCCACCACCCAGTTCCCATCCCAGAGGCAACTAATATTTCTGGTCTCCCCTGTATCCTCCCAGAGCTGCTCAGACATTTAGTTATAAAAGTAAACATCGGCCCCTCACCAGGCCATTCATCTGTTTCCTAAATGCGTGGTAAGCACCTCCTCAGCCAGGCTCTAGGCAGCCAGAGAGAACCCTTACCTCTTAGGGGATCTAGGGGTTGCAGGGGAGAGGAAGATCTCTCAGAAGAGCAGAAACGGAGCAGAAGGGATGGCTCTCCAAGGAGAGGGAACAGCATATGCAAAGGCTTAGCGGTGTGACACATGATGTGTGTCCAGGTCCCTAGTGTGCCTTCTGCATGAGAGGCAGGAGGGGGTCTGCACCACCTCGATCAGGCTGGACTCCCAGAGTCCAGGGTCTTTGGACTACAATCTGCATGCTCTTGCCCCTCAGCCTGAGGTCTCTCAGAGTCTAGAGAGGGTTTGTTCATCTGTCCCTTCCTAGAAAGGAGCCACCCCTGGCCAGTGGGACCCCTGGCGTCTGCTTAGCCAGGGGGCTGGGCCCAGCTCTAGTCCCGAGGGGGAGACTTACTTTACCATGGTTGTGAGGGTGACATCAGTTTATAGAGTGTTTTGTGCAATGCTCGACACAGAGTACGTTTGCAGTTCGTGTGGGCGTTGTAACTGTTCCCAGGACACCCTAACCATCCCCGTCTCAATGTCCCCTCTCTGTGGGAATGTAAGTACCCTCTTTGATCACTCCTGGCCCCCCAAATTCTTCTCCAGGCCTCCCAGAAGTCCACTGAGCCACAGCCTTCCCCTTGGTTTCTCAGGGAGAGCAGTAGGGGGAGCCTCGCTGGGGCACAGGACCCTGTGAGCTGAGGTGTTCACAGTGGAGAGAAAGACTGCCCCTCCTGGCCCCTCAACTCCGCCTCTTCTCACCCACCCTCCTTTAAAAGGAACCCACCCCCACTCATTACCGAGCCCCAGCAACCAGGCCCTGGCTAAAGCCCTGGCTAAAGGCAGCAATTAGATCGTTAGCACCAGCCCCAACCCACCTGCTTGGAGTCCCTCAAACGCATTTTAATTATAATCCCTTAATCTCCCTCAGATGGCGAGGCTGGCTCTAGGGCTTTTGCCCCAAATAGCCCCTTCCCTCACTCTCTTCCCCCAATTAAGGGGTCCTCTCAGCAGAGAGCCCCTCTCCCAGCTAAAGGCCTCCCCGCCTGGGAGCAGCCTCCTCACGGGTTCTGTCGCCCTCTCTATGGGAAGTGGCCCCAGATGGCCGGCTAGTCCGCCTGAAGTTCCCATGTGTGTGGCTGAGTCCCCTCGGATTATGTGCCTCCTGCCTGGGCACGAGCTGAGATGCCTGGGACCACTTGTCTCTCCCTTGGTCTCCTCTTGTCCTGGTTTCTTTGTGTCCTCCGGGTAGCATCTCCCCCTGGCCCTTTCACAATGACTTCTATTTTCCTGTCAACCCATCCATGCCACCCTGTCCGGGCCAGCTGTCTCCTTGGCAATTCCATCCAGGAGCAGCCAGGTTCTGTCACAGGTGGAACTGAGGCCAGGGCCCTGACAGGATGTCTCCTGGTGGCAGCGCTACAGTGACCTCCAGCTGACCTCAGCAGAGTACAGCCTTGCCCTCCTGCCCCTCATTGCCCATCAGGGCGCTGAGACCCTCCGCCCCGTAGGGGCTGGCAGAACATTGGGCATTCTCTGTCCCTGAGCTCTGAGCAGGGCAGAGGCAGGGGGAGGGACAAGATGACCCAGCATGTGGCCCTGTCTGAAGCTGAGCCTGGATGAAGCTCTTTCCTGGGAAAGTTCTGTCACTAATTGACTTGCAAATGCCTTGTTTGTCCCCAGATTCATAATTAGTGCTAAGGATTTCTAGGGCCCCATCCCAGAGGGGCTTTTTTTGGGGCAGCCTGTTCCTCTCCCCTCTCTGAGGTCGGCCGGGCTGGGGGTGGGCAGAGCCGGGCACCGGTGCCCAGCTGCCGTCCAGCGTTCCCACGGCTCTGGTGCCAACGTGTGAAAGGCGAGGTGCGGGGGACGCGGGGGCTGGGGCTCCCCGCCATCCTTCAGCCGGGACCAGGGCCAAAGCCCTGAGGCTCCAGGAAACGCCAGAGCTGGGGAGCGGAGCGGGCAGTGGCAGTGGGTGGGGGCCGGCTGGCACCCCCAGGAAGGAGAGCCCAGCCGGTGCCTGGGCTGGCATTGGCCGAGCCTGCAGCACGATGAATGGGCCAACAAGGGGCCTCTCTTCCCCACGGCTTCCCCACAAAGGCCTTGGCTACACCATGGGATGTGGGGGACCAGGGGCCACCGAAGGAAGAGGAGAGGCTATTCTCCAAGACGCCCCGACTCCCAGCCTCTGCATTCCCAGAAAGGGGCCCTGGGCTGGGGTCCCATTGCCTTGGGTTCAGGCCCAGCTTGGACCTGGATCTACTGAGTGAGGAGGGCAACCCTCCCAATTCCTGTGGGCCTCAGTTTCCCCCACTGTATTATCCCTGGCATCCTTCCCAGCCCTGATGTCCCCCTCCCGGTTTCTGCCCACTCAGCTACCCTCACAGCCACACCCTACCTTCCACCGCCAGTTCCCAGCCCTCGGCAGGCCCTCTCTGGGCCTGAGACCCAGCCAGACCTCCCCTCAGTGGGTAGCAGCACTCCTCACTCAGGCAGAGCCTCCCAACCCCTAAGGCCCTTCAGTTCCCCTCAGGTTAGGAGGACCGGCTTGCCAGAAGGGAGGAGTAAGGGGATCCTAAGCCGGATCCTAAGCCGCGGCTGCCTGCCATGGAGTCAGACAGCTCAGGGCCCTGCCATTTGCAAACTGTGTGACCTGGACCTGTCAGTCTGTCTGGGCCTCATCTGTGAAAGGCCTCACAGGGTTATCACCGGGAATAGTGAGACAGTGAGTGGAAGACACTCCATGTGGGACCTGGCACAAAGTGGATACTCAATCGAAATTCTTTTTTTTCCTGCCTCCCTTTCAAAGCTTTCTGCAGTCTGCCCGCGTTTCTGGGTGACTGAGATGTTCTTTCACAGTCCACCCCCATCTTTTTTGCCTGGCTCTCTCAGCAGCCCCTCTATATTTCTCATTTCCTCTACAGTTCATTTCACAGGACTGGCCATTTTCCTTTGGTAAGTTCTTCCCGAAGTCTAACCTTCTATTGCAGGTTGCTCCTCCCCAGGCCTGGCCTCTTCGCAGGCTGCCCTGCACCTGGGGCCCTGAGGGAAAGGGGTAGGGATGGGCTCTATGGTAACCCTGAGAAGAGAATGCCCTCTTTCCTCATCTGCATACAGACGGTCTCATTTGCATACAGACAGACCTTATCTGCATATGCTCAGTGGGACTCTGAGAGCAGATTCTTAAGTGTCTGCCTGGACCCTCCCAGCCCAGTCCTGGCATCCCTGTTGAGGGAGGGGTCCCGCCCCACCCCTTCTGCCCCTGTCTGGGTCTGGGCCTTTCTGTTTCCAAAAGGCAGCCCACCCTCTGTGGCTCCTCTCCCACCTGCTGTCACTAGTGTCCGGCTTTGTTTTCCTGTGCTCAGATAAGTCCTTCCTCCCACCTCCTCGTGCTGCCCCAGCTCCTTCACCAGGAGCCTCCCTTCCAAGCCAGGAGGCCAGGCCACTAATGGAGGCAGAGGGCTGCTTTTCCGTGCCCAGGCTCCCCAAAACCCAGAGGGTAAGGAAGCCATAGAAGGTTGATGCTTAGGCTCCAGGGTCCAAACAAAAGCAGGGGCAGGGGGAGGGCAGACCTGGGCAACTTCCTTCTTGCTGATCCCAGGCCAGACCCTGTCTCCATTCACCCCTCCTCCTCCGGGGGCTGACCCCAGGGCTGCAATGGGTCCTTGCAAGGCTGCGCAGTGGGAAGGATCCTGAAAGGAGGTCTGGGAACTTCAGAAGCACTTGCCTGACCTGGTGAGCCCAGGCTCCGCCCCTTAAACATGCCAGATTGTGATACAAATGGAACTGCCTTTTCCTGGGTGCATCCTTGGCCTCAGTCAGCCCTCCTAGACCCTGTCCTTGTGGGGGATCCTGGGGCTCCTTGGAATGTAGGTTAGGGGAGCTTGGAATTCTCCTCATGGGCCTCCACCATGCTGAGGACCCTGGACACAGCCCTTCCCCTCTCTGGCCTCAGTTTCCTCTGTAAAATGAGGAGCTGGGCTAGAACAGGTGGCTCTTAATGCATTCCTTCTTCCTGGAAATCATGCCCAGGTGCCTAGCCAGCATTCTGTATGCAATTTCAGCAGATGCAAGGATCCCCCTGTGGTTCATCTTGACCTGAGGCTAGGAGCCCTGGTCTAGAGGAGCTAAAAATGCTGTGGTCAGTGTTTAAATGGAAGGGGAGGGGTGTGTAGGCATACGTGCTTGGATGCGCAGAGTATCTCAGGGAGGACATAGGCACCAGTGGTTGCCTCTTGGGAGAGGAGGTGGGTGGCTGGGAACAGGGGAGGGTAAGAGGCATAATTTCCCTCTTGTGCTGTTGGAATTGAACCATGTGTATTATCTTAAGCCTTTTTATTTAGAAAAATCCCAGGATTCCAGCTATAGTTCCATGGAGAGATTGTTGTTAGAAGGGAGGAAGGACTTTTTAGGGAGTGGTAGAGGCTTAAAAGGAGCTGGCACTCTGGACTCTGCTAACACTTTCCAGCAGGAACTCTCTAGAGATCGGAGGGGGGGCGCTATCTTTTGGGGGAGCATGTTTTATGCAGGTGTGTTATGGGGGAAATGAGGCCAAGAGCACAGCTCCTTCCTGCTGTGGTTCCCCTGCTCCCTCAGGTTCCCTCCCAGGTATTGTTGGGAAGTCCTACCTGCTGTCTAACCTGAATCCCTCTTGTTAAGCATATTCATCCCCTTCTGCCTCTACTGAGGGTGGACAGAGAGGAAGCAGGAGTGGGTGGCCCTGTGAAGCAGGGATGCTCTTTCTCTCTGGTCTGTTCAAACCCTGGAGGACATTTCTAAGAATGTGTCCCTTGGTGGCTGAGACAGAGGGCCATCCAGTGACCTCCCACACAGGCACTCTGGGGGAGCAACCCCACCCTCTCCCATCCTTTTGGTCCTTGGGGTGGTACCTAGGGGCCTCTTTGGCTGGGAGCATCAGCCCACTGCTCTGAGTTGGGACTGACCAGATCATGGATGGTGTTCCCAGGGGCTTTAGGGTGGCTCAGAGAGGTGGAAGGAGCCAAGGAGATCTTTCCTCCCCAACCCATCCCCCACAGGTGGGAGTTCTGTCTTAGTGAGGCTTCCCCCTTTTGTTGCAACGGTGGCTTTTATAGCATTGGTCTCTTAGAGGGAGCCCGGTACTGCCCTCCTCTCATTCAGCCCCTCCCCTGCCCAGGTACATCCACTACCACTAGTACTGTTGTTCAGTATTCAAGAGTCTTTATTAGACAGGAGATGGGACTTCCATCTCTGGGGAATCTCAGCTCAGACAACACAGGAGAGACCAGGACAGGTGGGATGGACAGCTTGTAGACCCGGGAGCAATGGTGAAACAAAGTGTTATCCCAGGTGGCTCCAGGTACAGTGGGCTGCCCAGGCTGGAGGCTAGGGCCTCCCCACTTCTCTCTGGCTCAAAGGCTTCTTGAAAGAGCTCTTCAACTTGCTAGAGTTTAGCCTCATCTTTCAGTCAATCAGGACGGCTTCTCAGAGGGAACCCAAGCCAGCTGGGTGAAGTAGGTTCTTCTTTTTGGTCTGAAAAGAAAAAAAATGTCAAGACTGAAAAAGGTTCTCTTTGGATGGAGACCTTAGCAGGAGGCAGAGGGCAAGCGTCCAGTGGCCAGGAAATGCGAGAGACCGGGGAGGGCTCCATGTAAAAGGGGTCCACCATGACAGTGGATGAGTCTAGGAGCCTCTTCTAGGTGCTCTAGGCAGGGCCATGGCAGGGGTTGTGTGTGTGGAGGGGGAGGCAGAGAGGGCATGCCCAGGGCAGGAACTCAGATCGCAAACAGGTGAGAGGCTAGGCGGTGGCCCAGGGGACTTGCTTCAGGAAGACAGAAAGCATAGTTCCTTGGCTAGGGACAAACCTGGGAAGATTTTGTTGACTTCTACAGCTCCCGTGGCCTCTTCCCCAGTCCTGTCTTTAACCTGCAAGGACTGTTTCAGCATTCCTCAGACTTCACTCCTGCACCTGAGAAGGAGCGCCCCTTCCTCCCCTGAGAACATGCAGAGAAGCCCACCCGCACCCCCGCCCGGCCTTCTCTCCTCTCAGTCCCTTCTATTGTGTTTGGAACATGTTCTGCAGGAAGTCAGCACGGGGGAGGGAGACAGCATAAGCTTTGGGAGCCACGAAGTCCCATTTGAAGCCCAGCCCAACTTACCAGTCCTGTGACTTGAGGCTCTGATTATGCCTTTGTAACGTGGGGACAGTATCACCCAGTTTTCGGGACCCTTGGAAGATTAACTGAGACAATGGCTAGGAAAGGGCTTACACAAGCAAGTGGGTGCCAGATCAAGGTCAGTCCCTTTCCTTCCTGAGGTGGAGGGAAGCTGTGCCTAGGAAAGAATAAAATCAATAGGGGCTACACAGAAATCAGGGGTCAGAAGCACAGCTGTGGGCACAGCATTCCTTTCCTGCCCCACCCGGAGTTGGGAGCCCCCAAAGTTCTCCTCACCCGACTTCTCCAACGGCTTTAAAATCTGAGAAGAGGGCTTCCCTGGTGGCGCAGTGGTTGGAAGTCCGCCTGCTGATGCAGGAGACACGGGTTCGTGCCCTGGTCTGGGAGGACCCCACATGCCGCGGAGCGGCTGGGCCCGTGAGCCATGGCCGCTGAGCCTGCGCATCCAGAGCCTGTGCTCCGGGGCGGGGGAGGCCCGCGTACCGCAAAAAAAAAAAAAAAAAAAAAAAATCTGAGAAGAGAATTTCAGAAAGAAATTCTTTCTGAAATTCTAGGCCACACTGCTGCGCTGCCCATCTCTGCTCAGATCAGTGTCACCTTCCTCCTACCTAGACTCTCAGACTTTCCAGACTTGCCTCCTTCCTCCCTGTCCCACCTCCTCCTTCCCTGCCCTGCCCCCAACCCCACCTTTGCCAGTCCCTAACCTTGACCTTGACCATACTATGGAGGGGTGGGGATGGGAGGTCTGCCTCACTCATCAAACTGGAAGCTCCCCAAAGGCAAGGACTCAGTCTCCCTCAAACCTGGGCTCCTTGAGACCTGTGTCCCTGACCCCCTCTGGCCCTATTCCCAGCCTGGGCTGGCTCCCAGAGGCCCCGAGGTGAGCCAGCTGCCCCTCAGTGCCCGCTAAGTCTGTTAGCCTCTCCCTCCACAGCTCTTTTTCCCTTCCTTGCTCCAGATCCTCAGCCTGTCTGGGAACCCTGCTAGCCCCAGGCTGGCTGGATCTGGGGGAACAGGAGAGGAAACTGGTGTCTGTCAGGGCCTGGGAAGGGGTGGTAGATGAAGCCCAGCGCAGGGCCCTCCCCTGGGTGGGGGAGGAGGAGTCCAGATGGAATAGTCTCCGCCCGTTACACCCTCCCAGCTCCAGACAGAGGGAGCATCTCCTAGCAACCGTACAGTAGCAGGGGGCTGGGAAGAGGGTGGGGGCTGGGAAAGCAGGGCGGAGAACAGTGATATCGTAAATTATCCCTAGCCCCTCCCTGCCAGCCCACCCTTCCTCAGTTGAGAATGGCCTCCTTTCTCTCTCCACCTGCTCCTCATTCAGGATTCCCTTGCAAAGCTGGCCCCTGCTCAGTGCCCCTTATAGGTGCCCCTCTAGCTCAAGGTGACCATTCTCAGCCTTCTGCTTGAGCTACAGAGGGAGGGAATTCTTACCCTCCCAGGATCTCTCAGGGACCCTGCTGGAATGTCCCCAGTGGCTGGAGGGGGAGACTGCCTTCCACCCCCACTGCACCCGAGCTAGAAGACTATCACTTGCCAATGGTGTCTGGCTCCTGCCTCTCTCTTTGGGTGAGGATGGGGGCAAGGAAGGGAAATTTCAAAGCATTTGTGACACTGACTCCACTTCTCTAAACAAAAGCTTTTAGACTTGGGACCTCCAAGTCTTTAAGGGGCACTTGGGCCTCTCACCAATCTGGCCAAGTCTCAGTTTCCCTATCCCAACAGCTGGAGTCCAGGAAGCTCAATAAAGTGACTAAAGCTGGGTGGCAGTTCCTTCCTTACCTCTCAAATTAGCCATGTCAAGCCAAGGGTCAAAGAACTGGTACTTCAGCAGTACAGATCTTGGTTAGACACTGGAAAGGACTTCCCAAGACAGCAGTAAGCAAGATCATGGAATTTCCTGGTTGGAGAGAGGAAAAGTCTGTCAAAGAAACAGGAAACTGAGTGGCAACCCCTTAAAGTTTGTCTCATTAGTGCTTTCTTATCCATGTTAAATAACACATAGAGAGTATTTAGCAGAGCCTGATATATAGTAAGCCTTCGTTTTGGCTATTTTTAAAAATCACATATTAATATGATTTTTTATTGGATGGATATCAAGAGAAGGATAAACCCCCTGGAGACCTATCTCTCATCCTCCAGGAACTCCATGGGAAAATCCAGATATGAGATAGTGCCCCAAGTACAAGATGGCAGCCAATTGCCATGGTAACAGCAGAAGAAGGAGTCTGGTTGGTTGCGGGGGCAGTGCCGGGAAGCCAGCTGGTGCCAGATGGACAAACCCAGCAGAAGGTAGCCCCAGCTGGGTGAAGCTCATGACCCTGTGCCCAGGGCTCTCCCTCCATATGCCAGCCTCAGCCTGTCCCTTCCCTCCAGGCCTAAAGGCTCCATTGCTATCTGTGGGGATTCCTCCTCGAGAGACTCTTGCTTGTACAGCAAGGGATGACTGCTTAGAGACAAAAGACCCTCCTGCTCAAAGTCTCCCTGGCCCACCAGCTGAGAGATCTAAACTGGTCTGAATTTAGCTCACTCCTGACAGTGCTGAGGAACCTTAAAATCAGGGACTTGGGAGGGTCCTAAGTGGCAAAGCTCGGAGGTACCATTTTGTACCCATTCAGTGGAGGGTCACAGTGTCCGGCTAAGGTTCCCTCTGGAGAGCATTGAGATGAGGCAGCAGGGTGGGTTAGGGCAACGAAGGGAAGTAGAGCTTCACTCCACCCCTCCTCTCTTCCCAGAATGGCTGGACAGTATCCACACAGGGCCAGTGGGAAGTTCTTCCTGAGAAGGATGAAAGAAGCTGTGGTCATGGAGTCCATTTCACCACATAGTTGTTAAAAACAAGCGCCTCCCAAACCTGTCTCGGCAAGATGCTCACCTGCTTGAGACCAGAGAGCTCCAGCCAGTCCACGGAGCCCAGCCACGCTTCCCAGACAGGGCTTCATCATGTCCTGCACCCAGAGGCCCTTCACTCTCCTCCCCAGCAACCCACTCCCTCCTTTCCAAACTCTGGAAGCCTTCCTGGATTGTCCCCATCTGCCTATCGTGGCCCCTCTGACTCTGTGTCCCTCAGCATTTAGAATGGGCACTGGACATGTGCACACAACCTTGAAAACACTTTCATCCACACCGACTTATTTGATCCTCAGGATAACCGTGGAAGGAAGTTAGAATCCAAAGACGTTAACTGACTTGCCTAAGGCCACCCAGCTAGTAAGGGAGGGAAGATAGAATTTGTATCTTGAGCAGCCTGTCCTATTCCAAAACCTCCTTCTTTTGTTGTTCTTCCTATGGCCGGAGCCCCTCTATCAAATCTGTGAGCAACCTGCCAGCTGAGGTGTGTCCACTGTCATTCTACCGCTTCCAGTGCCCCAAATCCAAACTTGTATTAGCAGGGACGTGTACCCAACGGAGGGTTGGAGGTAGGGGAGAAGGTCTACCCACACTGCCAATTAGCATAAGTGACACTGAGGCCAGGCAAGGAGAGAAACCTCCCCTGGGTGTGGAGACCGAGGGGACCTTGGATTCCTTTTTGGGCTCTGGTCAGTCTTGATCCCAACATAGCCCTCCCTGGACGGGGAGCTCTGTGCAGAGCTGGAGGGGACTCTATGCTGGAAGAAGAGAGAGGCTCCGGGCGGGGCTAGCCGCAGAGGTACTATGGGAGGGCATGTACAGTTGGGGAAGGGAGGCTGGACAGGTCTGGCAGGATCAGAGATACACCTGGAAAGACATGGAGAGGGAGCAGGGGCAGAGCCTTGGTGCTGGAGAGGAGCCTGTCCTGGGAACGGCTCTACCATGGATGGCCTGGATGGCCTCACTGTGAGACCCGGCCAAATCTCAGCTTCTGTTTCCTGCCAGGACCTGGCTAAAGCTTGAGGCCACCCCTCACTCTCACCCTCCCCTCCTCCAACCCCATTCCAGCCCACTCCCAGTGGGAGCTAAGCCCCCGCACCTGACATGGCCACTTCCACAGCTACCCACAGAGAGGTCTTTGTGCAGAGGCTGCGCCTGGGGGAGGGGCGGTAGGCGGCACACCCACTTACATTCCACCCTAGTGGCCGGCAGTGGCATCATCATCTCCTCAGCTGTCTCTCCAGCCTCTCACCCCTTCTCTAGGAAGAATCTCCTCAGAGCCTTGGCCCACCCCTGGACCCTCACTTACCCCTTCTCCCACCCCCTCCTCCAGGAAGTTTCCAGGACTGAACTTCTCTGTTCTTCACTCCAGTCCCCAGAGGTCCATCCCCTGTCCTGACCTCAGGGCACTCACTGTGCTGGGGACCAACCTTGGCTTCTCCACGTCTCTTCTCAGGGAGCTCCCCTGAGCCTGCCCGACCGTGCAGGTGTGTGTGGCCGAGAGGACTGAGGGTGATTCTAGAGGGGGAGAGGCAGAGGCCCTTCTTCAGGTGGCTCCCACTTCTTTCACATTCCTCTCTTTGTTCAGAACCAGCCAAGAGCCAGTTAAGTATCTGGTTGGTGCTGGGCTCAGTGGGCAGCTAGATTCCGGTTTCCCCCTTCACCCTGGGGGTGGTTATGTGGTGTCTCTGAGCCGTACTCTGCACTCAGCACCTCGGAGGCTGTCAGCTAACTGCCCAGTACCCCTATCAAACCCAGTTTCCCTGGTGAAGCACATAAGGCTCCTAATCACTGAACTCCTGCCTCCATTTCCCATCTCCTCCCAGTCAGGCTCCCTCCGAGGGACACGCTAGTCGCCTGACACAACATGCTCTTTCCTACCTCCTTGCCTTCACATATGCTGCCCAGTCCCCACCACGCGCTTCGTCAGACACCTTAGACTGTTAGCCCCTGCTTAACTTGTATCACTTTTATCCCCTTTATTTTATCACTTATCTTTTGGCCCCCTCCAGGAAGCCTTCCTTAACTCACCTAAGGTGTCCCAGGGCTCTGGCCCCCATGCTGCCACAGAACCTTGTATAAGTCTTCAGGACAGCAGCCTGTACACTGTCTTGTAATTATTCGTGTCTGCCTCCCCCACCAGGCTGCCAGGCCCTCAAAGCAGCTTTGTATTCCACCTTCCTCTTCAACATAGCACCTGGCACACAGTAGGCACCCAATAAATCCCTGTTCAATGAATGAGCTGACATGGAGATATGGGTAAGGGAAAGGAAGGCATGGATGTGAGAAGCGCTACTGAGGACCAAGTGATGGGTTCTGATGTGACTGATGTGGATGAAGTGGAAAGGAAGAAGGCAAATCCAGGATAATGCTCAGGATTTGCACCTGAGGACCTAGAAGTTTAATGATGCTATGGGTAGAGGTGGGGAAGCAGGAATGTAGCGCAAGACGTAAAGCACAACGCTGAGTGAGTAAGCATCTGAACGCCCTCCCTATGTCTGGGGAATGGCCATCTCATGAGTTTTGGAGGGAGGTTGTACTTATAAGCCACTACAGAAGCCAAAAGCACAGGTACTTTCCCTGGTTTCCGTGCAGCTAGGGCCTGGTCATGCGGTCCAGGCTTAGCCAGTCAGATGCACCACTCCAGTCTGATCTGGGAGCTAATGACAGGACCACAGTAGTTAGGGTGCAAATCTGGAGTGTAGAGAAATGAGTGAGCGTTTATAATTCCAAATGATGGTTGAAATGATAAAAGTGAAAGAGCCTGAGTGAAAAGGAAAAAAAACAAAAAAAGTTGATAGCAGAACTTTGGGAAAGAATTCTGACTGGAGAACTGGTCTACCCAGAGGACTGAATGACTAGAACCCAGAATGAATAATCAGGGATATAACAGAAGGACCAAAGGCCAAAGGAGAAGACATATCAGTAGGAAATGTTCCACAGAGGTCACCAGGCTTGAGCAAGGGCCATTTGGTCCAGTTGAAGAGTTTGTGTGAGAGGCTGGAGAGGGCACAGGTTTCACCAGTTATGAAGGTGGAAGCCAGACTGATGGGCTGAGGAGAGAAGACTTGGAACTTCACCTCAAGTACATAGCGAGGGGCCCTTCACAGACCCCAGAGAAACCCTCAAACTGACAGATAATCCTGCCTGCCCACACCTTACCCTCTCCCCCTCCTTTTCCTGCTGATACTCCCAGTTCTGATTCTTCCAGTATTTTTTTTTTTACACTCTTCCCAGTCCTCCAAGTTCTCTAACCACTGGCACCCATGAGGGGTCTGGAACTAAACTCAACACAGAGGCCTCTCTACCACCCCTGATCCTATGTGAGGTTCATGTGTCTTCTGGGGCTGCCACCCCTCATCTCTCCCTCCTTCCTTCTCTCCCCATCCTCTTCTCACAATTCCACTAGTAGGAAGACTCAACAATGTTCCTTGTCAGCCAGAAAGTCCTTCTTATGGTCTCACCTCCCTCCCTGTCCACCAACCAAGGCTGGCTCTCAGCCCACACCTGTCAGAGGCGGCCATTTCATAGGCGCCAGCCACCTAAGATGGTGGCCTCCCTCTCTCCCTCTGCTTCCGTTCCCACAGCTTGCCTCCTACCCTTGCCCCTTTCTTTCTGAAGCCTGAGCCCAACAAGGAGGCTCAAGGTGGGGGGCCAGGCTAGGGAGCCAAGGCCGGAGGAAGCAAGACAAAAAAGGACAGAAAAGCCGGCCCCTTGGCATCTCTCTTTGGCATTTGAGTCTAGCATAGGGAGGGAGGGCAGAAGGGAAGAAAGAAAGTAGTGTGAGTTTTTATTTCTGTCTTCTTCCTGCCACCTCCCCCTCCAACACACACACTTTGATGAAAACAAAATCTTTCCCCTTTTCTCTCTTCTCCAACCCCCCTCCCCATTTTTCCTGGCTCCTACCAAGAGCCTCCTGGAATGCAAATGAGTTATATTATGCAAATGTATGCAAATCAGGCTTAACAAGCGGAAGGAGGGGGCAGAATGCCTAATGAGTAATGGCGGAGGGTACAGATGGAGGGTGGCAGGAATGACCCCATCTTCTCTGTTCCCACAGCCTGGGGGCTTGCTGGGGGTAGTGAGGTGGCCTTCACTTCTGGGAAAGAGTAAGGGAAGGCACCGTTGCTTCTGTTGAGAAGGCCTAGGATGGCCTTGGCTATAGATGAGGGACAGGAGAGCTTGGGGGGAGACAGGGTTAAGTACAAGGGACTCACTTACACAACCTTGCCCAGAGACTCTGGATGTACCAGCCTCCCTGCCTGTATGGTCTGCTGATGGCTGAACCTTCAGCAGAAAAGAGGGTGATGCTTATGCATGCCATGGCTTGTGCATCAGAAAGGAGGATTCCCAAGGGAAGATTCCCAACCAGACCCAGGTTCTTCCTGGGGTGGGAGGGTGGTGCAAGCTGTCTCTCTTTGTGCTTTGGAAGGTGGGGGTTGGGGTGGTTGCCATGGCAACATAGCATGGAACACCCACCTCCCCAACATCCAGCCCCAGAGGACCTAGAGAGTTGGGAGGGATAATGGATTGACACCCCCTGATGCCCCCACCACCTGGCACTGCCAGCCGGAGATGGCGGCATCAAATCCTAGAAAGAATGGTCCCTTTGTTTCCAGGCTTGCGGTGTTGGGGGAGCAGGACTGGGCACACAGAAGGGCCTTTCCCAGGCCCCATTCCAGTTTGCGTGACTCTTGCCGGCCTCTGGAGACTCCTTGTGGCCATCCACTGGCCTCTTTGCCCTGGCAGGTTGTTGCCCCCTTGCCTTGTCTCCCATGGGCTTACCAGCTACTGCTAGGTATGCCTTCCCCTGTGCTTCTCCCTGAGGCCTCCCTTCCCAGCCCTTTCAGACAGAGAAAGCAGTCAGTTCCATCTCTTCCTGGCTTGTGTGGACACCTCACATGCCCGGACATGAATCCTGTCCTTTTTTGTATGGGCGCAACCTGTGAACTCTACCTACCTGCAGTAGGGCTGCTCCACCCAACTCAGGCAGGGAGACTCCTTAAGGAGGTATCAGACACAATAAGCAGGGCCAGGCTGGAAACCAGGAGCCTGGATCTTGGCCTTTCCACTAACCAGCTGAGTGACCTTGGTCGTACCTCTTGCACTCTTCTTGGGAATCTGTAAAATGAGGGCTATAGAGCTGATACTATCTAAGGCTCTACCTGATCCATACACTCTGTATCTTACATGAGCTTAGGTTAAATTCTTCCTCAAATTTAACCCTCAACCTCCCTACTGCTTGAGCCCTCTCATTCAGACTCCCCAAAGTGGACAAACCCAGTTTCCTGGAGACGGAATGGCAACTGCCCTCAGCCTTTTCCTCTCCCTGAGACTCAACAGCTGCCTGCAAACAACTCCCAAAGATTAAAAATTCTAGAGTCTTTGATATATAACCGTGCAGACAGCATCCCCTCTTAACCCTCCCAAAGGGGGTCAGCACAGCCACCACACTCACCGCCTGGGAGCTGTCCGTGGTGCTGGATACGGCTCTGGTGCCCTTGTGGAGGAAAGAGGGCAGGAGGTGGTGGAGATCCCACCCACCCACCCCAGACGAGAAGCTAAAGGGAAGAGAAGAAGCAGAAACATTTGGAAACAGCAAGGAAAGGGGCAGATGTATTTCTGAAGACAGTTTCTCCTCTCTGAAGATCTCCTAATAGCCAATACGACTTTGGGGGAGGAAGAGATCAAGAGTCAATGAAACTCTGAAACTCACCCTCCTTCATCCCTAAAGATTTAAGTGTCCCGGATTAGATCTGTCCTCATCTGGATCCTACTTGGAAATCCACAGGGAGATGGAGTCATAGTTTCTACCCTTGGGGTAGAGCTCAGGTTGAAGTAGTGGACAGGTTACAGACTTCTAAATTCCATCCTAAATTCTAAGGCTCCTACGAGGAATCTAGTAATAAAGATGAGGAAGATACACAATCTGCCTGATAGTATTATAGCTCTTAGGAGCTTGGGGGGGGTGGTGATAGAAAGGTAGGGAAAATAGGAAAGAGTGTGTGTGTGCCTGCTTGCATGTGCACAGGTGTGTGTGTGTGTGTGTGTGTGTGTGTGTTTGCGTGTTTCCCAGGCAGAGAGATGAGCCTATATCAGTGGGTCTTAACCTTAAATGCACATTTAGAAACACCAACGGGCCTTTTAAATGACACTGATGCCTAGGCCTCATTCTCAGGCACTCTGGGATACGCTGGACCCAATTATCAGTATTTTTTTTTAAAGTTTCCTAGGTGATTTTAGTGCATAACCAAGTTGAGAATCACTGGTCTGGAAGAAAGCAAATAAGAAAAATTTCAGGGGTTAAGCCTGAGCAGCTGGAGGAAGGGGCAATGCTAGGCCCCCTGAAGAAGGGAATGAAGAGGGAAGAGAAGGACAAACATATAACGTCCCCTCTCCTAGGAGTTCCCAATGGCCCCAAGCCTGGCCTGGAGACTGACTCAGGTGTTGGGCCTGTCTCTTCTGTGCTGTGGGAGCTCAAACCATTCCAAGGCAATGAGATGAACTTTCCCCCCACCCCAGTCCCTTGTGCAGAGACAGGGAATGGGTGCAATGACCCTGAGGGCATGCTATTCCCCTTCACCCAGAAGGTCCCCAGGGAGGCAGTTGTGGAAGGTAAACAGCAACAATGGTCTCTTTCAGTGTCCAGATTCCAACCCTTCAGTCCAATTAGCAGACACAGCAAACAGCAATTCAGCTGCCTTCAGCCGCTGTCATAACAAACTCAGAGCAGCCTTAATGGGGGGATTAGGGCAAGAGGAGGGGGGGTGTCATTCTGAGCCCTGGGAGAGCCTGGGTGGCAAGGAAGGGTTCCCCTTTTTCTCTTACCTCTCTTCTATCTAAATATGCCCTGGCCCACACTTACCTTCCACAGCCCTGTTCCTCGTTATCCTCAAAGCTCTGAGAATGTTTTTATGGTTTTGTCTACCCTTTCCCTCCAATGATTTTAAAGCATTAACCAAACTCATTTAACAACTAAGGAAATTGGTACACCCTGCCTCTGAATGAGACAGTGTTATAACCCCTCAAGATCTCTGAGGTCTCAGTAGCAAAGGAAGGAAGATGGAAAGGTCAAAGATCCCCAGAACATCACTGTGGAAAGGAGGTGAAGAAATAAATATCAGTATTCCAACTCCCAAACCTTGGGAAGTACAGACCTCAGAAGGACTTCCAGATGTGAAAGAATGCAGAGGGGTCTGTGCTCTCTGGTGAGTTATCAACCTTGGGAATCAAGAGTCAGCAGTTGGGGGACTTCCCTGGTGGCACAGTGCCTAAGACTCCACACTCCCAATGCAGGGGGCCCGGGTTCAATCCCTGGCCAGGGAACTAGATCCCACATGCATGCTGCAACTAACAGTTCTTATGCCACAACTAAGGAGCCCACATGCAGCAACTAAGACCCGGAACAACCAAATAAATAAATAAATATTTAAAAAAAAAAAAGAGTCAGTGATTGGGAAGGTGGGGGGTTGGGAGACAAGAAGACAGAAAACACCCCCCCCTTTTTCTTTTCTGGCTGCACTACGCGGCATGTGGGATCTTAATTCCCAGACCAGGGATTGAATCTGCACCCCCTGCATTGGAAGCGCGGAGTCTTAACCACTGGACTGCCAGGGAAGTTCCCGAAAACACCCCTTCTTAAAGTCATTCAGTGATGAAGAAAAGTCTGCATATTGGTAGACAAAACTCTCTTTGGTTCGTTAATTATACCCACTAACTAACTGGTCCTTTAATTTAATAAACTCTTTTTAGTAACTCCAGAAGCTTAATAGAATAAATTTGGAATTATCATTTACACAGCCATACCTCTTTATCTACATAAGTCAGTTTACCAATCTTAAGTACTCTTACCAATACATGGTAAGATCCATTAAGGAGAAAAAAATACAATGGTCATTCTGCCACTTGGACTCCAGCCA
Source organism: Mesoplodon bidens (assembly GCF_964165515.1). Taxonomy (NCBI): domain Eukaryota; kingdom Metazoa; phylum Chordata; class Mammalia; order Artiodactyla; family Ziphiidae; genus Mesoplodon; species Mesoplodon bidens. The sequence goes on along the minus strand of NC_138177.1, from coordinate 72,360,671 downwards.
CTTCCCTTAACAGGCTTCCCGGGGCCTGTTCCTCCTCTACCCAGGCTTCAGACACTGCTTCCTCAGGTCCCAAGGGTCCCTCCTCAACTCCAAAGCTGAAAAGGAGGAGGAATTTTCTCAAGTTTAAGTGTTTTGAGATCCTCAGTCGAGAATATGCCAAAAAGCTGTCCTTTTTGCACTCTGAGATCAATCATATGCTTTCAAACAGTCATTTCAAACTGTAGCCTTTAGCTACTCTGCAATCTAAGAATTACTCTTTACCTGTGGGTATCATAACATATAAAATCTTTTATATAGAATTCTTCATTTGCTCCATGTAACAGCCCTGAGGATATAAATTCTTACCCCCACTGTACAAATATCTGATCTGAGGCTGGTTAATAATGGCACCTAAACATAGACCTTGGTTCAGTCACATTTGCTCATTCTCTTTCATTCCCTAGCCTTTCTGATTGTGCTGATTCCTATTATTGTAAGGACCTTTCAGATTGGGAAAATTTTGGCCCCGGGTGAGGGTGTGAGTGAAAATGTAAAACTTGAGACAAATATTTAGAAGAAAATTTCCTTTGAACTCCTGGACTCAGAATTCAATAGGGGAGGGTATTGGGATAAAGGGCTGAGGGGAGAAATAGGTAAAGAACCTAGCTTAAAATTTGTTTTCCAGTAGGAATAGGTGGATGTAGCAAGATCCGAAGAACAGAACTAAAACTTCTTGGACACAGAAATGTGATGATACAAAAGAGAAACTGGTAAGGCCCTTCTGTGCCCCTTTCAACCCAGCCTCCACGCATCCCCATTCCATCGGTTCTCCTACTGGGTTTAGCTGGAGGAAGTGCTATCTGGTATAAAGGTTGGGGGAGGCAGAAAGCAGGACTCAGTGGTGTCACTGTGATGTCTGCATTTGGTAAAAAAAAAAACCCAGATCCCAGAGTGTCTCTTCCTCTAGTGGATTTATAGCTATATGTAGCCAGGAATCCCTAATCTCACATCTGAGCTTCCTACCCACCATGGATCACGCACATCCAATCTCATACCAGGTCACACATCACTCAGTTTCTCACTCTCATAAGCAGACATAGACGGCCCACAAACACTGTCACCCATCATTCTCCTGACAACCCTATCCACACACCCACACACCGTATGTATGCATGAGACAGACACAAACCCTCACTCCCACATCGCTCCTGCCTTCTATTCCCCCTTTCCATTGAGGTGCTTGTTTTGTAGGATGTAAACCCTCAACCCACCAGTGCCCTCAGGCCCTCTATTCTCCTTTGGAGATCCTGTGGTCAAACGCATTAATGGGATACAACAATAATAATATAAAGCCAAATGGTGTGGCTAATAATATAGGTTTGAAGTCTCCTGTGGATGAGCCTCAGCAGATCCCAAATACACATTTCCAGCTAACTACATGAAAAGTTAAAAAAAAAAAAAAAGTCAGCCCGTGCTCACAACCAGGCCTTGCATCTCACAGTGGGGTTTCCCTCTCCGCTGATGCACAGGTTCCCTCCTTTCTTAGCTCATTCCCATCTCAGTCTACCTACCTCACGCTCTCTAGTCCTTCCCTCAGGCAAGCATGGTAGAGTAGAGAAGTAGAGAAAGTATTGGATTTGAAACCACTGAGTGACATTAGCAACTCATTTGAATGCGTAGCTCCTGTTTGTAAAATGCGGTTAATAACAGCTACCTCACAGTGTTGGAGGATCAAAGGAAGGCACCTAGGCAGAGTGCTGTTCCTGGGAAATACGGCGTGGTGTTAGGGATTAATAGTGCCTGCCCCAAACCCACTCCCTTTCTTCCTAATCCTGTCTCCAGCTGCACACTCCCCCTCCAAAAAACCAGATTTCAAACAGCTGAAAAAAGCAAAAAGGCCGTTAATCTCTCTTTCCTCCAAACCTCAGAAGGAAGAAGACATAGGCACTCTGGACTCTCTGAAGCCCAACTGCTTTAGTTTGGATTCCCAAATATTTCTCCCACATAATATATAATTGAATCATAATCTTGTAGCTATAAAATCAGCTCCTGGGAGGAAATTTTAAATTTACACAGGCAAAGGGAGTCTGTACGAGGTCATTTGTCCAGTTCTCCTGCCCTCTTTTGACTCCTCACTGCCCTGCCCTGTGTTCTGGAATGTGGGGGTGGGGTGGGGGGATGGTGGGGGAGTTGTCGGGATGGGGAGAGGTAATAAATGCAGAGGGGCCCCCTTCTAGTTTTGCTACAGTTACTTTTATTCTACCAAGTGACTAGACCATCCTCCACTCAACTGCACCTAAACACCCTTTTGCTTAAAATATTTAGGTCAGGCCAGATAAATGGATTCTTTTAGGAAAGGCCCTGATTAATCTCTCTAATTCTTTGCTTTCCCTGGGCAGCATAAATACCAAGCGACAAATTCCTTTGTGTTGGAGCTCCTTGAGGCCATTTGCTCTTGGAGATGATTTCCAAGACAGTGAGGATGGGGTGGGGAGGTAGCGTGTCCTGAAAGACCCCAACTCAACCCCTTTAGTCAGTGAAGACAAAGCTGGCATGAGAAGCTTTTCAAGACATCAGATTCAGGTCCTGAGTGGGAAGGAGGAAAGAATATGAAAACAAGGGGGCTGAGAAATACTCTGCACTCTGTCGCCCCGGACCCAGGCTGGGCAAAAAAGGTTCCCCAGCCACCCTGTCCTCTTTTTGAGCGACCCCGCCCCCACCCCCAGTACTTCCAGTCTACCTCCACTTATCTCCACTTTGCCATTCTCGGCTCCCGACCTAGCTGGATAGACTTACGTGGCTTCAGGGAGCCCATCAAAGCAAAGGCTAGCCTTCTCAGGTGACCTCCCCCAGACTCTCCCGCCCCAGCAATAGCTGTGAATAGCCTGCGGGAAGCTGTGCCCAGCGCCCACGGGAGAGGCCTGGCCCTGGAACCCCCGGCACCGTCCGGAATAACCCTGCAACAAGATTTCAACAGATCTCTCCCTTGGAGCAGCTTCCCCGGCAGTGACCCAATCCGCAGACTGCCAGAAAAGGCCCCATCCCGAGAGGTAACCACAACGCCCTTTCTTGCTACCCTCCACCCCCCGACTCGGCGGGGGAAGGTACTGCCTTGCGCCTGGCGATGGGGCTGCGACTCCTACCTGCGCGGACCGAAGTTGGAGGGTGGAAAGTCGCCCCGACTGTTGCGGTCTTGAGGCCCGAGGGCCGCCGGGTCCTCTTCTCGCCTACCACGGCCCGTGGGTCCTCGCAGCTCTAGTCCCTCTCTTAGGCCTCCCCCGCCCGCCCGTGCCGCCAGCTTTCCCTGGGCCCCTCCGCGCAGTGTATGGGGTTATTTTTACTTTCGGTTATCTAGCTTTATGAAGACTCCACACCACTCATACAGCTAGATAACCAAAGATAACAACCAACCCCGCCTCCTGGCTGCCGTCGCCGCCTCTTCCACGCAGCCTCTCGGCTGCCGCTGCGGACGCCTGTATCGCCGGAGCATCCTGGTCGCCCGCCGATGGGGGTTGGGGAAAGGGTACACTGGTAGAGGGGAGGGACGGGGAGAGAAACAGAGTCCAGGACGGAAAAAGACTCAGAGACACAGGGACACAGACATGACAGAGACCGAAAAAGGCGTGGAAGGGACGCGACGGCCGACGGTGTCGAAGTCCGGGAATCGCCCCCGGATCCCCAAAGCTTGCGACGCCTCGTTTCCCGCTCCCCATTCGAGCCAGAAGCGAGAGAGTTCCGCTGGTCCCTGGGAGGAGGGACTCTCGGGCTTTTCGTGCCACACGGGAAGACTGCAGGGACCGAGACAGAGGCCTCCCCAACCTCACGGGGTCTACATTGCCCTCCTTTGGAAGATCCAGGCGCATCCGATAGACTGAACCTTAGCTTCCAGCGGAGCCCAAGCCTCCGTGTGGGGTCGCAGCGGGGAGGCGCGGAGCCGGCCCCACCACAGCTTCCAACTCGCGAGGGCGGTGGAAGCGAAGCGGAGCTCATGCAGGGGAAAGGGCTGGATCCAAGCCTCCGACTAAAAGGGGGAGCGGGTAGCGAAATCCTGGGGGTTAAACCCCGGAGGTGTCCCAGAAGGAAACAGGGAAATCCTAGCAACCCAAACGGGGTGGGAGGAGGCGACCCAGGGACTACCAAGCGAGTCTCTCTAGGAGAGAAGGAAAAGGCAGAGACACACCCGGGAAGGGATCCGAGAGAGCACCCATGAGATGGGGATGAGGGAAGAAAGCGGAGGGCGGGCCGGGAAGGTGAGCCGAGTCCCGGGCCCCGCAGGACCCCCCAGAGAAATGGCTTTGTACAAAGAGGTCCAGAATCACCCAGGGCTGTGAAAATGGCCGGGGGTCCGAAGCGAGAGGTGCCCTAGGCGTTGGTGGGAGTTCCGATCAGGAACGGGAATCGTCTAGGAGGTCCCGGGAGCCCTGAGGAGGGTGTGGGGCTCGGCCAGCCCCCCTAGTGGCGGAGGCGCCGGCACGCAGGATTCCGAGGCTCTAGCCCACCTCGTGTCCCGAGCCAGCCAGGCCACTTACATCGAGCCTAGTGTGCCCATCCGTGCTCTCCCGCGCGGTCCTCCCTGCACGTTCCCGCCCACGGAATGCCATTGCCCTGGGTCCGAGATGCCAGGGCTCAGCGGGCGCCGGGGTGGAGGCGCCCGCCGGGATCTCAGCCTCCGCCGAGCTAAGGCGAGCAGGGCAGAGCGGGCCTCACCTCCCTAGCTCCTTCCGTAGCTTCTGCCGCTGCTCTGACCCGGGCGCGCTCCGGCTCCGGACTTTTCATTCATCCTTTCACGCTCCCTCCCCAGGCGAGCCTGTGATTGGCTCTGCCGAGCCTGACGTCACCACCTCGTTCCCCCGCCGGCTCCGCCCCTCCCCCTTCCCAGGTTGAGCCGGAGTGAGCAACTGGGGCGCCCTCCCCCCGGGAGAATGGTGAGGAGGGGAGGAACTACTATGTCTGTGTGCTGATTCCCAACCTTTTGCTGCATCCCCGAGACCTGCCGGCCATCTCCAATCCATTGCCATTTGTGCATTTGCACTCCAACCTCACTCTTTTTGTAGGCTCTACATTTTCCATGTTGGCCCTAGGTGTATTGCACCAGGTCCAGGGCTCAATGATGGGAAAAGCGATCGGGTGACATGTCCTCAAAAAGAACCAGATGACTAGAGATTCTACCTCTACCTGCCTTCTCTCATCAGGATATTCTTTGTGCTTCTCGGATTCTGATCCCTCCCAGACTGTGATCTTAATCTTTTAGGATGGACGGGAACCTCCCTTGTTGGTTTCCAATCCAAAATAGTGAGGGAAAGATCCTGGAAGTTTGGGACTCCTATTGGGAGATGCAGGGTCTGAGCGAGGCTGGGCCTCCTTCTTCGCCGTGCAGAAATGAGAATATCTCTTGAACTTGTTCGCAGCACCAAAGTTCCAGGTAGGGGAGGCTAGGGATCCCAGCTGGCATTAGTCTGGGCAAAACCTGCAGATTTGACCTAGCCCTGGAGGCCCTCGCTAGAGCTTTCTCTCCCTTCCCCCACCCCGTGCGCCTTCAACCGCGAACCCTGCACCCCCAACCCGGGTTCCATCTCCGGGTGTCTGGAGAGCCGGGGTCACAGGGAGAAAAATCATTCTCCAAGCAAGGTTTCAGGTTGCGGGCTTTCCCGACCCCGCTCCCCATGTGGCCGGGAGAATCAGAAGCGAATAATGCCGTGTCCCAACTCCCGGTGGCACACGCTTGGTCCGCAGGCAGGATCCGGATACTCCAAGGCTGGCAGAGCCCTCGGAGATCGAGCTGCGGACCCCCATTTGAGCCGCTGTGACAGACAGGGAGTAGTTCTATTTCCTGGTGCCGAGTTACCCCATCCCTCCACCCACTCTCCTCTGCGCCCCTTTTCTAAAAAATCCTATGACTTACTTGGACATCGGGAGCCAGTCCCTCTGCCTAATATGGGTTGGGTCCTATCACCAGGGATCCTACACCAACAGGGGTGCACTGGGTTTGGCCCAGTGTTTGGCCATCAGACCCAGCCAGGTGGTTTTATCTGCCCCAGGGTCCTGCCTCTGCATAGTCTAAGACAAAGACCAGCCTGAATGCTATTTGCCTTGGTTAGATGCAAGCCGTGCCAGTGGGTTTCATCTGGTGCGCCCCTCAAAAACTGGAAAATGTATGAATAATTGCTGCATGATTGTGAGGTGGGGGGCACTTTGAAATAGGATAAAGCCCAGGGCCCTGCGTTTCCCCACCACAGTGACAGAAGGGAGCTGAAGCAGATGCCCTGATTTGCCCAGGTCTCAGGGCAGTGCTTGGCACACCTTTTCGCCCTCTGTCAGCCTCCATAGGGTCTCAAGGCCCCTACCCAAGGGAAAGGCTCTCTAGAAACTTCCACAGTGCCAATTCTTCACCCTCCCAGAACTAAGAGCACACCAGCCAATGGTGGGGTATAGCTGCAGAAAAGCAGAGCCCTCCCCACTCTCACAGGTAGACATACCCTATTGGTATGCTGCTAAATGCATTCCCTACATGCATCCCCCATGCCAGGCTCCAGAGAAACTATAGGCTTCTTCATGCCTATAGACCTCCTCAAATATTTCTCAGTGTACCACCTCATACCCCTTTATAGGATACCCAATATCCTCTAGACATTCCAGCAATCCTAAATAGGGCCTACACTTCTCCGAACATACCACCAACTTCCCCTACAAGTATTTCCCCATTTGCCCTTCCACGAGATCCCTTAAAAGCACCCTAAACAAACCTTTCTGCCCCTCCATCCTACCCTCACCCAGCTCCTGGAGGCTGGGGCCAGCATGTGGGAAAGAGGCTGTCTTCCTAGCTAGCACACTCCCCTTTCTCCTCTGTAATAATTTCCAGCCAAGTTCCCTGCCCTCTGTGGGGCCCAAGCTTATCTCCACAATTCCTTGCCCTGGCCTGGGCCATCCAGACAGCTTAGCAAGAAGCAGGAACCTCCCTTCCCCTTCAGCCACTGCTGTATTTTTGTTGGGGAGGGAGGAGGACAGAAACGGTTTTTTGTCCAACAGAAACCCCCCCAACCACACCCTTATTGCCCAAATTCAGACTCAACTGGAATTCCTCAAAAACTAAGGTCAGGACAGAAGTGGGTACATATCTAAATTTCCCCAAATAGTTAGACAAAGAACTAGATCCCCTTGCACTTTACTGTGGCTTTGGCTCCTACAGAGGTACCTCAGTCTACACAGAGTGTCCAAATATAAGTGGGGGGGGCCCACAAAAGAAAATGGAGATTATTCTAAGTTGTCCTGGCACTATCTACTTGGAATCCCCCTCTCTGCCTAGATTCCTGATGAAGGAATTTTTTGTTTAGTTTTGTCTGGGTGCAGTTGACAACCTGATCTCCCACAGCTCCTGCTCAGGGATGATGATGAGTGGGGCATCGTCTTTATTCTAATGGAGATGGAACTGCAAGCCATGAAAGAAGCAGAAAACTCCCCACCATCATATTAACTGGAATTGGTTTGTATACCAAGCCATGTTGCTCCAGTTTCAAAAAAGAAACTGATTCAAGGGTAGCAAATGAGACAGCCCCTCAAGGGCAGAGGCGATTTCATACATTTTTGACTCTATGGTATCTAACACCATGCCTAAAACAAAGTGGGTGCCCAGCAACTGATGAATTAATTTATTTTAATTTTTATTTTATATTGGAGTATAGTTGATTAACAATGTTGTATTAGTTTCAGGTGTACAGCAAAGTGATTCAGTTATACATATTCATGTATTTCTTCTTTTTCAAATTCTTTTCCCATTTAGCTTATTCCAGAATATTGAGCAGAGTTCCCTGTGCTATACAGTATGTCCTTCAGTAACTGATGAATTAATAAAAGAATGTGTGTCTCTGTGAGTGTCTGCAAGTCTGAGTTTGCCTTCATGTGGATTGAGCCCATTGTGGATGCAGAGGGTGGGCACTGACAAAAGGTGTGTCCTGTGGGATCTGTGTATGGGGATGAGAGGGGAGTGTGGGGAGTTGTGTGTTAGTGACTATTCCGCAGTTCCTTTGACCAGAAGGGACCCTTCTACTGCGGAGAATTGGATACAGCAGACCTGAGGGAAGCTAGCAGCTGGAGTAAAATGGGTGCATTACATCCCCCTTGCGCTTGGCTAACCAGCCTCAGTCTCTCTAGGAAGGCCTCAGTTGGGGCAGAGCCCTCTGCTTCCAGCACACAGCAGAGTCCGCTGCAGTGTTCTTAGAGCGATGGTCTGCAGACCCCACCCAAGTCCTTCAAGGGAAATTCTGGCAGACTGTGGAGAGAGCACACCAAATCCCTGGTGCTGATCTCAGTCTGTAAGTGTCTCAAATAGCCAAGGAGCATACATTCTTTGCCACTGCCTGTCCCCACCCCCATCCCTACAGCCCTGATGCCCACCCATTGTCTGTGTCCCTGAAGAGGTCCATGTATAAAAAAACATGGCCTGAATTATGCTCTCTGGATGCAGCTTTTGGATGGATCTTTACAATTTGGGTCCCAAGATATATTTTGGCATCAAGCAGCTCTCTTGAAATATTTAGGTAATTAAATAAAAAGCATATTTGTTCTTTGTTTCAATTATCAGGTTAATTTGCCTTGAAGATACAGATGAAAGCTGCATTTGGAAGAGGCTGGGTTCAGATATTTATTTCTGTCTTATAAGTGCATCATTATTGTGGACATTACCATACATTATTCTTTTGCTGTAGAATATTTGCATTTTCTATGGGATAGCGACAAATAAAAGCAAGAATTTGCAGTAAAAAATACATGGGGAAGCTGTGAAAAAAAAATCTCTATATGGGCAGATGAGTTTAAAGGGCGTGGAGACATAATCTGGAAGATTTCATCCCTGGGGATACCGCCCTTCGCTCCCCACAAAGTGTTTTTCTACTCTTGAGAGGCCGGCCTGAAAATTCCTCAGGTCTATCTAAGCACTGCCTCCCTGCCTGCTCCCAATTCTGTCCTTGAACTCAGACACCCGCTCACTTGCTTGAGAGCCCTATGGAGTTGGAAAGGTGAGAACAAGGTGACAGAGGTGGTAGAGGGTTAGCCATCAGCAAATGGTCTCTTTGAGGGGCAAAAGCATGAGTGTGTAAGGGTGCTGTGTATGCACACATGCACGCGCACACACACAAACCTATCAACTAAGACAAATGCAATGACATATCTACAGATATTCCCAGCAGTACCACCTCCCAATGCTTACACACCCTGGCACACACACCCACTCACAGCTGTTTAAGCTCTGCAGGTCCCCCTTCACCACAACCCACACTCCTCTCCTTTCTCACCTCTATCACCCATGTGCAGATATCTCTGCTCCTCTGCAACCAACCACCGCCCCCTGTGTCAACTGGCCTCTATCTCTGCCCTCAGCAGCCTATGAGAGAGGGGAAAAGAGTCCCCGGAATCCTCAGTGCCTCTCCTCTCTCTCACGGAACTGGGCGCAGGGTGGCCTTCGTTCCTAAGTCTCCATGTTCCATTCCCATTATCAGTGACTATACAAGTCTTACTACAATCAGAATAGACCGAAATCAGGGGCTGAAAGCTAGAAGAGACAGGGCATGGGGTAGAGAGGTGTAGGGAACAGGAGAAAACCCAGATGATTGCAGAGCCAGCTTCTTTCTCCATCCTCACCCCCAACATCACCATCAAAAACAAACAAATAAGAAAATAAATACCCCCAAAACCAAAGGGGGACACCTACGATGACACCAGAAACAAAGGAGGCTGCTTCTTCTCGGATGCCCAGCTCCTGTCAAGGAGGAGAATACAAAGGTTAAAGTCTTTTGAGTGGCTCCAGTCTTTTCTCACTAACACCTCTGTCTCCCTGACACTCTCTCACCAACTCCTTTTCTCCAAGTCTTATGTTTTTAGGACCTAGACAGTCTAGATTCCCCTCTTCAACTGCCAGAGCTCTGGGCTGCACAGGGAGATAGCTAAAAGAGAAAAGCCTAGACATGCAGGGAAGGCAGGGCCCCTGGCCTGAGCTTCTCCGGCTCCATATTGCCTGAACGACTCTAACCCAGGCCCATCTTCACAACCTCCTTCCACCTCCCTCCAAAACCTTACCGGCCCAGGGGTTTGAACTGAGCCTGTGGAGATGTTGTGGCCCTTCTGACTTAAAACTAGAGGAGTAATTCCCTGCGCAATGGCTAACATCCCCTCACAGATTCCTGTTGCTCATGGTGTACGAGAAAGCATGCTCAAGATAGAATGAAGGATCTGGGGTCAGACATACATTTTTGTCTATCTAGCTGTAACTGAACTGTAAACTGTAAAGTGCTACGCACTTGAGATACCGTCAATCACATCGTGTCTCTAGCTTTCTTCCCCCTTCTCATCATTACCTATCTACCTATCATCTACCCATGCATATCACTAAGGATGCATAAAGACATCTCCTGTAGCTATCAATTTCTCCCTCTCTTCTTCTCCTTCTCTATCTCACATACACAAAAGGTGTGAATACAAAGCAGTTTTTAAAAAAAATTTTAATGTTGGGTATGAAACCCAGTCTCAATATTTTATAGTCTTACTTTCCCAGTATTTGCTTCAGGCTAAATTATGACTTTGAGGAATGACATGTGTACCACAGGTAACCCAGCTCCTAAAATACTAAGAGCAGTGTATTTGTGTGTGTGTGTGTGTGTGTGTTGGGGTAATTTGGTGATTCCTTCTACATCAAACTCAATTCCACAATGAATTCTTCCTCTTCTCCTTTTTTTTTTTTTAAAGTCAGGAAGATAACCTACCTAAATGCAGAGGAAATCAGAAAAAAAAGGAAGGCTGGGGAGCAGAGATAAGCCTTAAATCCAAGCCTGATTTCTAGGAGGGGTGTTTTGAATGCCCCCCTCCCCACTTCTAACACCCATGAATACCCACTTAACTCCCAGCCTCAGCTCTGCCAGCCCATCCACTCCATAAAGGGATGTCTCAGTCTGAAATTATCTTCAGACCAAAGAGGGAGCCAACCCCCAACCCCCAACTTGATAGAAAATAAGCACAAGGACAGTTGGGGAGCCTAAGGCTCCTTCTCCCACCCTAATCAAAAAGCGTCATGGGGTCCCTGGAGCAGCTGTACCTCTCCTTGCTGACCTCTGCCCTGCACCCCACCCTACCGCCCCCACCCACACACACAATGTCCAGGGGGATGTGGTGACAAGGACCACACCCCAGGAGGCATGGAACAGGTGTGTGCTTGTTCGGTGGCGGCAGCTTCAGCCTCTCCCACAAACCTGGCCCCTGGGGTACCAGAAATAGCCTGTTGGCCTCTAGCCTCTACTACCCCACAATGGTCCCAGCCTCTCTCCCAGAAAGCACCGTGTGGGTGGGGACTGGGGATAAGAATAGTGTTTTCTTTCTATCTCCTCTGGCCCTTCTTAAAAAACAAGAAATTAAAAAAACACCGTCAGATGGGTCGCATAAGGGCTGGAGCAGGGTTCTCTCCCCTTTTGAACCTAGCCATCTGCCCCCAATACTTCACTTGCCTTTAAGCTCCCCTCAGCCCCTTTCCCACCTCCCAGCTCATGAGAAAAGCAAGGAAAAAGGGGAATAAAATTAATCTAAATGCTATCAATGTTTTTTCCTAATTCTGGTCTCCACCTTTTTGGAGACGTGGCTCCTTCCCCCACCCCCAATCACCCCAGTCCCTCAGACTTTGTCCGCCCCTAAAACCTGAAGTCTTTGGGGGCAGAGAGGAATAAGAGTCAGAGCGAGGAAAGAAGGTCAGGAGTCCAAATACAGAACCATTTTTTCTCTTCCCTCACATCTCCACTACAATCTTCCTTCCTGCCTCTCCTCTGGTGCAAGCATTAAGATGTTGGCCCTGTCTGGTGGAGAGAAAGGAGGGGCGGATTAATAGGATCAGTAGCACCGTGACCCTAAAGCCCCCCTGAATCCCATTGACAAACTTAGTAAGCTGTCTCCCGGTTGGCCTGGGCTAGGGGAAGGAGGGGGACCAAGAGGCGCTCTGGGACGGCTGGGCAGGGGCCTGCGTCAGCCCACCTCGATAGATAGATGGGGGAAGCAAGAGATGAAATCCCACTCTGCCAACTACTACTCACACACATGCCTCATCCCTTTTGGTCACCCCTAAATCTTTTATCAGCCTTTCTTTTCTGTGATTATTGCACCCGCCTCCATTAGCCAGTGGGCAAAGTAGGAAGGTAGGGCGCCCTGACTGATTTTAGGGGATCCTTTCCCACCCACAGCTCAGATGTCTGAGGGGCTAGGACCCTCCCGAAAGAATGGCCACTTACCTGGCTGCTGTGAGGAGGACATCCTGCTCGGGTGGCCCCTGCCGCTGGACTGCCTCTTTCTCCCGGCTCCTAGCCTCTTGTGGAGTGGAGGATGCAGCTCCGATGACGTAGCATCTGTCTATCCATTCAGGAATTTCGCTTGCCTCTCTCTTTCTTTCTCTTGCTGTGCTCCCTCGAAAGGCAGCAAAAAGGGGGTGCTGCCCCTGTCTGGAGACACCATCACCACCAGAATAACAAGCCACTCTGATGAAGCCCCTCCTTCTCCCATCTAATGCCTGTCTGGGAAGGGGTCTTTGTCATCTTCACTCTTTCCCACCTCCTCCTACTTACTGCCTTTTCTAACCTGAGGCAGGAAGAAGGGGCTAAGGAAAGCTATTGTTCCTCCAGGCCACCCTTATCCCCAAAGGAAGCAAGAGAAAGTGTGTGACAGAAATACCCTGTCCCCAGTCTCCTTCCCATTCTAATTCACCTTCGAACTTGAGAGCGTGATTAAATGATGTGTGTCTAGGGTGGGGAGTGGAGTTGATACGGAGTGATAGAAAGAGGACAGTTTGCCATTTGGAGGTTCAAAGTATTCCGGTCTCCCCTTCCCAAACCTCCCCCAGCTCTCTGTCCCTGTCAGCTCAACTAATCACAAATCCAGATCTTAGCTGTAAAAGAGAAAGTGACAGTCAGAAGGTGAAGGCTGAGAGCTAGAGGGGTGACCAAGGTGGGGGGGCAGTGAAGGCCAGCACTTGGAAGCCTAGACAAGAGAAGAGGAGGGGTGCGACCACAGATCCAAAGTGGGAGATAAATTATCTTGTTCTTAGAGGAGGGAGAGTGAGTTGGGGGTTGGTTTCCAGGGCTGGGGTCCCGATATTTGGTGGAAGCTGGGGCCCAGAATGGTACAATGGTCGGGTCTCTTTTCTCTCCCTCACCCCCACCCTCAGCCCCTCCCTCTTCTCCCTCCCTCTCTTCCTGGCCTGCATGGGAACTCAGTCTGAGCTCGACGTGACAGACAGCAGGCCTGCATGCTAATGAAGTTTGTCTCAAGTTCATTGTCAAAGCCCCCCCTTCCCCAAGGCCCCCTCCCCTCTTCTCTCATACACAAATCTCCCTCCAACTTTTGTCCCACAGACCTGGAGGCCACTTGAGTCTCTGCTGGCTCCCCTCTCTCACCCTCCCCCACTGCTTTCAGTCTCCCCTCTCCTCACCACCTCCCTCAGCTGGGGCGGGGGGCTCTCTTCTCCCTGGTGCCTTCCCAGCCACCTTCTGGCCTGGCCATCCCTAAGCTCTGAAAGGGGGATTCTGAGGGCAAAGGTCAGAGTCTATAGACCTGGTCCTTCTTTGCCTACCCCAAGGTAGGCAGACTTTGGGTAGGTGGGAGAAGGTAACAGACTGCCCCCAATCAAGGCTACCTGCCCCCCAATTCTCAGCCCTGTTCTGGCCCAGTCCCCCCATTCCAGCCTCAGCTTCCCCCTCCCCTCATTCCTCCCATTATGATTATTTTGCTCTCCCCTTGATTACATCTGCTTCACTAGCTCAGAAATAAAGATCCTTTGAGACTAATTTTGCACCCCCCGCCCCCAGCTCCCCACCCCTTCCCTCCTCCTTCCCTCTGGACCAGGGCTCCCTTTAGCTCCTTTCTCACCGGCTGAAGACATTGAGTTCCTTGTCTAGGGAGCTGGGGGGTTGATGGGAGGGGGTGCCAGTGGAATGGAGGGGGGGGTCTCTCCAACTCTGGGACGTGTCCAGCAATCCAAACCTGTCCTTCCTTTGTTCCTACAAATCTCTTCATACTGTCACCACCCTCTGGAGTCTGCCTTTCTCCCAGTAACCAAGGGATTGGGGAGGAAGGGGAGGAGGACCCTGAACTCACTCCACCCCTCAATTCCAGAGAAAGGAGGGAGGGGGAGAAAGGCAGAAAAAAAATTTAATCCCCCCCTCATTAGCCAGAAAGGAAGCTAAAGGGGATAATTATAATTAAAAGCAGACAGCTGTGGATTGCGTCTTTTATGTTCCTCCAGGCTTCCTCCCCACTTCTGCCACTATCACCCAAAAATCTGCACAACTCCATGAGCATCTTCCCCTTGGTTTCCTGAGAGTGGGAGTGTGCTAAGAGAGTGAGGTATGGGGGCAGATTTGGGGAAGGGGACTGCACTTCCTCTCCCATAGACAGCACTTTCTTAAACATCTCAAAAGGCCTAGGACATGGAGATATCTCTTCCTATCCCCCAACCTGTACCCCAAAGCATGGGCCTGTAGGAGGGGGGCATTCAGGAGATAACTAATTCAATAATTTGGGGAAATCTTTGATTTTCCTAATAAAATAGTAATAACTTATTCATAATGATACTAATTCTAAGAATTTAAATATAACCTAGAATGTTTTCTCCTTCAGGCTTCTCTTTCTTCCTCCCTTGGAGTGGCCTTAAAACATAGGAGGGGTAACTAAAAGCCAGAAGAGCTAGGATCTGTAAGCGAGTGTGTTATATCAAAGAAAGGCTCATAGATTTAGAGTACGCAGAAATGCACACAGATACATACATATACTCGGTAATTTTCAGGGTGGTGTGGCTAGGCCTAGCTCTGCTATCCTATGTATTTATAGAACTTGATCATAGGCCAGAACAGCAGGGTAATTATAACAATATTAGCATATATGCAAATAAGGTAACCTATATACACTGAATGGAAGCAGATTATTATTTATTTCTCTCCCCCCACCCCACCCCACCCCTGCTCCTTCCCTGGTATCAGCTCTGGCTTCTCAGTGCTGCACACCAGCAATTATCTGACATTATAAGAGGGGGTTGTAGCCCTGGAGGAGGGGGCTGAGGGGAGTAGGACAAGAAAAAAAAACCTACAGGCGGGTTTTATCTCATTTTACTCAATGTTATTCTGGGAAGCCTAGGGCGGGGCTCAGTGAGAACCCTTTGAAATAACAAAGGGAGGGGGTACGGAGAGACAGAGACCTGAGAACAGAGACAGATGAAGTCAGAAAAGCTGCGAAGCAGTGACAGAAATGGAGAGAGACAGATCCACAGTTCAAGGGAGTAGAGAAGCCAGAAACAGAGTTGCAAACTCACACAGAGAGAGGCACGAAGAATCCAGATCTGGAGAGAAAACAAGGATCTGGAGGCGGGAGGGATGAGCTTTCCAGGTTCACTCAGGATGGGCTTGGGGCAGCCCGAGGACCGAGGCCTTCCCCAGTCCTCTGCTGGCTCCAGAGCCCAACCCACGTTACCAAGTCCTTTGCCCTCTTTCCACCACCTAGTAAATGGTCAAGGGACCCCAGCAGAAGCTTTTGGCGCATCATTTATTCTAACAACCACAGGATAAGCATAAATCGAATGAAGGAAGTCCGACTCTCCAACTTCCTTTCTCCCACCAGGGCTGGGCCGGGGACCCCTCCTCTCCTCTCAGGGACTGTCTGTCTCACTCTCTGGTTTTCCAGCTAGATCTCCACGGGGTGCATCGGTCTCTAAGGAGTCAGCCATACCACTCCCTCCCTTTTCCTGTTCTATCTTACTCAGACACTATCTATACCAGATCCAAGATTGGGAAGTGGGACCTTGACAGTTTTCATTGCTTTTCCATCATATTGTTCCCAGCGCTTGCCCTACTAAGTTGGGTACCTCTTCCTCTGCCTTGCCGGGTGGGATTCTGCTGGCCCATGGCAGCCATGGACCAGTGACTGGGATTTCAGAGCCTCACCTCTATCCTTCCCTCCACTCCATTCAGAAGAAGCCTCCAGCCCCCAGGTGAATTAAGGAAGTATCTCTGTTTGGCCCCAAAACCCTTTTTATGTCCCTAGATATTCTTGTATCTCCATCATGTTTCAAATGTCTTTCTCCAGGTACCACTTGCAATGTGGCAGTCTAACTGTCTGTTTCATAAAAGACCTTTGCCCACCTGAGGCAAACTTCGAAGAAGGCAATATAGGGAAGGGGGGATTACCAAAACTGTGGCAGGGTCCAAGGGCCAAAATGCCTGCTCTTAAGTGATGTAATGAAGAAGAGGAAGGGTCCCTGAGAGAAACAAGACAGAGACAGACACCCAAAGAGAGAGCAGCCAGAAGACTGAAAGGAAACAAAATTTCAAGGCTCTACTTAGATTTTTACACAAAAATGAAAATGTTCTGTCACATAAATCTATATAGACCAGCAAGATGGATAGGCTTTATCGCCAATGACCTCTGCATCTACAATATGCATTTGTTTTTGTATCTGCTCTTGGACCTGGCTGTGTTTCTCTGTGGTCATGTAATACAGAATAGTAAAAGAATTCAAGAGGCAGTGAGAGAAACACAGACAAACGGAGCAGAGAGAGAAACTGAGAGAAGCAGAGACTGACCCAGAGACAGCGACCTGCAAGAGTGAAAGAAAAAGGTGCTAAGAGGCACCAGAAAGCCAGTCAAGGACAGGGCAGATCCAGAGACTGACAGCCAGCCAGCCCCAAGGGCCACGCTTTCCATTCTCTAACCCAAGTTAGAGACATGGGATGTGGCCCTCAATTCTGCGTGTTTCTCCCCCAGGCTCAGCCCAGAAACTGGTGAGTAGATTTGCAGCTTCATCAGGCACATCCCTCTGCGTGCATCTGGAGTCGTTTGGACAATGGATCTAATCCCTCCCGGGGCTGCCCCTTAGACACCCATCTCCATGCAGCCTGGCATTCTATGTTGGGGACTCACCTGCTTGTGTTTCTCTTTTGCACTAGGCACTTCCCTGCTGCTGTGGCTCTCCTGTTACAATAACTGAGCTCCAAAACTACAGAGCTCCGTGTGTGCACCTAAATATCTCTTATCTTCTCTCCTACAAAATTAATCTCTCTGGCAATCCAATTGGACATCTGTAACCGCACGTTGCCTGGTGTGGTTCTCAGAGCTGTCCGTGTGTAGAGAGGGTTTGTGTATGGCATGAACAGGTTTATGTTTTTATCCAGCACAGTCTATGTGTACCGGCACCTACCTGCAGTCAGGCTCCACCATCGGCCAGGCATGTCTGGCCATCACTGGTGCTGCTAGAGCCCAGGGCACCTTTCAAACCCAGGACTTCTAGGGTGCAATTCAGATAGTTTTTTATCCCAAAGTTCCCCCCTAAAGCTGCCAAAATCTCCCCTTTTGATGGGTTGATAATATGTCAGATACATCCGATTCTCCCACAAACCAGTCTTTCACCAAAGAGCTCCCATGGCACCAAATAATCACGGCCGCCCTGGAAAGGAGACAGACCTTGCCGCAGAGGCTTGGTCTAGCATTGCCAGCTTGATAATGCTACCAGGGAGATGGAGAGAGATTTTCTACTTGACATCTCCCTAGTTGTGTATTGGTACCTATATTTGTATACATATGTTACTTTTATTCTTGGAACCACATACATCTCCTCTGCTCGTTTTCACAAAAATAATGGTCTCCATGTGGGCACCTGGCCAAACACCGGCACTGTGTGGGATACATGTGGCATGGAATACATACTGGCACACATATCGCATGCCTGCTTTATACTCTAACACAGTGCCATTTTCTTGGTGCAGTGCCTGCTTCTGCTTCTGTCTGCTTCACAGAGGGTTCTTTAGGTCCGATGCTCATTTCTGGGGCTCAGGCTCTGGGGTCTGGACTGGATCCCTCAGCTAAAAATGCAGCCAGTATTCCCCACCTTTGGAGCCCCTACAGCTCCAGGCAGAGCTACTGAACTCTGGGTGGCTGTGTATATGGCTGCTGCTGTGCCTGCTGGTGAGACCAGGCAGGTTCCCTCCCCACTGCCGGGAGCTCTCCCCAGGGTCACCACTGTGATGGGTTGAGTAGTCAGCACTGAAACCCCCTTGAGCGGCAGTGTGTGCGCAAGTAGGTTTGTGTGTCTCTGCCTCATGTCTCTATGCAGTGCGCAGTTATGCGTGTGCTGGTTGGCGTATGGGTACTATGCTCACATATATGTCCATATGACCGTATGACACTCTGTGACTGGTGTGTGTGTGTATGTGTGTAGTTTGGGGCTGTATTTGTGACATTTGTTGATCTCGGTGTTTGTGTTTGTCGCTGTGCGCTGTGCTTGCGCAGCGCACGCCGTTGAGTTGGCTGTGAGCCTCGGTGTCTTTGTGGCTCGTGGACCATGGTCTGCGGGCCCCTGAATCCCAGTGTGTGTGGACCTGTGGCTTCTATGTGTGAACTGCGAGTGCCCGGGCCCGGCCAAAGCCAGGCAGGAGCACGCCCGTGCGGCCCCAGCCGGCGCCCCTGCCTCTTCTCCGCGCTTTCACGGGCAGCAGCGGTTCCGGCTCCCGCTTGCGACAAAGTCCAAGCTCCGCAGCGGCACGGGGCGCGGACCAGCCGGGCGGCGCCGAGGGGGCTCCGGGTGCGAAGAGCGAGGCGTGGGGGACACTCGCTTCCTCCCCAGGGCGGGACGACCGCGGACGCCTCCGACGCGAGAGCCGCAGGGCTGCGGGCGCCCGGGAGAGGAAATGAAAGCACGAGGAGAGCCGAGGAGAGAAGTGAGCAGAAGAAAATAGAGAATCGGGAAGAGAGAAAAGGGGAAAACAAAATCTATCTGAAAAGAAATGACACGTAAAACAAACGAGATAAAATAACACTAAATGAAATAAAAAGGAAACATACCAAAGGCATTTAAAATGTTAAACTAAATTATAGAAAAGGCAAGGAAACAAAATGGAAATGAAACGACTCCAAGGCGCCCGAGGGGAAAGGGGGCCTAGACGGGGCGAGTCGGCGTTTGAGAGCTTCGGGGATCCGGGCGGCTGCACTCGGCCCAAGCCAAGCCCCCGGGGCCTCCTCTGCTCGTCCGCCCGCTCCCCGGACCCGGGTCCGGCGAAAAGCCCCGCTGGAGGGTCTGTTAGTCCCGACTCGCCCCGCCAGCAGCGATGGCACAGAGGACCACCTCTGCCCCCCCACCTCCGCTACTGAACTCACCCCCGGGGAAAATAAAACCAAGAATAATCCTCCTATCCCCCACTACATCCCCCGACTGCCAGGGTCAGTTCCCCGCAAGGTTCGTGTTCTTGGCCGAGAGGCCCTTGTAGGCGCTTCTCTGGGTTCGTGGCGCCAAAGCGGAGCCACGGGAAAACCGGCCTGTTGACAGCGTGGGGTTTGGGGGACGCGGCGGCGCCCACTCCCTGCCGGCAGCTCAGGGCCCCAGCCCCAGACAGGAAGTCCCGGACTGTGGTGCGGGGCCAGGGGGGTGAGTAATTAATAACCAGGGGCAGCTAGGGTGTCAGGGGAGCCTGGCAAGATGAAGAGAAGGAAGATGAGAGAGACAGAGGAGAAAAGACGGGGCCAAGAACGGGGCGGATAAGAGAGGAAGAAATGCTGGAGAAAAGGAAACATAGAGATAAAGGGGAAAAGGGAGACGGAGAAAGGTGGTGGAAGGGCAGCCTAGCCCCTAAAGGAGTTTGGCCGGAGGCACTGATATCCTCTCTCCCTGAAGCACCGCTGGGGGCCCTTGACCTTCTCTTCCAAAGCCGCTGAATTCTGCCCTTAGACCCTGGGCTTCCAGTAGCAGATGGGGAGACCATAACATGGTAGCCTGCAACAGGCTTCAGAGAATTAGGAACGTACAGACTCCGTTGAACATGTCTGTGGCTCTCAGAAGCAGAGAAAGGTGATAGAGTGTGAGACGATGGGGAAGCTGTAACATCTCAGGGCACAGAGAAGGTGCCTAAGAGATGCACCCAGCAAGCTGAAGTCCTCCAGATGAAGGTGCAGAGCCGTTTCTGGAATCACAGCCACCAAGAGGCTTGGCTGAGTTCAGAGCTCACCCATAAGCGCCAGCTGACTCAGTGGCCATTTTACTCTCAGAACACCTGAATAAATACCTACCCTAGTCTCTCTCCTGGCCCCCGTATCCACGGACTGGTGGGGAACAGGCTGCTAGGACCAACTATGTGGCCTTGGCCAAGTTATTTCCTCCTTTGTAAAAGGGGAGTCTGGGGTTAGGAGTCACCAGTCCTTCCAGTGGAAAGATGATCAGAGCCAGGAAGGAATGAGACCAACCCAGGTTTGGCGAGTCAGTCTAACCCCAGAACATTTTGGACTTCATCAGTAAACATACTGTGTATTAATTTTCATTAGGGTGCGGGCCAACCCGAGAGAAAGGCACCAGCTGTGGGGGCTGGAGGTGAGGAGTAGCCTCCGTCTGTGGAAGAAACCCAGAACAGGGAGCAAGAGGACTTCCCAGGAGGGTGAATAACCAGGCAGGGTGCTCTGGGCAGAGGATGACATAAGGCCAGACAGCTTGATGGAAGAGCAAGGTGTTGGGAAGAGCACAGTCTGCAATGGCAGCCCTGCCACTTAGCTGGCTGTGTGACTCTAAGCCAGTTACCTAAACTCTCTGAGCCTCTGCTCTGAACAGGTAAAATGCAGGAGAGGAAACATACTTCCTTGGGTTGTGAACTCAGTGCGTTAATGCACCCAGTGTGTACCTGTTGGGCCCCTCATAGGCACTCAAGAAATAGTAGGTTTCTTCCAGTCCAGGATTGTTATGTCAACTGTTTGATTTTCATATTTGCTGGGAGAAATTTTCATATTTGCTAGGGGGGAGGGGGGCTTGGGAGGTGAGGAATGGCTGTAGCTTGCTGCCTTCTTGTTTTAACCAGTCTACAAATCCTTGTGTCAGCCTCAAATTATCTCAAATAAACAAATACACACATAACAAAGTGTCACTCTTTTAAAAAATGATACTAAAATAAAATAAAACATACCTCAGTACATTGAAATAGCCTGAAACAAAATGCTGTACAAGTGGAATTCCTCCTGGAACCCTCGCCAGTCAACTGTTACATCTCTTAGAGTTTAATATACTCAAAAGTGTTGGAATTTTTACTTGGAACTGAATAATTGGTGCTGCCTTTCTATCTGCCCCTCCCCACCACCAACTTTCCTTATTTACATACTTATTTTCAAAGAATTATGGAGATTCTATGTATGGAAAAATGCATATTTGACTATTTGTGTTTTGGTTTTTAATCCCCCAAGTTAAATCTATAAATCTGATACAATTCCAAGCAGATATCTGTTCAAGAGTGGTTGTAACAATAAAGTTTTGGAAATTACTTCAATACTGAAATAAATAAATAAAATGTTGTGCAGTAGTTAAAATAAAAATTTAGACATATATATCAACACGAGTAGATCTCACGATATAATGAAAGCAAATTTCAGTCCTAGTTCTGTCACTTACTGAAGTGGGTGACCTTAGGCTTTCCAGTGTTTCGATTTCAATTTTCCTCACTTAGTTGTGAGGAACTACAAATAACTTACACACTACACACTACAAATAACTTATATGACCCTATCTATTGCACCACACCTCATACTGAATGTGTCTCCCATACGCCTCCTACTCAAGAGGCCCAGAGTCTCCAGATGGAGGGGATCCTAGGTCTGGAGGCACTTGGGCTCTGGGGGGATTGAGGTGAGTTAAAAGGATGAAGGGTTGGGCAGAGTGGCTCATTATCACCTTACCTCCCCTTTCACATTTCTCCCCCCTCCCCAGTCCCTGCCCATTCCCCCTCCTCTTGGCTCTTTCTCTGCCAGAATTTCAAGTCTATGGAGAGTGGAGGGAGTCCCAGTGGAGGAAGTGGGAAATGGACTGAGATTCCACTGGGAGGGTTATCATTTGGATTCTAAGAAGAATTTTCTGACCTCCCAAGGCAGGAGACCCAATATCTTTCCCCAAAGAAGAGTTCCTGGGAATGGAAAGTGTTGGAGGCAGAGGCCGTTAGTGAAGACACCCCAGCACACCCAGGAGAGAGAGGAGGGAAAAGAAGAAAAAAGAGGCTCTGAGAGGGCACTGGGAGAATTCTTATTTCTGTGCTCTCTCAAGTGGAGAGGGGCTTCCACAGCCCAGCTAATGAACTTCTTCCCAAATTCTCTGTGCAAGATTTGGCTGCTCCCGGAGGGGGGTCCTTTCTAACAAGGTGCCCCCGGGCTCTGCCCCTCCCTCCCCAGGAGCTGAAGCCGCCAAAGGTTCCTGGAATATAATGGATCATTTTCCAATTTACCAGGGTCTTAGAGATTACGCCGCTAATCCCATCAAAGACCATCTGCTTACATTGTCCCTCCTGAGCCAAAATAAATAGATCCTTTACTCTCTCCACTTCAGCTCCTCTGGGGTATTGTAGCGGGAGAAAGTTCGACAAGGCCCATCCCATTTCCCCCTCCCTCCTGCTGCGGGCTGGACAGAAAAGGAGAAAACAAACTTAGCTTGTCTGAGGTGTGAAAGGTCATTTATGCTCCTGACCTGCATTCTTCTCGGGAGCCTGCGACGATGGGAATCGGGGAGAGGGGCGGGCCCGGGGCTCTGGGGGTCTCTGAGGATCAGCCCCCTGTGGAGGTGTGGGACAGCCTGTTCTGTGCCCCTCTGGCCTGCTGTCCCAGCTCTGAGGCCACCTTGCCCCAGCCCACTTTTGGTTTCTCTTTCTCTCTAGTCTCTTCAAGTTTCTCCCACCTGTGACTGTTGGGAAATAATTATTGAAATCTAACTTTCATCCCTCCCTTGGCAGAACTGTGGGGAAGAGGACATGAAAATCCACAGAAGCACTAATTTAATTCCATCTAAAAGTCATTTCTTCTATAGGCTTTTCACATTTATTCCCTTCTTTGTTATTACTCTGTTGTCAAAAGGGGCTTCATAAATGGTGGAGGGAGAGGCTTAGGAGGAGCCTCATGGGAAGTTTAGTTATGGCTGAACCAGGAGGAATATGTATGTGCAAATCGGTTCCAGGAATTAGATCATGCAAGTTATTTATTAAAAGGTGATAAGTGCCATAGAAAATAAATGAAATATAAAACAGGGTAAGGGAGTGAGGGATGGAGCCTCACTGAGAAGGTGGCATTTGAACAAAGACTTGCAGAAGATGAGAGAATTATTCAAGAGGAAACCAGGAGAGAGTTCCACACACAAAGAATAGCCAGTCTCTTCCCACCATTTCCTGTGTCTTGGCCACTTCTAACCCATTCTGTCTCTCAACCATTATTTTTAGCTGTTTTCTGACCTGCTCAAGAACCTAAAGGGGCTCCCAGCAGCCTGTTTTATCATCTCCAGGACAATCTGCAGAGGCAGGTCTCCCCAACTCGGCCAACAAATAACTGCCTGTTTGGGGCGGCTGCCCCAAACACACTTGGTCTCCAGAAGGGGCACATGTTTTACTTTAGAAAAGCAGCATAGTGACAGAAATAACACAGACATTGGAGTCAGGACAATCTCAGTTTGATCATTCCAGCTCTGCTGCTTACTAGCTAGGTGATCTTGGGTCTGGATCCTCAACTCTCTGACTCTCCATTTTCCTCATTTGTAAAACAGAGATAATGCCTACCTCACAGGACTGCTGTGAAAAATCAATGAGGTAATACACAGTTCCTGGCGGGTGTTCTATACAAAACACTGTGCAAGACAGAGCAGGGACTGTGCCCCAACACCATAGAGAAGTTAGAAAGCGTTTGCTCAAGAAATTTAACAGCAGTGTGTAAAGCATTTGCGCATTTAGGGACACAATGTTAATTTCCCAGTTATAAGATTTGTTCATTTGGCAAATGTGGCTGGATACTTGTATATACAAAGCACTAAGAGACACAAAAGGGAATGAGGCATATGCCCTGGTTAAAGAGTGAAGACAAGGACAGATTACTGACGTACATAGCAGGACATGATATGTGTTCAGAAAACGAGATAGAAATTCTAAGGGGAGAGCAAGAGGTCCTTTTTAAAAAATTTTTTAGGGCTTCCCTGGTGGCGCAGTGCTTGAGAGTCCGCCTGCCGATGCAGGGGACACGGGTTCGTGCCCCGGTCTGGGAAGATCCCACATACCGCGGAGCGGCTGGGCCTGTGAGCCATGGCCGCTGACCCTGCGCCTCCGGAGCCTGTGCTCCGCAATGGGAGAGGCCACAGCAGTGAGAGGGAGAGGCCACAACAGTGAGAGGCCCGTGTACCGCAAAAAAAAAAAATAATAATAATTTAATTTTATTTATTTATTTTTGGCTGTGTTGGGTCTTCGTTGTTGCACGCGGGCTTTCTCTAGTTGCAGCGAGCGGGGGCTACTCTTCCTTGCAGTGCGCGCGCGGGCTTCTCATTGCAGTGGCTTCTCTTGTTGCGGAGCATGGGCTCTAGGCACACGGGCTTCAGTAGTTGTGGCGCATGGGCTCAGTAGTTGTGGCTCGTGGGCTCTAGAGTGCAGGCTCAGTAGCTGTGGCGCATGGGCTTAGTTGCTCCGTGGCATGGGGAATCTTCCCAGACCAGGGCTCGAACCCGTGTCCCCTGCACTGGCAGGCGGATTCTTAACCACTGAGCCACAAGCGAAGCCCAAGAGATAATATTCAATTGGCATAATGTGGAATCAGGAAGATTTCGTTAAGGGGGTGGCATGAGCTGGGTAGGCCTTGAAGGATGAATAGGACCTGAACATGCAGAATGTAGGGAAAGGAGAGAATGGGAGAGACCATGCTTCACGATAATGCATATCAATAAGACTTGAATATTTAGGTAATCATAAGCTCATTATGAACCGATACCATCATGTAACTGCTAAAAGCTAACGTGGTCTTTGGCTTTATGAGGGGAAGAATCACATCCAGATCAAGAAAGATGAAGAATGTTACTGCTCTTTGAACTGGCTTCACCTGAAGTGAGATACTAACCTATAAGATAGCACTGAGAAGAGGATTAGCTAAAAACAGGGGGCTCTGTGATATGTAAGGGGTATGACCATGGGCGGGTTACTTCACGTGTCTCATCTTCAGTTTCCTTATTAGTAAGTAAGGTGAGAATGACATTGGCTGCACAGTAAGTGAGGATTAAATGAGATTATATGAAAACGCTCACTAAAGTGACTGGCACATAGAAAATACAAGACATGATATCTGTTTTTAACTTTTAACTTTCAGTGGGCCATCATGTAGGAGAGGGGCAGACTAGGGACTGACATATATACACTAATATGTATAACTAATAAGAACCCACTGAATAGCACAGGGAACTCCACTTCGCTGTACAGTAGAAACTAACACAACATTGTAAAACAACTGTACCCCAATAAAAAAAAAAGAAAAGAAAGAAAAGGGACAGACTAATAGTGCAGGAGAAAAACAAATACCACGTGCTAACACACATATATGGAATCTAAAAAAAACGGTACTGATGAACCCAGTGGCAGGGCAGGAATAAAGATGCAGACGTAGACAATGTACTTGAGGACACGGTGGGGGGGGGAAGCTGGGGTGAAGTGAGAGAGCAGCACTGACATATACACACGACCAAATGTAAAATGGATGGCTAGTGGGAAGCTGCTGCACAGCACAGGGAGATCAGCTCGGTGCTTTGTGACCACCTAGAGGGGTGGGATAGGGAGGGTGGGAGGGAGGCTCAAGAGGGAGGGGATATGGGGACATATGTATACGTATAGCTGATTCACTTTGTTGTACAGCAGAAACTAGCACAACATTGTAAAGCAATTATACTCCAATAAAGATGTTAAAAAAATAGTGCAGGAGAAGAATTGGTGAATGGAAATAAGGGAGCAGATTAGGGTTGGCATGAAGAAGAATGTATAAATGGCCAGAAAAGACCAAATATAGAGAATGTTTTGTTAATAATGGCCACCCATCAAAGACATAGAGGAAGGAATTTCTGATTTGGGTAAGGGATTGAACTAGCTGTTTCAAACATTCCTTCCAATGCCAAGATTCTGACACAAAGCAGTGGATGTGTCAGCTTAAATTGAAAACTATAAGCTTCCTTGAAAGTTCCATGAAGGCAGGAATCATGCCCGTTTGGTTCATTTCTCTATCAAGTGCCCAGAAGAGTATAACAGGCATTTGATAAATAATTTGTTGAATGAATGAATAAATGAGTCTTCTGTTTCAAGTGCTTTATATGCATTATTACAAAGACAGTAAATGTTACAGTTCAAAGGAAAAGCATGGGAAGAAGTGAGGTCTGGAAGAAACAGGGAGAATCAAGGAGTCATAGCCCATAGACAGAGAAAACAGGATAAGATGGTGGTATTTGTTCTACTGTGCTAAAGGAAATTTGGAGGGGCATCACTGGGCTGCACATCCATGGATGGCTGCTAAGATAGGATGTTGAACAGAGCAACAGGAGAAATGGAAATAATATAGAAAGGGGAATTTTGTCTTAGAGTTACAGAATCAAGCAGAGTGAAACTAAGGAGAAGGCAGCATATTTCCACTGGGATGATGTTCACGACACAGAAGACTTGCGTTATGGTGGCAAAGGTGGCATGATCAACTCCCTGCTTTGTACCACAGTAGCTTTTTAGGATTTCCTGGCTGAGATGGGGGTTTACTCGATGGCCCCCAGCTTTTGGCAGAGCCTTCTTTCCTGTAGCAAAGAACCAATACTTGATGGGAGGATAAAATGAAGTTTCCATTAACTACACTCCTGATTTCTGCTTTGCTTTTGCTTTGCTGAGAAATGCTATGGGCTTTCTATCTATGGAGAAATTGGAGGAGACATGTCTTTGGTGTCCTGAGGCAGGAATGGATGAGGCACTAACTTCCTCAGAGTACCATTATTTGATTTAAAAAAAAGAAAAAAAAAAGATTCCTGCCACAGTTCTTTTCCTAATCAGTCTAGATTGGGAGTCCTATCTGAATGCCTCCTTACCCTAATCCAGATTTCTCATGCAGTTTTCTGAATTTTCCTTTTTTTTTTTTTTTTAATGCCCTTTTGAAAGCTGGAACACTCCAACCCCAGGGGCTATTTGAAAACGACCCTAGGAAATATGCATTTGGTTCCCCTCAGATTGTCTCTTCCCTGTCTGCATCTTTACCATTAGAGAGTGTCATCCTTTGAAAGCATGTAGGTAGAGAAAGGGAAAAGGTGCTTAAAGTCAGGGGAATACAGATGAGGTGCCCCGGCTCATCTCTTGGTTTCTTGCCTTGTGCTGCCACCTAGTGTCCCCAAACCTTAAATACTTTACCCTAGGGAGGGACCACAGTTCATTCGTTCATGCAGATTCATTTATACATTCATTCTTTCTTTGTTTGTTTTCGGGTTTTTGTTGTTGTTGTTTTTGTTTTTGTTTTTGGCTGCACCGCGTGTTTTGTGGGATCCTAATTCCCCAACCAGGGATAGAACCTGGGCCCCCAGCAAGCTGGAAGCACAGAGTCCTAACCTCTGGACCGCCAGGGAAGTCCCAATACATTCATTCATTTTTTTTTTAACTTTAAAAATTTATTTACTTATTTATTTATGTTTGGCTGCATTGGGTCTTCGTTGCTGCGTGCGGGCTTTCTCTAGTTGCGGCAATCATGGGCTACTCTTTGTTGCGGTGCACAGGCTTCTCATTGTGGTGGCTTCTCTTGTTGCGGAGCACAGGCTCTAGGCACGCGGGCTTCAGTAGTTGTGGCACGTGGGCTCAGTAGCTGTGGCTCGCGGGCTCTAGATCACAGGCTCAGTAGTTGTGCACGGTCTTAGTTGCTCCGCGGCATGTGGGATCTTGCCGGACCAGGGCTTGAACCCGTGTCCCCTGCATTGGCAGGCGGATTCTTAACCACTGCGTCACCAGGGAAGTCCTACATTCATTCTTTTATTCACTGATGCCCTTAACCTTTTAGCAAAAATATGCTAAGCCTTCCCTCTGGCCAATTATGGAGCAAGTCACCCCATCCCTCTGTTTCTAGATATCCCTGCTTTCATGCTGCTCTAGACAGTTCCCTCTCTGCCCTTTTCTCCCTGTTAAAAGAGGCTCCAGCCTTTCAACCTCTTGCTATGGTTGAAACTCATTCCTTTTTGTTAGCAGAGAGGTAGAGAAGCTGTGCTCTGTATTCCCTTCCTGACCATGAGTTTCCAACTTGAGGCACAGGGTTGATGGGAATGAAGAGCATAGACCGCAATGACAGTGGAAGGGAGCAATGACACAGTATGAGATTAGACAAAGGTATAACCTTTGTGGCGTGTTATAGTTTATAAATAGTGTCAACATATGTCAGGATATTTAAGATTTATAGCAACCTAGTGAGGCTCACAGGGCAGGTATTAGTATCATCATTTCACAGGTGAGGAAACGGACGCTAAAGAAAGTCAAGCAGTTAGCTAATCAGTGGCAAAGCTGGGTAAGTCACAGGTCTCCTGGCTCTCATCCAGGGTTCATTCCTTTAGAGCAGGTTGTCTGAAAGAAGAGAATGGAAATGTAGAGCTAGAGAGCCCCATGTATGCCTGGAGGAGGAGGGGACAGGGAGAAGGAAGTGGTGGCATCGCATAATAGCACACTATCGAGCAACATGCCCTAGAGGGGAGCGTATGTGGCCAGGAGACTCAAGCTGACTTTTTCCTGCGGGAGAGTTGGAACTCCTCCTTTGGCACAAATGCTCCTCCTGGTGGCCATGCAAGGCTATGGCAATATCCTCCTCCACACAGGAGGAGAGTGAGGAGAGAGGAAGGAGAGGGGCTGGGAAGGGCTGACCTGGGCTGGGAAGAGAAGCTGGGAAGTAGAGTCAGTGAAGCTACACTGATGTGGATTTCCAGAAAGGCAGGCACATTCATACTAAAGTATAAATAGATAAAACCCATTTTGGATGTATTTTATAATTCCTACTGTTACTATAATATCTAACATTTATTAAACACTTAATCTTTGCTAGGCACTATTCTAAGTGCTTTACTTGCATTATATTGACTCCTCACAACTCACAGAGACTCCAAGAGGTTAAGCAATACATTCTGAGTCATACTAGTAAGTGGCGGGACCTGGGCTGACTCCAAAGCCTGGAACACTGCTTCCCTCCACCCAACAGTTGGAATAGAACTGACTGTGTAAAAGTAGGCAAAATTTATTTATGTCGGAATCCAATGGGAGAAAATAATCTCTCTTCCTAGGGGTATCTCTGATCTATTCCAGTTTCCAGGAATGACTCCCTCCTACAAGGCCACTCAGACTAGAAACACAGCACAACAGCTCACCTGACAGAGGCTGGAATGTGGAAGTTGAAGGATTAACAGGAATGGACCAAATGTTTATCTGATTGGTTCAAATCAGCCAAACTAAAATTTAACACACAGCACATGACTGCTTTGAACACTGCCTAGTGGGGGGCGGGGGGAGGGGTGCGTGGGGGCGGGGTTAAGGTGAGAGGAGCAAAGATAGCTAAGAAACAGTCCATATCCTTTGAGAATATAAGAGACTAGTTGGGAAGACAAACATTTACAAAAATATCTCTGAGACAAGGAAAAATATGACAAAGAAAAGCGAAAAATACTAAGAGTGGGGGTTGGAAGAGGTAGAACTAAAATGTCCCTTAGAGGATTTGAAGGGGTTTTAGGTAGGAGGTGGCATCTGAATTGGGCTTTAAGTGTGGGTAGGATTTCAACAGACACATATGGGGGGGGGTTAGATAAGGAAGAAAAGGAATTAAAGAGGGAAGCAATAGCAAGAACAAAGACTGGGTTAGGAGTGCAGGGCATGTTGAAGGCTCATGTTTTGGCTAGATGGAATATAAGTCCACAAAGGGCACTTGCAGGAGGAAAGGCTGGCATTAGAGGGTGGAGAGCCTTGGATGACAAGCTAAAGGGTTAGAACTTCATTGAGCACTGAGAGCAACTTCGGATTTTTACCTACAAGGAGTGATATGTTTAAAACTATGCTTTAGAATGAAATCTGTCAGTGATAGTTGAAGAGGGTTTGCTAATTTCTAGGCAAAAAGAACAAAGGCTGACTGAAGGAGGTGGTGGGCAGATAAAGAAGGGGCAGTTGTACAGTGAACACGCAGAGATTCAGGGGACCTGGAAACTGGCTGGATATGGTAGAGGAGCAGGAAGAAATTATGTGGTGAAATACCACACAGAGGCTTTACCACTAACCAGACTCGTGAATAGCACCACTTTCTAGTAGTTTCCTCATCTATAACAATGGGAATAGTAAACCAACTTTACACAATTATTGTAAGAGGATTGGATTTGACTGTGTATGGAAAGAACCTGGCATATAGCAGGTACTCAATACCTGGTAACTATTAGATTATCATTTTGAACATGACCATCAAAAGTATGGTGACAGGGCTTCCCTGGTGGCGCAGTGGTTGAGAGTCCGCCTGCCGATGCAGGGGACACGGGTTCGTGCCCCGGTCCAGGAAGATCCCACATGCTGCGTAGCGGCTGGGCCGGTGAGCCATGGCCGCTGAGCCTGCGCGTCCGGAGCCTGTGCTCCGGAACGGGAGAGGCCACAACAGTGAGAGGCCCGCTTACCGCTAAAAAAACAAAAAAAGTATGGTGACAGCATTAACTGAAATGGGAAACATGGTGGGAGAGCAGATTTTTCTGTGTGGGGAGGGGAAGGGGTTGTTGGCTCACGAATTCAATACGGGACTTGTGGAATCTGAGGTGTTACATCCGGGTCGAGCTGTCTAACAGGTAACTATCTCATTTGGGTCTGGAATTCAAGAGAAAGGCTGTGAGTCATCAATATAAAGAAGATCACTGAAGCCACAGAAGTAGGTGAGAAAACCCAAAGAGAGAGGGGAGAGAGAGAAGAGATGAGGGTTGAGGCACACAAACCCTTAGAGGGCATGAAGAATTACAGACGTTCTCTTGAGAGGAGAACCAGGAGAAGGCAGAGAGCCACACAGCCAGCAGAAGACGGCCTCAGGATGGAGGCTATGGTTCTGCGTCACAAGCTACTAAGGCGTGAAGGAAGACAACAGAGACCAAGATTTTCAATATGGCTTTGAGACTGTTTGGGACCTTGAAGACTACAATTTCAGGAGAGGGGCTGGAACACGTACTTCAAGGGGTGAGAGGTAAATGAGAGTCAATAGACACTTCTTTTTTTTTTTACCCCCCCTTTTGTGTTTTTCCTTTTTTTTTTTTTTTTTGCGGTACGCGGGCCTCTCACTGTTGTGGCCTCTCCCGTTGCGGAGCACAGGCTCCGGACGCGCAGGCTCAGCGGCCATGGCTCACGGGCCCAGCCGCTCCGCGGCATGTGGGATCTTCCCAGACTGGGGCACGAACCCGTGTTCTCTGCATCGGCAGGCAGACTCTCAACCACTGCGCCACCAGGGAAGCCCAATAGACACTTCTTGATTACTGTTTAGAAAAGTTTGATGATGAAAAAAAGGAGAAAAGAAGGTATAAGTTTGAGAAGGTAAAAAGGGTGATGGAACTCTTTTCTTGTATAGGAGAAATTTAACTATATTTGCTGGAAGAGGAAGGACATTAATACTCTATTAATGGAAGATACTGCTCAAATAAGGCAAAGGTTCTAGGGGAGGAGGGAGGGGCAGGAGTGCTTCGGAAGGGTCAACCTTCAAGGAGGGAGAAGAAATGACTTTTCAGAGACAGGAATTTAGGAAAAGAGGGAGATAAGAGAAAATACTAAAGAGTCACCAAAAACATATTTTGGAAGCTCATATAGAATAGTCTAGAAACCACTGTGCACGAAAGCAGCAAAAATCGGGCCAGAGGCTTAAAGAAAGGGCAGAAGATTGAGAATTATCTCTATGGGAAATTTGGTGTAACTTTCCCCTCGGCCTTTCAAGTGAGTTGTGTATCCCAGGGGAGTTGTGAGAAGCAAAGGATGAAGGATTTTGGGGAAAGACAGGGGCTGAGAGTTGGAGGGCCAAATATAACCTATTATATCGGCAAAAATTAAAGGTGTTAACATCCAATGTTGGCAGAAGTACAGGCAAATGAATGCTACCCATATACTTCTAGTACAATTTTTCTGGAAGGCCAACTTGGCAATATGTGTTAAAAGCTTTTCAAACGTGCATACCCTTCGGCCTTCCATTTTCAGTTCTAAGTATTTAGCCTAAGGAAATAAAATATGTACATGTTTGTTCAGTGCTATTTATAATAGAAAAAAAGGAAACAAACAGAATTTTCAACGGGGCAGTAGAATATAGTACATGTGTAGGAGATAATACTATGCAGACACTAAAAATACAGAAAATAATTTACTGACATGATAAAATGATTATGACATTAGCAAGTGAAAAAGAAAACATAATACACAAAATATAAGTGTGTTCCTAGTCTTTTAAATGCCTATCTACCTACGCACACATTTGGAGAAAGAGAGAGAAGGAGAGGGAGAGAGAAAAAGAGAGAGAGAGATGAAGACATGTATCTGGCTTGGGCAACAGAGAAAGTATTGTGACCATTAGCTGTGATAAGCAATTTAGGAGAAATTAACAGTTTCAGTCCTGGAGATACTGAGTTTTTGTTCAGTTTAATCCGTAAAATACCCCGGGGATATGTTATATAGGTAGCTGGATACATAGATCTGAAGCTCAAGAGAGAGATTTAAGCTACTGACATAGATTGGGAGTCATCAGCATTTACGTGCTTGCTTAAACCTCAGGACTAGATGACACTTCCCTGAAAAGGAGTAAAGAAGAAAGGGCAGCAAATACAGAACCCCCAGGAAACAATACACAGTGAGCAAAAGGAGTATAGCCAGTAAAGAATAATGTCTGTTAGATCACCAGCAATCTATAGCTCTGGTACGCCACCCCATTACTGGAGACATGTAACCTTGCTTCCATCTGACTGAAAAAATCCACAGGAGCTCTCCTACACCACCTTTCCTACCTCAAGTGTCTGTATATCATTATGACTTGTGCCTTTAACCCTGCTGCCTACTTCAGAGGAGGAGACTTCTCACTTCCTTGCAAACGCCAACCAGTCTCTTCAACTGGCTGATTTCTCAACTCCCTCCCATCCCCTCTGATGATGCATGTTCAAGTGTTCCCTTTCTCGAGCGTTTTCAGTATCTTCTATGCTGCTGGTTTTGTCCCCTTTACCTACAAACATGCCATGATTTTCTCAATCTTAGGAACTCCAACTGGCATTATTTCTCCAGTATTTCCTGCTTGATTTTTCTTCCCTGTAGTGCCAGACTTCTCTTCATGATTTATATCCTCTGTCATCACTTCACAACCGCTTTCTTTATAAACCACAGCAATATGTTTACCAACTCCCTCTGTTGAAACTACCCTCTCAAAAGTTACCAATAATCTCCTTATCTTAAAATCTAATGGGTTTTATTTGGCCAACACAGTCTTGGATCTTTTCGCAAGTTTGATGATGCTGACCATCCTTCTTTCTTGAAAACAGTTTCCAGTTTGGTTTAATAAACTTTGATGGAACACCTCTTAGTTAGGTGCAAAGGATAATACTTGATCTCTGAGGAGTTTAGCCCAGTTGGAGCAGTTCAGTGAATTTAGCAACAGAGACCTTTGCCCTGGTCAGAAAGGCTTCAGTGGAATGGTGAAGGCTGACCTTAGACTACAGTGAGTTGAAGAGTGAAGCCAACTTATAATGGGAAAAGATAGAGTAGAAATAGCAAATGCAGTTAATTCTGTTATGAATTTTGTTGGAGAAGGGAAAAAGATAAAACTTTCTAGAAAGTACCTAGAAGGGATTACAGGACAGTGGAGCAGTGGAGAGACTTAAACATGTTCTTAGACTGAAGGAAAGATGCAAGTAGAAAGGGAAAAGTTGAAGACAGACGAGGGGGACTTCCCCGGTGGCACAGTGGTTAAGAATCTGCCTGCCAATGCGGGGGACACAGGTTCGATCCCTGGTCCGGGAAGATCCCACATGCCGCGGAGCAACTAGGCCCGTGCGCCACAGCTACCGAGCCTGCGCTCTAGAGCCCGCGAGCCGCAACTACTGAAGCCTGCGTGACTAGAGCACATGCTCTGCAACAAGAGAAGCCACCGCAATGAGAAGCCCACGCACCTCAACGAAGAGTAGCCCCTGCTCGCCACAAGTAGAAAAAGCCCGTGTGCAGCATAAATAAATAAGAAAAGAAAAAGAGGAAGGGAAGGGTATAACTGATGGGGCAAAGCCCTGGAAGTACCAAGAGGGTTGGGATTGATATTATAGAACTGCTATGAACAGGAACAGGAACCTCTTCCACTAAAATTATACTTAAGCATGTATGATTTGAGGGTGGGAAAAGAGTTCCTCTTTGCTACTATACTAGAGAGGCTAAAAACTGTGGCCCAACAAATCTGGCCTATAGATGTGTGTGTGTGTGTGTGTGTGTGTTTACCTGCATAGAGCTTCAAAAGAATCTGAATTGGTTGCCCACATTTAAAAATCATGAGATTTCAAACAAAAATCTGGATTTCCAGCTTCATCTTAAAAACTAGAAGATGTGGGGCTTCCCTGGTGGCGCAGTGGTTGAGAGTCCGCCTGCCGATGCAGGGGACACGGGTTCGTGCCCTGGTCCGGGAAGATCCCACATGCCCCGGAGCGGCTGGGCCCGTGAGCCATGGCCGCTGAGCCTGCGCGTCCGGAGCCTGTGTTCCGCAACGGGAGAGGCCACAACAGTGAGAGGCCCGCGTACCGCAAACAAACAAACAAACAAACAAACAAACAACAACAACAACAACAAACCTAGAAGATGTGGCAACACAAGCATTGGTAACCAGAGACTGCTGACTTCTTCGGATGGGCTGTGGCCTCTCCAGTCTCCACTGCTCCCTCATACTTACCACATGACCACTTCACTTATTTATGTTATCTGCCTGGCTCCTCTAGGCATCTGAATTTGTCACCCCTCCTATTATTATCTTTCCTACTTTTTTTTTTTTTTTTTTGGCCATGCTGTGAAGCATGCGGGATCTTAGTTCCCCAACCAGGGATTGAACTCACGCCCCCTGCATTGGGAACGCAGAGTCTTAACCACTGGACCGGCGGGGAAGTCTCTCTTACTTCTGAGACTGATTTTTATGTCACTTTCAATGGCTTCTCTTTCTTGTATCGGATAACTGGATGTTGCTTCTGTTCTCAATCTTCTTCTTCTACACGTTTTCCCTTCAAGAACTTGTTCAAGTTCAATCTGTCACTTCTGTGCAGATTACTTGTAACTCAATAGTATAAAATCTTTGAATATTGGAGTTGGAAAAGGAATTTAGAGATCGGATAGTTCAATCTTCCCAGTCCATAGAACATAGTTGGATAACAGACTTCTATCATTCAAAAGAACTTTAAAGATGAACTAGCTTAATTTACAAATGAGGACATTTAGGTCTCACAGAGATTAAACATTGCTCTCTACTTAACGACACAATTCTGTGCAATTCAAGACACATCTACTACTTTGTGCAAGACACCATGGGGGAATATAAACTTGAATTAGATAGGGTTCCTTCTCTCAAGGAACTCACTTCTAGCACAAGCACACGAAATAAAACGTGGTTAAGTCCTATAATGGAGAAAGAACATGACATTAATGGACAACCAAGGACAGCAAAGTTCCAATGATGGATATCTGCATATGTAACTATATGAGTAGATTTAACTAGATCTTGAGAAGGGGGTAGGGCACATTCTTCTTTTTATAGTTCTTGCTGTGTGTATATGTTCCTTAATATCTGAGAATATAAACTCAGATGGATTAAGTAACTTGTCCAAGGCAACTCTGTCAATTAAAGGCAAGGCCAGGTCTAGAAATCAGGTCTCCTAACTCAAACTCCAGTGTTCTTTCTCTTACATCTCAGTGTGTCTTCAGCCCTTATTTCTCCTGAGCACTATCCTGTATTATCAACTGTCTGCTAGGCATTTCTAAATAAAGGGCTACTTCCTTGTTTTACTTGGTAGCACAACCATTCATCCAGTTGGGATGCGTCAACATCCTGTAGCTACATACAGTACACATAACAACAACTACAACACACCTCACACTTATTCTGGCAATAGGTCCTATTAATTTGTCCTTCAAAATGTCTCCTTTGTCCAGGCATTTCTTGGGTGACCACTTCCACTTCCCCAGGGGAAAGCCTTATTATCTTCATATGGTTTTGCCTTCAGCCCCTGACAAACTCATAGAGCCTTAGAGTTGAGAAGAATCTTAGAGGTTATCTACATCCAACCTTTACCCAGAGAGAGAATCACTTCTATAGTACTCCTGATCCTGACAGTGGTCAGCCAGCTGCTGTGCAGGGTATTCAACTACTTCTAGGACAGCTCATTTCACCACTAGACACCCAAGTAATTAGAAAATTCAGCCACTTGCTCACTCAACAAATGTTTACTGATCATGTTCCCTGTTCAGGCATAGTGCTTGGCACACTGGAGGTTTAGCTGTACAGGGCTCCCCACAGGCCTTCTGCATTCCCGCCTTTCCTGTCTTTGTTCACTGGCCTCAAGTAACTTTCAGTTGAGTTTCTTCTTCTCTAACATGGAGATAATAATACCTATCTCGAAGGGTGTTTGTGAGGATCAACTGATATAACATGTGTAGAAATGCTCTGGAAACCAAGTGTAATATAGGTAAGGCTTTCCCCTCATCTCTCCAACTGTGTATTATATTTGGGGTGGTGGTGGTGGAGATGATTCCACTATCATCTTTTAGATACTTTATACATACAAAAGAATAGTTGTTATATGTGTGTTATAAGATATAATGAATACCCACAAATCTACCATTTAACCCAATAACTAGAACATTACCAAGAGGATCCATTTTTCTTCCCCATCCCATCCCCAAACTCTCTCCAAAGTAACTACTAATAAATTTTGTGTTTATCACTCCTCTGCTTTTCAAAACGTTTTATCATATATACCCAAACAATATATTGTTTAATTTTGCTTGTTTCTGAAATTTATGAAAATGGTCTCAAATACTTGCAGTGTTCTGGGATTTCTCTTCTCATTCAGTAGTATGTTCCTAAGATTTAGTCAATCCAATTATACATACTTTGAAGCTTCATCTCCTTGACATAGCCTCTTCAGATCACAAGAGCACAAAGCGATCCTTCCCACTATGAACGCCTCTAGTAGTCACTGTCTATTTTTAAAATGAGCTGAAATTGTAGCTTCACTTTTCCTATATCTTAAGTGGCATCACCCTAACTAGACATAAACTCCTTGGAAGGCAGGGAGGTGGCTTATCGTGGTAGGAGAGCACTGAATGGGCGGCCTGGGTTCCAATTCCGGTGTCACCCTCACAGGCAGTGTCCCCGGCCTGGTTCCTTCCCCTTTATGAGCCTCCACTTCTTTCTTTAACGGGAGGGTTTTTGCGAGGAACTCCTGAGAGAGCGGATACAACGCGCTTCATTAACTGCGAATTAATATTCACGTCACCGTTGGGCCCACAGTTTCCAGAGGGGCTTCTGCAAACAGGGCCAGGCCAGTGGCGCTCTGGCTGTGTTTGGGGACGGCCGTGTCACCCGCGAGGGCAGGGACCGGGATTCTTCCTTTCTTCGGGATACGGCAGGCAGCTCCATGGCGGGCCGTACTCCGAACGGAGGCTAAACTTCTGTGAAAACTGCCAGCAGGCGGGAGGGCGTTCCCTCCCCCTCGAATTGGGCAGGGCGCGAGGCATTTCACGCATGCGCATCTCCTCCTCGAGGCTCTGGTGAGACCCAGCCAAAATTGGTTCGCTCCGCTCGGGTTTTTTCCATACAGGGCTAAAATCTTTTCTGTACGCACGCGTCTTGTGTAGGCTGCGGTTGGCTGATGGTCCCATCCGTCATCGGATGAGCCAATGAAGTGAGCATCAAGATCCACTTCCCGCCCTTCGGTGGGGGAGCCCTGGGAGTGGATTTAGGTCTTTGTGCGGACTCATGTCCGTGTGGACCAAGGAGCTGAGAAGTCAGCCTGGGAGCGGGCAGGAAGCTTGGCTCACCCGCTGGCGACGGACTGCCTTATTTGCTGTCATAGCGGGGAGGGTGCATGAGAGAGTGAAGGGATCGGTGTAAAGGGCGGCGGGGTCCCCAGGGGTCGTTGCTAGTCATTCATTTGTTGAGCACCCACTGTATGCCAGACGCTGCCCTAGGCAGGCGCTTTGGAACGGTGATCTCGGCTTCCATGGGGGCTTACAGCCTAGTGGGACAGGTTAAACAAGTGCTTTTATTGCCTTACACCTCCCTTCTTCCCCTTCGCCTTAGATGGAGATTCTCCTCTTCGCAAATACTAAACCAATTCAAGGTCCCCAGCCGGCACTGGGTGGCAGCAATGGGATTGGGCGCCAAGGCGCCGAGGCCAGCCTCCGCTCCCAGCCAAGGGCCGTGACTGGGGGTGAGGGCTGGCGCTGTGGTCACGTGAGGGCGGGGTTTGGCGGGCGCGTGACCTCCGTGTAGGCGGGGCCCTTCCCCTTCCTCTTCCCCTTCCCTTCCCTTCCCTCTTGGGCCCTCGGCGTCGTCACCAGCTTTTATTGGGCACATGGCGGCTGATGCGCAGTAGATGGGAGTGACTCTGGGCGGCCACACTGCGAAGGCGGGGACCTCAAGCCAAACGAAGTGCCCGAATGAGGCCTAAGAGCTGTAAACAGGTGGAAACGGGGGCAAAGCAAAGGGGGGTGGGGTGGGTAAATGCAAGTCGGTCCAACTGGAAGCAATAAAGCCTAGGCTCAAATGAACTATACCTATTTGGGAACTGCGCTGTGGAAAGAACCCGAGAGCCACCTTTTCCTTTTGGGCCTAGGGTTTACCAACTGAAATAGAGCAGGGCACTGGACGTGCCCCTTAGCCGGGCAGTGACACTGAATGATTTAAGTTTGCAATCAGAAACAAGCAGTCTGTATTGGCTCAGTAGGAGCCACTTTGGAGCCTGGGGTGGGTTCGCCTTATGTCCCTTTCACATCCGCTTGCTGTTCCTGAAACAAGTTTCCACAATCACAAGGCTGGAAAAGTTAGCCCATGGGACTGAGGGGTGAGTCACAAGAACATGAGCTACAGGGAACTGCTTGGCCTCCTTGGCTGGAACAATCAGATACCACCCTTTGTTTCCCACCTCCCAAGAGTCACCTCTTTGGGGATAGGAGCCCACTGGGTGCTAATTCTTCAGTGGAGTGATAACTAGAAGAAACTGGAATCCACGCTCCTCAGCCCCACTGGATCTGGTGCTGGAAAGTAGAGAAGCTGCAGAAAGTTACCACGCCCATGAGGGGAAAAAAAACCCTTTGTAGTTTGTAGCGCTCAGTTTATGAACTGCACTTTCACATGCATTATCTCATTTTAGTCTGACTGAACACATACTGCGTGCCAGGCACTGAGCCAGACACAAAAATGGGTGAGGCAGTGAATTTTTAAGAAGAGCTTTCAGTCCAGTTGTACAGAGAAAATAGAAACTAGTACCTACAGTTTCAGGTAGAATGAGGTAGGAGCTATAAAAAAGGGGCAGATTCCTAAGACACTTCATAAGAGAAGACTATCATAGCCAGCTGGGTAGGATGGGGGAAATCAGGAAAAGTTTAATGGAGGGAAAGTTGTAGGAGTAAAAGCTTGAATGATAGGAAAGTTTTCAAAGAAATAGGCACGTAGAGCCCTATTTTTTTGCCCATAGAACCTCTTCTTACCCAAGTAAGTTAATCTATTTTCATGTCTTTGACAAGTAGCAGTAATAAAAATAATAACTAACACTGAGCACTTATTATGGATCAGGAATGGTTTCAAGTGATTAATATGTAACGTTTATTTAAATCTCACAGCAACCCATTTTACACATGAAGTGACTGAGTCATGAAGAAGTTAAGGTACTCTCTAGGCTGATGTCTCACAAGTCTTCTCTTATCTCTGGACTAGGCATTGTCCTGAGCCCCAGCTTCATTCATCCAGCTGCCTACCAGGTAGTTCCTCCGGAATATCCTCCAGGTATCTAGTAAAGAAGTGTTATCTCTCCTTATCAAAAGAAAACCAGTGACCTCTAGGGTTGCACCGGGGTCCACCACACCTGACCCTGCAGTTATCCCTGGGGAGCAAAACACTCCTCCCTACCTTCGATGCCTCAAAGAATGCATCAGTGAGCTTTCCCTTTTTCAAGGTAAGCACAAGCCTAGTGAGTCAAGGGACTTCCCTGGTGGTCCAGTGATTAAGACTCCGCACTTACACTGCAGGGGGCATGAGTTCGATCCCTGGTCGGGGAACTAAGATCCTGGGTGCGATGCGGCCCAAAAAAAAAGACTAATGAGTCAAGCAGGCCTTTAGTGAAGTTAGGAGATCACAGATAAGGAATACATTTCTGGTTCTTCTGATCTCTACAACTCAAACTCTTATGCAGCTTGGGGCCCTCTATGAGTCTCTCCTTGCCCCGCCCTCCAGCCTTTTTCCACGGTCCTTGCGGTTCCCACGTCCCAAGGACGACGACTTCACAGGTGACCAACACTATGACTGGCTTCCCTCTTCATAAAAACCTTCTCTCTACCCATGGGGTGACCTCACCCTGCTGGCCTGGACAGGATGACCGTCTATCAATACCATAGGAGGGCTTCCACGTACACCTCCAACTCCGTTCATCTGAGACGAAACTCATCTCCTTCGGACGTACCTGGTGGCCTTGTCTGGCGCCACAGCACCACCATCCAGTCAGTAGTCCAAGCACGAGTTTGAGAGTCGTTGACTCGCCTCCCTTTCCTTCGTCCTCTACCCTCACCAGGCAGTTTCCAAGTCGTTATTTTACCTCTTAAGTATTTACTAAATTCATCCTCTCACTTGCAAAGGACCCTGACTGGACCTCAATTCTGCCTGCCTTCCAACTGGTTCTCAGCATTACTGTCTGAGGGAGCTTATACTGGCAGGAAGCTTTCTGAAGTGCAAATCTGATCAAGTCCCTCCTCTATTTAAAATCCTTTGATGACCAAATATCTCCTGCAGAGTAGAATCCAAATTATGGCAATCAAGGCCCTTCACAGTGAGGTTTCCGCCTACCTCTTCAGCTTTCTCTGCTATACCTTTGACCTGTACCACAGTATTTGATTTCCTGAATGCACCATTTTCTCTCCATACTTCACATGCTATTCCGGCTACCAGGAATGACTTCCCTGCCCTCATTTGTACATGTCTTCCAAATCCAGCTCAAATACCTCCCCTAAGTAGCCTCCCCTGATCTCTACTGGCTCGGATTTCGGTGTGCCGCCTCCTCTGATCCCACAGCCCACTTACAGCCTTCCTACATGTCATTTAATGCAGCCTGCTGACTCAGATGTTAACTGTTGGTTCACCTGTCTCTTGTTGCCGCTTAACTGTGCGTTGAGAGGCAGGAGGTGTCTTGTTCCTCTCTGTATCTCCAATACCTAACAAAGAGTTTCACACACAGGAGGTGCTTAATAAATGTTTGTTGCATTTAAGACAGGAGGATGGCATGACTGAAGACTCAAAGGGTCTGTCAAGGAATGGACTGTACTGCCTGGTTGCCCTAGTGGCCAAGGGAGTTGCACGGACTACGCCTGGAAAAGAGGTTGTGCCAGGTCTTTGAAGGCCCTGGGAGCCCTGCCCAGGAGTTTGGGCTTATTTGGTGGGCAGTAGAGAACCATGAGGTGCTGGATGATCAGTACTGTGCCAAAGATGGGAGGATGGATTAGAAGGCAAAGGCTTGGGTTAGAGAAAACGGGTAGCTATTAGCTCTGTCTTCCAGTTGATGAAACAGTGGCTTGGGCAAATGGTGACTACCCGAGGCCACACAGCTGGTAAGTAACAGAACTAGGAGTTGAACAAGTTCTGGACTGCGAAGTCCAGAGATCTTTGTACCACACCACCGTGGGTATGCAGTAGGTGGGGCTTCAAGGTTGTCCCAGTGTGAATGGATACTCCATTAATCAGGATAGGATAGGTTATATTGCAGACACAATTCTGAAAGCTCTGTGGCTTAACATAAGACACTTATTTCCCATTCACACGAAGGCCACTGTGGCGCTGGACATCACCTTAAGGCAGCTTAGCCATCCAGGCTGCTTTGACATGCTTCCACAGTTGCCATGATAGGGAAAGAGCACTTGGAGAATCACATACCAGCTTGATTTTGGAAGCGACACACATTACTTCCAGTACGGTCCACTGGCCAGAACTAGTCTGATGACCTCACTTGACTACACAAGGACTGGGAAATACAGTCTTCTATGTGTCCAGGAAGCGGAAGAGGGCAGGAAATATTTGTGGGCAATAGTAATGCCTACCCAGGACATCAGGGGCCGATGCCTATAGAGAAGGAGGGGTGAGGCCCAACAGTCTGAGCGTGTGAGATGTGCAAAGGAGAGAGGTTTTGCTCAGGATTTGTGTTTGTCAGGGTTATTCTAGTCACAGGCAGCCAGCAGGGGAACCTCATCCGGGCGATAGTACCTTCTTAACCCTTTCCTGCTCAGCATCTTTCACCTCTGCTCCAGCTGAGGGAGAAGTGAAGCAAAATCTGTAATGACCCTGAGAGGGAGGCAGGGCTGGCACAGATGACCGCAGTTTTCCGATGAGGAATCCAAGGAATGAAGACATTCTGTGATGTGCCTGCATATGCAGCAACCAAAGCATTAAAACCACGGTTTGTGGATTTTAGGCATTTGCAGGCCTGTCGCCACCATCGTATGTGGGCCCTTCATACTCCATCTTTGCCTCTGCAGCACCTAGCATGGGCCTAGTACAGAAGAGTGGCCAAACCCTGTTAGTAGTGAGCCAGGCCCTCCCTGTGCACTTCCCTCCAGAGCCCCTGCATCTGCCCTACAGCACAGCTGTGCAGGGCACACGGCTTCGGGAGCAAGAGCCACCAGCCCCTGCCAGCCTCTGCAGAAAGGCACCAGGTGGGGAAGTCCTTTGGGGTATGTGAGGAGGGCAGGGAGAGGCTCCTGGCACTGTTAAAGGGCACTTCAGAAGGGAGAGGTAGGGCAGCTGCCCCTTTGGGAGGGAACTCTGTGGGGGCCGCGAAGGTGGAATCCATCTGTGCCTAACAGAGTGCCTGGGCAACTTTCTGCCGTGGAAAAGTTTTCCGTAGCTGAAGGTCCTCTATCACACTCCTCCTCCACGCACACTCCATCTGTTCCTGACCTGGCCTTGAGTGGTATTT
This sequence comes from Mesoplodon bidens, assembly GCF_964165515.1. Taxonomy (NCBI): domain Eukaryota; kingdom Metazoa; phylum Chordata; class Mammalia; order Artiodactyla; family Ziphiidae; genus Mesoplodon; species Mesoplodon bidens. The sequence continues at coordinate 72,317,716 of NC_138177.1, read as the reverse complement.
GTTTTTCTTGTGTCCCAGGATCCCTCCTCTGGCTTCTAACCAGACAACCCTCCTGAGTCCTGGGGCTGCTTCAGCTTCTGACCAGAGCACCTGGAAGAAATTCTCACCCGAAAACCCCACCTCAGACATTGTGAGTGTCCGCCCGGCAGGCAGGCTAACCGCCCTTCTTTCCTGCTGAGGCGGAGCTCTGGACTCCCACCCTGGCAGGGCCACACGATCCTTCCTTCCCCGACTCAGCCGACCGCACCAAAGAAACCAGAACCCAGGCCGAAGTATCAGAAACGTGTATTCTTTTTCTTTTAATAGTAAACCTCTTTACAACAAATATAGTGAAAGAGTTTTCAAACAAAACTCATAAGAATCTCGAGGACTTCGTCTTTTCTTATTGTGTAGAATACTAAGAAAGCATCACCATACAGCACAAAAAGAAATATTGAAAACAAATCAACAGTCACACACTTGGACTCGCCCTCCCCAGGACCCAGGATGAGCCTTAGGAGTGTGGGTGATTGTCGGGTTTGAGGTGGGGCACCTCTGGGCCTGTCTCCCCTCCCTCTCCCTCCCCCCTTCCCTCTGGGACTTGAAATGGGGAAGACAGAGAGAATCCAGATTCTCCGTACGACACTCCAGCCCCCCTCCCCCGCTACAAATCCCATTCCTTCTACCAACTGCTTAGGGGATGGAGAGGCGGCAAGAGGGGAGATGAAGCGTTCCCAGGCTCCATGTCTCCTCCCCTCCGTGAAAGCCTAATGTCACCCCCCACCCCACCCCAGGGGATTCCAAAGAGTCAGTTAAAAATATATAGATATAGATATTTCTAGATACACTTTTACATCATTTCTGTCTCTCCAAACAAATAAATAATCAGCAAGAGAAGGTGCATTAATTACTTCCTTCCTGTCCAAGGTGGGAAGGGCTGGATAAGGGTCAGGGGTCAGTCTCGCTCGCTGCATTGAGTGCACTGCTGGGGGGAGGGGAAATGGTGTGTTCCACTGGGGGGAGGTGTGTATGTGTGGGAGGTCCTCTTGCCCACTATCCCTGAAAGCTGTGGGAAACCTGGGGAGGGGAGGGGCATTGGATGACTCCAGTGATTACTTTGGCAAATGCCCAGTTCTTCGGAGGAAGGAGTGGGTGGAGGCAAATTTGGCTTGTGAGAGGAAGAAGAAATGAAGTCCCCACTTGAGGTCTGGGTTCCCAGAGACCCATTCATCAGGCCGGCCAGGGGCCCCTACCTAACCCCAAGAGAAACCTCGGGATACTGAATTGCAGAAATGTCACATATTCATTCACAGATCACCCCCTGCTCCCAGGGATAGAGAGAAAAGGACACACACACATCCACACATGGTAATCAAAAGCCAGGTTTGCCATTACAAGGCAGAGGGCAAAACTGGTGAATATTGCACCGTGAACTGCAGGGGCCCTCATCCCGACCCCATGTTTAATGGTGGCCAAGCCCAGCCTAGAAAGGTGGGCAGACTGATGGCGGGAATAGCCTGAGAAGGGAAGGCCAGTCATTCAACGTTTATTGAGCACCTATCATTCACCTTTCACCCAATCAGCATTTGTTGAGCGCTGGCTATGTGCCAGGCACTGGGCAAGGCTCTGGGAATGCATGCATGCATGCACGCACAAGACTACACCCTGGCTTCTTTCAAGGTCCTGATCAAGTCTCATTGATTCTTGACACTCCCTCTAGGAACGTGCAGGAAGACTGGGCATGCTGTGTGCCCAATCAGCAGTTGCGGGGTAAGCTGTAAGGAAGGATCACAGCCCAGGTGAGTAAAAAGCTGCAGAGAGGAAGAGGAACTTGAGTATCATCCTGAAAGCAGGAGGGGGTGTGGGGGGAAGAGGGTACTCCAAGAAAGGGAGCTGGGTATAAAGGCCTGGGGACGGGGTAAACAATTGTGCGTGGAGCTGCGGGAGAGGTAGGGCTATAGGGAGAAGCAAAGAGGGCCACGTGCCAGATCCCCAAGTGAAGTATAAACATATTATTTAGAGCTGAGGGTGAGAACAGGGGATGCAGCAGGGAAGAAGAGAGTGGGGCTCAGGAAGGAGGGTCATAGAGCTGGAAGCCAGGGCTGTGTGGCTGCAAGAAGAGCCATCTGTCCCTCTGTAAACACACACTCAGGCGCACACACACACACACACACAGGCACACACCCTCAGAGCTCAGTTCACACAGATTCACACACACATGCCCAGACGGGCTCAGAGACACACAAAGGTATACCCATGCAACCATACACACACACACATAAATACAAAGGTACACTCAGACACATAAATACCAGATGCCCTCATAAACACACTCGGGTACCTGTGTGGTCACACGCACCCCTCTGCTCTGGTTTCCTTCCCTGCATCAAGTGTCGGAATACTGCAAGCGGCTGGATCATAGAGGCAGGCAGTGTCGCCTACCACAAAACCGGGCCTTGTCTAACTCTACTTTCCCACCAGGATGAAACCCCAAGGGAGCACTGCACCCCTTGGGCAGAGGGGCTGGGCTTCTTATGTGAAGGAGTGGGGCAGGCCCCAGTCTGCCTGCCCAGGTCACCCCAGGACAGGCCCCTTAGGGCAGGGGGTAGTGGCGGATTGCGGGCCGGGGGCCTGCCCCCTCCAGTTTGATCTGTGATCCAGCCTGGGGTCTCAGGACCCCACGCTTTAGCTGCCCCCACTGGGGAGGCAGTAGAGAGGGTGGACTTGGGGGGAGGGGAGGGGAGCAAGAACAACAGCAGAAGAATCTCATCTGTACAGTACGGGCCGTTTGAGTCATTATTATTACAATATACTTTGACAAAAATAGAATCTCATTTCATATCAATACAACAACAACAACAAAAAAAAACAGTTTCCTGGACTGTTACACTGCTAACGTTTTCCAAAGGTTGCTATTTACAATTACAGTAGCCAAGACAGAAGGTGGGATGCGGCCTGGGGGTGGTGGGACAGGAGGTAGCGAGACAATGAGGGCGCCAAGAGCAGGGAGGTGGGGTCAGGAGCGGAAGGAGCAGGGAGGAGGGCTGGGGAGAGAGACCGAGGAGGAAAGAAGGGAGGCAGGCCTTTTGCGGACCTCCTCCATCCCCTCTCCCACCCTCACACACCACCCCAATGTCCACTCCTCTGGGGATGTGTACGTGCAAGGAAGAGCAAGTCCCCTCACTCACGCTAGTCCCTGGATGAAAGGGTTTCCAGTCCTCAGGCACCCCGGGGTGCCTGAGGCCGCCTCCTGCTGAGCCACTTCACTCTCCCCAGTTCTCCCTGCACTTTGTGGCCAGCTTTACAGGGCTGGTGTCAACTGAGGGACCGGGAGCTATTGCACTGTGTATCTTAGAGAAAGTGCTGGGGAAGGGAGGGGGCCCCCAATTCACCCCCTGCCCCAGCCCTTCTGCCCCTCCTCAGCCCTCTCCTCATGGCTTTCTGTCTTTCTCTCCAACTGTGCTTCATAGGGGCCCCACCTCAAGCCCCTCCCCTCCAGCCTCGATTCCCAGGCAGCCTTCCCAGCCCCAAACCTCGGCCAGCACCCGCACACCTTGGAGGTGCAGATCACACAGGAATCAGTTGAGAATGTGTGGTGTGTGTGCAGGGGCCTCTGGGGCCCAGGCTTGGGTATTCTGCCCCATGTGCCTGTGGCCACAGGAACAGCCGAGAAGCAGAGACCTTCTTCAGAACCTCTGCCTCACTTTCCCCCTGAAACACAAAACCACCCATGAGGCTGACTTTGGGGTTTCAGTCTATTGTAAGGGGTTTTTGTTGTTTGGTAGTTTTTGGTTATTTCCCTCTGTCTGGGGGATGGGGTGGGAGGGCCCCGCATGCAGGGCTCGGCACCTGTCCTTTCCCAAGGCCTATCGGGCCCCCCACCCCCTCCTGCAGCATATGTGTACAACGTGCAAAGTGTCCCCCCCTTCCCGCAAAAAAGAGCCCCCCAGCCAGTGAAACTGGTGGGGGGTGCAGAAAGAGGGGATGGGAGCATCCCCCTCTCCAAAGCGAGAATCCAAATTAAAAAAAATATAATAATAATAATAATAATATAATAATTATACACAAATGTAACCGTCAACAGGACACGGAGCACAAGAAAGGAAGTGGGGGTCGAGCGGGAGGAGCCCAGGACAGGGAGGGGTGGGCGGTGAGATTGTCAACTCTTCATCAGGGAGGCTGAGAGGAGGGGAGTGGGAACCGTCACTTTAATGTCTGTGAAGAGAGGAGACGGAGAAGGGGGTGTGAGGGCATGGCCCAGGCTACGGGGTATGTGCCCCCCACGTCCGTCCCTCTCCCAGTAGGGCCAGGATTCTAGTGGCAGGGCCAGCTCTGAGGGGAGGAAGTCATCGAGCAGAAGGACTGATGCTGGAGGGAGGGGAGATGGGCCTTTGGCAGGGGTGAAAGGGTGTCGGTGCTGCCCCATAAGGGCTGATGGAAGGGCTAGCTGGCCACCTCTTAGGTGGGAGATGAGACAGGCTGGGGGCATATGGGCCAGTCCCTGGGTGTAGCAGACGGCAGACTGGAGGGGTGATGCTACAGTACCCAAGTATCGAGCCGCATCCTCTTCACAGCTGAGCCCTCAGCCTCAGGCTCTGGGGCTGGGCGCAGTAGGCCCAGTGTGGGCCCGAAGTCTCCCCGTCCATCATCCCGGTCCCCCGTCTCATAGGAGGCCCCAGCCGGGCTGCTGAGACTGTCGCCAGGCTCAGGGCGGGTAGCCGGAAACACAGCTGGAGGGGGAGGCGCAGGGCTGCGCTCACGGCTCGGGGACACTGGTTCCGACTTGATGCTGATGTGGGGGTGGGTGGTGACTGTGAGGGCAGCACCCACATGGGGCAAGGGGCTGCCGGGGCTGGAGACAGGCAGTGGGCATGGAGGACAGGGGACAGAAATAGAGGAGGTGAGGGACAGAAAAAGTGATGGGAGGTCACACGACAGGGAGTGAGAGAGGACAGAAAGTGAGAGGATGGGGGTTGGGGGTGGGGTGAGGCAAGTGGATGGAGACAGAGGCAGCAGAAGAGAGAGAGAGGGCCAAGTGAAGGGAAAAGAAGGAAAAGTCACATGAGTTGTCTTTCCATCCCATGTCGTCTTCTGCAGGGCTGGGAGGGCCCCACCCCCCACCCCAAGCCCGGGCTGGCTGGGGAAAAGGCTCAGGATGGCTCTCCCAGGCCTTGACAGGGGACGCCAGGGCTGCCACTTAGTGGCTTACGTGCTGTCCACTGATGACAGACAACCTCAGAGGGATCTCAGCTCTCAAGAGGCCCCTCCTCTTCCCACCCCTCAGCTCCCCCTTCCCCAACACTGGCGGGGCATGCCCTGGGACTCACATTAGGTTGCTGAGGGACACGGGGACCAGGTGGGGCTGCTGCTGAGGTGGCGGCTGGGGCTGCTGGGGAGGCTGGGGCTGCGGCTGCGGCTGGGGCTGCGGCTGCGGCTGGGGCTGCGGTGGCTGCGGCGGCTGCTGCCAGGCGGTGACACTGCCTAGCGACAGCCCCCCAGGCGAACTGAAGGCCGGTAAGGAGGAGAGCTCTGCACTGGTCAACTGGTAATCTGCATGGGATGGGGAAGAAAGTGCGGGTGAGCTTCTTGCAGTGGGAGAGAGGACCGAGGCTCCCATGGGGGAGCCGCCTCCAGGACTATCAGGGTGGGGGGAGTTGTTAACAACAAATGTGAATAATCAAATAAGCCCGTACAAATTCAGTGAAGATGGCGCTCAAAGCAACGCAAATCTTAATAACCACGAGGTGCTGTTTTTTAACAGGATGCAAAGAGAGGTGGTTTTTTAAAATAGTGTTAAAAAAATTTTTTTTTTAAACCGCGTGTAGGTATCACTTTTAGAATGTCAATTTTAAAAAGGAAGGCGAGGGACTTCCCTGGTGGTGCAGTGGTTAAGAATCCGCCTTGCCAAGGCAGGGGACACGGGTTCCAGCCCTGGTCCGGGAAGATCCCACATGCCGCGGAGCAGCTAAGCCCATGCGCCACAACTACTGAGCCCGCGCGCCACAACTACTGAAGCCCGCGCGCCTAGAGCCCATGCTCCGCAACAAGAGAAGCCACTGCAATGAGAAGCCCGCACACCGCAACGAAGAGTGGCCCCCGCTCACTGCAACTAGAGAAAGCCCGCGCACGGCAGCGAAGACCCAAAGCAGGCAAAATTAAAAATATAAATAGGGCCTCCCTGGTGGCGCAGTGGTTGAGAGTCCGCCTGCCGATGCAGGGGATACGGGTTCGTGCCCCGGTCTGGGAGGATCCCATATGCCGCGGAGCGGCTGGGCCCGTGAGCCATGGCCTCTGGGCCTGCGCGTCCGGAGCCTGTGCTCCGCAACGGGAGAGGCCACAACAGTGAGAGGCCCGCATACCGCAAAAAGAAAAAAAAAAAAAAATATATATATATATATATATATATAAATAAATAAATTTTAAAAAAATAAAAAGGGGAAAAAAGGTAGGTAGGGAAGGTCTCATATATGTCTAATTGTCATCTCTTCAACTGCCAAGTCCTCAAGAGCCTTTCTGAGATTAGAAGGGAATGGTGGGAAATGCTAGGTGAATGGCGCATCTGAAGCAAATGGCTGTAACTACCATTCCACCTTCCTCAAAGTCCCTGAGTCTCCTGAAGACTGTCAACACATAAAACCGGTAGGAATAGGTAGCAGCAAGCGTTCGGGCTGCTGTGCCCACAAACACAGAGGACGCACATCTGCCGCCCAGAAGGGCCTACAGAGCAGAGGGGCTGTGAGCGAAACAGGCCTGCGGTGCAACTGGCCAAGGTTCTGGTGGATTTCCCCATGAGGTGGCACTCGTTGTTTTCAAAATTTCTGTCTTAATGAAGAAACTGCGATGTTTACACTGTCACAGAACAAACAGAACCATGAAATGTTTCACAATTTACACAGCTCTGTTATGTTTCATGCTGCAGCCTGTTTGGGACACTTTAGAAAATGCCTTCCCTGAGGAACACAGGCCGACTGCACCGTGGTGTGATGAGGAGGGCACACCCGCCAGTCTTCCCAGTGCTACACCACTTGCTCCTACTTGAGGGGCCATCTGCTCCAGCCCTCTGTCTTTACTCAGGGAAGACAGGATTATCTGTGTAACAGAACGGTAAGGTGAAGGGCATGAGCGATGGGGTCAAACTTCCTGGCCACCTCCACTTACAGTCCATGCGACCTTCGGCGAGTTACTTAGTCTGTCCATAGACTGGAGGCAATAATCCTGCCTGCATCACTCAGCTGCTATGAGGACTGAGCACGTTAATACACGCGAAGTATGTAGAACAGTGTCTGGCATATGATAAATAATCAAAAGATTTACCTGCTGTTATTATTAATTTACAAATGAGGCGACTTGCAGCCTCAAGTTTGAGGAACTTTCCCCAGGTCACAGAGAAAGCCAATGGCAGAGCTAAGACACGACCCCAGGCTTCTTTTATTACCTTTAAATCTCACTCTATAGATGGTCCACGCTTGCCTCTGGTCTCATAACAATGTTAATTAGCCAGGAGTTTTGAGATGCTTACATTTAAAAAGCAGACCAAGGGCAGACAGGGGCCCCTAGGACCAACTATTTACAGCATTCATTTTACAAACAAGGAAACCAACCCTGAACAGTGCAGTGTTGCCCAATGTCCCCCAGCCAGTGCATGGCAGGGACTCAAACCCCAGTCTTGCACTTTCCCACCACACTCCAGCCCTGTCTACCTGGAGATCTGGCTCCCCAGCAGGCCCCTCGGTCTTCTCCTAGAGTGACCAAGCCAGACCTCTGCAGCCAGTGTCAATAAGGGGCCAGGTGTGTCCCTTATCCATGATATTACCATAGGCAGATCACCCCCAGCCGGAACTTGGACTGGGGCCAAGCACTGTAAATAGTGAACAACTAAACAGCAATGCGTTCATTGGGGATTTGTTTATATACGTAGGGTCACCTGAAAACACCTGCTGTTTAAACCGAGGTCTGCTTAACTACTCCTGCAGCAAGAGGAACTGGAGCCCTTGGTGTCTGAGAGGATGTGAGAAAGCCCAAACACCTCCCAGCAGGGCTCCAACGGCAGGCCCAGGGTCAGAATCTGCTTTCACACCAGACTGTCAAATAGAGTCTAAAGTCTGGTCTTGCTGAGCGCCTGTCGCAGGCTCACTGACACCCACTAACCTGCCTCCTGCTTCACAGAGACTGGCGGAGGACCTGAGGAGACGGCAGGAAACCACCACCATGGGATTCCCAAATAAACAGCAGCTCCTGAAAAGTGGCCTGTGCTGCCCTCTACCAACCGCCCCCGCTGGTAGGGCTAGAAGGGCCTCAGAGACCTCCTGTCCACCCACAACTCACAGGTGAGAACTCCTACTGGCCCCTGAAGGCGCGGCCATCTGAAGCAGTCCTCTCTGAAGCTGCCCAAGGACATGATAAGTTGGGAGTGGGTACACACATGGGACCACACACAAGGGACAAGGGACTTCACAAGACACCTAGGTGATAAAATCTGGACACCGACCCACATGCCACGGTCTGGCCTCTCAACACGAGGCGGTTCCTCCAGCTCTCTTACCTGCCCCAAAGGGCTTTCCCACACACAGGGTTGGGTTCTGGATTTTTACACACAGGGAAGAGGTGGGATGTTGTGGGTATTTGTACTGGTGTCTGGGACCTACCTAGCATGGTTCAACTCTGGAATGTGGGCTTGGGGAGTGGGTAGTTTAGGGGTCTTTTGGTCCAGTCTGATCTCACCACAGAACAGCCCTGATGCAAGCCATTCACAGGTGAGAAAAGCTGGGGAACATCAGAAGCCTCTTCAGTGGGAGAAACAGACCAGGTTCCCAGCCACATCGATGCTCTGAAACAAGGTGACAAGGCATTTCCGCACTGGGAAGTCCTTCCTGACACAGCAGCTTGGAATGCAGGAAAGGATGGCTGAAAATGTCACAGACTGTTCCTGGGAGGGTGTGAGTGGGTGACAGAGGCCAGGACAGCCCTGGGGACCCAGGATGGCCCAAGCACTGGGTGTCCTTTCTGAATTTTTCTACCCAGAGGTCTCTCCCATGTCTCCAAGTGACTCTTCACCTTCAGATCCCCTCCCCCACTTTCGTCAGACCTCCTCCTCCCTTTCCCCCTCATCATTCCACCAAGCCAACATCAGGGTGAGAGACCCCCTTCTTCCTCCTTCGCCCCGCCCTGGAGTCCCTACTTGGCTTTCCCAGGAAGCTGGATAAATCTTCCTGACCATGCTTCCTCTCGGGTCTCCTCAGCCTCCCTGTCTCTCTCTGTCTGTCTGTCTCTCTCATTCCTTCATTCTTCTCCTCCAGGAAGCCTTGCTGACCTCGGCATGCTCCCCTCCCCACTCCCCGACCCTGGTCAGCCCGAGTCACCCAGCTGCTCAACCCACCTCAGATGGGAGCTCCCCAAGGACAGGGCTTTCCCTCTCCATTAGGTCCTATTTAAAAATAAGGGATACTCATACCCACTTAAATTTGATTTTCAGGCAAAACAATGAATAATTTTTGCACAAGTACGTCTCTGAGACAGTTCCAGTAACACCATCACCATGTGAATGGCATCCGATGTTACTATTTGCTAAATCTGGCAACCTTAATTAGGTAGGGGCTACCCCAAATCAATGGCCCTCCTCAGATTGGGGCATCCCCCAGAGAATACCTCGTGTTCCTTCTCTGGTCCCTCCTGTGCCCCAAGGCCAAGTGCACACAGCTACATGTCACATGAACACTCACCTGTGTTGTAGGCGGTGGGCATGGAAGAGAAGGGGAGGCCCTGGCTGAGTAAACTCGGTGTTGCCACGGAAACCACTGGGGTGGTGAGCGAGTGGGTAGACTGGGAGACCCCAAGGCGCTGGGCATTGTTCTGCAGGAGAAAAGAGTCTGTCAAGAGGTGGAAAATGGGAGGGCTGCTTTACCCAGGCCCCCCATTCCAAGGATAAGCTGGGGTCCCTGAATCTCAAGGCCCAGGAGGGATGCCTCAGCATGGAGGCCCCGCAGACACACAAACACACACTGGTGCATTCACAGAGACACTGAGATCCATGGAGACATGCACATACAGATTCACTGATGCCTACACACATGCGAAAAGGAAAGTACATACGCTGGCCCTGGGGCCCCAACACCAGCCATGGGCCCTGTCTCCATCCTTCTCCTGGTTAGTCCCCCTAGAGTCTACCCTCCATCCGTCACACTGCAGCACACGCCCTGGTAGAAGTGTGCTGGCACCTGTGAGGGGAACGCAGGGCCTGGCGTGGCGTGTGCCTGCGTGTACGCACACACGTGTGTGGGGCTGTCGGCTCCATCTGCCGCTGAGTCACTTGTTTATTCCAACTCCACGCTGGGGCCGTAACTGCCGCCGTGTTGGCCGCCAAAGCCTGCCTGCCTTTTCCAGCCTCTCTGGCCTCCCGTCAGGGAGTTCGGGAGGGAGGAGCCCCCGCCCCACTCCTGGCTGAGGGTGAGGATGTAAGCGTGTATATGTGTGACAGAGGAAGAGCGCTGCGTATGCCTCTGAGTGTCTGTAAGACAGGCTGCGTGCAGGAGGGAGCACCAGGAGAGAGGGAAGCAGGGAAGCCCCTGACCAAGGACAACTCTGGCCTTGCCTTGGGCCTCAGCTTTCCCTAGAAAACCGACTTTCCTGTCCGGCTGGCATCCCTCCTAAGGAGGTCCCTGTCCTGGGTGGGCATGAGTAGAGTCGGAGGGCAAGCGCAGTCCAACCCTCAGTCCAAGGGCCTAATCCAGGCACCCAGGGATACACTGAGATGGGACCGATGGGACCTCTGAGGCCTGAGGCAGGCCCACTCCACTGGCGCACGTGCACGCGTGCGCACACACGCACATGCACACACACAGACACACACAAAGATGGGTCTGCATGAACGCAACATCCCATGAAAACATCCACGGACACTCAGGTACCTACACGTGCATTGAACCCCTCGCCCCCACCCCGTTCATCTCTCCATCCCACCTGGCACTGAGCATAGCTCTTGGCAAATAACCAGATAAACAAACACCACACACTACACACACAGGCGAAAGGACAAAGGCACACACATACTCCATGCTGGGGGACCGCAGAGCAATGGGCTAACCCAGAATTTAAAGCCACAGCAAACATCTCATAGCCTCACTTACCAGATCTAAATGGTCCTCAGTCTGGGAGCAGAAATAAAACCAAGGGGATGGTTCAGTCTCTGGCCCCTGCCCTCCCCTCACGCCCCTGCCCCCACAGCCATGCCGTCTACCTCTTTGCATCGGAGCAGGATGGCTCTCCAGCCTAGAAGGGCAGAGCTCTTCACTGTCCTGACTGACTTCCAGAAGATGCTATATCCTAGTGCCCACCAGTTAGGATATCCTCACAGCCTAATCCTCATCCCTCTGCTGTAAAGGCAAATGCCTCTGATCATCCTCCTATCATCATCAGGGAACCTTCTCTCCCACCTCCTGTCCCTTTTTACTGCCCTTGAGACTGGTACTTCCGTGTTCCAACCTCTTGTAAGGCCCTTTGGGAAGGAAGAGCTCATAAAAAGCCACGATTCCACGATCTCTCTAGGGAAGTCCTAACTGCTGATTCTCTCTCCTGCTAGAGGTCGGCTCTGTCCTCCCACCCTACTGCTCCCCACTCTCCCATTCCCCAGCCCCTGGCCCTCGGTCCAGACACCCCACTCACCAAATGATGCATTAACCCCTTTCCTCCCTGGGAAGTGATGACCCTCAGGTCAGGCTTGCGGCTGGGGGCTCCAAGCTGGGCGCTGTGGGTGGGTGGGGGCGGAGACTTGGCAGGGATGACCTTGTTTAGGCTGTTGCCGTTGGCCACAGGGAGGAGGCCAGGGGAAGCCCGGGCACTGACGTAGCCATTCCCTGGAAAGGTGAAGAGATGAGGGTAAAAGGAAAAACATGGACCCACCACTTAGCCCTGTTAACTGCTCCCAAACCAATACTCCTGTCACCCAGAACTTCTCAAAGCCATGTTCAGACTTTGAGTGGCTACTGAGTTCTCTCATTTTCCCCTAAAACCACCCTGGTCTTGGGAGTAAGGCGAGAACACTCCTTACTCCTCAATCATCGGGTTCATCCCCCTGCCTCTAAGCTACATGTGATGGGACTGGGTAGTAGGAGCTGGTCTCCAACGACAGGAAGTCCAGCATCTGCCCCCAACTGGGCCCATAATGACGCAGGTTGGAGAAGGGTGGCAGCCTGGAAGTTGAGACTCAGTGTGGATCCCAGTCACGAGGGCAAATCAACCACTCAGACTGCTCCCCTCGCCTTGAGCTCGGGATGCTGTGATTTGGATAAGCACGTGACAAGATGACTCTAGCTCTGGGAAAAAGACGAGCCATTCACTTGCAGTGCTGGTGTTACTGGAACTGGGGGACTGATGACATGGGGGACTGATGACATAGCTGCCACCAAAACTAGACTGGTAATAACAAGCAGAATAAACATCTTTTACATTTGTTCCACACTCCATAACCAACACAGGGCCTTCACACGCGTATCATCGTATTTAACCCTCACACTAACCCTGCAAGACGGACAGGACATGTATCATTAGCCCTATTTACAGACAAGGAAACACCTGCCAACCGCTGGTTGGGAGAGGTGCGATGACCTCTCCAGGGCCACGCAACCACTTTCTACGTGTTGCGCTTGAGGGCCTAGAAGTATCACCGTTCCCTTAAGGTCTGCAGGCACTTCACTGGAACTTTCCTTGGAGAGGGAGGGGTATTCACCCATTCCCCCCATTTCCTGCCCCCTTACACAACTGCTGCCAAGGAGGTAGTACATGGTTCCCGGGGCCAAGCTGGGGAACTCTAAAACCCAGAGATGTGGGGGTGACCAACGTCAGAAGTATCACCTTGCCCTCTGCCCTGAGAGCACACTGCTTCCCTGGAAGTGTGTGGCTGCCTCCATCCCAATTCCCGGATCACTCTGGGAATGGCAGGAATGTTGGGGTGACGTCAATGGTGACATTCGAAGTCATAGTCACCAGCCGGACAACGGCACAGGGCAGGAGGGGCTGTCAGCTGCTGGGGGGGCGGGGTGGCATGGAGCGAGCAGCCTTTCTTCTGTGGTTCATAGACGTGTGCTTACAAGTGCGCATCTAATGTCTGGATATTTCCATAAGAGTGAGAAAATGTCCGTACGTGTGTAAGTGCGTGTGAGTCTGCGCCTCTTATCTGTCGCCAACGTCAGATATTCGTATCTTCCAGATCCCAACCAGACGCCCCCTGCTACTGAACTGGAAAAATCTGGAACCTCTCTTCCAACTAGAAATGTTGGTCAGTTCTCAGAGTTTGCCCAGAATTCCCTGAGCCTACATCTCTGCCAATCATCCACACCAATCACTGCTACAGACAAAAAAAATCCAGGGGCTTAAAAATCCTCAGACACTACATCCAGCTCAGGCCCTGGGATCTTCCTCTCCCCTAATCTAGGTCACTCTCAGTCCCTGGAACACCTGAGGTCACCGAGCAGGCAGACCCTGGCCCTCCCCCAGGCAGAAGGGCAGCTTTACTCACCCACAGGGCTGGGGCAGGCTCCGTTAGCACTGTTGAGGTCTCCCCCCAGCATGGCCCCTGGGGGAAAAAGAGAACCATAAGCCGACGGGACACCCTCTTCCAGAGTGAGTCCTGGGAACTGGACTCACTGGGAGTCACAGTCCCTTCCCTCTGGAATCACATACATGGGGGAGTGCTGTGGCGGGTGAAGGGAAACAGTCACTGTGGAAAATGGAATCCCAAAGTCTCACCACACCTCATTGCCACGTCACCTACCAGATCACTTACCTGCGCTGGCTGGCCGCTGGGGCAGGCCGGGAGACACACTGTTCCTCTGTAGTGCTGGCTGCTGGGGGGACAGGAGCCGTGGGTCCGTGAGGGATGACGTCACCAGGGAAGGGGTGACCAGGGAGCCGCTGGGATTGCTGAACTGCAGTGAGCTCTGATTGGACACGGGCACCGTGACGGGCATGGCAAAGTTGGGGGCCGGGACAGCTGACTAGACAGAAGATGGAGAGGCAGGGTCAGGCCAGGGTGATCCCTTACCCTGGACTCACTTTGCCTGGGAGGGCAGGCCAGGGTTCCTCTAGCCTCTGGGCTGTGCGTCCTTGGGCCAGTAGCTCCATCTCTCTGCTCTGGAACCCCCTGGAGTCATGCCTGCCACTCCCACCAAGGAAGTATGCTGGCTGGAGTGCTTTGGGATCCAGCTCTGGCCCAGAGAATGAGAAGAAGGCTCTGCTCACTGCAGAGAGACCCAGGGACACCTGGAACCCCCCTAGCGGAGGTGGGTTAGTCCTCAGCCAGGCAGGACACACAGAGAGCAGGTTAGAGGCCCTGAGTACAGACCCAAACTCACACACACAGCTGTTAAGGATGAGCGCGTGGGTCGGGGCGTCACCTCACTTGTCGTCTCTCATCCGTCTGCCTGCTGCAGAGGGTGTTCACCCAACTCACTGCCTTCCCCTTCAGCAGGAGTCTCTGCCTCCCCTTGACAGTGCTATTGAGTAGCTTGGGCTGGGGGTGTCAGAGCAGGCCCAAAGGGGCCTCTCCCCGAAACAAATCTGGACAAAGAGCACATTCTCTACTTTCCTGTCATCTAAGGGTCTCAGGTCAGCTACACACTTCTTGCTGTTGAGAGGGACACTCCAGGCCTCTCCCGGCTTATGCTCCATCCAAGATGAGTCTCAGCAAGGGTCACGGGTTTATCATGACCAACGTCAGAGGTTCCTCGGTGGTCACCAACAGCCCCAGCATGGCTCAGAGCAGAACATCCATCAGAGGCAGCCGAGGGCCGGGGCGGGGCGCGAAGCCACACCATGCACCACAGGGAGGCTCTCCTCCATGCGACTACTCACGGCCAGTCTATAACTCTGCATCATTTTATCAAACTCCTCGTCTATCTTTTTATATTTCTCCTCCGTCTGGGGGGTCAGGGCAAACACCTCGTCCACCTCAGGGCTCTCACATTCCCTGTGCTTCTTGTGCAGCGCCTGGGGGGGAAGGGGCCGGAAGGGGGGGCCAACAGAGAGAGAGTGAGTGGGGCTCACCCCATAGCGCCGGAAGAGCCCGTCGAGCTCCTCGCTGGCGCGCCGGTACTTGTCCTCCAGCAGGGGGCTCTGTTCCAGCGAGTCCTCCCCGTCGGGCTCCGGGCTGTCGCAGCCGTTGAAGCCCTTCTTCCTCAGGGTCTGTAACCGCACCACTACCGTCAGCAGGGGTGAGGGTCCTCCCAGTCCCGACCCCACCCCACCCACCGCCTCCCTGGCGTTCCTTCCAGCCCTTCCCTAAAACTCTCTTACTAGGGCACTGTGTGACTGTGTGGTTGGTGGGGGAGGCATCAGAATACAGGGTCACGTGGAAGGTGGGCCTAACCCAGGGAATGCAGCCGGCACAGGGACACGTGCTTCCAAGGTGACAGGTGGGGTGGGGGGTTTCCGGGGGATGAGCTGAGGGGCTGGTGCCCTGAGCCAGCCTGTGCCTGTCTACCCTTAGGTGAGCCCCAGCCAGAAGGCACAGAGCGCTCTCCAGCGCAAGGCAGTCAGGGCTGACTTTGCCCAGCTCAATTCCTGGGCTCTGCTTAAAAGAAGAAGGGGAAAGAGAAATCGAAATGGAGACAGAGAGGTAGAAGAATAAGAGGGAGAAAGACAACATTTCTTTGCATTTACTGAGTTTCTACCATGTACCACCTTGTATGCTGTCCTCGAGCAAAGGCCACACTTTCTCCCATGCACCCACACAAAGTAGGGGACGCACACCCGGTGGCGTGGAGGAGACCCCAAAGCTGACCTCTCCATGCTCAAAACATCTTCACAGATGCTTGTTTTGTCTTGAAAATGAATGTGAATTTTACATTCTAGTCTAGAGTAAATCTGTTTTCTCTAATATAAAAATAAAGGAATTTCTTCCACATCTGTGGAGTGGAAGTCTCACTCCAGGAAGGCAGGCCTGTGGCTTCCCAGGCACCCTTCTTCATCGGCACAGGTCCCGTACCCCCAGTGTGAGAAGCAGGAACTGGGCTGTCTCATTCAATTCACACAACACCCTTCAAAGCAGGCACTGGCCCCATTTCGTGGAGGTGGGCACCAAGGCTCTGGGAAGCGAAACCACCTGCCCAAGGCCACACAGCCAGTAAAGGCCAGAGCTGGATTCCAAAGCCCACGTCCTTTCATGGTTTACAATGTCAGCTCTCTTTGAAACAGAAAATAAAGCCACAGGGACCCACAAAGGGACAGAGACAGAGCAGCAGAGATGGAAACAAAGAGGGAGACAGAGAAAGGAAGAGTCAGATGCAGGAGCGAATCAAAAGACGGAGAAGGAAGGAGAGAGAAAGAGAGAAGTTGAGAGCAGACAGAGCAGAGGGGTCATGTTGTGCCTGACAGACATGAAGAGAGAGGCTCAGAGAGGGCTGGGGTGGGACTGGGCTGGGTGGGCAGCCCCATCTGACATCTACCTCACTGCCCTCCTTCCTTCTCGGGCCCGGGGTTTGTAGAAGAGGATGTGGGTTTATATGTGTGTGCGCACAGGTGAGGGGGCTTCAAGGGGCAGGTGTCCATGTGTGTGTGCACGGAGAGGTCCAAGTGTGCATGCTGCAATGGGCGCGTGGTGTGCAGTTGCAGGCGGGGGTGGGGTCCGCGTGCGTGGGCCCACCTCGATGATGTCGGCGTTGGTGCGGCTCTCATGCGGCTCATTGTACTCCGTGTACTTGAGCAGCACCTTGTCCATGTCCGTGCTGGCGTACTGGAACAGCTTGTTGGAGTGGTTGAAGATGATGAGTGCGATCTCGCAGTCACAGAGCACGCTCAGCTCGTACGCCTTCTTCATCAGCCCGAACTTCCTCTTGGTGAATGTCACCTGTAGGTGGGCGTGTGGGCGGCCAGGTCTGGCTCAGTCAAGGTCTGCCCAGGAGTCCCACCTACAGGAAGCTGGACATAGCCAGCCCCTGCCTCAGGGTAACCCTGCTCTCAGGAGCCCCTGGTCTGGGCAAGGAACAGGCCAGCATCCCTCTGCCAACACACGGCCAAGACACAGCTCAGGGCCAATTCACTGAACGCAGAGAAATCCAGATGGACAGAACTCCACACCTCTGTGCTGTGGGCTATAAACAGGTTAGGGAGGGAGAACAGAAGAGCTTCCAGGCTCTTCCCTTGGGGTAGGAGGAGGGGAAGGATTCATCTTTGGAAAGGGGAAGTGCCTGGGTGCGGCCTGAGGTTTGCATATTGCATATGGCAGGGGCTCAGGTCTGCCTGGTTGCAGCAGCAGATGAGTCTTGGGGTTCTAGGATACAGGGTCCTAAGAGCTGCAGGGAGGTGGGGATTCCTCTTCTCCCAACTCAGCCCTTGCCCTTCCATAACACTCCAGAGCCCCCTTCTTCCGGGAAGCCTTCTTGGAGTGGTTGGAAGTGGAGTGGAGGCAGAGGCCAGCTCCCTGCCCTCATCCACTCCGTGAAGCTCCCGGATCCCCTCACCTGTCGGTTCCGCTCATCGGTGATTCGCTGGATCTGAATCTTTTTCCTCCCCATCTTTTCCGGGGATCTTCAGTGCCGGGGAGGGGAGGGGATTGCTGGGTGGCGGGTCTTGGCACACCTTACACTGTGCTCATGAACAGTCTCGGACCAGCACTCAGTTCATGGTCTGCAGGACACCTTCTGCACAGCCTCCTGGGTGGGGAGGGTCACAAGAGGACTGTCAGCCCTGGTAACCCTCAGGCCTGCTCCTTTGGCACATGGGCCAGCCTCACAGCACCCCTGTGAGAGGCTGGCAGCATCTGAGTCCCATCCACAAACTAAGGAAATGGTGGCGACCTGAGGTGATGGCATGCCACAGCCAGGCACAAGCTGGAATTCACTCAGGGCCCAGGACTCTGCTCCAGGCTCCTTCCACACCATCACTGCTGCCCTCAGGTTCTAGGTCAGACAGAACACAATCAGGGAGCTCCCTGGCTCCTAAGGGTCTGGGTCTTAGAGAACATCCCACCCCCTTACTTCTCCCCAGAGCCCACCAGGAGCAGAGACACCTGGGCTCGCCAGCTGCCCCGCTGGCCTAGGATGGTGGCTCCCATACGGAGCCTGGTGCAGAGAACGTGCCGAGTGAACACCCGCCGAGGCTGTGAACAGCTAGCCCGGTGTACCTGCTGCCAGAATGGGAGTGTGTCTGCACCCCTGGCTCAAGAATATACCAGAGCAGGTCTAGAGCAGTGGTCCTCATACCAGACTCATGGAACCCTGGAGCCTGGAGTCGCAGAGTAGGGCTTGGGCTGCGGAACCCCTATCTCCCTCTAACCAGGGCTCCTCTACACCAACCTGTTTTACTCAGTGGGCCTTGACCTAAATCTCTGCTTTGAAGAAGGGATTCTGCTGCTTTAAATAAACCAACCAACCAACCAACCAACCACCCACCCCTCTACACCAGAGGTCAGTAAATTTTTTCTTTAAAAAGCCAAATAGGGACCTCCCTGGCGGTCCAGTGGTAAAGAATCCGCCTTCCAATGCAGGGGACGTTGGTTTGATCCCTGGTTGGGGAACTAAGATCCCACATGCCGCGGGGCAACTAAGCCCTCGCGCCACAACTACTGAGCTCACGCACCTCAACTAGAGAGCCCGCGTGCCACAACGAAGAGCCCACGTGCTCTGGAGCCCACACGCCACAACGAAAGATCCCACGTGCCGCAACTAAGACCCGTTGCAGCAAAAAATAATAATAATAGGTAAATAAATATTTTTAAAAAAGAAGCCAAATAGTAAGTATTTCAGGTTTTGCAGGCCATACCGTCTCTGTTGTAACTACTCAACTCTGCCATTGCAGCATGAAAGCAGCTGTAGACAACACATTTAAAAGAACGAGTGTGGCTGTGCCCCCAATAACACTAGATTTATAAGAACAGGCATGGCCAGATTTGGCCCATGGGTCACGGTTTGCCAACTCCTGCTCTAGAGGAGTGGGGCATGCCTAGAACCCAAGCTCAGTCTAAGAGCACTGCCTCCCAACCTTGCTCAACTCAGAGCATGTAGAGAAAATATAGAACCAGTGCCAGACAGGAAAGAGGCTGCTGGCAGTTAGGGGGGACACAGGCACCAGGTGGAAGGATCCTTGTCTCAGTACACCTATAAACCCATCATGGCCCACTGGTTGAAGAGCTCCAATTAAAGAGCCAGGAAGAGAAACGGAGGCCCTGCACTGTACAGCGTGAGGTACCACAGGATGGAAGGAGGCACAGGGATGGCAGCCCAGCCTGAGCCAGAAAAGGTGCGTGCTCTCAGGTGTGGGTAGCACCTAAACAGGCTGGGTGAGCCCCCGGGGACCGGAAGGGCCCAGGATGGAGGCACAAGATGACCCCAGGGCCCTTCTCGCTCTGTGATTCCAGAGATGGAATAGTGGGAGATGGTGGAAAGGGGCAGTAGGCATGGGACCCACGCTCTCTAAAGCCACTCTGATAGGGTCCTGGGAGGAGCCCAGACCACAGAAGCCCAGCCCTCCTCTCCAGAGTTCCCCTTCCACAGAGTCCCTGCCAGAGGGCCCACTACAGAGTCCAGGAAGGTGGGCTCTCACCTCCCCACAACCAACTTGGGCAGAGGGTGGGTGTCTGACGACAGAGACACCTGTAATTAGGAACCCTCTCCCCAGCCCCCATTTCCAGTGGCTGCTGAGTTTCTCTAGCCTTTACATATCCACTCAACCGTGGGCCCCAAGGTTCCATAGTAGATGCCAAAGTTCAGCCTTGGCATCTTGGCCATAGAGGGAAGGAGAGAGGGAAGGCAGGGAATCTATGGACTTGGGAGGAGCCAGGAATATCCCTCTCCACCCTTTCCTATTACCAGGACTTTCCCTCAGGCATTCCCTAGCCCAGCTGGAAAGAGAGCTTCTGCTCTGTCCAGGTAGCTTCAGAAAACAATGTAGCCCCCTCCCCACTCCTAGAAGGACCCTCCACACCTCCCTCTCTCTCCCCAGGGAGAAATCTTCAAACCCTCTTCCCCTCATCCTTATCCTCAAGGTGCTCCATGGGCCTTGGGCCTCCTACTGTCCACCCTCACACATGCCCTAGGACATCACCATCACCAGCCCAGCCAACCCTGAGTTGGCTGAGCAGATATCTGGACCCAGAACCAGCTCCAGCCACCCCATCCCTCGCCTGTGAGCCCGATCTCTGCCAAACACGCCACTGCAAAGGCTCCAGCCCGAGGAGTTCAGCTGCCCAGCCTCCCAGTGCAATCCAAAGGCTGTATTTTCCAGAGTTGCAGTGGTACGGGTTTGGCAGAGAAGGGAGGAGGGCACACTGAGGGCAAGGGAGGGCTGAGAAGAGGGCTTTTCTTTTTTTTCCTTTTCTTTTTTCAATTTTTCAAGAAGAAGGCTTTTTTTTTTTTTTTTTTTTTTTTTTTTTTTTTTGCGGTACGCGGGCCTCTCACTGCTGTGGCCTCTCCCGTTGCGGAGCACAGGCTCTGGACACGCAGGCTCAGCGGCCATGGCTCACGGGCCCAGCCGCTCCGCGGCACGTGGGATCTTCCCGGACCGGGGCACGAACCCGTGTCCCCTGCATCGGCAGGCGGACTCTCAACCACTGCGCCACCAGGGAAGCCCAAGAAGAAGGTTTTTAAATGGGATTCTCTGGCCTGGCCTTGAAAACTCCAACCTAGACTGGCAAGTGCAGTCACCATCACCCTCCTCTGGCTCACAGTATCCACCTTTCATCCCTCTCCCATTTTACTATCTCCTCCTCGCCACCTTTTGTTCATCAGCAACTTTTTGCTGAGAGGTAACCTCTACCAGTTTATGGCCAATGCTATCTCTTCCCTGAAGTTGGGAGAGATCCCCCTCTTTGCTCTCACGATCCTCAGAAAAGTCATTCCTACAATCTAACTTCATTCCTTTGGTTCTCCCAAGATTATTGACTCTCAAGATTATTTTGTTCTTTTCTTTCTAGCACTTATCATGATTGTAAATAATTACAGTTCTGTGCTTCTATTTAATGCCTGGCTCCCCTACGAGACTGAAGCTTCATGAGGGCAGGAACCACATCTGTATACTTCACCACTCTGTCCCCTGTACGGATGAGCTTGGGAAATGTCTGCTGAAAGAAAGAAAGGGTTGTTTCATCGCTGTGACCCTGTGAGAAGTCCTTCTTCTGGTCTAACTTCTGTTGCAGGACCAGCTCCTCCCACTCTATCCTCTGTGGAGAAGAACTCTTCCTCTCCCAGCTGCGCCGGCAGCTTGCCTGTTTGGACGCCACCTACCCTCCAACTACCCCTGCTACTCCAGTCCTCAACCCTCCCTACCCTCAGCTTGGTTGGTACAGAGGGTGAGACTCTAAAGTCTTCTAAGGAGCAGCCCTGAGTACATGGAGATGGAGAGAACTGGGTTGCTTAGGCAACTGTCACCTGGCAACCAGCTCCCAGGCTGATCTCCTACACCACCACCCCCACCCCCGCCTCATGCTGGGGGAGCTGGGATGCTAGAGGGATCAGGGCTGAGAAGACAGGGAAGCCACAGAGACCCATTGAACATCCTCTGACAGAGCAAAGTCAGGGTTAAAAAGACCAGGCCTCATCTATACCCAGTAGCCCAAAGCACTTTTTATGATTCCATGTTCCCATGGCGCCTTCCCCATTGCCACTCCTACCTCTGTGCCAACACTGCCAGAGGAGGAGATGCCCCTACCTTGGGCAGTCCTTCCTCCTATCTAACCAGGAGCCTTCCTACAAAGCAGGCTCAGTCTGTACTCATCTCTTTCCCCTTCTGCTATCCATTCAACACTGCTGCAATCTTGGAAAGCTTGGGGGCAAGAACGGTAAGGGCAAGAACTCAGCCCTTACTTTGGAAAAGGGGGTGGCCGGGACCTGGGTGGGCACATGAACCCTAAATTGACCCTATCCAAGGTATGGAGGCCTATCTTGTCCAAGTTTCCCTCCTATCCAATTAGGGAGATTTTAATGAACACCTGGACCTCCTTAATTAGCTCTCTTCCTAATTACCTAACCAACTGCCAGGAGCCAGAGGCCTGGGCATCTGTTATCCAGATGTGAGCCTTTTCTTCTTCGCCTGGGCCTGCCCCATTCCTCTTCCCCTTTCCAGCCTGCTTCTCCTCTAGGAGGCCCTCCCAGATGACCTGGCTTTTGGCTGCTTCTCCTGGAGGCCAAAGGCTTGGAAGGGCTTAGGGCTGCCACAGAGACGGGGTTATCCAGGATGGCCCTCCTGCTCTGATGGCCCCAGGGCCCACCCAATCCTGACCTCAGGCCACAGCTGTGACTCCTTGGGCTGGCAGCATCTCTGTCACCAAAAGTACCCCCTCGAAGACTCCAGCTGCTTCTGATTCTGATTCACCTACTCAGAGTAGTGCTGGCAGGACAGGATTGGGCAGGGTGGACCTCCTGGGGAGTAAGTGGGAGCAGACAGAGAGAAGGCCTCCCCCAACAGAGACAGAAGGAGCAAAGAGGGAGGAGGATGGCAGCTGGGCTGAGCCCCAGGGAGGCAGGCGCAAACCCAAAGTCTGTGGAGAAGGGTGGCTGCAGAGAAGTCTTTGCAAATGAGACAGGACACAGGGCAGGAGGCTCATCTGACAACACTCTTGACAAGGAGCAGAGGCTGAGTGAGGGGCCCAGAAACGGCGGGGGGTTCCAGAAGGACCCCACGGACAACCGGTTTCCTCAGCTGGGCTACAGACCCAATAGGAACATGTGGGTTGTACTGACATGCAAATAAGGTGCAAATAACATATAAAATGTACCCTAAAGGGGATCTTGGTTTGGAGGGGGCATGGGAGAAGTAACACGCTCCTGCCTCCCCCAATGTAACAGCACTTGGTACCTGAGCAATATTCAAACCATTCTCAGGTTTCAGAATGATGCTATCTCAGTTCCTGTGTGAGGGTGGCCTGGGGCCAGCGGGAGGAGTTGGGGGGAGCGGTCAGGGCAGCCTCCTGAAGCTGCAGTTGCAGCAGCGCTGCCCTTCCTGGGGGAGTTGCAGGAGAAGCGCGTTCCAGTGGCTAGCCTCCACCTCCTCTCTCCTGCTGTTGTCAGGGGACTACCTACCTCCCCTTCTCCCCTGCACCCTTCCACCCATATCCATCCTCTGTCCCAGTGGCCCAGAGGTTCAGAGGAACTGCAGAGCATCTGCTTTCAGAGCTGCCATACCAGCGCAAGTCAAAATGGAGCAGCTGCCCAGAGAGGCTGAGTGAGCAGCCCCCGTCACAGAGCATCGGGCTTCAAACCCTGCTCTTCCACATAGTGAGAAACTCTCATTAAGCAGGCCCTTCATCCCTTCCTCCCAGGCTGCTCAGGGCTGTAGGCTGTGGACTGGAGGGGAAGGCAGGAGGTGCTGGAGACAGCTGTCATCCCTCCTCCCGCCCCTTCCCTGTAGCTGGGCTGCAGGGCATGAAATAAGCAGCAGGCGCTGGGGGAGGGGGTGACAATCCAATCCACCTGTCACCCCCACAGTCAGGCGGCCTCAAGCAGCCTGCTCACTAACGAGGGAGGAGGCGTGGGTGAGGCAGACACAGAGGGGGGTGGCAGAAGGGGACAGACACACAGACACAGGAAAAGAGACAGAAAAAGAGGTAGAGAGTCCAAGAGGAAGGCAGAGTGAGGGGCAGAGGCGGACAAGGAGAGGGCCAGAGGAGAGAGGGAGAGGTAGGAGACTAGACAGAGACAGAGACTGAGAGAGAAGCAGGTAGAGAACAAGAGGCAGGTTCAACAACTGCTTGCACGACGCTGATGCTAGGCCGAGCACGTGGGCGAAACTCAACAGGACTCCAACCCTGTCCTCTGAAATCCTGCAGTCCTGCCAAGAGACAGACAAGGGAAGGGCAGGGCCCACCTAGGGCAGGGCAGGGAGAGGCAAGGAGGCCCTCAGGGGCCAGGACTGAGCCCAGACCTGGCGGGGGATAGAGCATCTTGGCTCTTGAGGCTCTGGCTAGGTCCAGGCTCCAGGGTAAGCAGGCCCTGAGAGTGGGCAGAGGTGGGCACAAGGCCCAGCGGCCCTCTCAACGCCCTGGGTACTGCCTCCATTCCTGCCTCACCCTGGGGCCCACAAACCTTCCAAGCCACTCTCTCTGAACCGCAGCCCTCTACGCAGACACACGCTGAGGAGCTCTGGAAGATGGGTGGGAAGGTAAACTCAGTGACCACCAAGAGATGGGGCCCAGGTAAGAGAGCCCTGGGGTTCCCAGCCTCTGGAATCTACACAGAGAGCCCCTCCTTCACAAACACTGTACTAGCCCCGAAGTGGGGGGCATCACCCTCCCCTCGAAGTCTGGGCAAAGGCAGTGCTGGGGTCTCACACTGCCCCTCTCCCCCACCGCCCACAGTCCAATTCTCACACCCCCGCCTGCTCCCCACCCACTGCTCCCTGGCTCCTCCCTGTTCTCCACTCTCTCTGCCCCCTCTCTGCTCCCCCTCCCACAAGGCAGCCTCTTTTCATTTGCCCCGAAGTTCTTCCAGGGTCTTCTCTCAAAGGCACAGGCGGGTCCCCATCCCCATCCTCCTCCTCCCTTCAAAGTTCTGTTTGGCAGGCTCACTCCCCAAACCCCTGGTTCCCACCATCCTCCCCTCCCTCGGGGACTCCCTTCCCCCAGCCCAACAGCCTCAGGGTTGGGCAGGGGCTATTTTTAGTCTGGGCACTGAGCTAATTTTAACTCACCGACAAGGGGCCTGGGGGCGGACTGTTGGGCTGGGGGGAGGGAGAGAGGGCCAGTCCAAGAAAGCTGGACCTGGGGCAGGGGTGGTCTCAGGTCCCAGGCACCCTAAGAACACAAGCGGAGGCCGGCACTGAAGCCTTCGCTTAAGGGGCTTAAGGGACAGGAATCGACTTGCCAAGAGGAGCACCCAGTGTGGGGAGCAGGGCTAGGAGCCCTCCCTCCAGTTTCCGCTGGACAACTCTCCCGCGCCCCACCCTAGGCTTCCCGCCCTCTTCTCCTTGGCAAATCTCCTGGGATGGGGCCAGCCTGTTCTCTGCCCAGGAGATGCCTCTCCAGTGAGGGTCTGTCTCCCGAGCCGCCTCCACTGCTTCTCCACCCCGGCTTGTCCTTCCTGTAGTCTAGCTCTCATCCTTCCTGTAGCAGCACTGAGGCTGTATGGCCCCCTACAGAGGCAGCCCCCCCCCCACCTGCAGCACTTCCCACCCCAGCTCTGGCCTTGCCCTGGTGGCCTCTAGGCTGGCTCCTAGGAACCACCCTGCGCCCACAAGTTCCCAGAGCCACCCCGCTGACCTCAGGAAGAATCTGGAGGTAACAGGAGATTGAGTCCTAGTAGAAAAGGGGTAGGTGAGGTAGGGTAATGAACAGCCCAGGGAAATACGGGGACTATGGGTAGGGATTCTGGATGCCTGGGTTCTAGTCCCTGCCCTGGCCCTAACTCACTGTGTGAACTTGAATAAGGCACTGCCCCCGCCAGAGTTCACCCTACTGGCCAGTACAATGGGTAGGTGGAGTGGACTAGGTACCCAAGTGCCCTTCCAGCCTAGACATTCTGTTCCCATAGGAACAGAATGCTCTTTATAGAGGCTCAAAAGGAAGGGAGGTCAAGACTGTGTGATTCCATGGAGAGATAACAGAGGAGATGGTCCAGTTAGGTCCCCTGTCCTCCAGCTTAGGAGCGGAGGGCAATGTGGAGGCCAGAAGAGTGGAGCAACAGGCCTGATGAAGACAGAGGTGCTTTCGGATCCACAACAGTGGCCAAGGGTTGACAGAGGCTCATGGTCAGCCAGGGCAGGTGCCAGGCAGGGCGCACAGGCCCTGGCAGCAGAGATTCTGCCAAGCCAATCCCCTCACACACCTGGAATGCCTATCAGACCCAGGGCTTGGGATCCTGCTTCTGGTTAGAGTAGTGACTGGCCCAAGGTCACTGTCATGGTCATTAGTGGGGCCAGCTCTGGAACCTGAGCCTGAGCCTTGCTTCATGCTCCACCCAGCAGGCCAATCAGTAATGACTCACTACTGCTCATTTGCATGGGGACCTGCAGAGTGTCTCTGACCTTATTCCATCAAGTTCTACTTCCCATTCTAGGACCTGGGACACCCCCACCCAGCATCCCTAGGCAGTTAGGGACCCCAAGTGGAGTTCTTGGCACTTCAGGTCTCCAGTCTCATCCTTCTTCTGCAGAAAACATTTCTGAATTGATCTAGTGGTACTGTCTAGAGCTCTTAATCCAACTGGGTCCTCCACTCTTGTCCAGGTCCCCTGTCCAGGAAGGGATTTGAGGGGAGGAGGTGCAATTATGAGGAACAACCAAGCACTGCAGCTAGAGGAATTTGATAAGATTCATGGGGTAAAGTGTGATGGCTCCAAAACTGCCTGGGGGTTCCTCAGGAGAAAAACCCTATTCCCCTCTTTAGTGCCAAGGCTGGGGCAGCAGTAGGACATGAGTGGACTGTCCTTACTTCCACCTCTATCCCCACTTCTAAATTCCACTCCCAAAAGTGCAAAACGAGAGGAAATAGCCTAGTACAGCAGGCGAGATAGATGCAAGACTACAGAGAGGACTTCCCAGCCTGAGTCTTTGAACTCAAAGTAGTCTCTGGGGCTAAAATTTGCTTTGTTAGAAGTTACCTGACTAAGCATGGGCAGCTGGTAACACTTGGGAGGGCATGGCGGCCCCAGCACTGTAGTCCAGCTAATGGGAGCTAGAAGACAACCAACCCCCTGCCTACCTTGAAGAGGTCAAACTGACCTCTGTTTGTCCAGTTATAATACCTATGCTTCCAGCTGTACCCTCTGAAACAATGAAGCCAAGCCGGCAGTGGTCTCCTATCCCAGGAAGTCCTTCCTGCTATCTAACCACCATTCCTCCCACTGCAGCCAACCCTTCCCCTGCAACCTAAGCCCATTCCACTCATCTAGAGGAGAGTGGTGGACAGGGGCCCCTGGCCATCCGAAGCCTCAGCTGAGGAGAGGTGGGGCGGTTGGGACGGTTAGTGGGTCACCTTCCACCTCCCTACCCAACTTCCCTCTGGGGTCTCAGGAGACAGAAGTGAAAGTGGCAGCTGGGGCCTTGGGGGCGGGTCAGCTTGAGAGCCGTTGGGGTGAGCATAATGCCACCAGTGCTGGGTCTGGGCTGCCTGCCATTGCAGCAGGCGGGCTGGTGGTTAGATCAGGAGAGGGACTGCCCATGGAAATGAGGGCTTGGGAAAACTATGGAGCATGGGCCCCTGGCCGAAGGGAGAACAAGCTGAAGAGGAAAAAGTGGAGAAAAACAGGCAGTAGACAGTCTCAGAAGGGCACTGTATTCCAGAGCAGTGGTCTGTCCCCTTGTTTAAAGCAGCAAGATCCTTTTTTTCCCATCCACAGAACAGGGGCAAGGCTGCTCTAGCTGAAGCAGATGAAGGGGGTCCAGGTCCTGACTGCTGGAACGTGAGAGCAAGGAGAGGAGGGAGGAGGCCTGAGGCCTGGACCCACAGACTGGACAGCACCAATTCCGTTGGCAGGGACGGTGGAGGATGAGAATGTGAAGCGTTCACCTACAATTGCAGACAGCAGTGTCCCCCACAAAGAGGCCAATCCAATCTCGGAAAGCAAATCCTCCTAGAGACATCGTGACCTCAGGAAGCCACCGGGGATTTAAAGGGGCCGCTCAGGGTGGCAGCTGGATCTCCTTCTGACTCGAAGGACAGTCCTCTAAGCCCCTGGCAAGGGAGGGCCGGCAGTGCGGCTACGTGGGCCTGCTGAGGCGGCCAGCCAGGCAGCTCTTATAGGATTAGCTTGCTGCTTTCAGGAAAGGTGCCAGGTGAGGCTAAGATGCCCAGCCAGATGGAGCCGCCCCGACCCCGCCACACTAGCAGGCAGCGGGGGGAAGTACCTACACACACCTAGGCAAACACTTGCCCCCAGACTTGATCCATGGCCCTCACCAATACCCAGTTTCTCACCCTTTCATGAAGATATTGTGCAAAGACCCCTCTGATTTCTGACAGCTAGGATCCCTATGTACTCAGCATTCTCTGCCATTCCTATGGTCAGGATTTATCCTTCCTCTGAGTGGGAAGTCCTGCCTATTGTCTACTCTCAATCCCTCTGCTACATCTGATAACCAGGGCCCCACCCCAGGGAGCAGGTGAGGAGGCCAAGGGGTTCCTCATCTCTGCTCCCTGTCAGCTCCCCACCCTCTGGGCTGACAGGTGGGGGAGACAAGAGGGAACAGCTGGGCCAGGACACCTGTCCCCACCCAGTCAGCCTGGGCCCCACAGGCCTGCCATGGGGTAATGCATAGGGGAGTCAGCAGAGAGGCAGGCAGCTGTGGGGGATGGAGAAAAGGGGCTCAGAGGTCAAAGAGAGATGTGCCTGGGGAGGCCTGAGGCAACCCTTTCAAGATCAGCCCTTCCTCCTGGTCTACCCCCAACCATTAACACACGCATGCTTTAAAGGTTTGAGGTCACCTGCTCCATCCCCTTGCCTCCGTGTTACTCGATCCAACTGGAGTGGGAAGACTCCACAAAGAGACCAACCCTCCTCTCCCCACCCACACCCACTCCCGCCCAGTATGTCTTCCCTTGAGATTTGAGGATGAGCTCTCTCTTATTCCTTGTTCTCCCAACCCTCAATCCCAAGTACTTGCTGGCAGGGGTGGGGGCAGGGAGATCATGAGAGATAAGTAAGCACGCAGCCAGAGGGATCTGGTAAGACTCTGGGGTGAAATGTGGAGTGGGCAGGTTCTGAGACAAGGAGGCAGCTGGCTGGGCAGGGCAGAGCTGGGCTCAGCTTCCCAAGCCCGTCCCAGGGTCCTCTCAGGGCCTCCTAAGTCCCCCTCACATCAAGTCCCTACCCAGGACACTGCGTGCCTCCTCCCCACCTTCTGGACCGCTGCCTTAGCAGGCAAGTCCAGGGCCAGGTTGGAGCTGATGTCTGGAAGAAAGGATGCAGCCACTTCCCAAGCACCCACTCCGTGTTGAGTACCACACGTTTTCCCATGGAACCTCCTTCCTTTTCCAGGGGAGGCATCTCTGTTTCATAGAAATGGCAACCAACTCAGAGATGTGCAGGGACATGCCCAAGGTCACCAGGAATAAGTGGCAGAGGAGGGCTGACTGCTGAGCACAGCGCTTCCCCGCACAACTTGGACAGAGAGCAGGCAGGTTCTCTCTCCCAGGAGTAACAGCACATTCCTTCCAGGGCAGATTCCCTAATATCTGGGCCTGGGAGGCTCAAGTCAGCCATGCCTCTTGCCTTTGCACAAGCCCAGGACTCTTGTGGCTCAAGTCTTTCCTGATCTAGTCTCTCTCCTCATCCATCTCATATGGCAGCTTTAGGGGGTACTAACTGGTACCCAGGAGGGGTCTCTGAGTGTCACTTGTGTTCCTGCCTACATACCCCTGCTTTGGGGGCTTCCTCCCATGGCACTCAATCAGAAGACAATACCTTCTCAGGGAACCAAAGCATGTCCGCCCCACCCCCCACCCCATCTTGCCACCAGACCCTAATCCTCTGCACTCCTGCCAGGGAATCCTACTGGGTTCGTTCTTCCCTTCAATGTATCCTCCTCCTCTTCCCAGGTCTCCCTGGGTCTCCTTTTCCACTGCCCCTCCTGCAGGGCAGGATCCTTCCCTTAACCTTAGACAAAAGCCCTTAACACCTCCTAACTGGGAAAGCTTGAGCAAGTCACTTAAATCTCTGACTCAGTCTCCTCAATTACAAAAAACAATGTGGAGAAAAATAAATGAGTCTTCCCAGGTTTCCATGCCCAGCACAGAGCTTGGCACACAGGGACACAACAAATGGAAGTTTCCTTCCTCCAATCCCCAGGGATCTCAAAAGTTTTAGTTTTTGGTCTCCAAAGTATATTGGAAAATAGGGTGAGTGGGGTACTGCCCTTGGGTAAAAGTGCTCATGACCAGGGGGCAAAAAAAGTTCCTTCTCTATATGCTTCCCTGGTCTCTCCACCTCCTAGGGGAGTGGCCAGAGCACCCAGCCAGAGGCACCGAGCCAAGGTCAGTGAGCAGGCCTAGAGCCTGGAGCCTCCTGGGAGGGTGAGTTTAAATGAGTAAATATGGTCCCACCTGCGTGAGGACAGCAACAGGCCAGAGCTCCATACAAGTCCTTCCCTTCCCAGCCTACAACAGAGGGGAGAGAGATCAGACAATAGGCACAACTGCCACCCCCCAACCCCAGGCTATCAGGGTCCTGTGCAGAGTCAGTAAATGCAGCCCCCTGTCTCCACACCAGGCAGGACCAGCCAGAGAAGCATGGCTAGGCTCCCAGGAAGGAGAGGTTGTGGCTACAGCCTCAAGAAAAGGAAAAATCAGATGCAAAGGGTCTTGGGGATCACCCAGGCCAGGAGTTGGCCCCCAAACGCTTGAGGGCTCAGATGAAACCATGATACCTCAGAATGGCCTTGCGTATCTGGGTGAGTGGGGAGGGCAAAAGAGACCAGCGACAACCCACCAAAACACCCAGGTGCTCCGCTCACCACAAGGCTAGGTGAAACTCCCGTACATCTGGAAAGCAGACCTACCCAAGGACATGCGGTTCGAGTGAGGGGCCGAGGCAGGCTGAGCCAGGCTGAGCCAGGGGCACAGAGAGGGATAAATGGTGGCAGGGGTGGAGTGCTGCAAGGGGCAGTGAGGGAAGTCAGCCAGGGCTCCCCAACTCACACGCCATGCTCTCTAGGTCTAAACTCAATCCCTCTTGCTCGAGTCAACACTCCTCTCTTCAGAGTTTTGCATGCCTCTGCCTTCTTGCCTCCAGTCCCCTCACCCTGTCCCCAGTCTCCAATCTTTTAAATATCTTTGCCTTTCACTACCCCCACCCCCTACAGGGTGCAGCTGCTCCCTGGGTTTCTACACACTCGTGTGTATGTGCTGCACACCTCCATGCATGTGTGCCACTAAACGCTGTGGACCTGCCAAGTGCATCTGGGCATGCCAGTCTGCACGAGACCCCCACCATGCCACCATCAAGGGAAAGGAGCCCAAAGGCTAGCCATCCCACAGCTCTCAGGACAAACTCTCCTCAGGATACTTTCAGTCCGAGGCATGGGGGAAGAAGAGAAAATAAATATTACAGGAGCCAAACAGCACCATCCCCACTAGGCCAAAGTTCAAGGCCTTTCAGCAGAGCCACCAAAAGCCACTATCGAAGAAAGTATTTTGAGATCCCATCCTTCCCAAGTCAAGTTAGAGCTCTCTCTCTCTCTCCTATCTACCTCCACTGATAAGTTCTTCCTGAAGTCTAAGCTCCATTCTGCCTGCTGCAGTTGTGGACAGACAGCGGGACATCCACCACAGAAAGGTGTTCAGCTCCCAGAACAGAACTACTAGCACCTAACACCTCCCCCTCACCCATGAGTAAGTCGCCAAACTGGGACAGAAGGACAGACTGTTGGCCGGACTCCGGCCCCATGACTGGCTCATAAAAGTCACCAGAGGTTACAGTGATGCTGAGGCTATGCTGGCCCTGCCACCATCTCCTCCTTCCCTCTAAAAGGGAGATAATTGCCTCAAACCAGTTGGCCTCAGAGAGCCTGGAGAGTCCCAGCTATGATCGCAAGGGGTGGGGAGAACCCGCCACCACAGTGCCACAAGACCCACAGTCTGACCCTTGAGGATGGATTCTAGGCCCATGTCTGATCCTCTTACCCACTTCCAGGACCCAGCTGAACAGCAACTATGACTTGTTCCCAAGAGGTCAAGGCCTCTATTACACATCCCCCACTGACTCCCCTTCTCCAGTAAGGCCACCACCCGCTGGACTAGAGGGGTAGAGAAGCAGGGAGCCTGGCTCTAAATACAACTAGGGAAATGCTGGACCCACCCATTTGTTCCTGACTCCTCTTGCCTCCACAGAGGTACACAAGTGGGTGGCAAAGTGTCCAACACAGGGCCCTCCCATACCAGGCCAGGGTAAGCACTGAGATTCTGGACCAAAGCCAACCGGGGAGGGCAAGGGCCCCAGCTGGCCAGAAGGTTGACAGGATGAGCAGAGGGGCAGGCCTTTCTGGGGGCGCAAGGCCCAGGGATACCCACAGCAGAGAGACCTTCCCAGGGCAGGGTCGGGGAGGAGGGTGGGAGAGGCTAGGTCACAATCAATGAGGGCCTAAACCCAAGGTGTCCTCTTTCCTGTCCCCCTCAGAGGCCAGGAGGCCTCTCCCAGCTTCCTTGCTACTGGTCCTCCAGCCCCAACCTGGGGAGTCTACCCTCTGCCTTCTCCCCTCATCACACCTCCCAGGAAAGACCCAGGAAAGATTAAAAAAAAAAAAAAAATCTTCTGGCGAGATTATGTAACAGCAGCCAGAAAGACTATCATATCTCCGAGCCTATGAGAAAAACCAGGAGCCAAGAGGGGCAGAGCTGGGAAGCCCAGGCTCCTCCAGTCCAGGGACAGAAGGTACAGAGCAGTGTAGACAACGGGCAGCCCCCGCCACCCTCTCATGTCCTCCACTACTCTATTCCAGGCACTGGGCACAGCAGTCAGAAGGTCTAGCCCAACCTCTCATGCCCATCCCCCAAAACAAGGGTCCTGCTTCTCCACTGGGACCAGGGCCTCCAAGGGGAAGGATTGTGTCTTCCTTCCTATGGTCTCTCCCTGCTATGAAGCCATGCCTGAAAGAGTGGTGCTTGGACTAAAGCTCTGACACAGATTTGCTGTGTGACCTCAGATTAAAAAAAACAACCTCTCTGGCCTCTAAAGGTATGTAAGTGAAAGCTCCCCCTTCTCCCAGAGAAACCAGAGACCCTGCCCTTTACAAATGCACATGCATATACATATATACACACACAAATACACTAACACACACAGGCTGCGTTGGGGGAGGGGTGGCAGGGAAGTTACAACAAAGAGAATATGACCACTGAGACCCGAGGGTCCAAATGTCTGCTGGGGAAAGTGGAGAAAGAGCTACACATAAGCTCTAGTGACCCCCCAATCACTCCAGATAAACGGGTCTTCAGCCACCCTCACACTGATCCCACCCCACCCCCATCTCCTGCCCAACACACTGGGAAACCACAGGAAGGAAATTCATTCCCAGGCAGGCCGTGGGAGCTGGGACAGCCAGGCTAAGTCCTGGGGCGGGTGTGACCCGGCGGCCACAGGCGGGTAGACATCTGTGAACACTGACATGTGCCTTTTTCAATGCTCTCCTTGACTACTAAGACTTCTCTGTTGGGGGTTTGGAGGGGAGCGGGAGGTGGACAGCTTCCTAACTTCAAAATACCCAATGTTCTGCTGGCCAGGGCTCCCCTGCTATCTCGAGGCCAGAGCAGCCCAAGGTCACCGCCCCAGACGGTAAACTTCCCATAGTCCAGGCTGGCCCCTGAATAGCCTAGGAGACCCACTGAGGGGATGGGGGAAGGGGCAGCAGAGGGCCACTCCCCCAAACCAAAGAAACCAGGCCTACAAGGAGACCTCAAAAGGGGGCTGGGCACTGAGAAGGGGGACACAGGATCCACCCACTGTACCCTCCCCCAACCCATCAACAATGGGCTGCTTAAGAGAAGGCAGAGAGAGTCCCCCACTCAAAGGACAAACCTGGGATAACCGAGTAAGTGGTTGCAAGGGTGCCCACACTCAGGAGCCCTCCTCCTTCTATTGGGGAGAGACCTCGGGAGGCCACTGAGAGATGAGCTTCAATCACTAGGGGAAGGGAGACCCTGGAAGACCAAACCTGATAGGAAAGGGGCTAGCACTGGGATGAGAGACTAGATGCTTCTTAGCTTCCTTGGCCCTCCCTCCCTAAAAGCCCCCCAACACTCACTAGACCCCCACTCCCAGCCCAGTTCAGCCAGCCATAGGTGGAGAGAGGGACTGGAGAACTCTTGCCCAGATGTTGAACAGCTGCAAACTTCTGGCCGGGGGTTCTCCAGCTGGGGCTGCTGACAAACCAGATCAGGGGTCTCGGGAGCGGACTAGGAGGTCCCAAGGAAGGGTCCTGCGTGCCCACCTCCGTGATGACTCCGCGTCCCAACTCCACAGGCGCCGGGCAAACCCGGGCCCCGGACACACACACACTCACACACCCCAACCCACCACCCTGGTGTCATCTGAACAACATCCCCCCTCCCTCCCCCGCTTCCCAAACAGCTGCGGCTCCCCCCGCCCCCACCCTCCCGCCGCCCTCCCAGGCCCCCTTCTGCACCATTTCGGGCCAAGGAGGAGGGAACAGGCGGCGCGAGGAGGGAGAGGGAGGGAGGGCCGGCTGTTAAAATGTCAGTCGCTCCCGGCTGTCACCAGAGACCCCCTCTGAGGATGCCGCCCCTTCCCAGACCACTCGGGGATCGCCCTAACCCCCGGACACCAACAGACCGGCGCGCCCCCAAGCCCCCGGCCCCCACCCTGACCCCAACACCCAAGGGAATTACAGCCCACACCACTTGTCCCCCACAGTCGAGTCCCTCACCCAAACAGTCCCCCATATAATCTCCCACCAACGCCACACGAAAACAGCCCGCTCCGCGAGTTCCTCCCAGTCCAGAAGGCCACCCCATCCCACCCTCAGGGGGACGGTCTAGACCACCCTCCACCCCAACCCCAGGACGGGGTGGGGGAGGGGGCCTCTTAAAGTGGCAGGCTCATTATTTTTCTATACTCACCGGCCCCACTGGGGGAAGGGGGTGTCACGGCTGGGAGTGGGTAGCCCTCGCCTCTAGTCCGGGGGATCTTCAGCACCTGGAAGCCGCAGCTCCGGGCGGGGGGAATAATAAATGAGGCCGGCGTCCGCGCGGGCCCTGGGCGGCGCCGGGGGGCCTAGGCCCCCGTCGTGCGCGCGGGGGCGGGCAGGCAGGCAGGGGACCCGGGCCGAGAGTCCGAGTCGCCTCGGCTGTTGTTGATATTTTGCTTCCTTCCTCCTTTCGGGCTCCAAAGGTAACTCCTCCAGCCCCCAAGAGTCAAGGCCGACGTAGGCACAGCTCAGCCTAGCTTGAGGGGTGGGGGGAACAGGGGTGATGGACAGGCGGGGGGCCAATGGGAGGAACCCGTGGGGGTGTGGGGGCGGGGCCGGAGTAAAGGCGGTCCCCGGGACTCGGCCCCGCCCCTCGCTTTCCTCGGGCCGGCCGAGCCGGGCCGAGCCGGGCCGGGTCGGCCCCCACCCCACCGCCCTTCCAAGCTAGGCTGCGGCGCCGGGAGCGGCAGATCCCTCCGCCAGCCGGGCGGGAGGGAGACAGCGACGGACCGAGGCAAAGTAGGCACGCGAGACCCAGAGGCCCCTAAAGGGATCGGCCCGCGCCCGTGGTGCCCCCGCTTCGAGCTGGCCGGACGGCCGCCTAGCACTGCTGCCACCGTGCGCTCGAGGAGGTCCTTTCCCGGGAGCTTCCTCGGACTGCGTGCATACTCTCGCATACACACACACGCTACCTCGACAGCTCCCCCCATCCCCCAAGCCCCAGGAGATTTGGGAGGTGGGAGTCTAAGTAGATAAATTAAGGGTAGACGCTAAGTGTTGAAAAGATTCCATCTCCCTCACTTAGGGTGTGCCGAAGCTCCACTTAAAGGGACAGGTTCATTTCTGGGGGGTTACCTGGAGAGCTCGCTTGCTCCCTCTACCTGAGACAGGCCCCCTCCCCTCCCGGAGCCCGGCTCGGCAGACGCCCAGCAATTTAAAGCGACAGCTCATAGTTCGTGGGTGACCTAATCCCCAGTGCCTGCGGCCCCAGAACACTTACAGCCGAGGGGGGCAATTTAAAGGGGTGTGACCCTAATTTCCCCCAGCACAGGAAACGCCCAAAAGCATCTTATTAAAGAAGCAGTAGTAGCTGTTTTAAAAAGTTTTTAATTCCTGTTTGCTCCAGGGTGTGGTGAATCTTCTCGTGCCCTGCAACAGGAGCGTGGGTGCCATGCCTGCTGGACAACTGACCCATCAGACTTCCTCTCCCAGCATCCCTGTTACTCCAACGTCTGCTTCCTACCTTGAGCTTGAGGAAATGATGGAATCTGGCTTAGATCTCAAAGAACCTTGGAGAACAGAAGGGCACTCAGTTCTTCACACACCCTGATTTCTATCTGGCTGGGTCTGATTTGCTGGACAAAGACTCAATTCTAGGTTAAGGGCTGAAGAGACGAATATATCCCGAAAGAGGCAGCATGTTTTGGTGATAAGAGGCATCAACTTTGGAGTAGTCCAGCTACCTTGGTTCAAATCCTTATTCCACCATTTATTAACTGGGAACACAGGCACGTTACTTAACTTCCCTGTACCTCATGATCCTCATGGGTAAAATAGAGATGATGATAATAGCACCTAACTCATAAATTGGTGTGAAGATTAAATTAGTTCATACGAGTAGATTGCTTTGAACAGTACCTCATGCTGCATTGTAATAATTCAAGGGCTGGACTGTCAAGACCCCCTTTAGGCCCATTATCTCATACAAGCATCAGCGGAGGCAAGTTCAGTGGAATTGCTTTGCAAATAGGTTGGACGCTTATCCTGTATGCTTGAAGACAGGAAGCCAGCAAGCTCCTATTTCCTTGGCCTCAGTTTCCAACTCTTCCACTTGGCCCCTCCTTCAGGAAACCTGATTTAAAGTGTCCCACTTTATCCCCAAACATAGCTTCTTAGTTCCCCATTAGATTTGAGAGATGGGGCCCCAGCACCAGAAGATGTCAGTCTTCCCTACCAGGCAGGGCTAGCTTGCCTGAAGGACCTCAGTGTAGGCAGGGGGAGCCCATCTGCCCTGTCCCCAAGGACTCTGAGAAGAACAGAGCCTTGTGCCAGGCCTGGGGCTGTGGCAACAGCAGGATGGGAAAGTGCCCCCCCCTCCCTCAAGTGGGGAACCTCCCCTCACTTGTGGCCTCTATTTTTAGTGCTTCCCCAGGCTCTAGCTGGAGAAACCGTTTAGTCATCAGGGTGTTTATTTTCTGGCTGTTTCCGACGTCGGGAAAGCAGAATGTTGAGACTGGAGAGATCCAGGGCTGCTGGAAAAGACTTCTTAGGAACAGGCCTGGGAACTCAGCCTTCAGACCACTGGGTCCCAGATCACGGGAAAGAAAAGTGGGCAGGGGGCAGCCAAGCCCCCGGGACACTGAGAAAGCTGGGTTCTCAGCCTGCCTCCAGTTTTGAGGCTCTCAAGCTAGAGACCCCTCTGGCCCCAGCTCTATTGGAAAGATTCTTTCCAAAACCATTAGCAGTCCCAGAACAAATTATTTCCCAGGGCTGATTCCCAGAAACCCCCTCCCCAACATCCTACAGATCTGAGTGGTGAGCCTCCCGCCAACCACAGCTCCAGCCAATCTCAAGCCCTAGGTAGGTTTGCCAGGGCTGTGATTGGCCAGCTGGTCCTCCCTGCCTTGGAATGTTGGGTCCTAAATAAAGGAATGAGGAAGGAAGGTAGGTGAGTCACCTAGGAGGGTGTTAAAGGGCCAGGAACAGCAGGAGGGAGAAAGGAGGGCAGGGAAAAGCTCAGTGGGGGAGATGGAGTGTCCTGGACCCTGAGATGCTGAAATGATAATCCACTAGAAAACAGAGTAGGAAAGAGTAGGAGAGGCTGACATTACAAGTAGAATAGAATTTACGTATACATGTATTTATAGAGAGAACTTTATAGGAAAGGAAAAGTAACAAACATGAGGTCTTGATTTCCATGGAGGACTAAGAAAGGATCTAGGGAGTGTTGCTGGAAGTTAGATTATAATAAAGACTTCCTGAAAATGACTCACTACATCTTTTCCTTCTAGCCCCTGGACTACCCATCCCAGGATGTGCTAGGTGGAAAATGCCTAGGCAGGCTCAGATGGCTGGGCCTCATTTTTCCTTCTCTCCCTCTGACTACCAACTCAATCTTTATCTTAGAGAAAAGTCAACTAACGTTGCTATAAAGTCCCCTGTGAGTCGGACAGATGCCCACCAAAGTCCTAAAAAGTGTGTGTAAACTCCTCTGTACAGTATCATCTTCATCAATTTATATGGCAGAGGTACATCAATAGCTCCCTTTATTCACACCTCCCCAAGCATCCCTATCCAACTTAATTTGGAAAGGTCTTCCTCATCCACAAGGGCTGCTTCTCTCCTGACTGTTGTTTCATAACTATGGGAAGCCATTACCGCTGTTTCAGCCTCTAACTGGCTGCTTGGTTAACCCTCTTGCCTTCTCCACAGTCATTTGGACAATCTCCATCCTCGCCTCCATCCATGTCATCCTTTCCATTGGGCTGATCATTCTTCCTCCCAGTTTTCCCGTAATCCCAGCAAAGGCCCCCAATCTCTCCCATCTTCCACCTCACTTGCGTGGGGAAGGGCCATCAGCATGGGTAATATACTGGCGATCCTTCTGTGTACATATTCTCCATGTGGACTTGTGTGTCTTCCTGTACCTCTGCTTCTGTATAGTGTTCTCCACTCTGTGTATCTACCTCATCAGTACACACTGCATAGTACTGACATTTTTGGTTTCTAATTTACTCTCCTTCACTAGATTTTGAGCTCCTTGAGGGCAGCAGTTTAACTCAACTTTGAGTCTTCAGGGCTTTTCAGGGCCTGGCATGGAATGTGCTCAGCAAACGTCTGTTTCATGAATCTGTATATGTGTTTGTAGCTGTGTATCTGAGTTAAGACTATAAAAACGTTATTGAACACTTCTAATTGTCTATTGATAACTGTGCTAGTCCAGGGATGGGGCTCTAATCTGGGACCGAACAAGTCCCGTTTTGGGCGGGGGCAGGGTGCGGGGCGGAGTCGGGCAGAGAGGTGTCCAAGACTGTGTTGGCAGAGCTGTGCCCCAAGCTCAGTGCCAGGGTGCCTGGGGCCAGGGCAAAGGGCAGACGCCCCACCCTGGAACTGAAGGAGGTAGGGAAGGGGTGCCTAACCTGGGTCCTGGGTGAGTGCCCCCCCCACGAGTTCCCTGCCCCCGGCTGGGCAGGATGTGGTGGCAGCTGCAGGAGGGTGGGCAGGATGTGGGGGTGGGGGCAGCTGAAACGAAGCCTGACAGTCGTCTCCCCAGCTCCTCCCTTCTTCCCTCTCCCCACCCCCCACCGCCCCCTCCATGTCACGTGGTTCCAGCCCGGGCACCGACGGACTATTTCCCCCTTTCCGCGGAAGGACATAATTGACATTGCAAACTTGAGTCACCACCGACTTTAGCTATACCACGCCTTTTTCTTGCCCCATAGCGCAAGACGGAAAGTTTTCCAAATACACATTTCTTTAAAGCCTTGATCGCTAACCCTGGAGTGGACCCTTTAAACGCAAATGAACCGCCGCCCTCTCGCTTTCGCCCCCCCACCCCCACCCCATCTTCGCTCCTCGTGCCCAGACTCCGCCAGCTGCCATTGACGTCACGCGTGCGTCAGCGTCGCCAGCCCAACCAGACGGCACGTGGGGGGAAGAAGGTGGCCTTAAAGGGCCA
Source organism: Mesoplodon bidens (assembly GCF_964165515.1). Lineage (NCBI taxonomy): Eukaryota > Metazoa > Chordata > Mammalia > Artiodactyla > Ziphiidae > Mesoplodon > Mesoplodon bidens. The sequence continues at coordinate 72,278,505 of NC_138177.1, read as the reverse complement.
GACGCTCTCGGGCTGCCGGGTTAGTGCTGTGAGATTTGGCCTTGAAAAAGAGGAATGAAATGGGAGGTGGGGATCTCTGTTGGAACAGAAAGAAATGCAGGATAGACGTTAGGAAGGACTTCCCAGAGTAGGACGGACAGGCCTTTCCTCTAGATTCCCCAGAAGTTTGGGTATTTGCTCCTGGGAGAGAAACCCAGGAGGAGCAGAACAACTCTGAGGGTAAAGGAAACTTGGCATTTACGACTCGCGCAATTATAATTTCAGCCTTTCCTCTATCCCTGCCCAGCATGTCCACAGCGCAAGGACTTCGGTCACTTCGGGATCCTCAGCACCAACAACAAGGGCGTAGTAGATACTCAATTTAAGTATTTGTAGAGTGAATGGAGTACAGTGCAAAGCCACCTCTTTTAGGAGGCTTTCCCTGATTGCCCCACCCAGCCACGCGTAGCACATACCCGAAGCTAAAGGCAATCTCACTCTCTTTTGAACACCCACGGCGTTTAATGAATCTTCCTTCCAGGCATTAGTGACCACAAGGGCAGTGGTTAAGAGCACGAACTTGGAATCACATAAACATAGGTTCCAGTTCCATTTATATAGTTTACAAGCTGAGTGACTTTGGGCAAATCTCTTCATCTTGGTTCTAATAACTGTCAAATGGGGCTAATGCTACTTAGACCACAGATTTGTTATGAGGATTAAATGGGACAATTTTTGTGAAGTTCCTATATGGTAGCTAATGCACAGTAAGCACTCAATAATGGTGGAGGAAAAAAAAAATAATGGTGGAGAGCAGGTTTTAAGATGGCCATCTCCCCCACTAAACTTAGAGCCTCTTGAGAGCAAGGAGCTTGCCATACTAATTTATTCCCAACACCAACACAATGCAAGGCTTATAGCTGGTGCTTTAAAAACGTTTGTTGAATGAATAAACATGAATGGATGAGTATTTCAGTATTTCCTGAAATCTGACCTCCAAACCCACCCCTGAAGTTGTTACCAAAGGGAGAAAACATTACAAGTGCCCCCTCTGGCCCCAGGTTTTAAGCTCTGTGGTAGAGCCTCAAGGTAGAGTTGGGGTGAGGCCCTAATCTCTGCGGTTGAACCAAAACTATTATGCAAACAAGCCTCAAATGATTGGTCTGCAATGGAGACCTGAAGGGGCCCTCCCCACCTCTCCCCATCCCCAACTGCTAGAACCCTGTCCCAGAAAACCCAGGCTGGGCATTTGCCAGGAACACAGGACACTAGGGAGCTAGAAGAAGAGAGCTTCTTGCCCCTTCAGAGTTTCTCAGCCCCAACACTAATCCATCTTTGGCCTTTTCTTCCCTGGAGCCTAGTCTCTTCCCCCATCAGTTCGTCTCCCCAGCTCTGCCTCCCATCCCCCACTCCAACCCTCATTCCCTCCACAGCTTTCCAACAGTTATAGTGGAGGGCGAGGGGGACACAAGACCTCCTATCACCTGATTCCAGCTCCTTGGCCAGAGGAGCAGTAGCCACCTCGTCCTGGTTCAGCCTGTCTTGAAGCTGCTTATCGATCTGATTTTCAATATCTGTCACCATCTCTGAAGTAGAAGGGCTGACAGACAACAGAAGGGACTTCCTGCCAGGGGAGGAGCTATGAGCAGAAGGCAGTGGGAGCCCTCTCCTTCCTTGAAGACCAGGAAGATGTGGTGAGACCCTCCTCTGGCTGAGAGCAAACCTGTCAACCCAAGGAACCCTGGGGGGTGCGGGTGGGTTTCCCCCACAGGAATCTCCCATCGGCCTTCATGCTGGCTCCACCCCCTGCAGGGGTAGGGTGCCGCCCAGGAGCACTCTGTGTTCCAGAAAACCCCAAAATAACCCGCCTTAGCTGTCCGGCTACTATTTCTGTCCATCTTGTTTAATTATTCAAACCCAAGTTGGGGAGTGAACTATAAAAAGCTCTCCTACATGGGGACCCAGGAGAGCTGGGAGACTCGCCAGGTTGCAAAAGCAGCAGACCACAGGGTTTGGGTGAGGTCACTCAGTCCAGCCTCCTGCCTGAAAGTTCCATCTGCTGTTTGCTGGCTTCCTCTGCTAGAAGAGGAGAATCCAGGCCTCCCTCCCTAAATCTCCCTCATGCTCTCATTTCAGCATCCCTCCAACCCTGCCGTGCCTGGGCTCCACCCGGTCTCCCTTTACTCAAAGTATTTCCTCTCAGCCATCTCTTTGCTGACTGCTCCCTAGTCCTGGTTCTTAACCCACAGGTAATATGGTCAAACCCAAGCCTAAGGGACTGTGGGAGGTGGGGTGGCAGGGAGTGTAGGTAAAGAGGTCAGGTCAGATGGAAACAGGGAGATGGACACCATGCCCTGGGAGGGCACTCTATCAGCTGGGGGCTGGGCAGCACTGTTCTGGGTGGGGCAGGTTCCTGCCCACTGCAGGTGCTGAGCCTCTTCAGGAGCTTCTCTTGGGGACTCTGACATTGTAGCTGATCGGGTGGAGGGAAGGCAGCAGGGAGGACTTTCTTTCTTTTCTGGTCTTCTTCTAGTTGGCCAGAAGTCCAGTGTCAGTTTCCATTGAAACTGAAGCCCAGGGCAGGCTGAGTGCAGAAAGCAGGATTCCCCTGGGGACCATTTCGGTGAAGCCCATCCCACCACAGACCTTTCCTGGAAAGGTGGCAACAAGGGGTGTGGTCATGGTTGCTGGGGCAACATGGGGTCATCCCAGTGACCAGTCTTTGGAGGTGGGGAGTGAGGGGATTGGTGTTAGTGAAGGGGAGACAGGCAGTTAGTTACTCAGTCTGAGCAGGAGGGGCTAAAAGAGAGCCTAAGACAGCCACTGAGACCCGAGAGACAAACACACGTGGATGTGGAGTTATAGGATGACAAAGGACAAGGGGCCTTGAGCCTCAAGAGGGGAACAGACCACATGGGGCATATCCAGAGACCCAGGGCAGAGAAAGCACAGCAGTGGGGTGAAATGTCCAATGTGGGAGGGGGAACCAGCAGCCTGGCAGAAGCTAGGCACAGGGGAGGTTGGCAGGACTTTCCGAGAGTCAGTGTGGGACCTGTGTGTTAAAAAAGAACCTTGGGTTTCACACCTGGGCCTATCTAAGGGCTTGTTCCCACACATTCCCTTTCAGCAGCAGCAGCAACTCCTGGCAGGTCCAGCCTGGCTCTCCCTGCTGTGGCTGCTACTAGAGCTACAAGGGGAGGTTGCTGAGGTAGGGGGAAGAGGCACGCCGTTGCTAAGCAACCAGAGGCTGTACCTGTGTGGTGGCATAGGAGGGAGCCCTGGCACCGTTTGTAGGGGGCAGGGGAGGCAGGGAGACAGTAAATGAACAGGGTGGACCAAGCTCAAGGCTCCCTCTCCCGTCCTCCTCATGATGGTTACAGAGGAGAGATATACTTGTCACTCCACGTGTTAATGAGTGTGTGTATGGTCCTTCTCCAGGATGCTATGATTGTGTGTGTGGGCTTGCCTGTGAGGTACTCATCAGACTATCTCTTTTTATTATTATTTATTTATTTATTTATTTTTGGCTGTGTTGAGCCTTCGTTGCTGCGCACGGGCTTTCTCTAGCTGCGATGAGCGGAGGCTACTCTGTGTTGCGTTGCGCGGGCTTCTCATTGCAGTGGCTTCTTCTGTTGCAGAGCACAGGCTCTAGGTGTGCGGGCTTCAGCAGTTGTGGCTCCCAGGCTCTAGAGCGCAGGCTCAGTAGTTGTGGCCCGTGGGCTTAGTTGCTCCACGGCATGTAGGATCTTCCTGGACCAGGGCTTGAACCCGTGTCCCCTGCATTGGTAGGTGGATTCTTAACCACTGCAACACCAGGGAAGCTCCAGACTATCTGATGTGGGCTGTTGAGGGTGGGGACAGGAGGTAGGGGACAAAAGACCAGGTCAAGCATTTTTCATCGGGTGATAGAAGGGGTCAAGGATTTGCCCCATCCACTAAAAGGTAGGAGCTTCTGCAGAACAGCACAGGCCAGAGGGTAGAAGCTTGGCAGGAGTTGGAATGGGAGGAGAGGCTGGCTGGAACCTGCACTGGCCTCCCAGTCAGACGGAGGCTCTGCAGAGGAGAGGCAGCCTGGCAGCGGGATCCCTCACTCTTCCTGGAAGTCTCAGTGTTCTCAAAGCTGAAGTTCCCCACGGTATTTCATTATTTTTATCCTACTACTTTAAATTTATTTTCAAGTTGGCTGGAGTTTGACAGAGGTAACCATCAAAAGGAACGACTCTATTGTTTCTCCTTTGAGCCCTGTCACCCATCCAACCACACCTCTAACAGGTCTATCAGGAAGCAGCTCAGGCCTTCATGCAGTGTCGACACAGGGCCATCACCATTCTTCTGTCGCTTCCCCCATTGGCTCAGCCCCTATCCCCAAAGAACATCTTCGTTTAACAAGTTTTACTGAGCACCTGTGACAGGGAGCTGGGGAAGTGACGAGGGGTGGGCACCGTGGTGGTCCGTACTCAGCTCCCCGTGCGGAGTGCCAGCCTGCCCGCTGGTGTCTCGCCAAACTCTGTTTCTTCCATCACTCTCCACTCACACATGTTGCACATACTGGTTAATAACTGCTTGCGGTCTGTCCTGGCGTGGTCCCCAAATTCCACAGGGAACGGGGTGTGCTTCAGCCCCCTCCTGCTCTCAGTAAGAGCTAGGAAATTGCTCCATCTCACACACTCCTGACTTGCCCCTAGAGGGCTGTGTTGCTGCGAAGATGCAGGGGCCAATGAGAGGCCACCTTAGACCTGATCCATGAGAAAGTGAAAAAATTGAGGATAAAAAAGGTACAAGCTTGTTTTGTTTTCATTCCTGCTTGATGCCAGGCACTCTGAAAGGCATTAGAGGCACTGTTCTCATCCTCCAATAGCCCCTCTGACATAGAGTTATCATCCTCATGTTACAGATGATGAAACTGAAGCTCAGAGAGGTTAAGGAACGTGTTTGTATTCATACAACAGGTGGCTGTGGGATTCCAACCCAGGCCTGTGTGTGCCCAGTCAGGGCAGGGACAAAATGGTTTCACTGTTGCCAAATAAGAGAACCCTGACTACGTGGTTACAGGAACACTGGAGGGGTCCAGGACTCCACAGGGAGGGGAGACCCCAGGGCGTAGTTGGGACTGTATCTTCATGAATTCAGGACTGAAAGTGCTAATGAGGGAGAAAAGGGCACTCAGAGACCCAGTATGGTCACACAGGGACCTCAGAATTGCTCAGGTTTAGAGAAAGCCTGGGGAAAATGCTGAGTCAGACAGGTCTGAGATCCAGTCCCAGCTCAGTCATTTCTAGAGGTATGACCTTAGGTGAGTCACTGACCCTTTCTGAGCCTCAATTTCCTCAGTGATAACGTGAGGGTGATAATCATAAAGTACTGCAGAGATTACAGTAGTTAATGTAAATAACGTATATATGGTGCCTTGCTACAAAGGCCCTCTCCTTCCATCCCCTACAGAAGGAGAGGGTCACATGTAACCAAGGCCAGATTCCAGAGTGGTGCAAATCTGTTGCTATAGTACCAGGATGCTCAAAGCCTGGTGGAGGTTTGTGGACCATCTTAGAGGTTTCTCTCTTTCTCTCATGGCAGGGGATGGGGGAAGGTCACGTCTGGAGCAAAAGTGTTGAGAAAGGGCCAAAAAAGGGTTCTCTGCTGGAGCAGGCTGAGTAGTGGTGACAGATGCCAGAGGGAACACAATTCCCAACTCCTGTTTCCTACCCGTTTCTCTCTTAAAACAGATATTTAAAGTGGAAATGAGAGAACTGAAGTTCTGGAAAGGTGAGAATCAAATCTACAGCCCATTCGTTCAGCAACTTCCTGTCTCCACCCTGTGAAGCGGCACAGAGGGAATTTGCACAGATGGTTGTGGTGGCATGGCCCCCCATCTGTGAAGAATTCTGGAGAATAGAAGGGGAGCCAAAGACTGGAGGTGAAAATAGGAGCTTCCAATCTTTAGGGAAGGACTTCCTTGGCGGTCCAGTGGTTAAGACTCCACGCTCCCACTGCAGGGGGCGCAGGTTCGATCCCTGGTCGGGGAACTAAGACCCCACATGCCTCACAGCCAAAATAAATAAATTAATTAATAATAAGGAGGAGGAGGGAAAGATAACCCCCACCACCATTTTGGAAGGTGAGAGAGGAAAGCAGGGGTCATCAGGAGCTAGCTGGGGTTTGCTAATCCCTGACCACTCAAGTGGGCACAGGCATCACCTGGGAGATGGTCAGAACTGCTGAGAATCTCGACCCACTCCAGACCTACTCATCACAACTTGCTTTTTTTTTTTTTTGGCCTGGCCGTGCGGCATGAGGGGTCTTAGTTCTCCAACCAGGGATCGAACCCATGCCCCCTCCATTGGGAGCATGGGGTCTTAACCACCGGACCACCAGGGAAGTCCCACAACTTGCATTTAACAAGATTCAGAGGTGATTCGAATGTACATTCAAGACTGAGACGCTTATCACAAGGAAAAAAAAAATTGGAACTATGTGTGGTGATGGATTGTGCTGGTCATTTCACAATATATACAAATATAGGATCATCATTATGTTGTACACCTGAACCTAATATAATGTTATATGCCAATTATACCTTAAAAAAAGAGAAATAGAATAAAAAACAGACAAGAAGCACTGCTGTGACCTACTGTTGGACCCTCTATGAGGTGAGTGAATTTTTTTTTTTTGGCCATGCAAGGGCAGCTTGTGGGATCTTAATTCCCCCACCAGGGGGAAGGGTGGAGTCTTAACCCCTGGACTGCCAGGGAAGTCCCAAGGTGAGTGATTTTTAAATGTGTCATCAAAAGCTAGGAGTTCTTTCAAGGAAGGGTCCCTCCCTCTATGGAATGTAGTGAGGAGAGGCTCTGTCTGGGACAGACTTTTTTCACTTGTTTTAAACAGTGGGCTTCCAAGAATACTTTTCCTTTGAAGAGGCAGGCCACAGCTAAAAGATGTTTGAAAATCTTCTATGCCCTGTTATGGAATATCTATGCTATGGAATGCTGCACAGCCTTACAAAACATGGAGTGGATCTGAGCCCACTGACACACATCAGTCTCAGAAATTGCTCAGTGAAAAAAGCAAGTTTCAGAGCTTGCATAATAGTAGGTCATTTATGCAAGTAAGCATAATATACATAGGTATATGTATATTAATCAATTAATAATTAATCAATTATCTAATGGTTAGTGGCTTTTTCATTCAGGGTCACACTCTGATAGGGGTTAAGGTGAAAGCTTCCTCACATGTCTGGCACATGGGGTGGGAACACTCAAGCAGGGGTCCGGAAAAGCTATGACCTATTCCCTCTGTAGTCTATCTTTGTGGTCTCTCCAGCATGGGGGCTTCAGCGTAGCCAGACTTCTTACAATGTGGCTTACGGCTCTGGAAGTATGTGTCCTAACACAGACAGCCAAGGGGAATCAATATTGCTTCTATGACAAGCCTTCGGTGTCACCTAGCACCACTTTCGTCACACCTTAGTGAGACAGGCCCAGAGGTCTGCCCAGGCTGTGGGGTAGAGGACAGAGCCTCCACCTGAGGGGGTGTCGTAAGGGTTTGGAAGAGCATGTGGGATGGGAAATGTTGTCATGGCCTTTTTTGGAAAATACATTCTGCCACAAAAAGTTCATATACATAAATGCAAATAATATATATAAAGAAGGTCTGGAGGGATCCATACCAAACTATCAATAAACCTTTCCTCTGGGGAAAATAGCTTGCAGATATGTTTTAGCTTACCTTCATATCTATTACTTGAGTCTTTTACACTGAGATATAATATACATTATTTTATTTGTTTAATGAAAAGGAAACTGAAGAGAAGAAAAAAGTAAAACTTTGCTGTAAGCCTTTTATAATAAAATTATTTAATAGATTGGTATTTCTGGGGAATGTTGTATAATGCATCTGAATTTCATGAAAGCATTTAATTAGGTTGATTATAATATATTTAAACAAGATGCAGAAATGTGGACAGCATTATTATTTTATTTTATTTTATATATTTATTTTTATTGGGGTATAGTTGTTTTACAATGTTGTGTTAGTTTGGACAGCATTATTATTTTTCTGTCTTTATTAAGATATAATTGACATATAACGTATAAATTTAAGGTGTACAATGTGATGATTTGATACATGTATGTATTGCAAAATGATTACCACAACAGGGTTAGTTAACACCTCCATAAACCTCACATAATTATCGTGTGTGTGTGTGTGTGTGTGTATGTGGTGAGAACATTTAAGATCTACTCTCTTAGCAACTTTCAAGTATAGAATACAGTATTGTTAACTGTAGTCACCATGCTGTACATTAGATCCCAGAATTTATTCCTCTTATAACTAGCGGTTCGTACCCTTTGACCAACATCTCCCATTTCCCCACCCCCCATGGATAGGATCATTCATTCATTTAAGAAATATTTATTGAATACCTACATGTGTTAACTGAACAGCTATTCCCAGAACATTTTTGTTCTGAGTCCATTTTGAGGGACATCTCTGGTAGTTCCATCCTTTGTCTCACCCTTTTTCACATATTTATCTGGAAAGAGAAAAGCCAGGCTTGGTAAGGACTGGCATGTTGGTGTAAAAAGACTTCAATATATTAGGTAAGAATAGTGAAAATATTCAGCCTCACTCTTCCAGTTATCTATTGCTATGTAATAAACCACCCTACAACTTAGTGGCTTAGGGGACTTCCTGATAGCGCAGTGGTTAAGAATCCGCCTGCCAATGCAGGGGACATGGGTATGAGCCCTGGTCCGGGAAGATCCCACATGCCACAGAGCAACTAAGCCCGTGCGCCACAACTACTGAGCCTGTGCTCTAGAGCCCACGAGCCACAACTAGTGAGCCTGCATGCCACAACTACTGAAGCCCACGTGCCTAGAGCCCGTGCTCTGCAACAAGAGAAGCCACTGCAATGAGAAGCCAGCGCACTGCAATGAAGAGTAGCCCCCGCTCGCTGCAACTAGAGAAAGCCCACACAACAAAGACCCAACGCAGCCAAAAATAAATAAATAAAATAAATAAATTTATAAAAAAACAAAAAACGTAGTGGCTTAAAACATCATCATCATCACCACCATCGTCATCATCACAATCATCACCTTCATCACCATCATCATTATCATTATGGTTCTGGGCTTGCTTGAGCTCAACCAAGCAGTTCCGTCTTAGGGTCACTCGTGGGGTAGCAGACAGACAATGGCTGGAGTCTTCCCAAAGCCTTCCTCACATGTTTAGTTGTCAGCTAGGACCTCAGCTGGGAACGTCAACTGGAACCTACACTTGACTCCTCTGTCACCTTGGCTTCCTCACAGCATGGCAGTAGGCTACCAAGAACAAATGTTCCGGGGCTTCCCTGGTGGCTCAGTGGTTGAGAGTCCACCTGCCGATGCAGGGGACATGGGTTCATGCCCCGGTCCGGGAAGATCCCACATGCCGCAGAGTGGCTGGTCCCGTGAGCCATGGCCACTGAGCCTGTGCGTCCGGAGCCTGTGCTCCGCAACGGGAGAGGCCACAACAGTGAGAGGCCTGCCTACTGCAAAAAAAAAAAAAAAAAAAAAAAAAGAACAAATGTTCCAACAGGACTGGACGGAAGCCATATCATTTGTGACTAGCTTTAGAGGTCCCAGAGCCTCACTTTCAGTGTAGTTCTAGGCCTGCCCAGATTCAAGGGAAGGGAACATAGATGCCAACTCTCAATGGGAGGAGTGCCGATGCCATGATAAAGAGAGCATGGGGGCTGGGAGAGTTTGTTATGGCCATCTTAGAAAACATAATCTGCTATTTCAGTAATTATCAAAAAATGAAAACTAAACAATGACGCTTGTAGTTTTCAAACGAACAATAGATTCGGTTAACACAGAGTCAAAGCCAAGTCCTTCTGCATCAGGCCAGATGGGCTAAGTTGTGCTGCAGTGATGACCAGCCCCCAAATCTCAGTAGCTGGATAGTAAGTCTCAGTGCCAGACAGTGCCTGGCTGTCTCTCCAGGGTGCCACCAGCTGGTGACTCAGCTCATGACACTTGTCACACATACGATAGTAGGGGAAGGTTGTGCTCCATGTAGCCACTCAGTAGTGACCCAGGCTGATGGAGCCTCTACCATCTTGTAGCTGCACTCTCTGGACCACAGATACCGATGAGGGAAAGAAAGACCAGAAAATCACATGGGGATTATTGTCGCCTGTGAGCCTGGAAGTGACACACTACACTTCCTCTCACATTTCATTGGTCCAAACTGTTCATATAGACCTGTCTAGCTGCAAGGGGCTGGGGAATGTAGCAGAGTAATTGGGGTTTTGGGTGAGCATGTGGTGGTCTCTGCCACATCTTGTGTGACCCCAACAAGGCCATACACGATCTGTCCTTCCACCTTATCTCTCAAACCTTTTCTTCAGTTATCCACATGACTTACCTCTTCACCTCCTTCAAGTCATTGCCGAGATGTCTCCTCCTCAATGAAGCCTCTCCTGATCACCCTACTGAAAATCGTAACCCAGCCTTTAGTCCTCTCCTTCACCCGTGCTGTCCCTTATTCTGCTTTATCCAAAGTGCTTATTACATCTATTTTTTCCTTTAAATTTCTTTATTTTTGGCTGCGTTGGGTCTTCATTGCTGCGCACAGGCTTTCTCTAGTTGTGGCAAGCAGGGGCTACTTTTAGTTGCAGTGTGTGGGCTTCTCATTGCGGTGGCTTCTCTTGTTGCAGAGCACGGGCTCTAGGTGTGCGGGGTTCAGCAGTTGTGGCCCACGGGCTCAGTAGTTGTGGCGCACAGGCTTAGTTGCTCTGTGACATGTGAGATCTTCCCAGACCAGGGCTCGAATCTGTGTCCCCTGCACTGGCAGGCGGATTCTTAACCACTGCGCCACCACGGAAGTTCCTACTTCTTTTTTTTTTCAATTGAAGTATAGCTGATTTACAATATTGTGTTAGCTTCAGGTGTACAGCAAAGTGACTCGGTTATATATGTATATTCTTTTTTCAATTCTTTTCCATTATAGTTTATTAAAAGCTATTGAATATAGTTCCTTGTGCTATACAGTAAATCCTTGTTGTTCAAAGCGCTTGTTACTTCTAACATACAAAATATTTGTCTTTCTTTGCAATGTCAACAACACCATGAGGGCATCAATCTATGTCTGCTTTGTTTAATGACGGATCCCAAGTACCTAGGATAGTGCCTGGCACAGAGACGGCACTTAATAAATATTTGCTGAAGGACTGAATTTTTAAAAATACTTGCTGTCGGCAAGGTCGTGGTAAGACTAACACTTCTATGCCCTCTTAGTGGGACTATAAATTGGTGTAATAGAGTTTTAAATAAAATTTTAATTTTGGAATAGTTTTAAATTTACAGAAAAGTTGCAAAAACAGTACAGAGAGTTCCTGTATATCCCTAAGGTTAACATCTTACATTGTTGTGGTACATTTGTCAAAACTAAGAAACCAATATTAACATATTATTATTAACTAAACTCTAGACTTTATTCATTTTCACCAGTTTTCCCATTGGTGTCCTTTTTTCTGTCCCAAGATTCAGTCCAGGGTACCAGATAGCATTTGGCAATCTGTATTTTTAAAATGTGTGTTCCTTGCAGAGGAAGGGGCCTTCTTATGCTACACTGAGAGTGGTAGGAAGGCAACTGAGAGGTTTCACAAGCCTCACGAGGGCAGATTTGTGTTGATTTGCAAGAGTCAGGTTGGGCTTCATTCTGGATCAAGGAGTACTGGCCCCATAGGGTGTACCAGTTTTCTCTCACCTTCTGTGCCCTCTTTCTTTGTTAATTGATACAGATTTTCTGGAGGACATTAGGTCACATGCAAAAAGTGCCTTTAAAAGGTGCCTACCCTTTGACACAGCAACTTCCCTTCTAGGAGTATAGTCCAAGGAAATAAACCCAGGCACAAAGATTTAGGTAGAAAGATGAATCAGGAAGGAATCTTTGTAAATAATAAAACATGGCGCTGAGGAATTTCAGCAAGCAGGGATCTGTTGGGAGATGCTGATAGCACTCAGGGTTGTAAGGAGTGAGATGACTTGACCTAGGAAAGATGACACGCTGATCCCTCTAGGGATCTCAGTGCCAGACACTGGTGGCTGTCTCTCCAGGGTGCTGCCAGCTGGTGACTCAGCTTCAACTGGCTTTCCTTCCTGGGTGCTGCCCTCAGAATTCAAATTCTGATTGCAAAAGGGAAGGGAGTCAGTGTCTATTCTATAGCCTTGAGCCCAGTGTCCTGGTCAGGGGGAGGCAGATTCTGCTAACCATTAATCCCACCAGTCATTTGGAGGAAGAGAGGATCAGTACCCTAAAGGAAAAGACTCAGGACTTCCCTGGCAGTCCAGTGGTTAAGACTCTGGTTTCCCCTGCAGGGGACACAGGTTCGATCCCTGGTCAGGGAACTAAGATCCCGCGTGCCGCATGGCGTGGCCAAAAAAAAAAAAAAAAAGACACAGAGAGAACAATGCCAACAGAGCCCCCTACAAGGGATTTGCAACATAACATTCTTCTATATATCAAAACTTAACCCTCTAGATGGTTATTTTATAGTGGATGGACTAAGTAAATTATGGTATATCCCATTTAATATGGTGAATTGTTTACAGTGTTAAATGGAAAAAGCAGGTTACGAAATAAGAATCATAGTGTGATTCTAATTACAAATATGATTAAAAGAAAATACATCAAAATTTTACAAGTAGCTATCATTTGTTGATGGTATCATGAATTATTTTAACCTTTTTTTGCTTTTAAAATATTTTCTAAATTTTCTACAATGAATATGTATTATAATCTGGAAAAACCTAATTTTTTAAAATTTCATGCTCTTTGATCTAGTAATTTCTGTTCTAGCATTCTAAGGAGATAATTAGAAATGTAAATAAAGATCTTATACCCAAGGATATCCATTGCAGAATTATATAAATTAATGAAAATGGAAAACTGTCCAGTATTATGGGAATGTTAAATATATGAACTATATGGGCTACGTTATAGACATTAAGAACGTTTTTGAAGAAATTTTTTAAAAATTAATTAATTAATTTTATTTTTGGCTGTGTTGGGTCTTCGTTGCTGCATGTGGGCTTTCTCTAGTTGCATTGAGCGGGGGCTACTCTTCGTTGCAGTGTGCAGACCTCTCATTGCGGTGGCCTCTCTTGTTGCGGAGCACGGGCTCTAGGCGCACGGGCTTAAGTAGTTGTGGCATGCAGGCTCAGTAGTTGTGGCTCGTGGGCTCTAGAGCACAGGCTCAGTAGTTGTGGTGCACGGGCTTAGTTGCTCCACGGCATGTGGGATCTTCCCGGCCCAGGGCTCGAACCCGTGTCCCCTGCATTGGCAGGCGGATTCTTAACCACTGCACCAACAGGGAAGCCTTGAAGAAACTTTTAAGACATAGAGAATGTTTTTCACAGCTAAATGAATAAAGCAGACTCTAAAATTGCATATATAGTGTGATCTCAGCTACTCCATTCAGTTCCTCTGGTTTAATTCAACAGTACCAATGTGCGACTTCCCTGGTGACTCAGTGGTTAAGACTCTGGCCTCCTAATGCAGGGGGACTGGGTTTGATCCCTGCTCAGGGTATTAGATCCCACATGCATGCTGCAACTAAGAGTTCACATGCCACAACTAAGGAGCCCACAAGCCGCAACTGAGGAGCCTGCCTGCCACAACTAAGACCTGGAGCAACCAAATAAATAAATAAATAAATATTTTTAAAAAAACCCCAGAAATCCCAGTGCTAATGCATTCTTTTTTTTTTTTAAATAAATGTATTTATTTAATTTTGGCTGCGTTGGGTCTCTCTTACTGTGTGCGGGCTTTCTCTAGTTGTGGCGAGCGAGAGCTACTCTGTTGCAGTGTGTGGTCTTCTCATTGCGGTGGCTTCTCTTGTTGTGGAGCACAGGCTCTAGGCATGCGGGCTTCATCAGTAGTTCTGGTGTGCGGGCTCAGTAGTTGTGGCTCATGGGCTCTAGAGCGCAGGCTCAGTAGTTATGGCGCACGGGCTTAGTTGCTCCACAGCATGTGGGCTCTTCCCGGACCAGGGCTTGAACCCGTGTCCCCTGCATTGGCAGGCGGATTCTTAACCACTGCACCACCAGGGAAGTCCCTGCTGATGCATTCTTATGTCACATGACTAAAAGTATTCCCTGTAGAACAGTTCTTCTCAAACTGTCTGTAATGAAGGGTGACATCTTAAAATTTCCCATCTGCTATGGACTGATATTTTCGTGAGATACAATAAAAACTAGTCATTAGAAAAATGAGATGAAAAGACATAAAATATAAACTCAATCTTTTATTAGATTCAGGGGTAAAACTGCTGGCTGTGAGTTTCTAAATGCTTGCTCTCAATTTTGGCATGTGTCCCAGTAGCGGACCAGGAACAGCTTGTGGTGCCTAATCCCAGCATCACTGCTGTAGAACAAGGGACACGCCACTCCTCCGCGATGTTCACACCTCAGTTCTAGAGCCGTAGCGTGCGTTGGCTTTTCTTTTCATAAGACTAGTATAAGCTCACTGTAAGAACAGCACAGAAGGATACTTCCTCCTCCCCAAAGGTGACCACTGCCACATTTCTTGTGTATCTTTCCAAACAACATGTACCACTGACAGCTTTTAACATCATTGCACTCAGATCTAGCTCATCATTTCTATTGGCTGAATAATGTACCATTGTGTGACTGCCCTTCTAAGATCATCACCATTACAAATAATACTGCAACAAACACTCCAGAGCTCTTTGCTCCCTTATCCAGGTGTCTCCACAGGAAAAATTCCTTACTGGGTATGTATGTTTACATTAAAAAAATAAATATAATTCACATACCATAAAATTCACCCTTTTAAGGTGTACAGTCAGGTGGTTTTTTACTATATTCACAGAGTTGTGCAGCCATCACCACTATTTAATTAATATTTTCAACATCCCCCAAAGAAACCCCATATCCATGAGCAGCCACTTTCCATTCTCCCCTTTCCCCAGGCCCTGGCAACCACTAATCTACTTTCTGTTCCGGACATTTCATATAAATGAAATCATACAATATATGACCTTTTGTATTTGGCTTTCACTTAGCATAATGTTTTCAAGGTTCTTCCATGTCGTAGCATATATCAATACTTCATTTTGATGGCTGAATAATATTCCATTGTATGGATATATCACCTTTTGTTTATTCATCAGTTGATGAACATTTGGATTATTTCCACTTTTTGGCTACTATGAATCATGATGCTATGAACGTTTATGTACAGATTTTTGTATGCACATATGCTTTCATTTTTCTTGGGTATATACCTAGGAGTGAAATTGCTGGCTTATATGGTAACTCTATGTTTAAAATTTTGAGGAACTGCCAAATTGTTTTCCAAAGTGGCTCCACTATTTTACAAGCTCCCTAGCAATACATGACTTGTAATTTCTCCACATCCTCACCACTTGTTATTACCTATTTTACTTTAGCCATCCTAGTGGGGGTGAAGTGGTATCTCATGATTTTGACTTGCATTTTGTTAATGACTAATGATGTTGAGCATCATTTCATGTGCTTATTAGCCATCTGTATATCTTCTTTGGAGAAATGGCTTTTCAAATTCTTTGCCCATTTAGTTGGGCTTTTTATTTTTGAGTTGTAAGAGTTTCGCTTTTTTTTTTAAATTTCTTCCTCCCTCCCTCTCTCCCTCCCTCCCTCCCTCCCTCCCTCCTCCCTCCCTTTCTGTGTTGGTTTTTTGTTGCCCAGCACGGGGCTTTCTCTAGTTGCCTTCTCTAGTTACGCGAGCGGGGGCTACTCTTCCTTGCGGTGCGCGGGCTTCTCATTGTGGTGGCTTCTCTCGTTGCGGAACATGGGCTCTAGGCATGCGGGCTTCAGTAGTTGTGGCGCACGGGCTTAGTTGCTCCGCGGCATGTGGGATCTTCCCGGACCAGGGCTCGAACCCGCGTCCCCTGCACTGGCAGGAGGATTCTTAACCACTGTGCCCCCAGGGAAGCCCCGTAAGAGTTCTTTATACATTGTAGATATAAATCCCTTGTCAGATATATGGTTTGAAAATATCTTCTCCCATTTTGTGGGTTGTCTTTTTATTTTCTTGAAAGTGTCCTCTGAAGCACAGGTTTTGAATTTTGATGAAGTTCAATTTATCTATCAATACTTTTTCTTTTGTGGTTTGTGCTTTCAGTGTCTAAAGAAACCATTGCTTAATCCAAAGTCATGAAAATTTGTATCTGTGCTTCTTCTAAGAGTTTTATAGTTTTAGCTCTTATGTCTAGGTTTATGATGTTTTAATTTTTCTGGTGTGAGGTAGGGGTCCAACTTCATTCTTTTGTATGTGGATATCCAGTTGTCCCAGCACCATTTGTTGAAAAGACTACTCTTTCCCCCATTGCATTGTCCTGGCACCCCGCACTTATATTTCTGATGTTGCCAAATTGTCCTCTGAGGAGGTTGCACTGGTGTATAGCCCCAACCATTGGAGCTAAGTGTCTGTATCTCAGATTGGGCATCAACAGTTAGGAAAAGACTTAATGAACTGAAGCTCATCAGGGACCATCACTAGAGTCGAGTCGGTGAGCCTGGAAGAAGCAAGTGGCATGAGAGTGTGGGGTAAAGGAAGTGGAAATGCTTTAGAGAAGAGAAAAATGCAAGGGAATATAATCTGAGCAGATGGGCCTGAGTATAAAGACTTTTTGCCCCTTACCAGCTGTGTAGCATTGGGTAGTTATCTAATCCTCTGAATCAGTTTCATCATCTGTTAAACAAAAATGGTGACTGCTTACCTTTGTAGAGTTGTTGTGAGGAGTAAGTGTATGTAAATATCCCAGCAATAACGGTAGCTGTTGTGACTTTTCTACATGTGGTGCCTGCAGCTGAGATCTTGTGACTGTGGGGGGTGCATCACAGTGGGATAGTGTTGGAGCCATTTGGTGAGTGTGAGACTTTTAATGATGACTGATCATGTGTAGAAACTTGGATCCACTGGTACGTGTCACTGTCACCCAGAGTGAGGCGGTACTTGAAGTTTTTACTGTGACATGTTAAGGGGGGGAGAGGATGTGACTGAGATTGAATGTGACAGCAAGACAGATCCTGAGTGACAGAATGGAACGGAGTGCAGGGAGATGGGCTGCACCGGGCAAACTTGTGTGCGCCCGCCCAGTAGGAGCTGCTTGGGAGTTCAGATGTCAGGACAGGTGTCTGTATAGACTGTCCCCTCCTCCAGACTCCCCTCCATGCTTCCTGAAACCTGGGAGGAAAGGAGGGCGGCTTTCCTCATGGACACGGGATTTTGATCATAGTGTAGAACCCACGATACTAAGGAGCTGTGGCTCAAGCACCTTTGGTGTCATCACCCAAGGCTCAGGAAAAGAATTTGCAGCAAATGTGTGCAAAACGGATGAAGTAGAAGCTGGACTGGTTTCTCCTCCTCTTGGCTTTAGTCTTCAGAGCGGCTGATAAAAGCAGAATCGAAACCTAAGCATTCCTTCCTACTCTCTGTCCCCTGGGGGAGGGAAGAGAGGAATAAATGCCGCATCTCATTAAGCACTGATGAGCTCAGGCAGGCAGAGTGGGCCCACAGCTGAGGCAGGCAGGAGGCTGGGGGAGGCTGCAGGAGGGGCTCCCCAGCTCACCAGGGAACATCTGTCCCAGAACTTGGAGGCCTGCTCTGCAGGAAGTGGAATAAGGGCTTAACAACAGATGTGGGGGTAACAGCTGCTTTTATTAAAATGAAATCAGAAGGGCCACAGGAACAGGAAGCTGGGTAGATGTGGGGACAAGAGAGAGACAGTGGCAGAGACAAGACGGCAGATCTATGGAAACTGCCTGGAAGAGTCATCTCTAAGGTGCAAGCATCCTGAGGGTGAGAAAAGGGGAAGACTGCTCTTTGTACCGTATGAAGCTGAAGTAATGAGATCTTAAACACGAGTGATCCAAGGTGACTTTATATACAAGGTATAAAAGATTGGCATGAATATTAGTTTGAGCAGGGAAATGGGAACTCTTTCTCTGAGCTCAAAAAGAAAGAAAGCCATGATTAAGGCTGCACAGAGTATAGGGGTAGGAGAGAATAAATACCCTAGTGACCCGCATGTAAAACAGAGACTGTAAACAAGGGAATGAGATTTGAGGTTAACGGAGGGTCATCTTGCCTAGGCCGCCTTGGACAACCGTTGTCACAGTGCCACGTGGGCCTTCACGAGCGCTGTCCACCTGGTGTGAGGGTGACGGGCTGGAGGGTGCGAGGCGTCACAGCAGCAGAGTGGCCTGGGCTTCAGCAGGGCAGGAACACACACTGCTGATGAAGTGGAAGTGGGGACAGGGAGCCCAGCCCTGGCTTTGGGGTCTGCGAAGGGAAGGGAGGCAGCGGGACATCGGGCCGCTGGGGCAGTGCTCGTGGTACTGGGAGGGCAGCAGCAGACGCAAGAGGAAGAGCTAACTCAGGTCAAAGGGCGGGCCCTAGGTTCATGCCCTATGATCTGGCTGGAAAACCGTGGGGTTCTGGGACTTCAAAGCCACACAGCCAAACTCAGAGACAGGGTTCGCTTGATCCAATTAGAGTCCCTGCCTGTGGCCAGGTAGACAAACTCCTCCCAGCTGGGGAAAGGGTGAGACTCCTCGAGCCCTGCCCAGTCCTGACCTCTGGGTGTCTGCAGGGAAGTGGAATAGTGCATTAGTGTGAAGAAAAGTATCCAGCGAGGTAAGAAAGGCTTGGGTAGCACCCACTGCCTCTGTCACTTCCGCAAGAATTTCTTGTTGAGGAGGAAGATGAGAAGGTTGACGTTGACCTTGGCCTTGTTGAAGAGTTTCATGACAGCCACACCCTCGTACTGGAGCTGCAGGAGGTCCTAGGGGGGAGGGAAGGGGCAGGGAGGCAAGTTTGAGGGTTTCTCACAGTGGCCCATACAGCTAGTCTATAAA
Organism: Mesoplodon bidens; assembly: GCF_964165515.1. Lineage (NCBI taxonomy): Eukaryota > Metazoa > Chordata > Mammalia > Artiodactyla > Ziphiidae > Mesoplodon > Mesoplodon bidens. Next base: position 72,259,615 of record NC_138177.1, on the reverse strand, counting down.
ACACTAACATATTGGAGCCTTACACAGTCATCCAGTGGCACTGGCCACTGAAGTGGGCATTGAAACCCCCTTCACAGATGAGGAAACCAAGGCCAAGAGACAAGTACAGTGACTTGACCAAATGTCAATTCAAGCAGAGCCAGGGCTTGAAATCATTTAAAAGACAAAACAGCAGAGCAAAAAGATTTGGATTTAAAATCACTGCTTCCCTGAACACTGGCTTATGACTTAGGCCGGCTTCTTAACCTTTTAGTCTCAGAGCCTATAAAATAGGGATAATGCTTGAGAGCTTCGGAGAGGATTAAATGAGGTAATGTGTAAAGTCCCTGACATGTGATAGGGCTTCAAATATTAATCCTGCTCTGACATCACCAGCCCACTCCACTCTCCTGATGCTTGGCAGTGGGGTCTGGGTCAGGGCACGGGGACAGAGAGGCTTGGGCTACACAGACCATCACCCTTCTCTTCAGGAATAGACGATATGGATTGGGTGGGGAACAGAGCTGATGTCATCCGCGGCCCAGGGAAGCCAGGCGAGGCTGCCACCTTTAGGCTAGCACCGAAAGCCCATCGGGTGTCTTGAGGGCTCATGGGAGTGTCCCCTCACCTGATAGTGAAGCTGAAATCGCTCCATGTCCACACCCAGGAACTTGGCATTTACTTCGAACTTTCCTGCCTCATCTCCAGGGGTGATGTCAAAGATCACATTTCTGAAGCTATCAAGAACAGGATTCAAAACAGGGACCCGCTGCCTCTTCCCAGGGCCACAGCCGCATTCTTCCACCCACTGCTGCTCATCCCAGGCAGTGCCGTGAGTCACCCAGAGCCAGGCTTCCCCTCTATCACTCTCTTTCTCCTCCCACTTTTACCTCTGCTTACACCTCAGCTCTTTTCTCTGCCCAGCCCTAATCAACTGTTCTCTCCACCAGGACGCTTTCCCAGCATCTTCTGCCTTGGGGTGTCTAGAACTGTGCCAGACCACACCCACTGCCCTTAACTCTGTCTGGAAATGTCGTGTCTTCCCCATTGTTCTAGCAGCTCCTTCAAGGCAGGGACCGTGCATCTCCTTCCCTCCCACCTGGTGCCCAGCCCAGAGCCCCACCCCCAGGTTAGGATATGGGAAAGGTCTGACATTCTGCCCTCCAAAGACACGTACTGAGAGGTGGGAAGATCTTCAATTTCTACCAAGACACCTTTCTCCAGGAGCTGGGCAGCAGTGTAATGGAGAGATGGCTGCTTCTTCCCTTTCCCAGAACTCCTGATGAAGAAAAGGCCCCAGAGAATTTATCTAACAAACCCTTCAACACCAAAGACACTAGTTCTCTCTGTGGCTGGTAGGAAGGAAATTAGACCCCGAGGAAGACTTCTCACTGGTGGAAGACAAAGGAGGGGGCTGCGCTTGAACCCAAGGCTTTGCGAGTGAAACTCAAAGACCAGAGTCAGGAAGGGACCATGCTGTTCTGGGGTGAGATGTCCCTATCAAAGCTGGTAAAGAGTGGGGCAAAGGTCGACATGGGCAGGAGGAGAGGTTACAGGTAAGCTTCAAAGTGTAGGAAGGGAGCACCTACTTGGAGCTGGGGGCCAGGTGGTCCAGGCAGGCCCGGATGTACTGGCTGTAGTAGTCGCCCTGCTCCTCATAAAAGGTGGTCTTAGTGCTCAGGGCCTGGAACGTGGCCTGGAGCTTCACCAGCTCTGCCTTCCGCCGCTGCCGGTGCCTGCGCTGGTTGCGGATGTCCTGGGGTTGGGGGCACCAGGGGAGGGGTGAGTTGACCCTTCCTGGCAGGAGAGCCTCAGGGTCTGATTCAGGCCCAAGAACAACTCACTGTAAGGATCTTCAGGAAAAGCAGGAAGAGGAAGATTTCAAGGTTGTTTTCCCTAGGAGGAGGGCAATCTCAAGGACCCCATCCCAAACCCCTGAAGGATGTTTCCAGGACCTCTCCCCCATTGAGGAGTAACTGTTCCATGGCTCCTTGTTTTTTAATGAAAAAGAGTTTCAAGAATACTCCCTTCCCTGACAAATTTTGAGACCTTTCCTTCAAAGAGGACCCTTGGAGATCGCTTGGCCTTCCCCTGGCTGGTGACAATTTTGGGTAGGCGCTCACCAGGGAGAGGCCTGCCCTTGAGGTGCCAGCGCTATGGACATGCGTGCACACACACACACACACTCTCACTCCCTCTCTCTCTCTCTCGCCCTCCCGCTCCCTTCAGGCCCAGGCCGTTACCTTGGCCAGTTCGTCTACCAGCCCCTGGTAGCCGTCGCTGGCGCTGACCAAAGCCAGGCCCTCGAGTCGGCGCAGGTTCCGCAGGACACGCTGTTGCTTCTCTGCCAGCGGCAGGAGGGAGTGAGCTGTCAGCGAGCGGTGTCGTCGCAGCGACACTGGGGTCTGGGCTTCACAGGCCTGGCGTCGGCACATCAGCCGCTTGTGGGCTGCTTCCTGGGGGGCAGAGATGCTGAGGGGACTAGCAGGCCCCACCATTCTGCCCCCAAGCCATGGTCCAGAGGGGGAGGGGCGGGGTGAGGTGGCTTGTGAAGAACACCAAAGTGTACAACCTCGCAGATGCTGAAGGGCCTCGTGGGTCACCTGAGAGGAAGAGTGGCCAAGGGGGACCCACTAGGAGTACAGCATAAAGGATTCCGGTAGACACTGGCTACGACTTCCCAACGGAGCTTTGTGATGGCTCCAGGGTATTTGGGGTTCTCTCCCTCCTTCTGTCCTGCGTTTTGGGACAGGCCTCTACTGGTTGTCCCCACCTGTTCTCTGGGAGGCCCCTGGCTGAGTCTGTACTCCAGCTGGCCCAACTTGCCCCTGGCCACCCACCACTCAGCACCTTCTCCTGCCTCCAGGCCCTCAAGCAGCCCACTCCCTACGCTGAGCACCAGCCCTTCGGCGCTCTTCAAGGGAGCCTGCCCAGACTGCCTCTCTGCACCCCCAGCAACTCCTAGCACTGACATCAGGGGCTGAGGTCCCTGCAGGGCTCACTCTTATTTCAATGGGGAGTAGGGAGGGAGATGGAGTCTTGGCACTCTGCCAAGGGGTCAAGGGCAGAGGCCTCAGCCCCCCAGAGCTCGCATTACTGGTGAGCACAGGTGTCTGCCCGGGAAAGGCATCAGTCATGCTGGTGGGGGGCGAACGAGACAGTACCTGTGGGCCAGCCTGCTGCTCACCTGCTCTCTGGAGGCCGAGAGGGACAGGATCTCCTTGAGGGAATCCCCAGAGTGGAACTGCATGATGTCAGCCAGCATCTGCTTGGTGCTGCAGGAGGGGAGCGAGGGAGGAGAGGTGAGGGACAGGGGGAGGGTCTGGACATGGGGCTGACTAGGGAGCTGAGAGTAAGTGGACCTTGCCCCGCATCATGGCTGCCAGGGATGCTTGGGTGGTAAGAAGAGAGGGTGCGATGGAGGTAGATGTTGTGAGGAGAACATAACCAGGAGGAAGACCCAGGAGGTGGGTTGATGGGTCTGTGATACAGAACTACCATGGTTCCGAACACACTGTGCTCTCTTACACCTCTGTGTCCTCTGCCTACAATGCCTCCCACAAATGGTCTTCCTTTGAGTCCTTTGGCTGAAGGACACACTTCCTCCTGTGAGACCTTTCCCTACCTAGGTGTCCCTCTGAGCTCTCACGCACCTGACACCCACCTCTCTCTTGGCGGCTCTCTGATGCGTGCTCACCCCTAGCCTCGCCCCACTGTAAGGGCTTTGATGGCAGGACAGAGCTGAACACCCAGCTCACTGGTTTACCAGGTGAATGGGTGAGCAGAGGGGCTGCCTTGCTGGCAGGGGGATCAAAGTGGCAACCTGGCTCCTCTTCTGCCTGGATGACCAGCCCAGCCCTGCTGGGGGTCCTCCCTCACTTTTGCAGAACTGCAGTTGAAAAGCTCCATGCCCATCTCCTGACCATCACTCGTAAGGACAGGGAATTAGAACACGAGCTCCTCCACCAACTGGCTGTGGGACTTTACGTAAGTCACTCAACCCAAGTTTCTTTCCTCCACTGGAAGGCAGGGAAACCATCATCTACCCCACCGTTTGTCCCTTAGTTTAAATGATGTATAAGAAAGCATTTGGGGCTTCCCTGGTGGCGCAGTGGTTGAGAGTCCGCCTGCCAATGCAGGGGACACGGGTTCGTGCCCCGGTCCGGGAGGATCCCACATGCCGCGGAGCGGCTAGGCCCGTGAGCCATGGCCGCTGGGCCTGCGCGTCTGGAGCCTGTGCTCCGCAATGGGAGAGGCCACAACAGTGAGAGGCCCGCGTACCGCAAAAAAAAAACAAAAACAAACAAAAAGAAAGCATTTGGTAAACAGCACAACAATATGCAAACAACCGTGTTGCCAATGTCCTAACTATTCCTTTGCCTTCAGCCACAGGACAGAGCAAAAAGCTGAGGCTGCCAGAAGGAAAACAGCTGAGACTGCAGCAAGGGGAAGGCCAATTCGGCTTCAGGGAGAACTTTCTGAAGGATAAGAGAGCCCAGGAAGAAGGTGGGATGGCCACTCCAGAGTAGCCATCTTACTGGCCTGGGGAGGCTCAGGGGGCCGAGGCTGCTCTCCCACCTCAGAAGCAGGCTCCGGGCATTGGTGTCGTCAGCATCTGTCTCTAGCCCTTCAAACTTGTTGGTCAGTGTCAGGGACACTTCTAGCTTGCTCAGATCCACGTTCCCATCCGCAGCTACGTTCTCCCCTGAGGCAGGTGAGGAAGGAGAGAGACTAGCACACTTAAGCACAGATGGGGCCACTGCTCCATGAGCCCCTCTTCCAGGAAGCTTTCCCACACTGCCCTGCGGCACCACCCTGTACCCTCAGCCCTGAGCACCAGCGGAAGGGCTGTTACCCACAGAGCTCACCCTTGCATTACTGGGGCTGTGCTTCCCCAAGCCTGGAGCTCCTGGCTGTCTCCCATCTGTCACCACCTCCACCCTGCCCTTCCACCCCTGTAAGCCAGCTTCCTTCCATTCCACAGCTCCTGAAATCCCCCCTCATCAGAGACACATTTTAAGACCCAAGACAGGCCCTATCCCTCCACGGCTCTCTCGCATGATTTAACTGGCCATTTACATGATGGTACGGGGTCCCCTACTGTTTGTCCACTTTCTCCATATAAGTCTGTCCATCCCAGGACTAGAGGGAGAGAGGGAGAGTGTGTAACCAGCTTCCTGGCACACGTCCCCGACTGAACAAAAACTTGAGGGGGCACGTTCCCATGCCCTGCTCACCTGACTGCCCACCCCTGCCTGCAGGCCCCCGCCGCCCACCCCAGCTGTCAAGGATGGCACGCACCGATGAGGTCAGGGACGGTGGGCAGCTCCCCAAGGTCCTCCAGGAGCTCGTGCAGGGGGTCGCGGTGATCAGGGGCGATCGAGTCCTGGTGTTCTAGCAACAGCTTTAGGACGGAGGGAGAAAAAGAGATGCAGAGTTTGAACTAGGCCTTCCAGGGCCAGCCCACCTACCCAGTGCCCCCAGGTTGCCGCCCCTCACCCTGTGCGTGTTGACCAGCTCCCCCACGGTGATGTACACCACAGGTTTGGCCACAGCCACCATGTCTGAGTACTCATCCATCGCAAAGCGCTCTTCTGGCTCTGGCACGTGGCAGGCTCGGCAGATGAACCTCCTACTTCCAGAGGAAGATCATGTGAGAGGGTGGGGCGGGCCGGCACCCGCCACATTTCTGTTCCCATCAGCCTTCCGCCGGCCCTCTCCAGTGACTGCTCAAGCCAACTGTGACTCTCCAGTCTCGGCTCCGGCCCTTCTGTGCTGCTCTACCTTCTCTCCCGGTGGTCCCCTCAAGCCAACTTCCTTCAACAGTCCTCTTTTCTCTCCACTGGGGAGTCCTTCCAACAATCTATCCTCCAACCCACTAACTATACTCTTCACCTCTATGCCTCCCCTCCTCATGGAGTTGAGAGGGGAAGTGGTACGTGAAAGAAGATGGGAAAAGGGGGAGGGGATAGGGAGGAATAGGATGCCAGGACCCAAGACCTGAACTTGAGGTGTGTCTCCTCCAGATAGTCATTCAGGACCCGCAGGTGCTGACTCTCCCTGGAGAAGGCCTTGCCAGCTGCAGCATGCTGCAGGAGTTGAGCCACAGCCCCCAGGGCATGGCGCTGGGGGGTAGCCAGGGCGCCGCCTGCTGCCATGGCCACAATGTCGAAGGCGTCGGGGGCCACTACAGCCGGGTTCAGGAAGCGGTAGTACAGGAGGTTCCCTACGACCTGAGGGCACAGGATCGTAGAAGCACCTGGGGTCTGCCTCCACAGCCCCAGCCCCGGTCTCCCAGCTCACCTGGCTGGAAGGACCACCTGCGTCAACCCCGTTATTGTACAGAAGAGTAAACAGACCCAGAGCAGGCCAGGAACTTGCTCAAGGTCACGCAGCAAACTTGAGCAATAGCTGGGACTGGAACCCAGATCTGACAAGTCCAGGGTTGGCCACTGTTAACTCATGTCCTGGGTGCCTTTCCATCTGCTACCTGAGCCCTGCTGGTGAGCCAGGCTCGACTGACATGGTGGAGAATATTTTCCTTCTTAGATTTTTACAGCATAGGGTTTTCTGTCCTTTTGTGTCAGTCTGGGGGTTCACAGGCACCACTGGGGCAAAGGAGAGCGCAAGAGGTGGGGGATGGGAGACAACACTTGCCTTATAGACCTCATTCTCTGTGGCGTCGGGGAACTTCTCTGCCAGAGTTGTCTTCAGGACCTTGGCCACATATCGCATCCCATACCTGGGGGCAAAGCAATAGGTGTGCTATGGCCCTGCCCACCCACCCCAGAGTGAGGGCCTGAGTGTCTGCCTCTCCTTCCCCGGGCTCAGCCACCCCAGAGCTGAGCTCAAGCACTGGCCCTCCCCTATCCACAGCCAGCTCCCTGCTGCCTTCCTCCAAACATCTCTGGGCCTTGTCCCTCACTCCTGCCCTTATGTCAGCACCGAGGACCAGGGCCCAGTCAGCCACTAAGCTCTCACACAGCCTCCAACCTGGCCTGAGAGCCTCTTCTTTGGTCCCCTTTAGTGTCCCCTGGGAAACACCCCAGATCCCAATATTCATCCCGCATTCCCCACAGAGGCACCTTTAGCCTGTACCTTAGGTGTCTGACACCCACAGCCAGAATCCCATCCCAGGACAGCCTGGGAGGCTCTGAGGCTGTTATCACAGAGCATCTATGAAGGGCCTGGTCTGGGCTAGAAGCAGGGGCCGAGGAGCACAATGAACTGGAGTAGAAGCATCCAGTCCTGATTCCACCACTAACCAGAGATGTCAGCTTAGGCTGTTCTGCTCCGCTTATAAGTTTGTTCCCTCATCTGGAAAATGGGAATGTTCATTCTTGCCCTCTCTATCTCATAGGGTTTTTATGAGGATCAAGTGAAATTACATCTGTGAAAGTAATGGTAGTGCTATTCAAACATGCTAGACTTAATTATTATTCCTATTATGGGTGTGCCACCTACAAATTTAATTAAATACCTTTAAAAGCTATTTCCACCTCCTAGGGTGTCAGGGACAGAAGTTTACAGCTCACTGTGTCCTTTCCTTTATTAGTCCTAGGACAACCTTTTCTGAATCCTAATTTTAAATCCTTAATCCAGTCCTCCAGGTTTGGAGAGCAGGGTACTGAACTCTGTGGGCTCCCCTCTGCAGCATCCCCACCTCGCCCCGTGCACTACTGAGCACCAGAAAGGCTGGTTGGCTGAGTGATGATCTAGATGAGGCCCACCTTCTCACCATTTTCAATCATCTGTTTTCAAAAAATAATTATTGACTAAATTTGAAGAAAGGAAAGGACTTTTATCAAGTGTTTACTGGTTTGAAGTTTTCTTATTTTTGACTTTGTGGACTGAAGAGTTTTATATTGTCCACCATTTACACTCAGACAATAATATGTCCCCATAATCACTTGAGGTTCCCTTCTCTGGCCCAGTGATGTCCTGACTGCCCACACAGACCTGCGTGCTGTATTCCAGCGCAAGTCTCTAGCCGGGGCTTTGGGCATTCTCCACCCATCTCCTGAAGCCCTTGAGCACCTCGAGACCAGTTTCCCTTCCTGCTTGCATCCTTCAGCTCTGCTCTCCCCATTGTGGCCTGGCCCTCGTGAGATCCTGTGCCTAGGCTGGTGTGCAGCTGTTGCACATACGGAATTTGGTCCACAGATGAGATGATGGCTGCAAGGAACTTATCGGTCATGGCAAGGAGGTTGCGGAGGGAGATGTCCAGTCGTCTCTGGACCTCGGGGTGGCTCAAGGCCTGCTCTGGGGTGATGTCATAGGGGAGGTGGCTATGGGCAGAGAGAGACAAGTTATCAGCCAGAAGCCCCTCCCATGGCCTCCCCTCCCTAAGGCTCTACCCCCTAAATTCATCTAACAACAAGATCTCATACATACACACTGAGGGCAGCCTAGCATATGCTTAAGGGGATTAGGCCAGAATAAGAGAAAGGACTCGGAGAGGACTAGAGTGATGTGGGTGGAAGAAGAAAGAGATGGAGCACCCAGGGGGAGGTGGAAGAGTGTAGGAGGAAATGGAGGACCTGGAGTCTGTGGAAAGATCCTAAAGGGAACCAGAGGAGACGAGGGCCACCCTGCATATCTTTGGTAGTTGTGGTGGTGGGGAAGGCTGGGCCAGGCCTTGCAGTACCCCCAACCTATATGCCTGCGTGCCACCCAGAGAAGCCACCATCACTGCCTACTCTCCTCAGCGGCTCCATTTCCTTAGTACCTATGCATCTGAGTTAATGCCTCCAATCTATAAGGCCAACTTATTTCTCCCACTATCTCATTTGCCTATTCATCTATAAATTTGAATATTCAACTATACTCCTATGAATAAGGAGTCCATATCCCAACTCCCAGTAAATCTGACATATCATTTGCAAGCACTGACATGGCAATTAAACACATTTGCATATTCATCTGTGCTCATTCTATGTTAAGCACACCAGGTCTGGTGTCATTTACAGCAGTTCCATGTTAATTACCAGAGGGGGTCTAAAGGCTACCATATTTCATCCTATAGGGCTGGTGTCATATTTGCATAAATCAGCATGCTCATTTATATGCCACCTTCAAAGCACGCTCAAGCTTCCCCAGTGAGGCCCAAGACTGAGCTGATCAAAGAGAGCTCTCCCTCTGCCCGTCTGCTCACCTGCGCTGCCCTGTCTGGGCCTCGGTCTGGTTGATCCAGCTCTTGTAGAGGTGGACAGGGTCTGTGTGGATGCTGAGCATCTTGTCCTCCAGCACATCCTGGATCACCTTGCCCAGGATCTCCTGCAGGGCACTTTGCCCCCGCCCGTTACGATAGAATCTCACCACCAGCCTCACCACCGTTGGGTTGCCTGTCACCATGTCCTGGGGCTGCTCCACCTTTGACCTGTGGGTCAAGAGGTAATTGAAGCTGGTCTCCTGCCTCTGTGTAAAATAGCTGCTTTTCCTTTTGAGACTTTTGGCTCTTTAAAGCCTGCTCTGGTATCCCTCCTGTTAAGGAATGTCTTGTTATCTCTGTCTCAGCCTTTGTGCTAACATGTCAGCGCATGTCCTCCCTGCATGCTGTCCCAGGAGATGGCTTGTCTCCATAGGAGGCAGAGAAAAGAGGTCTTCTGATTCCATTTCTACCTTCAAACCTCAATAAATCATCACCTTGTGAAGGAGCCAATAGTGGCATCTCTTCACCCATTCTCTTCCCATTCCTTTGCATCTGGAAAACCTACTTGATTTCCTCCTGGAGTGCTGTCTTGAATAGCTGGAGCAGGAGATAGGCCTCTCGGCGGTTGGAGGCATAGTTGTATAGACTGAAAATCACTGATTCCATGAACTTGGTGGTTTTGTTCTGTGGCATCTGAAAGATCAGCTTGGCCAGGTAGATGGGTTGAGTCTGTACGAAATGGGGGAGATAAGAATAGCTGATAATGCACCTTGAGGACTAGTGATCAGATAAAGAAAGGCTTTGCTGATTGGAACTTGGAATAGAGAACATTGTCACACTTTCTGGGGGGTACTGGGAACATTCCAGACAAATGAACAGAGGTAGTCTCTTTCCCTGGGTACAAGGCATTAGGACTGTGGGAAAGAATACCTTACTTGCTGGTAAAGGCACAGATGCGAAGGCCTCAAGGTCTCAGACCCTCAGGAGATAGTGGAGATATCTCCTTCCAAAGTCCTCTGCTCACCTGGAGCAGGTAGAAGAGGTGTTGGTAAGCTTCTAGTTTCTGCCGTTTCTCTTTGCTCAGCGACTTTAATCCCTTCTGCTTGTCCAGAACCATCATATCTGACAGCTGTGCCTTATTCTTCTTGGTCAGCTTCTTGCAGTGGGAGACCACTTCCTGCAGGGGCGGGGGAGCGGGTGATACAACCGACCCAGGCCAGCACAGAGCACAGAACATATGGTCTAGAATCAGTGCCTTGAAGAGCCAGGGCTGTTCAAGGTATTCAAGGAATGAGCCAAGGGAGATAAATAGTTCTAGGGTGAGAAAGGGCCTCCTACTGCCCCGAGACTCCATCGGCACCTCTGCTGTCACAGGGTGAGTCCCCAAAGAGAAGTGGGTTACCAGACTGAGGCACCATGTCTATTCGTTTCTGCTGCTATTTCTTACTAGACTGTTGTACAGATTTGAGGTGGAGATATCACTAAATCACTTCCACCCCTTCACTGCATATTTGTATGGTAACTTACAGTTTAAGGAGCTTTCCTATCTGTTTTTACATTTGGCCTGGTGAGCTAGGCACTCTCATTATTCCCACTTTACTAATGAGGAAACAGACCTAGAAGTTAAATGACCAGCCCGCAGTCCCATCTCTAGGAATCAGCAGAGCCAGCCATTCCAATTTTACGTCCAGTGTTCTTTCTGCTATATCATGTGCCCCAACAAATTACTAGAAGGGCAGAGGACCACTGTACAAGGACCTGAGCCATGTGATAAAATCCAGACATTTAAAAAATATTTGATTAGCAACCAGAGAATGGCCAGCATCACCTCTCCAGAGGCAGCTAGATTTGGGAGAAGGGTGGGCCAGTGGGCCCCTCACCTGCAGGGTGATCCGATTCTTCACCAGCAGGCCAATCTTGATGTCCATGAGATTGAGGTCCTGCTCCAGCTGCTGATTGGACCGGATCTTCCTGACCACCTCTTCCTGGAGCTTCAGCAGCTCTGCCTCAGCCAAGAAGTCCTGGTGGCTTTGATTCAAGAGGTGGGCAAATCTGCGTACCACGCTGAGAGGGGGATGGGGCGCGTGGACTGGCAGGAAGGGAAGAGGCGCCAGGATTAGACATGGCTTCACTAGGGGCTTCCTCTCCAGCCCCCTTCCCCAGTAATCCCTCCCTCAGTGTCCATTCTGCTTGAGGCTAGAAGGTCCCCAACCCCAGTCATTTTCTAATTAGTTCTGCCTGCAGTTGGAGGGCAGTGGGCAGCCTCCCAGCCAGTCCTGTCCCCGAGCTCCTTATCTTATAACTAGGGATGACACAAGAGCTGTCCTTCCCCTACCTGGATTCACCCCCAACCTGGGCCTATCTCGGTGACCTCCCACACCAAAGTCAGAGCCCTAGCATCCTCTGATGATCCGTTTAGGCTCCCCTATTCTGATCCACTCCCCACTGCTGCTGGGCCAACTTACTCATCCTTCATTCCAAGTTCACTTCCACCTATCAGCCCCCACTCAGCCCTGCCTGACCCTCACACAACCCTCCTCTGTCAGGAGTGTCTGCGTCAGGGAAGCACAGATAGAAGGAATGTTCAATGCGTTTTATAATATAGGGAGGTCAGAGTTAGATGGATTCTCCTTGAATTTCTTTTGGAATGATATTTGAGCAAAGAGAAGCCTATGAGCTAAGCTACAGGGAATAACAACAAAATACCAACTAAGACATATAATGTTCACTGTGGAACAGAAACTGTTCTAAGTGCTTTAACATACTTAAAACAACCCTGTGAGGTCAGCACACTGCAACTTACTGAGGAAATCACTCTGGCACAGAAAGGGTAAGTAACTTGCCCTAGGTTACACAGCTAGTAAGAAATGAAGGAGTCAGATTTGGAGGATAAACAAAACCAGGCCTGGTCCTTAAAGGCAGTCCAGTAAGGGAAGCAGACAAATAAACCACAATTCACTACAGTGTGGTTAGTGCTCTGAGAGGGGCAAGCATGGGGACCTTTGGGAAAGTGAAAGCGGGCCACCAAAGGCTACCCGCGGAGTGAAGAAAAGCTTCCAGGAGGAGGTGAGACCCGACCTGATGTCTGTGAAAAAGAGTTGAGAGGGAGTGCACTTGGCTGTTTTAGGAAGTGCTAGAAGTCCATCATGTCTGTAACACAGGGCGGAGGGCGCAGGTGCTGAGGGACAGGGCTGGGGGTCAGTGAGGTCAGAGGTGCAGGGAGAGGTTGGATCAGAGAGTTTTGGAAGCTGTGCTTAGGAGACTGGACTTTATCCCCAGGGCAATGGGGTGTTGCTGACAGGTTTTAAGAAGGAGAGTGACAAGATCACGAGGTTTAATGGACTAATCTGGCTACTGTGTGGAAGACAGATCTTTGAGGAGTGAAGAATGGATAAACCAATGGAAGACAGCTGATGGCATCTTGGATTCAACCAGGTATAGCACCTTAACTCATTTAATCCTCACTACAACCATACCTGATCATTATCTCCATTTTATAAATGATAAAATGGAGGCAATAAAGAAGTTTAGTAACTTGCCTAGGGCCACATGGCTAGTAAGTGGCAGTGCCCTGAGTGGAGCTGGGGCTAATGAAATTGGGAGACAGACCTGGGAAAAACAAGTTCTTCCAGAAAAACCATAAACTAAAGAGATCAAGGATGGTCAGGGCAGTGGTATTAATGCAACAGCAAGAGAAAAACCAGAAGGGGCCAGGCTGGGGAGAGGTAAGGAGGGAAAAGCAGCCAGCTGCCCGGAAGCAGATGGACCGAGTGTCTATGGCTAGATAGGGGCAGATGGTACCCCTACCGGCAGGAAAGGGTGGGAAGATGGACTAAGGAGGTGAAGGAGATGATTCCTGAACAGTGTACTCAACCTTGAAGCCCACAGGTGTGGCCTCAGGCCCAGGAAGGAAAGGGGCCTACCTCTTCGGAAACCCATGGGCTGGAGGTAAACCTGGAGATAGACCACTAGTCCACTTCACCAAAAGGAGGGGGACCTCCAAGGCTGGGTTTCTGGGCTTTAAGAACAGGAGCCAAGAGCAGCCTAGAAGGACCTCTTTAAGGCTTTGCTCAACTACTGGGAACCGTGGGGCAGGAAGATGGAGCTCCCTCAAGTGCCCCTCCTCAAGTTTCCTAGCACTGCAGAGAGGACCCCAGGTCCCTCGCCTGGCTTCCTGTGTGTTGGGCCACAGAGGGCGGGAAGTGGAGGAATCATGGGTCAGGGAAGAGGGCAAAGTTGGGGAAGGCTGGAACTCTAGGGAGAGGAGAAAGATCCTTTTCTTCCTTCCTTTCCTTCCTTCCTTCCTTTCTTTCTTTCTTTCTGCTTGTGTGGTAGCAACAGGAAGATCTAAGACTGGTACAGAGGTACAGACAGAACCTTGTTAGAGGGGCTTTTCCTGTGATGAGGCTATCTCTTACTGGGGTGGGGCAGGGGGCTTTTGTTACCACCTCTGTTCCACATTCCTGTACAGACAACTTGTACCTTCCCCTTACCCGCTGTGTGGCCCCAGGAGGGATATCTAGACCTCCCTTCCTCTCCCTCCCATCAAATTGGGGTATCTGTAAAGGCAGGAGCACATCTCCCCATTCCTCCACCCACCCTGGGCCCTAAGGCACGCTCAAGGTTGGGAACATCAGCTGTTGGTGACAGAAAAAGGCTTAAGAAGGCTAGACAACTTTTCTAAGGTCCCAGTTTGTGAGCTGTGGGGTCGTGTGACTTTCTACCTTGTTAACTGTTGAAAGCCAGGAAACTCGCAAAGACAGACACTTGCACAGACAGAGGAGGGAAACCAGGCAGTTTACCTAACATCCTGTAGTCATCCCGGGCTTTCCTGGCTCGGAAAAATGCCTGGATCTTCACGATGGAGTTAACCTGCCAGGAACACAGATGGGAAAAGGGTTGCTGGCTGCCTGTGCTCTGGTCTCATGGACAAAGGTTGGTTATGGGGACAGGAGGAGTGGGACGACACTCACATTCTTCTGGAAGTAGCCCAGACGCCTCCGGTATCGCCTCCGAGCTGCCCACATCCGGGCCCAAGCCTGGATCTGGGGGCAGAGACACACTGCCTCAGAGCTCCAGGGTCAGGGCCCGCTCTCCAGGCCAACCCACCCATCTCTAGAGGTCATAGGAGGTGAGGGGACTAAAAACTGTTCTCAGAGAGTCCTTCAAGAGAGACAGGAACCCACCCAAATCATGATAGCTACCTTGATTACAGCATTCGTGTTTGCTTTTAAATACTGCAACCGTTCCAGGTAAATCTTCCGCTGTCTGTAACCCCGCCAATGAGCCTGAGATCAGAAGGGAAAAAGCGGTAACCCCAGCTGGTCCCTGTTGGCCTGAGAAGCCTGTGGGAAAAGCCTCGTCCTGGGATCTCCAGGGAAGGGGCAGGGGGTGGGGGGAGGCAGGAAAGTAGAGGGGGAAGGAAGGGGAAACTGGCCTTGTTCTCAAAGAACTTCCAACTTCAGGGGGAAGACCAAACATCTGCATGTAGCCAATCATACCCTCTGCCTCACTCCCTGCCCCCCCACACACACTCACGCTTGCACCATGCAATCAAACATACACACTCATGCTAAGCAACACCTCCTCACAGAAACAACTGTTAAGATACAAGCGTAAAATATATTAATAAAGCATACATCTACTCACCAGCTTCACCACAGCATGTACCATAACCCCCCCAACATACTCATCCACCCACATAAAGACTACCCACACTCTGTCACACACTCCATGGTCTGGAGAGGCACATGGTGGCACGGGTGGAAAGTGTATGCAGGCACAGAGCTGTGTGCCCACCATCTCTGCCAATGGCCATATGGGCAGCAGGTCATTCATGCTCTCATAACTCACCCTTCTCTTTACAACTCTACCATTCAGCTCTGAACCCCAGCTCTAAGCAAATCTTCCCTCTACGGCCCCCAGTAATTCAGCTGTCAGGCTGATGCCCCTCCCCACTGCTAGTCTACTGCAAAGGGTCTAAATGACCATCTCCTCCATAAATCACATCCCCTTCTGTCCCTAAGACACAAATCTCATGGCTCCCTTCTGTTTTGGTCTCCTTCCTAGGGGCCTCTTCCCTTTCACCCCAAGCTTGTGTGAGATTAATTTTCCTAAAGTACCACTTAGACCATGTTTCTTCCAGCCCCAAAGTTTCCAGAAGTTCTCAACCATCTGACCCCACACTCCTATCTGTCTACTGATCCCTACTTCCTTAAGGATTTTAACCACCTCAGACATTTCACTTTCTTCTAAACATGCCTTACCATCTTCTGCCCTGAACCTTTGTCTATGCCCACCCTCACCCCAGCCCTGTCTCTACCCACTGAAATCCTGTCTTTTAGGGAACACATTAAACATCTCCTCAGAGCTCAGGCCCCGGAGAACACTCTGCCGCTGACATTGCCATGGCTTGGTGCGTTAAGAGCATCCCCCTTCAGATAACTGTCCCTCCCAGCCCCTTCTAAAGCCAGCTCTCTTGGCCAGGCTTTCCTCTAAGACTTACACTGTCCTTCTGTTGGGAAAGGATATAAAAGAGACAGCTTGGCCCCATGACACCAGCTGTCCATCTTGGAGCCTAGAGGCCAGGAAGCCCCAAGTCTGTGCCTTTCCTCAGCACTCCTTCCCCTCCTACTCCAGGTGCTGCCTGACATATTGTCAGTTGCTGTGGGGAAAGGCAGAGGGGTCTCCTCTCTGCTCTTACCACCTACCCACCCCCACGTGGCTGCTCCTTAAAGAGAAGGCCTCCAAATCTGGATTGGTCAGAAGTCAGGACCCTGACTGGGGTCCTGGCCAGGGTCAGACCTCTTGGGAGAGATTAAAGTCTCAGCACACCCAAGCTGCTTCGTTTCTGAGTCTCACCACCCCCCCTAGCTGGAGAGCAGGTAGCCTGGGGCTCTGGGCCCCCTCTCCCTTTCTCTGTCTCCCAGGACCCAGGCCAGAGCCGGCACACATCCAGGCTCAGTAGCAAACTCGCCTTTGGACGTTGTGCCCTCTCCCACTGCTGGTGGGCTCTTCTGCGCTGTAGAGTTGCTGTGAGATGCCAGGCTGTGCTCAGGAGGGAGGAATCCCTATGATTTAGACCCCTAAATGCTGATTATTAAGGTTCTGTTTTGAATTCTGGGACCAATGCCCCGAAATTTAACGTCTCGTGATGGCCCCCACCAACAGAGTACGTACTGCACTAAGTGCTACATGTAATTTTCCTACTTTACCCTCACAGTCAACATGAGGCGAGTACCACCATTATGGATGAGGAAACTGAGTGCTGGAGAGGCTTAAGTAAGGTGCCCAGAAGTAGCAGGACCAAGAGGTAAACTGCAGCCTCTGACTCCAAAGCCTGAGTTCTCAATGACCACCACATGTCCCAGATCATAATCAAGGGCCATTGGCCAGTCTCAGTCTGTGCTTCTGTCTCCCTTGGGGTTCTCTGGTGTTATCTCTGCGTCCCTACTATCACAATATCTCACATCCACTGTATTCCAGTTCCTGCGATGGGAGAGATGTGATCACTCACCTGTGTCTCTCACACCCATCTCTCACCCTTGCCCAGTGCCAAGTGGCATCCTTCGCAGACACTGGGCATTTGGAGGTGTTCATTAAATAAAGTCTCTTTTACACTGCCAACACTGCCACGAGGCCCTCCAGGTCACATCTGCCTGAGGAGGTCTCTGTTTGCTCAGCTCCCACTGTTCCTGGCTTGTAAAGTGCCTGGGCCCGAGGCCTATCTTCCCAGTTGGCCTCGTGCCCCAGTTACTTGGGGATTGATTGGTCTCAGAGGCCACACTGGACCATCCACAGGTTGGGAGAATAAAAATGGAAAGGCTGGCTGGAGAGAAAAGGTAGAGTTCTTTCCATAAGGGATTCCACTCCTTTTCTGTTTAACCACCACCACCTCTTCACTACTCCTTTTCTAGGCAGGAAGTCTTCCTGGTGTCTATACCCTGATGTCTCACTAAATCTTTTACTCTCCCCCTGGAGAAGCTAAAAAGCAGCTCTCATACCCTCTGGATAGTGATGATGATGACAGTAACTAGCATTTATACCATGTTCTTGCCTATCTGCCAGGTACTGTTTAGGTGTACTTTAGATATTACCTCAGAACCCTATAAGGTGGGTGCTACAATTTCCAGATTCCTAGTTTTCAGATAAGGAAACTGGGAGAGAGTAAGTAACTTGTTGAGGTCATGCAGCTAACCTGGTGGAACGGGGATTCAAACCCAAGTAGTCTGGGCTCCAGAATCCACGCTCTTAACCACTACTGTTCAGAGGCCAAAAGATCATCCCAACTCCACTCAGCAAAAAAGTAAGTAGGGAGAAAACCCTGCAGCTCAGGTATGTCCAGGCCCTGAAGCCTCAGATGGCCAGAGTCTGCTACCTGGATTTTGATGATTGCTGGGAGCCAGGTCCTCAGAAAGTGGGAACGTTCAGCAAACTTCTGCCGAACCAGGAAGCCGCGGAGGCGGGCCTGGAGCTGGATAATGAAACCCACATTGGCCTTCCAGAGCTGTTGGCGGTCGTGGGCAGCGGTGATCTTGGTGACAGCCAACTGCGGAAGTAGGAGAGAGAGCCTTTGGTGTCCTGGTGGGTGGGAGCCTCTCCCGCAGGAAACTTCCCATCCATGAGCCCCCTCCTTTGCAGGGGCCTGCCAACCTGGATCTCCTCCCGAGTCAGGTGGGAGGTGTTGAGGCGGCAGCCGGGGGGTTGCTCCCAGGTCCCCTGGAAGGTCTGCAGATGGAAGTAGTAGGCGGTACCATCCTTCATGTCATGTTGAACCCAGAGCGCTGTATCCCCTAAGCAGAAACCAAGTAAGCAGAGAAGGCTCAGAGGAGGCTAGAGGTGGCTGAGGCATGCAAAGAAGGGAGGGGCATGGTAAGGCCACTACCTGGGCGCCGCTTCTTTGCCATGGCATCTTCCAGGACTTGCTGGTAGCCGTAAGCACAGTCAGGAACCACCCCTCGGAGGCCCACGGAGGGGTTCCTTAACACCCGTTCTGTCTGGGCTGCCTTGCCCTCCTTGATGGCCTGATTGATGGCGGCCACACCAAGAGCCACTAATAGGGGCAGTGGGAGGAAGTGGTCAATCTTTCTGAGCCCCTCCCAGAGGCCCTGTTCTGTCTGTTGGGAAGGGATCCAGAGAAGGACACAAAACCACTCTGCCTGATGGAAGGGACAAGGACATCCCAGGATGGACACAGATGAAAAGAAGCAGCATGCAGCTGTGCTTGGAGGAAAAGGTAGCAATCAAGGAAGGCTTCCTGGAGGAAGGCCGTGTAGGGCTGGGCTGGGGCTTGGTAAAAGGAAAGTCAGCTTGTACAGAAGCTCCAGGGCAGGATATGGTCAGAGAGCCTCAAGACAGTCTTTTAGGAGGAGAATAAAGTCCAGGAAGTGGGGGGAGTTGATGAAGCCCCTGCCTTCCAGTCACTCACAGACAGACAGATGGATTCCAGACACTGAAAACTAACACCATCAGCACCCCACACCAGAAATAACATCAGTGTCTATTTGTACTGACCTTGCCTAGTTTTCCTCAAAGCCACGCCCTCTTCGCCAACTTCAAGACTAAACATTCTCTAACCAGAGCCGATTGTTGGAACCCAGACTCAAGCTACCAGTAGAAAACGGGATGGGTTTTTGACCCCCATGTGGTTTCACATGCCTACATTGCAGGAGGCAAGTGTACACAGGAAGGCACAGAAGGAGGCAGTGGGTGGACTACGGGCTCTCGACTCCTGAGGATTTCCTGCCCAGCTGACTGTTAGGAAATCCATCCTACGGTTGAAGCAGCAGCCCTGTTCTCATTCTGGCCTGCCTCCCCAAAGAGGTTGAAATGGAGAAGGAGGTGACTGGGGAGGCTCCCGCTGAGCCCACATCTCCTCGCTTCCCCCAACCCCCTCCGCTCCACTCCTGCCCCCACTCCCGCCCATTTACTCCTCTGAGCTGTGTTTGTGTCTTGGTTGGCTCTAACCACTTCCTGGCGGATCTCTTCCAGCCATAGCACAGCTCCAGGATCCCCTGTCACCTGGTAAATTGAGAGAGATGGGACAAGATGAGAGCCCAAGCTGGTCTCCCCAAGCCCAGCTGCCCAGGGGAGCCAAACTGCAGGCCCACATTGGGAGCCACAGGGTAGCAGTCTCCACTCCCCTCTGCCTACCCTGGGTGGGCATGGCCTTGTGGCTCCCTTGGGCTGCTGCCAGGTTCACAAGGTTCTTTCCTACCCTGCTTTCAGGCCAAGCATCAGCTCGGCTTGGCCACAGCACCCCCAGAACCCTCTTAAACCCTCAGCATCCGCCATCCTCTCAACAGCTCACTTCCCTGCCCTTGTGCCTCAGCCATGTCCAGGGAGAGCCCACGCCGGAGGCACCACTTACCTGCCCCTCCTCCCCATTCCCCTACGCCTCAACTCACAGCTTCTTGGGCCCATCTGACCCTGACCTCCACCCTCTCCTTCCCATTCCTCTCCACGCTCCTCTGCCGCACAAGGCAGTGGGAAGATTGCATGTGACCACGGGTCAAGTGAGCCTGTGCCTGCCACGCTGTCAGGCTTGTTCCCTCCCTTGCTGTAGCCACAGCCCCAACCCCAGACTCTACTCCCTCCCAGCTCTCCTCACTAATAGAGTGAACGTTCTAAACTAACATTTCATTGAGCCCTGTGTTCCAGGCAGTGTTCTAAAGCACTTTCTTATGAACTGAAACTTGCAAAGCACATAAGACAATGCCCGGGAACAGAGTTAGAACTCCATCAACCTTAGCTAGTACTCCTGTCATATTACCTCACTCAAACCCTATAACTCTGAGACAAGTTCACTATTATCACAAGCTTGTAGGTGAGGGAACTGAGGCCCAGAGAGGGTAAGTAACACGTGCAGGGTCAGGTGCCAGGATGCAACCTGGAGTTGGATGCAACCTGGACAAGGATGCAGGAGTCCTTGTCCTCAGCCACTCTCTACGCTGCCGCCTGCTCTGGATGTTACAGGTTTAAAACCCTGCCACGTTCTTCAACTCACTTGGTTTTTACCCTCATTCCAGTAGGTAGGTAGGACCAGGGCATGTAGTATTTTACAGATGTATAAGGAGAGCTCAGGGATGTTAGGGAATTGCTATAAGTCACATGGTCACTGAGTGTCAGAGCAGGGAATCCAGTCTGGGTTTTCTGGCTCCCAGACCTGTGCTCTTCCCAAGCACAAGGCCCCCACCATTCGCTCTGTGCTGGCAACCAGAACTCTGCCCTTCTTCCCCATGGCCAGATCAGAACCCCCACTGCCTCGCATCCCCAGAAGGGACAGTGTCCATCAGACTGGCTTTCCCAGGGTGCATACTGGGCATAGCTCTACCCATAGGGGATATTCTTCCTGCTCTGGTGACCAACCCAGCCAGCCCAAGCCTCACCTGGGCCTTCTGCCTTTTGGCCGCCACGAGGAGGAGATGGTACCGCGGGGCGACAGGAAGGCTGACATCGTCCAGGCCAGCCGCAGGAAGCAGAAGGGAGGAGAGGGTCTTTTCAGGGTTGTTCTGTTCCAGAGCCTCATTGATGAGGCTGATCGCAAGGACCTCTGGGAAAGAGAGATATAGGTGGGCAGAGGGCCCAGACTTATGGCTAAGGGATGGGGCTGTCCGCATTGGGCCATCTTCCCCCAGTACTGGACTCCACTCACGATCGGTCTCTTCCTGGACCTGGGCGTTGACCTGACTCACGGTGGCCTGAAGATCATTCCAGCTCAGGAACGCCCCATCCATTCCATGCACCTGTTGCAGCTTCACCAGAGTATCAAAGTACCTGGTAGCCAGGTGAGCGAGAATGAGGGGGGTAGTATGTGCACCATCAGCCAGAGGTCAAGGGAAACTTCTGGACTACTTTCCTCACTTGACCTCCAGGACGTCACATTCTCCTGGCTCTTGTCTTGCATTACAGGTTGTCCTTTCTAAGTCTCCTCTGCTGGTTCCTCCCTCACCTCTAAATGTCGGAGCAACCCAAGACTCAGTCTTCAGGCCTCTTCTCTCTCCGTGCTCACATCCTAAGTGATCTCACCTAATCTCATGGCTTGAAACACCACATTCTAATGACTCCAAAAAGTACACCAATAGCCCATTCATAAATGCCAGCTGCCTGCTCGGCATCTCCACATGAACACCCAAATTCACCGCAAGCCCAGCAGCAAACATCTAAACTCCCGATCCCCCCCATTCAACCTGCGTTTCCCACAGTCTTTCCCATCTTGGTAATTGTTTACTCCAACTTCTCAGGCCAAAAATCTTGGGAGTCAAAGCTGTCTCCAGTCTCTCTCACACCCCATATCCACCACATAACCAAATCCTGTCAGTTCAGCTATCAGAATATACCCCAAATCTGGCTCCTTTTCACCACCTCCACTGCTACTGCCCTAGGCCAAGCCTCCATCAGCTCTCGCCCAGGTTACTCCAATAGACATTTAACAGGTTTCCCTGCTTCTTCCCTTCTAACCCGGTAGTCGATTCTCGGCACAGCAGCCAGAGTGATCCTGTTAAAAGTAGGTCAGATCACCTCCCTCCTCGCTCAAACCACCCCCGTGGCTTCCTTCCTCACTCAGAGTAAAAGCCAGAGGCCTACATGGTCCAGCCTCTGCAACTTCTTCTCCCATTATTTTCCCTCCCTCCCTCCACTCCGCCTCGTGGCTTCCTGGTGTTCTTTGAACACACCACGGACACTTCTTTTTCAGGGTCTGTGCCCCAGATAGCTCATGGCCATCACTTATGCCCTTTAGGTCTCTCTCCAAATGACCCCCCTACCAAAGAAGGCTTCCATAACCATACTGTGTAGCAGAGACAAACTGCCCTTACCATGTCCCCACCCTTTATCTGCTTTGCCCTATTTTTTTAATCACCATAGCTCTTCTAATAATTTGACATGTTTGTTTTTTGTCTGTCTCCCTCTACTAGCACATAAGTTAGAGAGCAGGGAACTGTGTTTTGTTCACTGTTGTTTCCCAGCACCTAGAATAGTACCTGGCAGGACTTACCTGGTGGAGCAGTGGTTAAGACTCCGAGCTCCCAATGCAGGGGGACTGGGTTCAATCCCTGGTCAGGGAACTAGATCCCATATGCATGCTGCCACTAAGAGTTTGCATGCCACAACTAAGGAGCCTGCTGGCCGCAACTAAGGAGCATATGTGCCGCAACTAAGGAGCCTGCGAGCCACAACTAAGACCCGGTGCAACTAACTAACTAACTAAATAAATAATTGAAGAAAAAAAAAGTATCTGGCACATGAGTGGGTACTCAAACTTTTGTGATAAAAGATTAAATAAATGGAGGAAAGGGGAATGACTGTGAACCCACCCACTCCCAGGAGAAACACAGGCCAGGGAACTGCAAATAGACCCAGAGGGTTGGCCTGTGCCGGAGAACAGGGCATCAAGCAGAAGGCTAGTCTCTGAGCACAAGAACTTGGACTCTTGACTACATTCCCTCCATCACCCACCCAACCCCTCTCTCAACATGCGGCTAAACCTTAACCTTTCTCACCGTTGAGCATTCTCTCCTTCCACCTCGGCCAGCCCTGTGGCGGGGTTCACCAGACTGCTCCAGAAGCTGCTGGCATCCCTGGCCTCCAGAGCTCGGTTGATCAGGACCACGGCTGAGAGCATCTCCACGGCCACGAAGAGCTCCTCCTGGCCAAGCTCCTACAACAGAGGGAGGGCTGATTCCCTAGCGGGCTGGTGAAGGGCCTCGGGGGTCTGCCTGCCATCCTGCCCCCAAGACTCTCCCACATCCCAGAGTCTCTGTCTCAAAACACCTATGGCCTAATCCATTCACTAATAATTAATCATACTTAATACTTGAGAGTGCTTACTATGTGCTCAATGTATAAGCACTTCGCGCACATTATCAGTTAATTTTCCTAACAAGCCAAAGAGGTAAGTATTGTTAGTATCCCTATTTCACAGGTGAACCCATAGTCAAGTAATATAAGTTAAAGCTAACTGCCGGGTACCAGAGCCCACGTTCAACCAGTGAGTTCTACCTGCTCCTTTCTGGTCCCTACCACACACCAAGAACTGCACTAGGCCCTGGGCACACTGAGACCAAGATAAAGAGGGCTCCTCAGTGCTGTACTACATACCCAAGGGCCCCTTCCCTGCCCAGTCTTCTCCTTCATCTCAAATATCTGCTTGTGCTGTTCCCTGTCTGGAGCACCCTTCCTGTCCTCTACCAATAGAATGCTGCAAATAATAATAATGATGATGATGATGATGATGATGGCGGCTAAAAATTTCACGCCAGGCTCACTTCTAAGCACATATGTTAACTCATTTAATCCTTACAACAATCCTATGAAATAAATATATTATTGTTCCCATTTTATATGAGTTGAGGGGCAGAGGAGGTAAATAGTTTGCCCAAGGTCACGTAGCTAGGAAGCAGCAGAGCTGAAATTTAACTCAAGGATTATAGCTCTAAAGTCCACATTGGTCGCTATGCTTTACTTCTTAGGACTTATTTTATGCTTCCTTGGACTATAGTCTCATACACTGAGACCATGTGCTTCCTGAGTGTCGTGCATGGAGTCGATGCTCTAGAAATGCCTGCTACGGTTAGGATTCTTTATTCAGTCTCCTCTCTTCCAAGAAGCCATCCCAGAATTAGCCTGAGCTCTGCCCCTGCCATCTCCCTAGTGTGAAGTCATCTCCCATTTACATCATCTACTCCTCCCTGTGTCTCTGCCTGGACCCTCAGGTGTATTCTAACTCCTCCAACAGGCTGGGAAGTCCCTACCGGAGGGCCCTATCACCTCACCGTCAGAGAAGCTGTATGGACAGGGGGAGGTGGGACAGCAGAGTGGTTAAAAACATAGGCTTCAAGTATATTCAGCTTTGCATGCACTCCCAGCACTGCCAGCCACAGCTGTTTTGGGCAAGTTACTTAACTTCTGTATCTGTTTCCTCATCTCTAAAATGGAAATAATAATACTTATCTCATAGGGTTCTTTTAGGATTAAATGAGTGTTTAAAGCAGGGTTTGCTCAAAGGTATTTGCTATTATAATACACTCAGGATGGCAAGGATGGTAGCCCACCTCCCACCCCTAATCTCTTGCCAGAATCTAAGGGTGCCCTCATGGGTGCTCTGGACTGACTGCTCTGATCCCTCCAGCTCCTTGGGCACCCAAGAGCTGGATCCTCATTTCTAGGGCTTACCCCCTGCTGCTGCCGCTGGAGCACTGCCAGCTCCTGCTGGTATACAGCTGATGCAAAGGGGTACACTGGAGGCAGCTGGGCTTCCGGGCACATCAGCTCCTTCACGGTGTCAGCTGCCACTCCCCTCCGGATGGCTTTGTTGATCCTCTGCACAGCCTGGAGCACTGCAGGGGAGGAGGGAGAGGTTGCACAGGCTGGGCATCCAGTGCCATTTCCACTCTCCTGGCTAACTAGGTTCTGCTGGTTATCTCTGCGGGGAAATGGCTTTGAACCTCTGCTAGGTTCAAAATGTGTTTCTAAATGTTCAGGAGGGAAAGGGGTTGGGTCGCTTTAAGAAGAGGCTCCGGAAGAAGCAATTCGTCAGGCCTAGAAGTTGAGTAACTCAGCAGGTGGCTGTCAGAGCAGAGGTGAATTCCTAGGGTGGTGAGCATAAGATTGACAGGAGGCTGTGTAGCACAACTAAGATGAGGTTAGTCAAGGGGCTCCAGGGACCAAATCTTGATGACAGCACAGAGGAATAGGGAACTAGCTCCAAGGTCGAGCCATTTGGGCTGCAAAGGGCGAGAGTAAGCTAAAAAGGGGCCCTGGTGTACCTATGTCGTTTTAGTTTTCAAATGCTGGGGCTTATAAAATGCCAAGCAGATATGGGCATTGACATCAAGGAGCACAAAATCCACTGGGGAAAAATAAGGATACAAAATTACCTACACTGCATTGCTGTCACTGTTATGTGAGAGGTACTTCCTCTCCCCGCAAATCCACTGGCAGCGCGGGGGAGGAGGGAGTCTAGGGGGAGAGAGTAGGAAGATTTCACAGAGGAGGAGGCATTTGAGGCAGCTCTGCAGGATATTTTCATCTGCTTTCCACTGGTGAAAACGTGGGAGAACTGTAATCCAGAGGACCAGAGGCCTGGCAGTGGGCAAAGCTGCGGGCAGTCAAGGAAGAACAGGTCATCTGATTCAACTGGGCTGGTGGGATGTGAAGAGAAGGGTTGGGGGAGACATTTGGAAGGTCTCACCTACCATGCTGAGGAGATGGGACTAAAGTCTAGGAGAAATATGGGAGAACCCATGAAGGTCTGAAGATGTTCAACAAAGAAGCTAAGATCAGATCTGTGCTTGAGCGATTACTCTGGCAACAGCAAGGAACTGAGCGATGAGCAGGCAGTTAGCCAGGAGCGGCCTGGGGGCTCCATGAGATAGCCACGGAGAGCCCTGCCAGACAAAGGTGAAGGGGGACTGAGCAAGTCCAGTCGGAGGCGAGCACGCGTGCCAGGTGTGGTGTCCACAGGCTGCTGCGTTGCGCCTCGGCACTCTATGTCTCTTCACGCCTGCTATCCAGATTGATCCCCTTGGAGGGAGACAATCGCTAACCCACATCCTTTTAATAAAGAATTATATTTGTATATCATGTTTTAAGGGAAGCTGAGCTGGATCATGAGTTTCTCTCTCGTCTGGGCCATCACTATATTTCAGAAGCCAAAGGAACTCAACCAAGTTGAAACGGTCAAAATACAGGGGAGGTGCCTAGAAGGAAACTGCCTGCCCTAGAAGTCCAGCGTGGTGCAGTACTGACTGTCATTATCTCCAGGGCCTTAATGAACTTACCTGTAGCATCCCCCCAGGCGGCCAGGAATAGGGCAGACTAGGTGGGGAGTTGGAAAATCGGGCAGGAGTCTACCTTGCTCTACACAGAAGCTGGCAAAGGAGTTACATGCTCTCCCAAGAGCCAGTGATGCACCCAGACCAGGTCTCAGTCTGGAGATGACTTACTGGCTTGTTCCTGATCACCCTTTATGTTGGCTGCAGCGACACCAGCTTGGACCTCCTCCTTTTCCAGAAGCTCCACCAGGCCCAGCTCCTGGAAGAGGGAAGAGATGCAGTAGAAGAGAGTCCCCCTGGGGCCATGAACATACTTCAGGACTGCCAGCATGAGCTCCAGGTCCACCCAGTCACCCACCCTCAACCCCACCTCTCCCCTTTAGGCAGACTAGCCTGGCCCACCCATCCCTCAGCACTCATCTCTAACCGCTGGCTCTTTCTTACCCAGCAAGCATCTGAAATAACAACACGGGCAACACGAATATAGTGTCAGGGAGAAAGTCAACAGCATTGAAAATAAGATTGCTAACTTGAGGCCTCAATTCAGCAATGCGGGAGCATATCACTGCCTACTGGACTGCCCCTGGGCCCCCCCCACCGGCCCCCGGTCAGTATGAGAGGTTCTCAGAAGGCAGAAGCTCATCAGCCTGGTCCATTAGGCTTTGGGGTAATTTAACCATTTAAACCTGTAGTCAGCACTTACTGAATACGAAGAATTGACAGTGGTGAGGCCCTCCCCCGTCCTAGAGTCAGATAGAGGAGGTAGCAGGTCATAGACAGAGCCTGACCTGCGCTTTCTGCTCTCTGTCTGAGCTCAGCTGTTCCAGGTACCAGTCTGCAAAGTCTCTCCTCACTCCTTGCAGGGCCAGGACAGGGTCTTGAAGCGCCTCAAGCAAGGCCTCAGGGCTCTGTCTTTCCAGGGCATCATCAACAACTTCTAGAGCCCCATGGACTGAAAAGACCAAGACTCCATAACGGATAGTGTGAGAAAGCCCACCCCATAACATCCCCAGTTCAGCCCTCTTCCTGCCTGCCCAGGGTTACCCTCACCCCTGCCCCCTGGGCTCCTAGGGTCCAGCCCAAATTCTTCAGCTTGATCTTCACAGCCTTCCCATCTCACTACCCCATACCCTGAGGATAACCTGACCTAAAAAGGCAGAGACACACTCCATCCTGGGCTTTCAAGCAGCCTCTCCTGCCCTGATCTCCTACCCCCATCCATTCTCCAAACTCTCTTCTTGAAGGACCCCAGACCAACTGCCCCCAGGATCAAGAGCTGAAAAGCCTGCCCCTTTGCCTCTGTCCACTCTATGGATGTCCATTCAAACAGAAGCCCCCTTGACAGCGACCACTTCTCCAGACATTAACAGACGTAAAACAGAGCACACACAGCCTTGACTTTGATATTCCCTTGAAATAAGTGTTGGCCCAAGTGAGGTCATGGGTCTTCTGGCCTGAGAGAAGCCAACCCCGTAACTCCCTAGGCCGGGGCTTACCCTTCAAACCCCTCTTGGCGTTTCTCTCTTACCATTGACATGGTTGATGTTGCCCTGGATTTCAGCCTGAGTTAGGTAGCAGTCATAGATGTCCTGGCTTTCTCCATCATTCTGCAAAAACTACATTGAGAGGGGAACCTGGGAAAACCAATTCAATCTTTCTTACCCCTCCCTCCCTGTCTATAACTATTTCTTCTTCTGGGGGTCTTCCCAAGGCCAAAGGTCAGTCTGGTTGGAAGGAATCTGGGGAAATCGTGGGATCTTACCCCCTGGCACTGACACAGTTAAGTTGAACTACCCTTTGGAATCTCCAGTCTAATCTCATCCAGTTCTACATTCCAGTCCCTCAGCCCTGCCCCAGAACATTTTCCCCTATCTTCTCTTTTGAATTCCCATTATTCTCCTGAGTTCTTCTCCTGTTCCTCAAAAATAACTGACAAGTTAGTTTCTCTAGGCAACTTTGGATTCTGGAGACAGGACAAATAGGAGTCCTGGTTTCACTTGCGATTTTCCAGGCCACCCAGCTTTTCGGCTCCTGCCATCCAAGGCTCCTTACGCGGTTCCTGGCATTGGCAGCCTTCTCCATCTTGGCCTGGGCCAGCAGCTCCTGGTAGATGGCTGCCAGAGGCTCTCGAAGATTCCCCAGCAGAGCATTGGGATTCTGCAAGGCAGCCAGGGTGTCCTTGACCACTCCTCGCTCCACTGCCTCATTGATGGCAAGAACAGCTGCATGGACTAGGAGGGGACATGAAGACAAGGTCAGGATGCCAGAGCAAACCCCAGCCCAGCTACAGCGTAGCCAGCTGCAGACCACTCTGACATCATCCCCTTTCTCCATCCATAGGGGCCAGGCAAGCCAGGTAGGCTGTTGGCCCTGCTTATGATGAGAAGTATTCAGGATTTATGCAGGGGCTATAAGGTTCAGAGTCCTCCCATACTCACTGAGCTACCCCAGCAGGGGAGCCTGGTCTCTACCTGCAGCTTCATCCACCGAGAGTTCATTGGCCAGGATGCCCCCGATCTTGCTGAAGGCAGGCAGCTGGAGGCCATATTTAGCTAGTTCAGAGGCCATGTTGCTGAGTTCCTCAGCTGCAATAATAGCGCAGATGCCCTTCATCAGGCCCGGAACCCCCAAGACCTGCCCAGACTGTGGTGGTTGGGGAAGGAGCTGGGCTTACCTGTGAATTTCACTTTCCCATATAGATCATGTATCTGAGGGGCCAATCCCAGCCGGAAGAGGAAGAGACTAGGAAAGAATGGAAGGCATTGGGGCCTATTCATTTTCACATGCTGACTATAATAGGTTTGCAGGAGATACTGCGGAGACTTGGCGATGAAGACCATATAGCACCTGCCCACAAGTCATCCCCCATTCACAGGGAGAGATGTTATTGTAAGTCAGCACAAGGCAATGCTATAGCAGAAAAATAAGATGCTCTAGGAGCTCTGGGGGGGTTGCGAAGGCTTCACAGAGAAGGACACATTTCTGTGGCAGGTCACTGGATGGAGATGGAGGATGGAAAGGGCATAGCAAGCAGAGACCCACTAAGCTAAGGCACAGAGTCCTCAAAGGATGTGGGAAATGAAGTCAGGAAGAGATGACATGATGGACATAGGAACTGGTCAATTACTTTCTATGATTTAGCCAACTGGTTGCTGATGGCTGGCTGCGAGTAGGACTAAATAGCCTTCGCCATTCACACTGACGACATGTGACACTCCAGATGCATCCTAATCTGACTTCCTTGCACCCCAGTCACAAGCTGAACACTCTTCCCTGCCTGCTCTTTCCCTTCATCCACACAGATCACACATAAATGTGCCCTCCAGCATGCACATAAATCTAAACAAAACTGTGGAGATCAAAAATGTCACTCTGAGAAGTGTTCCCTGTGGTCTATCTTCCATCCTCCCTGCTGCAATGTTTGTTGCTGTTGACAGTTGGTTGCAACCACCTAGAGGAACCTGGACGACAAGTCTTGGTCTCTCACCTGAGTGCATGGATACAGTAGACCACCCGGGGCATGTTCTTCTTGTCATAAATGTCCGTGGTCTCTGGGAAGAAGGTCTAGAGGGGAAACCAGCCAATTATTGCCATTGAAGACTTTGAAGCAGCACCAGATATGGAGAGAGGGGCTGAGGAATGGGTCTTCCTCTCTGACCTGGGGTGTGTACTCCTTTGCTGCCTGGGGCTTCTGGGTCAATCTCCCTAACTCTTTACAGTCAGCACTGCACCCACGCACTCAGTGTAAAAGAAAGGCATTGGGGACACATACTAAGCCAAGACCCAGCCACGGACACACATCCCCAGATTAACCAAACACCAGACAAGGCTATCAAGGCTATAGGACGCAGGCCACATGCTCCAGGAGAAACAGGCCCCCTTTTCATCCTCCAGACACAGCCAGCCTGTGCCCCTCACCTAGGACTCTTGCCAGAAAGGTGGCATGCTAGGAGCTGGCCATGACTCCACAAGGGGCCTAATGAAACACACACTGCCAAGGACTGCAAAGGGTCAGGGCGTGCCATCCCTGTCTTCAAGCCAAAGGTCTCTGATCAGTGGGGGCCCCTCTAAGAACTGAGTAACCCCAGGCGTGATTTCTCATGCCACCTGGCGACTGTAATGAGGTTTAACCTCAATACCTCTTGGTTACCTTAGATAGATAAGAAAGGACCAAATCTAGAGACTTAAAAGTGTTCTAGCCTCACTGAGAACACATGGCCTCTATTGATCTGCCTCTCACCAAAGCATTTGTCTTAACTGTTATTTCCTTGTCTTATAATTGCCTTCTACAGTGAAGAAAAACACTACAGAATCTTATGCCCTAATTTGTCTAGTTCTTTATAATTCACAAAAGGAATTCACACAGATCATGTGATCTTCCTGACAACCTTAAAAGGAAGACAGGGGAGGGATTACTATCCCCATTTTACAGATGAGAAACAAACTGAGAGTCAAAGAGTGAGAGGACATGCAGCATGTGTCCAGTTGGGGTCCTGGCCTAGGCTTCCAAGTCTACCGCCTTGGGATGTGGTGTGTCCTTGCTTCACGCTATGAAATTCTGGTGGAAACATGGCTGGCCAACATGAGGCCCACCTCCTGCGTTATATAGGGGCCTCACTGACTAATGGGAACAATGGCAACAATGCATCCTGGGCCAGGTTGCCTTCACCTCCCTTCACTTCCCTTACCCACAAGGAAGTGAAGACAGAGACCAAGTAACATGGTTCAAAGACATACAGCCTCAGGGAACTTAAACTCTTAGATTAAGTTCATTTAGAAGACACATGGAGATGAGCACTAAAGAGTGCCAGGGAGATAAAGCATGTGTGTGGTGGAGGTGCGAGTACTGGTGAAGAGCAAAGATGAACCCCAATCTTGAGACCCAATGTTACCGAAGGCAGACCGATGTGGGCTACTGCAGACAGCCAAAAGTTGATGTTGTCTGTGTGACGGAAATGCAAGCCAGTTGCCTAAAAGGGAAGGAAAGAGAAGAGAATCTATTTCCACAGTTCTCAGGGTTCCCTCTGGGTAGAGCCCAGACCACAGCTTGAAGATTCAAGGGGTGGGGGCAGAGGACCCTGTCCTATGGATTTCTCATCCCCCCAGGACAGAGACACAAAAACAGAGAGAAACCACCAGGGATGGATGACCCAGTGGGTTATTTGGGAAGGATGGCACAGGGATGGGATTAGCAAGCTAGTAAGGCTTCCTGGAAAAGGGGAGTCCGGAGCTGGGATGGGAAGGAGAGGCGGGTTGGGTTGACTAGAGCACAGGGAAGGGGCAGCATGTCCCGGAAGTAACTTCAAGGTGGCAAAGCTCACAAGCCTCTGAGTGTAGACTGTGGGTAGAAAAGTCTGCTTGGAAGTTCTCATATCAGAGGCATCTCAAAGCCCACCTAGCAAATGCCCCTTGCTGCTAAGCATAGTACACACCGCCTAGCTGCAAGGCACCAATTGAAACCCGTTGTTCCAGTACAATGATTACTAGCACCCATTTTATCCTCAAAAGTACCCAGGTTTGGACAATAAATTATATGGTCACCCCACTCTCACAACTTTGAGAACAGATAGTTTGAGAGGAAGAAGGTAGAAAGTAGAGACCTCTGCTCCCCACCTGGTACCGTAGCTGCTCCACGTCATAGATCTTCTTCAAGGGAACCACAGAAGGCGCAAAACAGTGGCCCAGCTTGGCCAGCAGCACTCCGTTCCGGAGGCTCTCCTCCAGCTCCACCGGGGAAGGAAGCTCCTCCTTCAGGCAGGCCTCCATCCAGCTGAGGGCATGAGAGTAGCTTCTCACCCCCTCTGGCAAGCCACAGCACTTCATTCCAACCACAAGACCTTCCCTCCCTCCCTCTCTTCCCCTAACCAGCCTCTCACTCTCTCCTGCCTCCTGTTCCTGCCCTACTCCCAACTTCCCTCTCTGCCCATTGCCTGGCTGTTCCCACCTTCTCCCAAGCTGCTCCAAACACCTGGCTTGGCCTATCCTCAGCCCCCACCCACCCTATACATCTTCCCTGACAGATACAGCTGCCCATCTTCAGTGAGGCTTAAACAGGCTCTTACCTGTTACATGATATAACCTCTCACTCAGTCTGGTTATGCATTTGACTGCTGAACCAAATTGCACCTGCTCACTTCTCTTATTCTGCATGTTCTGAGAACCCAGGTATACAAAAGTCATCTCTACACAGCCCATAACCCAGCTTTGATGATGATGAGGGGAGTAGGGAAGCCCCAGGTTTGAAGCGAGGGGAGCAGCACAAAGGGACAGAAAGGTCACAGCCCTTCAAATCAGAAGACCTGCTTTCCACACCATCTCCCCCACTTCACCTCTCTGGGCCTCAGCTGTATAATCTGCAAAATGAAGATACCACCTGTACCTCTGGCTTCAGTGGGCAGCTGCCAGGATTAAATGAGTTAATGAATGTGAAAACACATTGAATATAAATGTAAAGTATTATTACGGCTGATGATTGTATGAGGGAGAGAATAAGGGCTTCTCCACATATTGGGGCCTATAGGAAAAATCTGTTTTCAAAGAGAGAGCCAGTCACACCTCCCTTCATGCCTTCCCTGACACAGACACCCTGGTTTTCTACCTACCCCATCCTACCTACTTTCTTTGGAGAACATTAAAAATATGCTATTGATTAAAAGGAAAGAATTAAGCATTTATCCTGTCTTTAGAGCCAACATCCATTCACAGGAAATATGGGGTACAGAGGAACAAGTTGAGGGACACAGGAAGTGAATAGACAAAGCCAGAATGTAGGATGTTCTACAGGACAAATGACCCGGTTTCTTCAACAAGTCAATGACATAAAGAACTGTTTATGTCAGTTCTAGATGAAAGAAGACTTAGTAGTACATAACAACCCAGTGTAATGTGTGAACTCTTTCAGATCCTTAACTGAATAAGCCAGCTGTAAAAAATAGATGATTTTTTTCAGACAATCAGGAAAATTTGAAGATGGCCTGGGTGTTGATCTTCCAAGGATTAATGGATAACTTAGGTGGGTATTATAATGGTATTGTGGTTATGTAACCAAGTGTCCATATATAGAGATATGTATTAAAGTATGTAAGGGGGATAAAAGGACATGATGTTGTCTTTGTTCACAGATGGCATGATCGTCTTTGTAGAAAATCTGAAAGCATGATACCAGAAAATTTGTGGCGTTAATAAGTGATTATAGCAAGGTTGCAAAAGACAAGGTTAATATATAAAAGTCAATTGTGGGACTTCCCTGGTGGCGCAGTGGTGAAGACTCCGTGCTCCCAATGCAGGGGACCTGGGTTTGATCCCTGGTCAGGAAACTAGATCCCACATGCATGCCACAACTAAGGAGCCCGCGAGCCACAACTACAAAGCCCGCCAGCCACAACTAAGGAGGCTGCCGGCCACAACTAAGGAGCACATGTGCTACAGCTAAGAAGCTGGCAAGCTGCAGCTAGGAAGCCTGCGAGCTGCAACTAAGGAGCCCACCTGCTGCAACTAAGACCTGGCGCCACCAAATAAATAAAATATAATAAATATAAAAATAATAAAATAAAATATTATATAGCAGAAACTAACACACCATTGTAAAGCAATTATACTCCAATAAAGATGTTTAATAAATAAATAAATAAATAAATAAAATAAAAGTTAACTGCTTTCCAATTCACCAGCAACAAACAAGTGGAATTTGAATTAAAAACACAATACCATTTAGATTAGCACCCCCCAAAATGAAATACTTAGGTATAAATCTAACAAAATGTGTACAAGATCTACATGAGGAAAGCTACAAAACTCTGATGAATGAAATCAAAGAAGAACTAAATAAATGGAGAGATAGTCCATATTCATGGATAGGAAGACTCAATATTGTCAAGATGTTAGTTCTTCCCAGCCTGAGCTACAGATTCAATGCAGTCCTAATCAAAACCCCAGCAAGTTGTTTTGTGGATCTCCACACACTGATTCTAAAGTTTACATGGGGGCTTCCCTGGTGGCGCAGTGGTTGGGAATCCGCCTGCCAATGCAGAAGACACAGGTTTGGGCCCTGGTCCGGGAGGATCCCACATGCCGCGGAGCTGCTAGGCCTGTGTGTCACAGCTGCTGAGCCTGTGCTCTAGAGTCCTCGATCCACAACTACTGAAGCCCTCGCACCTGGAGCCCGTGCTCTGCAACGGGGGAGGCCACCGCAATGAGAAGCCTGCGCACCACGGTAAAGAGTGGCTCCTGCTCGTGGCAACTAGAGAGCCTGCGGACAGCAACGAAGACCCAACTCAGCCAAAAATAAATTAAAAAAAAAAAAAATAAATAAATAAAAATAAAGTTTACATGGAGGCACACCCGGCTAACTCAGTCGGCGGAGCATGAGACTCTTAAAATTTACATGGAGAGACAAAATACCCAGAATAGCCAACGTGATATTGAAGGAGAAGAGCAAAGCTGGTACACTAACACTACCTGACTTAGCCACAGTAATCAAGACAGTGTGGTATTGGTGAAAGAATAGGCAAATAGATCAGTGGAACAGAACAGAGACCCACATAAATATAGTCAATTGATCTTTGACAAAGGAGCAAAGGCAATACAATGGAGCAAAGATAGTCTCCTCAACAAATGGTGCTGGAATAACTAGACATCCACATGCAAAAAATGAACCTAAACCTAGACCTTACACCCTTCATAAAAATCAACTCAAAATGGAGCATCAACTTCCAAGTAAAACGCAAAACTGTAAAACTCCTAGAAGGCAACGGGGAAACCTAGATGACCTTGGGTATGGCAATAACTTTTTAGATACAACACCAAAGGCACAATCCTTGAAAGAAATAATTAATAAGCTAGATTTCACTAAAATTAAAACTTCTGTTCTACAAAAGGCAATGTCAAGAAAATAATAAGACAAGCCACAGACTGGGAGAAAATATCCACAAAAGAAAATATTTGCAAAAGATACATCTGAGGGAATTCCCTGGCAGTCCAGTGGTTAGGACTCGGCACTTTCACTGCCAGGGACCAGGTTCAATCCCTGGTCAGAGAACTAAGATCCCGCAAGCCACGTGGCATGGCCAAAAACAAATAAAATAAAATAAAATAAAATAATTATTTAAAAAAGACATCTGATAAAAGATTGTTACCCAAGATATACAAAGAACTCTTAAAACTCAACAGTAAGGGCTTCCCTGGTGGCGCAGTGGTTGAGAGTCCGCCTGCCGATGCAGGGGACATGGGTTCGTGCCCCGGTCCGGGAGGATCCCACGTGCCGCGGAGCGGCTGGGCCCGTGAGCCATGGCTGCTGAGCCTGCGCGTCCGGAGCCTGTGCTCCGCAATGGGAGAGGCCACAACAGTGAGAGGCCTGCGTACCGCAAAGATAAAAAAAAAAAAACAAAAAAAAACAAAAAAAACTCAACAGTAAGAAAACAAACAGTCTGATTAAAAAATGGGACAAAGACCTTAACAGACACCTCACCAAAGAGAGATATACAAAGAAGATATACAGATGGCAAATAAGCACCTGAAAAGATGCTTCACATCATATGTCATCAGGGAAATGTGAATTAAAACAATGGTAAGATACCAATATACACCTATTAGAATTGTCCAAATCTGGAACACTGATAACACCAAATGCTGCTGAGGATGTGGAGCAACAGGAATTCTCATTCGTTGCTGGTGGGAATACAAAATTGTACAGCCACTTTGGAAAGCCGTTTGGTGGTTTCTTACAAAACTAAACATACTCTTACCATATGATCCAGCAGTTGTGCTCTTTGGTATTTAGCCAAAGGAGTCGAAAACTTACATCTACATAAAAACCTGCACAAGGATGTTTATAGCAGCTCTATTCATAACTGCCCAAACTTGGAAGCGACCAAGATGATCCTCAATAGGTGAATGGATTAATAAACTGTGGTACATCTAGACAATGGAATATTATTTAGCACTAGTAAAAAATGAGCTAGGAAGCAATGAAAAGACATGGAGGAAATTTAAATGCATATTACTAAGTAAAAGAAGTCCATCTGAAAAGCCTACATATTGTATTATTCCAGGTATGTGAAATTCTGGAAAAGGCAAAACTCTGGAGACAGTAAAAAGATGAGTGGTTGCCAGGAGTTGGGGGTGGGGGTGGGGCAGAGGGGATGAATAAATGAAACAGAGACTTTTTAGGGTAGTGAAACTACTCTATGATACTATAATGATGGATGGCTGTATGTCATTATACATTTGTCCAAACTCATAGACTACAGTATACAACATGAAGAGTGAACTCTAAGGCAAACTATGGACTTTGGAGGATTATGTGTCCAAGTAGGTTCACCAGTTGTAACAAACATACCACTCTTGTGGGGGCTGTTGATAATGGGGGAGGCTATCTATGTTTGTGGGGAGGAAGCATATGGAAAATCCCTGTATCTGTCTCTTAATTTTGCTGCGAACCTAAAACTGCTCTAAAAAATAGTCTGAAAGAAAAAAAAAAGATGCTATTTCAACTTTCCCTTTCCCATAGAATGGACTCTTGTCTTTTTGTATTTGCTTTGGGGGCAGGTGCCTAGGGTGGGCAGGGTGGGAAAGGGAGACCAGAAAGAGGCGGTCGCTCTGCTCACCGCTTGGCTTCCTCCAGCCGGCACAGGTACTCATAGGCGACGTTCTGCCGCCTCTGCTCATCCATTTCCTCGGCTGTGAGGCGTTCATCTGAGGAACCAAGGAGGGGAGCATTAGACAGAGGGCTGTAGCAAGCTTCTTCTTAACAGACTTTCTAAGGCAACTCTGCTCGGAAACCGGAGGCATCTCCCACATGTCTGTCCCCCTATTCCCAGGACACTGGCTCCAATCTTCTCTCCCATCCAGTAAAGCTATCCTAGTCAGCACCCTGTTAAAGGGAGGCCTCCCCACCCTTTACGAGGGGATCCTTCCTGTATTGGAGGCATTCCTTCCCTTTCCCCTCTAGCCATCTTCCTGACCTCCCCCTTCCAAAGCCTACTTCACGGCGCTTCCCTCAGTACCTCCTAGTAGGAATGTCCAGATCCTTCCTTGGCTGGGAACTTAGCTCTTCATTTTATCCCTAATTAGATTCTGAGTTCTCCAAGAACTGTACTTGTGTCATCCTCCTCAGGTACTCTCCCAGAGGCTAGGTTAACAGGACCGACTAGAACTCATCATTCATTCATTCAATACCTCCTGTATGTCAGGCACTGGACTAGCGGACCCCTACTCTCAAGAAGTACAAAGATTATTATTAGAAGAGAAAAACATGTAAGTAAAAATCTTCAACCTGATGTGAGAAGTGCGATCATAGCTCATGAATAGTCTATGGACGTAGACATAGAGAACGGACATGTGGACACAGGGCGGGAAGGGGAAGGTGGGACGAACTGGGAGAGTACGATGGACATATATACACTACCATGTGTAAAATAGATAGCTAGTGGGGACAAGGTATAAAGCACAGGAAGCTCAGCTCGGTGCTCTGTGATGACCTAGATGGGTGGGATGTGGGGGGGGGGAAGGGGGGAGGTCCAAGAGGGCGGGGATATAGGTATACATATAGCTGATTCATTTCATTGTACAGCAGAAACTAACACAACATTGTAAAGCAATTATACTCCAATAAATAAATAAAATTCGTCTATGGAAGCAGCAGAGGAAGCAAAGGATTCTACCTGTGAGTAGGATCTTAAAGAACGAACAGGCAGAAAGGGAGAAAAGGCAGTTCAACAGAGGGAACCACATGAAAAAAAGCCACTCACTTGCGTTTAAGTGGAAGGACAGAGAATTTTAAAAGATCACAAAGGTGTATTTACTCTCTCTTTTGGTATAGGTCACCTGAGGAGTAAAATAGTCTCCAAGCTAAATAAAATGCAGACAATCTCTGACTCCCAAACTCAAGAACAGGAAATCCCTTAAATGAGAGAGCATTCATATTCTGCCTTAGCCACAGCCTCCTTTTATTCTTTTCCCCCCTCTTCTCCCCTATCTCTCTAGTCTCCTTAGGGAAGACAATACAAAAGCCGACAAAATGAGAGAAAGCTACACACATACACCAAGAAAATAAAGTCAGAGAGCTTGAAAACAGAGACAGAGCTTAGCAAATGTCTTTGACTCAGCTCTTAATGTTGTTCCCACTCTTTATCTCTTTTCATTATGTTGTATATCCTGCAATATGATTGGGGGAGCGGCAGGGCTTCTTTGAATTGTCAGTTAAGCAAGTTAAAACACACACACACACACACACACACACACACACACACACACCCCTCCATGTTCAAATTGGAAAGCACTGGCCAATCGCAGGGAACCCACCAGTTCCTCTGAGGGGGGTGTATAAGAAACAAGTGTTGGTTGCTAAGCATGGAAAATAAACCAGTAAGTGAGTGACATCACTTCAGAGTTATGAATTGAGGACTGTGAGACATGGGCGGGACTTTGTACATATACAGAGTCTTAAAAAAAAAATCAGTTTTCCTGTCCTTTTCAGATCTGGAACTAGCTTTCCTTCAACAGATAGGTGGAGGTGGACTTCGCTTTTTGAATCCTAATGGAGAGGAAGGGAAAGGAGTAGATTTTGCTTTTCTTTCAGAAGGTCAGATGGAAACCTTTCTGCGGTCCCATTTTTAGGACCCCAGTCTCTCTTTCTAAAGCAGTGTTTTTGAAAGTGTGGTACTTGGACTACCCGCATCACAATTACGTGGGGTGACGGAAGAAGCACAGCGGTGCTTGTTATAAATGCAGATTACGGGCCCAAGTCGAGACCTATAGTTGCTAAAGATCTGGGATAGGATTCAGGAATCTGCATTTTAAATTAGCTCCCCGGGTAATTCCGACACCGTAAAGTTTGAGAGGCGTTGTCTCAAAGAAGCATCAAAAAGTCAAGGAAGCCCCCCAGGCCTTTTTAGGCGTCCCGTCCCCTGGTAGCGCTTGGCAAGTATGGTAGTCATGAGTAACTACCGAATTTTTAAGGGGCCATCCAGACCACCTACATTCTCCCAGCCCCGGAGCCCCAGAATTTGGGAATAAGGGAGAAAACTCTTTGTAAGCTTTGAAGCGCGACACAGAAGTCGAAGCGTTTCGCAGCTCACAGGTTTACTCCCGCCCGCAGGAGTCCGCACTGAGTGCTCCCTCCCCACTGAGCACAGTCCGGCCGCCCCTTGCTTGGTTGGCCTGCGCCCAATCCCAGCCCCAACCTCTCCCAGGACCGCCGAGTCCCCGACCAGTGGCATCACTGCCGGACCCTTCTCGGCCCCTTCTGGCACTCACAGGTCGCCCGGGACGGGCCCGTTCCTCTCCCCTCCATGTTCCTCCTTCTTCCAGGTTTGAATCTCCCGCCGCCCGGCCACCGCCCCTCATCGTCGCCACAGGCGGACAGGATACTTCCGGTCTGTGCCGCAGGGGCCTCTGGGATTTGTAGTTCCAGGCTTGGGAGGTGCGCCGCCAGATGGGGCGAAGGCTACCGTCCAAGACGGGGAGGGGCACTCCCAGAGAGGAGCTCCCGTTCCTGTGGTATTTTGGGTCGCTGTTTCTCCAGGGCTCCTTCGCTGCTAAACCGTCTTATTTGAAGTAGCCCCTGCGCCTACCCCTGCCTCTATCATTTCCCCCTGGTATTCCCATTAACCCCCCCTCCACTTCCTATCTATAGTGTTCTTTGGTTCCTTTAACTTGAGGGCCTACTATATATATATATATATATATATATATATACGTATATATATATATATATATATATATATATATATATATATATATGTATATATATATATATATATATATATATAATGGAATATTAGCCATAAAAAGGAATAAAATATTGCCATTTGTAGCAATGTGGATGGACCTAGAGAATATTATGCTTAGTGAAACCAGACAGAGAAAGGCA
The DNA here is from genome assembly GCF_964165515.1 of Mesoplodon bidens. Classification (NCBI taxonomy): domain Eukaryota; kingdom Metazoa; phylum Chordata; class Mammalia; order Artiodactyla; family Ziphiidae; genus Mesoplodon; species Mesoplodon bidens. Next base: position 72,219,843 of record NC_138177.1, on the reverse strand, counting down.
ACTACTATATGGTATCACTTATACATGGAATCTAAAAAATAATACAACTGAATGTATATACAAAACAGAAACAGACTCACAGACATAGAAAACAAACTTGTGGTTACCAAAGGGGAGAGGGAGGCAGAGAGGGACAAATTAGGGGTATGAGATGAACAAACTACATAAAATAGAGAAGCAATGAGGATTTACTGTATAGCACAGGGAATTATACCCAATATCTTGTAATAACCTGTAATAGGATATAATCTGCAAAAGCACTGCATCACTATGCTGTACACCTGAAACTAACACAATATTGTAAATCAACGATACTCGATTAAAAAAATATTCAAAGGACTGGATGAAGTTTTTGAGGAAGAGCATGTAAAGTAAGAAACAAGCAAAGGGCAGAGTGTTGGGGAACACTAGCATTTAAGAGGTGGACAGAGGGCAAGCAAAGGAGATGGAGAAGGAGTTGTCAGCACAGGAGAAGGACAGCCAGGACACAGTGGGTCATGGAACCGAGTGAGGAGAGAGTTGCAAGGATATATCAGATACAGCAGGGAATCAAACAAGAAAAATGATTCAGAAATGATCACTAGATCATTGAGAGGTCATTGGAACCTTGGTGAGAACGGTTTCAGTCCCTGCTCCTTCCCCAAATCCTCCTCTCCCCTTAAGAGAGGCTACTCAGTGAACAACAGACTGAGCTGCATATTTGGCTCTGGCTATGCTGTGGTAGCATCCTGAAGGCCCAGCCCATGGGCAGAAGCTGCAGGCTGCTAGGAGAGCCGGCCTTGGGCATGGGCACCATCTGTGGCACACAGCACCAGGCCTGCATGCAGCAGGCACTCAGCAGAGGCTGCCTGGCAAATGCAGGTGAGCCCAAGTACTTCCTTATAATTTTGTTTCTGGCCATGGCCTCTACTTAAAAGAGGCCTTTCTCCCAGATAAATGAGGACATTTGCTTTCTGACGCAGGCCACCCTTGGTGAGTTAGGGCAGTAGGTGCCTGTCGTCCTGGGGCCTGCTGTCCTCTCATTAAGCACAACCTGGAGGTTGCAGATCAGTGGAGCTGGAAAAAGGAGTCCGGGGGCAGAGAGGCTCTTCTGATCTCCAGGTCCTTCCTGACCATCAACCTTTCACCCTGTTTCCAAATGTGAAACTACCACACAGAAGCACAGTGTATAAGAGTGTGTGTGTGTTCGTGTGTGTATGTGTGAAAGGGTTCACTTCTGGGACAACCCAAGCCTCATTAAAGCTCACAATCACGGTTAGTGGAAGGGACCTTAGGCTAGTTAGCCCAGAATCAGAAAACCTGGGCTCTAATCCCAGCTACATGAGTGCTCTGTGACCTCAGGCAAGTTACATCTGCTCTTCTGAGGTCCCTTCCTCTGTGAAATGAGGGAATGGGATAGATGATCTTTGAAGCTGTGACTAGTAACAAGCCCTTGATGCTTTGATTCTTGCCTGAAGTGAAGGATTGATGCGTGTGTCTGCAAGGGTGGGGAGAGGTAGGGCAGGAAGGGCAATGGAATCCAGGTATCTGTGTCCAAGCACTAGCAGGGTTCAGCACTAAGATAGGGCATTTGAGCTGTCAATCAAAGAATTCCCTAGGAGTGGAGGGCGGTACCTGGTTGTCTGGGAACCCCAGGGGCTCTGAGCTAAGAGATAAGGGAGGTAACCCTAGCCTGAGGGACCATTCCAGAAAGCCAGCTACAGAGAAGATCGAAGGAGGTAAGGCGTTTTGTGTCTGGGGCCCCAAGGCCTGGTGGGGGCAGCCGGGAATGCCTCAGGAATGCGGGTCTCAGAGAGACAGGATTCCTGGCTGTTCTTAGGAGTAGGGGGAGTTTCTTTAAAAAGAAAAGGTATCACTTCTGCCTGCTTGTCCTAAAGAAAAAAAAAAGGGAGAAGAAGAAGCAAATGGGAGGGGCTGAGAGCTCAGCTACTGGATCTTTTCCACTCCTTTTCCTGTCTCTTGGGAGGAGAGTTCATGAAAAGGCTTTGCCTTTCTGGGGGAGAGATACTAATGAGAAACACATGCTGATGAGAGAAATGTATTTGGGTTTAAGAGTTGCCCTGGAGACCAGAGCAGGATGTTGGGGGACGGAAACTAGCAAGCAGACAGAAGCCAAGGAGGTAGGGGAGAAAGAGGTTCCCCTTGAGATAGGGAGTAAGCAGTAAATGGAGAGACAGGAGCCCTGCCCCTGGAAGCTGGCTCCTTGCCAATTCCATGGCCTATGCAGCTTTGTGCCACCAGTGCCTTGTGTGGCTCCCGGCACACAGCAGGAGCTCACTGTTTGGTGAGCTGACTTGAACTATACCTTGAGATTAGACAGCAGGAGAACCTAGATATGAGTGGATGTCTTTGGAGGCACAGGGTGAAGGAGATGGTGGAGAAGAGGCCCTGTACGTGCTCTGTTCGTTCATCCATTCATTTATTCATTCAATAAACCTTTTTTATTGTGGTAAAATCTATATATATAATAATAATAATCTAATGATCTATAAAGCTTTTTCATCTCCTTCAATAAGCATATATTGAGAATCTATGTGCCAGACCCTTCAAGTTGCTCCAAATCTAGTAGGGGAGAGAGACAAGAAAGTCAATAACCCTAAACCCAGCGTGATAAATGCCATAAAGGACATAAGGTGCTATGGGAGTACAGAAGAGGGACCCAGTTGGTTGAGGGGAGGAGCCTTCTGATGGAAGCTTGAAGTGAGTCTTGGAGGATGAAAAACTAGACTGGACATTAGAGTGAGAGTTAATATGGTGTTCAATGGGTTAGATGAAGCAAAGTGAGATGGCAGAGAGAAATCCTTGACACCCTGAGGGTCACCCCAGGGCAGAGGTAGAGCTGAATTGCCTAGAGGGATAGTGCTTTGGAGGAAGCCATGGATGACATACTGAACCCTCTGCTCCCTATCGTCAGCACTATGTCTTCCCTCAACACTGAGGATACCCCGCAAGAGCCCTCGCCCTCGCCTTCAAGCTCCAAGAAGAAAAAGAAGAAAACAAAGTGGCCACGGCAAGAGGCCAGTATCCAAGCCCTCACCAGGGCTGGCCACAGGGCCCTATTGGCTGGTCAGAATCACGAGGCCTTGACCAGCTTCCAGCGGGCCTTCCTCCTGGCTTCCAAGTCACCACAAACCAGGGACACCCCTGTTCTCCGGGCCTGTGCCTTCAACCTGGGGGCTGCCTATGTGGAGACTGGGGACCCAGCCAGAGGGCTTGAGCTGCTCCTACGAGCTCAACCTCAAGAGACAGCCCAGGGCGGGTGTCATGGCGACCAGTGTTTCAACGTGGCTTTGGCTTACCATGCCCTGGGCGACCTGCCTCAGGCTTTGGCCTGGTATCACAAGGCCCTGGGCCACTACCAGCCACTAGGTGACCAGGGGCAAGCCCAGGCAAAAATGGGAGCCTGCTACCAGGCTCTGGGACAGCCTGAGCTAGCAGCCCACTGCCTGCAGGAAGCGAGCCGGGCCTACGCCCAAGCAGGGCAGCCCGGGGCTGCAGCCCTGGCACTGGGGGCTGCAGCAGGCTGTATGCTGAAGAGCGGGCAGCACGGGGTGGGTGATGTGGTGCAGGTGCTGGAGGAGAGCCGGAGGCTTGCTGAGAGGACCACTGAGCGAGGACTGCTGGGTGAGGCCTTTGGGCAGAGAAGGTGCGGGAGCTGGGGAGATTAAGACTTGGTGATACTCTGAGAAGTGGGGTGGAAGCAGAGGCATTTCTGAGGGCTGGGGGAACCCTGGGAGAGTGGGACAGAGGCTGCAGCAGTACAGCTTCAGCTGCATCTGACCTGGCTACCACTGACCTTGGCCATGCCCTCTAGGGCGACTCTATAACGATCTAGGCCTGGGCTATTCCCAGCTCCAGCTGTTCCCACTAGCAGCAGAGGCCTTCCGGCAAGCCCTGCCCCTGTGCCAGGGGCCAGGAGAGGAGGCCACGGTGTTAAGAAACCTTGGGATGGCCCACAATGCCCTCAGCAACTATCAGGAAGCCCGGGAGTTTCACCAGAAGGCTGCCGACACGCACGGTGGGTACCAGGGGCTGGGGAATGGGATTGGGGCCAAGGGACTAAGAAGGGGTTCCAGCTGGGGCCCAGAGGCTGAAGAGTAGATGGACGTTTAGAACTAATTATGGGACTGGGAAGTCCAGAACAGGGGAGTGAGGGTGTGCAGGGGGTGCAGGAGATGGGATAGCCAGACAGGACAGAGGGTCATGGGCCCAGAGGCTGAGGCCTGGGGGTGGGAAGGCATCAATGGGCAGAGGGAAGAGCCCTGGCTGGTAGATGAGGCCTGAAGTGGAGCCAGTGCTTCCTCTAAATGATTGTGTGACATTTAGCGAGTCATTTTTGCTTTCTGAGCTTCAGGTTCTACATGTATAAAAATGGAGCTATTAGGGCTTCCCTGGTGGCGCAGTGGTTGAGAGTCCGCCTGCTGGGTTCGTGCCCCAGTCCGGGAAGATCCCACATGCCACGGAGCGGCTGGGCCTGTGAGCCATGGCCGCTGAGCCTGCACGTCCGGAGCCTGTGCTCCACAACGGGAGAGGCCACAGCAGTGAGAGGCCCGCGTACCGCAAAAAAAAAAAAAAAAAAATTGGAGCTATTAATACGTGCCTTGCCTGACTCCCTGGATTTATACGTGGCTCAAACTAGCATGGGGGAGGCATTCAGATCAAAGCTCAGGACTGAGGAGAGGCTGGGTTTCAAGCGTTCAGGCCTCTGTGGTGCATCTGGAGGTGTGCCAGGGTTGAGCACAAAGACTCCTGGCAACCCTCCCTTTGTCTTTGGGGGGAGGGTCCTGATGCCCCAGCAGCCAAAGTCCTCTCTTAATATGGGGCGGGTTCTGTCACCAGGCTCTGTGGGGCAGCGGTGGGAGCAGGGCCGGAGCTTTGGAAGCTTGGCATTTGCATTGAGCCAGCTGGGAGACCACAAGGCTGCCAGAGACAACTATCTACATGCTCTGCAGGCTGCCCGGGACACTGGTGAGGGTGAGGGGGTTTGCAGGTGGCTTGGGGTGGGACAAAGGCTGAGGATCCTTGGGGCTGGTGGGGAGGCAGATAGGGGGACTGGGGGTGGAGAGTACCTCTGGAGGGGTAGGGAGCTGTGGGAGAACCTCTCAGGCTGTCTTCCCCAGGGGACGTGAAGGGGCAATGGCAGGCCTGTGAGGGTCTGGGGGCTGCTGCAGCCAGACTGGGGCAGCATGACCAGGCTTTGAAGTACTATAAGGAAGCGCTGGCCCGGTGTCAGGTGAGACCCTCCATCCCGGAATCTAACTCTTCCCCAATATCCCTCCAGCTGCTCTCCTGCTATCCTTTCTCTGGCTGACATTCCTGCCTTCTCCCCACCATTCATTCACTCATCCAACGTGCACTGAGCACATTGTGTGCTAGGTCTTGGGACACTATTGAGAGGAAGAGTCCATCTCTGTCCACAATTCTGGGCAGGCGGTGGCAGGACCCTGGCAAAGGCATGGGGATGGGCTAGAAAAGAGGGGAGACAAAGTCCCCTTCCCTCCCGCTTTCCTGTTTCTTTCTTCCCCGATCCCCAGAGGACCACAAAGCCCAGGCTTCCTCCATTACCCCATTAGCCACTCTCTCCCCAGAAGGAGCCAGATTCTGTGCGAGAGCGGCTGGTGGCCAAGCTGACAGACGCCATAAGGATCCACTTGGCCCGGGGTGGGCTGCTCCCGACCCACACCCTGGTGAGTTGACACCTGAGACAAGGAGCGGGGGGTGGGGAGAGGTTACCCAGAGAAAGGGGTGGTGGTGAGCAGAGCTGATGTCCTCAGGGCTGCTGCTGCACTTGACTGCTCATCTGTGTTCATCTGCCCTGGGGCCTGCACATGGGACATATATCACTTTCCAGAGGCCACCTGGGGGTGGGGAGGTGGGCGGGGGATTGTGGCACGTCTCCAACACTAGGGCTGTGCCAGGGCCTTGGCTGAGTGGTAACTAGCTCAGTGGGTGAAAGCCAAGGGGTGCCTTCAAAGATACTGAGCCAAATCTGTGAGCAGGTGGAAAGGTTTGTCCTTGGTTGCAGTTCCCCAAAGGGCCACAGGATGGGAGCAGTGCTCCAAGGACGTTCCTCTCTCCCCTCCCTCCTTCGCTGGGGGGCATTTCTCTGTGGGTCTCTAGCCGTGCCCCTCCTCTCTGACTCCTCCTCCTCCTCTCGCTACCTCCCAGCCTCTCTCAACAGGTCAGTGTCTCTCCAGCTGCCTCCTCCCTCACACTCTGAGATTTCTCAGGCAACCTCCTACACCAGGAATTGAAATTATACTTTACTATTTGTTATATTTATTTACTAGGTTTTATGTTCTCTCTTATTTGAAAGACTAGGACACCATATTTATAATTTGCAAGTAAAATTAAATTAGCCTGGTATAAGCAGAGGACTGGATTGGGGGTCAGAAGACCTGGGTTCCATCTGAAGTTGGCCACCGACTTTGTGTGACTTTGTCCCGGAGGCCCCAGGCAGGATGAGGTAGGTGGTCATTAAGCTCTGGCCAGTTCTGATAGTCCATGAGCCCGAGTTCTAACTTGAGAGTTACTAGAAGGGACCTTAACACAACAAAGGGCCTTGCCCTGTAATTTCATCCTCAGACACAAGGCACAGCCCAGCTGTCTCTAGCACTTCTCTGTCCCTCTGGGGCCATTGTGTGTGGAGAGAACATACATGCATACCACAACCACAGCTGGGATGGCCATTTTTCTCAAACTGATTCCCTTTACTCCCCTTCATTCCCAGACCTCAGCTCCAGGGGGGCCCCAGGCTCCAGGTGGGGCCTGCCCCGTGGTGGGGACCCCAGCCAGGGTGGGAAAAGGCACAGCAGGAGTGCGGCACAGGTGAGTGAGTAGGGCAGGTAGGAACAGAGCTTCAGGTGTGGGTATGGCCTCTGGAGGGTGTTGGGAGGTGTCATAGCCTGGCAGTGGCCGGTGGGATCTGGGGAGGAGGGGATCTGGCTGGAGTGCCACTCTTCCCCCTGTTCCCTGCCCCTACAGATCTTCCGATAGGTGGGAAGATGAGTTAGAGGAGGGCCACGAGGGGAAAGAGGAAGAGTCGGCGAATGTTCTCACGACGCCTTGGGCACCAAGACTGGAGCGTGAGTCTAAGTAGGCTGTTTCCAGCTGTGCATCGCCTTCCCCCAAATGGGAGACTCTCATTTCCTTTATCCCCACGCCCCACTTTGTCATTTCCCTGCCTCAGGTCTGATACTGAGGCCGCACCCCACACACATTATATTCCCAACCCCAGGACCAGCCCTCCCCACTTTCTGCTTGTCTCTCAAGGCCCTGGCCCATTTTCCCTAAACCCTTTCCTGAGTTGCCTCTTCCTCCCTGCTTCCGAGGCTTTCCTAACATCTAGAACTTTGTATCTTAGGGCACCAAGGCTTTCACACCTACTACATGCCAGGCACTGGATGCTTTTCTTACCTTAGCTTACTGTTTACTAGTCTCTTCCCCCAAAGGCTTGGCACTCTGAGGACAGAGTTCCTTGCTACTTGGTGACTTGAATTCACTGATGTCTTCTTTTCAGCGTGTTTTCTTCCAGGCATCAGTGACACTGGTGAATCATCCCCAACTTTAGTCGGCCCAGGTTTGCCAAACACCTGCCCTGTACAGGTGTCTCCTCTGTGTACAGTGACCAGTACATCCCCTGATACCCACCCTCCTTGTTCTTCTCCCAAAGATGTCTCGTTTCCACCATGATGGTTCTTGGTGCAGAGAGGCCTGTGATGAATGTGTTTGGTCCTCTCCATTCAGGTCCAAGACCCGGGACCCATCTCTCATTTGGAGGCCAAGGCCCCCTCAGAATGGAGAACCCTGGCCTTCTGGTCACCAACGGCCCCCACAGCAAGAGGTGGGTCCCTGGGGGAAGGAAAGAGGCCTGGAGAATGGATAAAAGAAGTAGGAGAGGGTGTGGCTTTGGATGACTTTAATGGAACATGATCACTGTTAAAGTTGGGGGAAGATGTGGTCTGGTGCTTAGGGATATGGTGCTTTGAGCCTCTTTGTCTTTGCGCTTTAGCAATCTGAACAACCCTCACCCGGCTCTGGAGGCCCAGAGTGTCCCCTGCCTCCTGCCTAAGTGTAGGCCTCAGTGAAAGGGAGAGTCCTGCTGAACTGGGGGACAGGCGGCTTAAGTCTACTCCCTCCTTCCCTGGAGCCTACGAGCAGAGGTAAGGGTCAGAGAGGGTAACAGAAACGGGAGCCAGGGCAAGCTGCCTTCTGTTCACTCCCTAGTCACTCCCATTGGCAAGCCCTTCTCTGCTTCCTTCAGGTCATCCAAACAGCCCAGGGAAATCCCCAGTAGGAACCCTCAGAGAAGATCCACTGAGTCTGGCTTCTGCATGGTCATGTGACCCTCCCCTGCTGGCCACAGCATGGCCCCTGCAGTACCTCCTCAACATACGCACTTCAGGGGCTTCTGGGGCTGAGCCCCTTCCCAGTCATTCCCAGTGAGCACTGTATGGACATAGAATACAATGTCAGAAAGTGGCTCCGGAGCAGGCTGGACAAGGGCTTTGCCGTCTCAGCACTGAGGCAGTCTGTGTGCTCCTCGTTGGGATTTTTGGACTCAATAAGCAAAAGAAAAATGGAAAACGGGTGGTGAATTTCCCCCCTTTCCTTCTGGATTCAAACCTCACAATTGCTAAGGCCCTTGCCAGTTCTTAAAACTATGACATCTTGGTTAAGAGGCTTTGGAGTCACTGACTCCATTTTCTCACATGGGAAATGGTGACCTAATGCTACAGAAGATACGCGTTAACCAACCAATGGATGCATTCCTCTTCCTCCAAGAAACATAGCAGATCCTGGATGCAGTCCCCTCAGGCCTGTAGCAAAACTGCTGCCAGCAGCTGCAACAACAGTATTATGTAACACTGATCACTTAGCACATGCCACACACTGTTCTAAGTACTTCACAAGTGTCTTCTTTAATCCTCACAGCAGAAGAATCCCCTTTCACAGATGAGGAAAACAAGGCACAAAAGTTAACTGGTTTGCCACCCAGGTCACACAACTAGTAAGTGAAGCTGCGATTCAAACCTAGGCAGTGAGTACCTTCTAGAATGCTGTGCAGTCAGTTCTACTCCCCCAGTTAAGCCATTGCTTACCGAGTTGGTTGTGTTTGATACCAAATGTGTTTATTCCGGTTGTGTTATTGTAATATGTAATTTAATTAAATTGATAAACTAAGAGTGTGAAAACAAGCAGTTTCTATGAAAACTAAATTGAATCCTTAGAAGATGTGATTCAGGTGAGTCACCTTAAAAACTGCTGTTGAATTAGATGTAAGCAGGGAGACTATTACAAATTGGGGGAAAATCACAAAAATCTAGATTAATTTTGCACTCAGTTTGCTTCAAATATACGATTAATTTTTTTCCACCTTAAGGACACAAACTGCAAATTGCAGGTGATATGTAAGTGGTGAAGTTTACAAAGAAGATGGAGACCTACAATCTTTGGCCCTATTCTCAAAGACAAGACCCTGGTCACACTTTGACAGATGGCAAATGAATGGTTTTTTTTTGGCCGTGCCATGCGGCTTGTGGGATCTTAGTTCCCCCACCAGGGATTGAACCCTGGCCCTCGGCAGGGAAAGCGTGGAGTCCTAACCACTGGACCACTGGTGAATTCCCGGTATTTTTTGTTTTAATTTGAAATAAGATCATCTACTCCCAGTCATGTCAGATAAGAGCATGTACTGTACTGTGAATTACTTCACAATGAAATTTTGAGGATGCATTAAAATGTTTGTAGAGGACCTACTATGTTCCAGGCACAGAACTAGGTGCAGGGGACATAGCTGTTAATCTTCTTTATCTAAATGGAGCTTATTATCTTGTCAGGCATTCAGGATGTCTTGATTGGGATGCAGATTCACTGACTGTAACAAAAACCAATATAACTTTGCCTTTAAATAGAGAAGAATGGATTTTGAGGGACAAGTAGCAGCATCTGCCACACGAGAGTATTGCTACTGGGTCAGGCCAACCCAATGTCAACCATCATTGGCTCTACCATTTCATAGCTATATTATCTTAGGAAAATTACTTGACTTCTCTCTGCTACTCGATTTCTCATCTCTAACATGAGGATAAAAATACATCATAGGATGGACAGGATTAAGTTAGATAATATATGTAAAGCATCTGGAACTCAGCAGGTGCTCAATCCACCTGCCCTTCTTGAACTGGTTTTGAAGGCATTTCCCAAAGAAAACTCCGGAATCTGAAAGGCAGCAAGGTGGACTAGGGCACTTGGGCACTGCCTTCCTGAGGATAGCCCTCATTTGGCTGTTTCATAAATTGTGAGTGTGTGTGTCATAATTTTATAGTTACGTCTCATCAGAATGAAGTCAGCAATTGACAACCCTTTAGTTACATAGTTCTGCATTTCGAGAGGCATTTCAGCATAGAATAATGCTTAAGACTACATACTCTAGGGGCTTCCCTGGTGGCGCAGTGGTTAAGAATCCTCCTGCCAATTCAGGGGACTCGGGTTTGAGCCCTGGTCCGGGAAGATCCCACATGCCTGCCGCGGAACAACTAAGCCTGTGCGCCACAACTACTGAGCCTGTGCTCTAGAGCCCATGAGCCACAACTACTGAGTCCATGCGCCACAACTACTGAAGCCCGTGCCCCTAGAGCACATGCTCTGCAACGAGAGACGCCAATGCAATGAGAAGCCCGTGCACCACAACGAAGAGTAGTCCCCGCTCGCTGCAACTAGAGAAAGCCCACGCACAGCAACGAAGACCCAACGCAGCCAAAAATAAATAAGTTCATTAATTAAAAAAATAAATAAAAATAAAAACACTGAAGAGCACTGCATACACAGCAGCCCTTAAAAAAAAAAAAAAAAAAGACTACAGGGCTTCCCTGGTGGTGCAGTGGTTGAGAGTCCACCTGCCGATGCAGGGGACGCGGGTTCGTGCCCCAGTCCGGGAAGATCCCACATGCCGCGGAGCTGCTGGGCCCGTGAGCCATGGCCGCTGAGCCTGCGCGTCTGGAGCCTGTGCTTCGCAACAGGAGAGGCCACAACAGTGAGAGGCCCGCGTACCAAAAAAAAAAAAAAAAAAAAAAGACTACATACTCTAGGTCAAGCTGCTTGGATCCTAGCTCCACTGACAGCTATCACTGTATCACTGGACATGTCATTCAATATCTTTGAGCCTCAGTTTTCTCATCTGTAAAATGGGGATAATAACAGAGTTGTGAGGATGAAATGAGATGATTCATGTCAGCACTGGGCACATAAACTCAAAATGTTATCTATGTCAAAGAAGCATGCATTGTGTTTTAGAAGTGAATCTTCAGAATTACCAAACTAATTTTCTCAAGTAGGCCTGTAGGGAATCCTGACTAATATATAAAAGTGAAACTACTTATATACCGGTGAAGTTATAAAACAAAGTTAATGAGGTCTTGGATAAGATTATCCAATTGTAATGTAAACCCTACATTTCAATCTAGATGAGTAAACTCTATGAGTAAACCACAAACAAAGTCTAACAAAAACAATTTTCCACCGCAATCACAGTCTGATACATTCAATTTTCCACAACAAACATGTAAAACAAACATAGATGAAGGCCAAGGGTACAACCCATAGGAGATGTTAAACCTCTTATAATGAAAAAGGAGACTATCAGAGGAGTAGTTAAAAGCAGGAGGGGTTCTTGTTTTCTCAGTGAACTAGCCGGGAATGGAATTCACGATACAGAAAAAGAATATACTAGCATAAAAACAAGACCTTCAATCCTGTAATAAACCATAATGGAAAACGGAAAAAAAAAAACCAAACACAAAAACCCAAGAGCTTCATTCCACCTGGATAATTATCTTTATCTTAGTGCCTTAATGTAACTGGTCTGTTATTCCCCATACTTCTCTCTTAACCCGGCAGGAGTGTGTTTGCATTCTTAAAAGCTCTTGGGTTACAAGTTTAGTCTTCCTCTCCAGGTTTTTCTTGAAATATTATCGTGACCTGGAGTCTAGGGTTTCAACTACATTTTTAATCTTGGCATACTCAACCTATTTAAGGTTTATAATTTTCTATTTCCACAGCTATTACCCGATAAAGAGGGATAAGTATTAGGTATAATTAGGGAAGTACAGCGTGCTCTCCTGGTAAACAGAGATAGGGGAAGCTAATTTGGTGGGGAGAGGGGTCCTAAGTTATATGAAATGCTTAGCAGTGTGAATAAGAACATTAATTTATTGAGCCCTATGTACCAGGCGCTGTCGACAGCTTTGCATGGATTACCACCCGATGAAGTATGTACTCGTATCCCCATTTTATAGACAGGAGACTGAAACCTGGAGAGCCAAGTTCACTCAGCCACTAAGTGGTAGGGGAGGAACCCGGGCTAACTGCTATGCTATACAGCTTCCTGAAAGAGCTACGAAAAACAAGAATTATTATCAAAGGGCGGTTGGAAGCAAAGCACTTCGGGTCATCTGTGAGGCAATATGAAAATGCTCCCACGAAGGGCTGGCATCTAGACAAGGCGCCCAGACGAGGTGGGGCCGGGGCGGGAGGGCAACCGGGGCGCGAGGGCAACCGGGGCGCTGGCGCGCACACCAACGCGCAGAGGAGCTGTGGAGTCCCACTACCGGTCCCGCCAGCCCCAGGACCAATTCCGTCAGAGGTGCGCGCGGCCCCGGCCTCTCGGGGGCGGGACGAGGGGCCGCGCATGCGCCGGGTGGGGCGGGGCGGGGCGGGCCGGGGGCGCGCGCTCTGAGAGCTGAATGTCTGGGCTGCGGGCGCTCCTGGGGCTCGGGCTGCTGGTTGCGGGCTCGCGCCTATCGCTCCTCAGAGCCCAGGCCGGCGCCTGTCGCGCGGGAGCCACCTGGTGGGGGCCGCAGCGGCTGATCTCGGGTGGCCGCGGGGACTCAGAGGTCATGGCGAGCTCAGCAGTGAAGTACCTGAGGTTGGACGGGCACGTGCTCTCTGGGCGGGCACGCGGGACTTGGGTGGAAGCCCCCCCCCAGGGGCGGGACCTGGGCCGCGCCGCCTGCGCGACGGATCACCTGAGGGGCGGGGACTCAGGCTGTGGGTTTCCTCAGCCAGGAGGAGGCCCAGGCCGTGGACCAGGAGCTGTTTAACGAGTACCAGTTCAGCGTGGACCAACTTATGGAGCTGGCCGGGCTGAGCTGTGCCACAGCCATTGCCAAGGTCAGTGGCACAACTCTCCACCTAAGGGGCAGTCACTGTGCAAGCCACCTGGCCCAGGCACAATGAAGTGGGAGGGACGGCCAGACCGAGACTGGGCTGTCACTGTCCAAAGCCCTTCTGAATCCCCTTTGACTCTGCCTTCAGGCATATCCTCCCACGTCCTTGTCCAGGAGCCCCCCTACTGTCCTGGTCATCTGTGGCCCCGGGAATAATGGAGGAGATGGCCTGGTTTGTGCTCGACACCTCAAACTCTTTGTGAGTATGTGGGGAAGGGCTGTCGGGGAGAGTATGAGGTTTCCAGGACCTGGGCTTGAATCACCCCTTTCCTTTCCTCATAGGGCTACCAGCCAACCATCTATTATCCTAAAAGGCCTAACAAGCCACTCTTCACTGCACTGGTGACCCAGTGCCAGAAAATGGACATCCCTTTCCTTGATGAAATGCCCCCAGAGGTAGGTGGTTCCAGTTCACTGCCCTCCTCAGTACTGCTGTGTTCTGCTCTTCCCTCACTTTTCCAGACTGAGCTCATTTGCTTATCTTCCTCTCTAGAGGATTAACTCTTAGAGGGCAGGGATAGTGCCTGACACAGAAGATGCCTAAAGCATGCTATCTGAATGGAAGTGGTGTAAGAGCGTTCTCCATAAGGCGTGCTCCATGAGTTCCCAACACTACCTTCTCTTCAGCTTCATTTCCCCTTCATTTCCCCTGGTCACTTTTTTAAAATTTTTTATTTATTTATTTTTGGCTGCATTGGGTCTTCGTTGCCGTGCGCGAGCTTTCTCTAGTTGCGGCGAGTGGGGGCTACTCTGCGTTGCGGTGAGCGGGCTTCTCGTTGCAGAGCACGGGTTCTAGGCGCGTGGGCTTCAGTAGTTGTGGCTCGTGGACTCTAGAGCGCAGCCTCAGTAGTTGTGGGGCACAGGCTTAGTTGCTCCACGGCATGTGGGATCTTCCCGGACCAGGGCTCGAACCCGTGTCCCCTACATTGGCAGGCGGATTCTTAACCACTGCGCCACCAGGGAAGCCCCACTCCTGTAACTCTGCAGCCAGTTCCTCTTCGCCTAGCTTGCAGTAGACACATCATCTGCATCTCTTGGGAGCTGAAGTGACTGCCTCATCCTAAACCCTTTCTTCAGATGCTTCAGATCTTGGATTTAGGAGTGGGAAACTTGAGAACTTCTTTTTAAAATTCCTTAATACATTTTACAGATGAAGAGACTGAGATGCAAGAGAAGGGAAGTGATTTGTCCAAAGTCACAGAACCAGATCACGGCAGAGCCAAGACCAGAACCTGTCCCTCCTGACTCCAAGTCTCAGGCTGTCCTACACTGTAGCCTCCCCAATGGTTGGCAGGCACTCAGAACAGAAAATGTGACTGGACTCAGCTTGGCCTCAATCAGTGACCCACTTGCACTTAACTCTAGGCCTCAGAATGCCATCTGAATGAGATAAAATTATATTTGTGCCTATGTGAATGGTCTGTGGGTACAAAGGACAGCCCTCTCCTGTTAAGGGTTCTTTGTGCAGCTGCCGGCTCTGACATCCTTTCCTTCTTCTGCTCTACCACAGCCCCTGCTGATTGATGAACTATATGAGCTGGTGGTGGATGCCATCTTTGGCTTCAGCTTCAAGGGTGATGTTCGGGAGCCATTCCGCAGCATCCTCAGTGTCCTGAATGGACTCACTGTGCCTATTGCCAGCATCGACATTCCCTCAGGTGCTGGGACCAAGGAGGTTGGGGGGATTGGGGCCCTGCCCTGCCTTGAGGTAGGTACTAGGAGTCCTGGTTCCTGACTCAAGGTTCAGACCAAGTGTAGAGGTGCATACCACAGCCAAAGTAGGGCTGGGGAGCAAAGAGTTCAGGAATGCCCTTTACAGTGACCGTCAGAGACCACAGCCCAGGAGTACATGAACACGATTTCCTCAGGTGGGGACCCAGGGGGCTTCCCACTCTTTTAGGACTAGACTAGAGCAAGGTGTGGACGGGGACTGGACATCTGGTCTCTTCCGCTGTTTCTGAATACCACCTTCTTTTCAGGATGGGATGTGGAGAAGGGAAACTCTGGAGGGATCCAGCCAGACTTGCTCATCTCCCTGACAGCACCCAAAAAGTCTGCAAGCCAGTTTACTGGTCGCTACCACTACCTGGGGGGTCGTTTCGTGCCTCCTGCTCTGGAAAAGAAGTACCAGCTGAACCTGCCACCCTACCCTGACACCGAGTGTGTCTATCGTCTGCAGTGAGGGAAGGCGGGCGGGCGTTCTTCCCAGTAGATTTAGTTCCTCTCTCCCAGAACTGTGGAGTCCTGGGAGCTCTTCTGGCAATAAAGGTTAAGAGATGGCCGGAGCCAGAGAGCAACACTGGAGATGTGGTGCCCTCTCTCTGGGGGAACAATAGGCAAGAGGGGTTGCTATGACATTTGGGGGCAATGACAATTCACTTTCAGATGCTAAAAAAGGCTCCCAAGTGAGGTGTGCTGTCCTTTACACACACACAGTTCTTACCAGGGATGCAGACAGGGAGCTGGGTGAGGTTCTCTAAACTTTCTCCTTCCACTTAACAGCATAGCAAGACTACAGGAAGTTAACAGAAGGAATTTCTTCAGAGGCCTCCAAGGAAGCTAACTTGTATTCAGGACCTTCTCAGGCTGAGAATGAAGATGATGGTCAGGACTTACATATAGGCTAGGAGACCAAGCTGATGTTTATTCAATTTGGTATAGTTAGAAACTGGCAACCTATGGGCTGAATTTGCATGTCTTTCTTAGCCTTCACGAAATTAAAAAATCAGTACATTTCCCATAGGTCTACATTTTCAGCTTCTTTTAGCCAAGATGCCCCTTCAGAGGCTGTCTGCATTCCCGTTCCCACAGCCCCCAGCATCCTTGTCCCTTAGCTGCCCGGGCCCTGCAGGTGCTTGAGTTCACCATCTCTGGGTTAGATGCTGTAAGGGGGAATGTGCCTGCTCCCTCAAGTCAGACACGGCACTACTGCTCTCCTCTCAGTGGACTACTGTTCCAGAGCTGTTTCCTCCTTGGGAGGGACTCCTCACTGAGAGGGTACACAAGACCTGCACCAACTCGGGTCCCTGAGGCTTCAACTCCTGAAGAGGAATCGATTGGGCTGCATCTTGACCTGGGCTTCAGTTTCTCTTCTTCTGTTTCTTCTTTTTTGCTCTCTGGTCAGTGTGGACTCCAGGTCTTTCCTCCTCTGGTTGCTTCTGCTGCTTCTTACCTCTGCCACTTGAGCCCGTGTATGCCTTGCTCTCTGCTGTCCTAGTCCTGCCATCTTCCTCCTCCCCTTCATCCCTTACATGCAAGACGTCCTCCTCCTCCTGACGCCGCTGTCTTTTCTTCTTGCTTCTCCGACTTTTCTGATCACTGCATGATCTGCTTTCTGCTTCTCTGGTCCCACCATCTACAACAGCCTCCTCCATGTTCAAGTCTTCTTCCTCATGATGCCTCCTCTTCTTCCTTTTCCTGAGGGACTGATCAGTTTGTTCTCTGTTTTTCAATTCCCCAAGACCACTTGTTGCTGTGGTCTCTTCTTCCTTATGCCTTACAGCTGTTCCCTCTCTCTCATCTGTGACACTTTCTTCTTGATGCCGCCTTTTCTTCTTCTTGCTTTTCCTGACACTCTGGTCAGTGTGTTCTGGGTACTCTTCTGCATTCCTTTCAGTTGCCGTGGTCTCTTCCTCCTCTTTCTGCTTCCTTTTCTTTTTCTTTTTTTGTGGGGGCTTGCTCTCAGACTGCAGTTGAGGGACCCCAGGGTCCTGGCCTTTGAGACAAGCCAGGAAGGCCTGCTCCTGGGCCTCTAACCGAGCAAGCTTAGCCTTCATCGTGATCCCAAGACGGGCAGCCCTGAAATAGATGGGGCCCAAGTCAGAGGGACGGTATTGAGGAAAATAGGCCTAATCTCTGAGACTGCAGGGAAAGTTCGTAAGGGAGGAGCTGCCTATCTTCAGGCAGCTTCAGAAATACGCAGAGAATAGGAATCACTTTCTCTGGGGTGAAAAGAGTGGCACAGGGGTGGGCTTGTGATGGGGAGAAAAGAAGGGAGCCCAAGAAGCTAACTGCTACTTACTTGTGTGCTGTTCGCCCCTCACAGGCTTGGAGCATCATCTCATCAGTCAGACTGTTGGGGAAGGGTAGGAATCAGGAATTACAAACAGATCTGGTGGAAAGGCTTGACCTCCTCCCCTCTAAAACATTCCTTCAGCACTGAGTTCCTATTCAGGACCTGGCACTTTTCTAGGTGTAGGGGATACAAAGATGAGTACAACACATTTCCACCCTGAAGAAGCCCACAGTCAAGCATTACATTTGGTCCTTTCTTTTGAGATTGGAAGGCATCTCCCACATGCCCCTGGGACTAAAAAGAAGTCTCACATCTTTGGAGGCTTGGACCCCTGGCTGTCATCATCACTGCAGCTTTCCAAGTCCTTGTCTGGCTTCTCCCCACTTGAAGTCAGTGTGGCCGTCTAGAAGGAGGAATCATGGGGGTGGACAAGGCCCACTCAGCACCACCACCATTGCTCTTCCCTCCTGGAAAGGGAAGAGCAGTGGTGCCACTGCCACCCTGAACAGCCACTGGCACAAATTTGTCAGCCCCCAACATCGCTCCTTGCAGCCCCACACAAGAGATGTGCCAAACTGCATACATCAACTTGGGCAGGAGATGGGCTGCGGTTGGGGGCGGGTGGGGTGGGGGCAGTCCTGGCCTCCCTGGCTCACAGCCAGCTAGTGGGCAGAACAGGAAGGGAGGAAGAAGTGCTTTGGGTCATCAGGTCTTCACAGTGGGACAAGTGCCCCCTGGCGGTCATCCCATGGTGCCAGTAACGGACAATAAAGATGCTACTTTTCATGCCCCTCCCCCCATACCTATGCACAGTACTTTAACCAGGTTAAGAACCTACTTTGGGCTAAGAGGTTGGGGATAGAGTGGAATAAGGATGAGATGGTTCCAGCCCAGATGGAATCTACATGGTTGAGGGGTAAAGGAATATGGCAGAACAGAAAATGATGATTAAAGTGTTGTCTGTGCTAGAGGAAGGGTACCTGACTCAGGCTTCAGGGTTTGGGGAATAGTTTCTACAAGGAGCTGAGCCCTGGAAGACAAGAAAAAGGTCAGCAGGTAAAGGGGCAAAGGAAGCAGAATGTCCCAGGCAGAGGGAATAGCATGTGCAAAAACTTGAAAGTGAAAAAACATGGTACCTTGAAAAGATTCAGAGTCCATCTGGCTAAAGTGTGGAGGTCCTGAGAGGTGGCGAGAAACAGGCTAAGAAAGAAGGCAGGGACAAGGCATGAAGGGCCATGTGAGCCAGTCTGACACATCTGGACTGTGTCATCCTAGGTCAAGGAGAAGCCAGTGACAGAATGAAATCTGTGTTTTCCAGAGAACACTGGATGCTTTGTGGAGGATGAACTAATCGCGGTGGGGACTGAGACTAGAGTGAGGAGCCTAGTTATGAGGCTGTGAAAGAAATGAGGCAAGAGAGGATGATGGTCTGAACTGGGGCAGAAGATGGCCACAGAGATGAATGGGAAGGATTTGCTAGATAATACATAGAGCCCTTAAGGACATAATAGAGGATCGTTAAATGTTAGCTCCCTTCTATTGGCGGGCTAGAAAAGGGGAGTCTGAACACCTGGGTTCTAGTCCTGTCTGCCATTACTAGCCAACTGGGGGCTCTTCAGCGAGCCACTTTCCCCCCTTTGGGCCACATCTGCAAAATAAAGACAATGGGTCAGATGATCCCGCAGGTCTCCTCTGACTTGTAAGTCCTCTGAATTAGACATCCCCTCCCTGCCCTGCTTTGACAGCCCCTGACTGTGCCCCACGCCCCACTCCCCGTTGCTGCCCCCTCAGCAGATGGCAGGGATCCATTCAACCTGAAGATTTCAATTCTTGCTGAGGGTCTGGGCAGTCTAGGTAAGCAACAGCAAGGTTGGTCACAGGATCCCACTGTTAGGACAGTCCTGAGAATAGGTAGGGTGTACAAGGCAATTGTTCAGGCCCCAGGGGGGACCAGTGAAGGAAAAAAAGGATGGGCCCTCGCACCCCCAGCCTCTAATACCTTCACAAACTTCTGATACAGCAAGTTGGGCTTGGCATGATCATGACGGGTGGTCTCCTTAGACAGGCACCTTATCTGTACGCCATCCTGTGGGGGAATATCCGTGAGTGGGTGACATGCCATGTCTCCCTCACCCCCACATGTCCCAGGCCCTCATGGTTCATTTGCCTACTATTAGAGCTTATACCTGCCCAGTTTTCACTACCAAGCTGGCTGCAGTCTTGTTGAAGAGATCATTCCACCAGTAGTTTGTGAACTCTTTAGCAGGGTCGTGTCCCACCTGTCAGAGGAAGAAGTATGAACTCAGGACCTGTCATTCCCCTCCCTCCCCCTAACCTCAAGGGCCCCCTCTCCCATCCACACTGACCTCCCTCAGCCTGCCCAGTCTTACCCCATGAGTGTCCTGCTTCAGCGTTACCCTGAGGGCCTGGGTGATGCCATTCTCCTTCCGGCCCAGGCCTTTGCCTGCAAACACAGTGAATGATTTGGCTTATTCCACTCCTGCCCCAAGCCCTCACAAGACACCCCCAGCACATGCCACTCCTTGCCATTCCACATACCTAACTTCGGGCATGCTCCGTCCATCTTGGAAGCCCTCCCAGTTGCACTCTTTCTAGCACCTCTCCATGCAGTCCTCCCATCTTTGAGCCCAAATTATCTTTCCTTCATAATTCTCTCAGGACAGAAGTCGTGTCTCTTCCTCCCCCTCCCAGTCCTCCGAAACACTTCTTTCTCACTATCCACCATCATATTTCTTCCCTTCTTCCCTTTTCTGGAAATGTCAGCGATTTTCTTCTGCAAATTTCCCTTTAAACTAACTTTCCTCCTCCAGTTGAATGGACTACATAGGGGTTAATCCAGGATGATGCCTCTTCCCTGGGCAGAGGGTAGTGAGGGAGTTGGGGGGATGTGAAAGGGGCCCCATGGGAATCACCTCGAGTCCATCCATGCTTTAGCAGCTGCTCCTCAGCAAACTTCATCCCACGACTCTTGACCTCTGGGGTGACACTCATGGTGAGAAAAGAGTCACTGTGCTCAGGCCCTCACCAGAGAAGAGAAGAGGTCACTATCTTCCCTTCAAGAGGAAAAAAAGAAAGTGCCCAAATCATCCATCAAATCCATCCTGACTGCTCTTGTAAGAATTCTTTCTTGAAGCTGGAGCAGAGACAGAGGAAAGAGGCCTGGTCCTTGGGGAGCTCCCTGTCTGACCACTGAGAGGTCAATGTCAACATGCTGAAAGCCAAGGAGACCTGGTATTAATAATAACACCCAAATGTATGGAGAACTCCCTACACGCCAGGCTGTGCTAAGATTTTACATGGATCATTTCGCGTACTCTTCCCAGCCCGGGAAGATTTCCTGAACTTTACATTCAAGAAAGTATTACATCTCTGTTTTACAAATGAGGAAACTAAAGCCTAAAGAGGTTAGGTGACTTGCTCAAGGTCACACAGCTGATACATGTAGAACTCAAACCCAGGCAGCTTGTCTGCAGAGTCCCCACTCTTTACCACTACCTGATAACATCTCCCACGATTTATTACCACGTAAAAACAAAGCAAGGAGGAGCTTGTTAACCTGAGTTATAAGACAACAGTACTTAACAGAGACCATATCCTATACCTGTGCCCCAGCATTTACACTTTCCTCTCAATGTGAAGGCTACATGCCTCTTCCCCACTGTCTTTCAGTTCTGTTGGAGCACCCCTTTTGAAACTCTCCAGCTTAGGAAGGGCGCTCTTATTGACCATTTAAAGCGTAACAGAGGGGTTACACATATTGCTATACTGTCTCATTTAATCCTGACAGTCCTGTGAGATACACCGTATCCTTATTTCACAAAGGGTTTTTTGCCTGGGGTTACACAGCTGGTAAGAGATGGAGCTGGAATATGAGCTCAGCTTGCCTGACTCCAGAGTGGCCCACTTTCTATCACATTCCCAACTACAGTCATCCGTCAGTATCAGCGGGGGATTTGTTCCAGGACCTGCTGTGGATAGCAAAACCCATGGATGCTCAAGTCCCATACTTAGCCTTCCGCATCCCAGGATTCAACTAACCACTGATTATGTAGTACTGTAATATTTACTGAAAAAATCCACATGTAAGTGGACCCATGCAGTTCAAATCTGTGTTGTTTGTCAACTGTAGTTGCATTTGTTTAGAGTCGTTCAGGTGTTCCTCATTTTGGACTCCACAATGGCACTGTCCAACTTATATACCAAATTTGCCTCTGAAACGGTTAAGATGGCTTATTACACAAGACATTCAAAACTAAGACTATCACTGCTGACTTGAGTCACTAAAGTTAACTTGTACTAAGATAATTTATTACAGGCATTGCAGACCATTTTAAAAGCTGATTAATGGCACTCCTGGAGTAACCCTCTGGCCTCCCCAAGGGACAACTCCAAAGGCTAAAACTTTCAGTTGTGTTTAAGAATGTCTAGTGAGTATGCTAATAAAAAAAAAAGTCAGACACATCAAGTCACCCCTCCTAAACATTACATATTAGGCTTAACAACGATGACCTGTCTGGTTAGGTATGGAGAGTAGCAAATTTAGGATGAATCACATTTCTGTTCACATTTCTACTGTGAAGGATGATTACTTGAAAACCTAATTGACACATTGAGAGTCCCAACAGAAAAGCACTGAGTGAAGAAATGGCCCTATCTTGCTTCTTGATAATGCAAGAGAAGTAAAATTCAAACACTGAGGCCTCTGAGGCCACCTCAAACCTCTGCTTCTTCTCAGAAGTTATTTCTAATCTACTGGCCCCCAGATTTCAATAACAACAAGAACCAACACATGCATTTACTCAATGCCAGCCTGCTGCTAATTGCTGCACACACATTATCTCATTTAATCCTCCCAACAGTCCTATTAGGAGGTTTTTTTTTTTTTTTTTTTTTGTAATTGACAAATGGCGCTGAGAAGTTTAGTTACTTGTCCAAATCAAACAGCTGGCAAGTAGCGGATCCAGGATCTCAGGCATTCCAGAACTGGTGTTCTTACTCACTACATTGCTCAGTCTCATTGACGTTTGTACTTTACGCTGTAAAAAACTACCACTGCCTGTCCCTTGTCGCAGTAATTCGAAACTATACGCCCTGGTTTTATTACCCAACCCCGGTGTACTTAATGCAACTCCAAGAATCGAGAATGCGTTTAGCGTCATTCGTTGAACTGAGTGACATAGATGGTAATTGCTTTAACCGACCTAGAATGGATAACTAGACAGAAGCAACTAGATCCCAGGCTGTGCGCCGCAGTCTTTGTGAAGGCTTCTAGCACACTTTCAGGAACTGTTTTCTTTCCAGTCAACCTGAGTTTTCTGGATAAGGGGCCCAGGGCCACCTTTCTTACAGCGATTCCAAAGAACCGGCAACCCTTTCCCTAGGCCTCCTTCCTCTTGAGGTCTAAACTCCAGCCCTCCTCCCGCAGTTTCACTTGAGTAAAACTACTCTCCTGCTCTCACATTTGCTCCTGAGCCCGGGCTCTGACAGCCACCGTTCGGGGGACTGTAGGCTCTTACCATTAGTGCAAGGTCCCCTCCGCAGAAACATGTGCCAGATGTGATCTGTGCGCCGCCATCTTCCCAGAAGTGCCGTTTCGGTCGTTCTAGGCTGTCGAAACCATAGAGACGCACGCCGGAACCGAACTCTCGGTAGTCCCCGGAGGAACTGTGTTGTGCACGTTACAGAAGATCCGAAAGTGTTCTGTTTACTTCCTCCCTGCAGGTCTGAACATCCGTGGGACTTAAGTCCTATCCGGCTTTATTGGGATGCTGAGAACAGGTTTGGGTCCGACACTGACTAGTTCCAGGCACAAATATGAGGAAGGAAAACTTTAGGGGAAACCATCGAGAGTGGCCTGAGAGATTCGTGGAGGCAGAGAAGGAGGTGGCGCCTCTGAGGTGATTTGCGGGGATGAATACTCAGCCTGCAGGGACAGTTATTTATAAAATCCTAGAGATGAGAGATTTCAGTAGGTCCATCAAACACTTTTTTTTTTTTTTTTTTTTTTTTTGGCGGTACGCGGGCCTTTCACTGTTGTGGCCTCTCCCATTGCGAAGCACAGGCTCCGGATGCGCAGGCTCAGCAGCCATGGCTCACGGGCCCAGCCGCTCCGCGGCATGTGGGATCTTCCCGGACCGGGGCACGAACCCGCGTCCCCTGCATCGGCAGGCGGACTCTCAACCACTGCGCCACCAGGGAAGCCCATCAAACACTTTTTGACTCACCACTCTGTGCCAAGACCTGCCCCTTTTGGTACTGGTGATACAAAGATGCATAAGAGAGAGCCCTGACTTCGGGGTGCACCTAGTCTAGCCCAGGGAAAATCGGGACCTCGAGTGGGACTGGAGAGAGAGGGAGGATCCCGGAATCCATGCCAGGTTGAGGAGTTTGGACTTGCCTTTTAAGTATTAGGGTCCATTGAGCAGGGGAGGGAAAGAACATATTGCAAACAAATCAACAAGAGAGGCTGCACGTGCTCTCATCCCCACAAACTGTTCCTAGGCTTCACTGAGCCACCCAAGAACTAAAACCTGAAAAAAACAAAAAAACAAAACAAAAAAAACCCTTGTTTGCGTCCCTGTATCAGTATTTACGGTAACTTAGAGCCTGACCCACCCCCACCCCTACCCCTAAGGAACTTCAAAAAGAAAAAGTGCCGTTTCATAGTAAAGTTTTGTCATAATTGCTCAGTATGTCATACTCCCTCATCCCCATAGGATTTCTTTTTTTACATAAAATTAATTTTACTTTTAAAATATGCTACCTGGGAAGGAAAAATAAAGGAGGAATTCCCTGGCGGTCCAGCGGTTAGGACTCTACGCTTTCACTGCCAGGGGTCGGGTTCGATCCCTGGTCGAGGAACTAAGATGCAGCAAGCCAGAGCAGAGTGGAAAAAAAAAAAAAGAGAGAGAGAGAGAGAGAAAATTCCACAGATAGGTCTTCAGTTTCCACCATTTTCCCACTCCATCTCCCCTGTCTATCTACCTATCTATCTCATATATTATACTGTAGGCATAAAAGAGGTTTGAAAACTCCTGAATAGGGCAACCTCAAGGGCCCTTTCCAGCCCACAATTTCTGTGTGGCATACTTTGCCAGCCACTCCAAAAACCTAATGGCCATAATTCCTTGACTCAAGATACTTCCTCTGGCCTAGGACCTTGAACTCCTGTTCTGCCTGACTCACTCATTTGATAAACATTTATTAAGGGTCTTCTGTAGGCCAAGGGCTAATAATTGTCCTGTTGGACCTCACCGTCTTGTGGGAGTGTAACAAGTTACCAGGCATTTATATGAGTGAGTGATGAGAGCTGTGGCAAGGTCAGGACACAGTGCCACAGGGGTAAGAGGAGAAGCCAGGGCCCCTGAGGGCTTCCTGAAGGAGCCTCTCCCAGCCTGTAAGCCTGTCCCTGGGGGCTATGTGGGACTGCAAAAGAAGAAATGGGCCTCCAGGAGTTCCGTGTTTCATGGGGTCTCACACTCCTCACAAGAGTTGTGAGTAATAAAAGCCATTGTAAGAGAACAAGAATACATGGCTATTATAAAGTGAGCTTAGGGTCTTTCTATGCCGCCATCTTGGCTGCTCTCAGTTCTGCATGCTGGGAAGTCCAAGATCAAGGGACTGGGACGATCACCTTCTGGTGAGGTCCCTCTTCCTGATTCATATCCGGCACTTTCTTGCTGTGTTCTCTCGTGGTGGAAGGGGCCATGACTACTTATAAGGAAATAATCTAAAATGCAGACATAGCAAGATCAATAGAAATATTTATTATGGGAATATTTATAAGATGGAAAAATTGTAAAGAATTTAAATATCCCACAACAGGAGAATTGCTAAATAAATTATAGTGTAACCGTAAAATGCACTAATATGTAGCTTTAAAAGGAGTCTTAATAACTTGGGGGAAATGTCTATGATATGATTGAAATGAAAAAAGCAGGTACAAACTGGTTCCTGCATAGTAAGAGCTCATCTATGTTAAAAATTCATAGGCAATGGCACCAAAAGGAATAAAGCACGTAGGAATTTAACACAATATAACAGAAGAAGAGCAAGAGTTGCACACTGAAAATCACAAAATGTCATTGAAAAAAACTAAAGAAGAGCTATGTAAGTGGAAAGATACATTTGTTCATGGGTTGGAAGACTTAAGAAGATCACAATATTCTCCAAATTGGTCTACAGATTCAACACAATCTCTATCAAAATCCTAGCTGGCTTTTTTTGCATAAGTTGACAAGCTGATTTGGAAATTCAAATGGTAATGCAAGGAGTCCTTTTTCTCGAAAAAGAACGAAGTTGAACGACTAACACTTCTCAATTTCCAAACTTACCACAAAGCTGTAGTAATCAAGACTGTGGTTCTGGCATAGGCTAGATATAAAATCAATAGAATAGAAATGAGAGTCCAGAAATAAACCCATACATTTATGGGCAATTAATTTTCAACAAGAATGCCAAGACAATTCAATGAGGAGAGAATAGTCTTTTCAACAAATTATGCTAAGACAACTGGATAGCTACATGCAAAAAAAAAAAATGAAGTTGGACCCCTACCTCACATCATATGCAAAAATTAACTCAAGATGAATCAAAAACCTAAGTGTAAGAGCAAAACCTCTAAAGCTCTTAAAAGAAAACATAGATGTAAACTTTCAAAACCTTGGATTAAACAATAGTTTATTAGCTATGAGTCCAAATGTACAAGCAACCAAAGGAAAAAAACATAAATTGGACTTCATCAAAATTAAAACGTTTGTGCTCCAAAGGACACCATCAAGAAGTAAAAAGACAGGGCTTCCCTGGTGGCGCAGTGGTTGAGAGTCCGCCTGCCGATGCAGGGGACACGGGTTTGTGCCCCGGTCCGGGAAGATCCCACATGCCACGGAGCGGCTGGGCCCGTGGGCCATGGCCGCTGAGCCTGCGCATCCGGAGCCTGTGCTCCACAACGGGAGAGGCCACAAAAGTGAGAGGCCTGTGTACCGCAAAAAAACAAAAACAAAACAAAAAACAAAACAAAAAAAGAAGTAAAAAGACAATTACAGAATGGAAGAAAATATTTGCAGTCATATTTATGATAAGGTTCTAATATCCAAAAAATACAAAAAGAACTCTTACAGGGACTTCCCTGGTGGTGCAGTGGATAAGAATCCGCCTGCCAATGCAGGGGACACGGGTTCAATCCCTGGTACGGGAAGATCCCACATGCCACGGAGCAACTAAGCCCATGCGCCACAACTGCTGAGCCTGCGCTCTAGAGCCTGTGAGCCACAACTACTGAACCCGCGTGCCACAACTACTGAAGCCTGTGTACCTAGAGCCCGTGCTCCACAGCAAAAGCCACCACAATGAGAAGCCCACGCACTGCAACGAAGAGTAGCCCCCGTTCACCGCAACTAGAGAAAGCCCTTGTACAGCAACAAAGACCCAATGCAGCCAAAAATAAATAAATAAATAAATAAAATTAAAAAAAAAGAACACTTACAACTCAATAATAAAAAGACAACACAATTTTAAAATGGGTAAAAGATTTGGATTGACATTTCTCCAAAGAAGATATACAAATGGCTAATAAGCACATGAAAACATGCCCAACATCATTAGTCATCAGGGAATTGCAAGTGAAAACCACAATACAATATCATTTCACACCTTCTAGGATAACTATTATTTTAAAAATGAACAATAACAAGTGTTGGTGAAGATGCGGAGAAATGAGAACCCTCATACATTGCTGGTGGGAAGGTAAAATAGTGCGGCTGCCTTGGAAAACAGTTTGAAAAATTCCTCAAAAAGTTAAGTATAGAATGTATGACCCAACAATCCCACTCCTAGGTATATACCCAAGAGAATTGAAAATATATGTCTATACAAAAACTTGTACACAAAATTTCATAGAAGCACTATCTATAGTAATAGCTAAAAAGTGGAAACAATCCAAGTGTCCATCAGCTAATGAATGGATAAACAAAACATGGTAGATCCACAATGGAATATGATTAGGTCATCAGAGGAAATGTGGTATTGATACATTCTACAACATGGATAAACTTTGAAAATATGTTAAGTGAAAGAAACCAGACACAAAAGACCACATACTGTATGATTCCATTTACGTGCAATGTCCAGAGTAGGCAAATCCATTGACATAGGTCAGTTGGGAAGAGGAAAATGGAGAGTGGCTACAAATGGGTGGGTGGAGGGTTTCTTTTCGGGTTGCTGACATGTTCTGGAATCAGTGGTGTTGGTTAAACTTGTGAACATACTAATACCCACTGAATTGTACACTTCAAAGGGGTGAATTTTATGGTATGTGAATTATATCTCAAAAAAACCCAAAACACCAAAAAACCACAAGCACAGTAAAAGAACAAGAGAAGAACACTAACATGTTACAGGCAGTCATTCTGAGATGAAGGAATTATGAGTAAGTGCATACCCTTCTTTATATATTTTCTCTGAATTTTAGTTTTTTCTACAATTAACACATTTTATCAGGAAAAATAACTTTAAAACAGCAAATAAATACAAATCAGAGTTCCTCAGTGCTGAGGAACTTGGTGCAGAAATGAGGAGAAATATGATTGGCAACAGGGAGACCTTCACGAGGAGGTGAATGTGGCCCTAAGATGACCAACTCTTTTTTTTAACTTTTTTTTTTTTTTTTGCGGTACGCGGGCCTCTCACTGTTGTGGCCTCTCCCGTTGCAGAGCACAGCCTCCGGACGCGCAGGCTCAGCGGCCATGGCTCACGGGCCCAGCCGCTCCGCGGCATGTGGGATCTTCCCGGACCGGGGCACGAAACCGTGTCCCCTGCATCGGCAGGTGGACTCTCAACCACTGCACCACCAGGGAAGCCCTAACTTTTTTTTAATACATTTATTTATTATTTATTTTTGGCTGCGTTGCGTCTTTGTTGCTGTGCACGGACTTTCTCTAGTTGCGGCAAGTGGGGGCTACTGTTCGTTGTGGTGCGCAGTCTTCTCATTGCGGTGGCTTCTCTTGTTGCGGAGCACAGGCTCTAGGCGCGCTGGCTTCAATAGTTGTGGCATACGGGCTCGGTAGTTGTGGCTTGCGGGCTCTAGAGCTCAGTCTCCGTAGTTGTGGCACACGGGCTTAGTTGCTCCGTGGCATGTGGAGTCCTCCCGTACCAGGGAATGAACCCGTGTTCCCTGCATTGGTAGGCGGATTCTTAGCCACTGCACCACCAGGGAAGTCCGAGATGACCAACTCTTGAATTCCTTTCTAAATTTCTGGAGCAGAATGAAATCCTAAAAATTAGGTATTGGGTTATCTTTCTATACTCTAAGTCCGCACACAGTGTCATAAAAATCATACTATGCTAACAAATCCCTCTGGTGCATAAACTTGTGTAACATTTTCCTCCACCTCTTCTCAGTTGTTTATTCATGTATTTATTCTATTACTGAAATCTGAGAATGAAGGAAGAGAAAAGAGCTTGTGGTTGCAACTACAACTGTGGGGATTTTTTTTTTTTTTTTGCCACACCATGTGGCATGCAGGATCTTAGTTCCCTGACCAGGGATCCATCCCATGTTCCCTGCAGTGGAAGCACGGAATCTTAACCACTGGACCACCAGGGAAGTACCAAATGTTGGGATTTTTGAAAGCTTATATCACAAATATTGGCAATGTTTACCTAATATAATGTTATTTTTCTTTCTGTTGGGAAAAAAAAAAGGTGCGCCTATGTGTCTTAGGGTTTTTTCTTAGACTGATGTTATTTCTTAATCCTCAGGTCTAGGCAGTTTGTAATTTTCCTACTTCATTAACCATTTAAGTTCGTAAAAACAAAAATATTACAATCCCTTGTGCAGAGTGCTTTGCTATTTAAAAATAGTGGGTTTTGGGGACTTCCCTGGTGGTCCAATGGCTAAGACTCCGTGCTCCCAATGCAGAGGGCCCGAGTTCGACCCCTGGTCAGGGAACTAGATCCCACATGTACGCCGAAACTGAGAAGTCGGTATGCCGACAACAAAGATCCCACGTGCCACAAATAAGACCTGGAGCAGCCTAAATAAATAAATAAATAAAAATGACTCAAAAAAATTAAAATAGTGGGTTTTATTTAAAACAGTGGTTCACAGTTTAAAATATCATTTTCACAAACATCATTTTATTTGATTCTCAGCCTAATCCCAAATTGTATATAATCTTCCCTATTTGTAGGTAAGTAACCTGAGGGCCAGTCAGCACAGAAAACAGAAATGAAATGGTCTCAGTCACAGATGGCTGTTCTTCTTCTTTTTTTTTTTTTTTTTTTTTTTGCTGTACGCGGGCCTCTCACTGTTGTGGCCTCTCCCGTTGAGGAGCACAGGCTCCGGATGCGCAGGCCCAGCGGCCACGGTTCACGGGCCCAGCTGCTCTGCGGCATGTGGGATCTTCCCAGACCAGGGCACGAACCCGTGTCCCCTGCATCGGCAGGCGGACTCTCAACCACTGCACCACCAGGGAAGCCCTAGACGGCTGTTCTTTGATGCAATCTGGTGTGGGTTTCTGCTTAACAAACATTTATTTCTCTTTGAAGCATCATTGCCATCTGCTCCTTGGTACCACGCTTCTCTCCAATTTGGGTCAAGACCTGTCTCTGAGTTCTGCATCACTGTCCCTCTAGTTCTTGTCTCTGTCTTTCCCTGGCCTCAGTGTCTCCTTCTGTGAAGGGGCTTGGAAACCCCAGTGTGTGTACATGCTGGTTGTGGTGGTGGAGTGGTGAGAATGGATGAGGGAGGGAACTGCAAAAGGGGCCCTCTTTCTTCTGTAGTTCTTGCTGCTACTTCTAGAGTCAGCCTAGAGAAGTGAAGTTTTCAAGGCAGCAGACATTTCCACTTGGCTTGTTTTTTATATTTTTAAAAATAAAATACTTCCAGGGACTTCCCTGGTGGTCCAGTGGTTAAGAATCGGTCTTGCAACGCAGGGGACGCCGGTTCCACCCCTGGTGGGGGAACTAAGATTCCACATGCCGCGGGGCAACTAAGTCGGGCGCCGCAACTAGAGAGCCCACATGAACCAACTACAGAGCCCACGCACTGTGGAGCCCTCGTGCCACAACTAGAGAAGCCCGTGCACCGCAATGAAGAGCCCGCGTGCCACAATGAAAGAGCCCGCGTGCCACAACTAAGACCTCATACAGCCAATCTATCAATCGATATTTTTTTAAATGAAATATTTCTAGATACATCAGTAAAAATGCCATGGAAAAATTTCTGAACGGGGGCAGTATGAAAGACACCAGTATGAGTGGAAGTAGAGGTGGGAAAAAGGACCCTGCTGGAAAGAAAAGCAGCAGGGTATCCCACCTCATTCTTTCTCTTGTCACTGCTGCCACGAATACGAAGGAAAACGCTTTGAGGTATTGGGACTCTCTCCCTCTGAACTGAAGCTTAGCTCAGCCTTGTCAAAGCGAGTCTGAAGGGCACTCTGAGTCTGGAGGACGCCCCCAGAACTTTCAGGTCTCTGCTATAGCATTCCCATCTCTGAATATCGTCCGCAGTAAACAAGCGGTGATTCTCCAACAGTGCACAGGACTCGAGCTGTATAAGGAGCCCAGCACTCTGCAGGGCCCGTCAGCTCCGGTAACGCTGCCTTCTCGCGCCACCTGCTGGCTACCATATGTATTGCATATTAAATCATGAAAAAAATTCATACACATAAATACATAAATGCCTTGAAAGTTTGGAAGGACAGACAACAAAATGTTAAAATTTATTTTCTCTGTGTGATAGGATTAAGTTTCATTTTTAAAAAATACTTGCTTATTTATTTGGTTGTGCTGGGTCTTTAGTTGCGGCTCTTGGGCTCCTTAGTTGGCGGCATGCAAACTCTTAGTTGCGGAATGGATGTGGGATCTCGTTCCCTGACCAGGGATCAAACCCGGGCTCCCTTCATTGACAACGCGGAGTCTTAACCACTGAGCTACCAGGGAAGTCCTGGGATTTTCCTTTTTAAATGTTTTTATGTTTGTTAAACTGTCCACAATTAAATGCATCATTGTGGAATCAGTTTTTAAGAAAGCAATAAAAGTTGCCCTCCAATTTAAAGATTATTATTCTATGACTCATTCTGGCTTCATTTTTACATTTAAATATTTGAGCTTCCAGGAATTTATTTAGTTTAAGGAATGAATTATGGATCATATTTTTTTCCCAAGATAGCTAACTGGTTGTCCAACCTCTAGCAGTCTCCAACAATAGGCATCTCGTTAAATAAATTATGCTACAGCCACCCACTGGAATACTATGCAGACATGGAAAAGAATGAAGAAGCTTTATGTCATATGATGATAGGACTGATGTTCACAACATATTATTAGGTTAAAAAAAACAAAAACAAAAGAGGGAGCAGTTTGTATATGATCCCAATTAGATTAAAAAAAGAATATATGCATGATGTATGTTTCTATTTATGTGAATTCTTGTAGACTCTTAAAACCTTTATGGGAGGTACAGAAGAAGCTTAACAATGGTTTAATTGTTCCAGGAGGAAGTAAGAAGGAAGGAAGAAAGGAAGGAAGGATTTTACTTTTCATTTTATCCCTTTATTAGTGGTTTAATTCTTTTTCATTATGTTCATGTATTAATTTTGTTATGTTTTGTGATAAATAAAAATAAGTGGGACATTGACATTGATTTGTATGTGTTTATGGTTTTTAAAAATCACGTGATCCCTTAGGATCAATCAGTCAATATCTGTGTTTTGATTGATTCTGTTCCCTTTGACACTTCTTCCCCTTACCAACAGTAAGAGCTAAAATATATTGAGTGCATTCTATGAGTCAGGCACAGTTCTAATTATTGATGCCATTATCCTCATTTTCAGAGGAAACCAATGAAGTAAAGAGAAGTTTGCCTAATGTTATCCAGTTAGTAGTTTGCCTGAGATTTATCTCCAGACACTCAAATTCCAGAACCTGTGGAACTTAACCATTATGCCCTGCCCTTTGGTTAAGCTTGCAGAAATTAAAGAAAGAAAGAAAACGGCAAATTTATTTATTTATTCAGTAAACATTTTCTGAATGCTAGTATATGCCAGGTGAGAAAACTGTTAAATTGTTTCTTGGGAGGCTTCCTGGAGGAAGAACAATGGATGCAATTTAAAGTCTCTGATGTAGCTAATGAAATTGAGTTGCTGTAAAAATGGTGGCCCATTGGAGCAGCAGCCTTCGTAGCCTTAACTACAAGAAGGCACTGCAACAATAGCCCGGAGCTGGAAACAACCTAAGTGTCCATCATCGGATGAATGGATAAAGAAGATGTGGCACATATATACAATGGAATATTACTCAGCCATAAAAAGAAACGAAACTGAGCTATTTGTAATGAGGTGGATAGACCTAGAGTCTGTCATACAGAGTGAAGTAAGTCAGAAAGAGAAAGACAAATACCGTATGCTAACACATATATACGGAATTAAAAAAAAAATGTCATGAAGAACCTAGGGGTAAAACGGGAATAAAGACACAGACCTACTTGAGAATGGACTTGAGGATATGGGGAGGGGGAAGGGTAAGCTGTGACAAAGCGAAAGAGAGGCATGGACATATATACACTACCAAATGTAAGGTAGATAGATAGTGGGAAGCAGCCGCAGAGCACAGGGAGATCAGCTCGGTGCTCTGTGACCGCCTGGAGGGGTGGCATGGGGAGGGTGGGAGGGAGGGAGATGCATGAGGGAAGGGATGTGGGAACAGATGTATATGTATGACTGATTCACTTTGTTATAAAGCAGAAACTAATAAAAAAAAGAATAAATGAACCTATCTAAGTAATTTAAAACCTCAAAAAAAAAAAAAAAAAAAAAAGAAGGCACTGTAGAGGATTCTTGCTGAGAATGGCCACTTCCTTCTAGTGCCATTGCTGGTCCTCTGCAGGCTGGAGATACAAAGTATCCTCCCCTCAAGGAGTTTCAGTCTCTCAGGGCACTCATGTGTTAGTTCTACAAGTGGATCTGCTATTCCAGGGAAGCAGAAAGCACTAGGATGTTGCTTTCAATATAGGGAAGTTGAGAAGTGGAAAAACAATTCTCAAAGTTATTTTTTAACTCACGTCAAAGATTTATTTAACTCATTAATGGCAGAACTAGGAAGAAGACAAAAGAGCTGCTTTGAAGAGCATTTGAGAAACAGGGATTTATATAGTCAGTAAAAAAAAGAATGCCGAAATGAGATTGCTAATTTAGGGCTTCCCTGGTGGCGCGGTGGTTGAGAGTCCGCCTGCTGATGCAGGGGACACGGGTTCATGCCCCAGTCCGGGGGCATCCCACATGCCGCGGAGCAGCTGGGCCCATGAGCCATGGCCGCTGGGCCTGCATGTCCGGAGCCTGTGCTCCACAACGTGAGAGGCCCGCATACCGGAAAAAAAAAAAAAAGATTGCTAATTTAGATATGATTTGTCAAGTTTCCAGGACAATAAAACCGAAACACCTTTGTGGTTAACTTCTCTGTTGGTCAATAAAACCCTATCATTTTATCAACTTCTCCAAGTTAACCACTAACCATACAGACTGTAAATGTTTCATCTTTTTTTGGTTGTAGATTATTTATCAAATATACTATAACAACAAAGTTACATTCTCCAGGAGAGTCAGTTGAGTGTCAAGCAAGCTTTTAGACAATGCTCTAGAGCGACATCAAACCAAACCAAACCAAAACCCCCCTCCCCCCAAAACAAAACACCCAACAACCAACAAAAAAAGCAATTCTCATTTTACCTTTTCTAAGTTTGGAGGAATTATTCTTCCACAGAAGGGAAGAACTCATCTAGGTTTGGAGATGAGCTCCCTGGGTTACTCACTAACAATTAACTATCTTTCTCTAGACATCAGTTTCTTTGTCCATAAAATGGGAATGTTAATACTGTGAGAGTATTTATGTTTCCCATGTGAGAGAATGTAGAGCTATAAGTTAGGGCTCACTTTTTTAAATTATTCACATTCTGGCCTGAAAATGGTTGATTAATACTTGCAAATCTTCTTACTTCTGGGCTTAAGTTTGACTAACGTGAGACTGGGAGTGAGAGTCTGTACAAAGTAAAGTCAGATCCAACTTAGACTGCCTTGAAAGAGAACAGAAGCAGGGATTTGAGAGAGCAAGCCTTGAGGCCTGGGAGTGTGAGAAGGGCTGATAAAATGAGGACTCAGGAATCTCAAGGTATTTGCAGAGGTAGATGAACAAAAACAATTTTATTTTTTTAAATTGATGTTATTGAAGTATAGTTGATTTGCCGTGCTGTGTTAGTTTCTGCTGTACAGCAAAGTGATTCAGTTATACATATATATGCATTCTTTTTCATATTTTTATATGGTTTATCACAGGATATTGAATATAGTTCCCTGTGCTATACAGTAGGACCTTGCTGTTTATCCATCCTATATATAATAGTTTGCATCTGCTAATCCTAAACTCCCAATCCTTCTCTCCCCAGCCATCCTCCACCTTGGCAATCACAAGTCTGTTTTCTATGTCTGTGAGTCTGTTTCTGTTTCATAGATAAGTTCATTTGTGTCATGTTTTAGATGCCACATATAAGTGATATCATATGGTATTTGTCTTTCTCTGTCTGACTTACTTCACTTAGTATGATAATCTCTATGTCCATTCATATTGCTGCAAATGGCATTATTTCATTCTTTTTTATGGCTGAGTAGTATTCCATTGTATATATGTACCACATCTTTATCTATCTATCTATCATCTGTAAATGGACATTTAGGTTGCTTCCATGTCTTGGCTATTGTGAATGGTGCTGTTATGAACATAGGAGTGCAGGTATCTTTTCAAATTATAGTTTTCTCCAGATATTTGTCCAGAAGTGGGATTGCTGGATCATATGGCAACCCTATTTTTAGTTTTTTGAGGAACGTCCATACTGTTTTCTATAGTAGCTGCACCCCAAAAGTACAATTTAAATGGCCCACTTGAATATAGCCATGAACTGACTGTGACAAACAGAGACATGATTAGTAATATGTAAAATATAATTGTTAAATCTTAGTAACCATGAAAACAACTTCTAGACTTTTGTCTTTTACTGTTCTCTGCACTTTCCAACATTTTATTTTACCCTCATCTACCTCTGTGATAGGACAGGTGTTATCTCACTAGCCTGAGCACGTCATAAGGTCAAGAACTTCCTAAGTTCATTTACTGCATTGCTCACACAGTTGTCTACACCCTGAGGCCCTTCAGAAAAGGGGGACTTCAGAAAAAGCACTACCTTGGCCACACCCCTCAGCCACCACGCCCTCAGGATAGAGATGGCTGAGGAACCTGAACATTTGCCAGGTTGAGATGAGGACAACCAGATATCCCCACTGTTGTCTTTCAAAACCTTTCAGAGCCAGGAAAAGGCTGCCCATAGAGGCAGCCAGCTCTTCCCTCTGGATATCTTTGCTTCTAGTTTCTAGGTTCTGATCAGTACTGAAGTGGGCACTGTGGGTCCCACTTCTCAAGAGCCCCAAATCAAGGGGCGGGAGTGACGAACAGGGAACTGAGTTCTGTCAGGACTCCTGGGCTGGGCGGGGCAGCTTGAGATGGGGCAGGGTCAGGGCTCCACCTGGCATCTTAGGCATGGTGGTGACATCCTCCTGTTCTCCACAGAGATAGAAATAGAGTAAAATGGAAATACAGAGAGGGACACCCTCACTGTTAAGAAAGAGCCCCAGCCCCATGAGGGGCCCCCGCTGTTCTTGGAGGGTGTGGCTAGTTCAAGGATGCTCAAGGATGAGGGGGTCTAACGGATCTCAGCTCTTTCCCATCTCATTATCCCCTTCTCTAGCAGTTTTCCAATTTGAACTAACGATTATAACAATGAACCTCATTCACAGTGTGCTTTTCACTGGGTAGAAGGCTGCTCCATCACCCTCACACCAGCCAGTCCCATTGGGCAGGTGTGGTGCCCATTCGATAATTAGAGAGACTGAAGCTCCAGGAGGTTGGTATAGAGTCTCATAGGAAGTCAGCATCTGGCTAGAATGGGCTTCCTGATTCATGGTCCAGTGTCCTTCCCATTAGCCCATGTGGCCTCATGCCCCCTCCAGACTGGCAGCCCACCCCCCACCAAGGGCATGGGCCACATCTTCCCCTTCCTTCCCACCCTTGACTCTGTCTACAGGACAAAGGCTGTTCAGGGTACAGTGAGGCATCCTGAGCGGAAAACATGTCTTTCCACAAGGCTGACTCCCCCAGGCTCACCCTGCACATGGTCCTGCAGAGCAGCCAGGATGCAGCCCCACAAAAGGCCTGAGCCTGGGTTAGAAGAAAGAGGAAGCCTGGGGCCTCCCAGGGAGGAGGAGAAAGGTGAGACCCAGCAGAGGAGGAGCGAGAGACAGCCCTGCAGCGACTGCTGGAGACTCTGCGTCGGCTGAGGCAGCTGGGTGTGAACGCAAATTTCACTGGAAGGAGAGGGAAGCCCCACCCCCACCTGGCCCTTCCCTGCTATGCGCCCTAAAGTACCATTTTGCTGACTTTCCAGTCCTTCATGCAACAATCCCGTAGTAAACTGGGCCCATGCTTGCCGTCACCAAAGATCCAGAAAATGTCTGCTGAACGTGCCTGGAGGGTGGAGGCTGAGTCTGGGGTGTCAGGGAAAGAGGTGTCAGGACTCCATGCTCCTCCTAGATGATTCCACCTCACCCTGGTTGGTAGGCAGCAGGAGTAGCAAAGCCCTCTCAGAAGATGCCAGAAAAGATGCCAAC
Source organism: Mesoplodon bidens (assembly GCF_964165515.1). Lineage (NCBI taxonomy): Eukaryota > Metazoa > Chordata > Mammalia > Artiodactyla > Ziphiidae > Mesoplodon > Mesoplodon bidens. The sequence continues at coordinate 72,182,872 of NC_138177.1, read as the reverse complement.
TCAAGCTTGAGCAGTCTTACCTCATTCCTGTCTCGTAGTGTCTTCAGGAAGAACTGAGAATGAACGTGACCTGAGCAGACTGAACAGTTTGGTTATTCACGCTGTATTTATTCTTGGTCTGTTCCTTTCTCATTCCATCCTCAAGGGGTTCTCTTTGCATCTATCGCATAGTTCTAGGCCTTCCTCCCTGCCAAACTCAGCCTTTTACGGATTTATACACCAGAGACTTCCGAACCGCAACTCAGAAGTGGTCTGGGGAGAAAGGAGCAACGAGGGGTGAGCCTGGGAATCAGGGTGTGACCGGTCAGGCCATGGAGGCTTTATACCTCCCCCTCCGCGTAAGACTGTTTGTTTGTATTGGGCAGAAGCCAATCAGATGCGCGGGATCAGGGTGTCCTGGCAGAGGAGACAGGCGGCTATTTGTTCTTGTTTGTCCTTCTCTCTGGGAGGAAGAGGGAAGGGTTTAGGAAAGGATGGAGTGGACAGGAAAAGACAGTCAATCCAATCTTAAAGAGCACCGTTGGAGTGGGCTCCATGCTGTCAAATGTGGCCCCAGTGAAGACCCTGCAGCTCCGGGGATGACTCGGAGGGTCGAGGAGAGGAGTGCAAGAGGGATTAGCCGGAAATGCAGAACGTTCTAGGCTTGACTCAACAACTGCATTCTGTGTGGTCTTGGACAAGTCACTTTCCCTTCCCTCTGGTAAATGAGGAAGCTAAGGATCCTGAAAGTGTAGGATTTAGTAACGTGAAGCCACTGATGTTGGGTTGCAAAGAGAAAAGAAGGGCAAGAGGCGATTTGAAGCTCGAAACATTTCTAAATGGCTATTTACGGAGGGAGTGCTCCCTTTGCATTGACAGCAGACAAAAAAGAAATGTGCTTATTCTGGGTGTTGGAAACGTTCTATATCTTAATCTGGGGCTGGGTAGTTACAGGGTGTGTACACATGTCAAAATTTATTGAGGTGTACCCTTAGGATCTGCGCTTTGTTGTACATAAATTCTATCTCAATAGAAAGGTTTAAAAAATGAGCTTAAACTCCAGTAGGAGTTTAGACTTCCAAAAGAACTTCCTAATAAGAGGGATTTTAGAGAAGTGAATCTTCACTCGGGGAGGTTAAGGATCTCCCTTCTCTTGAGAACTTTAAGATTATTCATCTGCTGAAGGAGGCGATGGGGAACTAGGGAACAAATAAGATGCCCTCTCTCGGAGAACTTTCCAAAATCCTTCCACCCTCAGAAATTCCCATGTCCTTCCCAGAGACAGCAAAATCCTCTGTGCTATCTAATTTCCATCTCTCCCCATGCAATGCTGACTGCTCACTCTGCTCTTTGTGGAGTTCAGCCATTTCCCCGGCCTTACACAAAATCTCTTTAGAGCCGTGAAGCTTCAATATTGAGGGAGACCTCATTTCAACCTTCTCACAAAACTTCTCTCTCTCCGTCTCCCCATTTTCTCCTCCTTGGGGATGTCAGTTCCTGTTCTGAGCCCGCCTCCACCCAGGCCCTTTTTCCGGTGGCGTGTGCCAGCCGGTCCTGCATCCCACATCCCCAGCTGTTGACATTTCGTTGCCATTACCCACAGGATAAAGAAAGGGCCCCTGTTATTCAACAATAGGGGAAAAGAAGGAGACAATGGGAAATTGTGCTTCCGATGGGGTGGGGACAGAGAAGGAAAGGACAGACAGATGACAGACAGGGGAGCTGGACAGAAGGGGTCAGGTTTTTTGAAGCAACTGGAGGTCCTGGAAGTCTGATTCCCACCTTGAGAGCCTCTTCCCATAGGCAATGCGCACCCAGGCACCGGAGGGCAGAGGTGAGGGCTTTGTTGGGGGAGGTGGAGTGGTGCTGCGCAGAGTAGGCCCGTATGGAAAAGTGGAGGCAGCTGGAACTTGACACTTATGGATCTTTGAGCCTCATTTGTAGTTCACTCCATGCCCATCAGTCCAACATCCTTATACCCACCCATTAATCCATCCTTTCTCTGGTCTAAGAGCATCTAGAAGAAACGAGGAACCCCATTCTCCACAATATTCCAGGTAATTATTCCTGGGTTGCCTCCTTTACTCTATCCCTCTTCATGGGTTCCCATGCCTCTTCCTAAGCCGTATCTTCCCCTGGGCCCAGGACAGTGAGTGCCACAGACACAGTGCCTGGCCACAGAGCTGGACCCTAGTCACTTAGGCTGGCTTAGTGGAGTGATGAGTGGGGGAGTTTTTGGTACCTTGACTTCTTTGAACTCAGGGCAGAAGCCTTTCCTCAAAGGTGTGAAAGGAGAGAGCACGATGATCAGGGGCCCAAGTCCTGGGGCTCTTAGATGCTTGGACCTCCCAGGGGCCCAGGCAACTCCTTCGCCTGGAACCTCTTCCTCCAGCAGGACAAAAAGCTGCCAGTCACTGCTCCCTCCATCTCTGTGAAGAGGCTCACTTCTAACAGGTCAGTGTCAAAATATCTTACACGGTACTGTTGATCAGAATGTTCATAAAATAATTATCAGTGAAATAATTTTATTCTATACCTAAAAGTGTCCCATAAAAATTATGAATATTCTCTTAAATAAAACTTTATAAGTGGAAAAAAAAATGGTGGGGGGAGGCACTGGAGCTGTTGGCCGCTCTCTCATTCTCTGTAAGGGGTATTAAGAAGATATGTGTGCGCCTGCTTTGAGAAACAGAAAGAGAGATCAGTGACTAAGAGCTTGAACTTCATGTCAAGTCTGGATTCAAGTCCCAGCAAACCCCTCCTCTTACTAGCTGTGTGACCTCACTCAAGTATCTTGACATGTGAGCACCTTTGAGCATATATAAATGGGATCCATAGTTGTTCCTACCTCATAGGACTGCTAAGGGGAGTAGATATAAAAGTGTACATGTAAAGTGCCTAGAGCAGTTTCAGGCACGTTAAACTTTAAACATGTTGCTGCTGGCTGTCATTACTATGGGTCCCTCAATCGGTCTCATTTCCCTCTATCACTGTGCTTACCAGGTTCTCCTGTACAGGAGATGTGTTCTCTCGCTCAGGTCCCAGTCCCAGTTGCTTTCCTTTTTAACCATTGGGAAGTCCTTTCTGCACCTAAACCCTGTCTTTTCTGCTGCATGCTCAGCTCTGGCCTTCACCTGCAAGAAGATGGAGTCCAGCTCCTTAGCTTTCCGACTCCTCCTCAGTCTTGCCTTCCTCTTGCCATGTCCCTGTTCTCCTTCCCAGAAGTCCTTAATGTGAGCTCATTCATTAACACACATATTTAGTTAGCACCTACTGTGTGCCAGAAACTATGCCGGGAGCTGCAGATAACAACTAACATGTACATAGCCCTTACTAGATATCAGGACCTATTTAAGCATTTTACATATATTCTTCTAATCCTCACAGCTGCTCAGTGAGGTAGGTGGGCTACTATTCACCACATTTTACTGATGAGGACATTGAGGCAGAGAGAGGTTAAGCAACTTGTTCAAAGTCATGCGATTAGGAAGTGGAGGAATCAGATCTCAAAAAGGAATAAAACTAGGTTAAGGGGTCTTTAGTCTAATTAAAAAAAAAATGGCCAAGGTGATAAAGAATAAAGAATAGAATAAAGAAGGGGGGAAAATCAACTACTGAAATAGACAATTGTGTCTGAAATCATTTTTAATAGCCTTATAATTTTTTACTTTATAATTACTGGAAAGCTCACTGACATAGTCTACATATGCATATGTATTCCTTTCAGATCCACACTGCTAATTTAGCTGCTAATAGAAATACTTCTAAGAAAAAAAGTCCCCAGTCCAAGGCAGTAGGGGAATCAGAGGAGTAGACCCCAGTGCACTACAGCGTGATGAAGTGCAGGGGAGAGGAAAGGTTTCCCAGAGGAGGTGAGGCCCAAACTGATTGCCTGTAAGAAGAAGGTGAGGGTGAACTTGGACTGTGTTGGAGCCAGAACATGTCTGGAGCACAGTGCAGAGGGCACAAGTAGTGAGGAGTAGGGTAGGGGGGCAATGTTGGTGGTGCTGGGAGAGTCTGGATCACAGAGAGCCTTGGAAGTTGGGTTCGGACACTGGATTTGATCCTCACGGCAATGGGGAGTCACTGTTTTAAGCAGGAGAGTGACAAGACTATATTTACTCTGGCTTCAGATGAAGAATGGGTATTGGGAGAGGACAGAGACCACAGCTGGCAATCCAGAAGGCAAGACTTGGGAAGTACAACTTGTGCTGAGAATGGATAGGTGGAGGAGGTGCTAAATTAGGACCTGCTGACTGAAGGGATGTGAGAGAGGAGGAGGGATGGGCTCAGGAGGCCTGGCAGGGAGTGGAGTTAGTTACTGCCCCTCCCCCATTACCTTCCTTTTGCTAACAACTTCAGCCCCTTTTTCTGCCCTCATGGCTTCCAGCTGGACAGTCCCCTCTCAGGAATCCCTGATGGGAGATCTACCCTGTTCCCTCCACCCCATTCCCTTAGTCCTAAGGAATGCCCACCCTTTGTGCCCTGCAGACTGTGCTGGGCTGACTCCCCATCATGCAAGGCAGGATCAGTCTCCCCACTCTCTGCCACTTCCTTCTCCCTTGGGCCTTCACCACCTTCCACAGAGCCCTGGGGGACTCAGGTAAGACCTTAGCTCTGCCCAGAACCTGGGGGACAGTGGTGGGGAAAGTGGAAAGGGCAGCTGTTGGAGATACTCTGGGGCTGAGAGTCATTGCTGAGTGAGCAATGGAGGAGAGGGTTGGGGGAGCCTGGGGTACAGGGATATGGGTAGGCAGTTGGGGCATTGAGGGTCGGGTGTTCCTGCCACTGTGGACCCCTCTGCTCAGCGCCCCACCCTGGCCCCCACTACCTCCTGCCCCCCATCCACGAGGTCATTCACTCTCGTCGTGGGGCCACGACCACGCTGCCCTGCGTCCTGGGCGCCCCGCCTCCCAGCTACAAGGTGCGCTGGAGCAAAGTGGAGCCGGGGGAACTCCAGGAAACGCCCATCCTCATCACCAACGGACTGCACGCCCGGGGTTACGGGCCCCTGGGGGGGCGTGCCAGGATGCGAAGGGGGCATCGGCTAGACGCCTCCCTGGTCATCGCGGGCGTGCGCCTGGAGGACGAGGGCCGGTACCGCTGTGAGCTCATCAATGGCATCGAGGACGAGAGTGTGGCGCTGACCCTTCGCCTGGAGGGTGAGGCCCTTCGGTTACTGCCCCGCTCCTCTCCAGGGGTGGTTCGGCTGTCTCATCTTAGGCCTCCGAGGGCTCCTCCCCAGCCTCTCCCCCGTCTGCTCCCGGGGTCCCCCTAGCCCTTTTTCCTAGGCTGCACCGCCCTTCCTTCCCCCTCTCCTTCTGCCGGCCCTCCCCAGGCTGTCTGCCACCCCCCCCAGGTGTGGTATTTCCGTACCAGCCCAGCCGGGGCAGGTACCAGTTCAATTACTACGAGGCGAAGCAGGCGTGCGAGGAGCAAGACGGACGGCTGGCCACCTACGCCCAGCTGTACCAGGGTGAGCGGCCGAACACGGGCACCGCCCAGGCGCCCTCCGGGCTGTCACGTGGACCCCAGTGGAGGCGAACTCCGGGTCTGCTCCCGCCTGTGACGCCTCTAATCGCCCGACACCCCCTCCCCACCCCCCGCCATTCTCCCCCCAGCGTGGACCGAGGGTCTGGACTGGTGTAACGCGGGCTGGCTGCTCGAGGGTTCCGTGCGCTACCCTGTGCTCACGGCGCGCGCTCCGTGCGGTGGCCCAGGTCGGCCCGGGATCCGCAGCTACGGGCCCCGCGACAGGAAGCGCGACCGCTACGACGCCTTCTGCTTTACCTCTGAGCTGTCAGGTAAGGGGGCGGGGCGAGCCAGCCTCAGCACCGGAGAGGGCGGGGCCTGACCGGCTGCGAAGGAGGAGGATTTAGCCTGTGAATGAGGCGGGGCGGGGCGAGCGGGGCCAGGACCCGGACCTGAAGGATGGGGCGGGGAAGGTAGAAGGCAAGTGGCTTGAGATCCCGGGCCAGCTCCGTGGTCTCTTGAAGGCCTCGCCCCTCCGCCCACCCAGGCTCCAGCCTGTCTCCCGCAACCTCACCCGCACCCCCAGTCTCGTTACTCCCACTCCTCCTACCCAAGCTCGGACCCACCCGACCACACCTGCCCCCCCCGACTCTGCTCCCCGGGAGTCTGAATCCCGCTGCGCCCCGGCTGGCCCTTCTCTGGATCAGTCGGTGACCCGCTTCGGTCCCCAGGCCAAGTGTTCTTCGTGCCGGGGCGGCTGACGCTGTCTGAAGCTCACGCGGCGTGCCGGCGGCGCGGGGCCGTGGTGGCCAAGGTCGGGCACCTCTATGCAGCCTGGAAGTTCTCCGGGCTAGACCAATGCGACGGAGGCTGGCTGGCGGATGGCAGCGTGCGCTTCCCCATCACCACGCCTCGGCCGCGCTGCGGGGGCCTCCCGGATCCCGGAGTGCGCAGCTTCGGCTTCCCCAGACCCCAGCAGGCGGCCTACGGGACCTACTGCTACTCCGAATAGGGGCCCACAGCGCCCCCTCCAGCGCGCACGACAAAGCCTGGGAATCGTGTCAGGGGTCTCTCGCCGCCCCTTTCCCGCAAGCCTCCCCTTCCATCAGACGAGGAGTAGTCCCTCCTGACCCACCTTCTCGGCCGAGGGCTGCAGGCCGAGGATCCCGGCTGGCCCTGCGTCGGGGAGGGTAAGTGGTGGCGCACCCGGTGGCGGTGCGCGGCTACGACCCTCGGACCCGCGGCGATTCGCGCGCCCCGGCAGACGAGGCAGCCACTGCTAGGTGAAGGAAGGCGTCACCTGATGCTAGGCGTCCAGGGGGCATTAACTGACTTCTATATACAGCAATAAAATAACTCGAGGACTTTTTGTGTTGGGTGAAGCTGTAAGCGCGGCGGCGAGGCGTGGGGGGTTGAGGGGGATGACCTTGGACCCAGCGTGCTGACAGAGCGCCTAGGAAGACAGAGTAAGAGCAGAGGCTACTGCCCCTGAGGGGTGAACCTGCAAGAGAGTAGGGATTGCGAGGAGAGGGCACCAAAAGGCCGGAAGAGAGTTGGATTCACCGTGGACTGCCTGGCCACGGATAGGAGCAAATGAATCCAGGGTGGTGTTGTACCAGGCACCACGCGGGGGCGCCACACACTCACTTAAGATTACTCTAGTTCAAATCTGCCAGGAGCGCTCCAACCCCCCAGGCCTAGCCCCTGGGCACCACAGAACAAATACAAGGTGGACCTGAACATATTTCAAAATGTGTTTGTATCCTGCCAGTCTCCCAGAAGGGTTTACATGATTGCTATTAAAGGAAGGAAAGTCATTCCGCTGTTAACAGCTGATGGGGAATTAAGCCCTCAGAAGGAGGAGGAGGTTAACGGACACAATAAGGTCCTCGCAGGGCTGATACTGCAGGGTGGTTATGTGCATTGGGTTTAGCGTTCACCACCGTCACGGCTGCCAGGGCAAAAGGGACAACTGGACCAGGGACATTCTTAACATCTGGCTAAAAGAAACATACCAGTAACTCAAGAGACAAACTCCAATGTTATTAACTCATTTTCCTTAATATATATTATATTCTATACATTTTATTTGTATGTTTGTTTATTACTGTTCAAGCAATCTAACTACACCACAGAAAGCCTGGGCTAGAGAATAGTCATGACTGGAGCAAAGGGTATGAACTTTCTAATGGCACTTGATACATGTTGTAAAATTGCTTTCCAAGAGGATTCTTGCAATCATTGTCAAATGAATTCATCCCATGGGACTTTATATAAGGGACAGAGGATGACTGAATGAACATCATCTTCAATAATCCTCATATAGCAAATGAAATATTTGTGCCAGTTCTTAAGCTTTGGTTTTTTCATCTTGGTCATGGGATAATAAGATCTGCCTCCCGAGTTTGCTGTGAACAGTAATTGAGACAATGCATCGACTGCATAGTACATGCCTGGTACACATAAGAGGCACTCAGTAAGTGGTACCTATATTAATTAATGAGTAATAATGATAGTAACAGAACAAAAATAATTATTCTTATTCAGGTTCTTACCAGGTAGCCTGTAGAATCCGTTGCTGTATGGCACTGATTAGTCAGGATAAGCTAAATAATGCTGTAATAACAAACAACCCCAAATCTCAGTGGCTTAAAACATAAAGGTTTATTTCTCACTCTAGCTACATGTACTTTGTGGTCAATAATGGGGCTCTTCTCATTTTAGTTATTCAGGGACCCGGGTGACAGAGCAGCCACCATCTCATACGCCATCAATCACCATGCCAGAAGGAAAAAATAAAAAGAGCTCTGGAGGGTCTTATACAAGCAGTTAATAGCTACAGGCCCCAGGGACACCTGTCTTGTCCACAACTCAGTTCTCCAAAACTAATTACATGGCCCCACTCAACCAGAAGGGGGCAGCAAAGAGCAATCTTACTTTGGCCTAGAAGTAGAATTGGAACTATTTGGTGAACAGCACCAGCACAAATGTTGACCACCAACAGCAAGGAGGGCAGTCTGAATTCTTGGACATATTGGACATATTGGTAGTCACCCACTCCCCCAATCTTCTGGGTTTTCTAATGTTTGATTCTCTTAACGCTTGAATAATGTTTGATTCTCTTCCATTTGTCTTAGACAGGTGCTATGGAGTGAATGTTTGTGTCCCCCCCACTCCTATTATGGAGTCAGAACCCCAGGAAGCCAAGATCTAAGGTCTTGCAGCTCAGCCTGTAGGAAGATGGCTTGTCTTCAGTATAATGCCTTCAGCATTTGTTAAGAGACCATATGAGAAACGGTCATGGGAAGAGCTTTTCATTTGCTGCAAAGCTTTGTTTCTTTGCCCATAGAAACATATGACCACAAATTCTTACAACTACTCTTCATATTGCTATTACTATTATTTTTTCATTATAGAGAATTTAAAAGGTACACAAAAATAGAGAGAACAGAATAACAAATCACTCCATCCTCCAGCTTGATGATTTCAAAATTATCCTTGTTTCTTGAATCCTTTCATTTGTGTTTGTTTTTTGCTGGAGTATTTTAAAACAAATCTCAAATAGCCTATCATTTCACCTGTAAATACTCAGTATGTATTTCTAATATATAGTGACTTAAAAATAACCGTAGGGCTTCCCTGGTGGCACAGTGGTTGAGAGTCCACCTGCCGATGCAGGGGACACGGGTTCGTGCCCCAGTCCGGGAAGATCCCACATGCCACGGAGCAGCTAGACACGTGAGCCATGGCCGCTGAGACTGTGTGTCCAGAGCCTGTGCTCTGCAACGGGAGAGGCCACAACAGTGAGAGGACCACGTACCGCAAAAGAAAAAAATAATAATAATAATAATTCTGGGAATTCCCTGGCAGTTCAGTGGTTAGGACTCCACGCTCTCTCTGCCAAGGGCCCAGGTTCAATCCCTGGTTGGGGAACTAAGATACCACAAGTCACCCAGTGTGGCAAAAAAAAAAAAATTTTTTTTAAACAAACAAGCATTATTTACTATCACACTCCTCCAACAAAATTAATGTTATCTAACATTTAGTTCATGATCAATTTCTCCTGAATGTCTAAATATATAACTTTATAATAAGTTTATTTGCTCAAACCAGGATCCAACTAAGGTCTACACATTGCATTTGGTTAGTTGTTTTGGGTTAATTTAAGAATCTTTTTTTTTAACTTTTTTTTTTTTTTGGCTGGATTGGGTCTTTGTTGCTGCTCACAGTCTTTCTTTGAGTTGCGGTGAGTGGGGGCTGCTCTTCATTGTGGCGCGCGGGCGTCTCATTGTGGTGGCTTCTCTTGTTGTGGAGCACGGGCCCTAGGTGCGTGGGCTTCAGTAGTTGCAGCACGTGGGCTCGGTAGTTGTGGTTTGCAGGCTCTAGAGCCCACGCTCAGTAGTTCTGGTGCACGGGCTTAGTTGCTCTGCGGCATGTGGTATCTTCCCAGACCAGGGCTCGAACCCGTGTCCCCCACATTGACAGGCAGACTCTTAACCACTGTGCCACCAGGGAAGTCCCTTTAAGTACCTTTTAAGCCATAATACTTCCTCTTTCATTTTATCTATACCATCTTGTTTGTTTATGTAACTGGGTCTTTTTCCTATCAGGTTTCCCACAGTCTTGATTTGGCTGAGTGTATCCTCAAAGTGTCATTTAATATATTCCTCCATCCCCTGTAATTATATTTACAAGTTTGATTAAATTAACATTCACTTTTTCCCCCCCAGGAGTATTTAATAAGTGATACTGTATACTTCCTCCTTCATCACATCAGGAGGCACATGGTGTCTGATTATTGGGCTAAAATAGTGATGCTAAGATTGATCAGTGAATTCAGGTAGGGTAAGTCTGATCCACTCATTATAAAGTTCTTCACTGTATTAGTTTCCTATGGCTGCTGTAACAAACTGCCACAAACTTGGTGGCTTAAGACAACAGAAATTTATTCTTTTACAGCTCTGGAGTCCAGAAATCCAAACTCAAGGTGTCGGCAGTGTCTCCCTCTGGAGACTCTGAGGAGAATTGTTTCTTGCCTCTTATAATTTCTGGTGTCTGGTGGTGTTCTTGGGCTCCTTTGGCTGCATCACTGCAATCTCCACCTCCTCCTTTTCATGTGCCTGTGTCTTTTCTTCTGTCTCTCATAAGGACACTTGTCACTGGGTTTGCCTCACCTGGCTAATCCAGGATGATCTCATCTCAAAACCATTAACTGAATTCCAGGAATGAATTCATGTAATAAATGACATCCACAAAGACCCTTTTCCAAGCAAGTTAACATTTGCAGATTTCAGGGATTAGGACGTGGATATATCTGTGGCCAACTCTCAACTCACTACACTCATCAACTTTTTAATCTAATGGCTACTGATGGTCACTGTCTAGATCCATTATTTCATTAGAAGTGCAAAATGGAGATGTTCTAATTTTGTCATTTCTCCTTCATTTATTAGCTGTGAATTGTCTATGAGGAAAAATTTCTCTTTATCCACTATTTTGTTACCCTGACATATAACCCATTCGGGAAGGTAGGATTAAAGTTTGATTCTCTTCCATTTGTCTTAGATAGGTGCTATGGAGTGAATGTTTGTGTCCCCCCACTCCTCAAAATTCATATGTTAAAACTTTAATCCCTAATGTGCTGGTATTTGGAGGTGGGGTCTTTGGGAGGTAATGAGGTCACAGGGGTGGAGCCCTCATGATGAGATTAGTGCCCTTATAAGAAGAGACTTCAGAGAGCTTACTTTCTTTCTCTGCTCTCCACCATGTGAGAATACAACGAGAAGACAGTCATGTGAGAATACAACGAGAAGACAGTCATCTGAGAACCAGGAAGTGGGCCCTCACCAGACACCAGATCTGCTGGCCTCCAGTATTGTGAGAAATAAATGTTGTTTAAGTCACCCTGACTATGGTAATTTGTTATAGCAGCCTAAACTGACTAAGACAACAGGGCTACCTAAAAGCAGATGTGAGTCAAGACTTTGAGTGCAAGGAGTTTATCTGGGAGGTCATGCTAAGGAGCACTGGTATAGAAGTGGAGAAGTGAGACAGGAAAGGGGAGGAAGCTAATGAAAGGTTGTGATAGAGCAGGTGGAGCAACTGGTGCTCAGTCCTGCTGGGGAATTCTAGAAGGCAGTGTAGAACCTGTCTCAGGAAATCCCACCTTAGGGGCAAAGAAACTAAGGTATTATTGGTCAACTTCCTGTCTGAAAGTTGAGGGCTGCGTCTGGAAGCATTAACCCTCTACCATTCCTGGCTAGCCCTGAGCACAAACATGCTTCCACAGCCAGAAAAAAAAACATCACCAGGCAGAGTCACAGATGTTCTCCCAGAAGCTTTCCCCTTGCAGAGGTGAATGCAAAGGATAGAGGTCACAGCTATGCTAAACCCTTTACACTGCTCATCCATTTGTGCCTCCATGATAAGATCACTTTGTCCCCTCACCGATTCTTCAAGGTCATGGCTATTCGCAATTTCTAATTCATTAAAAAGAAAGTCTTGGGAATCTCCTGGCCATCCAGTGGTTAGGACTCCGCGCTTTCACTGCCTAGGGCCCGGGTTCAATTCCTGGCCAGGGAACTAAGATCCCACAAGCTCCATGGTGCAGCCAAAAAAAGAAAAAAGCGTCTTATAACAAGAAGTTTAGTGGAACAAACAGTTGCTGCAGTTGATTCCAAGGCCGTAATCAATATTCAACATTTCCCTCCTCTACAATTTATTCTGTTGGTCTATGAGTCTTTCACAATGGAAAAACGCTGACTTTCATCCCTTAAGGCCTCAGCCTTTCATTACCATGCCCTTAACAGGCCAACATTGCTCTAACTGCCGGTTCATGATTACCACTGCACATGGGATAATCAAGACCAAACATCTTGGCCAGTATAATTCTTTTCTTTGTTTACTAGTCAGCTGGCATGAGGTGCCCAAAATGACCCGGAAGTTGCTATAGCCTTAGGTTTAGTGATACCCTTACTGTGACACCTGGTAGATGCATCTCCCACTCCAGGAACTATGGCTTCTAATCCTGCAGAGCCTAAATTTATAGGTACAGGAAGCACAAATTTCCAAAGTGGGTCACTGGTGAGAGGGGTATTGCTTCTTCCATATCCTGGTTCCTATACCCATGATTTTTACCCGTGGGATACAGCACCATGGAATGGCCATTTGTTAAAATATATATATATATGTATATATACTGTGTTTTGAAGGCCAGTACCCCAATCCTAGAGGATGTTTTCCCCAAGCTGGTATTTAGATGTGGTGTAAAGAGGCCATACTAACGTACTATCAGGTTGGCAGTTTCAGGGAGATATGGTGCATTGTAGGGCCAATGGATCCTGTGGTCATGTGCCCACTGTCACATTTCCTTCACTATAAAGTTGATCTCCTTGGTTAGAGGTGATACTATATGGGATCTCATAAGGATAAGCCATTTCCTTTATGTCCTTGGATATAGATATTGGTGATGGCCAAAGCACTTGGGCAGGAAAGGGAAATCCATATCCAGAATATGCATTAATCCCAGTAAGGAGTTACTGCTCCCCCCTCCAAACTGAAAGAGATACATTGTAATCAACAGGCTTCCCAGTGGCTGGCTGATCTCTTTGAGGGAGGGTACCATGTTGAGGCTTTAGCATCTGTCTCTGCTGTTGACAGGCCGAACATCCAGCATTGGCAGTAGCTAGATCAGCCTTGGTGAGAGGGAGCCCATGCTGGTGAGCCCTTATATAGTCTCCATATTCACTGCCACAACTACTCCATTCATGGGCACATTGTGCAAGCCCTGGCATCGCGGAGGACAAAGGCTGGCTGTTATCCACTGGAGTCCTTCTGTTCCCCTAGCTGTTCAATGTCTCCTCTGCAGTAAATGCTCTTAAACGGTACTGCCATCAGACACAATGTCCACTCCTGTAAGTCCATCCATATAGCTCTTCCCTAGACTTCTTATCTCCAGCCTTCCAGTTTTGCCCTTTCTGGCCTGACCAACCAAGCCATTTGCCACTGCTCAAGAGTCCATGTACATACTTCCTTCAAGTCACCTCTCTCACTGCAAAGTAGATGACCTGTGTACTGCTTGAAACATCCTCCTGGGAGGATCTTCCCTCCCCACTGTCTTTCAGGGCCACCCCTTTGGGGGCTGCAGTGTGGTAACAGCACATGTTTAGTTCACATCAATATGTTGCAGTGATTCATCTATGGACCAGGTGTGGGCTTTGTCCTCCTCTGAATCCTAATCACAGACAAGCCCCACAAGGCTACAGGGTGAGCTGGGAGAGAGGCAAGGGTGCAACAGAGACAGGTAATGTGGGAATCTGGGCCTCCTGCTCATGTGGTTTACTCATGCCTCTGTATGTATTCACACCCAGTCACAAATGTACCATTGTGGATTGCCACTGTGCTCACCCACGTGTGCTCATGACTTAGCAGGTCTGAAAATTCCCGGATCTTGATAGGAAAGGGAAACAGGGAAGGGAAGGAATCCAATAAATAATTAAGTAAATAATCCAAATAATTGGACAGGTGATGGCTATGGGCAGCTGGAGCTCAAAGCTGCTGGGAGCTCTGAGAGGAACTTGCCTCAGAGTGTTTCCTCCTGAGAGGCAAGGGGCTGGGGTTTTAGTCTATCAACTCCCCTTCCATCACTGATTGAGGAACGTTCCCAGGGGCATTCTGACTTGCCATGCACTTAGGCCAAGTGTACCTCCACAGCAGAAACTAATGCTCAGGAGGTCAGCAGCCTTTGGCTTATCAAGGGACAGGGACACCAACAGGATCTGCTATATACCCCATTCATTTTCAAAATTGTGAGTTGATGTCCTGTCAACATCCAGAGGTGACCATTGATCTTATTTTTTAGTATCATTATGAAACCATGGACTTCTTATCCATTTGACATGTTTCAATCTCTTCCAGTCATTATACATCTTAATGCTGATATCGTTTCATCTTTGGCCAGTGGGAGTCTTCTCAAGTTGGCTACTGGGTCCTTTTGACATGAACCTGACCTAAGTCTCTTAACTTCCTTATTCTCAAGTATGACAAACTATCCTGCCCCAGACCTGGAATCTCTCCAAAGAGTTCCATTTAGTGAAAAGTACTATTTAGAGACCTCAATCTGGATACAAGCGGTATTCACTGTTATTGGTTTGTCATTTCTTCTAAGCCTTTTCAGGAGACAGAAGATAAATATGCAAATCATGAGTTCACGCTGCTGCTTCCAATGCAGATTTAAGATTAGCAGTTTTTGCTTAACTTTCCTTTTCTTACACTGAAAATCTTAACTCCTAACACCATTACTATAATTACTTATTTGCTTTATCACCATAAATAGCCCTTTTCAAAATAATAATGCCAGCAGTAACATATCTCCATGGTTCTCTTTGTTCTTAGGGTTCTATAGTCAAAATGCTGAGTTTTATAATTACTTGAAAGAAAATTCTTCTAGGTGGCTTTGCCTCGAACTTTATATATAATTAGGTGCATGAGTTTCATTTTGTTTTAAAATTTTAGGGATTGCGTCACTTTTCCTCTGTTTAAATTAATCTAAAATTAATTCCTTCCAGTTTAATTTTTTGTTTTAATTATATTATTCCAACATCAAAACCATAAAATAAAGTGTTATTACCATTTTACAGGTGAAGAAACTGAGACTCAGAGAGCACCTGCCCCAGCATCACAGAAAAGTGAGCGGTCTTTCCCCATCAGGGGGCGGGAGAAGGGCTGCAGGGAGTCTGCAGATGGGACAGACTTTTTCTCAAGAAGTAGATTTGGATGTACTCAGGGTTGAGCCTTCCAGTCCCTTCAGCTGTTCTTGGTGGAACAGGCTGGTGGTCTTCTCTGAACACATGAGTTTGAAGCCCTCAAAGCGAGGGTCTGTCAGGTCAGGGGGGACAGTTGGCTCCTGCTCATGCAGCAGGGGCTCTCCACAATGTTGGTCAGTCTGTAGGTCCCCCACTGTCCCTCCACCACCCTACTCCCCTCCCACCCCCAGCCCATGGTCAGCTGCAGGAGCCCTCAGAGCTACACCCAGCCATTCCTGGGCCCTCCCTCCCCTGGGCTGGGGTCCCAAGCTTCCTGGCCCCTTTCAGAAGCTATCAAAGCCCCTATTCTCCAAACACAGCTGTGCCAGCCTTCAGCGCCATGTCCATCCCCCTTCTTCAGCCCCACTCTCACGTCCCCATGGCATAGGATCCAGGTGCCTGTGTGATGTGCATGGCCTCAGAGAGCAATCAAGCTGCTTGGGCGCCCACCCCCAAGTCTGGGAAAGTGGAGACAGGTGTTCAAGAAGCTGGAAAGACAGGCTCTCCCAGTGGCCACTGTGATTGGGAGTCCAGTGGGGGGGTGGTTTGGGATGCTAGAACTTGGAGGGTTGATTCTGCTTCCTGAACTTGGGTCATGACCTCGGCTTTGTCTTGGATGGAGGATATTGGGGGTGGGCAGTGGGTAGGAGATTGTTCTCATCTGGAGAGACTGGAAAATTCTCCAGGGCCCAGGAGGCTGGGAGACAGCCAGCTGGGCTGCACATGGAAGGGGGAGGAGAGCTGGACCCACCTCCTTCCTTCTCTCTTCTCTCCACCTCCTCCATTTTCTCTCCCCCTCCCCCATTTTCTCTCCCCTGAGAGAGACAGCTGTGGGCCCTGGCAAGAACCCAGGCCTGGGAGTTGGGAGACCTGGGTTTGGGTCATGTCAGTTACATGCCATGTGACCCTAGACGTTCACTTCACCACTTGGGTCTCAGTTTCCTCATCCAGAAGATACCTAAGGTTACCTGAGACATTCTCCTCCTGTTACTGGGGCAGGAAGTTCTACTTAAAATCTGACTTTCATTCTTCCTGCTTCCATTGATCCTGTTTGCTTTCAGCCAGTCCCTGAGGATCTCTTTCTGAATCCTAGAGGGGAAGGTCTTAGATCTCATCTCTTCTCAAAAAGAGGATAGAAATGGGGAGTGGGGGAGATTGTCACATGGCCATGGGTCAAGATGCAAGTAAAGAAAGTCCCTGATCAGAAATTGGCAGATCAAGTGCAGGTTAGACTTTGGTATGAATATTCACAGCTGGAAATACTGGAAAATCTTGGGGAGGTGCTCATTTCCTCCCCTGGGAAATCTCTGGGAAAGAACTCCTCTCTCAAATAATGAGCACTCTATCCCATTCACAGGGGAGTGGCCCACTGACCTCCTGGCCAAGAGATCTGGTGCAGATTAGGGTGTGTGTGTATGACTATTAAAGGAAAAGAATTAGATTTTGTTGCTGTACACCTGAAACTAACACAACATTGTAAATCAACTTTACTTCAATTTAAAAAATAAAATAAAATAAAAAATAATTAGGGGGCTTCCCTGGTGGTGCAGTGGTTGAGAGTCCGCTTGCCGATGCAAGGGGTACGGGTTCGTGCCCCGGTCCGGGAAGATCCCACATGCCGTGGAGCGGCTGGGCCCGTGAGCCATGGCCGCTGAGTCTGCGCGTCCGGAGCCTGTGATCCACAACGGGAGAGGCCACAGCAGTGAGAGGCCCGCGTACCACAAAAAAAAAAAAAAAAAAAAATTAGATTTGGCTGAGCCTAAGCCATGGGCCACGTGCCTCCCTTACCCAGCTCAAGTGCAGTACATGTTACCCAATGCAGCAGATACTCTTCAGCCTGTTGTATAGAAGAAACTGTTCCAGAGAAACAAAGACCTTCCCAAGGTTTTGCCACTGCAAATGGCAGAACAGGAGTTTGACCTCAGTGCGCATGACTCCAGAGTCCTGTTCTCATCAAGATCTTCACAGCAGCAGTTCACTGTTCTCTCACCAGGTCTGGTTTCCCACCAGGGGTCTGCCTCTTGGAACAGACTGTCTGGTACCAGCCCTTGTCCAGACACAGGTGCTGCTGGAGGATGGATTCCTCCAGGGCACCAAAATGTGTGCCCACATTTCTAGTCACACGGGAAGGTGGCAAGGAAAGTCACTTTCTCTGTCTTTTCTGGTCACAGCCAGGTTTCCCCGAGGCAAGAATTGTCATTACATGTGAGCCACCACTGGGATTGAATTTCAGCCACTCAGTTGCATGGTTCTGCCTGGCTGGGCTCAAGCCCCATCGAGCCCATGTAGAGACAAGCCTAAGTGGGGGTTAGGCTGGATGCGGGCACCGATGCTGAGACTGTCTCTCAGCTTGGGGATGCAAGGTCTGAGGAAAGCAAAGGGAGGTCCTAGGTCTGCCCAGGCGTTGCCTAGATCTGTCCCCAGAGGCATTCTCAGATCCCTCACCCTGACTAAGGAACGTGGGGCAGCATTCCCAAGGCCTAAAATAGTGCCTGATCCATAGCAGACATTCAGTTAGTATTTGTTTAATGAAATGAATAAACTGAGGTCTCTTTCTCCCCAAACTCCCCAGACATCTTGTCCTGTCCCCTTCAGTCTTGCATCCCTGCCTGGGGCATGTCTCTTACTGAGGGACCTTACCACCCACGTTCCCCAGGTCTTCTTGTCCCATCTCTCCAATAGATGGGTCTGTGCGGAGGGCCCAGAATTCTACCTTTAGGTCCTCAAGAATTTGGGGAGGAGGGTTTTTGTTTGGGGGGAGATGGTTGGTTGTGTGTGTGTGTGTGTGTGTGTGTGTGTGTGTGTGTGTGTGTGTGAGCTTCTTGAGTCCTTCGGAACCAAGTTCACAGCACTGTGAGTGGAAGCCCAGGCAGTGGAAGCCTAGGCAGTGGTGAGTGGGGCAGTTGGGGCATCCACTAGAGGGCAGTCCAGAATTTCCATACAAGACGGACTTGGGTGAGTCTAGATGGATGGACATGGACCTGCCTTGAGGCTGCATTTGCATTGCAGGCACCCCACTTTACTTGGGATATTTTGGAGGTGCTGTTAGAGACTGTGTAGATCAAAGTCCCTGACAAGCTATCCTTGATGCCATCACTGGTATCCAGGGGAGAGAATCCAGGCGTCTGGCTGTCCTGCCCACAGTCTGTGCCATGGCCTTTGCCTGGAATCCCAGGAGGGAGGAGGGAGAGGGAAAGAGAGCCTGGGAAAGAAGAGGCAAGCAGAGGCCCTGGAGCTGTGGAGGGGGGTGTCATTGGTATTCTGGGCTCTGAGGAGTCCCCAGCGGCTGGGCAGCACTCAAGGCCCACCCCCTGGCACCAGGCTGTGCATTCATCAGCGACAGGTCTGGCCAGTGGGCCCTCTGGGCTCCCAGCAACGCCTGCATTTTGCACATTGGTTTGCATGACCAGTAATGACCATTCACAGTGCCACATTCCCCCCTCCATGTCTAGAGAGTTCCTTGCTTTGCTTAACCCATGAATCTGCTGCCTAACCTCCATCCCTCCAGCTGCAAAGTCAGCTCCTCCTCTGTGCAGGGAGTGGGAGCACCACAGAAGACAAAACCCAATCAGAGCTTCCTCCAGGGACGTGGCTAAGGTCATTTGCACCTGATCCTGCCTCCAAAAAAGAGACTCCCTCCCCCATTTATACGTGCGTGTGATGTCTCTCCAGAAGCAAAGCCTCCCTCCCATTCTCCCTTCATCCTTTTCCCTACTGTCTGAGTCCCTCCTCCTCTCCCCTTGACCAACGGGAAGTCCTTCCGACTGTCTAACTTCCATCCCTCCGGCTGCAACATCATCCTCTAGCTCGGCGAGCGCTCCCTGCCCGCCCCTTCTGCCCTCCCTCCCTCCCTCCTCCAAGTCATCGGCTTCTCATCCCCAGGACGCTGTCCTACTTCTCTCGTCCTTGCTCTCGCGGCTGCCGCCTCCGGGAACCGACGCAGAGAAGGCAGCGGGTCCCGTGATCTTCCCGAGCCCCCCGCGTTCCCAGCCCGAGGGCGGGGGCAGCCTCGAGGAAGGGCCGGGCGGGGGCGGGGGCGGGGGGGGGGAAAGAAAGGGGGTTTTGTGAGGCGCCCGGCCGCCCGGCGCCCTCTTTCGAGCGTCCTGCGGGCCCAGCCTCTGCTCGCGCCCGCGCAGTCCCCGCCGCAGTCTCGGCTGCAGCTGCGGGACCGAGCCGTGGACGCGGAGGAGACCCCCGGAGGAGGCAGCAAACTTCGCGGTGCCGCACGCCCACCCCGGTCCTCCGCCTCCCGCCGGTAGGTGAGTGCGACCGCATCCCAGACCTGGGAGGGAGGGAGAGAAAAGGGAACGACCCCCGGCTGCCCTGTGGTCCGCGCCCCCGACCCCTCAGGCCTTGCCGCGCGTGGCGCCGGCGCACCCAACCCGCCGACCCCTGACACCTCGGCGAGGTCCGCTGTCGGCCAGCCCGGAGCGCCTACGGCTCCTGCTGCCGTCCTGCCATCTCCAGCTCTGCCTCCCAGCTCTGCCGCTGGCACCCCCATTGCTGTTTGCAGCCTGACCCGCAGCCCCCTTGAGTCCGCGGGCTAATGGGAACGCCCCTCTGGGTCCTTGCGTCTTCCCTGCTGCTGCGGGCTCCAGTCCCAGCACCACCGCCCGAGATTTCCGACCTTGTCCTGGGCAGGGCGGCGGCGGTTCGAGTCAGCCCCCGACTCTGACCCACCGTGCAGGCAGCACCGCGGGAAGAGCCGCGGCCGGCCACCTTAGGGGTACCTTCCCGGAGCCCGCAGGACAGCAAACAGGAGCCGCTGTTGTGGGTGGTGCCGGCGCCGACTGGAGCTGGAATCCCAACTCTGCCACTTACTTGCTGTGTGACCTTGGGCAAGTTAGTTCACCTCCCTGAACCTCGGATTCCTCATCGATGTAATGCCTAATCTGTATTTTTCTCAAAGTTGAGGTTATACATGGGAAGCACTTAGTAAGAGGCCTGGCTCAAGTAGATGGTCAGGAACTGTCAGCTGGAATTCCAGTTACCACTCCTGCTTTCCTTCCTAGCACTGCTGTTGGGCCTGGAACCCCTCTCCCCCCAGGTACTTCCATATCCCCTTCCTATCAGAATAGCTCTGCCCACTTGGTTCTAACAGGACCAAGATTTGCCATCAGTTTTGTTAGCACCATTCATATCTGCATTACTTCTATTCCAGATAATACCAGTGAGATCAAGGGACAATGATCTAACCCATAGAACCACTCCCAGTATCACCAGTGCCTGTATTGTCATGGCTAACTTTGCTGTTGATAACAGCATCATCCACATTTCAGATTTTATACTAGGAGGAGTTACAATAGCTCAGCTGACGATGTTGCTAATCATACTGTTAGTTGCGCTTCCAATAAATAGGACTATTTATATTGTTACCGCAATTACTTCTGCAGGCCCTGCTAAGGCCTCACTGATATTGTGTAGGTTCCTGTTGCCCCTCACACAGCCACTAAGGGGATAGCTGAAAGCTTCCCTCCTGCTGTGACTGAAGCTCTGGCCTCTTGTGCATCCCTGCTCACCCTGCTGAGTGCTGGAGCTCAGATCCCATGGGGCAGACCTTGAACTGCCAGCTGGTGGGCATTCAGCATAGAGATGGTGGGCATTGGGTATGTGTGCATAGGTGCATGCACATGCATGCGTGTGCGCGTGCGCACACACACACACAGCTTGGTCTTGATTCTCTGTGCGCTGGGTTTTTGAAGGCTGTGAGGGGATAGACATTCATGGTCAGACAGGAGTGATAATGTAACAAGAGGGAAGTTTCCTGAACAGCTGGGGAAACTCGAGACAAGGGGAGAAATCCAGAGTCTGTAGCAGAGGGATGGTGTGGCATCAGGGAAAGGGACAGGGAGACTGCTGAGCTCTTGAGGATAGAGATGAAGTGGTGGTGTGTCCTGCTCTGGAGGATGAGAAGATGGAGTGGAGGTGGGTGGGTGTGTGCTAGGGAGACCAAGGCTTGGATCCTTGAGTCTGAGTCTGGTACCAGAGGAGGGGATGCCTAAGTTTTCTCAGGACTCCTAGCTATACCAGGAAGGGGCTGAGGCCCAAGCTTGGTGTGATTGGTGTGGGGTTGGGAGGTGTGCAGAACTCTCTGGCTTTGAGAACCACACAATCAGGCCCACTCTCTTGGCCCCTCTGGTCAGTGACTCCAAATCTTGGAGGTGAGGGTGGGATACCCTCTATGATTCAGGGCATCCAGGTCCTCATCAGACTCAGACTTTCTCCCTTCATTCCCCCACTTACATAACAGAGGTGAAAGGCGGGGTCTAGAGTGTTGGTCCCAGAGTGGCTCCAACTATATGGGTTTCTGGGCCGCCCATCAGAGAGCTGTGAGTAGCTCCAGCTCCAGCCCAGGGTGAGGGGAGGGAAGGCGCCAGAAAGGGGTCTGGCTTAGGACCTGGCACAGCTCAAATGCATGGCAAACAGTCTCCCAAGCACCCGGCAGGCACTGGCTGTTCATACCAAATGGTCCCCACTCCAGCCCCAGAAAGCAGTCCTCTCAAGTGCCCCCATGCCCAGAGTTGGTCTCACACCCTCTGACTGGGCCCCATCAAGAACCTCCTCCCTCTCAAAGGTCGAAGAGAGGCCCTGGGCATCTGGCTTCTGCCACTCCTCCCCCACCTCGGACCTTGAGGGAATGATGCCCAGACACAATGGGGGAAATGGATGTTACCGTGGTGGGGAGGCATCCTTAGGAGGATCTGGGAGAAGAGGGAAATTTCCCATCAGCTCAGGCTCAGAAAAGGGCGGACATGTACGAAGGCAGAGCCTGAGTGGTCAGGGAAGATGGAAGTGGAACAATGGGCCTGAAGTGGGAATGAGTAGACAGCAGGAATAAGCCTGATGTCTAGGAAGCCTTGCCTGCAGTCTAACCTTCATCTCTCTTGCTGTACCATTGGCCTATTCCATGGCAGCCTTGGCTCTCCATGCTCTTTTGAGTCTAAGCCAACCATTAAAGATGACGTTGGCTCTGCAGCCTTCCTTCCTGGGGGCACACTGGCCTGGTGCCTGACTTGGTTTCACTGGGGACTCAGGTTCAATCCCTCTCTGGACCCATTTCTCAATGTCCCACCCCCATCCCTCCATTATGAGAGTGTAAGAGCTTTGAGATCTTCAGAAGAATAGTTCAAGCTCTCAGAGCTTCTGATGGCCAAGGGCAGGAGGGAAATGGTCCCTTTCATTTATTCTCACACACCCCCCTTAGCCCACCCCCCAGCCTGGGGCTGGGGTGGGGGAAGGGAGAGGCTGGATGGAGGCCAGACTGGCAGAGACAGGAGCTTTGTCCCAGCTGGTTTCTGAGCCAGGAGATCCTGTGGGAAAGCCCGTGCCAGGCAGAAAGGAAAGGCTGGGAGGAAGGAGGGAGAAAGCAGCCAAGGATGAGGGGGTGGAGGATGCTGGAGGGTAAAGAGAAGAGTTTCCTTATAAGTAATGGTGCAGTGGGGGGAGGTCAATGAGGGGTTGGGCTGGAGAGATGTTGTTCACTGCCCAGGTTTAGTCTAGAAAGCCTTCCCAGAGGAGGCTAGGTGGGTATGGTACTCAGGAAGGAAGGGACAGGAAGGAAAGGTTGGAGGGGTACTGTGGAAGGAGGAAGGTTCAAAGAAGTCTGGTACTGGGAGGGGCAGAGGAGACTCAAGCATAATAGCACCCACAATTCATGCTATATGCTGTAAGCATTTATTGAGCTCTTACTGTGCGCAGGGTGCTATACATTTGTACCGGGTTTTTTGTTTTTGTTTTGTTTTGTTTTAGGATAAAAAGCACTCTCAAAGCCCATAGCCTCACGACAACCTGTGAGGTGGTAGTAATGGTGCTCCTTTACAAGTAAGAAAACAAAGGCTTAAAGAGGGCGAGGAACTTGCCTTAAGTCACACAGTGAGTTGACGGAGGACCCAGGTCTCGGTTCTGAATAAGAATCCCTTGGTGGGGGGACTTCCCTGGTGGCCGCAGTGGTTAAGAATCCTCCTGCCAGTGCAGGGGACACGGGTTCGAGCCCTGGTCCGGGGAGATCCCACATGCTGCGGAGCAACTAAGCCTGTGCACCACAACTACTGAGCCTGCACTCTAGAGGCTGTGCTCCACAACAAGAGAAGCCACCGCAATGAGAAGCCCGCGCACTGCAACCAAGAGTAGCCCCCACTCGCCACAACTAGAGAAAGCCCACGCGCAGCAACGAAGACCCAATGCAGCCAAACATAAATAAATAAATAAGAATCCCTTGGGGGGAGACAGAAACAGTGTTAATTAATAGTGAGGTGGGGGCAGTGGGCTTCTGGAGTCAGGATATGTGTGATCCATGTGGACGTGGTAGGGAGTCAGAAGTCCATCCTGAGGTCTAACCCCATCTTTCCTCCTCCATTCCCCCCACCTCATCCTACAGCATGGCCCTACCATCTCTGCCCCTGCTGGCAACCCTGGCTCTGGCCTGGGTCCCTGTGGCCTTAGCTGATGCTCTGGAAGGAGACAGCTCAGGTAAGCAACCTCACTCAGGGTCACTGTCAGTCTCCCGCATCTCCCCTGTGGTAGGAAGGAGCCTCTTGTTCAGCCCTAACCAACCTCTGTCAGCCTTGAGGGACCCAGGGAGGAGACAGAATTGGGAGCATTGTGGGGGAGGATCAGGGCAGGGACACTTGAAAATAAGGGATGATTTGTGGGCCGCTGGTAGGGTGGCGGAATCTTGGGAGTAGGGCTGGGGAGGGGCACTAGGTGCATGGCTGCCAGTCTCCAGGGTGGAGGATGGCTGACCCTTGGGGCACGATGAATGGGGCTGGGAGGCAGAACAGAGGTGGAATTGGGAGAAACCGTGAAAGTGACTGAAGGGAACAGACTGGGAAACTTTGAGGACAAGGCTGCACGACCCAGGGGGTGAGGCTAGAAGACCCTGGGGTGGGGGCCAGGGATCCTGGGGTGGTACTGGGAGACTCTGGGGGTGAATTTGACTGGGAGACTTTGTGGACCGGTCTGTAGACCGTGAGGGGTGGGCCTGGGGGACCTAGAGGTGGGTTTGCAGGACTCAGCGGGCCCGAGTCCAGGTTCCTGGGGGCGGGGTTACGAAAACCCCCGGGCAAGGCCCGGGAATCCTAGGGCGGGGCGTCGGGATCCTGGGGCGGGGCTCGGAAACCCTGGGGCGGGTCGCGGCAGATGCACAGCACGAAGTTCCAGCCGGCCCCGCCCGCCCACAGAGGACCGGGCTTTCCGCGTGCGCATAGCGGGTGACGCGCCGCTGCAGGGCGTGCTGGGCGGCGCCCTCACCATCCCGTGCCACGTTCACTACCTGCGGCCTCTGCCAAGCCGCCGGGCCGCGCAGGGCTCCCCCCGGGTCAAGTGGACCTTCCTGTCCGGCGGCCGGGAGGCCGAGGTGCTAGTGGCGCGGGGGCTACGCGTCAAGGTGAGCGAGGCCTACCGGTTCCGCGTGGCACTGCCTGCCTACCCAGCGTCACTCACCGATGTCTCTCTGGTGCTGAGCGAGCTGCGGCCCAACGACTCGGGCATCTACCGCTGCGAGGTCCAGCAGGGCATCGACGACAGCAGCGACGCTGTGGAGGTCAAGGTCAAAGGTGAGAGGGCAGAGATGGAGAGAGGTTCCCAGAGAGAGGGAGGGGAGCCCACAGTCTGAAGCGGAAGCAAACACCTAGAAGGCACAGGCTGAGTTGGAAAAGGAGTGGGTAGCTACAGGCCTCTGTTACCTCCTTTCTCTCTTTAGGTGGAGGAAATTCTACCCACAGTCTAACTGAAGCCCCTCATGCTGTAGAGTGGGCGCAATTTGGACTTTACCCTTTGTATACAGGGGATTGACAAGGAGGGGAAGGGGAAGTCAGTGTGTTGGGTGATCCTGCCTCAGGATCCTCTCTGCCCCTCAGGGGTCGTCTTTCTCTACCGGGAGGGCTCTGCCCGCTATGCTTTCTCCTTCACTGGGGCCCAGGAGGCCTGTGCCCGCATCGGAGCCCGAATCGCCACTCCGGAGCAACTCTATGCCGCCTATCTTGGGGGCTATGAACAGTGTGATGCTGGCTGGTTGTCCGACCAGACCGTGAGGTGGGCTGGGGCTGGGGCCCAGGAGCTTCTGGCTGTTTCTGAGGTGGGCTGTGGCCTCTGGTTCTGCCAGGGGCTGCCCGCTGCTCCCTCAGGCTGCCCATATAGGGCTCCCTGCCTCTGGCGGATGAAGCTGGTGTTTGGAGGGTGGGTTAGGACCCCGCCTTGGTGGGGGGTTGTGCATTTCTGCAGAGCTGTAGGAGGACAGTTGGCTGCACTGAAAAGCAATGTGATTCAGGAGGGTCACCATGGGATGGCTCCCTGGTGAAGGCATTTGTACCCCTTCCCCAGGTATCCCATCCAGACTCCACGAGAGGCCTGTTATGGAGACATGGATGGCTTCCCTGGGGTCCGGAACTATGGAGTGGTGGACCCGGATGACCTCTATGATGTCTACTGTTATGCTGAAGAACTAAATGGTGAGTGGGGGTAGGGAGTTCCCAGGGGAAGATCCCTCTCTCCAGTGCTGCCCATAGGTCCTCCTGGGCCTTATTGTCCTTTATCATCCTGTATTTAAGTGGGCAGCCAGCGGTAAGGAAACAGTCAGTGTCTCTCCTTCCAAACAATGTCATAGAGACAAGTTCATGGCCAAAGCCTCAGACAGGTGGTAGGAGACTGAATTTGACTCTGCTGTTACCTACTGTGCATCTCTCTACGTTTTAGTATCTCTGAGCCTCAGTTTCCTTCTTGGCAGAATTAGGAAGTTGGGCCAGATTCCTTTGAGCAATATTATCCATCCTAAGGTTCTATCAAGACTTCAATCCTATAAAGTAGTGTGATGGACTGCATGTCGCAGATGAGGAGACTGAGGCCCAGAGAAGCTTGCCCAGAGTCTCTGTGGGAGCCCAGGGTGGAAGGAGCTCCCTTCCTGGTAACCCAGCCTCTTCTTCTCCCCAGGAGAGCTGTTCCTGGGTGCCCCTCCAGACAAGCTGACATTGGAGGAGGCACGGGCGTACTGCCAGGAACGGGGTGCTAAGATTGCAACCACGGGCCAGCTGTATGCAGCCTGGGATGGTGGCCTGGACCGCTGCAGCCCAGGCTGGCTGGCTGATGGCAGTGTGCGCTACCCCATCGTCACACCCAGCCAGCGCTGTGGTGGGGGCCTCCCTGGTGTCAAGACTCTCTTCCTCTTCCCCAACCAGACCGGCTTCCCCAACAAGCACAGCCGCTTCAATGTCTACTGCTTCCGAGGTGAGCCCACCTCCCTGCAGAGGCTGAGACCAACCTCAGGGAGACAGAGTCGAGGCCTACGCTCTTACCCCAGCCCCGACCAGTTTCTCTTGCGTCTTTGCCATTTGCCTCAAGGAGCTTTGGGTGGTGCTCAGCTTGTCACTTAGGGTTCTAATTCTGGTTGTGCCCTCTGACTTGGTCTTTATGGCCTCAAGGAGGGCTCACCTCGCTGCATCTCCTCACCTGCCTCCACACCAGTAGTCCCTGCCTTGTCTCTTCCTGTTGCAAAGCTGCCTCTCCCTTATTGGGCTGCCAAATATGTCTCCATCTCTGGTCAGCTCATGAGCAGACCAGAGATGACTGACATTCTCTGAATCCAATGAATGATCTGCTCCAGTTAACTAAATATGCTTCAGAGGGGTTTCCAGAACCTTCAGCTTGAAGGTATCAGATTTTTACCACCAAATATTGAGGGACAGACATAATTCCCCCCACAGGGAGCAGGTCCTTAAAGACAGCTGAGTGTAGAGATGGCTTCCTGCCCACATCTTATATTGGGAGCTGGAGGGGAGGCAGTGCCTGCAACCCCCAGAGGCCCAGGGCCCAGGCCAAGGATGACTGACAATCAGGGAGGCATTGCCGTGGAGTACTGGAGTCCCTGCCCCAACTGTGAGCCTGTAGTACTGGTACAAGGGCTGGAGGCAGAAATGGAAAGAGAAGACACAGCCTTCTAGGAGCCCTTAGTCTGAAGGAGGAAGACACAGTTTCTGCCACGGGAGCCCCCAGTCTGACCAAAGACGAAATGCTTCACTCCCAGAGCAAGGAAAGACCGAGAGAAAAGTATTACTTCCCCTGGGACAGATCTCCAGATGGCTTTGGCCTGAGGCTGGGAGGGATGGGGAAGGGAAGTCCACAGGAAGACAGGTCCATCTGGAAAGACTTACTTGAACACAGATAATGATGATGATGATGATGATAATTATAATAATAGTAGCTAACACTTCAAGCACTGATTATAATTATGTCCCAAGCACTGTTCTGGAAAGAAATTGAAGGAGGAACTGAATCAGGAGAAGAGGGGAAGGAAGAGGATGACTATGGCTGGGAGCAGGCGGAGGGCAGAGGCAGGCAAGGGCACAGGTTTGCTTGTCTGGTATGAGAAAGGCTCACTGAAGCAGGTGACAAAGGCAGGATATGCTGTCCTGTCTTGTCTGGCTGAACACAGGTGGCCCTCAGGGCTTTTCTTAGCCCAGTTCCACCTTTGCTTCACTGGTTTTCTGCTCTTGGTTCCCTTCCCCTGGGACAAGGTAACTCATTCTAAAACTCTGGTTATTTGAAGAGAGCAGATCCTGGAAGGATGGGGTGGCCACTTGCCCTTTTGCCCCAACACCGAGATCATCAGGTAGTGATGGTTGACTGTCCTTCCTGTACTCTACCCTTCAGCTCTCCTGTGGTGATGGCAGCCTGTCCCCTTCCATTTCTAGAGTCTTAGGATGACTGGGATCCCTCACACCTTACCCTAAAACCAGGGTCCCAAGGTGCTGAGGCCATTCTGTCCATCCTTCTGCCTCTGTCTCCTTACTCAAGGGATGACCTCTCTCTTGAGCCTTCCTTTACCATTCTATCTAAAGTAGTACTTCCCATCTCCTTACTAAACTTAATTGTTCTTTATATGGTAACATTATATGCTTATTTGTTTGTCTGTATCTAGAATATAAATTCCCTTGAGGGCAGGAAGCTTGCTGTTTTGCGCTGCACTGTATCCTCAGTGCCCAGGAGAATGCTCGTCATGACACATAGCAGGCACTTGATTAATGCTTGAGGAATGAGTGATGAAGCCCCGGGGTGCTCCCTGGGCCCCATGGGTGCTCCGTAGGGAAGATGAGAGAGAATTAAGAGAATTCCATGGTCTCTGAGTCTAACCCAGAACCCTCACATGCAGGCCTGTGAGGGCAGAGGCACCTCCTTAACCTCCCATTGGCACTTTCCTCCTGCCACAGACTCTACCCAGCCCTCTGCCATCCCTGAGGCCTCCAACCCAGCCTCTGACCTGGCCTCTGATGCACTGGAAGCCATTGTCACAGTGACAGAGACCCTGGAGGAACTGCAGCTGCCTCAGGAAGCTGTGGAGAGCGAGTCCCGGGGAGCCATCTACTCCATTCCCATTATGGAGGACGGAGCAGGTGGAAGCTCCTCTCCAGAAGACCCAGCAGAGGCCCCTAGGACCCTCCTAGGTAACTTAAATCTCTTATCCTGGGGATGTCCGCACGTGGGAGAAGTTGGGGCGGACGGGGCAAGCCCAGGCTGAGGCCGGGGCTGTCGCTGCCATGATTCTACCCTGTCCTCTCTCAGCAGCACAGTCGTGCAAGGCACCTCTCCTGTTCCTCTCCCAACCTTTGCCTTTCCAGCAAATCCCACTCCCACATAGCTGGGTCTGGAGATGCTTGGACTAAGGAGCTGCCCTCTGGGAAGGAGGGATCTCCTTTCTTTGGTCTCTCCTCCCCCTCACCTACCCAAAATAAACAGAGAATTTTAACAGACTGGGAGAGGGAGATGCAACCACCAGGTTTTCCTGGGCTAATGACAGCTCATAGAGCCTTCTCAAGTGTTGCCTCACTATTGCAGCTCCAGTTGAAATTCTTCTGGTGTGGAGCAAAGACAGTTCCTCCCCAGGGCAGGCTCTTCCCTCTCCCCGAGGGCTCACCCTCCTCAGCCCCGCCTTTCTCCCCTTCCCCTTCCTTCTTCCTGTCCTCTGGTGGGTGCTGTCCCTGGTGCTGAATCATCTGTGCTTTGCCTAGAATTTGAAACCCAATCCATTGTACCTCCCCTGGGGTCCTCAGAAGAGGAAGGCAAGGTGTTGGAGGAAGAAGAGACATACAAGGATGAAGAAGAGAAAGAAGAGGAAGAAGAAGAGGAGGAGGTGGAGGACGAGGCCCTGTGGGCCTGGCCCAGTGAGCTCAGCAGCCTGGACCCAGAGGCCCCTCTCCCCACTGAGCTGGCTCCAGAGGAGTCACTCTCCCAGGCATCCCCACCAGTGAGGGCAGTCCTGCAGCCTGATGCATCACCACCTCCCTATGGAGAGCCAGAGGTTCCCAGGCCTCCAACGGTCCTTGGACCACCCACTGAGACCCTGCCCACTCCCAGGGAGGGGAACCTGGCATCCCCATCACCTTCCACTCCGGTTGGGGCCAGAGAGATAGGGGAGGAGACTGGGGGTCCTGAGCTGTCTGGGGTCCCTCGAGGAGAGAGTGAGGAGACAGGGAGCTCCGAGGATGCCCGTTCCCTGCTTCCAGCCACACGGGTCCCTGAGGTTACCAGGGATCTGGAGACCCCTTCTGAAGAGAATTCTGGAAGAACTGTCCCAGCAGGGACTTCAGTGCATGCCCAGCCGGTGCTGCCCACTGACAGTGCCAGCCGTGGTGGAGTGGCCGTGGCCCCCTCATCAGGTAACTTTGCCCAAGGCTCAGCCTCCCTCTTTATCCTCCTCCTCTTTCTCCCCCTGCAGCTCTGGATCACCTGACCTATAGTCCTTTAACCCACCATTGCCCCAGACTCTCTTGTCCTTTGCCTACCCACCTCTACTTGTGGGCTTCCAATCTTGGATACCCCACCTTGTGACTTCCATTCCAGCAGCTCTCTGAGTCCTCACCCTGTAACCCCCAACTCCATGACTCCCACCCTGTGACCCTATCCCTGTTTCTGAAATCCACACTGTGACGCCCAACCCTACCACCAAACACCTGGAACTTTTTCCTACCCTCGGCTCTCTACCTGTGACTCACATCTCACTGGCCCCACAGAGGACCCTCCTGCCTTGTTCAGTGGGTGCCCTCATTGCCTTTTGAGTTCTTCAAGGCCCAGGCCCATCCTCCACTGCTCCCTCCCCCTCCTGTGTGCCACCTCCCTTCAGCTGCCTCCCACTGATATCAGGGAAGCCCGGGATCCCATGCCCACCCCTCAACCTTTGGGGTCCAGGAGAGCCCTATCCCCACAGAGCCTTAAGCAACTACTTCTGTGAAGTACTTTTTTCGACTGTTTCATGGAAACAAGCCTTGGAAATAAATCTCTATTAAACCACTTTATAACCAAAACTCTGGCACCCTCTGTCTCCACCCCCAGCTGTTTGCCCCTTTCATTCCATGGAGTTGTGTCCTGGGTACCTCTTTGATGGTTCTTTTGGTGCCATCTCTCTCTCTGTGTCTCTCTTTCTCCCCCTGGGTCTTTGTGTGTCTTTGTGCCTCTTCCTTTTCCATCTTCAGCCTGCACCCTTTCCTGTCCTAGCAGTCTAACAGCCCCTGCTGTTCCCTTGTCCTCTCCTCAGGCCTGTCTCCACCTTCCTTCCTGACTGCTGAGATCCCAAATCTGACTGTACACTTTACCCCAGAGAAGTCTTTGTCTGTCAGTCTGCGGGAGTGCTGGGAGTTGTAGTCCCTCGCTCCTGATGGAGAGAAACCTCTGCAGGCCAGAGTGTGTGTGTGTGGGGTGGGGGGGTGTGTGTACACGTGTCCCTTTGTATTCATTTCTGATCCATCTTCATGGCTCCCATCTAGAGCCATACATACAGAGGACTGACAGAGAAAGCCCCTCTTAGCATGAAGGCCATTCCCTGGTGTCCAGGTGCCCCAAGGCGCTGTTCCCCTCCCCCACATATCAGCAGGGGAATGGTATCTCGCTTTCATCCCACTGCCCGTGGCTTCCCCCTCCTCCACTAACTCCTGCACTAATGACCACCCTCACCCACTATTTCACCCTTCCTGAACCCAAAGGATCTCAAGGTTCCTATTGCTGGAGAAGAAACAAATCAGGAGGGGAGGATGGAGAGTGTGGAGGGAGGGGGAATGGGGAGTTAGGTTCTGGGGTCTGAGAGAAAGAAGCCCTATCTATTCAGTGGAGGTTGAGCTTCCAAATGGAGATCTCTGGAGAAGGCTGGGACCCTCCTAGTCCCAGGGCCATTCTCCTAGATGGCCCAGGGTGAGCTAGGGGGCTCTGCATCACACCTAGGCTCACTCATTTCAACTACTGGCTCCCTGCCCAGCTGGCCTTGCAAGAGTTCAGTGCTGTGGGGTGAGGAGGGGCTTTGGTGGGAGAGGGACACCATTGGAAGTATCTGCGGTGTCTTAGTTACCCCACCTGGGGGATGAGTGAGAGGTCCTCCAGCCTGCTACTGCAGCAGTAAGGAAGGAACTTTCTGATTGTGTATAGTAGTTGATCCAAAAGGGGGGAGGTGGAAGAACAGAAAGTCTCAAGAGGAGTTCCTTCACCGCCAACACCCGCCCCCCACCATCCTGGTTCAGGTTCTGCCACCCACAGCCAGGGGGAGGGACCTATGGCTTGGGTATGGCCCCAGGGACCAAGTTTGAGAGTCTTTGGCCCCCAGGGTTAGGGGGTTGGACAGAGAGGATCACGGGAGGAGCAGGAAAGTGTGAGGAAAGGAAGGGGGTTCAGGACTCCTACCCTCCATAGGACCTGGTCCTTAAAGGGTTAAATAAAACACTTCCTCTCCTTGCTTTGCCCTAGGAGGTAGAAGTACCAGCTTGAAAGAAACTATTGGCAGAGGGGGTGATGACAGGGGGAGTGGTGGTGGAACAGCTGATTCATTTTACCCAAAACAGCTAGGTCATCCCAGCAAAATTCTTTGAATCACCTCCAGCTTCTCCTCCCCCCACCTCTGCTCTGATCCCCACCAGGCAGTGGGATCTTGGGCCAGAGTAAAGCACTGTGGGCATGGGCCTTGGCTGCTAGGAGTGGATGGCTTGGTCTGAGGGGTCCTGCCCAGTGCTGGGCCGAGAACCCTGACCTGCTCTGTCAGTCTGTGGGGCCATCATCTCCGGGTCATCTGGATCAGAAAGGAGTAGAATCTGACAGCCCCTTCAGCACCTAGGCCCAGTCTAAGGGCAGCCACCCAAGATCATGAGAGAGAGTCCAGAAGAGAAGGCAGATGGCCTAGCCAGACGGAGCTGGATCTAGACAACAGATTGCAGGCCTTCAGAGTAGTGTGTTAGTCCAAGAAGACTGCCTGGAGGAGAGGGGGCCAGAAGGAAGGAACAAAATGGACTGAAGGGGTTTCTAGGCTGGAGAACCTGCAGGAGGCCCCAAGTGGAGGGGGAAAGGGGAGCCTGGTAATGGGGGGAGAGTCCTGGGAGATAAGAAGGGGAGGCAAAGAGGTTGGATGCTGTTGACAGAGTGTGTGGAGCCAGTGCTACAGGACAGTGGGAGCTGCTGCAGCTCCATTCCTGGGAAGGGTTAGGGGGGGCGAGGGAGTAGGGCATAGAGTGAGGGAAGTGCATTGGATCTTCACTAAGAGCTTCTGGGCCTGGCTCTGCCCAGTGGACAGCAGGAGGAATGGTTAGCTCCCTCCTAGACCACCCCAGTATCAGGTCCCAGAAGCAGTAAATGACAGGCCATACCTCACTGTTGCTATGGTGACTCTCCTCTCCTTCAGTTCCACCCAGCCCACCTAGACTACACAGAACTGTGCTAGGACCTGGCACAATGACAAGGGGTGGTAGACTAAACTCTAGGCCTAGAGAGGTAAAGTGACTGACTCAATGTACCCGGCAGATCCAGGAGCTAGGTAAGAGTCCAGGACGCGTGACTGACAGCCCAGTATCTTTCCCCTTAGTGGGGTTAAACCCTGAAGGCCTTCCTGGACACTCCTCTCGGCCCCTGTTAGACGTGGCCCACACTGGTGGGCATGACAATGACGAGCACTGGGCTGAGCCAGTGCTGAAGTGGGGGACAGTGAGGAGGGGAAAAACCCAGAACTCAGGTCTGGGCTGTGACCAGAGGCAGGCTCCAGGGAGAACATTTAGGGTGCTGTGATAGCCCCCAGGACAAGGGGGTCAGGGCTGGGACCCCTGAACCCTGTGCTGCAGAGCTGTGCTCCCCTGGCCCCCCACCTCACACCTCTCTCCCTCTCAGGTTACTGTGTCCCCAGCCCCTGCCACAATGGTGGGACGTGCTTGGAGGAGGAGGAGGGGGTCCGCTGCTTATGTTTGCCTGGCTATGGGGGGGACCTGTGCGATGTTGGTGAGTGTGCTGAGGGGCTGTGGTGGGGGGAGAGCTGAAGCTTAGACCCTGCCACAACGCGCTAGTTCCAGGGGGGTGGGACGGGACACTGGTTTTGGCCTTGCCATTAATGAATTTCCATTTGTTGTTGTTGTTGGATGCACCCCGCAGCTTGTGGGATCTTAGTTCCCTCACCAGGGACTGAACCTGGGCCTCCTGCAGTGGAAGCACGGGAGAAGAATCCCCATTATAGACAAATCACATAACTTCTCTGCCCTCCCCTCAATTTCCTAATCTGTTAAGTGGAATCAAAAATGACTCTCGGGCTTCCCTGGTGGCGCAGTGGTTGAGAGTCTGCCTGCCGATGCAGGGGACGCGGTTCGTGCCCCGGTCCGGGAAGATCCCACATGCCGCGGAGCGGATGGGCCCGTGAGCCATGGCCGCTGAGCCTGCGCGTCACGAGCCTGTGCTCCGCAACGGGAGAGGCCACAGCAGTGAGAGGCCTGCGTACCGGGGGGAAAAAAAAAAAAAAAAAGAACCCCCCCCCGCCTCCAACCAGGGCCCTTCCAGCTCCTAGCCGCTCCTTCTCTACTCTCTCTTTGGCACCGCCCTCCTACACTTAGTCCCGCCCCCTCGGTCTGAGGTGGTGGGAGGAGCCCAGTCCCTGTCTGGGGACCCAGCCTCTCAGAGTTTGGGGGTCCTCCCGCCTAAGCTGCCTGCCCTTCTGTGTCCTAGGCCTCCGCTTCTGCAGCCCCGGCTGGGACGCCTTCCAGGGCGCCTGCTACAAGCACTTTTCCACACGAAGGAGCTGGGAGGAGGCGGAGAACAAGTGCCGGATGTACGGCGCGCACCTGGCCAGCATTAGCACGCCGGAGGAACAGGACTTCATCAACAGTGGGCTGGGGACAGGGCGGGAGGCGACCCTCGTCACCTGTTCTCTCACTCACACACTCACTCATCAATCAATCAATTAATGAGTGTGCTAATTAACTCCCTTATACATTAATTCAAGTATTCATTACTTGGTTTACCTCATTCATTCATTCATTCATTCACTTTTCTTTCCTCTCTCCCTCCTTCCCACTCCACACGTGGGTAGTGGGGCTTCAGGCAGGGGAGGGCTGAGATTCGCGCAGGAAATAATCCTGCATCAGCCTGGCGGTTGCTTGGGGGCTTATCTTTAGTCGCTCCCCACCTCCCTGGCTCTCCTGCCTCCGTCTACTCTCCCCGACTCTGACCTTGCTGAAAGTTTTTATTTTTTCCAGAGTTTCCCTTTTCTAGCCCTGGTGATATTTTTCTTCTTCCCTCACCCCCCACGCCCCTGCCTTCCATCCCGCCCTTGTGCAGATGTTAGAGGGATAAGGATACCGGGAAGCGCGGATTTGGGGTTGCGGGAAGGACTTCCCCCCGCGAGCACCCACAGACAGCCCGATGACAGGGAATGGCCGCCATCTGCTGGCAGCGAAGCTCACTGCACACCTCCGTCTCCCCTGCGGTTCTTCCCCAGATCGATACCGGGAGTACCAGTGGATCGGGCTCAATGACAGGACCATCGAAGGCGACTTCCTGTGGTCAGATGGCGTCTCCCTGGTGAGAGGTTCCGGCCGCCCCTCACGCTGTCTAGGTCGCTTCGAAGCATTTCTGCCCTCTACCCCCAATAACCCCCATCCCTCCCTCTCCTTTTACTGGCCCCTTACCTTTCCCTCTTCCTGGCCCTCCTCCATTCCTTGTGTCCCCTTCTCTTCTCTTCTGGTTCCCATTATCCTTCCCCCCAAAGCCCCTGACATCTTCTTTCTCCTTCTGGGTCCCCTACTCCCCATCCCTCTAGCCTTCCCTCTCCTGGTGCCCCTCCCCCACCCCCTTCTCCTCAGGTCCTCTAGTTCCATTCCTCCCAGTGCTCCTGGGGCTGGAGCTCCTCACCACCTCCTCCATCCTCCCCCCACCCTCCCAGCTCTATGAGAACTGGAACCCTGGGCAGCCAGACAGCTACTTCCTGTCCGGAGAGAACTGCGTGGTTATGGTGTGGCACGATCAGGGACAATGGAGTGATGTGCCCTGCAACTACCACCTGTCCTACACCTGCAAGATGGGGCTGGGTGAGGGCGGGTGAGGGGGAGGAGGGGTGGGGGCTAGAGAATCCTGGAGCTGATGTGTGTGCCGAAGGAGGGTGCAAAGCTACACAGAGAAATCAGAAATGTGTCCTGGGCCGTGGGCATGGGTGGGATAACAAATTGACAGGTCCATTTGGAACCCCTACTCTTTTTTATTTATTTATTTGGTTGCACCAGGTCTTAGTTGCGGCCGGTGGGCTCCTTAGTTGTGGCATGCGATCTCTTAGTTGCAGCATGCATATGGGATCTAGTTCCCTGACCAGGGATTGAACCTGGGCTCCCTGCATTGGGAGCTCGGAGTCCCAACCACTGCGCCACCAGGGAAGTCCCTGGAACCCCTACTCTTTTTGTGTGTCAGGTTATGGCCTACTCCTCTCCTCCTTCATCCCAATTCTGGGAACTGTTACCCCCAGAGCCCGGCTCCCAGTTCCTGACTGTGTCCCCCCTGCAGTGTCCTGTGGCCCCCCACCAGAGCTGCCCCTGGCTCGAGTATTTGGCCGTCCACGGCTGCGCTATGAAGTAGACACAGTGCTTCGTTACCGGTGCCAGGAGGGGCTGGCCCAGCGCAACCTACCACTGATCCGCTGCCAGGAGAATGGTCGCTGGGAGCCCCCCCAGATCTCCTGTGTGCCCCGCAGGCCTGTGAGTGCCAGGAGGAGGCAGGTGGGGGGCACTAGCCAACACAACCCTGGGCTCCAGTCCTAGCTCTGTCCATCACTGGCTGTGTAATCTTGGAGTTATCACTACCCCTCTCTGGGGCAAAGAGGAGGTGGGCTGAATGCTCCGGGGTCCCCTTCAGTGCTACTCTCTGAAAATATGCAGCCACACTCTGGGCTCTTAAGGGCTGAGCCAGGGAAAGTGTTTTGATGAGGTCAGAGGTCAAGGAGCAAGAACACCAGAGGGCAGGCTCTGAGAAGAGAGAGGAGGAGGAGCCCAAGGGTGGAGGGTGAGTGTGTGTGTCTTTCCCAGGCTCGAGCTCTGCGTCCAATAAAAGCCCCAGAAGGACATCAGAGGAGGCTCCTGCGGAGCTGGAAGGCACGGTTGACAACCCCTCCCAATCCCGCTCCAGGTCCCTAAGGGTCAAGGCCCCCAGCACTGCGCTCTGCCCCCAACCCTCCCTCGAACCCATGCTTTCCCCATCACAGGGAGTGACAAGAGAGGGGTGGAGCTGAAGTCCAGGTGATAGTGCCTGGAGGGGCTTCTGTGAAATACCTGGGTAGCTCCAACCCTGCCTTAGGCTCTCTCACCCCTATCCTGGGCATCAGGTTTTTCCCTCAGGGCCTTGAGTAGGTCCCTAAGTGCCTCAACTGCCCTCTCCTTGCCAGCCATTCTGTCCTCTCCATTCCCCTGGGGGGCACTGTGCCCACTCATTCTCGGTTTTCCAAGAGAATGGGTTCGCAGGATGGAGTACCTGTAAAACCAGCAGGAAATAAAGCTGCATTTGAGCCCAAACAAGTTTGATGCCTCTGTGTGTGTGAGAGAGAAAAGTGGAGTTGGGCCGGGCCTCACAGGATAAATAGACCTTCTGTGTTTATGAGCTTCTGAAGGTCAGAGAAGTCCTCAAGATGTCAGTGCCTGATATAAGAGTGCCCAGTAAGTATTTATGGAATGAATACGCCCACGGGGGTTGGGGAACAGCATAAGGATATTTAGAAGAAGCTGGAGTGCCCAGAGTGTGCAGTCAAGCAGACCTGGAGAAGTTCAGTCTGGGAAGGAAGAGGGGCTGAGAGCCCAGAGAGGAAGGCAGAGAGGTGGGTGCTTTGGTGTCCCCATTCCGAGGTTCCAGAGGGGGATTCTCCCAGGGGGTGTGAGGGTGAAGGGAACGCAGAGGGTTAGGCTTCAAGAAGGCTTACTTTCAGCAGAAGAAGCAGAGATGCAGGAACAAGGAAACAAGGGCAGCGGAGAGACCCGCAGCCCGGCCGCGGGCAGGGATCTGGGGAACGACCTGTGAGGCCCGTAGGCTGTGGTCAGCAGAGGGCGCCGCGGCTGCAGGCACGTCAGCCTGAGAGTGCCGTGTGCGCGTGCGTGAGTGGAGCCGAACTGGAGGAGTCCCAGGACACCGCCAGGGAGCGCTGGGGTCTGTCTTTCTGAGGAGCCCAGGGAAGGGAAGCGGGTTGCGGCCTGTGGGGCGGGAGGAAGGTAGGACTTCCGGCCAGGCTGAGCTGGCCCTGGGGTCTGTGAGTCAGCGGAGATTGAGATGATGAGGTCACTCTCTGAATACTGGAGAGAGAATGATCAGCTGCGCGCGCGCGGGTGTGTGTGTGTGTGTGTGTGTGTGTGTGTGTGTCGCGGGTGTGTGTGTGTGTGTGTGTCGCGGGTGTGTGTGTGTGTGTGTGTGTGTGTGTGTACCTCACTGAATTGTGCCTTCTTGTGCCTCCTGGTAAAGTGTTTTGTCAACATGCTGTCTGTCTTCTTGATGGGGGTGAATCTTACTGCTGCAGATCCTCACACTTAACCACACTGGTTCACACACATGCACACACGTGTGCACACTGTCATGTGTACACACCTGCTTGTGCCCACGGTTACACCACATTCACGCACATGGGCAGTTCTTCTTTTTGTAGAAGTCAGTAAAACCTAATAAAACTAAGGGATAGGGAGATCCAGAGGAGCAAAAAGCTTAGAGAGGGCAATGTGAAGAGACCCGGACAAGTGAGACAGGACAGAGAAAGACAGGTGATTGCTGGGGGGAGCTGGGGGCTCTCCCAGGCCACCCCTGCCCAGGCCCATCCTGGGCCTTCTCCAGGTATGTAAACCCCAAACCAGCTGGTCTCTGAGACACCAACACTGACCTCCCAGACCCAGCTCCCAGCCGATCACCAACCACCACATTCCTCTCTTCGCCCCAGGCTCTCCTGTCCCACCTTCTGCCTGGCCCACACTCCACATGACACAGCCTAGCATGGCTAGGGAGTGGGACTGTTTCTTAAGCAGCTGCAAAGAAGAAGATGATCCTGGGGCCAGAGCAGAACCCCACTTTATCCTGTATTACCCTGCAATTGCCCACTCATTGCACTTTTAGGGATGTCAGAGCATTAAGCTAGAATTGTAAGTGGATCAAGACCAAAGTGGGCCTTTGAAGGTGGGGTCTGAAGAAGAGAAGGCTGAGGAGGGGGCAGTGTCTGTCCTTGGGTTCTTTAAAAAAAATTTTTAATTAAATTATTTATTATTTATTTTTGGTTGCATTGGGTCTGTATTGTGCGCGGGCTTTCTCTAGTTGCGGCGAGCGGGGGCTACTCTTCCTTGCGGTGCGTGGGCTTCTCATTGTGGTGGCTTATCTTGTGGAGCATGGACTCTAGGTGCGCGGGCTTCAGTAGTTGTGGCACGTGGGCTCAGTAGTTGTGGCTCACGGGCTCTAGAGCACAGGCTCAGTAGTTGTGGCACACGGACATAGTTGCTCCGCAGCATGTGGGATCTTCCCGGAGCAGGGTTTGAGCCCGTGTCCCCTGCATTGGCAGGCAGCTTCTTAACCACTGCACCACCAGGGAAGCCCTGTCCTTGGGTGCTTAAGGGAGGTTGTCTGAGAAACATATCCTCACAGAGATGGAGTTTAGGTAGCAGGTTGGATTTCCTGGAGAGACTCTGGTGGTAAGCTGGAAGGGGCTTTGGTTTCCCAGCCTTGTCATCAGCATTCTCACTGAATCTCCCTGCAGCAGTAGGCAGGGATCTACCATCATTGATCTGTGGATGAGGAGAGTTCCAGAAGAACTAGAATCCCGCCTGTTCCCCCGACACCTGCTGAGCTGCTTGGGCAGGGCTGCCGGAAACGGAAGCCTTCTCCTGGCTTTGTTGGGCTTCCTGGGGAAGGGAAAGCTGGTCCAGTGATGACTCAGCACCCTGCACAGAATCTAACCCCTGGGCCAGTGTGTGTGTGTGTGTGGCCTCTCTTGGCCTGAATAGGGGGAATCGGCCCCTCATGGAGTGTCATCCCTATCTCTTTGGACAGCTGGAGTAGGGGCACAGCTGTATCTACCTCTGCCTCCAGGACACAGCAGAGTGCCCTGGATATATAGTTAAGCTCCCAGCCTCCTTCCCACATATCTAAAATGGGGGTCCCCCCTCTATGTGGAGAGAGGAGGCCCAGCTTGGGTTAGGGGCTTGGGCATTGAAAAGGGGCCTGAGAGCCCAGGGAGATGGGCCTTCCAGAGGTCCTCCACCTGCCAGGGTCCCCAGGCTGCTCTTACCCCCATCCCACCTCCCCATTCCTCCCCCACTCCCCACCCCCCCACCCATAACTCCCACACACTGCCCTGACCTCACTGAAGCCTTTGTCCTAGCCTGTCTGTGGGCCTGTCTCCTGGGCAGGGAGAGAAAGGGCCCCATTGTCCTGGCTGCCTTCTGCAACACAGTAGCTCCCAAAGACTTCCAAAAATGCTCAGCCTGTCAGACCCCCGAGGGTGGGAGGGCTTTCCTTAGGGGCTGCAGTCAGATCCGGCCTGGAGTGAGGATCCAGGTGCTGTCCCTCCCAGCGGTATAAAAGTTCCTCTGTTCCCCAGGCTAAAGGTCCTTCCTGAGATCTAACTTCCCGTCTGCCTCCTGCAAAGCAGCCTTCTTCCTCCTGGGAAGGGAGAACTGAAAGATTCAGGGACAGAGCAGGAGAAAAGGACTGGGAAGGAGAGGAGAGAAAAGAAAAGAGGAAAATGGAAGAAAAATGTGAGGAAATTCCCCACTGAAGGACTCTAGACTCCTGTTAATCGTCTGAGTGTGTAGATCCTGTGGCCTCTGTGTTTATTTCCTGATGATTCTTCCTTGGTCTTTAGAAGTTGTTAACAGAGGGAAGGCTATTGGTTGACCACTTTGGACTGGAGCCCTTAAGAGAAACAGCCCACAGACCCCTGGCCCATGTTCTATGGACCCCGAGTGGCATCTAAGGATTCTTAGTATCGTTGGCAAGAATGTCTGTCTGTGCCTTTATCCCCATCAAGGTGAAGTGAAGTTCTCTTTTGACACAGAATTTCCTGGCAAACGAGGTGTATAGAAAGAGAGGGAATCCAGGAGAGACCAAGGGATTCAGGAGTTGGGAAGGGGCCAGGGAGGAGGGAAGAAAGGAAGTGGAAGAGTGGAAGACAGAAGAGAGGTGAAAAGGGGGAGACGAGGAAGGAGAGTGGGTCTGTGAGTGGTGAGTGAGGCTGACAGGGAGGGGGGGTGTCTCTCCTTAGCAGGGAGGATGGAGGAGGGAGCCAGAGCCAGCGAGACGTCTCCCCACCCCCAAAATTGAAGTCTCCCAGCCACCCCTCCTGGGACCCTGGGGCTCCACTTGTCAGCAGTTGAGCCCACAGCTGCTGGGAGGTGCTTCCTCGACAGTGGCCCCCTGGCACCTGCCTCGGTTTATTTCTGGTGCCACAGCTGAGTCATGGGGCGGGGAGAGTGAATAAAGGCTGGGGGAAGGGGAGCTTATGACTGGAAGAGGAGAAGGCTGAAGGAGGCTTTAGGACCTGGGACTCTGGGGCCCAGGGTCTGCCCCTTTGGGAAAGAGGGGCCGGAGGCAACAGCATGAGAAACAGGAGTTAGGTTACAGGAGGGATGTCCTCATTGGAGACCCTGGATTAATGGGGTTGGGGAAAAAGGGTGGGGAGTGGGAGGCAGAGTCTACTGCTTCTGAATTGTTGGAGAAGAGACATGATCTAGGTGTGTCAGTGCTGCATTAGAAAGAGTGGGGAGAGGGGCCCCCAGGGTGGATGGAGACGTGGATATGGGATCTTCGGATCGTGAGAGTGGAAACGGAGAGGACCGTGTTTTCCTCTGCTTCTGGTCGCAGACTCCGTGGACCCTCGCCTGAGGCCATTCTGTCCCTCTTCCTGCCCCTGAGCTAAAAAGTCCCTTCCCTGGTGGCTCACTTGAGACTCTCCTTTGTCTTTTTAAGGTGGGCCTGAGGACACGGGAAGGGGTCCCTGGGTCTTTTCTTTATCTACTGGAGCTGCATTCACATGACACCTTCTCTTTTCCCACCTCCTAGGAAGACCCTCGTGTCTAACTTCCATCCATCCTGCTGCAGCACTGTCCTGGAACTTACCATCCCCTGTGGGGTGGGGTGGCCTCACAGGGACCCAGGGGCCTGTTGCCAAGCCCAGAGCCCTCTTGGGTTTCTTGGGCTTAGGTGGGCTTAGTCTCCATTCCCTCCCCTTTCTAGGGGCAGCCCCAGAGGGCACATTCCAGCTGAAATTAAATCACATTCCTCCATCCCTGCCTGACAAGGATGGCATTTCTGACAGCAGCTGTGACACCACAGGGTCAAGTGGCAGCAGCTGGTTCCCCAAGGAGGGGCCGAGAGGGGGAAACTAGGGGAGCTGAGGGACCAGGGCCTTTGGAAGCAATGAATGAACTCTGAGTCTTTGATCTCAAGAGGCCAGAGCAAGAAGCATAGACCCTGCAATGGGAGGGATACAGGTTAGATGGCAGCGTCTCCTAGCTGCATGGAGCAGCAGGGAATGATCCAGTCCGAGCAGTATTGTGCAGATGGGAAAACCGAGGCCCCCGGCATCACCTTCTGAGAGGACCCTGGAAGAACACCCTCTCCCAGCCCCGGACTGGGCTCCTGCATAGACGTGAGGCTGAGGGGGCCCTTTAAGAGGCCACACTCTGAGCTCCTTGGCCAGAACCCAAAGCCAAGGCCTTTGATTTCCTCTGAGCCTCTGGCGGCAGCGGCAGCAACAGGGACAGCATCAGGCTGGGCTGGATGGAGAGCTCAGCCCCTGACCTCACCCTCCCAGGCGCCTCGGCCTGCACAGCCTTATAAGGAAGTGCCCCAAGCAAACTGAGGAAGTCACCTCCAGCACCCCCACCCTACCCCCCCCCGCCCCGTTCAGAGGCTATATTTACCCAGAGGAGGTCCCAGAATAACCTCCCACTTGCCTCATGCTGGGAGGGGGGGGACGTGGCGGGGGCTGCCTCCTCAGTCCCTCCCCCGGGACTCCACCCTCCCAAGTGCTTCCTGTTGTCTGATCTCATCACAGTCGTTCATTCATTCATTTATTCATGTATTCAGTCCGTGTTTACTGAGCACCCTTGGGCCCCCAGACCCCTCCAATCCTCTTCTCCAGCCTGGTCCTCTCTCCTGAGCTCCACAAACCCACCCTCTCCCAGGGCAGCTCCTCCTAGAGGTCACAATTTCCTGCTGGATTCTCCAGCTCAGAAGATGGGACCACCGACTCTGAGCTGCCCCTACTGCCACACTCACACTCCGTCTCCCACAGTGGGTCACCAAGGCCTGAGACTGTGCTTCCCTTACCTGCCTCCTCTCCATCCCGCCGCCACCCTTGTCCCCCACCTGGACCACTGCAGTAGCCTCCCTAAAGCCCACCTACCTACCCCAATC
Organism: Mesoplodon bidens; assembly: GCF_964165515.1. NCBI lineage: Eukaryota > Metazoa > Chordata > Mammalia > Artiodactyla > Ziphiidae > Mesoplodon > Mesoplodon bidens. Next base: position 72,139,982 of record NC_138177.1, on the reverse strand, counting down.
CACTCTCACACAGCAGCCAGAAGGTTCTATTTAGAATGCAAACCTGGTCATGTCATCTCACTACTTACAACCCTTCAAAGCTCCTCATTTCCCTTAGGACGAAATCCATATTTCTTGGCTGCCTGGCGAGGCCTTGGCCCACTGGCCCCCAACTCCTTTTAGTCTTATTGTGGACATTTTACCCCTCATTCTCCACCTTCTGGCCACACAAGCCTACTTTCTGTTCCTCAAATGCCCAGACTTCTCTTCCTGCCCCAGGATTTTGCACCTGCTGTTCCCTCTGACTAGAATCCTTTCCTCCGCCTCCTCCTCCCTCCTCCTCCCCCCTCTTCTTCCCTCCTCCTCCCTCCTCTTCCCTCCTCCCCCCTCTTCTTCTCTCCTCCTCCCTCCTCTTCCCTCCTCCTCCCTCCTCTTCCCCACACGGGTCAGCTCCTGCTCATGCTTCAGGAGCCTTCCCTGACCTCCTCCTCCCAGCCTTCCCCAGCCCAGATCAGGTGGGACCCCTGCTCTATGCTCCCATAACCTCCTGCCCTTCTGTTTTCAAATATGATTTCCACTCAGAAGCCCTTGTTCGGTTAGAAGGTAGAGCTCTCGGGGCCAGGAACCTTGGACTCCCAGCACCTGCATGGTCCATGGCGCATAGGAGATGCCCTGTAAACATCTGACAGTCCCTGTTACTGTCCAACCCTCATTTCTCTTGCTGCACGGATGGACTACCATTGCCAAAGAGAACACACCACCCACCATATACGTCTTTTCATTTCTGTCTGACTGATGTCCCTCCACCTGTTTGGGACTGTTGGCAGAAATGGCTAGTTTGGGTAATTCTGCAGGGGACGAGGGATCTTGGTGTGGGGGGCAGGATGGGCACCAGACACAGGGAAGGACTGCTTGGCTTGGCCTCTGTCCTTGGTCCCTCGTCCAGGCGGGGTTGCCCGAGGGCCTGGGGAGATCAAGCACAGGTCTCCTCTGTCCCATTAGAGGAGCAGGGAGTGGGCCTTATTTGCCCAGATGCCAGCGTGCTGGCCCCCAGCCTGGCAGCCTGGCGGGAGCCGACATGGCCTTGTTAGCAGTGAGTACAGGAAGGATCGTGGAGGCTTAGGCTGCCAGGAGGGCTGCCAGCATCCTGGACCCCAAGGGCAGAAGAGGGGGCCTGGGTACCTAATGCAAAGACTCTTAGGTGGAGGAGAAAGGCATGGGCAGAGAAACAAGACAGTGAGTTTCTGTCAGGGGGCCTCCTGTCCACCCCTCCTTGTCCAGAGGATGAGTTGAGGTCAGAGGGCTTGAGACTTCATCTTCTCATCTTCCCCAGCCCTCAGCCTTGGGCCCGAGGAAAGGAAGGGCCTGCCCCTGGCCTTGGGACTGTCCCCAGACGTGGAACATTTGTCTGTCAGCCCCTGCCCCACCCCCACCCAGGATATTTAGAGGTGTTGCCAGCTCTTTCCTTCCCTGCAGAGCTGAGCTGGGGAGTGGTTTCTATTTGGGTGTCCTGACTTCAAGGTCTTCAAGCCCCGCCTAATGCAGGAACCCCTGGTGTCACCCTGCCCTACACAGGGACCCAGAGAACTGGGAAGGGGTGTACTCTTGGGAAGAAGCTGTGCCTGGGTGGACCCCCGATCTAACCCGTTATCAGCACCCCCCCTCGCTCTTTTGTTTCACCCCTGACAGCTTCAGTCTATACCGGCCTCACCTCCACTTTCCTGTCTTCTCTGTCTCCTGCTTTAGCATGGAAGGGAAGTCCTACTGAAGATCTAAACTGTAGCCCTCCGGCTTTCCCTAGCCTTCCTCCTGCTCTCCCTGCCCTGGGAGGCCCCGGAGTCACCTGGCCCAGCATCCCTCGCTGTGTGGCTGAATCTGAGGTTCAGAGAGGTTAAACGCTGACCTGAGGCCACACAGCCAGACTGAGACAGAATAGGCCTCCCTCTTCCCTTACCCCGCTCTGACCCAGCCAGTCTGAGACGCTAAGGCTGTACAATTGTTTGGGTTTGGAGGCGAGGGGGCTTATTATGTTGGCGGCACTGAGGGGCCAGCGGCGAGGACATGCGCGGGTGAGTGTGGCCCCAAGGCTTAATCCCTGTAATCAGCCCTGTGGGCAGAGATGATGACAGGCCTGACTTCTGCAGGCGCCAAGGTCACCGGGGCTGGCCCCCCTTCCCTGGTCAAGCAGCACCCCCAGCCCTCCCCAGGTCTCCAGCACTGCTGCCTGCAGCCTTCGTCTGCCTGCCTTATCTCCCCCATGAGGCCTTCCAGGTCCTCCTCTCCTCAGGAGGCAGCCCCTCCCTAACACTAGCATCTCCTGCTTCCTCCCCCAGTCTCTTCTGCTTCTGTGTCAGCCCTGAGGCCCCCCTGAATTGAGGAAGGAAGAGTCCAGACTTTATAGGCGGAGGCATTACTTTATTCAGGCAGGGAAGAGCCAGATGGGGCTACAACATGGCAGGCATATGGGGGGGGTCAGGACATAGGAGCACCCCCTTACCCCCATTAGCCATCAGCCAGACATCCCATGAGGGTGCAGTGAAGAAGGGCAGAGCTGGTGAGCCCTGGCGCATGGACCACCACGGCCCCCTCCCCATGGAGGAGCCACTGGGCCCCTGGCCTTTTCCAGCTGATGGGATGGGGAGGAAAGGGAGTGCAAGGAAAAGGGGGGGCCTAGGCCTACAGAGATTCAGCTGGCTTCAGCCTCGTGGAACAGTGCAGGCCGGATGTCCCCTTTAGCAGGGTCCAAGGGGCTGGGATCTATTCCCAGAGCCTGCATTCTTGGAACGGGTCCCTTTGCCACACCCATTTCACCTGGCTAGCCAGGCCTCTCGGACAGAAACCAAGGGTCAAGAGATAAGTTAAGGGTGCTGCCTCCGGGCAGGGAGGGGCTTGGGGCTACCCCCCTGCCAAGGACCTCAGTGCAGGAGGGGGTGCGCTTCCTCTAGTCCTCCCCTGAGGACCAGGAGTCGCCATCTCCTTCTCGCTGATTGAACTTCAGGAGCTGGCCTTGGCCCAGGTGAAGAGGAGCCCCTGCCCAAGGGGTCTTCAGGGCACCCCCCTCCTCCTCCTCCTCCAAGGGGCTCCCTTGGTCACCCTCAGGGGGCCCCGGTTTCCCCTGTCTTACTCCCTCAGACTGCTCCAGCCCGTTCACCACACCCCCATTCACATGCTCCAACTCTTCCTTCAGGCTGGGGCCCTGACCATTGACACCAAAGGTGTCCCCTACCTCCAAGCCCGTGTCCTCCACCCCACTGAGGGTCCCCAGAGGGCCAGGGGCTTGGCCCTCCCTCTCCAAGGGAATAGCATCAGACTCTTCCTCTGATCCTGAGGCCTCCGTGCTGTCCTGGGACTCAGTCTCCAGGGCAGTCATGGGGGCGTCAGATGCCGCACCCCTCAAGCCATCATCCCAGGGGACACTGACATCCATGGTCTCAGACCCCAGGAGGTTCCCTCTCTGAGGGCCACTCAGGGCCGGGAGGCTGCCCACAGAGGGCCCTGCCCCCCACCGCCCTGCCCCTGGCTCCCTCCCCTCTTCTTCGTCTTCTTCCTCTCCCTCCTCCCCACTCTCTTCCTCATCTGCAAATCCATCAGATTCCCCATCCCGATCCCAGGCTGCAGGCTCCAGTAGCAGCTGGGGCACCTGGCCCAGAGGTTCTGCCACCTCCCCAGGGACCCCAGGAAGAAGAGAAGCCTCAGTCCCCAAGTCCTCAAATTCTTCCGACAGCTCAGAGTCATGGCCACGTTCCTTCTCCTCATCTCCCCCCTCCTCCTCCTCTGAGGGATGGGCCCCAAGGCCCTCAGAGGCCAGGACTGCAGGACCCCAGCCTTCCTTTCCGGTCTCCTCTTGAGGGGAGGGCCTCTGCTCTCCAGCCAGGTCCCACTTGGGGGAAGCAGGGGACCCGAGGTAGAGGCCCAGGGGAGTGGAGTCGGGAAGGGTCTCCCCTAGCTCATCAGCCTCACTCTCTTCTCTGCTCTCCTCCCCCTCCTCCTGGAGGCCTTCAGGGATTCCCCCAGAACCCATATCCTCCTGCTCACCCTCCACCTTTCCCAGGACCTCAGCCCTGCCTGCCAGCCCCCAGCTAGCCTCTTGGCTCCCCTCAGCCAGGGGCTGGGGCCCAGGGGCATCTTCAGGGATTGGGATGGGTGAGCAGGCCTCAGTGGGCCGTGGGCTGGGGGGCCCCAGCACTGTTTTGGCATCCTCCTTTGCTCCCTCGGAGCTCAAGGGCCTGGGTTGAGGGGTATCACTTCCATCGCAGCACGAGGTCTCAGCAGGGAACGTCTCCTCTGCTTCCTCAGGGGCTTCAGGCTCAGACTCCTCCCAGCCCCTGGCAGTCTCCAGTGGGTCTCTGCTCTTCCTGGGCAGTGTGGAGAGCTCTGGCTCCAGAGAAGCTGCCTCCTCCAGCTCCTTTCTGAGCCCTTCCAAGCCCTGTACCCTCTTTGCCTCCAAACCTTCCTTCCCCAGGGGTGGCTCCATCACCTCCTCTCTGGCCAGGCCGCCTGGGTCCTCCAGCCCTACCGCCTCCTGCTCCGGTCCCTGTTCCGCTCCTGCAGTCTCTAAGCCCAAGGTGACCTCTGGGGAGGCTCGGCCATCCCTGGGGGCCAGATCTTCACCTTCCAACACTGGCTCTATCACCTCTGACACTCCCTGGGGAGCTGGGAGGCCCGGGGTTCCCACCTGCTCTGGTCGCTCTTCAGGGTCCTGGAGGCCCTCAGTGCCTCCCACCCCACTGGCTCCCTCAGCTGAGACCCTCTGCTCTTTGGGCTCAGAGCTCCCTGGCTGCCCCTCACCTGGGCTCCAGGCCTTGCCTGTGGCTGTCAGCTGCAGCTCCCCCTGGTCTACAGCCTCCCCCTTCCCAGCGAAGCTATCCCGTTCCCTAGGTTCCATCTCTGCCTCATCCTCACTGTCCACTTCAGGTCTCCCAGTGGGCGTTTCCTGATCCAGTTCTTGACCCCCCTGCACCATATCTTCCCACTTCTGCAGATGGGCAGAGAGTGGCAGCTCCTGTCCCTCCTCCTCCAGGGACCTCGGTGGCTCTGGATTCTCTCCCTTCTCCACGTTCTCTTCCTCTTCCAGATACCTCTGACTTCCCTTGTCTACCTCCTCTGGAGATCTCATATTCTCTACACTCTGCCCTCCCAGAGAGCTCAGTGATTTCTGAGTCTCCTTTTCTAGGGGTCTCAATGTGTCTTGGTTCCCTTCCACAGACCCCAGTGGTTCTTGACTTTCCTTTTCTAGAGGTTTCAACGTTTCCAGGTTTTCTTCTTCTGTAGGCTTTAGTGGTTCTAGAGTCTCTGTTTCTAAAGATCTCACTGCCTCTACACTCTCTTCATTTAGGGACCTTAATAAGTCTTGATTCTCTTTTTCGAGAAGTCTAACTATCTCCTGGTCTTTTCCAAGAGACTTTAGTGCCTCTGGTTTCACCTTTTCCAGAGGGCTCAATGTCATCTGGTCTTCTTTTTCTAGAGACTTCAGTGGCTGATTCTCTTTTCCTAGAGATCTTGAGGTCTCCTGGTCTTCTTCTTCTAGAGATCTCAGTGGCTCTTGATTCTCTTTTGCTAAGGGTCTCAATGTTTCCTGGTTCTCTACTTCTTCACATCTCAGTGGCTCTTGCCTTTCCTTTTCTAGAGCTCTCAATGACTCAAAGTTCTCCTCTTCTAGAGACCTCACTAATTCTTGATTTTCCTTTCCTGGATATAAAAATGCTTCTACATTTCCTTGAAGAGACCTCATTACTTCTTGACTCTCCTTTTCTAGTGATTGCAATGTCTGTGGGTCCTCTTTTCCTATAGGCTTAAGTAGTTCTAGAGTCTCTTTTTCTAGAGGTCTCATTACCTCCACGTCCTTTCCTTCTAAAGACTGCAATAACTCTTGATTCTCCTTTTCTAGAGTTTTTAGTGTTTCTAAGTTCTCTTCTTCCAAAGACCTCAGAGATTCCTGATTCTCCTTCTCTAGAGATCTCATTGTCTCATGGCGCTGTTTTTCCGGAGAAATCAGTGGCTCTTGAATCTCCTCTTCCAGAGACTTCAGAGTTTCTTTTTCCAAAGGACCCGGGGAGTCTTGGATTTCTTTCATGTCCTGATCCCCCTCTTCTTGCCATGTTTCCTGCTGCAAGCTGCTTATTACTTTGACCTCTACAGCTGTTTCTTTCTCTGCCAGCCCCCAGATTTGTCCTTCCCCTTCCTCCTGGAATCTGCTGGACTCTCTAGACCCACCAGGTTCTCCATTTTTGGCCTCTAAACTGGGATGGTCAGGGCTGAGGGCTGGAGCCAGGGAGGCATGATCTTCAGAGGACTGGCCTGGACTGGGCTCTTGTTGCTTGCCCCCAGGCTCCTCTGGTCCTGGCAGGACGCTGGCAGGGATGGCCACCTTGGCTTCAGCCCACACAGCTTCTGGAACCTGTTGCATCCCAATCTGTGGCTGGGGCAGGGAGAGAGGGGCATCCTGGGCTCTGATCTTGGCATCTGTGGCAGGGCAGGGAGCCTGAGGTGTGGGCGGAATGGGGGTGCTGGCCGAGGTGGGTGCATGGGCCTGAAGGAGTTCCTGGCTCTTCAGAAAGCCTGGCACAGGTGTTTCAAGGGTATCAGGCAAAGGTGAGGAGAGGGGAGTAGGGCTCAGGACAGAAAGCAAAGGTCCCAGACGCCGGCCCTCTGGGGTCCCAGGGAAATGCAGCTCCAGCTTAGGGTCTGGAAAGGTAGAGGAGAAGAAACGGTGTCAGCACATACAGGGTGGGGGTGGGGTAGGGGAGCAGCTACCACTTCTGGCAAGAGTGTCCTGCTCCTGCCTTTTATGGGCTGGGCTAAAAGTATGCTCGCTGCCATGGGGGACCACGGCGTCAAGACTTAGACTGCTGCTTTTCAGGAAAGGCATCGTTCTGGGTGTGAAGAGGAAAGCAAGGTAAAGTTTTGGGGGGACCTTGGCCCCTCCTCTTACCCAGGAAGCTGAGGAAAGCCTTGGAACCGCTGCCAGGTGTCTGCAGCCGGGAGTTCTCTGCCTCTAGGAGGGTTCTGGGGACAAGAGAGGAAAAGCTGGGTCAGCCCTCTGCCCACCGGCCAGTCGGCAAGCCAGCAGGGGAAAAGTCACAGCTGAGCATGCGCGTCCCTGGCCTGGCAGGCTACCTCTTCATTTTCACCACTATCACACAAAAGCCACACGCATACTTGGCTCTGCGCATGAAATCACATGGTCACATCCCACAGATATCACCCACTTGGTCACACAGAGTCACACACTTATTTGGGACACACAGCTGGACTCACAGACACACAAGCAGATTCCCACACCGTTGACACAGTGTACACACACACCCACACATTGCTTAGACTAGTCCCCTCCCAACCCCAGGCCTATGACCTCATCCTCCGTGTGGGGGGCCGATTCTCATGCTAATTGCTGCCTTTGTCCACACTGCCATCTGGAGGGTCTGAGAAGGGGGCTTCCCAGGGGAAGTGGGAATTCTCAGGCCGTTCCCATGGGATAGGCTCCCTCCTCCTTCTCCCCCAGGGCCCCCAGAGCTGGTTACAGACAAAAGGCAATGAATTCAGCTCCCTCTCTCCAAATCCTTTTCATGCCTCAAAACCCTGGTTAAGCCTGCGCAGTCCTTTCCCCTCAGTGGTTTGATTTAGGGGTCAAGGCCCTCATCTTGGGATCTCTAAGCACTCTGGATCCCAAGCCTTTCAGGGCAATGGAGGTTTTCGTGTACATGCCCCTGCCTTAGTGCCCCGTGGGGACTGAGGAGGAGGGGACCTATTGCGGGGGAGGGAGGACCAATCAATTCAACAAGTTATCCTGAACATCTAGCTCCCCTGTGCTCTTCTTCATGATCTCTGAGTCTGGTTAGTATTTTCTATGGTCTCACCTCTGTCCTTCTCGATGCAGCATCATGCTCCCTGAGCTCTGTGCCCCATGGAGGTGGAGCCCCTCTCTTCTTCATCCCTAGATCCTCACCGACCTTCCCTCTCTGGGCACTGCCTCCCCTCCCCTCCTTAACCTGTCCCAGGGCCCCTGCCTTTGTTTGCCTGTGGATTCTGGGGGCACTGTCCTCATAGCCTGTCTAGCCCTGGCTCCACACTGCAGGGTTGCGGTACGCAGCCCTTCACAGTAGCAAAGCCCCTTCCTCAGGCTTCATCACTGGATCCTTGGCTAACCAGGCCAGTTTCCCAGAAACTGGGTTTGCCCAAGGCCACAGAGCCAGAGAAGCAGCACTTCCTTGGTCTCAACCTTTCCTGAGCCAACAGGGAATGTGGTCAGTAGAAGGGCTGGGCAGGGCCAAGGGCACTAAGGCTCGAGAGAAGCCAGGCCCCAGGACATTCAGGATGGAAGGGACCTTGGCTGTCACCCAGCCCATCTCCCATCCTCCCGACAAGGAGACTGAGGCCCAGGTCAGGTGGCAAGTCAGTGCCACCGGCCCACACCTGCAATTCCTTCTTCCTGAGGCTGCTCAAGGACATCACCCTCTCTGTGTGAGCACACACACAGAGACTGGGCTTTTCAGCCCCTTGGGGTAAGGTTCTGGATATGGATGACCCACACGTGTCCAGCCCTCTCCTTTGAGGCTGTCCCACTCAGCTGTATCACCTCTCCTTGGGGGATCTCCTGGGCACAGGACGCTTCTCTGGTCCTGAACCCACGAGAGAGCAGGTGGGCTTAGGTGGCACACATCGTGGTGTGGAAGGGATCAGCCTAGAGTCACAGGACCGAGCAGTGGCAGAGCCTCCACCACCCGTGGCTCTGGGCCTCTTCAGCCAAGGAGTCTGCCCCTGCATGCATGTGTGCATCTGTGTGCCTGCATGGGTCAGGGTCAACCTGTACCTGTATGTGGCCACCTCCAGGCTGAGGGACATCTTGAGGTGTGCCAGCTGCTGCCGACCTTCCAGGACCTGGGCGATCTGGCTCTGTAGGCCCTGTTTCTCCTGCTCCAGGGCCTCCATGGACAGCTGCAGAGCAAGCCAGAGGCAGTCAGTGAAGTGACGGGGTCCTTCTGCTAACTTACCTGCATCCCCCTTGGCTGCTGCAGCAGCATCTTCTGCTCCCTGACTAACTTCTCTGCAGAGCGAATTCCTGCCTCCCCTACCCCACTTCCCGCCCAGAGAACCCCTCTGAAGCCCCCGAGAAGAGGACAGTGGCCCCTCTCAGCCCTCTCCCACGGCCTGGCTCCTCCTCTGAGGATGCTGATTAAATGGTAGCACATGCTGCTCAGAATTCAGCTCCCACAGGAAGGGGGAGGTGAGGGAGGAGAGGAGATGGCTTACAGAGAGGAGGAGAAGGAAAAAAGTGGAAGCAGAAGGAAAAACAATTAATCACCAGGCCTGGAGACTGCAGGACTGGAAGCCAAACAGCCCGGGTCCCAGTCACTGTCTCCTGCTCCCCATGCTAGGCCCCCATCCCAGGCCCCCATCCCCTCCACTTCCCACATGTTCTGGAATCTTTCTCCTCTGAAGGGGGGGAGCATGGTGAGACCTCTGTCTGGCCCAGGCAGGAGGCTGTTTTCTCAGCTGCTGGTCACATCTGCGCAGTGTGAGGGGGAGCAGCTGTCCCAGGCCTCTGGAATGTGCTCAGGAGCCGAAAAGCCCAGACAAGGGAGAGAAGGGCTGGTGGCCCCCCATCCAGGGCCCCTCACCCTCTCCTGTCAGGGGGAGGAGGGCGGCTGGGAAATTGGAGACTCTTGAGTGGCCAGACCATCAGATCAGCACTGAGAGGGAAAGTTCTGAGCGTCTTCTGAGCGACAGTAGGGCCTAGGGAGGGGTCCAGGGGGCATCAGGGTACGAAGGTGCCATTTAGACAGTGAGGAGGCTGCTGCAATGTCTTGTGCCTGTCTGCCCTTCGAAGGGGTGTGCTTTGAGGTCTGAACCTCCATCATTCCAGCCCTACACTAGACAGAGTTGTGAAAGTCTAGGACAGTGGCACCGGGCATGGTTTTCTAAGAAGTGGCCCCTGAATCTGCAGCCACCACACCCCCCACTTCCCACTCCCTTTCCCAGGTCTCTGATCCCCAACAGGACTTCCTGAAGCCTTGTCTTGCCCAGGGCCCCAGGCTTCCTCACCTGGAACTGCTCGGTAGCCCGCAGCCGCTCCTGCCAGCGGCCCTCCAACCTCTGCTCCAGCGCGGCCCTGCGCTCCTGGAGGCCGCTGCGCTCCGCTTGGAGCTGCTGCAGCTCCAGGCGACCCTCGCGGGCGCCCTGCAACGCGTGGCCCAGCCGCTCGCGGGCCTGGCCCAGCGACGTCTCCATGTGCGCCACGCGCTCCTGGTAGCCGCGCACTGCCCCGCGCCACGCCTCGCCCAGCCGCCGCGCCAGCTCCTCAACCTCGGGGGCCGGCACGGGGGGCCCGCGGGGCGGAGCGGGGCCGCGGGGGGCGCAGACAGCCTGAGCGTTCAGGCCCGCGCGCTCCTCCTCGTGCGCCGCGCGCAGAGCCTCCAGCTCGCGCTCCAGCTCCGCCGCCTGGGTGCTCAGCCAGGCCTGGGCGCACTTTTCGGCCTCGACCGCGCGCCGGCTGCGGGCCGTCTCCTCCGCGGCCCGCTCCCGGGCCAGCCGCAGCTGCTGGCACCGGCTCGCCACGCCCTCCACCTCTTCTTCCAGGTTGTCGCGCGCCACCTCGGCCGCGCGCTTCTCCCGCCAGCGCTGGTCGACGAGGGCCCGCAGGGCCGCCAGCTCGTCGTCGGCACGGGCCCTCCAGGAGGCGTCCCCGGCCTGTGCCCGGAGACCCCCGAGCTCCGCGCTGAGCAGCTCATTCTGCTCCTCTAGCGCCTTGACCCGGGCCAGGTAGGCCTCCAGGCGCCGGTTGAGCTCCCACATCTGAAAAGATTCCTCCCCCAGGCAGCCCTCCATCCTGCCCGTCTGATCCACCGAAGGTGGAGAGAGGCGAAGCACCGGGAGAAGCCAGCAGCTCTCAAAGCTTTTAGGACGGAAGGGTAAAGAAGACGGATGGGGACAATGACGGGGCGGGGCAAGGAGCAGCTGAAGCGACTGAGAGTCGGGAGTGGGAGCGAGGCTATTCATACTCCCGCCAGCCTGGCGGGAAAAGGGGCGGGACCCAGGCCTTAACCCCTTAGAGTTCAGAGAAACGACGGCAGCCTTTGTCCCTGTGCCCCCGGTATGCTGGAGAGTGAAACCAAAGGAAAAGCCATGCCCGGAGAATCCGATCCGATGGTGGCTTTCAGGGGGAGGAGGCCGTGAGGCAAGGTCAGAACCCCAGATAAAAGCAGATTATACACAGAACTGAGCCTGTGGAGGGGGTGCCAGGGGGTTCAGGCCTGCGAGGGGGTGCGAGTCTCAGTTACTCAGCGCATCCAAGAGAGCTATCACTCACTGAATTCCTCTAAGACTCAGTTTCTTCATCCATAAAATGAGAGTGATGATGGAACTGTCATGGGACTGTTGAAAAAATAGATGTGGCCATGTTTTTCGTAAATAGCAAAGGCTCACCCTCCTGAAATACTGGAAGAAGGCAGCATTGCAGAGAGAAGTTAGAAGAGACATTGCCTGGAACACAAGAACAAATGTGTCCTACTGGGAAACACCCCATATGCACACACACCCTATTTCCTCAGTCTCCACCAGAAAACGGAGAGAGCAGGCAGGCAAAAGGATGTTCTCCCCATTATTCACCTCCATCCTTTCTATTCATCTTTCATATAACCTGAGGTTCTTATACCCACTTTTTAGGTAATGGAAGCCCCCCCGCCCCTCCAGTTTGCAGGGAAGGACACCCCGTCCTGGCCTCGTTGTCAGGGATTTTTGGGCAGAGGGCGCCCCCTGGTGGCTCACAGACCGGGCCAAGAAGAAGAAGCAGAAAGAAGAGGCATCTCTTGTCACAACTAGTCCAAATTTATCGAGCCTTTGTAATATGCCAAATCATGTTCTAACATTTTATTTACGTTATCTGACTGAATCCTCAAAACATCCCTTTGAGGGTTCCACAGTTCAGGAAACGAAGAGCTCACTGAGGGCGGGAGTAGCTGTGAAGACCTTCTGGAGGAGGAGGGGTCCTTGCACTGGGTAGTGAGGGAGGTGGGATTTGGGGTTTGTAGTGTAAAGGGGAAGCAAGGTCCGAGGGAGAGGGCCAGGGATAATGAGACAGGGGGGTCTTTGGAGAAGGAATTTCTGCTCATGTAAATCCAATTTAGCTCTACAAGTGTTAATTGAGACCTACTATGTGTCAGCACTCTGTCCCAGCCCTGGAGGAGCACATAGTTTGGTAATGTGAGGGCAACAGCAATGGTGGTGGAGGTAATATTATCATAATACTTAGCACCTGAGGTATCCACAGAGACCTGGGGGAGCACAGAGAATGGAGAAGGTTTTCTGGAAAGGGGGTACAGCAGCGTCAATGACCAGGAGGCCATGCCACCAGGCCAACTGGACTTTGAATTCACTAACATATGTGGAGCAGGAAGGGAGGGGCCGGTGGGCGTTGAGTGGGGGGATTGACTGAGACTTAGTGCAGACCGGGAGGCTGAGGCTTCTCCATCCCCACATTACCTCACAAATCCTGCGGTTTGGTTTGGGCTGGGGCATCCCAAAAGTTGTGTCCAGGGGAGGTCACTTGGCATCTCTCCCTCCTCTTTCACTTCCTGGCTATGGGGAGAGAGAAGCTGAATACTTGAGATCCCTGGGATCGTCCAAGGTGGGGGCGTCCCCTGGAAATGTGGGGTGGCACTGGTGTGGGGAGTTTCCGGCCTGGGCCTCTCACTCTCACCCAGAGGGGAGACATTTGGACTATGTCTCATGCAAAGAGCACTGGGTCTGACTTTTACACTTTCTAGCTGAATGACCTTAGGTAAGTCACATAGCTTCTCCAACTGAGCCTCAGTTTACCTGTTTGGTAAAGGAGGTTAATACTTACCCATCCCCAGGCGTTTGTTCTGAGCATCAACTAAGACCGGGTATGTGGATGTCTTTGTACAAAGCCTTTTTGAGGACCATCACCATGAAAGCTATCAAGCTAGAGCAAACCCTTCTCGTGAACCACTCTTGGTGAGTTTTGGGAATCTTGGAAGGCAGAGATGATCTGAAATGCTGGAGGAAAGTGGGATGTTGATTTTTTTAAGGCAGGAGAAGGTGGGTCCCAGCAACCACAGCTGGTGGAGCTGACACCAATGCCCAGACAATTCTAAACAGATAACTCATATTTGAGGCAATGAGAAGCTGAGGAAAATGAGGACTTCCATGGGACTGGGGGACACTCAATGGGCACAAGGTGGGCCAGGTGTCCTCTCCTCCCTCGGGGGGTTGCATTGTTACTGGGATTTTTATGAGGCCTTTGCCAGCACTTCTTATGTCCCTGTGCCCAGGACACATGGACTGTGTGATACTACACTGGGTGGATACAAAGTTCAGTAGCCATCCCCAGAGATGTCCATGAGAAAGCTGAAGAGGGTTCTGTGGGCCCTCAGGGTTCTGTCCTTGGTCTGACGATCACAAGTTTTTATTAAAGACTTGGATGAAATCATAGAAGCCATATTGATCAAATCTACATATTATGCAAGAAATGAGAGGGTTTGACAGAATAGGAAAAAAAATGAACCAGATGACATTTAATAGGGATAAATGTAAAATTCTGCTTTAGGTTTCAAAAAAAAAATCAACAGCATAAGAAAAGAAAAGAATAAAGCCTATCTAGTGAAGAAAACCTGGGGGTTTTAGCAGACCAAAAGCTTGTTATGAACCAACACTGTGATGTGGCCACCTAAAAAAGTAAATAGGTTATAAGTGATTCATAGATGCAAGGCGTCCAGATCAGGGGTGGTGACATTCCCTTTGCCCTTCCATATTTGGAGTATTGTTCTGGACACAGTATTTGAAGAGGGACCTTGGCAGGTTGGAATTGATCCCGGAGGAAGATGAGCAGATGGTAAGGCAACTTGGAATAATGGTTGATGAAGAATTTCTGAATCTACTCATGTCTCAGGACTGCAGCTAAGTTCCGAAACTAAAAAATAATAGCCTCTGAGCACCACACATATCCTAAAGAAAGTTGCCAGACTCACCTGGAAGGCTTCACCCCTGCCCCAGTCCCCAGGAGAGAAGGCAGGCGGAGTGCAAAGAGGCTGCACACCGCAGCACTGGATTGCAGGGTGGCCAGCCCTGGAGGGCAGGCTGCGGCTTCCCCTCCTCTGCTCCGAGGGGAAAGGTGATGCCCAATGAGGCGAGTGGGTGTGGACTTCCAAGGGGATGACTCCTCAAGGCCGGGCATCCGCATGAAGGGCACATTGGTGTCCCACCTCTGGGCAGCTGTCTTTTAGGGCACGGGGTTTGTTCATCTGGGTCTCACTAAGAGACACAGACACTGGAGAGGGATGGCTGGGAATAGAGGGGGCCACAGGGAGGGACAGGAGAGTTCTGTGTGCCAAGAGGACTCTGTGAAAGGAGCTCCCCATGGGGAGCAAGCTTTGGGCATCACCACCCCCAAGGGAGGTCTGCATCTGAGGAAGGCTGACTGTAGCGCTGGGTAAGTGGCACTCACCCCTGTCTCCTCTGTCCTGAAGAAGAGAAGGGAGCCTCGGGGCGGGTCTGCCAAAGTGTCCTTAAGGGACAGAAGAGGGAGACCCAACAGAATGTCATTGCAGGCAGTGGTCAGAGAGATCTAAAGCTGTTCTTTTTTGTTACCTCCCCTACCTCTCACTTCTTTGCCTCATAATACGGAGGCTAGGGCAGGGGCAGGACATCACTCTTGCCCCATCCCTAACTTGACCCCTCCTTTTTATCTCCCTGTCCCCCTTCTCTCTTCCCCTCCACTTCCAGGACTAGATAGGTCCTGCTGGACATGTGTGGCAAGGGGTAACGTCAGCAAGGGGTCACAAGTCTTTTGACAACAAGAAAAGAGACGGGAAGAAGGAAGTGAGTAGGTTGGAGACCAGATGGTAAGAGAGACGACAACTTTGGGAAGCTCTGTACCGAGAGATCTGGAGACATAGAGAGAGGGAGAGAGCGGGTGCCGAGGAAGCGATCAACAGAGCAGAGAGCGGGCCCAGGGACCCCTCCTGGGAAGTCTGGCTTTGGCCTAAGAGCTTTGGGTACTTACTGGCTGGACCCTGCCTTTCCATCCTGCTTTTCCCCATCCCCATGAGGGAAGCTTGGAGCTGGAGCTGGGTCTGGGAGGCAGAAATGTTCCTTCTCTCTTCATTTTCTCCTCTCCCGGCTGGAGGGATGATGGGGCTGGCTTTGTTTTGCAGCTTTCTCCTTTCCCTCACATCCACAGCAGGCCAGCTGGACTTCTCATTCTCCATCCTGAGGGAGAGGTTAAGGGAAGGCAAGTAGCAAGGGAAAAGCATTGAACAAAGAGCCTTGTCTCTCTATGCAACCTTGGACTAGTCAGTTCACCTCTTTGGGTCGTGGTTTCCACAGTAATTTATTCAAATAATATTTAGAAAGCACTTATTGAGTGCCAGGTGCACCATAGGCACTAAATAAATACTGTGAAGGAATCAAAAATGACCAATGTGGAGCCCTGTCCTCCGGAAGCCGATGGGCACGTTGGAGGACAGACGTGGGAACCATAGAGTGCGATCCGGGTAGAGAGGCGTGATAAACTGGAGGAGGAGGGGGGAGGGGGCAAAAGAGGTGGCCGTGTGGTTAATTTGGGGCCTTTACCCTCCAGGCAGCGAGGAGCTCTGAAAAGGTTTTAACCTCAACCATGGGTAACCTGGTGAGATCACTGTGAAGGACTGGGGCGGGCTGGGGGGAGATAGGCAGTATGGCCAATCAGGAGGCAGTTGCCACCTTTGAGGTGGTGAGACCAGAACCTAGGGGCGGAGTGGAGGGATGAGTGTGAGAATACTTAGGATGTATCGGTTCCAATAAGAGTTAGATGTGGGGGCTTCCCTGGTGGCGCAGTGGTTGAGAGTCCGCCTGCCGATGCAGGGGACACGGGTTCGTGCCCCGGTCTGGGAGGATCCCACATGCCGCGGAGCGGCTGGGCCCGTGAGCCACGGCCGCTGGGCCTGCGCGTCCGGAGCCTGTGCTCCGCAGTGGGAGAGGCCACAGCGGTGAGAGGCCCGCGTACAAAAGAGTTAGATGTGGGATGGCGGGAGGGGACAGGGAAGATTCCCTTACTCGTGGCTTGGCCCTAGGGTGGGGGGGGGGTGGGGTGCAGTGGCTGCCAGATGTGCAGGGTTGGGGGTCACATTTAGAAGGATGATGCCGGAGTGGGGTGGATAAGGTGGGGGACTGTGAGCATGGACTAGGTTGTTCAGGGACAGAGGATAAAAGTACAGAATGATGAGCTGTTCCTTTCTCTCTGTGCTCTGGGTCTGTGGTTTGATGAGCAGCTTGCAAAGCAGCAGCCACCCGCCTGCTCCGGCTCAGCTCAGGTTTCCACCCCTGCAAAGTAAAAGGGGCTGCAGTGGGGCACGGCCACCAGGCGCCACTATTGCCACAAGAAAAGCTACATTCCCTGGGGAAATCCTGTGATGATGATGATGATGATGATGATGATGATGATGGTGATGATTTTAAGCTATAATATCTAGGTAGTGAGGTAGGTAATATTATCATCATTATCTTTCATGATTTTCTAACAGAGGAAACAACCTAAAGAAGCTAAGTAACCTATCCAAGACCACACAAGTAGAACTTGAACTCAGAGTTCTGGCTCAGCCTGCACCTCCCTCTCTCTGGGAAAGAAGGTGATGATGGGGGGGTGCGGGGTCAGGGGATGAGTCAGAGAGGACCTTGTGGGAAAGT
The DNA here is from genome assembly GCF_964165515.1 of Mesoplodon bidens. Taxonomy (NCBI): domain Eukaryota; kingdom Metazoa; phylum Chordata; class Mammalia; order Artiodactyla; family Ziphiidae; genus Mesoplodon; species Mesoplodon bidens. The sequence continues at coordinate 72,123,323 of NC_138177.1, read as the reverse complement.
CTTTAATCTCTACCATCCCTCATGCTTCTCCTAGCATCTTACTCAGGGCCACCTTAGGACACACAGAACCAACCGGGAGATGTCTAACTTTGGACTCAAAACACTCTCCTCCCCTGGTTAAAATCATCCAGTCTTCACCCCACCAACACCCGCCCACCCACCCAGTTTTTAGGAGAAGTGGACAGAGAAGGCCAGCTGGGGCTGGACTGGAGCTGGAATCAGGGAGCTAGGGTTGGCTTGGTCTGGGATCCCAGGGCAGATGCTGAAGGTGCCATCTGTGTTTGGTGGTACCTTGATGCCCTGCCTACACTGAGCTCCCATCAGGTGTTTGCTGACTGACAGTCCAACCGCACGCTGGTCTGGCCACACTCCAGGGCTGAGTTTGGCTCCGAGCACCCTGCTGAAGGAGGGCACAGACACGCTGTAACGTGCGCACTGAAGGACCAGGCACTTGGACGAAGTGTGGTGAGGATGTTAAGAGCATAGGCTCTGGTGGCAGACCTGAGTCCTGGAGAGACACTTAACCTCTCTGAGTCTCAGCTTCCTCATCTATAAAATGGCGGCAATAATACCCACCCAACCTGAGCACAGAGAGCTTGCCTCTCAGTCTGTCCAAGCGCCTGGTCCTCCACAGGTGTTCAGTGTATGTTTGTGAAATGAATAAATGAGTGAATAAGGTGGGGTGTGTTAGGTTGTTACTACCCATGCTGCTGCAAACATTCTTGGCCGGGTCTCCTGGGACCTGTGTGTGTCCCATTCTCTTCGGAGCCATCTGGAAGGGAACTGCTGGTTGGAGGGAAGGCACATCTTTAACTCCACTGGACAATGCCACAATGCCACATCTTTTTTTTTGGGCCACGCAGTTTGCGGGATCTTAGTTCCCCAACCAGGGATCAAACCTATGCCCTTGGCAGTGAAAGCCTGGAATCTTAACTACTGAGCCACCAGGGACTTCCTGCCACACCTTTTTTTTTTTTTTTTTTTTGCTGTACGCAGGCTTCTCACTGTTGTGGCCTCTCCCGTTGCAGAGCACAGGCTCCGGATGCGCAGGCTCAGCGGCCATGGCTCACGGGCCCAGCCGCTCCCCGGCATGTGGGATCCTCCCGGACCGGGGCACGAACCCGTGTTCCCTGCATCGGCAGGCGGACTCTCAACCACTGCGCCACCAGGGAAGCCCCACATTGTTTTTTAAAGCGGGCATACCAGGTTACTCTCCACTAACAGTGTGCAAAGAGTTCCGATTGCCCCACATTGTCTTGGTACTGTCAGGGTTTTTAATTTTTCACAGTCGTGAAGTGTGTTCATTCAGTACAATTGTGGAAACGCACCAGCATGGATGAACCTCACAAACATCATGTTGAGAAGAAAAAGCAAGCTGCAGTAAAATCCACATGGCAGATGCCTTTTCTATCAAAGTTCAAAACCCTGCAAAACAATGTGTTATCTGGAGATATGTACGTATGTAGTGAAAACATTTTTGAAAGGCAAAATCATGGTAAAAATAAAGGAGAGGATAGTGGTTCCCTCTGGGGAGAAGGGAGGAGATGCAAGGTGGGTGGAGAGGTACACCGCTGTGTGTAAGGTAGTTCTTTATTGATAGAGTATGTGAAGTATTTGAAAATAAATACATACGGTGGGGTCATCTGAAGTGCCTGAGGGGCTCTTGGGTAAAAGGGCCCAGACTTTTCTTAGTGGGTCCAGAGATCGGAACCAGTCCTGATGAGTAGATGCTATGGGCCCAGATGCCAGCCCAGACAAAGGAGATGGCCACAGGACTTGTTTCTGTCCTGGAGCAGGTTGCCACCAGAGGGAGTGTGAGCCCCGTTACTGGGATACAGGACAGCTAACCACTCTAGGGTGATCCATTTTGTGATCTGTCCTAGAGGACCTTGGTGGCTTCTTCAACCCTGGGGATTCCAACACTCTAGGAATGAACAACAATCCATCTGGACCCCAGGGCCCCGCTCCTGTCCTCCCTGGAGAGCTGCAGTTCCTGCCCTGAACTATTGCCAGAGGGTTCTCTTTATTCTGGCTGCACCGCGGCTCGCGGGATCTCAGTTCCCCGACCAGGGATCGAACCCAGGTCATGGCAGTGAAAGCTCAGAATCCTAACCACTAAGCCACCAGGGAACTCCCTGCCAGAGTTTGGTTCTTTGAGCCAAAACAAGAGGCCTGGAAATTAATTCCAGGAAGAACTTGCCTGTCTTGTGGGATCAAACAGAAATGGAGTGGGATAAGGGAGAGGAAGAGGCAGTGGGCTCTTGACCACTGGCCCCTCCCCTGGCCAAATAGGAGAGAGGCCCCAGGGCTGAGGCTGGGGCCAAGGAGTGACTCCTGTCCAGTGCCTCCTCCCCAGGGCCCTCTGAGTCTTGCCCCAGCCATGCCAGCCTAAGGGGAAGCTCCCATGGAGCCCTTGTCTCAGGAAGCCACCAAGTGGAGGCAGGACACCAGGACACCTCCTGCCTCATCTGTGGGGGTTTGGGGGTCAGGCTGTCTTCCTGCTGAGGGTCCGGGGTGGAGGGACCCACTAGGGAGGAATGTGAGGGGAAGGCATTTAGCAAGTCTGAGGAGATTGGATAAAAGGTGGGAGAATGAGGAAATCTGGAGGAGGTGTTGGTCTGTGCAGGGCAGCTGGGGGGAGGGGGAGGTATATTTATCTTCTGAGCTTGTGGCATTAAAAATAACCAGGGCCCCTGAGTAACCCAAGCTCCCAGGTTTCTATGGCAGGGTGGAGGCCATCAGTGGGGACTAGAGGGGCAGAGCGAAGAGGAAGCAGAGGATGGAACCAGAAAGGTCTCCCACCCCGCCCCCCCAGCCTGGGGCTACTGAGGGCAGGGACTGAGCAGACTGGTGCCCCTAGGGCTGGCTGGAGGGGGCAGGGAGGGAAGGAGGAGGGGAGCGGGGAGCCAGGCAGGAACAATGCTGGCACTCAGCCAGGAGCTGGAGTGGGGACTGAGGAGAGAGGAGGGAAGGGGAAAGGATGAAGGGTGGAGAAGAGAAAAAGAAAACAGAGCTGAGAGAGGTGGAGAAAGTGTCCCCACGTGGGTGTGCCCACACTACTCCTCTTCTGAGTCCCTAAAGCTACTTGAGGAAAGGAGCCTGTCCTCTGAGTTCCAGCCCCTTGAGGAGCTGAAGCTACAGCAGGGGGAACTTCAGTTAGCCTTTAGGAAGGACTTCCCTGGAGGAATGGGGGCAAGGGAAGGAGTGAGCCAGAGAGGATTGTGGGAGGGTGCAATCTCTCCTTCTCTGTTAAGTCCTGGGACTCAGCTGGGTTGTGGCCCACGTTCTTGCCCTGAGACAGGCTGCTGGAAGGATGACCTCACCTTTCTGCCTCTGTTTCTGCAGTTCCTTGGCTGGTTTCTGAGTCAGGGACTGTGATGACAGAAGGACAATTACAGGAAAGTTTCACTGAAAGATTAGCCTCTATACCCAGCTGTGAGGAAAGGGGCTGGAGCTGAGACCTGGGCAGCCTGATGGCAGAGGCTGAGGATGGCACGAGAGGGCCCTTCTGACACCTTGTCCCACAGAGCTTGCTGTGGGGCGTCCCATCCCGGCTCATCTCTGGAACTGAGGGCAAGGAGCGGGAATGATGTGCTTGGCACATACTAGGAGGCCGGGAAACATTTCCTCAGTGGATGAGAGGACGGATGAAAGTCAGGGACTGCACTGGTCCTGCTCAGCACAGGGTCTGGCGAATAGCTGATGCTCCGTAAATGTTTGTCGAGGGCATAAATGCTGCCCATCTGGCCAAGGCCAGGCCTGGGCCCTGCCTTTGTAGGCATCCCTGAAAACAGTAATGACACCTGTGCTGTGGTTGAACCAAGAGGAGGATGGTCTGGTCCTTGGGTCTCCTTACACTTAGGTATACCCTGGGTGGGCTGAAATGAATTGGGGGCTGGATCATCAGGCCTCTGAGGAAGCTCCAGTGTCCCGCCCTGAAGCTGGGCCAAGTGAGGGTGGCTCTCCCTCCCCAGGCAGCTCTGGGCTGAGCCCAGGATCCCCTGCCCTTAGGCTCCTGCGGAAACTTTAGCCCATAATCCCCCACCTGAGCCTGAAGGGCTCCCACAGCTGTCCTGGCCTCATAATCTTCAGTCCAGAAGGAGATGAGAGGCCCAGCAAGGAGCAGAGGCTCGCCCCCCTTCCAGGGTGAGAGATGGAAGAGAGCCTATGGGGAAGACTAACACTTCTCCACCCTGGAGCACCCACTTCCCCGGCTGGGGAGAAAGAGGATGTGGAGGGGTCCTGCTGACACCTGTTGGGACCAAGCAGACCCCTCTTAATGTGACCAGTGATTTCCCTGCTGCCTGAGTGATCCCCCAAGCAGGCCACACCACTTTCTGGTCCTCAGTTTCTTCTTGAACAAAGGAGAGGCATGATCCCCAGAGGCCCTTCCTTCTGGGACTCTTGTTCTCTGGTTCTACAATTCCCAGCTTCTAAGATTCCACCTTGGGGCAGCCGGAAGGGAGGGCACGTTGCCGAGGACTGTGCAGCTGTCAGGCTGCTCCAGCTTGAGTCACCAGCTTGAATCCCAACCTGACCTGACACACCTTCTCACCTCAAGGAGTGGCGGTGGGAGCTGAGACCTGAGTCCAGTCACCTCCAGACACCCCCAGATCTCCGCTGATGGCTGCCAGAATTGCCTTCCTCTCTGCTTTTCTGATCTACTCCCCTGCAAGTGGCTGGATCCCCTAGGGGAAGCTGGGAGAGGCTGGCCAAACCCGTGGAGGGCTGGGACAGGAATAAGGTTTCTGGGGCGCTGGCCGGGGCAGAGGTCAGGCAGACATTTGGTGAGGAGGCAGAAGAATGGAGGAGACGACCTTTTAAAGTCCCTTCCAGTTGGAGGAGTCGGGCATGCAGCTGCAAGGGATGAGAAAAGGACCAGAATGTCATGGGAAATGAATGATGGTTCAAGAGGAGACCAGGGGCTGGGGTTAAGTGGGGTCAACCCTGTCTCATCCTACCCCCTTTGGTGCCAGTGACTGGGCAAGGGGCTGACCCTGCTGTCTGGGAGCGATTGTCACAGCCCTGTGGGGAGCGGGCGGGGAGCGGGGGAGGAAGGGGCAATTCAGGCAAACCCCACCAGCCCACCAGCCCACCAGCCCAAAGGGAAAGGGGAGCAGAGATGGGAGGAGAGGGACCGGGGTTCCTGGGACACCCAAGGAAGAAGACGAGGGAGGGGCACTGCCCCCTACAAGCCTACTCTGAGGAGAACTTCTCTTTGAGTGGGAATAGGGCTGGGAAGGAAGGTGGGACTGGACTGTGGCAGGGATGGCGAGGAAGGGGCCAGGCCACCCTCGGGTGGGCCTGGAGTGGGGAGCTCTTGGCAGCCCCGGCTGGGAGTGAGGGTGCTGTCAGCCAGCCAGGTTTCTGCCGCTGCCTGGGAAGAGCTCAGCCCAGAGATCCTTATCCAGGGCAGGGACAGAACTGGTTTCTCGTCTGGCAGCACCAAGGGGGACAGGGGCAGGAAGAAGCCAAGAGGTCAGGAGGGCAGTGGCAGGCTTGAAGGAGAGGTGGGAGGACCTGACCTGGGGACCCCTGACCCTCACTAGAGCAGCAGTCTCAACCACTGGGGGACCTCCGTAGGCATCGATTTTGCATCCTATTTGCATATGACGGATTCACTTTCTAGACGGACTGAAGGCCCCCCAGCTGTCTCTGTCCTGCTATCCTGTCCCTTGTCTTTCTCAGGTATGACTGGCCCAGGCAGGAGAAATCCCTGGGTGGACTCCTCCTCACCTCCCCACCCCAGTCTCTCCCTTTCCACTGACACCTGAAGGATCCTGAAGTCACTGAGGAGAGAGGCAGAGGAGCCAGCAAGAGGTGGGGGACTCTGGGGGACTCTCCTCAGAGCCTGCTCCCTTTCATCTTCCGCTACAAAGGGCCTGGTGGCCCCAGTCCCATCCATCTTGTGCCTGTGGCGGTCCTTAAGCAGCCCTTTGTTGGGACCTGGGGTCAGAGGGCCTGACCAGCATGCTGCCTCTCCTCTGAGCCCCACCCCTGGGGCCCTTTCTTTCCCCCTCTTCCCCTCCTCCTGAGTATCTCAGCCTTCTCCAGCCTAGATCTCTCTCTCTCTCTCTCTCCCCCCCCCCACCCCCGCTCTCTCAGGGCTTCCTGTCTCTGGCTCCACCTCTGCCAGTCCCTCCCTTGTGGATTCCTGTAACGTGGTTCCTCCTGTCACACACGGGCACGGAGCTGCCCTCAGGTTCTGGAGGCCTCAGAGGTACCCTGGGCCCTGGCTTTCCCAGGGCTTTCTCCTCTCTGGTCTCAGCTGTGCCCTGATTCTCTTGGTTTTGACATTTCTAGACCTTTCTCTCAGCTCCATGCTCCTGTTTCTTGGTTTGTGTGTGTGTGTGTGTGTGTGTGTGTACTTCATTTTCCCTAAGAAGTCGGTGTAGACTATCCCAGTGCCTGTAAGTGCCCCTGCCATGTGTGCCAGCCCTGACCTCAGGAGAGAATCACACATACCCCCTCCCTTGTCTTTGCCCTCCCTTCCTCTCTGGCTCTTCTTGCTCTGGCCTTTGTTGGGACTCAGTGACCCAAGCCCCTCTGTTGCCCCAGAGATTTCACCCTCTCCCTCTCCTCTGAGAATTTCGGACTCTAGAAAAGACTCTGCCCACAGATATCTCACAGATTTTCAGGATGCATGCAGCGGGTGGGGGGTCCTATGCATTTTCCCTCACATGCACTGCTGAGTAATGAGGGCAGGTAACAGAAGAGGAGCCCAAGAGGCCTTGGGTTGGGAGGGGAAGCTGGAGAGATTTTCTCACAGGCTGGG